>NC_059176.1:12076692-13326692 GCF_019923935.1 Bubalus bubalis
AGATAAAATATGAGGTTCTGAGCATAAACAGAGATTATGGATCCATGTTCATCATATTTGGCTTTAAACATTTTAGAGTATATACTGGCATGGTCTACATTTCTATTTTCGTTCCAAAAGTTCTTCACTTCTGAATACTAATTGTACATCATGAATCTTCTGAAGGTCAAATTACTATCTTACAAAATTTTGAGCTTAGATCTCTTAAATGTTCTCTCTAAAAGAATTGTTCCACCCAAAAAAAGATTGACTACAGCAACTCACCTTGTAAAGAATGACAAGCAAGGCCTTCAACCACATCTGCCGGATGTGAGGCTTTAGGGACCAGAGGGAACAACGAGGTGGCTGTTGGAAATAATGCCGGAGTTGAGGACAAGAGCAGTATTTGAGCACCTGAACCACCAAGGGAAGAAGGTGTTTTCCCAAATTAATGTTATAGTCCATAACCTGAAACAGGAAAAAAATTTAACAACTGAAGGAAAAGAAAACTATAAAGGATAGTTATAAGCCAAAAGGAAAACTTTGAACCATCAAAACATGAGCAAAATATTTAACATGTATCTCACAAAATATTATTAATAATGGCCAGTATCCATAAAGGGACAAAAGTCCAACCTCACAAGAAATTTAAAAACTTGTAACTTCATTTTATCTACTTAATTGTCTAATTATTTATCTACTTAATTAAATGCTGAAAATAAATTTCCTCTTTGAAAATGTCCTATTAAATTATTGTGTGCATGCTAAGTCGCTTCAGTCGTGTACAACTCTTTGAGAGTCCACGAACTGTAGCCAGTCAGGCTCCTCCATCCATGGGATTTTCCAGGCAAGAATACTGGAGCAGGTTGCTGTGCTCTCCTGCAGGGGATCTTCCCAACCCAGCACACAGGTGGATTCTTTACCACTAGGCCACCCAGGAAGTCATATTAAACTATTACCTAGAATCAATGAAAGCATGTAGAGTTGGTAATTATGTGGGAAAACAGGCATTCTCAGACACCACTGGCAAGAGTATTTCTCAAATGTTTCAGGAGAGCAGTTTAGCAACATGTATTCAGAAGCAGGAAAAAGCACATAGCCTTTAAATAGCAATTAAACATATCCTAAGGAAATAAATCAGACAGGCATTTCCAGATGTATGCATAAAGATACCCAGCATTATAGCCACTCCAAATTGCAAATGACCTCCATATTCAACAATATGGAATTAGTAAAGCAAAAGATTGTTTATATAACAACAGAATACTCTATAGACATTAAATGGAATACTGTACAAATTTATTTACATGATATGAGCTTCATAACAAATTTTAGGCTTAAAAGAGACATGGAACTTCCCAGGCAAGTATACTGGAGTGGGTTGCAATTTTCTTCTCCAGGGGATCTTTTTGACCCAGGGATCAAACCCAGGTCTCCTGCATTGCAGGAGATTCTTTACCAACTGAGCCACCAGGGAAGCCCAGACATAAGTATGTATATACATATATATGCATATACATGCACACATTCAGGCACATATATATATATATCAGATAGTCGAGGACAAGAGCAATACAGCAACATGTATTCAGAAGCAGGAAAAAGCACACAGCTTTTATTAGAGCTTCTCTGTAGCTCAAATGGTAAAGAATTTGCCTGCAATGCAGGAGACCTGGGCTCAATCCCTGGATTGAGAAGTTCCCTTGAAGAAGGGAATGGCTAGCCTCTCTAGTATTCTTACCTGGAGAATTTCATGGACATGGAACCCAACAGGCTACAGTCCATGGGGTCACAAAGAGTCAGAAATGACTGAGCAAGTAACACTACCCCTAATAATGACCTTGTAACTACATGAGTTATAGAACGTGCTAGGGGAGGGCAGCCTAGATTTTTATCCTACTTATCACACAGATGGTAAATTGAAAGCTAACCATACATGCACACACCTATGTATGTATGCGTGTATATAGGAATGTATGTAAACCTGGAGCCATCAGCATATACCAAAATGTTAGTAACTTATTTTGTCATGGGTTTCCTAGAGATTTACATTTTAATTTTTTTGCTTATAGTTTGAAAGTAAATATACATAATGTGAACATAGAAAGAGAGAAGTGAGGGAGGAAGGGTAGTGAAGTTTGCTATCTGAAGTGGCGTCTTCTGTCTCTATCACAGACAGCTGAGTATTAGTGATGATTCATCTAGTTATCAGCACCAGCAGGAGACATGCAAATCGCTCCCACATTGCTTCTCCGTGTTCACTATATCAACGATCTGTTTGAGCTAAATAGTAACAACTACGATCATGAGTTCTTTCCATGCGACAGGCACTGATGAAGGTGCCTGTCTTTCAGTATGTTGTCTCTAGTCTTTCCCCAAAAAATCTATTACCAATGAGCAAAGAAGCAAGGATGCTTAAGGCCGTAACAGTTTTAATAACAGTGGCAGAGCTGAAATTCATATCCATTTCTCTCTAGCCCCAAGTTCTACACTCTTTGCAGATTAGGGCAGCCGTTTTGGAAAGTTAGATTTGTGGCACTGGTCAAATTAGGCATATATATACACCTAAAGTCTGAAAGGCACTCAGTCATGTCTGACTCTTTGTGACCCATGGACTAGAGCCCTCCAGACTCCTCTGTCCATGGGATTCTCCAGGCAACACTACTGGAATGGGTAGCCATTCCCTTCTCCAGAGCATCTGAGGGATGCCCAGGGATTGAGCCTGGGTCTCCTGCGTTGCAGACAGATTCTTTACCTTCTGAACCACCCAGGAAGTCCATGTATATCCGATGATCTATTAATTCTGCCCCTGGATCCATATCCCAAAAGAATTCTCACATTGTTGAATAGGGCTGCATGTACAGAATGGTTGGGGTTTCCCTGATGGCTCAGACAGTAAAGAATCTGCCTGCAATGCAGGAGACCCCAGTTCGATCCCTGGGTTGGGAAGATCCCCTGGAGAAGGGAATGGCTACCCACTCCAGTATTCTTGCCTGGAGAATTCCATGGACAGAGGAGCCTGGTGGGCTACAGTCCATGGGGTTGCAGAGTCAGACACGACTGAGCAACTAACACTCGACTGTACAGAATGGTTACTGCTGATCTGTGTGAAAGGGTGAGGAGTTGGGAGCAATATGAGTGTCCATTACTGAGGGAATGGATAGTTAAGTCATGAGAAATATACACCATGGTATATAACACAGCAGTTAGGAGTAGCAAAGAAACATGAAAAATGCCAATGATGATAACAGGATACGAAGTAAGTTGAATGATTAACTCAAGTCTCCACTTGAAACCAAAAAAGAGAAAGGATTAAAAAAAAAAACCTACAAACAAAAATTCCACACTCCTTTAATATTTAATGAATAGAGTTTCAGTTTAGGATGATGAAAAAGTTTTAGAGATGAAAGTGGGGATGGTTACATAAGAATGTGAATATACTTACTGCAACTGAATACTACATTTGAAAAATGACTGAAATGCTAAGTTTCGGACTTCCCTGATGCATTAGCGGTTAAGAATCTGTCTGCCAATGCAGGGGACACAGGTTCGATCCCTGGCCCAGGATGACCTCACGTGTCAAGGAGTGGCTAAGCCCGTGTGCCACAACTACTGAGCCCACACTCGAGCCTGTGCCCGCAACAAGAGAGGCCACCAACATGAGAAACACGTGCACTGCAACAAACAGCAGCCTGGCTCACCACAACTAGAGAAACCCTGCGTACAGCAATGTAGCCAAGAATAAATAAATTTTTTTTTTAAATTCTTAAGTGCTAAGTTTTATATATACTCCCCTCCCCACCCCCATAAATCCCCAACTCCCTTTATGTTATCAGGCTGCTGATGTCTTCTATACACCCCTGGGCTTCCCTGGTGGCTCAGAAGGTAAAGAATCCATCCGCAATGCAGGAGACACAGGTTCAATCCCTGGGTCGGGAAGATTCCCCTGGAGAAGTAAATGGCTACTATGGACAGAGGAGCCTGGCAGGGCTACAGCCCACAGGGTCACAAAAGAGTCAGACACAACTGAATGACTAACACAATAAAGTAACTTGCGCAAAACTTTACACTCAACCAATGTTGGCTAAATGGAATTTAATGACTCGTTTGTACTAAAAGCCTAACGGCATGACTCGTGAAAGCTTCCACGTACCTGGGCAATCCCTGCAATAAATGCATTAAAGCAAGTTGACAGGCGCATTTTCTGAGGTGCAATCATGAAGCATCCTTCCTGCTGGTCGTAGCCGAGTAAGACGTACAGGTGCCGCTTGACCGTGTTAAAGGCCTTGGCGCTGCTGATGTCTGACTCGGCGCTGCTCTCGTCCTTGGCCATGAACTTCATGAGCACTGTAATGAGCTGGTGCACTGTCTGGTGGTCGATTCCAGCATCTTCGGGGAGCAGGTCCTTGATGGTGTTGTCATTCTCAGGGGACTGGTGTCCTGTCAGTACAAGAAAGGCCATCAGTGGGTGGCTCCCCCACAAGTACGTTTACAGTCAAATTTCACTTATCGATCAAGCACCACTTTATCTGCTGCCTCTAAATATTTAAAGGTCTGTTCTAGACAAACTCAGACATAATATTGCCTACTAAGCAAAGCACTGCTCCCAGGATGGAAGTTATGTTGTTGTATCAACAACCAATTTGGGAAGAATGCATGTGTGCTAAGTCGCTTCAGTGGTGTTGGACTCTATGTGATCCCATGGACTGTAGCCCACCAGGCTCCTCTGGCCATGGGATTCTCCAGGCAAGAATGCTGGAGTGGGTTGCCATGCCCTCCTCGAGGGGATCTTCCCCACCTGGGGATCGAACCCCGGGTCTCTTAATATCTCCTGCTTTGGCAGGCAGGTTCTTTATCGCTAGTGCCACCTGGGAAGAAGGAGGGAATGCAAATAAAAACATGGCACTAGAAAGCAAAGTTATCTTCAGACAGCAAGACAAATACCTACACACAATTCACATTTAGAGAACTTTTAAATACCTTGGCAAAGTTTTACCTTAATAAAGAGACATTTTCCTTCCAGCTTTGTAAAATAAATAGGTAAGAATAACCACAAAATAATATTCATCAAATCTGCTGAGCAACTAGAACATCCATTGGGTTATTTTGTTTAAATTATTATCTCCAATCAGTTATGTTCAAAAATCAGCTGAGGCAAAAAAAAAAAAAAGTTTCCTTCTCCAAATCCTGAGATAACAGCAGTATGTACTCTTTGAATTATACATTTAAAATTAGAAATAGCAAATGATAAGCCCTGCTGGATGTAATGAGAAGCACACAAGGGGTGGGAGGGCACAGACAGAAATAAGCGTGAACTTTTAAAAACAGAAACACGCCACGTGAAGGTGAGCTGAAATTCACATGCAAAGAAAAAATACCTCAGCCCCTAACTTACTTTTAACCTAACAAATAATCACATCGGAACAGGTCCCTGACATGGATTTCTCAGTTATTTCTCAAAGTCAGAAATTATACCCTGTCTCCCCTTGTTTTCTGCCCTTTAGTTTAGGACTTTGAGGGAAGGAAAAATGAGATTTGCTCTCCTATATTTATATTTGGGGCCTTATTCAAAATACCCTCTGCATTCTTCTCCTTCCTTTGACATGAGAATTTCTGAATTGGAAACAAAGCTTTTGCCTGGTGGGTTAGACGAGCACACATCATTCTCATCTCTCATTCTGAGAGAAAACATTCTAAATGATGACAAGCTTTGGTTACAAATCATTATTCAGCAAACTTTGATTCTATCCGTTTAAATTACAGCATGCAGGATACAACAAACAGCTAGATAGTCAGTCATATGCTTTAATTCCTCAACTGATCTGTCAAAAATCTGTCTTCCAGGACCAACCAAGAGAAACAAGATAGAAGGAATGTTTTCTGGGGACCACAGAAATTAGTTGTCTGGAGCCTAAACACTTTCTCTGTCAAATTCCAAATTTACTAGTTTGAAACTGCACATACTACGGTTTATGTGCTTGGTTGTCTAGTCTTCCCCAGATGATCAGAAGAATGTTGATCTGCTCAAAAATGATACCCTAAGATGGGATCTTGGCAGTGAGTGAAAAGTTCACAGAATCAACCAAGTCTAAGAACGTCTAATATAGGGGAAATCACCCAACAAACTTCACTATAACCCTTGGATATTAACAACATTTTCTGTCTCATAGTCTTCTCATGAAGGAATAAATATGTGCAGTGTACTTTAGAGACTTCTTTGTCAAAAAATTATTCAAATAAAACCTAAAGATTTGTTTATGATGCTGTTTCACATGCAGGAATAGTCAGTTGTTAATATCATTATTTATTAGGCAGGCATGAGCCACCAGAAAAAAAAAATCAATTCATGTGGAACATCCTATTTCATGAAAGGTCATGAATATAAAGCACTGATGTATATTATAATTAAATGTTTGAAATAGAAGATCAGACCAAATTCTCATTTTAAAAGTTTAGAGAACTATCTTTTCAGCATTGAAAAATATTCAATCTTGATTTTTTTTTTCTTCAGAGTATTATTACTTTACAACTATAAGAAGGTTATTGCTTTGGGCAAGTTTGGGCCAAAAACCTGACAAGTGTGAGAACTGGGTGCCCTGCAGGGTTCAACGCCATTGTAGCAGCAAGTGATGGCTGTTATGATGCTCTAAGTTCATTCCTCAATCCATCGTAGCTCTGGGGGGCAAGGTTTAGGAGAGTATGATATCACTCAGTTCTGCTCGGCCACCTCCAAGTCCAGACCGGCTAGACTCCAAAGCCCCAAAGTTAAAAATAGAACTGAGGAGCATTCAAGGAGATGCACCTTTGCTGTCTAGCCCTGAGAGTCCAGGGAATTCAAACAGAAGAAAGGGAGCTCCAGACAAGGCTCAGCTAGGACATGAGCTCCCCATTTCCTTCTATCACCTCGAGTATAGAAAATAAACCATCAGACTTCAACTTTAAATATTTCAAACCTCTTTGCCCCACCGCAAGTAGATAATCATTTTCAAAGTGTGTCACCTTAACATTTCAAATCAAACCATATTTTCCCAGTGACTAAGTATCATTTCACAAAGGCCCTATCTTCATTTTAGACTGATCTTCATTGATCTGCAGTGCTTAGCTTTAAGGTTGTGGCTTTTTGCTTTCCCTGAGCAATGAGTGATCTTTAACAAACCATTAAGTGTATTGACAAAAGAACTGGTTAATGGAACCCTTCTCATAAAGTGAAAAAAAATCTCTTTTGATTCCAATAACTCACTCCTCCAAGTGAGGGCTTTGAAAGTCTGCACTCTGTATACTGTCTTTCTTTTAAAGGACTGTAAGAATGTGATTGGCACCAGTCTTCATTAAGAAAAGTTACCTTAATCAAACCCCTAAGAAAAATGAGGTTAGGAAAGCTGAAACTTTCCTTATTGATAAAGATAATATTACTGGTTTAGTTCTCTATAAAGGATATAAAATTTCCATTTTAAAACTAAATGCCTATAATATTTTCTCCAAAGTGTGACGATGAACATGTTTACTTTTGAATTCTAGTCTATGAAGTTCTTATATCTGTTTTAACTATAGAGACTGAACATGTTAAGAGATTTGATTTTCTCCTTTTTGCAAAGAAAAATGTAAACATCTTTACTGTTGTAGAGGCAGAATGATTCCTAGCCTAACTTTAACATGGACTGGGTCCATCACGATCTGTCCGCAGAGTGGCACAACTGATTGAAATGCCACAGTAGAATACAATTTTATTTACTTAGAAGGTCTGAAACCAGGCAGGATCAGGATCTGCTTTTCCAGACATCTCCTACTGCTCCATCCCAGAAGCTCAGCATCCTTACATAAACACTAGGCTGCTTCTGGATCTCAGAATGGAGCCAGCCCTTTGTACCTTGGTGCCTTCTCTCATGGTGCTCTATTCACCTTGCAAGGTGGCCCTCCACCCCCACCCCCAACGTTATCCCATGAATGTGGCCCCCAGGAGCCATTCTTATTAATATGCCCACCCTCCTCTCAGCAACTGTGACCCCTAAATTCTATAAATCTCAAAAACAAGAAAGGAGAGAAGAATAAAGACTCCTCAAAGGTAAGTGCTATGCCTTATCCAAATTTTATACCTCTCACAGAATAGGGGGCAGTGATTGACACATAGTATATGTTCATTACTTGTAAATGTTTAAGTGCCCTGAATTTAAGTAAATATTTCAGATCTTTTCTACATGGGAGAAAAATGGATGAAGTCCCCAAAGAGCAAAGAAGTAGGTAAGGAAATAGAGAACATTCCTCTGTGGAGGTCAACTCACTGACCCCTCCAGCAAGTGACAAACCAACAAGTGGCAATTAGGTAGTGGAAGGAGGTTTCCATGAGCTTATCCTGCACTCGGTCCAGAGAAACCAATGAGCGAGCACTATAAATGAGTCTGCACCATGTTGGTAGTTCTAACTACACTACCTCACTGATCTCCCTAGCTCATTCATTCGACTTGAGGCTTCATTCACAGCAGTTCTGTTGTGTATGCACAAAGCCACAAAAGGGCTGGGAAGATGGGGCCAGATGCTAACTGCAAAGCCTCGTATGCTTCCCATCCCTGCCTCTCTCCCACATCTATCACCATGATTTACCTCCTAGCCACCTGTCTCAGCCTGACTGAGAAGTCACCTGCCCACGAGACCTTCCCTGTTGCGTCCAGCTCTCCTCCCACCGCAGTTGACATGAATGAACCTGTAGGACTATCACTGTCCCTGGAGCTGAGAGTTCACTTATGGTCACACTTCATCTCTCTTGACTATAAGCAAGTGGACAGTATAAAAATTTCTGATGTAGCTCTACATTCCTCCTAGTACCGCAAGTGCCCAGTAATGCTTTGTTCAATAGAAACTCTCATTTCCAAAACTATCATTTCAGACAAGGGCATTCCTATATAAGCAATTACATTCTAATGCAAGAGACCTGGGTTTGATCCCTGGGTCGAGAAGATCCCAATTTTGCAAGTTAGTGAAAACATGAACTATTAACCACCTCTAGAAAAAAAAGAAAGAGCCTCAAGAGAAGTTAGTTGGAATTCTAGGCTGAACACTAAAAGGGAGGCAGGAATGCAAGAGAGCTTTACTTATGATACCCAGTATTAAGTACATTCTCTTGTTGATATAAATTCAGACCAAGAGATCTTAAGATTTCTCTTTAGGTTGGAGTAGAATTGCAAGTATCCATGTCCCTTTAGGGATTAGATTGGCTCTTCAGACCGATTTGTGAATCTTCTTCAGGAAGATCCTTTGGTCTGGAAACCCATGGGCTTACATCACACTGTAGCGGGCTTGAATGCCCAGGTCAGCTCCCTGACAAGACTGGTGTCCTCGCGTCCCCTAAGACAGGAATACCCGTAGACGAACTCATTGAGAGGTAGCTTTAGTGGAAAGAAAAGCAGATCAAGTCTCCTGGACTCAAGTCTCTAACTAATTAGTTACATGTGACCTTGAGCAAATTAGGCAAGCAGAATTACTTAGCCCTTCAAGACCTCAGTTTTCCTGTCTGTATATAAAGTGGAAAAAATACTTAATGCATATGCAGAATTGTTGTGAAATTGAAATTAGATAATTTGCATTAAAAACAGTCTTTATAAAGAGGTACGCTACATATATAAACGTTCTTGCTGTTTTTATTATTAACATTATATACCTACTATTATTTAATTACTCATTCCAGGGGATGAGAACAAGATATAATTAAGTTTCCCATGGGGTTGATACCATTTCAGTATTGTCCAATTATGTAACTGCTGCATTATATTCAATTACTATTCAAAAGGTGTTCTGAATCACCAAAAACAAAGAATTCCCGATTCTCAAAGCATCAGTGAAAAAACAGCTTATATATAATTTGTAATTATACCAACTTCGGATTAGCAGGTGAAATTGTGTATTTCATCAGTTAGGATTAAATGAAGGTGCTGAGCTCCTTCCTGCTAGCACTACCATACGTGTCTTGCAAGACAGATCAAGACATGCAGGCTTGAGATCCAGATCTGTCATCAACAAGTTTGTGAAACTTGTTCCTTTCTGGAAGCCTCAGTTTCCTCTTCTGGAAAATGAGAATGTTAACATATCTCTAATGTTTCAGCTATGACAGTCTATGAATTTTACTTATATGCACAGAGGTCTTTGAGATAAATATATATATACTTATGACTGACTCATGTTACTGTACAGCAAAAAACAATACAAATTTGTAAAGCAATTATCCTCCAATTAAAAATAAAATAAAAAAAAATTATTAACTCATAAAAAAAGTCAACAGAATAATACAACTCTTTGGTAGCCTTGCATAGTTTCCCCTCTTTAAAAGCATGTTTCTGTTGCAAAATTTGCTCTGGACAATATATAAAGGCTAAGATTAGAGAGTCATAAACTGTATATCCAGTGCCAAAAGTTTCGACCTAAACATCAACTAAAATTAAGTCTTGCTGCATAATCGAAGGACATCTGCCTTATTTCGGGCCTAATCAATAAGAGGTCTTGCACAGAGGCGCTCATTACTTGTTCCAAACAAAAGTATGTTCCTTAAACAGCAAGGTCTTTGGTTTCTATTTAATTACTATCTTAAACCACCCTGTACAATCTTATGATTATCCTGGCGTGTTTTTGCTTCCAGGGTAAAACACTCAGTGTTCAGTAAATAATAATGCAAAAATGAAAAACTAGTTTCAAATTGCCTTAAAAGCTGAGCCATCTGTTTCCAAATCTAAGCAAGTTTTGCTTATGGTGGTGTCACCTCTCTAGAAGCCTCAGCTTTTCATTTAATTTAAACAATGCTGTCATCTGCCCTTTTTCCATCTGATCACTTATGGTGGGACAATTAGACACCTAAAAGCTTAACTTCAAGATACATATGTATATGCTTTTCCAAAGACATGTGAGAGGACTCCTATGATAGGATTGTTTGCATGCATGCATGCTAAGTCGCTTCAGTCGTGTCTGACTCTGTGCGACCCTATGGACAGCAGCCCCCAGGCTCCTCTGTCCATGGGATTCTCTAGGCAAGAACACTGGAGTGGGTTGCCATTTCCTTCTCCAGATAGGATTGTTTAAATGGGTAATAATAAAGACTAGCTTTTCAACTAAGCCTTAAGATGAAAAGATATGGTGAGATAAAGATAATTTATGAAATTCCATAAGAACCAATCTCAAAAAGACTTAACTGAAGAGGAAATGAGTGATTTTCATATTTTTAATGACACACAGGGTCAGAAATTCTTATTTTTATTCTTTAAATTAAAAAAAAACCAAAAACCTCAGCACAGTTGAGGCCTGAGTGGTGCTCAAAACAAAGTAGAGAGAAGGGGACTTCCCTGGTGGTCCAGTGATTAAGAATTTGCCTTCCAATGCAGGGGATGAGGGTTCGATCCATGGTCAGGGAAGAAAGATCCCACATGATATGGGACAATTGAGCCAGAGCACCTCAGCTAAAGAGCCTGTGCGCTCTAAAGCCCATGCTCCACAACGAACAGCCCATGCACTGCAATGAAGACCCACCACAGCCCAAAACAAAACAAAAAAACAAAGTAGAGGGAGTCTGAGATGTGTCTGCTGTCCCTTTTATCTCATGAGTTTTAAAAGAGAAAATACACTTTGACGAACATCTGCCATTTGCATTCCTAATATTAGGGGCTCTCTCTCTTCTCCTCCTCTCCCACCCCTCACTGGTTCTCTTTCTAGCAGATTATTTTTTTAATAAATTTATTTATTTATTTTCTGGCTGCAATGGGTCTTCATTGCTAGGCAAGGGCTTTCTCTAGTTGCAGTGAGCGGGGGCCACTCTTCACTGTGACGGGCAGGCTTCTCGTCATGGTGGCTCCTCGTGCTGCGTTAGCCCCGGCTCTAGAATGCACGGGCTTCAGGAGCTGCAGCACGCAGGCTGAGCTACCCCGCCACATGTGGGATCTCTCCAGACCAGAGATCAAACCCATGTCCCCTGCACTGGCAGGTGGTTTCTTAACCACTAGATCACCAGGGAAGTCCCTTTAGAACACATTCTTGAATGTCTTCTTACTTGAAATTTTCCTTCTGAGAGTATCGGTACCATTCTGAAAAGTTTATTTTAAAACTATTCTTAGATGAAAAACCAGACATTATATAGCATGATACATAGGTGGCAGTTAACCAGGTTTGTTTTGGACAAACAGGCAGGTACTCAGAATCTCCACAATTTTCCCAACAAGCACAGCATTAAGTGTGTAGATAACATTCGGTCTGTAGTAGCTTTGCCAGCATCCCTTCAACCCTAAAGATACTTTATGATAAACTATCTATCAAAATGTCAAAGGATAGTTAGTTACCCTCTACCAAGCTGAATATGATCCTCTAAAGAATTGAAATCCTCCTTTCTCTGAGAGATAGAAATGCATGTGAGAGTTGCAAAGAATCAGAAATGGCTAAGGGGATGAGTGAATGATGGTGGCTTAAATGTATAACCTTTTAAAATGTAAATGAAATGTTTTTCCTAGAGCCGATATATATGAAAGTAATATTTCTATGTGTAAAAACACATACAAATATAAGTGCTATGCATCATTCTATTCATACTGGCTCTCGGGGGAAAAAGTGCACACCCCTTGGGTAACAGGATGCTTCTTACTGGACCATAAGTTAACAGGATTAAAAGTCATCTGCCAATTTGAAAATTGAAAGAATTGCCATGTCAGGGACTCACACACTTGAGCATCTGAGGTGAAACCCTTGGAGCTTTCCAATCATAATTACATCGATCAGGTCCAGTTAGAGACACCTCATTTTTTACCTTGTCCACCTGTGATAGATACTTGCATACGGCCCTTCAACGTCAGAAGTACCCACCTGGCGTCTGTTCGGGTGTCCCACCGAGAGCTGGAGCAGACTGCTCATGCCTGGTCAACCTCACAGCTTAAAAATCAACAACAACTCTATTTAAATAAGCATTAAAAACAACTTGAGCCTAGAAAACATACTCAGCACTAACTGCATTGGATAGCAGGAGCAAGTTGTGCTTTCTTATTTGTAATTAACATCACAGACAAGAGGTTTACGTCCTAAAAGTTTTGTGGTTTTCTTTGAATCTAAAGAACATCCTTCAATGTGACTTCAATTCTTATCCTTCAAAAATCGTCATGTGAATCAATGAACAAGAAATATCAAGAAAGAAACTTTAGGTCCCAAATTGATTAGTTAAATAAAAGAGCTGGGAAATTCATATAGAAATTGTAATTTATTTAAGTACTGCTTTCTAGGATCTGATGCAGTTTCACCTGGTCCTGATACTGCTAGAGGTTATTCTTAAATGGCCATCTCTTATTATCTTTGCTCCCTGAAAAGCTGAGTTATTGATTGCTTAAAGGGCTTTCAATGACTCTTCCAAAGTTCAAAATACCACATTTCCATAGCTTGTCATAAAATAGAGAAAATGCAATAAACAAAATAAAATCATATTTATGATTTAAAATGGTTATGTCACATAAAGCTGTCTTCTAAGAAATGCCAATGAAAAAGCAAACATTTCAGCTTCTGACAGGATAAAAAAATATGTTTTATGGTGCTATTAACTTAACGACAGTTATTTAAAAATTAAATCATTTCATAAATGTTACATTTAATGCACTCATTCACTAATATGATGACAGTTATGATTTTTAATTATTTGTCATTCATGAGCCATTGCTAATTGTTACAGTCGATCTAGTTATTTGATAATTTTTTGTCTTCTTTAAAACTGCTATATAAAGGAAGACCTTTGGAAAACAATAATATATGGCTTTTTTTTTTTTAGATGGCAATGATGTTTATTTTTATTTATAAATTATCTAGTGAAGTTGGGCAGAAATTCAACTTCTCAGCCTGATTTTTTCTTTTTTTGAAAACACCATTGTTATTGGTTTTCTGGGAGTCTGCTGGCTGCCTTTGTCATGCATTCCAAATTTCCACTCTTCCCCTCTTAGTTGCCCTGGGTCTTGTCAGAGTTTCATCCAGGAAGCTCTTAGGTTACCATACTAGTGGTGGAAACCTTCATATTCTAGGACTCAGGAACAAATGCTTCTTCTGCATTTCCTGCCATGCATCAGTGGATTTGCTGCCTTCTACGTCTCAAAACAATCCACTGCTGGATCAGGGCTTTGCTTCACCAGCAGCCAGGAAAAGCCATCCAGGGCACTGATACACCTGGGGGGACCCTCTAGGGAACGTGAAGGTCAATGCAACTGAAGGAGCTCAGTTTGCTAAGTACATTACTCTCTGAACATTCAACAAGACAGGTCAGCCTCAGAAAGACATCAAACAGATTTAAAGGGAGGATGAAAGAAGATACTCAACGGATTTTGGAGGTTAGGGTCTCGGGGAGGGAGAGCGCCCTCTTGGATTCCGCGGGTCCTTTCACGCTGTCTCGGAGGGAACGCACACTTTTCTGGCGGTTCCTTGCAAAACGAGCCCTCTTGATCTTCCACAACGCGGCATCACTGAGGTTAGCGACATTGGTCCTCACAGCAGTGATAGCTTTGCAAAAGGAATTAGAGGCGATCATTTTCCTTAACTAGCTAAGTTATATACAACTATTCTGAAACAATCCATTCCTGTATATTTTCAATATTAAAAATCATTTCCATGGATACACTTCTCATTCATCTGTCTCCCTCTATAAGATTTATATTTAAAAAAATGTAACTATTACCTGTTTCAACTATCACTTATCATTTTTCTGTTTAAATTGTAAGGTTAAATTATCTAATTTTGTTATCACTGGATAAATAGTCGAGTGACCAAAGACTTTCCTCCATCTATTTAGAGCTGCAGGTAACTAATTACTAAGCAAGGAAGTGTAAATTTACAAAGTACAAATAAATCTCATGAAGTTGCTCACAAACATAAACAGATGATTGAATAATATTTAAGGGACACAGAGTCACAAATGGTTTTCATTGGTCCTCAAATAAATGAGAATTTTGATGTTGAAGTGCCAGAAAATAGTTAACCTGCAGACTACAACAGTAGATATTCGATAAACATTTGATGAACTGAGTACATGAAGTCAAGGTAGTTTCCATAATGGGAAATGAAACTACATGCAGAGAATCCAGCTTATCCAGGAAGCACAGGAATAGGAACTGACTTTTAAAGCAAGTTCTTTGTTTTGCTTACTTGTAGGAAAAGGAAATTCTTTGTTACAATCCAAATGTAGCTGAGCTTCCAAAGAAAGCGTTTCAAATCTGTTGACAAAGAACTCCCAACTCAAAGCAGGAATATCTTGCTTGAGAAAATGTAAGAGTAAAAGCTTGCTCAATATTGTGGGTCGATCTTTAACCACAGTATCAAACTGGAAGTCAAGACAAAGACACAGACCCTGGAGAAAGGTTAAAAAAACGTCAGATGTACATACACTAAGCAAAGTGAAATAAGGCAGCCTCCTCAATACACACTTATAATGGAGAATGATTCAGTTGAAATCTTCTTGGATTGGGTTTTTGGTAGGGGAAAAATGTGGAAGAGAAGTTTCATCTAATCATTGAATATCTCTTGAATTTTGACTCAGAAATCTGAGCTACATGTATATTACTGATTTTTCTGATACATTGTATAATGACCACTTACTCCGAATACTCAATACAATAAACGACTTTCACCGTCTACTGTCTATGTGTATTCTAAAATGTAGTTTTGGAAGTATGATTCTCTTAGTAGACACTACAGGCATTAAAAAAAAATTGGTTTGAGGATATATGGATTAAGTGGTTATTATACAATGTATCAGGAAAAATTAATATACATGTAGCTCAAATTACTAAGTCAAAATTTAAGGAATATTCAATGATTAGGAGAAACTGCTCTCCCACACTTTTTTTTCCTACCAAAAAGAAGATGCACTTCCACTTACTAGCCATGTAACTCTGAAAAAGTTACTTAACCTTTCTAACTCTCAACTTCTCTATCTGTAAATTTGGAACACACAAGAGGTTATTGTGAGGATTAAATGAGGTAATACATGATGGAACACTTATAATACATTGCCCTGGAAATACAATACATGTTTCACAAATTCTGGTTCTTCCCATTATTGTTACTTTTAATAATAACAATATGCTAATGTGGAAAAACAGCAGAACAGGACTTTGGAGGGTCTAAACTTGGTTCTCCCCTGAATTCACTCTGTGTTCTTTGAAAAGCCACATTATCTCTCTGAGACTTCATTTCTTCAAGTATAAAATAAAGGTACCAAACAGGATAAACAATTCTCTCCAAGTTTCACATTTCATGTCTTTCTGACGTTAATTTGTGGCATTTTGTTTCAGCAGCATATTTACCTTCTCTTATTTTGCTCTGATCTATATTATCGTTCATCTGATTTCTCTTAGCATCTAGCTTTAATGACAAGAACTTCCCACCCTGGGGCTTCCCAGGCAGTTCAGGTGGTAAAGAGTCTCCCTGCAATGCAGGACACCTGGGTTTGATCCCTGGACCAGGAAGACCCCTGGAGAAGGAAATGGCAACCCACTCCAGTATTCTTGTCTGGAAAATCCCATGGACAGAGGAGCCTAGCAATCTGCAGTTCATGGGGTTACAAAAAGTCAGACATGACTGAGCGACTAACACTTTCACTTTTCACTTCTTCCCACTCTGGAGTCAGTTGAATGGTAGAAAATAAACCAACCTAGCTTAAAAGTCTGCCACATACAAAAAATTATACAATACTGCATCTGGCAGAAATGATAGCAGCATGGGGACAAAAACTGAAAAGAAAGAATCAACAAAGAAAACAAGAGGTCTGTTAATATGTTGTGGTTCTAGGATGTTGTTCCCAATTAAAAAATTTCCAGTGTCAAAACTGGAAGCTGAGATTAGTAAAGACTTCCTTAGACACATGTTCTTTGAGAATTTGGAGAGGGACATGCAGGAAAATAGCACTGAAACTTTTAATACTACAGAATGTGGAAAAATATACAGTGCACAGAATGTTAGCACACAAAATGTGAAATGTTAAGTTGCAAAGCCTCATGACAATCAAGAAGTCTACAGTTATGACCCAGGACAGTGACCTCAGGTTCATTCCCTGGATTCAATGGCCATGATAATGACTAGTCTATCTTTCAGTTATCACAGGGGTTTATAAGAATCAAAGGGAAAAATGCAGGATATCACTTAAGAAAGGATAATGTGCTATACAAGGATGGAATAAAGTAGTTATTATGAAGTTGTATTGATATTAAATTGAGAAGTAAAGTTGTCACCAATGAGTAAATATCTCTCAAAGTCCTTCTCTGAGCAGAAAAAAAAATTTCTGGTGTTAGCAGCAGCAGCGGCATTTTGTGTGTGTTATGTGACAAATGACTCAGTGAGTTGGTACAGAAGAGCAGAGTGCCATATGTGGAGCAGACAATGCCCATCACAGGGCAGGAACATCACCTGCAGTGCTGGCCTCTTTATGGTGTCAAGCAGGAGACCGGCCCTCGTAGCCACAGCTGGGTTGACGTCCTCCACAGCTGTCAGGAAGCAGCAGAAGGCGTGTGCCAGGGAGTATTTCAGTAGGTGGTTTTTGGTCACTGAGTGAATATCCAGAAATCTACAAATTACAGCCACTTTTTCCACTGCAATATCAAAGGCACACAACAACAAAAAATGACATTTATTTAGACAGTCTGAGAAATGAATCCACAGAGGATAAAGTTAGTTCAGGGTGCCCTCACACGGATCTTAAACACCAAGAGGAAATTTCAATGCCACCCTTCTTGAGTGTTCTGTTTTATCTGTGTGGCAGAGAGTATTTCTACTCAGTGCAGTAGTTTTCTGCCAGGCAGCCTTGATTTAGTTCTGGGTGTTTTTTCTTTAATGCTCTCTACTTTTGTTGAACTTCCAATCATATTTCAAACTCTTCAAAATGCCTCTATGTTCATTTCCTTGTCCATTCTACAGAGATTCTGTAGGCATGTTCTACAGAGGCTCTGCAGACCACACAGGGAGGCGGGACGTGCCCGCCAAGGCTAGCTCTAGGTTCTTAGCATGTCATGAAGTGATATGACAACCACTTCCTGGGGCTACAGAAGCCACATATTTCTTCCATGAAATAGATGCACCCTTACTTGATAGCGTTCTAATTATTTTGCAAATCTATGTTGAATTATTCCAGCCACTCTTTAAACATAGCTTTATAAAAGTTATAGTAGCTAGTAAAGCAATATAGTTCCATGCAAAGACATTTCAGGTCTTTATTTAAGCTGTTCCAGCAGCCTAAAGAGAATATTCCTTCTATTCTTTTCCACTTTTTGACACTCTATCATCCTTAAAGAGTTTGCTGCTGAAATTCTACTGTTCTGTAAAGTCACTCTGACTTTCTAGAATGTCCTTTGCATCCCATGAACACCTGCAAAATTACAACTCACTTACCTATGGCATTTGTGTGTTCACATATAGCTATATGACATATTTCTTGTTGTGATCTTGAATTATATTTGTACCTTTATAGTTTCTTAACCTCTTACATGTTTATATTCCGTCACATCAATTAAATTAGGAGCCTCTTAAGAGCAGGAATATGTTCACATACTATTTTTGTTACTCCCATAGTACCTAGTACATATAGTACTTATTCAATAAATTCATAAATTCATTTATTTTATATATATATATGTATATATAAAACTAAGATCATTCTACATTTGTTATATAAAATATACCTATAAATATTTTATATATAAAAAGCAGAGACATTACTTTGTGGACAAAGGTCCACATAGCCAAAGCTATGGTTTTTCCAGTAATCATGTACAGATGTGAGAGTTGGACCATAAAGAAGGCTGAGCGCCAAAGAATTGATGCTTTTGAATTGTGGTGTTGGAGAAAACTCTTGAGAGTCCCTTGGACTGCAAGGAGAACAAACCAGTCCATCCTAAAGGAAATCAGTCTTGAATATTCATTGGAAGGACTGATGCTGAAGCTGAAGCTCCAATACTTTGGCCAACTGATGCAAAGAGCCAACTCATTAGAAAAGACTCTAATACTGGGAAAGCTTGAAGGCAGGAGGAGAAGGGGATGACAGAGGATGAGATGGTTGGATGGCATCACCGACTTAATGGACATGAGTTTGAGTAGGCTCTGGGAGTTGGTGATGGACAGGGAAGCCTGGCGTACTGCAGTCCATGGGGTTGCAAAGAGTCAGACATAACTGAGCAACTGAAGAGCTCATTCTAAGACAAAAGAGATCATTCTAAGTAGTTGGGGGAGATGGAAGTAAATGGGAAAATGAACTGTTTCGGACTGAATGTTTGTGTCCCCTCCAAAAATTGATATGTTGGAGTCTTAATTCCCAATGTAATGGCATTTGGAGGTGGGACCTTGGGAGGTAATTAGGTTTAGATGACATCATGAGGGTAGGCTCCCTTTATGGGATTGGTGAACTTATAATAAAAAGAAGGGAGACCAGAGTTCTCTCTCTCTCCACTATGTAAAGATATAACAAGAAGGCAGTCATCTACAAGAGAAGAACAGAACCCTCACAAAGGAACCCAATAATCTGGAGCCTTGATCTTGAACTTCCCAGCCTCCAGAATGATGAGAAATAAATTTCTGTTGTTTAAGCCACCCAGTCTATGGTATTCTGTTATGGTTTCTCAAGTAGACTAATTATGTGAATGATTCTCAGATCTTGACTTCAAAGTCAAGTCAACTAAAAGAGATAACACAAGTACAATTATAATAGAAATGTAATGTAAAAGGCTGGAACTGCCATTAACGAGGTAGAAATAAAATGCTATGGGAGATTAGAGGATAAAGAAATGACTTTCCACTGAACGAATAGAGAAAGTGAAACTCAATGGGGGCATTTGAAGACTCATGAAATGGAGGTGGCATTTGAATGGGACCTGGAATGGAAGAAAGATTCATTAGAAAAGACCCTGATGTTGGGAAAGATTGAAGGCAGGAAGAAAAGAGGATGACAGAGGACGAGATAGATGGTTGGATGGCATCACCGACTCGATGGACACAAGTTTGAGCAAGCTTCAGGAATTGGCAATGCACAGAGAAGCCTGGCATGCTGCAGTCCATCAGGTCACAAAGAGTCAGACTCAACTGAGTGACTGAACTGAACTGAACTTGAATGGAAGAGGACTTCAGATGGAGAGCACAGAATGGTCAACACATGGATGAAGAAAAGCAAAAAGCAATGGAGAAATAGCAATGGTATATGTAGAAAGAAAAGCGAGAAATAAGGCTGCAAACACTTGCAGTTAGACCATGGGAATCTTTGAATGTCTGTTTAAGGACTCTGAAATTTATTCTCTAGGCATCTAAAGACCTATTAAAATTTTTTGAGTAGAAAAGCAATATAATCAGATATTTATCTGCTTTGTTTGTATTCAAATGTCTATAAAATGTTGTCAATACCCTGTAGTCTTTTGCTAGAAAGTTTTACTCTAATTTCATACAACATCATGTGCTGTCACATAAATAAGCCAGCCCTGGGATTCATGGGACATTAAAAGCAAGAACTCCTTGAGGTGATCAGATGTTAGGGAACTAAACTCAAGGTATAGTAATTAACTCACCTGATGGAACTTCCATTTCTCTGCAAAATTTCTGAGACACTAAAATATACTGCAGATGGTGACTGCAGCCATGAAATTAAAAGACGCTTACTCCTTGGAAGAAAAGTTATGACCAACCTAGATAGCATATTCAAAAGCAGAGACATTACTTTGCCAACAAAGGTCCATCTAGTCAAGGCTATGGTTTTTCCAGTGGTCATGTATGGATGTGAGAGTTGGACTGTGAAGAAAGCTGAGTGCCAAAGAATTGATGCTTTTGAACTGTGGTATTGGAGAAGACTCTTGAGAGTCCCTTGGACTGCAAGGAGATCCAACCAGTCCATTCTGAAGGAGATCAGCCCTGGGATTTCTTTGGAAGGAATGATACTAAAGCTGAAACTCCAGTACTTTGGCCACCTCATGCGAAGAGTTGACTCATTGGAAAAGACTCTGATGCTGGGAGGAATTGGGGGCAGGAGGAGAAGGGGACGACAGAGAATGAGATGGCTGGATGGCATCACTGACTCGATGGACGTGAGTCTGAGTGAACTCCAGGAGGTGGTGATGGACAGGGAGGCCTGGCGTGCTGTGATTCATGGGGTCGCAAAGAGTCAGACATGACTGAGCGACTGAACTGAACTGAACTGAAAATATACCAAACCATTCTGATCAGGCACACTGTGGTGTGCCAACCCTGCTTGCTACCCCTTGAGAGTGGGAGTACCAGCAGATTAGAGTGACAGTGAGGCCAGCAGATATAAGACTAAGACGCACCCAGGTTCGTTCCATACCCTGTTCCTCTAGGAGCCTGCCATTCTAAGCACTAGGAATTACAAGCACCCCTGCAGACTTGGTCCCTGATGTTTCAATGGCAAGAGTACAACAGCAGAGCTTCTCAAACTTCACTGAATTACCTGGAAAGAACTTGTTAGAAATATAGATTTCTGGCCTCACCTCCTAAAATTCTGATTCAGTAGGTCTAGAATGAGGCCCAGTAATCTGCATTTTAAGCGAACATTTCCAGGTATTCCATTGCAAGTAACCTATTAGGCTGACTACCATTCACACCAGGACCCCTTTGAGAGTAAACAGGGGTACAATTAATAAGCACTTCTGGACAACAGGCATACACTGGGACTATCTTAGACAAACCTAGACAGGGTCAACCTACCTAAGGACCATCCTGAAAAATTCTGTTATCAAGGAAGCTCAATTAAATAGAGCCAACAAAGAACATTAGCAAGCAGGACAACACCTTCTAAAAAGAAGGGAGGAAAAGGAAGGGCCAGAAAGAGATATCATGACTGGACATCTGGTTTACCTGGTGAACCAGAGAGAATTTTTAAGCTAATACAGAGGTACCTGCTTCAAACCTCATCTTCCAGTCTTTGCTGTTGAAATTGCCGTTTATGATTGTCCAAAAGATGTCAGCACCATGAGGAAGTGACAAAGCGTGAAGAAGGAGAGGAACTGCCAACGAAGACAGCTGGGAGAATTCAGATTTGACGACTCTCCACAGGCTGGGGAATCAAGAAAAAGCAAAGTGGTTACAGTTACAACAAACTTTCTAGAAATAAATCTTATTATCTTAATTTATGGGAAGTGTCGTTAACAGATGGCTGGTAGGGATGCTCTGATACACTCTTTTTCTATGCTCTTTTTCTATGTTAATTCTTTTTAAATGTTTGGCTGCATTCTGTAACATGTAGGACCTTAGTTCCCCAACCAGGGATCGAACCTTCAACCCCTGCATTCGGTGGAGCCTTAATCACTGAACTGCCAGGGAAGCCCTTTCCTATGTTAATTTTTTTTAAAGAAATTACTTTTATATAAGAACACAGAAAAACACTACCAGTTAACATTGCATGTTAACATAAAGTTTTAAACTGTATATTATAAATCCAGGTACATAAATGGACAATAACTGTTAAATAATAACTGATATCAGCTATGCTAAGATGATGAGGTGATAAGTGATTTTTGAAAATGCTCTTATAGTGAACATCTGGAGAATTTTATTGGTTTTGTTTGCCTAGCATCCTTTTATTCTTATCCTAGCAGACAACTCTCTTCCTATTAAGAACAGCCTCTGCACCAGCCGGCAGGTTATTAATCAAGTTCCCCCATCTTCTCTATCCCAAGAGTGAACACAAAGCCCAGACTGATCAGAATACCTCAATGTAATGAATAGAGTCATTAGTCCAGGGGTGGGCATGTGACCAAGCACGGGAATGCTGGCATCCTTTTCCAGGCTTTGGTATGTACTCTGAAATCTCAAGAATGAAGTGAGATGTGGCTCTAGAGCTGCTGGCCACCCTGTCCCACCTCACAGGGCAGCCTGCTGAAAGCCAGCACAGAGGGAACGAGGCTAAGCAATGTGCAGGGAGGGAGAGAGGGGTGGGGGAAGAGAGAGGGAAAACAAACAGAAAGGGGGAGGCATCCCTGGTAACATCTTAGGAATACTTGCCATTCCTAAAATCAGACCAATACTGCTCAAAAACACACCTTAGTAAGTTAAAGCAAAGTCCCTAACAATACATGCCAGAATAATTCTGAATGCATATTTTTAGTAATAATATTTTCAAATTTTTTATTCAGTTATCTAAAGTATGACTTTTGTTTGTTTTCACTTTGGTTTATTCTGTTTTGTTTCCTCTTTGGCTCTAAAGTTAATACCAGAATCAAAATGACATTTGACTTCCAAGCAAGACCATAAACTTTTTTGCCACTCAGTTTGTAGTCATTTCTTAGGGCAGCCTAGGAAACCAGTATATCTCCCCCTCCACCTCAGCCGAAACCTGACATCTTGCTGGTAACACAATTTCCCCTTAACCTCTCTATGAGTCTTCACCCTAGTCTTCACTAGCTCCACACAATCCTTGGTTCCCATGGCTTCCTCCAGGCCTTCTCTTACCAACCTCTTTCTATTGAAACCCATTCCATCTACTTACAGGGCCCTGTCCCCTCTCCCTTCCCTGCTGAATGTGGTCCCTGCTAGACTTTCTCCTCATCCAAGCCTCTGCCAATGTCTCTAGTGAATCCAGCCATGGTCTCACAGGTCCACCTCTTCCTCAGTCACAGTGGCCTTTATCTTACTCTATTGGGTGAGTCACTGACCTCCCCTCAGGAAGGCTGAGAACATTCAGTTCCCACCTCTGATCCTGACTTAGGCTATTTTTCCCTCTTTTCTATACTCTTCCCCCAAATGTCAAACCTCTTTTGGCTTCGCTTGCCTCCAGTTTTAGACGGGATCCCAGAGTCAACCATTTTGATCCTCTGGAATTCCTCATTCCTCTGACCTTCCACCATAATCAAAGCACTAATCCCCACTCCTGAATAAACCCATTGCCTACTTTTATCTACTTCCAGGCCCCAGAGTACTGGTGAAAAAAATCCACAAATTCCTACATGCCTGGCCCATCACAGTTAGGTGCCAGCTCACCTCGGCAAGGCCCCAAGGCTAGTGCTTCTTTGATGATTTCTTGCTGATGCCTTACTGCTTCCCTCATGTAACCTGTTCCACACTTTTTTCCATATTCTTCAAGCTCCCAACTCAATCTTTATCACCTCCTCCTTCTCAGAGGAAGACATCAGCATGTACTATTCTTAAGGTTCTAGTTACTTGTTATGATCCCCTTGACACTTTTCCTTTTCCTACAAATGCATCTCCTTTCAAAGGAAAAGGCATTCCTCCTCTTTCTCCCCACCCTTGTTCTTGATCTCACGTGCCTGCCTTCCAGGACTTGGCTCCACCAACTACTCCCTTTCCTCTACTCCTTTCTATGGACCATAAATGTTCCAAACTTCTTTATTCAAAACACACTTGACATCCACTTCTTTTCCCCTCTAAGTGTCTGATCATTACCTCGTTTTTGAACAAACTTTTCAGAAGGAAGTTCTGTATTATATCTTAACATTCCCAAAGCCTTTGCAAGCTCTTTGCACACCCTCAAATGCGGATGGTCCCCAGTGATCTCTTTTCTTCATGTGCTGTGCTGTGCTTTGTCACTCAGTCACATCTGACTCTTTGTGACCCCATGGACTGTAGCCCACCAGGCTCCTCTGTCCATGGGATTCTCCAGGCAAGAATACTGGAGTGGGTTGCCATGCCCTCCTCCAGGGGATCATCGCAACCCAGAGATCGAACCCAGGTCTCCTGCATTGCAGGTGGATTCTTTACCGTCTGAGCCACCAGGGAAGCCCAAGAATAGCCTGTCCCTTCTCCGGGGGATCTTCCTGACCCAGATGTCAAACCAGGGTCTCCTGCATTACAGGTGGATTCTTTATGAGCTGAGCTACCAGGGAAGCCCCTTTTGTTCATACTCATGCTATGAAAGTACAATTCTGATCCTGTTCATTGTTTCAAAATCTTCCATAGATCTCCAAACACCGTTAAGTAAGTAGTAGTAGCGTAGTCACTCAGTCATGTCCGACTCTTTGCAACCCCCTGCCAGGCTCCTCAGTCCATGGGGATTCACCAGGCAAGAATACTGGAGTGGGTTGCCATTCCCTTCTTCCCAACTCAGGGATTGAACACGGTCTCCCACACTACAGGCAGATTCTTTGAGCCACCGTGACATGTCTATATTATTATAATTAGATCAACAAATGTAAACATTGGGCTTCCCTGGTGGATCAGTGGTAAAGAATCCAGCTACCAGTGCAGGAGACACAATGCAAGAAGATCCCCTGCAGAAGGAAATGGCAACCCACTTGAGTATTCTCGCCTGGAAAATTCCATAGGCAAAGGAGCCTGGCAGGCTACAGTCCATGCAGTCACAAAAGAGTCAGACATGACTTCAAACAACAACAAAGCCTCTATTCTCAAAGGCCTTTCACTCTTGCGTCCCAACCTCCAGCCTCGCTTTCCATTCTAAGTCACTTAAGTCGTGTCCAACTCTCTGTGACCCTCTGGACTGTAGCCCTCCAGGCTCTTCTGCCCATGAGATTCTCCAGGCAGAAATACTAGAGTAGGCTGCCATTTCCTTCTCCAGGGGATCTTCTCGATCCAGGGATCCAACCTGCGTCTCCTGCACTGGCAGGTGGATTCTTTACCACTGAGCCACCTGGGAAGCCAAGTTAACCTGAACCACACTTTTGTTTTTTAATTATCTCATTTGTTTACATATTAAATGAGAATTATATTTTTTTGACTTATTTCCAAGAACACTGTAACAGTTATTTTAAGGTTGTCAGGAAGAAAATAATTAGTAAATCTAGGAAAATATTTTATTATTTTTCTCAAAATGCTTCAGCAATCTCTAAAAAATAACTTTTCAGACAATATATGGAGAGATTTAGATGCTTATTAGCAGTACTACTTCAAGTAAGATGTTGAGTCTTACTCAGTTGTACTTGGTATCTATTAACTTATACCAATTGATATTTTTCTAGCATACACTGTATTCTTAAGTCATCTAACAATTAAAAGGCATAAAATAATCCTTATTTTGCCTTTTCTACTTCTACAGTATCTAGCAAATTACTATTCCTCATGTTGATATACTTAAAAAATTAGACTATATAAAAGAAATGTAAGTAGTTCCTATAGGCAAATTAGTCTGTCCTGACTAAGAGAAATAATCCAATGAATTGATAAATCTTATTCTAACACTGATTTTCACAGATGAAATCTAAAATAGAAACAGACAAAAACACTATTAGGAAGACATACCTTGCAATCAGCATATGATCCTGAATATAGGCTAAAAATTGAGGATGATCTTTTCTAGCAATGTACAAACACTCTCCATGTAGACAGAGGATCTTCAGGCAATTGAGCATGTTAAAAAGAATGTCTGGCTCTTCAAACTTAGCCATTTCCTACGCAAAGAATCACATGTTTACCGAGTTATCGCAAATGGCAATGCTACCAAATAAAATATTCAAACATCTCAAAAAATATACCTGGAAAATGGTGTATATTAGTCTCAATGTTACTGGAAGCTGCTGGTAGCAAAACTTTCTTTCAGTATCATTCTTTATTGCTAGGAAGAAATAATTACACACAAGTTAGCACAACTCTTTTCCCCATCATTCATGAATTATCAAGACCATAAAATGAAGAGAAGTAAATATAGAATATATTAAAAATATTCATGTAAAGTGTTTCTTTGCTCTCCAAGTAAGCATATATACTTTCCATAATGCAAGTGCAGGAAAGCTAGATTTAGGATCCTTAGCTTCCAACTTCCACTGTGTATTCAGATATCTTTCATTCCCTGAAGCAACCCCAGCCCAGCCCTATGCTCCTGTGAGCACCTAGTTCCACTGATACCTGGAGGGGCCTAGGGCTTGGCTAGGTTTGCCTTCCTATTTGAAAGGGAGATAGTATAGTGTTAAAATATTAATCGTTCAGTCATGTCTGACTCTTTACAACCCCATGGACTGTAGCCCGCCAGGCTCCCCTCCATGGAACTTCCCAGGCAAGAATTCTGGAGTGGATTCCCATTTCCTTCTCCAGGGGATCTTCCTAACCCAGGGATCAAACCTGGGTCTCCTGCATTGAAGGCAGATTCTTTACCATCTGAGCCACTGGGGAATGCAGGTATTAGAGAGATGTGGGCTTCCCTGGTAGCTCAGATGGTAAAGAATCTGCTTGCAGTGCAGGCAGGGTTTGATTCCTGGGTCAGGAAGATCCCCTGGAGAAGGGAATGGCTACCCATTCCAGAATTCTTCCTGCAGAATTTCATGGACAGAGGACCTGATGGGCTACACAGTCCTTGGGGTCAGAAACAGTCAGACATGACTGAGCGACTGAGCAACTAACACTTTTACTTTCTTTTTCACTTTCAAAGAGACATATGCAAGTTGTATTAACACCTAAGGATTTACCCCAGGATTCAAATGTATCCTTTTCACACATGCACCGGACTTACTCCTGCAAAAAAAAAAAGAAAAAGGATACTTTTAAAGACTAGAGAATATTTAAGTGAGAACTATGAGATGGCAAGAATACACAGAAGAACTGTACAAAAAAGATCTTCACGACCCAGATAATCACGATGGTGTGATCACTGACCTAGAGCCAGACGTCCTGGAATGTGAAGTCAAGAGGGCCTTAGAAAGCATCACTACGAACAAAGCTAGTGGAGGTGATGGAATTCCAGTTGAGCTATTGCAAATCCTGAAAGATGATGCTGTGAAAGTGCTGCACTCAATATGCCAGCAAATTTGGAAAACTCAGCAGTGGCCACAGGACTGGAAAAGGTCAGTTTTCATTCCAATCCCAAAGAAAGGCAATGCCAAAGAATGCTCAAACCACCGCACAATTGCACTCATCTCACACGCTAGTAAAGTAATGCTCAAAATTCTCCAAGCCAGTCTTCAGCAATATGTGAACCATGAACTTCCTGATGTTCAAGCTGGTTTTAGAAAAAGCAGAGGAACCAGAGATCAAATTGCCAACATCCGCTGGATCCTAGAAAAAGCAAGAGAGTTCCAGAAAAACATCTATTTCTGCTTTATTGACTATGCCAAAGCCTTTGACTGTGTGGATCACAATAAACTGTGGAAAATTCTGAAAGAGATGGGAATACCAGACCACCTGATCTGCCTCTTGAGAAATTTGTATGCAGGTCAGGAAGCAACAGTTAGAACTGGACATGGAACAACAGACTGGTTCCAAATAGGAAAAGGAGTATGTCAAGACTGTATATTGTCACCCTGCTTATTTAACTTATATGCAGAGTACATCATGAGAAACGCTGGACTGGAAGAAGCACAAGCTGGAATCAAGATTGCCGGGAGAAATATCAATAACCTCAGATATGCAGATGACACCACCCTTATGGCAGAAAGTGAAGAGGAACTCAAAAGCCTCTTGATGAAAGTGAAAGTGGAGAGTGAAAAAGTTGGCTTAAAGCTCAACGTTCAGAAAACAAAGATCATGGCATCCGGTCCCATCCCTTCATGGGAAATAGATGGGGAAACAGTGGAAACAGTGTCAGACTTTATTTTTCTGGGCTCCAAAATCACTACAGATGATGACTGCAGCCATGAAATTAAAAGACGCTTACTCCTTGGAAGGAAAGTTATGACCAACCTAGATAGCATATTCAAAAGCAGAGACATTACTTTGCCAAAAAAGGTCCGTCTAGTCAAGGCTATGGTTTTTCCAGTGGTCATGTATGGATGTGAGAGTTGGACTGTGAAGAAGGCTGAGTGCCGAAAATTGATGCTTTTGAACTGTGGTCTTGGAGAAGACTCTTGAGAGTCCCTTGGACTGCAAGGAGATCCAACCAGTCCATTCTGAAGGAGATCAGCCCTGGGATTTCTTTGGAAGGAATGATGCTAAAGCTGAAACTCCAGTACTTTGGCCACCTCATGCGAAGAGTTGACTCATTGGAAAAGACTCTGATGCTGGGAGGGATTGGGGGCAGGAGGAGAAGGGGACGACAGAGAATGAGATGGCTGGATGGCATCACTGACTCGATGGAGTGAGTCTGAGTGAACTCCGGGAGTTGGTGAGGGACAGGGAGGCCTGGCATGCTGCGATTCATGGGGTTGCAAAGAGTCGGACATGACTGAGCGACTGATCTGATCTGATCTGATCTGATTCATGGTTTTATCTTCTTGTGAAGATCTCTAAAAAGACCTTTGCCTCTATAGTTGGGGCTAGGGGGGTGGCTTGAGGAAGGTATATTGTAAGTGAGGCATGCTAGAGAAAAGAATTCACAAGTTAATTCTCAAATGTAGAAACTAGTGTAAAATGTTTTCAAATCACTATTATAAGTTTTGGCAATTCCTAGGATAGCCACTGGGAGTCAAACCATCTTTGTCTAGCATAAAAATTTTTTTTTAGTATTTTTAATGGAGGACATATCTGACTACTGTAAGAAATAGGTGCCAAGCCACAAAATAGGAAACAGGAAATATTCTAGAAAGACGAGGAAACCACTGAACATATATCAATAGAGCGTTCCACTAATCTCTGACAGAAGAGCTCAAGAACCCCGCCTGAAGACCCACAAAGCAGAAGCAGGACCAGGGTGCTCGGCAGCAGGGAAGGCTGGTCTTGGGAAACAATTCCTCTTCCCTGAGGAGACAAGTTATAACTATGTCCTGCAAACAGCAGAGAGTAAGAGAGGAAAAACAGACCAGAAACTGTGACCAGAGCCTGAAGTAGTGTTTGGGGGAGATGAATAGAGCAAATATTTAGGTAAGTGGAGCTTACAAACAATTAAGCACAAGGGAAGTATAATTTATAAAAATCATTTGCTTGATTTTAACCATTATTCAAATGGCAATTAATTGATTTGTGTACTATGTTGGGTAAAAAAAAATCTATTTACACAGAAAGAGTACAGGTTATTAGATCATAAGTGAAATCCATCAACCTTCCAGACTTAAGACTGTACTACAAAGCTACAGTCATCAAGACAGTGTGGTACTGGCACAAAGACAGAAATATAGATCAATGGAACAAAACAGAAAGCTCAGAGATAAATCCACACACCTATGGACACCTTATCTTTGACAAAGGAGGCAAAAATATACAATGAAGAAAAGACAGTATCTTTAGCAAGTGGTGCTGGGAAAACTGGTCAACCACCTGTAAAAGAATGAAACTAGAACACTATCTAACACCACACACAAAAATAAACTCAAAATGGATTGAAGATCTAAATGTAAGACCAGAAACTATAACACTCTTAGAGGAAAACATAGGCAGAATACTCTGACATAAATCACAGCAAGATTCCTCTATGACTTACTTCCCAGAGTAATGGAAATAAAGACAAAAATAAACAAATGGGACCTAATTAAACTTAAAAGCTTTTGTACAATGAAGGAAACTATAAGCAAGGTGAAAAGGCAGCCTTCAGAATGGGAGAACATAATAGCAAATGAAGCAACTGACAAAGAATTAATCTCCAAAATATATAAGCAGCTCCTGCAGCTCAACTGTAGAAAAACAAACAACCCAATCAAAAAATGGGCCAAAGAACTAAACAGACATTTCTCCAAAGAAGACATACAAATGGCTAACAAACACATGAAAAGATGCTCAACATCACTCATTATCAGAGAAATGCAAATCAAAATCACAATGAGGTACCATCTCATGCCGGTCAAAATGGCTGCCATCACAAAGTCTATAAACAATAAATGCTGGAGAGGGTGTGGAGAAAAAGGAACCTTCTTCCACTGTTGGTGGGAATGCAAACTAGTACAGCCACTATGGAGAACAGTGTGGAGATTCTTTTAAAAACTGGAAGTAGAAATAGAACTGCCCATACTACCTAGGAATCCCACTGCTGGGCATACACACCAAGGAAACCAGAATTGAAAGAGACACATGTACCCCAGTGTTCATCACAGGACTGTTTACAACAGTTAGGACATGGAAGCAACCTAGATGTCCATCAGCAGACAAATGGATAAGGAAGTTGTGGTACATATACACAATGGAATATTACTCAGCTATTTTAAAAAAGAACACATGTGAGTTAGTTCTAATGAGGTGGATGAAACTGGAGCCTATTATACAGAGTGAAATAAGTCAGAAAGAGAAACATCAATACAGCATATTAATGCACATACATGGAATTTAGAAAGATGGTAACGACGACCCTATAGGCAACCCAGTACAAGAGATACAGATGTAAAGAACAGACTTTTAGCCTATGTGGAAGAAGGCAAGGGTGGGACTATATGAGAGAATAGCACTGAAACATGAATATTACCATATGTAAAATAGATGACCAGTACAAGTTTGATGCATAAAGCAGAGCACTCAAAGCTGATGCTCTGGGACACCCAGAGGGATGGCGTAGGGAGGGTTATGGGAGCAGGGTTCAGGATGGTGGGACACATGGATACCCATGGCTGATTCATGTTGATGTATGGCAAAAACCACCACAATATTTAAAGTAATTACCCTCCAATTAAAATAAATAAATTAATTTAAAAAAAAAAGACTAAATCTGCCATGTGGCTTTCAGAGAAAAAAAATAATAAGTGAAATCCATGCTTTCCTTAGGCATTAATTCCTGATAGAAACATGGCTTGGGCCTCAGCCTTGGCAACTAATTAGTAAATCTAAATAAACCCAGAGACGCAGGTTCTAGTCTCATCCCTGACACTAACTAGTTGCACAATGTTTGGGTTACCAATTTCCAGTCTCCCACCCCAGGTATACCCAGAATCAAGGGTGAGTAGGTGGAGCTCATTTCACTGTCTGTGTTTCAACTCCTCAGATGACCCTGATGCTCCATTACATTTTGGAATCAGGTTGAGCATAAAGTATAAATCAGGAGTGAACAACACGAGCTACATGACCACGAGCAAGATGCTCAACCATCCTGGATGTACTTTCCTCATCCACAAAGTGTGAAGGCTGACCTAGATCGGCAGGTTTCAAATCTCTTTCCATGAAATCCTTTGTTGAAACAGAATCTTACTTAGAACTCCAACATATGAAATAGCACAAGACAGAGCACCCTGGCTGAAGCAGGGTGGGAGCCTGGGTCTTCTCATCCTTTGCCCACATCTTCTCACCAACTGCCACCCAATTAAGGATGGTCAAAAGAAAACACAGAAATTTACAACCTCTAGTACACGCTGAGAACCAGTGAAGTAGGTGACCTCAGGTGTTCCCTTATCTAAGTGTCAATGGTTCTAAATAGTGTGAGTCAACATTTTGTTTGTGTGTGTGCCAGTCGTGTCTGACTCTTTGCAACCCCATGGACTGTAGCCTGCCAGGCTCCTCTGTTCCTGGGATTCTCCAAGCAAGAATACTGGGGTGGGTTACCATTTCATCCTCCAGGGTATCTTTCCGACCCAGGGATCAAGCCCACGTCTCATGCATTGGCAGGCGGATTCTCTACCACTTTAGCCACCCGGGAAGTCAATATATTCACCCTCAACTATTTATACAGTTCCTGCTGAAGCAGTGAGTTCCAACCAAGCAGTCTGTACTAACGATGTAGTTACCCTGGTCTGATCAGATGCACCATGAGCTGAAAAGGAGCCCCCAAAATAGTTATTTAATGTTTGCTGCTCACTGAAGGGGTGATGGAAAGCCCATGCTTCCCAAACTTTGGTTCTGGGGAGCAGGTCCCCCAGGGGCCCGTTATACCTACAGTTCTGGATTGTGGAAGCAGGAAGATACAAATTCAGAGAGTGCCACAGTGCAGATCCAGAAACCAGGCTTTGCCAGAGAGACATGAGGTCACACCCTAAATTCCTGAAACCCCTTCAGAGTTTGAAGAGCTGGAGATGATTTCATGGGGGCCTGTTCCTGCCATCTTGCTGCTCCCAATTAGCCTACACAGAGCCTTTAAGCAAACTAGAATGAGGGCATCTCTCTTCCCAGCTCTGAGCAGAGCCAACCAAGTAGCCTTAGAGTATGACTTGTATAGCTGCTCACGATGAGCCCATCCAAGGTCCTAGCCAAAGCCCTGGGGCGCAGCTTTGGCCACCTCTATCCAAAAGCACCGTGCTTTGGCCAAATGACCTGAGTAGCTCTCAAGAGCGTTGGCCCCCTCCACTTGGTTGCTGTTGTTTAGTCGCTCAGTCGTGTCTGACTGTGACCCCACGGACTGCAGCACGCCAGGCTTCCCTGTCCTTCACTGTCTCCCGGAGTTTGGCCCTTCAACCTTAGTTCACAGCTACTTCTCCATAGAGAACACGATTCACTGAACACGATTCAGTGTGGAGATGCTGCCTTCACTGACAGGGTGGGTTTTTGTCCCTCACAAGCTCCTATTGCCAGGAACATGCTCAGGGACTTCTGCTCTACTAGAAGCATGCCCTGGATCTGTTCACTTCATAATCTTGAGAGAAACGGTTCATGTGCACCAGTCTGAACTTGCCCAAGTCTAGAGTAGTCTAAGCAACCCAGGTCCTGAATGTTAGTGCTGACTGGGTGGGATGTGCCCACTATTCCCAGTAAGCCACAGTCCACCTACCAGCATGTTCCATGGGCTCAGGGCGGTTGCCAGGGTTCTCCTCACACTTGTTCGCTGGATTCTCCTCCTCCTCACCTTCAGGGCCTATAATAAACTCTGGTCTGGAGGAAAGGAGGCTATCTTCAAGGCTGTCTGTGGGCTCCTGAAACAAACACAAGCAGCCGGATGAGCAGCCCTTCAGGGATGTGAAGTCCCTCTTAGTTCAGCAAAGATAGGTGAGCACCTGCTGGTCCCAGGCCCTGTGCTGAACCCCGGGGGAGCAAAGGCACTGCCTCCATAACGGTTATTGGCATAATGGTTCAAGGACATTTAGATCAGCTATTTTCTGAAACATTTTCATTAGCTTAAAATACATATGGAAAAAAAAATCTTAAAAACATTGTTAAACTTCCTAGGCTAGCTTTCTCACCTCTGCTTTAATTCCTGTGATTGTCTCAATTACCTAGTAATTCCAACCCATGCTCATTTTGTTCACTAACAGTACTTAATTAGCAGAGAATAATATGGGGTTCATGTCAATATGTGTGTGTGTGCTCAGTCGTGTCTGATTCTCTGTGACCCCATGGACTGTAGCCAGCCAGGCTCCTCTCTCTGTCCATGGGATTTCCCAGGCAAGAATACTGGAATGGGTTGCCATTTCCTACTCCAGGGGATCTTGTCAATTCAGCAGTTGATCCTGCATTTCTTGTGTCTCCTGCATTGACAGAAAAATTCTTTACCACTGCACCACCTGGGAAGCCCTCACATCAACATATTTGGATACAAATACTGGTGGCTAGGGGAAGTCAAATTTTTCAGAGCAAGACATTTCTATAACATGCGAGTTAAAGAGACCTAGGTATAGCAACCCAAGTGTTCATCAACAGATGAACAAAGAGACAAAATGTAGCAAATATATACAATGGAATATTATTCACTCTTATAAAGGAAAGAAATTCTGACACACGATACAATATGAATGGACCTTGAGGACAATATGCCAGGCTTCCCAGGTGGCACTAGTGGTAAAGAATCCACCTGCCAATGCAGGAGACACAAGAGATGCGGATTTGATACATAGGTTGGGAAGATTCCCCTGGAGTAGGAAATGCCAACCCACTCCAGTATTCTTGCCTGGGAAATCCCATGGATAGAGGAGCCTGACGGGCTACAGTCCATGGGATCACATAGAGTGGGATGCAACCGAGCACTTGAGCACAAAGACATTAAGCTAAGTGACATAAGCTGGTCATAAAAGGATAAATATTGTATGATTCCACTTATATCAGGTATCTATAGGAGTCAAAGTCATAGAAACAGAAAGCAAAATGGTATTCTCCAGAGTTAAGGGGAGGGAGGAATGAGCATTATTGTTTGATGGGTACAGAGTTTCTGTTTTGCAAGATGAAAATATAAAGATTGGCTATACAACAATGTGAATATACTTAACACCACATCTGTATATCTATATATAACAAGCTGAAAAATGAGTGGAAGAGATTTGAAAAGAAAGAGAGAGAGTGTACATGCTAGGTATGGCTACTATTCAAAATATCCATCTCTAGTTATCCTCCTATTCCAGTTTTATTCTTTCTTTGAAGTTCCACCTTCAAATATCCTCTTTTAAAATCATCCTGTTTTAGGGGAAAGGTTGGGGGGAGTTTGGGATTAATATATACACACTAATATATATAAAATAGATAATCAATAAGGACCTACTGTATAGCACAGGGAACTCTACTCAGTATTCTATAACTACCTGTATGGGAAAAGAATCTGAAAAAGAATGGTTATATGTATACGCATAATTTAATCACTTTGCTGTACACTTGAAACTAAACAAGGCTGTAAATCAACTACACTCCAATATAAAATAAAACTTAAAACTTTTAAAAAATAAATAAAAATTTAAAATATCGTCTTTATTTAACACTTTAACCAGCAAAAATTTGAAGAATTACTTGATTGCCAGCTCAAAGCAAGCAGGTGAAGATTGATGGGATACACAAAGGGATACTGATGGGATACAAAAGAAGAAAAAATTCAGCACTAAATTGGTGTCTGGGAAGGTTCTGAAGAATATCCTTGCCAGCTTCAGTTTGGATGAGACTGGCCCTGTTCCTAGGTCACCCATGAACAAGATGTTAAGTCAAATTACAAACTGATTTCCATAAAATTCGATACAATGCATACTGACTCTTCTGCATATACCCAGTAACTCAGCTGTAATTCTCTGTAAATGGCAATATTATCAGTTCCCAGACCACAAAACATGGATTTATCCTCAATTTTCCCAACTTTAAACACTAACTAGGGACTTCCCTGGCAGTCCAGGGGTCCAGACTCTGCACTTTCCCTACAGTGCACACAGGTTCAATCCCTGCTGCTGCTGCTAAGTCGCTTCAGTCGTGTCCGACTCTGTGCGACCCCATAGACGGCAGCCCACCAGGCTCCCCCGTCCCTGGGATTCTCCAGGCAAGAACACTGGAGTGGGTTGCCATTTCCTTCTCCAATGCATGAAGGTGAAAAGTGAAAGTGAAGTCGCTCAGTCCTGTCCAACTCTGAGCGACCCCATGGACTGCAGCCCACCGGGCTCCTCCGTCCATGGGATTCTCCAGGCAAGAGCACTGGAGTGGGGTGCCATCGGGGAACTAACTCCTACATGCTGCACAACATGGACAAAAAAAAAAAAAACACTAACTAAACACCAAGTGCTGTCAATTCTCTTTTCTAAAAATCCATCAGTCCCGTGACTTCTCTTCATCACCACCATCACTACCTTAGTTCAGGCTGCCCTGTTTCTTCCCTGAGTGACCAATTAATCTTCTGACTAGAATCCTGTTCCGGGTATCCAAATCCTCTTATCTCTCTCCTCCACTGGCAGAATTTCTCAAATTCGTCAAATTATAGCAGTACCCTGATTAAAATTCTTCAGGATTCCCCCATTATCACTGATATAAAATCCATACTTCTTAGTCTAGCAGACAGAGCCTTTAATAAATGTGATTATAAAATGGACCCTACCTTTCTCTCCTTTTCTACCTTTCTCTCTGCTCTATCAATAATGACCTACACAGTTTCCTGAGTAAATCATCATCCTCTTTCCTCTGTATCATTTAAGCAGAGAGCTTCCTAGGTCTCAAAGGCCTTCTTTCCTATCACCTTCATTTCATTAACTCCACTCTTCCTTCATAGAGGCACTCAGAAGCCATCTCCTCTGGGAAGACCTTGCCCACCTCTAACACGTCTAACCTGGACTCGTCCCTTTTCTGTTGTCTCATAACTACCTCATTCATCTCTCTCTCATTATGCTCATCACTCTGTCTTACGGTGTTTCATTTACTTAGACATCTTCCTGACTAGACATTAAGTTAGATGATGTTCTCAAACCATCTATTACTGTGACTGTTGTAGGTAATAGATGTAAACTATATTCCCAATGAGTTTACAAGACCATATCACAGGAATAGTACATTATGACAAGTAAGACAAATGAGTTACATGGGCTGAAAGGTATTTAAAAACTGAAGAAACACTTTACTGCATGTATACTAGACCTCAAAAGATTTTTTTTTTTTAATGAAGTCACTTTCTACCTAGACAAACACTAGGGGAAGAAAAAGAGAAGATGTGGAACACTGGCTCGAATGATTCAGGTTCATCTACCTATGATGTATGAGGGTGGTGATGTGTGTATTTAAGATGGTAAATAGCCCAAACAGGGAATAACTAATATATGAAGCAGCTAATTTATGGCATATATTAGCTACTCCCTATTTAAACCATTTTCTTAAAAAGCAGAAAATGAAATGAAAGCTTTATTGGTTGTTGATAGAGTCAATGAGTTTTACACACTGAAGTTAAATCAGGAATTTTCATGTCTACTTCCCATCTACCTACTCAATATTTGATATGTATATTTTGTAGTATTCACTGTTATCTAAACTTTGTAACAAAACATTGTGATAAAATTATTTCAAGAATACTAGTAAAATTCATTTTGCTATATAGTAGAAACTAATACAACATTGTAAAGCAACTTTACTCCAATGAAAATTAATTTAAAATATTAAATTGTTGCCAGGATGAAAAATAAGAATACCAGTAATGCATTGTATTTATGAAAACTGTATGAATAAATACGTTACAACCATAACTCAAGATTCAAGAATTCTAACTCAAGATTTCTGTGTAAGATAGTTTCATTTCATATCTATTACCAGGAGCCTGAGTTGGTGAAAGGAACAGGGAAACTTTCTTTTAACACAATTGCACATGTTACCCAGCATGGAGCATAATGTAATACTGGAGAAGACTCATTCCACCATGTACGAAAGTCTTGATTACTATCATTCATGGATCATTTCATTTCTTCAACTGCTTACCACCAGTCGGCTTTCTTCTTTGGGAGCCAGTCTCTCCAGGAGTTCACAAGCAAGCTGATAGCAGAGAATACTAGATTGACATAAATTACACTCAATTGCTTTTTCTTCCTTCTGGCAGGTGTGGGAGCCCCCCCAGGGGGCTTGGAAGACATTGTTTATAATGGAAATAATGTCCTTTGATAAGCTGTGCTCAAAACCCATTGTGATCCCATCATCTTGCAACTCCATCTGAAAGATATAAAAAAAAGGCCAAAAAAAAAAAAAAAGAAGGAGGAGTTTGATCCTTTTGTTCAATATTCTATTGGCACTCTAACTGGGGATAATTTTCACTAATTGATGACAATATTAAATGATTTAAAGGTAATACACCTTGCAGACCATGAATATACATTGCTTTCCATGGACTCTCCTAAAAAGAATATATACACAATACAAAGTAATGGAAATTATGTTTTAATTCATGTAAGACATTTAAAAGAGGGTTCTTTTTTAAACCCATCACTTTGTGAGATGTTAAACATTTAAAAAATGTTGCTCCTCACCCAATGTCCAGATCTTGGTTTCTAAATACCTTTATCCACTAAAGGAACCAGAACTCCTGGGAAAAATGGCTGATTCCAGGAAAAATGTAAAATGAGCCTGGAACATTTTAACATGTAAGACATTAAGGAAGTGTTCACAGAATGATGGGTGTATGTCAAAAGAAGCCAATTTGAAGGGCCTCCCATTGGCCAAATATGAGTCTCAAAATAAATAATTATAGTAACATATTTTAGCTCACTGAACAAAATAAGAATTCATGAGTATACTTGGGTATAAGTAGATTAAACAAATAAGTATCAATATACAAATAGGAGAGAGAGGGAACCCGCTTCTTCAGTAGAATTCCAGCTAATAAATTAGAAGAAATTATGGAATTGGAAAATTATCATTTGGTAACCATCATAATAAAAATTGATTCAGAAATAAATCACCCATGGATGCTAAAACTAGGTGAAAGCCTGATGAGAAATGGGAAATCGGTCTTAAAGTAGCTCTCTATAAGTTAGTTACTAATTACAAAGGGGTAAGTAGTGACTTTGTAGTAGAGAAATCTGGCAGAAATCACTTTAACCAAGTTATTACCACCTGAAATGGGACATTATCATGTCATGTGCCTCCTGATATCAGACAATGAAAACAACATAAAATCAAATCTGTAGCATGACTGACAGAAGTGATGAACCCAAATTGATTCATAAGGAAACATCAAACTCATGTTGAGAAATATTCTATAAAATAACTGGACTGTACTCTTCAGAAATGTCAAGAATATGACAGATAAAGGCTGAAGAACTGTCCTGAAATAAAGAAGACTAAAGGGCCAGGACAAATCATTGCAATGAATGATGCTCGATGAAGTCCTCAATCAAAATTCACTTTTTTCTTTTGCTATAAAGATGATATGATGATTATATCAATTTTAATGAATAATTTCTGTAAGCTTGATAATAGATAATAGTATTATAACAATATTAATTTCCTGATTTTGACAACTGTATGTTTTTCTGTAAAAGAATGCCATTTTTTAGAAAATACACTCTAAAGGATTTAAAGATAGGGATATCCTGTGTGCAACTTACTTTCAAATGGTTCATTTAAAAATTCTATAATTAACACATACGTATATAGACTAAGAGAGAGAGAAGAGAAATAAATGTGATCAATGTTAACATTCAGAGAATTTGGGGGGGAGTACTTGGGAATTTTTTGTACTATTCTTTCAGCTTTTCTGCAAGTCTCAAGTTATTTCAAAATAAAAAATTAAGAAGAAATGTTCCATGACCAAAGCCTTTTCTAAACTTCCCTGTTAAAATTAGCTTCAAAAATCAATTTATATTAAAATCAGCCCATCACTATAGAGTTATACCTTGCTCTTCCCCAAAACAGAATTACCCAGTTTGTTCACCAAGTTTTTTCAACAGAATCAACTCTAACAATGCTAAAACTCATATCCACTCTCATATGTCAACATCATTGCAGATATTCAATGATTGCATGTATTTTTCAGGCTCTTTATAAAATCCCCACAGAAGTTTGTGAAATGTCCTGAGTAATACTGCATCATTTCAATAAGTGTGAAGATGCCCAACACAAAGAAAGAATCACTATACAGAGCTTCCCCTCATTCTTCACCTCTGAACTAAAGGAAGTTCATGCTTCAGCTACCTGCTTCAGGAGAAGATCAAACATGAGGATGAAACAATTTAGATTCATTTCATCATCTTCACAATCAAAGTCAATAGTCCTTCCTCCTTGGTGTCCAAAATTCTTGAAAGGACTACGAAATGGACTACGCACAGGACTCCGAAATGGACTCTGAAAAGGACTATGAAATGGACTCAGCATATTGTGCTGAACTCGTCGACCAGGATCAGAGGCAACACTCACCTAGAAAAAAGAAAATTAGCACGTATAAGTGAACTCACAGAAGCTCAAATGGCTGTACAAAATACTTGAGGATGCTGTGGAAGGTCCTCAAGGTTCCAGCTGTCACACTGATTTCCTTCCTTAGCCAATGGAATTACTACCTCCAAATCCCATGCATCTTCTCAAAACATAAAAACAAGAAATAAAATCATCCAGACTTTCTAGTTGTCAGGTAAATAACACATCCTCACCCTGAAGAATGAAGGCAGCCTCTTTGCCATTATATTTTTCATCCCACCAACACTTCCAACTAAACTAAATTGTCTGCTGCTGCTGCTAAGTCACTTCAGTCGTGTCCGACTCTGTGCAACCCCATAGATGGCAGCCCACCAGGCTCCCCCGTCCCTGGGATTCTCCAGGCAAGAACACTGGAGTGGGTTGCCATTTCCTTCTCCAATGCATGAAAGTGAAAAGTGAAAGTGAAGTCGCTCAGTCGTGTCCAACTCCTAGAGACCCCATGGACTGCAGCCTACCAGGTTCCTCCATCCATGGGATTTTCCAGGCAAGAGTACTGGAGTGGGTTGCCATGTCTTCATCTATCTAAAACCATAACCTGAACAATGACAACTTCCAGAAGTAAAGCATTGCAAATCAATTTTAGAATCATTAGCATAGAATCTCAGATTGACTGGTAAAAGAAGAATGGTCTCTGACAATAATAATTATTACACTATCATGAGACAACAATACAAGCCTATTGTACCAGTTATTTTCCATTTGCAAACCAACTCTTCCCCCACAAAAGGCCCTCACTGCCCTTTTCTGCCCTGTTCTATGCCCAAGGATGCCAAGAACTGAGCCTCTTCTGGCCCTCTTGCTGGATGGCTTCCAGTTGGGTTCAGTCAATGAGAGGCACCAGCAGAAGATCTGAAGTTGGCAGAAAGAGAAGCAGGAGTATTTCTCTCCCCCGCCTGGCTCCTCTGATGCTACATTTCTGCAGTATCTCCATCCTCTCCAGTTGCTCTAGCCAGCCTTTCCCTATAACTTCAGCTGCCAAAAGGCCCAGGAACACTTATTCCTTCAGCCAGAGGTATATAAAGGCTTCCTAGTGAACTACTGCTGGCCTCTGGGTGTCTCACGGACCCTATTGCCCCCTTAACCTTTCCCATAACTCTGTAGGCCAAGTATCCATTAAAGACTCTTCGTTAAACATCTGGGATAATTCTGTAGCAGGACCCCGACTGACATACCTGTACATCAGTCTCAAGTCATATTTTCTGTCTTTAAAATCTCTCTAATAATCAGAAAGCTCCTTGAACACCATATTTAAAGTAAAAAAAAAGAAAAAAAAAAGAGTATCCCATTAAGAATCAGAATACCTGGATCATGATAGTGTTATCTATGGCAAATCGCTTCAGCTCACTGAACCTCAGGTTAAGTAGTTGTAAAATGAGGATAATGAGTTCTTTCCAACTGCCTCACACAGGCCTCACACATCTTCACATGTGATGTCATTACATGTGAATACTCTACACAGTATAAAGTGTTAATCATGTACCGTAATATTAAAGGTAACCAAAGAAAGAAATAAAATATAAATATTGGGCAGCTGGTTCCTATGAGGTACGTGAGCAAATAATGATTTTTTAAAGCATTTTAAAAGCATGAATCCTATGAGTATGACGGTATTATAAAATATCATTGATTCTTGCCTGGAGAATCCCATGGACAGAGGAGCCTGACAGGCTACAGTCCGATAGGGTCACTAAGAGTGAGATACAACTGCCGCAACTTGGCACACATGCACATAAATGTCACATATAGATGTAAATTCCCTGAATGGCTCTTGTGAGCATCATGACTTTCCTTGGTCATTGACTATTAGAGACTAAAACAATTTTTTAGAAATAAAAGTGAACTTAAATTTTTAAGAAATTTTTAAAAATTTTAAAAAGCACTAAATACAATCTATGATCCCATGATTTTGTTATGTTCTCTAATCCTAGATAGCAGGTAGAATGACTGGAGGGTTGTGGTATACAGCAGGGAAGATGTTCTGGAGAGGCTAGACAGGACTAGAAGCCCAGAACAGTCCTCACCCACCACCAGCTGACAGTCAGCCTCTCCAAAGCTGATCATGGTCTGGGGATGTCAGTACGAGAGCAGGAACTTTGTCAGGTCCTCCATAGAAAAGTTACCATAAACATCCAACAGCTTCCACATGCTTTAGACCAGACTATCCTGACTTCCCTCATCCTCAGAGGCACAAAGGGATCAGTAAGATGGGCTGTTAGTTAACAGCGACAGTATCACTCACAGTCACCACTAATTGATCATTTTCTCCCAAAACACAGTAGAAAAAACACACAAGCAACAATATCCAAACTCCTCATTCCCAAAGTAAAGCACTGATCTGCCCAGTACCTGGAAAGAATTCTTCTTCACCAGAAAACCAAAAAAAAAAAAAAAAAAAGGAGTAGTACCCCCACAAGCTACTTTGTTCTGGTTTATCAAGGGGAGAGATAGCTAACAGAGATGTGTAGGAGAAAAACTCAAAGGAAAATGAAAACTCAATAACTGATTATAGAATATATCAAATATATCTTAGATCGATGTTTTCTGTTATTCAATGTGCTTAAAAGGTTAGTAGAGTGGGTGGGATAGGATAAAAAGGCATTTCCAGAGCAGTTTATGATGATGCTGCTTTAAGGCCCACTATAATTGACAAGAGTTTTCAAAATCTTAACAAATAAGACAAAGACAATTATGGCAATAATTACCCTTCGAGCTGCAAGGTTCCCTGCCAGTTCACTGACTCTTGATTTTCTTTGATTTGCCAGTTCTTTGACAGAATTAACTCCATCAGAAAACATACTGATTAATAGCTGAAGTGGAACCATGATGTCTAATTCCGATAATACCTGGGGAAAAAAAGGCATAGGCCCCCCCAAAACATAAACTTTAAAACTCCAAAAAACTACATTTAACACTTTTTCCTAAAGTGACCTATTGAACATAAGGACATTAGCCTCACATATTCTGTCTGCAGTTGTCCTCAACTTTTCATACTAAAAAATTCAACGCTATCATCAAATATTCCCACTCCTCCACCCTCCACATTGGATAAATTGCCATATTCTTTCTAATAAAACTTCTAACAAAGTATCTCCTGTCCCCTTCTTTCCATGTCGTTCTTGTTGCCTTGTTCATTGCTTTTTCCTGAACTGGTATAATCTGCAACCAATCTGCAACTAACAAACATACAGATTTACAGATTCTTTGCAGTAACTCCCTGCTGCCCTACCTGAGGAGCTAAAGTTCATAAGCTAAAAGCTATTGCCCAAAATGATCAAAAGTATGATTCACTTACATGAAGCCACAGTAAAGCTTGTTCCTGCACGGAGGAAGGGTATCCTGTGAACCGACAACTAATAAAGCCAAACATCTCTTCCATTGAAAAAGGTAGAGGGCAAAGCTCAATGTCAAACATTTTGCTGGAAAGCAAAGCAACAAAAGTAAATGGCCAATGGGCATATATTGGGGTTTACTGTTGTCTTCCCAACTATATCTTATTTGGGGAACCAAACATTTTAGATTAGTCTGAGTTCTGAACAGTTATTAGCATGTTTCATTTTACTGTAATAGCTTATGTCCTTAGAACAGATATGAATAATCCTTATGGTTGTTAATAACATTAGTGTTCATATTCATACTGCATTTAATAGAAGGAATTGCATTTTCTAAGAAACTAGAGTTGCTTCTCAGCATCTTAAAACATGTCCCTTTGTACTTTTCCAACTTTATCCAAATCATAATTATATTTGAAGATAAACAATGGTTTTATTATATACTTTATTTGTAAACAAACAATATCTATTTATTATCCCATCAGAACAAAATCCTTTCTGAACAATTACAGATCATCTTGGCACAATTTACAGCAATTGTTGTTCAGTCACTCAGTCATGTCCAACCCCATGGGGTCGCCGAATCAGACGCAACTGAGCGACTGAATAACAACAAAAACAACAAAAATTTCTATTTGAACATTCAAATTTCTCAATAGGCTTGTAAAAATTCTATAAGATTATATAAAATGCTTAGCACAGTGCCTGGCACACAGTCCATGCTTCATAAATGCTAGATATCATTATAATTACAGTGACTTCATTAAACTACTTACCCACCTTAATACTTCCCTGAATTCTTTTAACTGATTATCTGGGACTTCTGTTCTGATGGCTTCCAGCCACTCCGGCATGATGCATTCCCACACGGACTGGCTGATCACATTGTAGGGGATCAGGCAGAGAATTCGGTTGAGACCTTCCTTCAGCTGAGTCACTGTGCTACAGGATTTATCCCAGTATCCACCAACCTGATGGGATTTCCACAGCCACAGGGTGAAAGAACAAAATGCACTCGTTACATTTATACCCCAGGAAATACTAAATGAAATGGGTACAGAGAAAGACCACAATCCATTACATCTGAAACCTGTGCCAAGCATATTGAGTGAGGTTTGTGAAAAAACTACAAACCACCAGGATCCCTTAGTTTCCAAAAAGAAAACAGTTGCAAATAGATCCAAATACTGACCAGAGACTGAACTTGAACTATTTTACTGCAGATTTTCCTAATCGTATGTGCATTAAAATTCCAAAAATTTATTCCTAGAACAATGAAGCTTTATTTCTAAGGTGTGACAAATCCCCTGCAAATATGTGCAGTTATACCTGCGTTTCAAAGGAACATAGATTTCTACTACCGTACACTTTGTACTGGAGACTTTTCTTCATGGAAAATGAAGTGGCAGAGAGTACTCTTTTTTTCCTACACTGCATATTCTGTCACAATTTTTTTCCTAAGAATGTTCTAAAGCTGGTTGAATCCATGAATTTTTAAAAAATGGTATTTTTTTTAACTAATTAAGATAGGATATTAATTTTCTAAGGCAGAAAATCTTAAAATCACAACTTGAGGTTCCGTTTGTAATTCTGATTTTAGATAAATATATATTACTATTACATGTATCAAAGGAACAAAGGGTTGACTGGTCCTAGATCTTTACCATGTAACACAAATTTGGGGGAAAACTTCATTATTTTTCCCTTGCAGTTTTACTGAGTTATGATTGACATACATCAGTGTATAAGTTTAAAGTCTATAACATACTGATTTGACTTACATACATCATGAAACAATTACTACAGTAGATATAGTGAACTTCCATCCCTGGAGGAAGGCATAGCAACCCACTCCAGTATTCTTGGCTGGAGAATCCCCATGAACAGAGGAGCCTGGCAGGCTACAGTCCATGGGGGTCATAAAGAATTGGACATGACTGAGTGATTAAGTACATCACCGCATGTAGATACAAAATAAAAGAAATAGAAAGGTATTTTTCCCTTGTGATGAGAACTCTTAAAATATACTCTCTTAACTTTGACATAAACAGCAATGTTAATTATATTTATCATGCTTTTACATTATATCCTGGTATTATAACTGAAATTTTGTACCTTTTGACTGCCTTTATCTAATTCCCCTTTCCACCACCCCCACCTCTGGTGACCATAAATATGATCTCTTTTTCTATGAGTTGGTTTGTTCCTTTTTGAAGTATGATTGACCAATAGCACCATGTTAGTTCCTGTTATACAACATCAATTCAGTTCAGTCGCTCAGTCATGTCCAACTCTTTGTGATCCCTTGAATTGCAGCATGCCAGGCCTCCCTGTTCATCACTGACTCCCAGAGCCTACCCAAACTCATGTCCATTGAGTCAGTGATGCCATCCAACCATCTCACCCTCCGTCGTCCCCTTCCCCTCCTGCCCTCCATCTTTCCATAGTGATTTGATATTTCTATACATTTCAAAATGATCGCCACAATAAATCTAGTTATCATGTCACCATATAAAGATATTACTTAGTTACTGACTCTATTCCCCCTACACTGTACATTTCATTTATTTTGCAACTGGAAGTTTATGCCTCTTAAACTTCTCACCTATTTCTCTCTTCCCCCAAACCTCCTCCCCTCTGGGAAACACTGTTTCTTCTTTGTATCTACAACTCTGTCTCTGTTTTGTTATGTTTATTCATTTGTTTTTTTTAGGCTCCACAGATAAGTGAAATCATTCAGTATTTGTCTTTCTTTGATTTATTTCAGTTAGCATAATGCTCTGTAGGCTTATCCATGTTGTCATAAAAGGCAACATTCTTTTTCATTCTTTTTTATGGTTGAGCAATATTCCATCACATATGTACCACATTTTTATACATTCATCTATCCATGGACACTTAGGTTGCTTCCAGGTCTTGTCTATTGTAAATGATGCTGCAATTAATATAGGGGTGCATATATCTATTCTAATTAGTGTTTTTGCTTTCTTTGGGCAAAATGGCCAACAGTGGAGTTGCTGAATCATATGACAGTTCTATTTTTAAGTTTTTTGAGGAATCTCCATACTGTTTTCCATAGCAGATGCATCACATTCCCATAGACAGGGCACAAAAGTTTCCTTTTCTCCACACCCTCATCAGTGCTTGCTATTTGTCATCTTTTTGGTAACAGCCATTCTGACAGGTATAAGGTGATATCTCATTGTGGTTTTGATTTGCACTTCCCTGAGTACATCATGAGAAACACTGAACTGGAAGAAACACAAGCTGGAATCAAGATTGCCGGGAGAAATATCAATAACCTCAGATATGCAGATGACACCACCCTTATGGCAGAAAGTGAAGAGGAACTCAAAAGCCTCTTGATGAAAGTGAAAGTGGAGACTGAAAAAGTTGGCTTAAAGCTCAACATTCAGAAAACAAAGATCATGGCATCCGGTCCCATCACTTCAAGGGAAATAGATGGGGAAACAGTGGAAACAGTGTCAGACTTTATTTTGGGGGGCCCCAAAATCACTGCAGATGGTGACTGCAGCCATGAAATTAAAAGACACTTACTCCTTGGAAGGAAAGTTATGACCAACCTAGATAGCATATTGAAAAGCAGAGACATTATTTTGCCAACAAAGGCCCATCTAGTCAAGGCTATGGTTTTTCCTGTGGTCATGTATGGATGTGAGAGTTGGACTGTGAAGAAGGCTGAGTGCCGAAGAATTGATGCTTTTGAACTGTGGTGTTGGAGAAGACTCTTGAGAGTCCTTTGGACTGCAAGGAGATCCAACAAGTCCATTCTGAAGATCAGCCCTGGGATTTCTTTGGAAGGAATGATGCTAAAGCTGAAACTCCCGTACTTTGGCCACCTCATGCAAAGAGTTGACTCATTGGAAAAGAAAGACTCTGATGCTGGGAGGGATTGGGGGCAGGAGGAGAAGGGAACGACAGAGGATGGGATGGCTGGATGGCATCACTGACTCGATGGATGTGAGTCTGAGTGAACTCCGGGAGTTGGTGATGAACAGGGAGGCCTGGCGTGCTGCGATTCATGGGGTCTCAAAGAGTCGAACATGACTGAGCGACTGAACTGAACTGAACTGATCATTAGTGATCTTGAGCATCTTTCCATGTGTCTGCTGGCCATTTGTATGTCTTCTCTGAAAAAATGTCTATTCAAGTTCTCTGGTTAATTTTAATTAGATTTTCTTATATTGAGTTGTATGAGTTCTTTGTATATTTTGGATATTAACCCTCTATCAGATATATCATTTATAAATATCTCCTCCCATTCAGTATGTGGCCTCTTCCTTTTGCAAAAGTTTCCTTTGCTGTGCAAAAGCTTTTTAGCTTGATGTAGCCCCATGTGCTTATTTTTGCTTTTGTTTCCCTTGCTTATGGGGACATATCTAAAAATTAGTATTAAGACTGATATCAAAGAGCATACTACCTATGATTTCTTTTAGACGTTTTATGGTTTCAGCTTTTACATTTAAGTCTTTAATCCGTTGTGAATTTATCTTTGTATATAGTATGAGAAAGTAGTCCAATTTGATGCTTTTGCACGTACCTGCCCAGTGTTTCCAATATCATTTATTGAACAGGCTGTCTCTTCCCCACTGTATATTCTTGCCTCCTTGGTCATAGATTAATTGTCCCAAAACTATCTTACTTTAAATGAATTCAATTTTCAGTATTTAATTTTCATATCTAGAATTCCACATCATTAAAACAAATCAATTCCATTTAAATTTCAAATATCTATTTAGCATCATATTGGCCAACATCCTAGATGACTGACTAGATATTTTCAGGAAGTGACTCCATTTCTGAGATGGTTGCTGTTGTTAGGTACCTAGACTCAGAAGAGCTAACACTAATAATGCTGAGATTGTTGGATGCATCATTCCTGAGGTCCCTTTGGCTGTTTAATTTATGCTTAAGTCATACAAAGGCCTATTGATTTTGAATCACATTTTGAAACAGATATACCTATGAAGATCCTACGTTGTCAGTGACCAGACAATGGATCCTTTGATTTGGAAAAGTTTTTATAATTAAGAAGATTTTAGAGAGCTCTCACCCTAAATAAATGTTCTCTTATCAACTATGGGAGGACCAGTCTGACAGAAGCACACACACACAAAAATTCACAGCTAGCTAAAAGACTCCTTTAACATAATTCAAGAACAGAAATCAGATTTAGAAAGAAAATTAAAACCCACACCCACCATAAATCCCCCTCTACCATGTCCCTCCTACAAATGACCCAGTTGGAGCTTGACATTCAGAGCCTGGTAGGAGACATTATAAAGGCCTTCCCTCAGAAGTTTAATTGGCTAAAATAGAACAATCTACTCAGGGGAATACAGTCTAAAACCTTTGTCACACAATTTATAAAAACTATTACAAAGGCACACAGCTCTAAATTTGCAAATCTCAGTTCATAGGAGTCTTTTCCAATTTAGCTGAAAATCTTGTCTCTGATATAAAAGAAGTTAATTCAAAGTAACGGGGGTTGGGTGGGCAGGCCAGGTCCTTAATGTTATTATTGAGGCTGTCATCTAATGCTTTGAAGAATTAAAAATAAATGGCCTTGCCTTATTGAGTATTTAAAAAAACATAACTGTGATTCTAGAAGAATCCCAAAGCTCATCTATCTTTCTTACCAGTCCCAAAGCCTCCCCTATTCATCTCAAGATGCTTACAGATATTATAAAAAGTCAGAACGAGGAAAAGGGACTGTCCTGCCCTTAAGAAGAAACACTTAAATAGTAATTGCCTTAGGCCTCAGCTTCTTTAGACAAGCTCCTTTGAGCCCTCTTCTCAACTGAGGCCTCAACTTGGACCTGTTAAAAATTTCAGATTCTCAACATGAATAATTTTTCCACCTCCCATAAATCTCCTCCCTCAAAATACATGTAAAATCTCAGTGCTACCAAAAGAATCTGTTTGTCCCATCCAAAACCTTTTAATAGGCAAACATGTCCTTGAAATGTCCTTAGATTGTTATTTTATAAACTTGCATCTTTTCTCTTCCTCTCTGAGACTTAAACCTTCTACCATTCAGCACTATCTTCTCAAGGATCTGAGAATCATCTCTATAAATGCAAACATTCAAGGACATGAATGTGGCTCTCAGCCCAAGAGATGCCTTGCTTTAACTTGTACTATTGCCTCTTGTCATAAAATAGGAAAAATTTGTTTCTCCTCCTGATATGCATCAATTAACACTCCTCGTGCTGCTGCTGCTGCTGCTAAGTCGCCTCAGTCGTGTCTGACTCTGTGTGACCCCATAGACGGCAGCCCATCAGCCTCGCCCCTCCCTGGGATTCTCCAGGCAAGAACACTGGAGTGGGTTGCCATTTCCTTCTCCAATGCATGAAAGTGAAAAGTGAAAGTCAAGTCTCTCAGTCGTGTCTGACTCTTAGCAACCCCATGGACTGCAGCCTACCAGACTCCTCCGTCCATGGGATTTTCCAGGCAAGAGTACTGGAGTGGGGTGCCATTTCCTTCTCCATTCAGGAAAACTAAGAGCTTATAAAATTAAATATTCCTAAAACCCTATGTCAGCAGGAAGAAGTTATAGAAGACAGACTTTTCCCCCTAATGCCATAGATATGAGATGATGTTGGACAAGTGGGGATTTGTAAGCAGCTTTTTGGCCCTTTCCTGTTTGCTTATTTGTTTTACGAATGAGATCACGCAGCAATTTAACATAATTCCTGGCCTAATGCTTTCCTGAAGATACATCGTGCTTTGCCTAACCTGTTGATTCTTTTCCCAGATTAAAAGAAGTAAGAATGAAGAGTTAAGTAGTTAAAAAATGACTAGCTTTCTACTTCCAGCAGCCCCCAAGGCAGATCCTGCAGGCAGATCACATAAACAATATACCATCTGAAGAGAAAGTCAGCCAGTCAGCACCCAATGGAGAATGATGCAGAACCCAACCTCCTGCCTTGATCATTCACTGAGATTCTCTCCCCTTTTTCCCTTTAAAAACTGTCATGGCTGGTCCCACCTAACACCAGTCGGAACAGCCATCATCCAAAGTCTACAAATAACAAATGCTGGAGTGGGTGTGAAGAAAAGGGAACCCTCCTACACTGTTGGTGGGAATGTAAGATGGTTCAACCACTGTGGAAAACAGCATGGAGGTTTTTCAAAAAACTAAAAATAAAATTACCATATGGTCCAGCAATCCTATTCCTGGACATATACTCAGACAAAACTGTAATTCAAGAAGATATATGCACCCCTATATTCACAACAGCACTACTCACAATAGTCAAAACATGAAAACAACCAAACATTCATCAATAGGTGATAAAGAAGATGCGGTACCTATATACAAAGGAATACTGGTGGTGGTGGTTTGCTTGCTAAGTCGTGTCCAACTCTGCCAGGCTCCTCTGTCCATGGGATTTCCCAGGCAACAGTACTGGAGTGGGTTGCCATTTCATTCTCCAGGCGATCTTTCAGACCCAGGGATTGAATCAGGGTCTCCTGCATTGCAGGAAGATTCTTTACCGACTGAGTCACCAGGGAAGCCCACAATGGAATACTAATCAGCCATAAAAAGGAAATAATACCATTTGCAGCAACATGGATGCAACTACAGATTATCATGCTAAGGAAGTAAATCAGAAAGTGAAAGACAAATACCATATGACATCACACGTGTGAAATCTCAAATATGGAAATATGGCACAAAGGAACCTACCTACAAATCCGAAATAGACTCACAGATATAGAGAACAGGCTTGTGGTTGCCAAGGGAGAGGGAGGTGGGGAAGAGAAGGACAGGGAGTTTGGGAATAGTAGATGTAAAGTATTGTATACAGGGTGGAAAAACCACAAGGTCCTACTCTATAACACAGGGAACTATATTCAATATCTTATAATAAGCCATAATGGAAAAGAATATGAAAAAAAGAATGTTCACATGTGTATAACTAAGTCACTTTGCTGTAGAGCAGAGATTGGCATGACATTATAAATCAACTATACTTCAATCAAAAATTAAATTTAAAAAACTGTCATGCCTGAGCAGAATCTTCCAATTTGGTATTGGGAAATGAATTTGCTTTCTCCCCAGACTGCTGGCTTTTCTGATTAAAGCAGCTTTTCCTTTCCACCAACACTTGCCTCTCTAGTGTTGATTTTTAAATGAAAGAAGAATGGAACTGGAGGAATCAACCCGCCTGACTTCAGGCTCTACTACAAAGCTACAGTCATCAAGACAGTATGGTACTGGCACAAAGACAGAAATATAGATCAATGGAACAAAATAGAAAGCCCAGAGATAAATCCACACACTTATGGACACCTTATCTTCAACAAATGAGGCAAGAATATACCATGGAGAAAAGACAATCTCTTTAACAAGTGGTGCTGGGAAACTGGTCAATCACTTGTAAAAGAATGAAACTAAAACACTTTCTAACACCATACACAAAAATAAACTCAAAATGGATCAAAGATCTAAACATAAGACCAGAAACTATAAAACTCCTAGAGGACAACATAGGCAAAACACTCTCCAACATAAATCACAGCAGGATCCTCTATGACCCACCTCCCAGAATATTGGAAATAAAAGCAAAAATAAACAAATGGGGCCTAATTAAAATTAAAAGCTTCTGCACAACAAAGGAAACTATAAGCAAGGTGAAAAGACAGCCTTCAGAATGGGAGAAAATAATTGCAAATGAAGCAACTGACAAAGAACTAATCTCAAAAATATACAAGCAACTCCTGCACCTCAATTCCAGAAAAATAAATGACCCAATCAAAAAAATGGGCCAAAGAACTAAACAGACATTTTTCCAAAGAAGACATACAGATGGCTAACAAACACATGAAAAGATGCTCAACATCACTCGTTATCAGAGAAATGCAAATCAAAACCACTATGAGGTACCATTTCACACCAGTCAGAATGGCTGCAATCCAAAAGTCTACAAACAATAAATGCCGGAGAGGGTGTGGAGAAAAGGGAACCCTCTTACACTGTTGGTGGGACTGCAAACTAGTACAGCCACTATGGAGAACAGTGTGGAGATTCCTTAAAAAACTGGAAATAGAACTGCCTTATGACCCAGCGATCCCACTGCTGGGCATACACACCGAGGAAACCAGAAGGGAAAGAGATACATGTACCCCAATGTTCATCGCAGCACTGTTTATAATAGCCAGGACATGGAAACAACCTAGATGTCCATCAGCAGATGAATGGATAAGAAAGCTGTGGTACATATACACAATGGAGTATTACTCAGCCATTCAAAAGAATACATTTGAATCAGTTCTAATGAGGTGGATGAAACTGGAGCCTATTATACAGAGTGAAGTAAGCCAGAAAGAAAAACACCAATACAGTATACTAACGCATATATATGGAATTTAGAAAGATGGAAATGATAACCCTGTATGTGAGACAGCAAAAGAGACACAGATGTATAGAACAGTCTTTTGGACTCTGTGGGAGAGGCCGAGGGTGGGATGATTTGGGTAAATGGCATTGAAACATGTATAATATCATATGTGAAACAAATCACCAGACCAGGCTCAATGCATGATACAGGATGCTCAGGGCTGGTGCACTGAGATGACCCAGAGGGATGGTATGGGGAGGGAGGTGGGAGAGGGGTTCAGGATGGGGAACATGTGTACACCCGTGGTGGATTCATGTTGATGTATGGCAAAACCAATACAATGTTGTAAAGTAATTAGCCTCCAATTAAAATAAATAAATCTATATTGAAAAAAAATAAATAAATGGCGATCTGCCAAATCTGAGTTCTGTAACAGTTTGTGTAAATCTTTGATAAATAAGACTATTTTAATATTGTTGGTTTAATAAAAACAGCTGCATCTTCTGAGTTACCAGCACTGAGTATGATATGAACACAGTTTTTATTCTATATGGGTTTACTAGTCAAATAAGGTAATATTATATTTACTAGCTGTTTAAATTATGACAGATTTCATTTTCATCAAATTAAATTACTATGACAAGCTTTATTTCCACAGTAATTGTGTTTTATGACATATCTTCTTAGAAGTAGTTTCCAAAATCTTTTTCATAACCTGAAATTAAATTTATATTAAGTTACATGAGCAATATTCATCAAATATCCAGATCATTTCTACATAAGTTTAATTTTATCTACTTTTGGCTTCTTATTTTTACAGAGACACTAAAATTATTTGGATCTGCTAATAAATATGTTCATTTTGCCATGCTGAGAAATTACACTATGAAGAAGCATACCCAGTAGAAGTTATGATAGAAGTTATCAGCACTGAGTATAATAGTATAATCATAAAAATATACTAGTATAAAACAAAAATAGAATAATCATAAACTTTGCTACAAAATGCTGGTATGTGATGAGCAATTCACAATTGTTTACCTCTTGGTCTTTGAAAAACAGAGATCATTAAGTGTTGAAAATTATAATCAATATATAAATGAAACTTCTAGAAATAATAAGGGTGAAGGAAAAAAACCTCTGTATGCTGAATATTCGAGGAATGTAGGATATGTTTTTTGTTAAGGAAAGAAAGAGTAATTCTGTCCTAAGGTAGTTGTTTAGAGGTTGTATAAAGGTTATCGAGGTGAGAAAGAGGAAAGTGAGGGGCAGAAATATGACTGAAAATAGAAAATTGTATAGGATCTGTTGGAGGGGGGAGGGGGGAGATGCACACACATCATTATGTCCTCAATTATTTAGGAGAACCAAGTCTTTTCAATGTTAAAAAAGCTAATTTTTAAAATTATCACATTAGATTCCATATTTATTTTTGAAATTTGAATTGCCCGTTTGGTTGAATGGATAACTAAGTATTATTTCATAGCAACATATCATCCTGATTAACTGAGTATCTAACCTTTTGACTTTTTGACAGATTTAGATATTTTGCTTTCCAAAATCAAATCCTAAATAAAATCTTGATCTCAAATTGACTTTGAGACTTCTGAGACAGCCTTCAGAAAATCTCAAAGGATTCTTCACTCCTAGTAAAAAGAGATGTTAAACTAATTAGGTCTGTTTGATATGTTGAACTGCATGAAAAGCATTGGCAAATAAGAAGAGATGCTTAAGCCTCTCTAGTTTATATCTATATAGGTAAATATTTTTAACATAAATATTTCAGAAATTATATGCAATTTGTAAAAATTATATGCCCTTTGTGTTCATGATTATATTTTTATGCTGCTTTGCCTAATAGTAGACAATAATGGAATCATTTTAACATCATAATTCCAGTTACTCTCATCAGATCTTTAATCACAGCCATTTTACTTTTTTAATTAATTTTTATTAGAGTATAGTTATTTAAAACGTTGTATTAGTTTCTGCTGTATAGCAAAGTGAATCAATTATACATATGCACTGTGCTAAGTCGCTTCTAACTCTTTGCAACCCTGTTGACCACAGCCTGCCAGGCTCCTCTGTCCAAGGGATTCTCCAGGCAAGAATACTGGAGTGGGTTGCCATTTCCTCTTCCAGGGGATCTTTGTGATGCAGGGATCGAACCTGGGTCTCCTGCATTGCCAGCAGATTCTTTACCATCTGAGCCACCAGGGAAGCCCTACTCCAGTATTCTTGTCTGGAGAATCCCATGGACAAAGGAACCTGGGTAGCTACAGTCCTAGCGTCACACAGAGTCGAACACGACTGAAGAGACTTAGCATGCATGCATAGTTATTTACACAAGCTTAATAAAAATCTGTTCTCCTTGTAACTGGACATAATAGGAAAAATTGGTTACTTTATCAAGGCTTTGACTGAAACTTCATACTTGAGAAAGATAGGCAAAGAATCAAATATGACCAGACAGCTTTAAAGAACTGTGGTGGACATTATGAAGCCCATGCTTATAAAGCCCTCTTGGAAAAACCAGCCTGCTACTTGACTTTTGATGTCCCCAGTCTATAAGCAAATAAGAAAAGTCAGTTCCTGACAGACCCAGAAACCTTAGAGCATTCGAGGGATCTCAAAAAGAAAAATTCACCCAAATCTACAAATACTGCAGATAAATATGACAAATTCTTGGCTTGGCTTCCCAGCATGGAAAGGCCTTTAAAAGTCCAATCTGAGATTCTTGAAAAAACTTGCAGCAAAACAATCTCTTGAAGGCCCATGTGGTCAAATACCACTTTTGTTGTATGTAAATAATCAGGCCAAATTTAATGAGACTAGACTTACTTTGTGAACAGAATATCTTACTTTAATTGTCTTTGGTCAAAACTGGGAAAATTAAGAAATTGTTTCAACAGAAAACTATACTCACACTTGTGCGTTATCAGATCTAGTCCTGTTCACTGAGCTATTTTTCACCTCTTTATAAACTGGATCCTGCTGTCTTGCACACTTTGTGAGTAATTCATGTTCCCAATTGTTTTTCCTACCTTTCTGACTTGGTGTCACTGAGAACTAAAACCTGCCTGCCCAGATCCTTACTGAGACTCTAGGCTGTCTTGTCCCAAAGCCCAGCAAGCTAAAGCAGGCAACTTGATATAAAAGACTTCTTGCTTCAACAGTTTAGGCCACTTGGGAAGTTCACCAAACACCCACATCTTCCAGGCTCTGCTTTAGAAAATAACCATGAGTGACACTGATGAATTCATCATCATCTGAAGATGCTTCAAGCCCAGCATCTAGAAATCTTGACTGTTTTCCTTAGGCAGTAGAAACTAGGTTTATAGTCTACTCTAACCACTAATCTTTGTTTTCTATTTCCTTATTCTAATTTATGTTCTTTTCCTCTTTTGTGTATCTCTTACCTAGCAGTTCCTAACCCAAATCTTCTCTCCAAGTCAATCAACCTAGATTCCTTTTTGTGTGAAACTTCTAAGGAAGTTACAGATGGGACAAATGTGGGGAGGCACTCAGACCCCCAGAGTCGGTATAAAGATTATATTAAATGGAAACATTTGCACTAAAGAAGACGCAGAGAGAAGTCTCATCTGAACTTCCTTTATGTGACTAAACTGGAGCCTCCAGAAAATATGGCTTCTATTAAGCCCCTCCAAAAGGAGTTCTTGTGAATTCAGCTGCCTTGGAGAAAGGCTGCCCATTTCCATTAGCATCAAAACACCCAAAAGAACTTTCTCTATCTTCCCCTTCAAGCCTCCTCACAAATGCCCCTCACACTCTAGAAATTTGGCATATAAACTTTATCTCTGGTTATTGAAAAAAGCTTCCCATCAATGAGTACTTCTGAGTGCCAATGTAAATAAACTTTGTCTCTCCTCTTGTTAATAACAAGTCAGTTCTGTCAATTAGTCCTGTCTGTCTCTTTGTGACCCCATGGACTGCAGCATCCCAGGCTTCCCTATCCATTACCAACTCCCAAAGCTTGCTCAAACTCATGTCCATCAAGTCAATGATGCCATCCAACCATCTTATCCTCTATCGTCCCCTTCTCCCCCGACCTTCAATCTTTCCCAGTATTGGTGTATTTTCCAATGAGTCAGTTCCTCACATCAGGTGGCCAAAGTGCAGCTTCAGCTTTAGCATCAGTCCTTCCAATGAATATTCAGGACTGATTTCCTTTATGATTGACTGGTTTGATCTCCTTGCAGTCCAATGGACTCTCGAGAGTCTTCTCCAACACCACAGTTCAAAAGCATCAGTTCTTTGGCACTCAGCTTTCCTTATACTTCAACTCTCACATCCATACATGACCACTGGAAAAACCATAGCTGTGACTAGATGGACCTTTGTTGGCAAAGTAGTGTCTCTGCTTTTTAATATGCTGTCTAGGTTTGTCATAGCTTTTATTCCAAGGAGCAAGTGTCTTTTAATGTCATGGCTGCACTACCATCTGCAGTGATTTTGGAGCCCAAGAAAATAAAGTCTGTTACCATTTCCATTGTTTTCCAATCTATTTGCCATAAAGTGATGAGGCCAGATGCCATGATCTTAGTTTATTGAATGTTGATTTTTAAGCCAGCTTTTTCACTTCCCTCTTTCACTTTCATCGAGAGGCTCTTCAGTTCCTCTTCGCTTTCTACTGTAAGGGTGGTGTCATTTGCATATCTGATATTATTGATATTTCTCCTGGCAATCTTGATTCCAGCTTGTGCTTCATCCAGTCTAGCATTTCACATGATGTACTCTGCATATAAGTTAAATAAACAGGCTGACAACACACAGCTTTGACTTACTCCTTTCCCAATTTGGAACCAGTCTGTTGTTCCACGTCTAGTTCTAACTGTTGCTTCTTGACCAGCATACAGATTTCTCACGAGGCAGGTAAGGTGGTCTGGTATTCCCATCTCTTTGAATTTTCCATTGTTTGTTGTGAACCACATAGTCAAAGGCTTTGGCATAGTCAATGAAGCAGAAGTAGATGTTTTTCTGGAACTCTCTTGCTTTTTGTATGATCCAGTGGATGTTGGCAATTTGATCTCTGGTTCCTCCGCCTTTTCTAAATCCAGTTTGAACGTCTGGAAATTCTTTTTAATATGTCTCTGGCCAATTACATGCAGGCTCCCAACTGCTGGAGCCAAGTTGGAAAAGGAAAAGTTTTCCTCCCAATATAATCATTTCCTCTTATTTTTCAGAATTTGTGGGATTCCAGGCAAGAATAATGGAGTGGGTTGCCATTTCCTTCTTCAGGCGATTTTCCTGACCCAGGGATCAAACCCGTGTCTCCTGCCTTGGCAGGCATTCTTTACCACTAGCGCCGCCTGGAAGCTCTTTTCAGAATCATATCACACTAATTCTTTACTATTCCAAAGGAAACAATAATTGAAAACATATCAACACAGTCAAAGAATGCCAGGAAATGGGGAATTTCCATTATGCAAAAATCTGATTTTATATATAAGTCAGTAGGTGGCACCAAAGAAGAAAGAAGTGTATCTTGATAAATGCACAGAATGCTCTGACTCCTGGAAATCTAATAAAACCTACTCTCTAGAAGCTATGTGTTATGTTTTGTTCTTAAAATTCTTATTTAAACTGAAAACTGCCTCAAGATTTCATTGAAAGCAAACCCAAAAATCACAAATAAAAATAAAACTTAGAAAATACCTTGAAATAAATTTCATGTATTACTGGCAGAAACTGATTCTAGATATCCATCTTGCTGGGTTAGACATGAATGATAGTATGAAGTCTTAGCAGCTGTGCATCTGAAACCTGTGATCCAATAAGGCAGAAGCAAGAGAACAAGCAAAGAGAAATTTGTCCTAGAGCCAGAAGAAAAGGAGCATTTGGGCAATTCCTTTCTGACTCAGCTGGTAAAGAATCCGCCGACAATGCGGGAGACCTGGGTTCGATCCCTGGGTTGGGAGGATCCCCTGGAGAAGGGCCTGGAAAATTCCATGGACTGTATAGTCCATGAGATCACAAACAGTTGGACATGATTGAGCAACTTTGACTTTCACCTTAAATCTTTTGGGCATTCCACATGAGAGGTCAGGGACCATTCATCCCTAGATATACATGTGAAACCACAGAAACTGCTCCTAGTCAAATGTTAGCCTTTCCCAAAACCAGAAAAAGGCTGAGCTCTAACAACCTCATGGAAAAGCTTTTTTTATTTCTTGTTTCTTAGTTAAAATATTCAGCGATGTCAGGAAAGAATAGTCCCTTAAATTTTTTAAAGATATGTCACACATTCATCTTGCCATTCTTCCCCATCTCAAACTAACATCAAAACAGCATATCAGCTAAAATGTAGTAACTAAACTCATTTAGCTCTATTGACTAAATTAAAGAGAGGTATTCCTCTTCTACAGACACTGATAACACTAGTATGTAAGGTGGTGTCAGCAGCCAGGGTAGGGCTCCAGGAAAGAACCAGGCATGGTTTCCTTGACAGAAGAGAAGCCACTTTCACCTAAGCCATTTTGTGATCTAAGCGTGTTCGCAATGCTTGCCCTTGAACAGGTCTCAGTAATCAACAATTTTAAGGACAGTAATAAAGGAAAATCAGTCAAGAAACAATAGTCTAGCAATAAAAGAGTCCTAGTTCCTCCTCAAGGAATCTACCTCACACTTTTGAGTTCTGCAGGAAGCAAGGTCCCCACCCAGGTGGAGGATGGTGATGATATGCTGAGACTCCCGACTGGTCAGAAGAAATGATGGTGTTGACTTTTTCTGACCCTCTTGACTTTAATCAACTAAAGCTTAGACTCTGTCCATCTTTGCCCCAGTTCTATGCTGAATTCTCCTCTGCTCAAGCCCCTTCATGAATATGCATGTATGCTTAGCCTAAAAGGTCTCCAATTTTGCTGTTGAGAGATACTGCCTTGGAAAGATCCCTGGTGTTCTCCTTACTTGCTGCAAGTATTAAGAAATCCTTCTTTCTCCTGATCTTTGCCTTGTTGTATCTTTTAGCTCAACACCCACTGAGAGGTAAACCCAGGTTTTCAGTAACAACAGTGCTTCTCCCCAAGTCCTCCTCTCCAACAAGTCCAAGCTGTAGGTCTTGATGAAAAAGATGTGTATTTTATAGCAGGGCAAGAAAATTTTAAACATAAAAATTCTTCTCTGCCCATTTAGGCCTCCTCCTTCCCCTTTAGTACATGTTATGCAATTGCATTAACCAGACCTCCTTAGGAGATAACGTTCCTTCTAATCACATCAAGCATCACAACTGCTTGGGAAATAACTTTTCTTCTTATCTTGTAAGAGGCCATAATGACCTGTGACCCACTCAGTTCAGTTCAGTTCAGTCGCTCAGTCGTGTCTGACTCTTTGCAACCCCATCAACAGCAGCACTACTCACTTAGTATGTGTAGATCTGGATTGTGTTAACCGTCAATAATATATCACTTGACATAAAACCCTTTGTCTCAAAATTTTACATATCTGTGCTTTGGCCTCCAAAGGGCAGAACAATCCTCAGAGCTTTCTGAAAGACTATCTCTTGGGTTATAATCCTCAGGTTGGCTCAAATAATATTTCCCCTTTCTTTTTTTTTTAAACTTTTCATTTTTTTATTGGGGTATAGCTAATTAACAATGTTGTTAATTTAGTTAGTTAGATCATTTCAGGTGACCAGCAAAGGGACTAATTCATACATAGACACGTATCCATTCTCCCCTCCATTTCTTTCCTAGATAAATTATTGATTAATTTTTTTTTTTTTTTAATTGACAGCCTCCACTTACCCGGGCAAATTCCATTGGTTTGGGAAGAAGGCACATGACCATGACATCAAAGCGAACATCACATACTGTCTTCAACCACTTGGTGACAAACTGAGGCTTCAGCTTTTCAACCAAACTTCCAACTTCATCGTCCATCATATAGGCTGTGGAGTGGAACCACTGGAACACCATGGCCACGAGCCTGGCCAAGCTTTCCGTAGGCGTGTTCTCACTGGGTGTGCAGAGGCTCACCTGGAAATAGATTAGATTCTCCTTCAGCCTCAGTACATAATATATTTGTTTAAAGACAAAAAAAAAAAAAAAAGATGTCCCTGATAATCCATTTGAAATAGGCAGTCCTAAATAAATGATGGAGGACCACTTATCCTGGAAACTGTGTTCTTCTCTACAGAGAGACGAACTGCAACAACTTCCCCTCAAGACTGCACCTCCCAATAAGCTTTTTCACCTAAAAGAAATCAATTACATATTCTGTACCAGGTAAATACTTTTTAAAAGTTAAGTCTACAAAGTGAAATTTCATAAATCTTCAGTGCAAAAATAATCTCTATATATTTCAGTTCCAAAATGATCAGATTCACCAAAAATTTTCTAGCAGTAATAATTCTGAAACCTTAGAGCACCACCCCTCAGTTCACCACATTATAGACTTTTCAAAACTGTTCACAATTTATTCATTAATCTTTTATTAAGCACTGAAGTAGGGTTCAGGAATATAAAAAATAAATAACATTATCTTTGCCTCAATGAGTTCATAATAGTAGTCAGTTTGTCATTAGATAATAAGTTCTAGGAGCGAGACATGCAAAATCAATAACTAAACTCAAATTTGATAAAGCAAAACAAAGCAAAAAAATATATGAAAGCATAAAAGAGATGTATCACTAAGGAGATTTAATCTATTTCTCCAATGGGCAAAAACAAAAGTCTGCTTCTCTGCAGAACTGTCAACTTCAGCATTCTTGGAACTTTGCATCTATATGTTTGATCTTTCTTGAGTGAATACTTCAGTTGACTCAGTCAATAGAAGTCAAATTCCCTGTGCTGGTTTGGCAATAATTTTTCTGGCTGTGTTACAGACTTGCCATAAATACACAAAAAGATCCACAGTAACTGAACTTGCAAACAAAATATTACATCAGTGGGAGGTGAATGATCTATAAATTATATTGAATCCAATATTTCACAATATACTCTAGCAACTTACCCACTTGTTTCTTGTCAAAATGTGCATTTCCAACAGTTTAGAATCTGGCACAAAAGGTTCTGACACCTGGCTATTTATCAGAATAAACAAGGGATCTTTTTAAAAAGTTCCCGAGATTCTGGGATGGAATCTGGGCAAAGACATTTTTTGAAAGCCTTCATGGGTAAATACAATATGCAGTCACTGTCCTAGAGTATAGACTTCCTATGCTAAGGTTGGCTTCTCAGAGGGCGCAGTGGAAAAGAATCTGCCTGCCAGTGCAGGAGACGCAAGAGACGTGGGGTTCGATCCCTGACTCGGGAAGATTCCCTGGAGGAGGAAACAGTAATCCACTCCAGTATTCTTGCCAGGAAAATTCTACGGATAGAGGAAACTGGTGGGCTACAGTCCCTGGGGGACATGACTGAGCACACACACTGATGGTGGTGAATGGGAAGGTTAATTTTTCACCATTTACTATTTACTTCCCTAAAGAGAACAGAAGAAACTCATCACCAGAGCAATGTTGGAATAAAACATAAGATGTTAGAAATTAATTAACTTCTTTTCTTACTAAGAACCATATTCCAAATTGACTGAGTAGCCGCTGGTCGTGCTTATCATCATCCTTATTGTCAAAGTCAGCATTATCCAGGGAATGGTGCGAAGAGGAGAGGCCCAGCTGCCGCCGGCGATTCAGCTCATGTTCCCGCTGCTCAGCATGGAACTCAGCTTCTTTCAACAAGCTGTGGAAGAGGAGAAATTTCAGATAAGACTACCCAAAAGCACACTCAAGATAACGACCCTATTCAGAGCAATTACTTCACAAGTTTTCAAGCATCACTCATTTCTCCTTTAAATTGGAAGGAACCTCATGTCCTTGTTATTTTCTACTCCATCCCCATCTCAGAGATCTATAAACTGAGGCACAAAGAGACTACTTCCTCCAATCAATAAGAATCAACCAGAACTGATGCCTTCTGACTTTAAGTTCAACAATCATCCCACTAGAAGCCAATGCTTCTCCTATATCTAATATGAAGCTATGAAAGAAAAAAGTGAAAGCAAAAGTCACTCCATCATGCCAGATTCTTGGTAACCCGATGGACTATACAGTCCACAGAATTCTCCAGGCCAGAATACTGGAGTGAGTAGCCTTTTCCTTCTCCAGGGGATCTTCCCAATCCAGGGATCAAACCCAGGTCTCCTGCATTGCAGGTGGATTTTTGACCAGCTGAGCCACAAGGGAAGTCCCATATGAAGCTACGTGGACATCAAATGCATGATCAAGGACAGTTTGAGGAACTGATACTCAAATGGAAAAACATTTAATAGAATTCAAAGACCTGACAGTGAACAAAAAAGATTCCTTTTTCAATTTTCTAAGAAGATGACAATCTTAAAAAATAATACACAATGTTGGCAAGGTTGTAGCAAAAACTATCATGATGTATGAAATTCACATACACTCTTTGAAAATCAGATTGGTAATGTATCAAGTGTCCTTAAAATATTCATACCCTTTGACCCAGTCAGCCACATCTGGTCATCTACCCTAAATAAATAAAAAATACAGGACTGGCACTATACACAAAATAGTTATCAGAGTTATTTATAACAGTAAAAATAATGGAAGAAATTGAAGTATCTAATGGTGGAGGAAAATAATCTAGTGTACCCACTAAAAATGATAAATGTGGAAACTACACAACATGGAGAGGAGCTAATGGTATAATGTTATATCAAAAAGAATGTGGATACACTGTGATTGCAATTATATAAGTAAAATAAGCATTTGAATAAAACTAGAACATATGCAAAAAAAAAAAACAAACTGATGATGATGACAGGAGTATGGTTGTTTTTTTCTCTTTCCAAACTTTCTGCATTGTTTTATTTAGCAAACATTTATTGCACTTCCACATGTGTTGGCCACTGGGATAAGAGAAACAGAAGACTTAGTCCTTATCTTTAAAACATACATTCTAATATTGTTTCTTTGTCTTTAAAAATCTTGTCTCAGTGAATAGTATACAAAAAGAGAACAAGTCTAGAGTTATCACTTGTAAAGCTCCCTTTTTTTCATGTGATAGAAAAAGCCAGCTGCCTGCAGGATCTGGTCCATCTTACTCCACAGCCTTCTGGTTTACTCCAATACCGAATTATCTAGAGTTCTCCCATCCTTCGCTGCTGCAGTCAAGCCTGGGACACCTCTCTCCCACCCCTTCCTTCCCTCTGACGGGCATCTCCTCTCCATTCCCTGAGAGTCCCATCTCTGTGTTGTCACTGTGCTTACCACTTTGGCTGGCAAATTCGTGCTTCTATTTTTATAGACCGCCCCCCCCCCCATGGGTAACTTGAAGGCAGAGACCATATTTCACTTTCTTCTGTCTTCCAGTGCCTACCACATGCCTGGCACATAACTGGCATTCCATAAAAATATTTGTTGAATGAGTGAATTAAAACATCATCACTGCAACATTGTAGAAAGTGAGCTGTCTGGCTGAGGGCTCTTGGAGTTGAATTAAATGTACACATCTCAATGGGGAAATGGTGGCTCAGAGAGAAGGCAGAGTTTTCAGGGAAAGCTACTAACAACCCTGTTACCTAATCACGGCCTCCACGGCACAGACAAGCTCCTCAGCGCCACATTCCCGGGTGTTGATGGGTGGAGGGGAGGTTTGATAGAGATGGGTCTCTGAGGCGGCCCCCACTTCGTTACTGTGGTGATTTGAGTGGCATCTTTTGCAGTACCGAACAGGCCTGTTTCCGTGACGACCACAGCATCCTGCTGAAAAGCAGGTGACCACAGCTCTTCTAACATGGGAACTGCAGTTCTAGAAGGAGAAGAGTGAAATCAATTAAAATTCACCACTGAGGTAAACTGGGCTAATAATTGGAACAAACAGAAATTTCTAGGGCCACTAGAAGAGGCAGGATTTTCCTGAGGTGTCACTAGTTTCCAAAACGCAGCTCATCTCTAACCAGTTAGATTTCAGTCATAGTTAACAATTAAGGTGAGAAGTGGTTTCTATTTGTGTTGAGTAGTAGAAACTCTCTAAATATGAATGAAACTGTGTTAAAAAGTCCTCTATAAAGTGACCTCAGCTATCTGGCATGGGGTGTGGGGGGCTTCCTAGATTATTTCAAGTTAGTGTTTCAACAGTTTTCAGCAGAAATATGAAAAAAAAATGGAAACTGTGGTCCAGAGAAAGCATAGCACAGCACATCAGGGTAGGAAACAAACAATTTTAAACCCTAAAATAAACTTTCAAAATTATTTTATCCATCTCCTAAAGACCACATTTCTATTGCAGCTCATCTGTCCTTGATGCATTCAAGGACAGGTAGGGAGCTGTGCTGTGCTCAGCTGATGGCCCACGTATATTTCTTGCTGCCCATCCCCGCCAGCGCTCTTTCTATCAAGACCTAAAGAATATGTCAGTTGATAACATGGGGACATCAAAGCACAGTAATAACCATTCATAGATGCAGCTGTTGAACATCAGCTACAGAAAAAGAATCAACAGATGAAGTGTGAAAAATGGTGCAGTGAAAAAGAGAGATCCAGAGTTCAGGGGAGTTTATTATCAGAGCTGCCCTGACAAGAAGCAGAGGGGCAAGGCAGCACCCACGCCCACATCAAGTAACTTGAGGAGCAATCAGGAAATATCCCTGACCTCTCCATAAAAGTGTGCCCAAGCCTGTTAGAGATGCCAACACCACATACTCAACAGCTCGTGTCAGAAAGCATTTCACCCTTTTGATAGAGCTTATTAAGCTGGAAAACACTGAAAAAGAATATGATTATATGTATATGTATAACTGAATCACTTGGGTGTCCACATGAAACTAACAGAACATTGTAAATCAACTATTATCCAATAACATTATTTTTAAAATATGGAACCAGAGAAATAATACCCTAAGCCATTATGAACTCAGGGCTTGGAGAAGATTGGAGAACCTTCCATGACAGATATCTTGGGGAAACAGAAGAAAGAAGAAAGCAAGCACAAAACCTACATCCAGACATTGACCATGTGTTGAATTGCTTATCAGGAAAATCATTTCAAAGTAAGGCTTGTTTCACTTCGATTTTAGCACAAGGCTTTGGATATAAGTGCTGGGAAATCTCATTTTCTGAACAGGACTCAGGTCAATAAATCATAAAAACAAGTTTAAATTTTTATGATCTTTTTTCCCTTTTATTAATGTTTTTTAAATTATTTGTTAAAATACAATGTTTTTCTTCTGCACCGAGGCCTACGTCTTCTTCAATATCCAAGTCAGTCCTGACTTCTCCAAGTGAGGTATATTTCTTGCTTTGTGCTCTTTCTTTCCCTTTCACATACTAAGTTTCACTCTGGAAGCACATGAATCCTTACCAGTTTGGGACTTCTCCAAACCAAACCAAACCACATCACTAGCAACATGGTTTATGTCAGAGCACACTGTTAGTGTTTATTTCTTCCTTTTGATTGTAATTAGTCTTTGTTCCTCTGGGATCCCCACTGTTACATAAACAACGGAATGTGGATATGGGCTTAGTGTGGAGAAAGAAATGGCAACCCACTCCAGTATTCTTGCCTGGAAAATCCCATGAACAAAAGAGCCTGGAGGGCTACAGTCCTTGGGGTCACAAAGAATCAGACATGACTGAGCAACTAACAGACAGAACAGATGGGTTTAGTGGGTAGTTATTAGCTATAATGAAGTCCTAAGGCCTACAATCTCCTATCCTATTTCCTGGTCACAAATTATTTACATTCTTTCCACATGCAAATTCCTGGCGGGAGGTTCAAGGTGGTCTCATTAAATGAAGTCCGGTGGTGGCTGGGGCTCTTTGGGTTTGGTTCCTCAGATAGGCTTCCATGTGCCTTGAACCTAAATGGGCTGTGCCAGCTGGAACTGAGAAAACACGGCTGAGTAACACTCATATGACTCCCAAGGCAATTTCTCAAAAGACATGCTGCTTCTGAAAAGACATCTTGCGGTCTGAGAAAGTTCTCTCTTCAGAAGCTTCCTCATCAGGATACTCTTCTCAGGATTGGGTCATGGCCCAGGCATATGGAGAGGCAGTAAGTCTCTACTCAACAGGGCTGGCTAAGCCCAGCCTTCAGGTCACCCCATCCCAGAGCCCTAACATATGATCTAGATGCCACTAGATAATTTCAGCCCCTAGCTATTCAAGTCTCCCCAGTGCGTGCATGCATGTCAGTCACTAAGTCGTGTCTCACTCTTTGTGACCCCATGGACTGTAGTCCACCAGGCTCCTCTGTCCATGGGAATTCCCCAGGCAAGAATACTGGAGTGGGTTGCCATTTCCTCCTTCAGGAGACCTTCCAAACCACGTCTCCCGCGTTGGCAGGTGGATTTTTTACCAATGAGCCACCTGGGAGGCTATTAGTTTTCCCAGATGAGGCCCCAAATATCATCAAGCAGAGATAGGCTGTGGACTGTGCCCTGCCCAAATCCCTGACCCTCAGAATCTAAAAGCATAATTAAACAGTTGCTGCTTCATGCTGCTACATTTTGAGTGATTCCTTAGGTAGTATCTGGATATACTGCATACATTAGTATCTGGAATATAAACTGAAAGTCATCCTAACCTGCTTTATCACCACATGCCATCAATTCTAAATAATATCAGTGATAAAATACTTTGCCCCTAAATAACCTTTGGTTGGTCAAAGTTCTAAACAATTGCTATGGTTCCTACTAAGTTTTTTCAATTTTTTTTTTTTTTAGTTGAAGTGAGAGTTGGACAATAAAGAAGGCCGAACACCAAAGAATCGATGCTTTTGAGCTGTGGTGTTGGAGAAGACTCTTGAGAGTCCCTTGGACTGCAAGGAGATCAAACCAGTCAATCCTAAAGGAAACAAATCTTGAATATTCATTAGAAGGACTAATGCTGAAGCTGAAGCTCCAATACTTCGGCCACCTGATGCAAAGAGTCAACTCACTGGAAAAGACCCTGATGCTGGGAAAGACAGAAGGCAAGAGGAGAAGGGGATGACAAAGGATGAGGTGGTTGGATGGCATCACTGAGTTTGAGCAAGCTCCAGGAAATGGTGAAGGACAGGGAAGCCTGGCATGCTGCAGTCCATGGGGTCGCGAAGAGTTGGACACAACTGAACGACTGGACAACAACAATAGTCGATTTACAACCTTGTGTTAATTTTTCTACAGCACCTACTAAGTTTAAATAGGGCTTTGCAGGTGGCTAGAATCTGCCTGCAATGTGGGAAACCCGGGATAATATATTTCCAAGCCACAGACAGTCCTCAACCCTGTGAACTCAGCTACATGCATTCATTTCAAAAGTAAACCAGAGAGATTTCTCTTGAGTTCAGATTCAGCTGGGTATGTTTTCATACGTTCACTCAAACCACGCTGTTTCACTGCTTGGAATTTTTTTTCATAATTTTATTTATTTATTGGCTACACTGGGTCTTCGTTGCTTTGTGCAGGCTTTCTCTAGTTGCAGTGTGTGGGCTTCTCATTGTAGGGGCTTCTCCTGTTGAGAAGCTTCAGTACTTGTAGCATGTGGGCTCAGTAAATATGGTACACGGACTTAGTTGCTCCATGGCATGTGGAATCTTCCCAGACCAGGGATCAAACCCATGTTCCCTGCATTGGCAGGTGCATTCTTATCCACTGCACCACCAGAGAAATCCTCACTGCTTAGAATTTTAAACAAAAATAAATAATTCCAAGTGGTGTCATAGAATAACAAAAAATGAAATTAAGAAAAGTCTGTCTCTTGATGCTTATTTGACATAATCTTTTTTTTACTGTAACATAGTTGATTTACAATGTATTTGATACAATCTTGACATTTATTTCAAACCTACAGTTCAATGTAGAAATATCTAGTACTGAAAGAGGTAAAGACACAAGCTTTGCCCAAAGCAAGCTTGAAACATTAGGATCTATTATGAACCAAATAAAAGTTCTCAAAATGAACTTTCATATAAAATACACTTATTAAAGAATAAGTAATAAAATGTGCTAATTTTAAGCTTTTACCAAAAATAATTTTGTCACATAAATGAGGAGAGTGTTAAAAAATGATCCATTGTGGGTGTCAAATATGTTAGGTATACCACCAGAGCAAGGATATGTCAATTTAGAAAATAAAACTGTTTCTCATCCTAGTCTCTCCAGCTTGTAAAAGATCCTCAAAGTAGTAAATAGCCTCAGGATAAAATGAAATCAAAAGTATGGTGAATGACTATGATCCTTTGTTAAGACTTCCGAAAGATATAAGTGATGCCCAGTTGAGCGTCTCTGCTAGAACATAGCTTCTAATAATGTTAAGGGCAGACTGAAATGCCCACAATATAAAAGGGACTGTCTCCAAAAGAATTACAGATGTGGCTTTGAGGGCACTGAACTCCAATGAGATTCAAAGAAAATACGCAAACTTTGCAAGAAAGGCAAACGAGTAAAAGCACCACCAGCAGACTAAAAGGGACGCACAGTGTGACACAAGAAGAGGTCTATGGACCTCATTTCTGCACGCAGGAGGCAGGCTGAGAGAGTTACTCAGCAACATGGGCTATTTCTTATTGAAAAGTAAACATGTCTTAGAGAGTGGAGGCAAGATCCCAGGACAAAAATGAATTAGGAAACTACTCCCAGGAAGCAAAATCAGACCTTAATCAAGGCACATTTGCTATCCCTGGAGACAGAAGAACCGCGGACGTGTTCATGGCTGGAGTTGCTATAGACCGCTGCTGCTGCTGCTGCTGCGTCGCTTCAGTCGTGTCCGACTCTGTGCGACCCCATAGACGGCAGCCCACCAGGCTCCCCCGTCCTTGGGATTCTCCAGGCAAGAACACTGGAGTGGGGTGCCATGTCCTTCTCCAATGCATGAAAGTGAAAAGTGAAAGTGAAGTCGCTCAGTCGTGTCCAACTCTAGTGACCCCATGGACGGCAGCCCACCAGGCTCCTCCGTCCATGGGATTTTCCAGGCAAGAGTACTGGAGTGGGTGCCAGTGCCTTCTCCGTGCTATAGACTAGTGACAGCTATCTGCTTGCTCTTCCTCTTTTTGAACAGAGGTCTACTGCTGTCATCCTATCCCTTCTCACCATTTTGTGTTGGGTATGTAGAGGGCACATAACTTGCTTTTTAATTCACCAGTCTCTGAAGGGTTTCATCAGTGAGCAGACCAGATGCAGATCACCAGACAATGGACTTTAAGCCTGAAGCCATAAGTGGGTTAGACTTCTGCAGGTCTCGTAAGGTGGGAAGAATATTTGTCATACAGAAAGAATGTAAGTAATTATGTCCAGAAGGTGAATTGTGGTAGATTAAATATGGTCACAAAATTCCTGCTGCTCCTTCTCTAAAAGAGGAGGAGTCTATTTGCCCACTTGTTTAAACTGGGCTGTGCTTTGGACTTGCTTTGATCAATGGAATGCAGCAGAGGTGATGCTGTGCTACCACTGAGCTTCAGTCTCAAAAGTCCTTGCAGCCTCCTCTCTTTCTCAGAACACTCATACCTTGAGAACAAATCCAGCCTAGCCTCCTGGAAGATGAGACACCTAATGGAAAGAGAGAGGGCCAGACACCCTAGTCATCCCAACCATTCCAGCCATCCCAGTTGAGGCTCTAGACATTGAGTAAAGTCATCTGGGACCAGTCAGTTGCCAGCAAACCCACTAACTGACTGCAAATACCTGAGTGAGCCTAGAGGAGTTTATCAAGAGAACTATCTAGGTGAGCATAGGAAGGGCTGCTGATCCACAAAATTGTGATCAAATAAATGTTTGCTGTTATAAGTTAATACATTTTAGGATAGTTTATTACATGGCAATAGAAAACTGAAACAGCCCTCCAAAGGTATCCACTCATAATCAACTCCTAAAACGTTTAAATGACATGTACATGGTCTCATATCTAGATGGGAAGACAGCTGACCAGAATCCAAGTATCTCAATCAACCAGTCCAGAGTTCTTTGTATGACATCGTACTACCTTCTCTTGTATTTCTCAAACAACTAGAACAAGAAAAGAAGATGGAAATAGTTCAGGGAAAGTGTCATGAACAGTGGCTATTTGAAGGAAGAATCTTTAAGTAGAGATATCATTCACCTCACATATAAATATGTATTTTCCATATATATTTGGTCTGGTTATGTTTTTGACACACAAGTGTTGGACCACTTGCACTCCACTTCCAAACAATAAAGATTTTTTAGCAAACAAGATCATCATTTACCAAAATTAAGTTGCATTATCACTCATTTTTGTATTCAGGTTTCTACCCCAGAGTTACACATATGCTTTTATTTCATATTATTTTTCAGAAACACTGTGCATATGATGGGTAAGCAAAAGCAGAAATGGAAATAGAGGCCATCGAGACATAGCAATCTTGCATGCTGAATAATTTCCTTTCCCCCTTCACAAATACAGTGACATGTACATACTGGAAAACCATGGTGCAGAAATGAGACAGATGTCAATGAATGAATTTACATACAAACACAGCAAATCATGCCGCACCACACAGATGGTTTGCTCTTACCTTCTTCTGACATATAGCAGATATTTCAGCTGTAAGGGGAAGGCACACAAAATATCAACAAAAAACGAGAGCCCATTTTAAATAAGGGCAGCCACGAAAAGGAGTAAAAACAAGCTTAGTAACACAACCTCCAGATTTGGCCAAAACACCTTTCTCCTTTGTCTCATGAATTGTCATCTACTCATTCTTAATGAGATTTAAAATACCTGTGTGCTGCAAATACTTTACCTATTCCTAGAAATAATTCAACCTTCTCAGATATGACTTAGAATTCAGATCAAATAATTTTAATCTCACCCAGTCATTTGACAGAGAACAAAATTGACGGTTAGAGGAGTTCTTCAGGATCATACAAGCTATCAATGGTAGAGACCAATCAATCCAGAAATGTCTCTGGATTCCCTTCTACTGCTCTTCCATTATGCTATGACACTGAGTTGACGTGATATACTTAGAGTTTCGCCATGGAGATGATTTGCTATATCAGAACTACAGAAAAAAACTTAGTAACTTAAATGAATTAGACCCAAACTCTCAACTAACATCAGTCCTTAACTAGTGCAAAACCAGCTGCAGGCTTATTAAGAGAAAACATCTTTCAAACCCATGGATAGGTCAGTTGGAGTAAGGCTGTCAAACTACCTTAGTACTTCAGGATTAAGTTTAATAAATGGATAAAACTCTTTGTGGTAGGCATACCAATTATCTCCAAGAAAATTAGTGGTTGATAAAACTTGAAAATAATTTTTCTAAGAATCTGTTAACATTTCCCCTGAAATAGTAAGTGCTCAAAAAATAAATTAAACCATTGTTAATAGTCTATATCACAACTTACTAACAAAATCAAAAGTAAATGTCTCCCAAACTCCATCTGGAAATTATGAATTAGTGAATGTCAAATCAATGAGATTAACAACTCAGTTTTTAAAATAGATTTTGTTTAATTAATGGTTATTTAATAGTTTGATATCCTGGCATTTATCTTAAGCTGAGGTTAGTGGGTCATCTCTCTGGATAAATAATGAAAAGTTATTATCAATTTTCTTCAACAGATGAATATCATCTGGAGATGACCAGAATTCAGCAACATATCTATACAGTAAGTCCCCTACATACAAGCACGTTTCAGACTGAGAGTGCATTTGTAAGTCCAATTTGTTCATCACGTGCAACAAAGTTAGCCAAGGTACCTAACTAACACCATCAGCTATATATACCACTGCTTTTATGCTTGCTTCCAGACATTCTGGGCTTGAAATAAAGATGCTGTACTACTGTACTCTATACAATACAGTACCTACAATGAAGTGCACAAAAATACAATCACCTGTGGAGGATGCATGCACCCCAGACATTCCAGACATGTGAACCAACTTATGAGATCGGACATGCGAACACATGTTTGCATCTCTGAAAGTTCACATCTGGAAGGGTTGTATGTAGGGGACTTAACTGTATTTAAAATGTAATTTAGAACCTGACTATGGGTTTTACCTCAAAGCACTGGAAGTTCACTTGCAAGGTAGCCTCATTTAAGAGGGGAAAAGTTACCTTTACCTATGTAAACCCAAATCTTTTTACAGATATTCTTATATAATTTTTTAAATATCTCTTTGAAGGATATAGAGCTGAAATTATTAATCCATTTTATAAATGCAGAGCATTCATTAAATAATTTATTTCTTAAGGTTGAGATAATCTAATATTGAGTTAAACTATAAGGAAATGGTGTATAATTATCATCAAGCAAAGTACTTTAGTTTAAAAAAAAAAAAAAACCTGAATTTAGTTAACATAAGGTGTTTACACGTAAATTCTTTCATGTAAGTTCTTCTATTATCTACCTCTGAATTATAGATCAAGTTCCTCCTGTGTGCCTGATCTATGCTCAGTCTGCCCCCAGCTTTTTCCACCTTTCATCTTTCCTCTGCTTTCCTGAGTATTTTTCCTGGTCATTTCAGCCTGCAGTTAGGTGACTGGAATATCTGCCTCCCCATACACAGAGAAATGTTCTTTGACCTGCCAGCTTGCCAGCATAGCTTTCAGAACCCTAACAAACTGCAAGCATTACAATCTCATCTTTTCACTGAGAAGGGCCAGATGTATTTATTTATCCCCATTTTACTGAAGGAGAAACTGACACTCATGATGATTGAATGATTTTCCCTAAAAACACAGAGCTAGTAACAGTGGCAGAAGAAAGACCCATTATTCAATGCTCTTCTCACTGATGTTCTTTATTCTCTTTCTGACCTGGCACAGCAAGCATATCCTTGGCAACACCTGTTACATACACAGAAAATCCCTTAAGACAGAATTCAGCTTTGGTCATACAGAATCCCAATTCCAACACCTACCCTTAATTTTGGTAGAAGTGATACTTCTTCCCTTAATATTCATGTGTGGGTATATTACAATCAAGACATTGATACAAGACTTCATATAAATGAATATTCATAGCAAATAATACTTTGGTTGCTGTCTTTGTAAAGTAAAAACAGTACAAAAGGAGACAAATCACCTGTACCATCTGTCACAATTACTTATCATTCATCCTTCCTGAAAACCATACCTTGAGGCAGAAGAACATCAATCAGCCATTCACTGTGGTCCCTATAAAGAACAACAAAATCCATTTTTGAGCCTTTCTGCAATGTTACCCTTCCACATGAATGCTTATAAGCTGCATGGTATTGTTAAAACACTTCTAATAGAAAGGACATGTAATTAAGAGCACTATCCTAATAAACTTTTTAAATGTTTAATGCACTCCAGTTAAATTTTAAATTATAGGCATTTCATCATATTCAGTTATCTTTAAATGATATTCTCCAGATGCTAATTAAGTCAGCCAAAATACAGCATGATTTGTAGAAAGCTGAGTGTGATTCTGTGAAGCTAACAAGCACAGAAAAACCATATGAATTTTATGTCACATTTGAAAACCACAGCTTTCTTTTCTTTTTCACTGTGGCCTTTTTAACAGGGTCATTTGAAACTTGGAGCTGTTTATTAAGTAGAATTGCTGTCTTTTGTCACACGGAGAGAAATACTGAAACATTTCAAAGCTGACGTCTTTTCAAATGAAAGTTTGCTATATATTAAATATTTGACAAGCTAACCTTTAAAAAACAGAGAGGCTAATGGGAAATGAGGGTAACATAATCAATATAAGACTAAGTGATTATTCTTCTCAGCATCGCCCTATTAGATTGCCTTTTCTTGCACCTACCCTGCAATCCGCTGGCTGCATTCTTCACAGAGATACAACGGGGGTGGTTTATCACCCAAAGCTACAGACAAGGAGGGGTCTATACACATCTGAAACACAGGAAAAGACAGAATGAACTCTCTTGCCCTGTTTATCACGTCCCCTGTATCAAGGACAAAAATGTTTCAATAACAGATTTTCGAAAGCAAAGCAGAATAAACATTTTTTAGTAAAACCCATTCAACCTAAAACTGTTTTTCCAATACGGCGATTTAAATGTGACTAGTGTGGTTTTTCATTTCTCTTGTTATTTGCAATGCAAGTAACAAGTAGTGTCAAGAAATCCACCCTCATTCTATAAAGATAAAAATATCATCTCATTTGGTGGCTGTTCAAATTGCTTCCGTATTACTCACACAGTAATTCCTTCTTTAATGTGGTAAACACAGTAATCTCTCTTTGGGAAAAGGAAAATGCATTATTAAGATGTAAAATCATAACTGTTAGCAAAATGCTGGCAGTAGAGAATTTCGCTTCTCAATAGACCTCATTCAGAAACCTTAGCATTAAATCTAACATCGAGTGATTCCCTTTTCTTACTCGGGAATCTAAAATCTAGATATCCAACTTTCACTTTCAGGTGGTGGCGTTTTTTTGGGGTTTTTTTTGAAAACCCATAGAAACCACATATGATCTGTAGTTTGTTTAAGTGTGCAGTATTCTGTTCAATTATTTATGGCTGTTTTCATTAGCCTAAGTACAAAGATGAAAAATGTTAAGTGATCACTAGGATATTTCAAATACTTGGATGTTTTGAATCAAATGGACAAAATAGTTGATGACTAACTGGATTTTGTACTTTGCATCGGTCTAAATGTTTATGACTTACCAAAGAAATTTTGAATTCTGTTCCTGCCCTTCAAGAAATAATCAATCCATGCTATAGCTAAGTATGTAGTTAACATGCCTAGGACACAAATTCTTCTAAAAGTTCACTCTGCCTTTTCTTTAGTTTTTGTTGCTTTTTTTTTTTTTTACTGATTTGAAGGGACAAGTGAACTGAACTTAGGGGTTTCAATGGTTGAGGAAGCAAGAGTTAGAATTTCTAAATTTAAATAATTATACCATGAAAATCTGTAAATTATATATTCCCTGGTGCTAAAGGCCCAGTGTGAAAATTTTCCTTAGTAAGATTCATGCTTCCTTTGATGCAACGAATAACCACTTTTTGGCGAGTCAAATCAGGGACTGGCAAACTTTCTGCAAATGGCCAAAGGGTAAATATTTCAGGTTTTGTGGGTCATATATTCTCTGTCACAACTACTCAACCCTGCTGTTGCAGCATAAAAGCAGCCAGAGACAATGAATAAACAAATGAGCATAGCTGTGTTCCAATAAAACTTTATTTGCAAAAACAGGCAGCAGGCCAAATTTGGCTGAGAGCCATAAGCATAGCCATTGCTGACTCCTGTGTAAGGTAATTACCTGGGATCCAAATATTTCACAAGGTGATATTTCAAGTGGGACCAAGTAAAACCAAAAAGCAGAGTATGATATAATAGACTATATTTCCAACATACTTTCATTTTAGAATCTATCATAACTTTCGGCTCTTGTTCTTACTTTTTTGCAACCTATTGCAAAAAAAAATAGATAATATTTTTCTATTTGGCAAATTATTATGTAACCAGGCTTCCCTGGTTACCAGCTCAGCTGGTAAAGAATCCGCCTGCAATGTGAGAGATCTGGGTTTGATCCCTGGGTTGAGAATATCCCCTGGAGAAGAGAAAGGAAGATCCCCACTCCAGTATTCTGGCCTGGAGAATTCCATGGACTGTATAGTCCATGGGGTTACAAAGAGTCGGACATGACTGAACAACTTTCACTATTATGTGACCAAGCAGGACCTGATGGGGCCTTCCAGAGACAGACACTTCCCCCAAGCTTCTGCTGTAGCTCCTCTCTGAAGTTACCCAGATAACAGTATCTGATGAACACTTTATAGATACTAAAACCACCACCAAATGGAAGAAATTTATTTGATGATCATGAGTATGTAGCCCCAGACATACTGTGCCTAAGGACTGATGATGTTAACCCCTGTGACACCGCTGTGTTACCTCACCTTCAACCAGTCGGAGAACTGTGCTCGAGCTGACCACAGACCACAGACCACCCTGAGACCACCTCCGGCTCCCTCACTTCACCTGGCCTTTGAAAATGCTTTGCTGTTTCAGCACTACCTGTCCCAGACTATTTGTACAGCACATTACAATAAATGCTGCACTTGCCTTCACCACAACCCTCTATCAGTAGTTTTACTTTACTGCATGCAGGTGGGGCAACCCAAGCTTAGGTAGGTAACAATTACTGCCTAGTGTTATGCCTCTCTGTTATAGAGATACTGGGTTTTTTGTGAAGATAAATCCATTTTCCCCGAGGTTTTCCCATGCGCCCTATATGAACCTGTTCTTCAGTATAGTTAATTTACTGTCATTTCTACTGTGTCATTGATACTTCTGTTAGGTAAAGATATTTTTTCATTCCACTCCCCCCAAAAAACTCCTAGGATGTTATAACTATAAATAGTTAATAGTGATTAGCTAGTTGACCTCTGACATGTTAAATGAATTAACATGACCCATAAGTAGATTTGTGCCTAGTACTGTCAATCCCATTCTACTCTGAACAGATCAGTTTACAACCATATTAACATGTTCATATCTGACTGATCTGTTACATTTTAAAATGGATATTTTCTGTCTATAAATATAATACATGCCCAAGGCAGAGGCTTCAGAAAATGGAGACAAGGAAGGAAGAAAATCTAAACAGCTCATTAATCCTCCATCTCAATGCAGTCACTAGCAACATTTTAATGAGCATTATCAGTTGGTTTTGACTGTGAATGTGAATATAAAATCCTTATACCTAATTTTTAAGCTAAATAGGCATCACACTGTGTAATTTCATAATTTCCTTCTCATTTAACATTACTCTATAAGCATCTGAATTTGGGGTACCTTGATCTATTGTCCTATGCTCACGTCTCCATGTATTTGGGTAGTGCTCATATCATAAAGAAAGAGCAACCCTGAGCCAGACTTGTGGTAAAACCAGCCCCAGCACAGGAAGAGTCAGTAAGAATATTACCTCTCTGGGAAGTGTAGAGCAAAAATGCAAAAGGAAGTTCTTCAGGAAAACTGGGGTTGAGAAAGTAAACTTTTGGGGATGAGAAAAACTTCTTAGAACTAGATAGAGGTGGTGGTTGCATAATATTGTGAATGTGATAAATGCCACTGAACTGTTCACTTTAAAACAGTTAGTATTATGCTATGTGAATTTTACCCCCATTTAGAAAATGACAGAAGGTAGAATGGTTTGGCTTATTTTGGAGGACTGGCTATAGGGAGCAGCCTGTGAGAAAAGTGAAGCTGGTCCAGAGGAGAGGACTGGACTGTTTGCCTAGAAGAGAGGGAGAATTTCTAATTCATGATGATTTCTGTGGGAAGGAAGCCAAAAACCATTTCTAATCAGAATGCAGCCTGACATAAAATCAAGTAAAAATAACTGGAAAATTAGACAGATTTTCTGTTGGTGTCTGGGTAAATCAAAAGAGGGCATTGTGACTCAGGCAGAAAGAAGAAAAGACAGATATAGAAACCACGGGAAGCGTGAAAGTCTCATCATTGTGAAGAATTAAGCTGAACTCTGTGAATAACATTCGAATTCACCTGCCTTTAGCTCAAAATGTCCTCACACCAGAAAGTACCTGTGAACCCCAAACGTCCACGGACATTCATGGAGGGTGCACGTGCGGACTGGGAGAGGACTGTGCCACCCTTGCTGGGTTACCCTCACCTGCTCTTTCTCAGCATGAAAGTGTTAGTTGCTCAGTTGTGTCCGACTCTTTGCAACCCCAGGGACTTTGGCCTGCCAGGTTCTCTGTCCATGGGATTCTCCAGGCAAGAATACTGGAGTGGGTTGCCATTCCCTTCTCCAGGGGATCTTCCCAACGCAGGACTCAAACCCGAGTCTCCTGCACTGCAGGCAGATTCTTTATCACACCAGGAAGCATAAATTCATCCAATTTGCTTTCATCAAAAGAAAAGATAAAGCATAATAACACAAAGATGTTCTTTGTTGGTAAAGTATGTCTAGATGATAATGTGATGACTGGCACTCCTTTTCCACTTTTGGTATATGAAACATATTTTATTTCATGTATATTTTTGTGGTTCCATTTGTACTTTTTATATCTCATTTACCTTTTCTACTCTGTTTCTATAAAATGATAATATTATTTTTCTATTATTTGGTAATCTTCACAGTCTACCTATCTATAGAACAAGGAAGGCAAACTCCAATGACAATAGGTTCTAAAAAGTAACTTGAACTTTAGTCACTTGGCCTAATTCCCACTTGTCGTAATATAAAAATTAACCTTTGCAAATCCAGACATAGGTCTCTCTATCCAAGTGTTGTATCTGACAAATATACCATAAATAATTTTGTTAAGTGATGTGATCATTTTTCTTAATATTCAACTTCAAAGATTCAGGGTCGTAACAGGACAGAACCAATTTGATGTGGTAGAAAAAGAATAAGGCTGAGAGTCAAGGTACCTGGTTCAGGCTGTGTGACCTTAGGAGAGTTACTTGACCTTTCTAAACCACTGTTCCCTTACCTCTACTGTAATTTTCTGTGTTTGCTATCCAACAACCTCTCAGTCATTTCAACGAAAGTCGCATTTGTGAATTGAGCTCAGACTTCACAAATTTATGTATGTTTGTCCTATAACTTTGAATTCACATAATAATACACTAGGCCACTCATAATTTGTAGCAAACACATGAAAACAGGGCAAAGTACATCTCTTTGAGTCTATTAGCCCAGATAGAAACCAGTCAGGGACTATGTGTTTCACCAGGACTATTCTGGTAACTATGCCAGTTTCTGACAGCACTTGGCTATGAACTCAGAGACAAATTTGCAGACACCACTACGCATTGCTCTGTCTTGAACCAACCCACCAAAATACAGTCAGATCAAAGCAGAGTACACTAATCTGAGACTACCACAGAGAATAGGCTTCTGCTTTACAGAGAAGGATGCAATCTCCCTTTCATCTAAGAATTTGCTACAGATAATTTGACTACTGACAATACAATATTGCCCCAGGTCTAATAAAACAGTACCTTCACAGCTGGTTTGTTAATTGCATTGTGGCATTCGATGTGCTGGCAGTGGATGGGGTTCCAAGCTGTAAAGCAAAGCATAGCTGATGAGTATTTCTCACTGAAAGTATTTGTGCCCTGTAAAAATGAGTTTAAAAAAAATTTTTTTTTCACTACTTTTCCTTTTCCTAAATAGAACCATCACCAGGTTTTCTAAAATAATTATTTTTTTTTAATCTATGAAGTATTTTCTAATTTAGTAAAAAACATCAAGCTCCATCCATTTTCCCATGGGGAAGATAAGCTAGTGGGTGCCATACCCAAAAACCATAATATTATTTCATGATGATATGCCTAGTAAATTTTTAGAAGTTTTTACATTTATGGCTTCACTTGATCCTCCAAACAACTCTGTGGGATAGATAAAGCAGATTATTAACCTCACTTTATGTGTAAGTTAAAATCTTAAAGGTTAGGTTCCTATGGTCACAGAGTTAGTAAGTGACAAGCTGCAACTAGAACATATATCTCTTGGTTCTCAAAACCCTGTTCTTTTCCCTATAGCATACTAGGCCAAACAGCCTAGATTTTTGGCACCACGAAGTTTTCAGATTCATAATAACTGCTATAAGTGGTTATGTCACCATTCCATTTCCCACCCCATCCCCATCAAATGTGGAGACTGAAAAGATGAGTTTCTTGCCCATATGCAATGTATCTCTTTCATATGTTGTACTTGCTAAATCACTTTAGTCATGCCCAACTCTTTGCGACCCTATGGACCATAGCCCACCAGGTCCCTCTGTCCTATGGGATTCTCCAGGCAAGAATACGGAGTGGGTTGTCATGCCCTCCAGGGTATCTTCCCAACCCAAGGATTGAACTGACTTTCACACATTACCCACAGTCTAAACCTCTGCTAATTTGTTAATATCCAACTCCTCAACACAGTATACACACAGAGTGAAGACAAGAACGAAGTGAACTGAGACAGATCAGAACGAGAATTACAATTACTTATCATCATCCAGAATACTCCATAGCCCAAAGCACTTAGTTAACAATATTACATCATAAAAAGTAATAGGATTATATGTTTGAAAGTAGGACATTTTTCTACATTGCCATATTTTAAACCTCAGATATACAGATAATACTACTCTAATGGTGGAAATCAATGAGGAACTAAAGAGCTTCTTGATGAAGGTAAAAGAGGAGAGTGAAAAATCTGGTTTAAAACTCAACATTCAGACAAGTAAGATCATGGCATCTGGTCCCATCACTTCATAGCAAAATAGATGGGGAAACAATGGAAATGGTGTCAGACTTTATTTTCTTGGGCTCCAAAATCACAGAAGATGGTGACTTCACCCATGCTCCTTGGAAGAAAAGCTATGACCAACCTAGACAGCATATTAAAAAGCAGAGACATTACTTTGCTAACAAAGGTCTATCTGGTCAAAGCTATGGTTTTTCCAGTAGTCATGTATGGATGTGAGAGTTGGACTATAAAGAAAGCTGAGTGCCAAAGAATTGATGCTTTTGAACTGTGGCATTGGAGAAGACTCTTGAGAGTCCCTTGGACTGCAAGGAGATCAAACCAGTCAGTCGTAAAGGTAATCAGTCCTGAATATTCATTGGAAGGACTAATGTGGAAGCTGAAGCTGCAATACTTTGGCCACCTGATGTGAAGAACTGACTCATTAGAAAAGACCCTGATGCTGGGAAAGATTGAAGGCGGGAGAACGGGACAGCAGAAGATGAGATGGTTGGATGGCATCACCGACTCAATGGACATGAGTTTGAGTAAGCCCCGGGAGTTGGTGATGGACAGGGAAGCCTGGCATGCTGCAGGCCATGGGTTTGCAAAGAGTTGGACACAACTGAGCAACTGAACTGAACTGAATGGCAGAAAGTGAAGAGAAACTAAAGAGCCTCTTGATGAGGGTGAAAGAAGAGAGTGAAAAAGCTGGCTTAAAACTCAACATTCAAAAAATAAGATCATGGCATCTGGTCCCATCATTTCATGGCAAATAGATGGAGGAAAAGTGGAAACAGTGGCATATTTTATTTTCTTCAGCTCCAAAATCACTGCAGATGGTGACTGCAGCCATGAAATTAAAAGACTTGCTCCATGGAAGAAAAGCTATGGCAAACCTAGACAGTGTACTAAAATGCAGACACATCACTTTGCTGACAAAGTCTGTATAGGCAAAGCTATGGTTTTTCCAGTAGTCATGTATGGATGTGAGAGTTGGACCATAAAGAAGGCTGAGCACTGAAGAATTGATACTTTCAAATTGTGGTACTGGAGAAGACTCTTGAGAGTCCCTTGGCCAACAAGGAGATCAAACCAGTCAATCTTAAAGGAAATCAAAACCGAATATTCATTGGAAAGACTGATGCTGAAGCTGAAGCTCCAATACTTTGACCACATGATGTGAAGAGCCAACTCATTGAGTAAGACCCTGATGCTGGGAAAAACTGAGGGCAGGAGGAGAAGGGGTTGACAGAGGATGATATGTCTGGATGGCATCACCAACTCAATGGACATGAGTTTGAGCAACCTCTGGGTGATAGCAAAGGACAGAGAAGCCTGGCATGCTGCAGTCCATGGGGTTGCAAAGAGTTGGACACAACTTAACAACTGAAAAACAAAATATTTGATAAGAAATTAAAAGGATAGGAAGGAGAAAATGAAAGTGCACAGGGTTTTTATATTACATGTAAACTGCTAAGTCACTTCAGTCGTGTCCGACTCTGTGGGACCCCATAGACGGCAGCCTACCAGGCTCCTCCGTCCCTGGGATTCTCTAGGCAAGAACACTGGAGTGGGTTGCCATTTCCTTCTCCAATGCATGAAAGTGAAAAGTGAAAGTGAAGTCGCTCAGTCGTGTCTGACTCAGTGACCCCATGGACTGCAGCCCACCAGGCTTCTCCATCCATGGGATTTTCCAGGCAAGAGTACTGGAGTGGGGTCCCATTGCCTTCTCCGACATGTAAACTAGTATAACATTATTTGAAGGTAGACTATGAAGTTAAAAGTGCATATTGCAATTGAAAAATTTAGAGTAATTCTTTTTTTAAAAAAGCTGTAGCTAACAATTCAAAGAGAGAAAAATGGAACAGTAAAAACTAATCCAAAAGAAGGCAAGGTATCCAAAAGGAACAAAGAATAGATGTGGCATATAGAAAACTAGCACAAGATAACATACATAAGCCTAATAATATCTGTAATCACATTAAGCATAAATAGCCTAAACAATAAATACATTAAAAGGCAAAGATTGCCAAATAGGATTTAAATTTCTCAAAAAGCATGACCCAAAATATGCTGCCTAAGAGACTCACACTTGAAATATAAAAAGAGATAAGTTAAAAGCAGTTGAAGCAAAAAATATATATATATTGAACAGCAACTATACAGCAACAAAAAAAATGTTAATTCAATAAAAGTTGTTAATTAGCTAGTGAAAAAACAAAAAGAATTCTGAGGTATCATAGAAATAGTAACTGCAAGATGCAACTGCCACCCCTGAGTTTGAAGGAATAAGGAATTAAGAAAAAAAAAGAAAGAAAGAAAAAAGTAGATGAGAGAAAAACTGTTATGATTCAAATGCTAATCATAATAAAGCTGGAATGTCTATATAAATATCAGACAAGTAGACTCCAAGACAAAGAATATTACTGGGAGCAAAGAAGGGTATTTCACAATGATGAAAATGTCAATTCATCCAGATAACAAAACAACCATAAAAATGAGTGTATCTAATGACAGAGTTTCAAATTATATAAAGCAAAACTGACAGAACTTAGAGGAGAAATAAGTCCATAATTAGTGTTGTAAATTTCAACAATCCTCTCTCAGTAATTCATATAACAAGCAGACCAAAAAAATCAATAAAAATAGAAGACTTGAACAACATTCTCAACAACCTGACTTAATTGATAATGATAGAATTCTCCACTCAACAACTGGAATAGACACAGTGTCTAGGAGATATGTACTAAGGGCACAGGCAGCATTTACTAAGACAGTATTCGCATCCATAAAGTAAGCCTCAACAATTTAAATGGAGTGATAGAATAAACTATGTTCTCTGATCTCAATAGAATTAAACTAGAAATAAATAACAAAAAGATATCTAGAATATAACCAAATATTGGTACATTTAAAAAAGCTTACTTCTAATCAATCCATATATCAAAGAGAAATTACAAGGAATATTAGAAAATATTCGTTTCTGAAATACAATGAAACCACAGCATTTTGAATTTGTAGGCTGCAATTAAAACAATGCTTAAAGGGAAATTTTTACCTTTAATTTCTTGCACTGAAAAATTTTAAATGTCCAAAATAAACAATTGATACTTAAATAATATACAAAAAGAACAAATTCAATCCAATGTTAGTAGAAGGAAGGAAATAATAAAGATACAAGTACATATCAATAAGACTGAGAACAAAAAACCAACAGAAAATCATAAAACAAATGCTATGGGGCTTTTTTTGAAAGTTCAATAAAATTGACAAGCCCCTAGGTAGACTGATGAATTCAGAAATATAAAGAAGCAAACTATCAATGTTAGGAATGAAAGGTAGGACATCACTGCAGATACTAGACACATGCCAATAAATTACATAAGTTGGATGAAATGCTCACATTCAACAAAAAGCACAGTTACGAAATTACAAAATTCAACTCAATAAAAAGTAGACAGTTATATGCCCCATTCTATTCAATTGAATTCATAATGTTAAACTTGCCCACAAAGAAAACCACAAGACCATATGGATTTACCAGATGGATTCACTATTAACTATTAAAGGAATAAATAATACAAATCTTACATAAACTCAGAAAATAAAAGAGGAAACAATTTCCAACTTACTTTATGAAGCCAGCATTACTTTGTAAACAAAACTAGATGAAAACATTACAACAAAAGAAAAGTAGATCAATATCCCTCATAAATGTAGGAGCAAGAACACTTAGCAAAACAATTAGCAATTATGTCTGGCAGGATAATATAGCTGAAAAGTGGAACGTATCCCAGGAATGCAAGGTTGGCTTAACGCTGCAAAGTAAATCAATGTAATTCACCTTATTAATGGAATTAAGTAGGGAAGTCATATGATCATTTAATAGAAGAAATCACATTTGACAAAAACTAACATTCATTCACAATAAAAATTCTCAACAAACTACGAATAGATGGGGACTTCCTCAACATGATAAAAAACATCTGTGAAAAACCTACAGCTAACATCATGTTTAACAGTGAAAGCCGGAACACTTTCCTGCCACAAATGAAGGGGAAAAACAAAGAAATCCATGCTCAGCACTTCCATTCAATACTAAACTGGAGATAAGAGCCAGTTCAATGAGAAAAAGAAAATAAGAAAGGAAGTGGGGAAAGAAAGGAAGGAAGGGAAAGAGAGAGAAGGAGGGAACCAGGCAGGTAGGCAGGCAGGCAAACATACAAATTAGAAGCAAAAAAAAAATCTTTATTTGCAAGAAAGCAAATCACATATACAGAAAAAATCTTAAGAAACTTACAAATAAGCTACAAAAATAAGTGAATTTAGCAAGGTTGAAGAATGTAAAGTCAATACACAAAAGTACATTATATCTCTATATAATGGCAATAAACAAGTAGAATATTAAATTTTAGAACACTACTTACAATAGCACCCAAAATATAAAATATTGAGGAATACCTTTAACAAAATATCAGTAGGACCTGTACACTGAAAACTAGTAAATATCGCTGAAAGAAATTAAAGATTTCTTTAATTTAATTACTTAAATTATTAATTTAATTTAATTTATTTATTCACCTAAATAAATGGCCAAAATTGCCACATTTATGAATCAGAAGACTCAATATTGAGTCTTTTTCTCAGGATGTTAAACAACATATTCAATGTAATCCCAGTCAAACCAGATTGTTTTGTAGAAATTGACAAACTGAGAGTAATATTTCTATTAAAATGTAAAGGTCCGATAATAGTCAAAACAATTTTGAAAAGGAACAAATCTAGAGGATTTAAACTACATAATTTCAAGATTTACTATAAAACTACATTAGTCAAGATAGTGTGATAATGGTGTGAAGATAAACAATGAAATAGATTCATGCATATTAGTTTTTAACAAAATTAGTTTTTAACAAAATAGTCACTGCAATCCAATGTGGAAAGAGTAAGTTTTTCAACAAATTGAACTGAAACAAAAAAGTCAACCCTTATGTCCCACCATATACAAAAATTAATTCCAAATGGGTCATATACTTAAATATAAAGGCTTAAACTATAAAGCTTCTAGAATAAAACATTGGAGAATTTCCTTATAACCTTAAGGGAGACTAAAGAAAAACTATAAAAGAAAAATCAATAAATTGAAATTTATTAAATTGAAAATTTTGCTCTTTAAAATACCTGAAAAGGAAATCCCCTGACTGAAAGACCACATCCATAATATATATATCTGAAAAAAAGTCTTCTATTTTGAACATCTAATAGACTGGAAATCCAATTTTAAAACGAACAAAAGATTTCAGTGAGAACTTCACAAAAATATATACAAATGGCCAATAAACACCAATGAACAATAAGATGTTCATTATCACTAGTCATCAGAGAAATGAAACAACAATTTGTTGTTACCACCTGGCTATCAGACTGTCTAACATCAAAAAGACCAATAATCCCAAGTATTGATAACAATATAGCATTAGAACTCTCAATATACTTCTGGAGGGAGTATGCTGCTGCTAAGTCGCTTCAGTCATGTCCGACTCTGTGCGACCCCATAGATGGCAGGCCACCAGGCTCCCCCGTCCCTGGGATTCTCCAGGCAAGAACACTGGAGTGGGTTGCCATGTCCTTCTCCAATAAAATGGTACAATCACTTCTGAAAAATGATTTGGACTTTTCTTATAAAATTAAATATATACTTACCAAACAATTCAGTGTTTTCACTGTCCAGTATTTATCAAGAGAAATAAATGTGTATCTTCATAAAAAATACTTTTTTATATGAATGTTTATAGCTTTACTCATAATAGGTAAAAGTGTTCATCAAGAAACCAATGGATAAACTGTGATATAGCCATACAATGCATTACTATCAATATTTTGTAAAATGAATTACTGATATATCAACATGAATAAACTTTAAAAACATTGTGCTAAATGAAATAAGCAGACACAAAAATAGTATATACTATGTGATTCCATTCATATGAAATCCTAGGACAGGCAAAACTAGTATACAATGACAGAACGCAGATCAGTGGTTGTCTATGGTGAACTTACTGAAAAGAAAGCTGGAGATATTCTGGGGATGATGGAAATGTTCTGTGTGTTGATTATAGCTTTGGTTACATTAGTATATACACTTGTCAAAAGTTATCAAACTATGCTTAAAATGTGTTATTTTACTGAAGGAAAATTATAACTCAATAAAATTGTTTTTAAGAAATGAAGGATCAATCAAATGTATACTTCAAAGGAAAAGAAACAGCTTACTGAAACATGAGAGAAAACATTTGTCTGATCATCATCTAGTCATTGAATCAAATTAGGAAAGTGTGCGGCATCTCGAACATGAAGCAAGAACACAAAACCTCTATAAAAACAGGAATAGAAAGTCAAAATAATTTAGGGTGACAAAGGATACTAACAGAATGAAACAAAAACCGATTTAGATAAAAGATATGATAAATGTAATTAAACTAAAAATGAAATAGCAAAATTAGAAACACTCATTCAATGCAATAAATAGTGCTCAGTTAGGGTAAAAGTCACTCCAATACTCTGGCCTGGAAAATCCCATGGACGGAGGAGCCTGCTAGGCTACAGTCCATGGGGCCGCTAAGAGTCGGACACGACTGAGCGACTTCACTTTCACTTTTCACTTTCATACATTGGAGAAGGAAATGGCAACCCACTCTAGTGTTCTTGCCTGGAGAATCCCAGGCACAAAGGAGCCTGGTGGGCTTCCGTCTATGGGGTCTCACAGAGTCAGACATGACTGACGCGACTTAGCAGCAGCAGCAGCAGGGTAAAAGTCAACTAGGTTATAAAGAAAATTAATCTAAGAAGCTATACCAACCTATGCATTCAGCAAAAACAAGACCTGTAGCTTAGATCAAGAGCTCCTTATTGCAAAATTCAGACTTAAATTGAAGAAAGCAGGGAAAAATCACTAGGCCATTCAGGTATGACCTAAATCAAATCCTTTATGATTATACAGTGGAAGTGACAAATAGATTCAAGGAATTAGATCTGATAGACAGAGTGCATGAAGAACAATGGAGGTTTGTAACATTGTACAGGAGGCAGTGATCAAAACTACCCCCAAGAAAAAGAAATGCAATAAGGCAAAACGGTTGTTTGTGGAGGCTTTACAGATTGCTGAGAAAAAAAGAGAAGCAAAAAGCAGAGAGGGAAAGATACACCCATCTGAACGCAGAGTTCCAAAAAATAGCAAGGAGAGACAAGACAGCCTTCCTAAGTGAACAATGCAAAGAAATAAAGGGAAAAAATAGAATGGGAAAGACTAGAGATGTCTTCAAGAAAATTAGAGAGACAAAGGGAATATTTCATGCAAAGATGGGCACAATAAAGGACAGAAACAGTAAGGACCTAAAAGAAGCAAATGAGATTAAGAAGACGTGGCAAAAATACACAGAAGAAATGCACCAGAAAAAGGTCTTAATAACCCAGACAGCCACAATGGTGTGGTCACTCACCTAGAGCCAGACATCCTGGGGTGTGAAGTCAAGTGGGCCTTAAGAAGCATTACTATGAACAAAGCTAGTGGAGGTGATGGAATTCCAGCAGAACTATTTCAGATCCTAAGAGATGATGCTGTGAAAGTGCTGCACTCGATATGCCAGCAAATTTGGAAAAGTCAGCAGTGGCCACAGGACTGGAAAAGGTCAGTTTTCATTCCAATCCCAAAGAAAGGCAATGCCAGAGAATGTTCAAACTACCATACAATTGTGCTCATTTCACATACTAGCAAGGTAATGCTCAGAATCCTTCAAACTAGGCTTCAACAGTGTGTGAACTGAGAAACTCCACATGTACAAGCTGGATTTAGAAAACGCAGAGGAATCAGGAATCAAATTGCAGACATCCACTGGATCATAGAAAAAGCAAGGGAACTCTAGAAAAACATCTATTCTGCTTCACTGACTACGCTATAACTTTTGACTCTGTGGATCACAACAAACTGTGAAAAATTCTGAAAGCGATGGGAATACCAGACCACCCTACCTGCCTCCTAAGAGACCTGTAAGCAGGTCAAGAAGCAACAGTTAGAACCTACATGGAACAGCAGACTGGTTCAAAATTGGGATAAGCATATGTCAAGGCTGTATGTTATCACTTTGCTTATTTAACTTATACGCAGAGTACATCATGCAAAATGCTGGGCTGGATGGATCACAAGCTAGAATTAAGATTGCCAGGTGACATATCAATAACCTCAAAAATACAGATGACACCACTCTAATGGCAGGAAGAAAGTGGGGAACTAAAGAGCCTCTTGATGAAGATAAATGAGGAGAATGAAAAAGATGGCTTAAAACTCAATATTTAAAAAACTAAGATCATGCCATCCGGTCCCCTCACTTCATGGCGAATAGATGGGGATAAAATGGAAACAGTGAAAGGCTTTATTTTCTTGGGCTCAAAAGTCACTGCAGATGGTGACTGAGCAATGAAATTAAAAGATGCTTGCTCCTTGGGAAAAAAGCTATGACAAATTAATTTAAAAATATTTATATAGCAATATTTTTAAAAATCTATTTTTTTTTTAATAGATAAGGCTCCATGAATTAAGAACAACAAAAGTAACTCCTCTAACAGACAAAATCACTGGTTTAAGGCTTGTCTTCTATAACTGTGAATGCCAGAAAACAGTGAAGTAATTTTTACGTATCTTTCACAGTGAAGCAGAGGGGTTATTTTCATGATGAAATAGAAAGACTCTTAAATATACCTGACCTTGAAAATATATATACATTCCACCACTGAAAATATTACAGAAAAAAAATTCTGAGTTCTATTTCCCCAGAAATGATAGACAAATTAATTCAAGCCAATTCTCCTATTGAGAATACTTAGAAAACCAGACACAATTAAATGCAAAAACAAATGAACCCAGAGAATTTTATGGGAGAATTGTGGGGCCATGATCCAAAAGAAGAAGGGATTGCCAAAAGGTGGACCTGGCATCTGAGTCCACTCTTTCTCCTTTGCCTATTTCTCTTTCTGCCAATTCTGCAACATGAGCCAATTTCAACAGACTCTCTGACACATGAGAACTAAATTTGGAACTGGTTGACCACCAAAGAATGGGAAACCTAAAAATCACCCTGGGCTGTGGGTAGAGGTCCCAAAAGGTCACATCCTAGGAGTAAAAGGGAAACAGAAATAGACCAACCCTCACAGGGACTGAAGATCAGCTTCAAATTATCTCAAGAATTTACTGTAGATTTTTTTTTTTTTAGCTTCATTAAAGTGACCTGGGTTACCAATGTCTACAGTTTCCTTCCAGAAGCAAACATAAATACTTTCTGAAGAAATACAATTTAATCCTAAACCTCAAATTAACTCTATAGTTTTTCTATCTAATATCTTGCACACAATTATTTTTTTAAGAACAAAAAATAAAAAGATAAGAAAGCAAAAGAAATTCAACAGAATCAGAGCCTCCAGAGATCTAGAATACTGAGTTATCAGAAATAGACTTTAAAATAAATATGCTTAATATATGCTATAAAGAAAGACAAATTAGAGATTATAATCAAATAATTGGAACTTTTAAAGCACCAAATGAAAATTCTAGAACTTAAAAACATAATTAACAAAATGACTACATTTGGGAAGCTAAACAACTAATGAGGAGGAAGAAAAATCAGACAAAGAGATTCTGAATGAAGCATAGAAAGATGAAATAGGAAAGGAGAATGCAAGAAATATCCATAGACGACATGGGAGAGAAGAGCTAACATATATGTCATTGGAATTCCAGAAAGAAAGATGAGAATATGGTATAAGCCATTGTTGAAGAAATAAGGAAACTTCCAATTACAACCATGATATTTTAATAATATATGGACTTATCCTTCAACTGCAAAAAAAAAAAAATGTATAAAGCAACTCATTTCTGACACTGGGTATAGATTTTAACACAAGATTGCAATCTTTTGAAAAAGGAAGAGCACACAAATTAAGTTCTACATTCACTTTGGTTTTCTGCCTGGGAATATTCCCAGACTGTAGCAAAAAGAAGTGGAGCCCAATAAGTAATTAGCATTTTCAGTGAGTAGAGGAAACATCACAGTGAAGAATTGCTAAGGCAACTGGAAATTGAGTAAAGTAAGAATAACAGGGAGTGCCAGAGAACAGGTCCCATAAATCTGTGTAAGGATGCTCCTCAGGTCCTTGGCTTAATCCTAAACTTCATGGGCTCACAGAAAAGCTCTACAAGGACTAGCAGAGAACACAAGCTTAATGGCTTAATGGCTAAAAGCTGAACAGTGATTTTAGCAGTCACATAGTGCTAGAGATGCACTGTATTTCCAATAAAGCCGAAGTAAGTAACTTTGGTGAACACACCAGGAATTTAGGAGCCCGCAGATAGGTCACTACTAAAAAAGTAAAAGCCAATATCTCTAATGAATATAGATATAAAAATTCTCAATAAAATACCAGCAAACCAAATTCAGCAGCACATGAAAAGGATCATTTACAAATGTCAAGTGGGATTTATCACTAGGATGAAAAAATAGTTCAACAAACACAAATCAATAAATATGATACATTGCATTAGCAGAGTGAAAGAAAAAATCATATGATTACCTCAACAGAAGCAGAAAAATCATATGACAAAATTCAATATCTGTTCTTGATTTTAAAAATCTTAACAAATCAGGCATAGAAGGAAAATATCTCGTCATTAATAAAGACCATATATGACAAGTCCACAGCTAACATCATACTCAGTGGTGGAAGGTTGAAAGCTTTTCCTCTAAGTTCAGGATCAAGACAAAGTACCCACTCTCACCACCCCTATTTAACATAGTACTGAAAGTCCCAGCTAGAGCAATTAGGCAAGAAAAATAAATAAAAGGTATGAGAATTGGAAAGGAAGATATAAGCTTGTTTCTATTTCCAGATGATATTATAATATAAACAGAAAATCCTGAAGACACAACAAGAAAACTTACATCTCATCAATGAATTCTGTTAAGTTGAAACATATAAAATAGAGATACAAAAATTAGTAGTATTTCTGTACACTAAAAATGCATTTTGTGAAAAAGAAATAAATCAACTGCATTTACAATAGCATCAAAAATTATAAAATACTTATGAATAAACTTAACCAAGCAAGTGAAAGACCTCTATCTAGTCTGAAAACTATAAGACATTGTTGAAAGAAATCAAAGAAAACATAAATAAATGGAAAGGTATCCCATGTTAATGAAGAGGAAGAGTTAATAGTATTAAAATTTCAATACTACCAAAATCCATCTATAGATTCAATGCAATTCCTATCAATATTAAAATGACATATTTTATAGATGTAAAAAACACTCTTAAGATTTATAAGGAACCACAAAAGACCTCAAATAATCAAAGAAATTCTGAGAAAGAACAAAGCAAGAGGCATCACATTCCTTAATTTGAAGCTATACTTTTAATCTATAATAATCAAAATAGTGTGATACCAACATAGAAACAGATTTACAACCAATGGAACAGAACTGAAAGCCGAGAACTAAACCCAAGCATATACAGTCAATTAGGATTTGACAAGGGAGCCAGAAATCTCAATGGAGAAAAGACAGTCTCTTCAGTAACTGAATATTCACATGTTAGAAAAAAAAAAAAAAACTGGACCCCTATCTTGTATTACTCACAAAAAATTAACTCAAAATGAATTAAAGACTTAAATGTAAGTCATGAAAACATAAGAATAAAGCTCTTTCATATGTGTTTGATTATCATTTTTTTAATATGACACCTAAGCATAAACAATAAAATCAAAAATAAGTAAGTGGGACTACACCAAACTGAAAAGCTTTTACATAGCCAAAGAAACCAACAAAGTGAAAAGCAACCTATGGAAGGCAATAAATATTTCTAAAACATATATGCAATAAGTAGTTAACATCCAAAATATATAAAGAATTCATACAGCTCCATAGCAAAGAAAAAGAAGAAAACAGTATAAAAATAAGCAAAGGACCTAAATAGATATTTTCCGAAGAAGATATGCAAAAAGCCAACAGGTACATGAAAAGATTCTCAACACCACTAGTCATTAGGGAGATGCAAATTAAAAACCACAATGACATACTACCTCACACCTGTTAGAATGACCATCATCCAAAAGAAAAGAGATAAGAAATGCAGAAACTTTCTGTACTATTGTAAATTAGTACAGCCATTATGTAAAACAGTAAAAGGAATACTCAAAAAATTAAAAATAGAACTACCACTTCCACTTCTGGAAATATGTCCAAAGGAAATGAAAATAGTAACTTGAAAGGATATCTGCACCCCCATGCTCACAGTACCATTACTTATGATAGCCAGGACATGTGAGCAACGTAAGAGTCCATCAACGGATAAAAGTTTTGAGTTCAAATTTCCAGTTAAAAGATAAATAATTACTAGGAGTTGAGGTACAACATGAAGATTATAACTAACACAGCTGTATGATATATAGGAAAGTTATTAAGAGAGTAAATCCTGAGTTCTCACCACATGGAGAAAATTTTTTTCCTTTCTCTTCTTTGTGTTGATATATGGGATGATGGGTACCAGACTTATTGCAGTAATAATTTCACAATGTATGCAAATCAAATCATCAGGCTGTACGCCATAAACTTATATAGTGACATATGTTATTTCTCAATAAAACTGGAAAAAAAGGAAAATTTCACTCAAATAGAAAAAAAAAATGAAAACTTTTTCAAAAGAAAAAAAAGGGGGGCAGCTTAATCTTCAAAAGAGCAACAACTTGGCATGAAACTAGAAACCAACCACAGAAAGAGAAATGAGGGAAAAAAGCAACTCAGTTCAGTTCAGTTCAGTCTCTCAGTCAACTCTTTGCAACCGCATGGATGCAGCAAGCCAGGGTTCCTTGTCCATCACCAACTCTCAGAGCTTGCTCAAACTCATGTCCACTGAGTTGGTGATGCCTTCCAACCATCTTATCCCCTGTTGTCCCCTTCTCCTCCTGCCTTCAATCTTTCCCAAAATCAGGGTCTTTTCCAATGAGTCAGTTCTTCGCATCAGGTGGCCAAAATATTGCAGCTTCAGCTTTAGCATCAGTCCTTCCAATGAATTTTCAGGACTGATTTCCTTTAAGATTGACTGGTTTCATATCTTGCAGTCCAAGGGACTCTCAAAAGTCTTCTCCAACACCACAGTTCAAAAGCATCAGTTCTTCAGTGCTCAGCTTTCTTTACAGTCCAACTCTCACATCCATACATGACTACTGGAAAAACCATAGCTTTGACTGGATGCACCTTTGTTGGCAAAGTAACGTGTCTCCTTTTAATGCACTGTCCAGGTTTGTCATAGCTTTTCTTCCAAAGAGCAAGCATCTTTTAATTTCATGATTGCAGTCACCATCTGCAATGATTTTGGAGCCCCAAAAAATTAAGTCTGTCACTGTTTCCATTGTTTCCCCATCTATTTTGCCATGAAGTGAATGGACCAGATGCCATGATCTTAGTTTTTTGAATGTTTAGTTTTAAGCCAGCTTTTTCACTCTCCTCTTTCACTTTAATCAAGAGGCTCTTTAGGTCCTCTTTGCTTTCTACCATAAGGGTGGTGTCATCTGCATATCTGAGGTTATTGATATTTCTCCCAACAATCTTGATACCAGCTTGTGCTTCATCCAGCTCGGCATTTCCCATGATGTCCTGAGACCAGTGCGATTTGATCACAGAACTTCCACAGGACTGGGGAAACAGACTCTTAGAAGACACAAACAAAACCTGTGCACACCAGGAGCCAGGAGAAAGAAACTGATCCAGACTTGCCTGTGAGTGTCCAGGAGTCTGGGGTGGAGGAGTGGGTCGACAGCGGCCTGCGGCACAGTCGGCACTGAATACAACAGTGCCTGCGCAAGTCCTTCTGAAGGAGGTCGCCATTACCCTCATTACCCCTACCATAGTTGGCCTCAGGCCAAACAACAGGGAGGGAACACAGCCCCGCCCACCAAATGAAAAGTGGATTCAAGATTTACTGAGCATGGCTCCGCCCATCAGAACAAGACCCAGTTTCCCCCCCAGTCAGTCTCTCCCATCAGGACGCTTCCATAAGCCTCTTATCCTTATCCATCAGAGTGAAAATCACAATCACAGAAAACCAACCAAACTGATCACATGGATCACAGCCTTGTCTAACTCAATGAAACTATGAGCCATGCCATGTAGGGCCACCCAAGATGGACAGGTCATGGTGGAGAGTTCTGACAAAACGGGGTCCACTGGAGAAGGGAATAGCAAACTTCAGTATTCTTGCCTTGAGAACCCCATGAACAGTATGAAAAGGCAAAAAATGATTACATGGAGACTAAACAATCTGCTACTCAGAAACCAGTGAGTCAACAATGAAATCAAAGAGGAAATTTAAAAATGCCTGAGGAAAACAACAATGAAAACTGAAACATATGAAATCAGTTCAGTTCAGTTCAGTTGCTCAGTTGTGTCTGACTCTTTGTGACCCCATGAAATAGATGGGATACAACAAAAGAATATATATATATATAACTGAATCACTTTGTTGCACAGTAAAAATTAACACAACATAGTCAATTGATTATACTTCAATCAATTTTTAAAAGTCAATAAAATAAATATTAAACTTAAAAAGAAAAATCTATGGGATGCAGCAAAAGCAGTCCTAAGAGGGAATTTCATAGTGCTATAGGCCTTTCTCAAAAAAAAAAAAAAAAAGAAAAAAGAAAAATCCTGAATAAACAATCTAAACTACCACCTAAAAAAATTAAAAGAAGAACAAACAAAACCTGAAGTAAGCAGAAGAAAGGAAATAATAAGGATCAGAGAGGAAATAAAGAGATATTTAAAAATAGAAAGAGATATTTAAAAATAGAAAAAAATCAAAGAGCTAGTTTTTTGAAAGTATAAACAAAATCAAAAAACCCTCTGGCCAGGCTCACCAAGAAGAAAAGAAAGAGGACTCAACTAAACAAAATAAGAAATGAAAGAGGAGAAATAATAACCAATTCCACAGAAATACAAAAAAAAAAAAAATCGAGAAAACACTATGAATACTTTTATGCCAATAATAGACAACCCACATGAAATGGACAAGTTTCTAGAAACACACAGTCTGCAAAAACTGAATCAAGAAAAAATATAATTTGAATAAACACCACCAGAAGTAAAACAGAATCCATAATTTTAGAAAAAAAACTCCCTGCAAACAAAAGTCCAGGATGAGGTGGCTTCACTGGGGAATTCTATCAAACATACAAAGAAGAACTATACCTACCCTTCTCAAACTCTCAAAAGACTGAAGAGGAGGGAACACTCCCAAAGTCACTCTATGAACCCAAAACCAAGGACAATACATAAAAAGAAAATTATAGGCCAATATCTTTGATGAATATATATGCAAAAATCCTCAACAAAATATTAGCAAACTGAATGCAAGAACACATAAAAAGGATTATACACCATTATCAAGTTGGAGTCATTCCAGGGTCTCAAGGGTGGTTCAGCACTTGCAAGGCAATCAATGTGATACATCACATTGACAAAAGAAAAACAGCACATGATTATTGCAATAGATGCAGAAACTGCATTTGATAAAATTCAACTTCCATTCATGATAAAACCTGTTCCCAAAGTGAGTATAGAGAGAACATATCTCAACATAATAAAAGTCACTTATGACAAATCCACAGCCATAATACTCATTGGTAAAAAGCTAAAAGACTTCTCCCTAAATTCTGAAACAAGACAAGAATGCTCTCTCTCATCACTTTTATTTGACATAGTATTTAAATTTCTAGCCACAGCAATCAGACAAGAGAAAAGTAAAAGGTATCCAAATCAGAAGGGAAGAGGTAAAATTGTCTCATATACATATGACATGATATTCTATAAAGAAAACCCTAAAAACTCCACATAAAAACTATTAGAACTGAAAAATTCAGCAAGACCGCAGGATACAAGATTATTATACAGAAAGTTTTTGCCTTTCTTTACATTAACAATGAACTATCAGAAGGAGAAAGTAAAAAAAAATTTAAATCACATTTTAAAAAATACCTAGGAATAAACCTAACTAAGCAGGTTTATTTTTTATTTATTTGGGATTTACTTCCAATCCCAAAGAAAGGCAATGTCAAAGAATGCTCAAACTACCACACAATTACACTCATCTCACACGCTAGTAAAGTAATGCTCAAAATTCTCCAAGACAGGCTTCAGCAATACATGAACCATGAACTTCCAGATGTTCAAGCTGGTTTTAGAAAAGGCAGAGGAACCAGAGATCAAATTGCCAACATCCGCTGCATCATGGAAAAAGCAAGAAAGTTTCAGAAAAATGTCTATATCTGCTTTTTTGACTATGCCAAAGCCTTTGACTGTGTGGATCACAAGAAACCGTGGGAAATTCTGAAAGAGATGGGCATACCAGACCACCTGACCTGCCTCTTGAGAAACCTATATGTAGGTCAGGAAGCAACATTTAGAACTGGACATGGAACAACAGACTGGTTCCAAATAGGAAAAGGAGTACGTCAAGGCTGTATATTGTCACCCTGCTTATTTAACTTCTGTGCAGAGTACATCATAAGAAACTCTGGGCTGGAAGAAGCACAAGCTGGAATCTTTCTGGGAGAAATATCAATAACCTCAGATATGCGGATGACACCACCCTTATGGCAGAACGTGAAGAGGAACTAAAAAGCCTCTTAATGAAAGTGAAAGTGTAGAGTGAAAAAGTTGGCTTAAAGCTCAACATTCAGAAAACAAAGATCATGGCATCTGTTCCCATCACTTCATGGGAAATAGATGGGGAAACAGTGGAAACAGTGTCAGACTTTATTTTCTTGGGCTCCATAATCACTGCAGATGGTGATTGCAGCCATGAGATTAAAAGACACTTACTCCTTGGAAGGAGTAACCTAGATAGGACCAACCTAGATAGCATATTGAAAAGCAGAGACATTACTTTGCCAACAAAGGTCCATCTAGTCAAGGCTATGGTTTTTCCAGTAGTCATGTATGGATGTGAGTTGGACTGTGAAGAAAGCTGAGTACCGAAGAATTGATGCTTTTGAACTGTGGTGTTGGAGAAAACTCTTGAGAGTCCCTTGGACTGCAAGGAGATCCAACCAGTCCATCCTAAAGGAGATCAGTCCTGGGATCATTCTTTGGAAGGAATGATGCTAAAGCTGAAACTCCAGTACTTTGGCCACCTCATGCGAAGAGTTGACTCATTGGAAAAGACTATGATGCTGGGAGGGATTAGGGGCAGGAGGAGAAGGGGACGACAGAGGATGAGATGGCTGGATGGCATCACTGACTCGATGGACGTGAGTCTGAGTGAACTCCGGGAGTTGGTGATGGACAGGGAGGCCTGGTGTGCTGCGATTCATGGGGTCGCAAAGAGTTGGACATGACTGAGCGACTGAACTGAACTGAAGCAGGTTTAAGATGTATACACTGAGAACTATAAAACATTGATAAAGGAAACTGAAGATGATTTAAGGAAATGGAAAGATATCCCATGCTCTTGAATTAGAAGAATTAATGCAGTTAAAATGGCCACACTACCCCAATTTACAGATATAATGTGAATCCTATCAAATTACTCATGACTTTTGCACAGAACTAGAACAAATAATCCTAAAATTTATACAGAACCACAAAAGACCCAGAATTGCCAAAGTAATCCTGAGGAAAGAAAACAAAGCTGGAGGTATAACCCTTTCAGACTTCAGACAATATTACAAAGCGACATTAATCAAAACAGCATGGCTTTGGCACAAAAGACATACAGGTCACCGGAATGGAATACATAGCCCAAAAATAAATCCACACACCAATGGTCAATGAGTCTTCAATAAAGGAGGCAAGAATATACCATGGAGAAAAGACAGTCTCTTCAAGTTGTGTTGGAAAAGCTGGACAGTCACATGTAAATCAATGAAGTTAGAACACTTGCTTATACCATATAAAATAATAAACTCAAAATGGCTTAAAGACTTAAATATAGGTATTTCCCTGGTGGCCCCACTAGAGACTAAGACTCCACGCTCCCAATGCAGGGAGCCCAGGTTTGATCCCCGATCAGAGAACTAGATCAAACGTGCTGCAATAAAGAGTTCCTATGTTGCAACTAAGGATCTTGCATGCTGCAACTAAGAGATCCTGCATGCTATGACTAAAAGATTTCACATACTGCAACTAAAACCCAATGCAGCTAAATAAATACATAACTATTTCTTTAAAAGACTTAAATATAAGACATAACACCATAAAACTCCTAGAAGAGAACATAGGCAAAATATTCTCTGACACAAATCATAGCAGTATTTTCTTAGATTGTCTGCCAAGGCAAAAGAAAGGAAAATAAATAAATAAACAAACAGAACCTAATCAAATGTGCAACAAAGGAAGCCATAAACAAAATGAAATGCAAATCTACAGAATGGGAGAAATTATTTGTAAATAAAGCAACTGACAGGAGATTAATTTGATTTAAAATCAAATCAAATAGTAATTATATTACATATATGTGGACAAAGTGCTTCAATTAAAAGGCAAAGATCATGAAAACTGAGTTTAAAAACTAGAACTACATGCTACTTACAAGACATACATGAAATACAAAAATATTAAAAAGTTGAAAACAAAACATCGAAAAATACCACACATGCACTCTTGAAAGCTGGTGTAGATATATTAGAATAAAACAAAGTACATTTTAACAAAAAGGCATTATTAGTAATAAAGACATGCACTTCATAATGGTAAGTTTCAGTTCACCAGGAAGATGTGTGTGTGTGCTCAGTCGCTTCAGTCGTGTCTGACTCGTTGTGACCCTATGGACTGTAGCCCACCAGGCTCCCTTGTCCATGGGATTCTCCAGGCAAGAATACTAGAGTGGGTTGCTATACCTTCCTCCAGGAGACTTTCCCAATCCAGGGATCGAACCCCCGTCTCCTGTGTCTCCTGCATTGCTGGCAATTTTTTTTACCACTGAGCCACCAGGGAAGCCCCACCAGGAAAATACTGTATTCTAAATTTGTATGCAATAATACAGCTCCCAAATTTATACAGCAAATATTGACAACTACAAGGTGGAATATACAAATCCACAGTCATCATGGGAGAGTTTAACATTCTACTCTTGGTAACTGATGGAAAAAATATACAAAAATGCAATAAGGATATAGAACATTTGAACTATACAGTAAAAAAAATTATTTAATTGACATACATAGAACACAGTACCAAACAATAGCTAAATATAAGTTCTTTTTAAATACAAAGGAACATTTATAAAAATGACCATAAACTTACCCTAAAGAAAGTGTTAACATTGTCAAAGTAATGAAATAATACGAAGTATATTGTCTGACTATAGAGGAATCAAGCTATAAATCAATATAAAACTTCACTACAAAAATCTCCTTATGATTAGAAATTATCATCCTTCTAAATGATGCATGGGTCAAAGAAGAAACCTCGAGGAACTTAGAACTCAGCATAGCATAGGAGGTTTTAGCCAGTACAAGGCAAGAGACACAAAAGGTGTAAGGGTTGAAAAGGAGACATTAAACTGTCGTCTTGTGCTTGTGCTAAGTCACTTCATTCATGTCCGATGCTTTGCAACCCTATGGACCGTAACCTGCCAGCTCTCCTGCCTGTGGATTCCTCAGATAAGAATATTGGAGTGGGTTGTCACCCCTTCTTCTAGGGACCGAACCTGTGTCTCCCGCATTGGCAGCCAGGTTCTTTACCACTAGGGCCATCTGGGAAGCCCTAAACTGTTATCATTCAATAATAATAGAGCTTTACACATGAAAAAATGTTAATAAGTGCCTGCACTTATTAAAAAGTGTCTGCAAATATATTAGAATTAAAAAGTGAATTTATCAAGGTGGCCAAATATAAGATCAGTATACCCTGGTGGCTCAGACAGTAAAGAATCTGTCTGTAGTGCAGGAGACCCAGGTTCGATTCCTGGGTTAGGAGGATGCCCTGGAGAATACTGGAAACCCACTCCAGTATTCTTGCCCGGGAAATCCCATGGGCACAGGAGCCTGGCGGGCTACAGTCCATGGGGTCCCAAAGAGTCAGATGCAACTGAGCGACTAACACTTTCATTTGCATACTAGAATTAACTGCACATCTACATATTAGCAAAAAGAGTTATAAAATGTAATTTCTAAAAGATTTATTATTGATAATAACATCAAAAGATATATAAATACCCAGTGACATACTACATGAGTCATAGGCAAGACATCTACACAAAAACTAGAAAACAGCATTGAGGGGAACTAAAGAAAGCCTAACTAATTGAAGCAAGATATTATGTTTTGGTTTGGAAGATTCAGTACTACAAAGGTGCCAATTTCCCAAAATGATCTGGATTCAAGGCAATTATCAATCAAAATCTTAGTTTCTCAGGTATGTGTTTGTGTATGTTTAACTTGACAAACTCTTCAACTTAGCAAAACTTGAAGGAGGAAGAGAAGAAGGAAGAAGAGGAAAGCAGGGGGAGACAAGGAAGAGATCAACAATTATGAGGTAGAAAGATCTGCACTAAAGGATATAAAAGTTTATTATTATCCATTAAAACTGGATAGATTCATACCCTCTGATCCAGTACTTCCACTCTAGGCATATATAACAGAATTGTATGCGTGTGTATACTCAAAAGATATGTGGAAGAATGTTCACTCTTATTTATAAGAGCCAAAACGTGGGAACAACCCAAATATCCATCAATAGGAAAACCAATACATAAACTGTGGTACATACATTTGGTAAAATATGTATATAGAAAAAAGTGAACAAAATGCAGTTATGCTCAACCCATGAACAAGTCACACACACATACGTGTGTACACAAATGATGTGTGCACATTCCATGTATATAAAGTTCACAAACAGGCAAAAATAATCTCTGATGTTGGAAACAAGGCTAGTGGTTAACTACGGGACAGAAGGAGAGGCAACCATCGTAGTAAACACGGTGGGAGATGCTCCATATACACTTAGAATTTGTGTTACTTTATATGTGTATAAGGCACCAGTAAAATGGTTTAAAGCGTTTTAAGTTATGTGGAGATAAAATCAATATAATAAAATAAATAAGAACTCGATGAAGAGGAAGTTATGACATAAAAGAATTGGAAAGGCTTTCTTGTATTTTAAACTTACATACAACTCAAAAATCCAACTGTACTAATGTAGAATAGACATTTGGTAGGCTAGGCCAAAGTCTAACCTCGTAGCACTATCTTTAGTTAGTAGCACTCGATCTACTTTTGCCACAATCTCAGTCTTGGAAATGTATTTGTGCCACATTTTTGTCCTGTAATTCAGATGGAAACTACACAGTAACTGGTGCTCACCTTTGCTAACAAAGGCTAAATTATGTACTAGTTGGCCTATGGTAGCAAGAAAATTGCTAAATAGTTTCTTTCTCCCCAGAGAAGCAGAGCTTTATAGAACAATCCAATGGCTATTTCATTGCCAAGAAACCTGTAATTTTTGCATCGTTAAGACTTGTATTTAATGACCAAAATAATTGGGGTACTCTTTTGTTTATGATAAATACTAATAAACTCAAAAGAAGCAAACATTGTAGATTACCAAATCCTCACTATTTGATCTTCTTCATATGAGCTGTAATATTCCCACATTACTATTATTTAAAAGCAATCAATACATTAAATATAAACATATGCATAGTTAAAATTACTAAAAATGATTAAATCTAGGTGGCTATATGTGTGTTCATAGTATTAGTCTTTTCTGTATTTGAACTTTTCTGTATTTGAAAAATGTCATAATGAAAGGGGAGAGGTAACTTTGTATAATTATATATAATATAACCTATTGTATTTTAAAAAGTACATCACGAAAACTGGAGGGAAATAAACCAAAATGTTAACAATGGTCATTTCTTGGTAATATTTTTTTCTCTCTTTCATATTTCTATAATTTTTCTAAAAACAAATCTTTCTTTTACAAGAAAATAAAATTTATGTCTTAAAAAGGAAACACATCACTGGGAAGATATATGATGTTGCTGCTCCCTAAGAAAGCATTTAATCTTTGAGTCCATAAAATTCTATCTCCACATAATTTTTATTATGGAGAATATTTAAGGTTATAAAGCCATCTAAATACTGATGATACCGTTTAGTGCATATTTCATTGCAGGAAGAATTGCGGAAAATTTCCAGTGCTCCAGCTAAAGTTTAATTACAGAACTGAATTGAACAGAAAAATACAGGTTTTTAATTAAGATGATCTAGGATCAAACTCAAGCTGTGCTCTTTTATTATTTGTGTGAGTTTAGTGATATTACTTAAACTCTGTCCCACTCTTGATCTATAACATTAAAATAAGAAAATATACCTCCCAAGATTTTTGTGAGAATAAATTGAAAAAAACTGTCTGTAAAGCTAAATATGGTGCTTGGTCCACATATACTGTTCAGCTAAGAGCAGGCTAAAATATGAAATGAAATACTTAGCAGCTAGACCAATGTCTGACAAACAGCCAGCGCTGGGTAAATTGTAATACATAGAACAGAATGATTAACTTTTCCCATCATCTCTTGTTTCCTGCACAGAATGCCATGCCTCACTAGCATGGGAGTTCCAGGACAGCTGCTTCCCTGGATGGAGGCTGGCAGGTAGCAAGCACATAAGGACACATGGCAAGGATGGAAACGTGTCGGGGTATGAACACAAGAATGGATTGAAAAATGAATGCCTGTAGACAGAAACGTCTTGTTCATAAATGCCAAGAAAAGATGAAAGAGTCTCTTCGGTCTCAGTAAGCATAGGCTGAGCTATTCCGGGGAGACAGCTTTGGCTGGCCCTTCCAAGAGGGTGTGGTCACGGGGTAAGTGGAATTGGCGGTCACTTTGTGGGCTTCTCAGATGCTCTGAACAGGCAAATCTCGTCATGTGGTTTCTCCTTTTAAAACCTGTCCGTGGTTTCACTTTGCTGCAAGGATAAAATCCAAACTCCTTCATAGGCCATCAGGCTTTCTGCTTCACTCCCAGCTAGTCTCCTCCTGTCCCTCCACTACCTGGCTACATAAGACTTGTTTCAGGTCCTAAATACAACTGTGCTCTTTCTGGCCTCCAAGTCTGAATCCATGAACTTTCTTCTGCTTCAAACCCACATTTTATCCATTCATGATTCACTCCCCTTATGACTCTATCTATTGTGTGCATAACTTTCAGGTATCACCTTACATGTCACACTCTCCAGAACCTTCCTTGACAATTTAACCTTCTCCAAATTAACCCACCACTGGGGTGAGGTCAGAAGCCCTTCCTGTGTGTTCCCACAGCTCTCTACATTTGCTCTGGTGGCTTAGATTATAAAGAATACGCCTGCAATGTGGGAGACCTGGGTTTGATCCCTGGGTTGGGAAGATCCCCTGGAGGAGGGCATGGCAACCCACTCCAATATTCTTGCCTGGAGAATCCCCATGGACAGAGGAGCCTGGTGGGCTTCAGTCCATGGGGTCACAAAGAGTCGGACATGACTGAGTAACTAAGCACAGCACAGCACTGTGCTTCTTACAGCGAAGCAGAAAGTGGTTTCCTGGTCTTTCCACCACAATTGGAATGCCCAGGCCAATGCGTCAGCCTGTTTTTTTTAAATAACTATACCACCAGTGCCTAGAATAATGTCTGGTTAGCAGTAGATGCCCCACAAATATTTGCTGAATAAATGAATGAATTTCCATATCTAAACTGCATTAAGTTCCATGAGGTCTGGTTTTGTGTCAATTCTTCTATTGTCAATATATAGTTCCTGCCACATGCTCTCTCTTTCATGTAGTATTCTCAAATATTTATCAAACAAATTAGCTTCATTTGATATTAGTTACCTATTCATATATCACATAAATGCTTATTTCTGGGATATATTGAGAACTGATTGGTGTCAAATTTTTCAGTCATTTCACCTTTTATGAGTGTTTCCAAATTCTTGCCTTTACACTCAAATTATCCACTTAGCAACACTTAAACATCCTCTACTATTAATGATATAAAACATAAATAATACCAATTTCCTTTTTTTTTAAATTTCTTACTATCTACCTTCATCATTTCCGTTAATACCATTGTTATCACTAAGGCTAATATTTGTTCCGAGTATAGAATAAGCTTACCAAGGACCATCAATATCTCTAACACTTGGCTTTAATCAGAAACATAAAACAGACATCTGTATTAAGTTAAATCCCCTTTGAACCACCTCAAATCACTTTCAGAAAGTTGAGTAATGCCAAGAAAGAAGTACATTCTTATAACATCAGTGTACAGTCCTACCATACCTTGAATAAAAGCTATGCCAAAATATTTACCTCTTACATTTTCATAAGAATATGTGTACAATTAAGTGGGGGTGAGAGGGTAGACAGAGGCATCAGAAATGTTATTAACCATATACTGCTTCTTTGATTTTATAACATATAAACATTAACGACACAGAGGCTAGTTTATTTCATTTTTGGTAAATGTGTGTCTTTACAATAAACTCAGTGTTTACTTGCTATTTATTAATTATACCAGTATTCACCAGTGGTTGACTCTTCATGTCCACCTAGGCTTTCAGGGTCATTTAATTTTTATTTAGTGCCTGAATTTGTAATGCTGAAAGCACTCCAAGTCTTCTCACTAGAGCAGAACAGCCGCTAGGGACCCTGCTAAATCTGCGCCAATCTGCAGCATTACTAACTGCTCACACCTTGATGGTGATCAATGTGATTAGCAATGGTAAAACCAGAAGCCAGTGTATAGCAAATGGGGCTGAAACTTGACGCAATTTGCTATGATGTCATAAAAGATTTGAAATTAATTTTAATTAATTTATTTTTATACCACCTAGTTTCAGAAAGGATTTATAACAACATCTAAGGGTACAGTAAATATAATCTAACAGTATTTAAACAAATAAGTAAGCGAGCCAAATATGGCACGAGAGAAATAGAGACGGGGCACACAGAGCTCGTCTTCCCTTACCTGTGTACTGCAAGCCCCTGTACTCGCTTATTGCCCCTGGAGGTTTTAAATTGGGCCAGTAATGGAACAGCATTTGCACAGCTGGAGGTTTCACTTGTGAAGGCCCATAGGCTATCACATACAAAAGATCCTAAAGAAAACAAGAAGCATGTTTTCACCAACATCATCAAATAAAAATAAAGGTAGCTCATTCAATATTACCAAAGCAGTGAAAATTCTAGTGGAGGGATTGAGGTGGTTAATTTCCCTGGAACTTCATCATCTAGGTGGCCTTTGCAGATTAAGTCACATTAGAATATTCTTTTTATTATTTTCATGGGTGTTGTAAATAAGCCAGCCCTGGTAGTGTTCAGATGTACACTATCTTTTAACAAATTCTTTTCTATTCAGAATAATGGGGAAGATTTTAGAACAGCGTAAAGCCAGTTTGCCAAACACTACATTTTTAAAAACATTTCCGTAAAACATATTTTTTAATAATTCACATCTATTTGAAAGAAGAAAGTTTCCCAAGAAACTTTTCAAATTAAATAAAACTGTCACATAGTACAGTATTTGCTAAATTCCACAAATGAGAGATATCCAATTACTGCTTCTGTCAAGTCACTCTGTTCTTCAAGTCTCATTTCTTCTCTAAATGATAAGTAATTAACCAGTAAGGAAAGAATCATAATTTCTACCACACCAAGATAATAAGACATCAATAAATTTGACCTAAACAATAGTTTTAACATGCAAACAACTTTTACTCTATTATATAAATTCAATTTGTGACTATGAGTTTAACGTGGCCCCAAACTTACTTTCCAGACTTCCTGTTTATATTTCATGAGGCATTCCAATAATTGACAATGATACACTGAAAAGAAGAAAATATAATTGGTACAGGAAATGTAAATACCAGACAAAAGATCCTGTGTAATAAACTATATTAGTAGGACTCTTCACTCTAATCATTAAATTAGAAATTGCTTATTTTCATGTATTCATACCTATCAAAAATCATATAAACCTTTAACTTTATCAAGTTTTATTTCAAGATCCCTGAAAAGTATTTTATTTATCTTATTAGCATAGGAAATATTAAGAAAACTCCCTAGGAATCATACTTTTATAATATAAACTTATATTAATGTAATTAAGAACGATGCAGAAAAAAAAATTGCTTAATCATAGTAAAAGTTCACATTAATTGAGTGTTCATTTTGTGCCAGGTATTGAGCTTAAGAGCTTTAAACATTATGTATTTCATAACCACCATGTTGTAGCTAGAGAACAAAAGTTTGGTTTTCTATCTTGCCCAAGTTTGGATAGATAGCAAGGACAGACTGATGGATTAGAAATGAGGTCTTTTAGCACCAATTCATCTAGTTGAGGAATCCTTAAAAGCTATACAACGGCAAGCTTCTTTGATTTGCCTATGTTTACTTGTGGAAGAAAGATATTTTCACCCTAGTTGGATACATATTTGATATCTTCCCTAACCTATCTTCCAACCTTATCACAGCACTGAAGCTGGTCTCCCTTTAGTCACTGATGACCTCTGAGTCGTTCAGCTCCATGGAGACTTTTCAGTCCACCTATCATTCGACCTTCATCAACATTCAGCACTGCTGAACACCCTCTTTCCTTGACTTAATGACTGACCCTCTCCCGTTACCTGTGGCAGGCAGTGCTGTTGCTACTCAACTGCTGTAAGCAACCCTTTCTTCTTTGTTCAGCTCCCAGTACACAGACTGCAAAGCAGGGCAATTTGCCAGATTTTGTTGCAGCTGGGAAGGCCACATGACTCAGTGCTGACCAGCAAGACGTAATGGAATCTGCTGGGGAGCTTCTGAGACTCATTTTTCCTCTTTGACAAAAGGAAAGAGGCACACCAGGAGACTTTTCTCTAATCATCCTGACTGATCCTATTTTTGAAAGGATTTGATTGGATATATTTTTGAAACCCATTTTTTAGATATGGTTCTTTAAGAATATGGACTTCCTGGGTGGCTTAGTGGTAAAGAATTCTCCTGCACTGCAGGAGACATGGGTTTGATCCTTGAGTCAGGAAGATCTCCTGGAGAAGGAAATGGCAGCCCACTGCAGTATTCTTGCCTGGAGAACTCCATGGACAGAGGAGCCTGGCCAGCTATAGTCCATGAGGTCATAGAGAGTCAACACAACTTAGTGACTGAGCATGCATGCATGTAAGAATATAATAACCTCCACTGTGGCATATCTCGCAAACATGAGAAGAAATTCAAGAGAAACCCAAAGATGGCATCTCAGACCCCTGATACAGCTATCTCCAAGACTTCCTATTAAGTTACAACAAACATTTTTATATCTTAAAGCCTATATTAGTAAGCCAAACAGCTCTCTGTCTCCTTGGCAAGCTCCTCCTCTTCCATTGGGCCAGTATCTGCTGGAGTTCCTGAAGGTCTGATCATAAATAAAATCCACTTTTCATTCTATGTCTCTCATGAGCAATGTCACACTCATATACAGCAATGCTTCAGAAATACTACAAGTTCCATAACAGACCATACCAAATACTGCAATAATGTGAATCATAAAAATTTTTTGGTTTCTTCAGGCATATAAAAGTTACGGTTGGACTATACTATAGTCTATTAAGGGTGCAATAGCATTTTATCTAAAATAAAACAATGAACACACCTCAATTGAAAAATATTTCATTGCTAAAAAATGCTAACCATCATTTGACAATGCAGAGATGCTACAAAACTTTGTAAAAAAAAACACAAGATCTGTGAAACATAGTAAAAGAAGGTATGACTGTACAACTTGACTTATCATCTATATACAACTCAGTGCATAATAGCAATGAACACGAGGGCTCAAAGTTCATTAATTCTAGCCCAGAATTCTGTACTGGGTTAAAGACTCATAATACAACTTCTTAATTACTATTACCTCTTTTTTCCTGAAGGAAGCTGATTTATTTGCATTTTTGTGTTTTGCTGTTGTTCAGTTGCTCAGTCATGGCCGAATCATTGTAACCCCAGGGACTTCAGGATGTCAGACTTTCCTGTCCTTCACTATATCCTGGAGTTTGCTCAAACTCATGTTAATTGACTCAGTGATGCCATCCAACCGTCTCATCCTCTGTTGCCCACTTCCCCTCCTGCCCTCAATCTTTCCCAGCATCAAGGTCTTTTCCAAGGAGTTGGTTCTTTGCATCAGGTGGCCAAAGTATTGGAACATCAACATCAGTCCTTCCAATGGAATTCAGGGTTGATTTTCTTTAGGATTGACTGGTTTGATATCCTTGCTATCCAAGGGACTCTCAAGAGTTTTCTCCAATACCACAGTTCAAAAGCATCATTTCTTTGGCACTCAGCCTTCTTTATGGTCCAACTCTCACATCTGGACATGACTACTGGAAAAACCATAGCTTTGACTAGATGGACCTTTGTCAACAAAGTGATGTCTCCGCTTTTTAATATGCTGTCTAGGTTTGTCATAACCTTTCTTCTAAGAAAAAACGTCTTTTAATTTCATGGCTGCAGTCAGCATTCGCAGTGATTTTGGAGTCCAAGAAAATAAAGCCTGTCACTGTTTCCATTTTTTTCCCATCTATTTTCCAAGATCTGAGGGGACTGGATGCAATGATCTTAGTTTTTTGAATGTTGAGTTTTAAGGCAGATTTTTCACTCTCCTCTCTCACCTTAATCAACAGGTTCTTTGATTCCTCTTCACTTTCTTCCATAAGGATGGTGCCATCTGCATATCTGAGGTTATTGATATTTCTCCCGACAATCTTAATTCCAGCTTCAGCTTCATCCAGTGCAGCGTTTCATATGATGTACTCTGCACTCAATATGCCAGCAAGTTTGGAAAACTCAACAGTGGCCACAAGACTGGAAAAGGTCAGTTTTCATTCCAATACCAAAGAAGGGCAATGCCAAAGAATATTCAAACTACCACACAATTGCACTCAATTCACATGCTAGCAAAGTAATGGCCAAAATCCTCCAAGCAAGGTTTCAACAGAATGTGAACCAAGAACTTCCAAATGTACAAGCTGGGTTTAGAAAAGGCAGAGAAACCAGAGATCAAATTGCCAACATCCGTTTGATCACAGAAAAAGCAAGAGAGTTCCAGAAAAAAATCTGCTTAATTGGCTATGCTAAAGCCTTTGACTATTTGGATCACAACAAACTGTGGCAAATTCTTAACAAGACAGGAATACCAGACCACCTTACCTGCCTCCTGAGAAATCTGTATGCAGGTCAAGAAGCAACAGGTAGAACTGGACATGGAACAACAGACTGGTTCCAAATTGGGAAAGGAGTATGTCAAGGCTGTATATGTCACCTGCTTATTTAATGTCTATGCAGAGTGCATCATCTGAAATGCCAGGCAGGATTAAGCACAAGCTGGAATCAAGATTGCTGGGAGAAAAATCAAGAACTTCAGATATACAGATGACACCACCCTTACGGCAAAAAATGAAGAGGAACTAAAGAGCCTCTTGATGAAAGTGAAAGAAGAGAGTGGAAAAGCTGACTTAAAACTCAACATTCAAAAAACTAAGATCATGGCATCCAGTCCCATCACTTCATGTCAAATAGATGGGGAAACAAGGAAAACAGTGACAGACTTGGGCTCCAAAACCACTGTAGATGGTAACTGCAGCCATGAAATTAAACTATTTTTAATGAATTTCATGAAATGAAATTTAAAGATGCAAGCTCCAAGAGTTGGTGATGGACTGGAAAGCCTGGTGTGCTGCAGTCCATGGGGTCACAAACAGACACGGCAGAGTGATTGAACTGAACTCCTCTGTCTTTTCTAAATCCAGCTTGTACATTTGGAAGTTCTCAGTTCACGTACTGTTGAAGCCTAGCTTGAAGGATTTTCAGCATTACCTTGCTGGTATGTGAAATGAGTGCAATTGTACAGTAGTTTGAATATTCTTTGGCATTGGAATAAAAACTGACCTTTTCCAGTCCTGTGGCCACTACTGAGGTTTCCAAATTCACTGGCATATTGAGTGCAACACTTTAGCACCAGCATCTTTTAGGATTTGAAATAACTCAGAAGGATTTCCATCACCTCCACTAGCTTTCTTCATAGTAATGCTTCCTAAGGCCCACTTGAATTCACACTCCAGGATGTCTGGCTCTAGGTGAGTGATCATACCACTGTGGTTATCCAGGTCATTAAGATCTTTCTTGTACAGTTCTTCTGTGTATTCTTGCCACCTCTTCTTAATCTCTTCTGCCTCTGTTAGGTCCATACCATTTCTATCCTTTATTGTGCCCATTTGCATGAAATTTTCCCTTGGTATCTCTAATTTTCTTGAAGAGATCTTGACGAGATCTCTCCCCATTCTATTGTTTTCCTCTATTTCTTTGCAATGTTCATTTAAGAAGGCTTTTATCTCTCTTTGCTATTCTCTGGAACTCTGCATTCAAATGGGTATATCTTTCCTTGTCTCCTTTGCCTTTCACTTCGCTTCTTTTCTCAACTATTTGTAAGGCCTCCTCAGACAACCATTTTGCCTTTTTGCATTTCTCTTTCTTGGGGATGGTTTTGATCACCACCTCCTATAATGTCATGAGCCTCCGTCCATAGTTCTTTTGGCACTCTGTCTACCAGATCTAAACCCTTGAATCTATTTGTCACTTCCACTGTATAATCATCAGGGATTTGATTTAGGTCATACCTGAATGGTCTAGTGGATTACCCTACTTTCTTCAATTTAAGTCCGAATTTGGCAATAAGGAGTTCATGATCTGAGCCAGTCAGCTCCCAGTCTTATTTTTGCTCACTGTATAGAGTTTCTCTATCTTCAGCTGCAAAGAATATAATCAATCTGATTTTGGTGTTGACCATCTGGTGATGTCCATGTGTAGAGTTGTCTCTTGTGTTGTTGGAAGAGGGTTTTTGCTATGACCAGTGCATTCTCTTTGTAAAACTCTGTTCTCCTTTGCCCTGCTTCATTTTGTACTCCAAGGCCAAACTTGCCTGTTATTCCAGATATCTCTTGACTTCTTTCTTTTGCATTCCAGTCCCCTATGATGAAAAGGACGTCTTTTTTTGGTGTTAGTTCTACAAAGTCTTGTAAGTCTTCATAGAACCGCTCAACTTCAGCTTCTTCGGCATTAGTGGTTGGGGCAAAGACTTCAATTACCGTGATATTGAATGGTTTTCCTTGGAAGTGAACTGAGATCATTCTGTAGTTTTTGAGATTGCACCCAAATACTACATTTCAGACTCTTTTGTTGACAATGAAGGGTACTCCATTTCTTCTAAGGGATTCTTGCCCACAGTAGTAGATATAATAGCCATCTGAATTAAATTCGCCCATTCCTGTCCACTTTAGTTCATTGATTCCTAAACTGTCAATGTTCACTCTTGCCATCTCCTGTTTGACCAATTTCAATTTTTTAGGACAGAGAGAATTATTACTGAGGTTATGTGTAGGTTTTTCCCCCAGTGTTATTAAGATATAATTGACATACAACAATGTATTAGTCCAAGGTATATCATCTTCTCTCAAATATTTTAAAGACATCTTGAAAATAACATGTCCAAAATAGACCTCACGATCTTCCCATAGAAGCCTGGTCTTTCTCTTCCAGTGTCTTCTTTCTCAGGGATATCCTATATGTCACCAAACCTTAACAATATTTACTTTCTGAATAGCTCTCAGATATATCCACTTTTCTTAGCCTCAATAAATCCTGACTTTTACATGTACAGATAAATGCAATGGCCTCCTCATGGGTCAATCTGCATCCACTCTGGCTCCTTTTATTCCACCCTAAGCTGCAGCTAGGGTGACACATATGTGCGTGCACGCTCAGTCGCTCAGTCATGTCTGACTTTCTGTGACCCTGTGAACCATAGTCCATCAGGCACCTCTGCCCATGGGATTCTCCAGACAAGAATACTGGAGTGGGTTGCCATTACCTCCTCCAGGGTGTCTTCGCAACCCAGGGATTTAACCAGCATCTCTCGCATTGGCAGGCAGATTCTTTATCACTGGGCCACCTGGAAAATCCCAGTGACACACACACACAAACACTCAAAGTCTTTGAGTACCTCCCCATTAGACTCAGGATGAGCGCAGGACTCCCAGAGCCCACAGCATCCTGTGTGTTCTGACCTGTGGGTGTCTACAGTCTCGTCTCACACCAGGCAGCCCTCACTCTGAGCTCCGCTACAGTGACCTGTCAGTCCCACCTGCGTGCAAGTTTCCCTTCTGACACATAAGATCCCTCTGCCTGGAAAGCTCCACTCCCTGATAGGCCTTGTTAATGCTACTCATCCATCAGTCCTCAGACCAAAGGTTTTACTCCCAGAAAAGCTTTCCCTAATCTCTTCAATAAAAGAAAAATCCCCTTTTATAGGGTCGCATCATAGCACAATGTACATCATTCAAAGCACTTGTCACAATCGAAACTGGACACTTGCTTATGTAATTATTTGGTTAATGTCTTCTCCCTCCACCACATGATAAGCTTCACGAAGACAGAGGAGGGGTTGCACCTAGCAGACACTCAGTAACTGCTTGTTGAGTTTATAAACGGTCCTCTAGATTGGGAACTGTGTGAAGCCATGACTGCTTTCTCTGCTCTGGGGTATTTCTCTTCCACAGGGTCTGCTCCTCTCCTTGTATTTGCTACATGAACCTTGTTCAGAGGGAGGCCACTGACTATCCATGAACAGACCCAGAGAGTTCCTTTATTTAAACTGCCTCCTCTCCCAGAATGCCCACTTACCCTGTCAATCAAAATTCTATCTGATTTTAAGACCCATGATCAAGTGGCACAAAGCCTTTCCTGATCATTTCAACCCATACAGTTCTCTCCTCTGATGAATTAACAATATCTGTAGAATTTATCTGGTACTTTTTACATACTACTTTACACTGTAAATTAATCATTTATGTGAATAAGCCTAATCTTCCCAATTAGACATAAGCTCCATAGCAAGCACCATGTCTTACATTTCAGGGTGGTTTTCACAGTGCTGAGCACAGAGGAATGTACACAGGAGTTACGCAATGAATTCCTGGTACCTGAGCAAGAACTCGGCTCTATTCCTGATATACAATCAGGTACAAGGATCAAGCTTCCACTGGCTATCTCCCCCAATAAAAGTTCAAAGGATAATAATGTCCTACCCATTTGGTCACAGAGAGCCCCCTGGTGGACAGCACCTCACTTCTTCCGTTTCCCCCACCACCAGATTAACTTGCTGTCCCACATGTCATTCTTAGTATAGAATAGCTGGCTATACATGTCCCGCCATGAACAGATGAAGACACAGATTTAGAAATAACAGAAGTAACACTATTTGATAGCAGTGGTTTCCCAAGGAAACATTCAACTCCAAGAAGGCAATGGCAGATTGTAGAGATCCATGTTTCCATTTACTGAGCAGTGTCCATGATGTGCCAAGTCATTATGCTGAGGAAGCACTTCACACAGACCTAAGCCAGTAAATCCTCACAACAATACTTGAAGTTATTGCAGGAAGAATTATTTCCATTTCAGAAGTGAGAAAATTTAGTTTTAGGGAAGTTAAAGAACTTGCTCATGGTTAAGCTAACTGGCAATTTGCACTGAGCTCAGATGTGAACTCACATACCCTTAACCTCAAAGCACATGATTCTACCCGACCTGCTAAACTGCCTCCCAACGTGGAAATTAGGACCAAAGCCTGATGTAGAGTTTAGTTAACTAATAGATTCTCAGAGACTTAGATAACTAACTAGAGACTTTAACGAACTAGATTCATTATATTCTAATAAATATAAATGACATTATGAGGCTCCTTTAAGCCAAATAGAGATATGAGCTATAACTTCCTCCAAATATATATTTTAATTAAACTCATATAATAATCATAAGGGATTTCATATTTGAAGGATGATATTCCAGATTAAGAAACATTAAGATTTTGAAATGAAAAGAAAAAATTGGTTTCCTCATCCTGAGTCAAAAACTCAATTATTACTCATTATGTAATTAAGTAGAAGGTCAAAAACAGGGCCCCCAAATTTGTCTATGTGCCTAATGAAAATAAAAATTGAGATCATGTCTTAGCATGTGACTCCAATAGTCAGCCCCTTTTAGGTTAGTTTCCCAAAGTTCATCTGCAGTGACACTGATAAATGGAAATCAAACAAAGTATATCAGATTAAATCTGCTTAACATTACTAGTAATCAAAGAAACACAAATCAAAATGAGATATTGTTTTTATCTAGTCATTTCTACACAAATGTTATAGCACTCAATAACAGGGTACAGTGTACTTTCATACATAATTAGTGGGAATATTGAAAATTTTTTCAAGCCCTTCAACCCATTAATCCCTCTTTTATGAACTTACTCTAAGGAAACAGTCACAAATATAATAAAAGATTTATGTGCAAGGATATTCATGTGGTATTAGAGTAGCAAATTCATAAAACATTCACAGTGGTCATCTTCAGTTGTTAGAACTGCAGGTGATTGTTTTTATTTTTATTATTATTATTTTATTTTTATTTCAATCATTGAATTATTTCTATATACTTATATTCAAGCCATTTCCAGTGTTCTAAAACTGTTCTCCAATATTCTAAAAATATCACTAACCAATAGGATTACTACTAACATCCAGAGGCAAGTAAAACTTATTTCAATTTTGAAATCTGTTTTCTAACACAACTCCAGTTGTCTATTCACCAAAAGAAAATCTCCTAAGAATTTCTAATTTGCCTATTTGATATCTTATTCAATTATTGGTCTTGGAATTAATAAATCCATCCAAATTTCCACTTACCTGGGTTGGATGTGTACTGCATTGCAATCATTAGCATGGATGATGCAGAGAGATTAACATGGGCAGGAACGCCTTCTCTCCTTGAGGAACCCACTAAAACCAAAATTATTTTGATTAGACACAATTTATACATATATATTTGTATATTTATTTATATATTTTGTTACTACTTTGCATAGGGCAAGAGAGCTGAAAAGAAACTTGAAAAAATCAATAGAGGTTTTGCATAAATAAAATCACAAAATTTGTCCTGGCACACAAACACTACCGTAGTCTTTATCATAGGCATATTTAGTGAGAATCTTCAAGGCGCAGGAATAATGCCAGAATGTAATGTAATAGTTACATCAGAATTTTACTTAGATGTGATCTCTGTTTCCAATATGTTTTTATCTAGGTAGAAAAGAAAGAAAAAACAAAATCCTCCGTGTATCCAAATACAACGCATGTCGAAGTTTATCCCAATAAGAAAGTAAAAATAAAAGGTTTTTTAACACGACTTGAATGTATTAAGCGATGCAGCTGAAAGAGTCTACCTATAATGGGCACTATATTCACTTAGTAACAAACACAAATTTTAAATCATGCATAATAAAAAACAATATATTAATTTAAAAATTATTTTCAACTCTCACTTATCATTAAACAATTTTATTCAAACCTTCACATGTAACTTCAGCAGCAGCAGCTTAATCACCATGACAATCACTCCTTTACTTTTCCAGAGCTTACCATTTTCATATCCACCTGAGTTGTTTGAAATAAAGCACTTTTTGAATCTGTGAATAATGCTGTTGCTGGACATTTTATCCTGTCCCACAGTATTCAATCACAAGGTCAGTTGGATTCTTCAAAATTCATCTTATAGCAGTAAAATTGTGAATGCCATGTGATAACCACTTACACATTGCTTTTAAGACATCTTTAAGTGGCCTGTTTACAAAGACATCCAACACTGTTTCAAATCTCTCTTTTTTAGTGAGTGTATCAGGTAACCTCTGTAAGCATCCAGAACTAGCTCTGACGGAGGTCACTCGAGGTAACATGTTGTCTCCAGTGTACTTTATTATTCTAAGCACAGTAACAGAGAGGGCCCACAGTAGAGAAACTTTACAAGGACTCAAATAGAAAATAGAATTCCTTTTCTGGGATAATTGCAGGAACAGCAGAAACCTTGCCTTATAGTTGGGCTCCTGTGGCAAATTGTCAGGAAAGCACAAACAGAACAGTAGATAGTGAATAAACACGCTCATAAAGTCAACTCTCCATTTCCAACACACACTGCAGAAGACCACCAACACAGCCAACAAGAAAGAAGCAGAGAGCCCTAAAATCTGTCTTATTTTAAAACATTAAAGTGCAATGTGTAGGAATAATATCTCACCTACGGCCAAGAAGAATAAGGTAACATAATAAAACACACATATAAAAGAAGTATTATAGCACTAAAAGAGGTTTATCATATAATGAAAAGACAAAAAAAATTTAACATATTCTCTTTTAATTTACATTTTAAAAATGAGCACCACAAGGGACACTGTGGCCATTACAATAGTTTACAGAAATACAGAAACAAATAAAATGGATCTATAATTGAGTCCCATTTACCTGAGCTGGTTTTTCTTAATCACTTACTTCTGGGATGCTGCTAACCCACCAGGCCAGTGATAATCAGGAACAAAAATTAGCTTGGTTATACAATATAAATAAGTATTAATACTTATGCAAAGATATGAAGATCAGTTCACTGATCTTAGATGTTAAAGTTGATGAACTAAGTAATCAAGGAAAAAAATATTTGGGCCAAATTCAGACTTTAGCCAAGGAGCTTGTTCAAATTGGGCTTCCCTGCTCAGACGGTAAAGAATCTGCCTGAAATGCAGGAGACTCAGGTTCAATCCCTGGGGAAAGATCCCCTGGAGGAGGGCATGACAACCCACTCCAGTAGTCTTGCCTGGAGAATCCCATGGACAGAGGAGCCTGGAGGGCTATAGTCCATAGGGCCACAAAGAGTTGGACACGACTGAATGGCTGATACTAATACTTGTTCAAATTCAGCTTCAGGGGGCCCATATCTAGAGAGTCTAACTCAGTTGGGAAGCAGGAAAGCTGTGTTTAATAAAGACATCAAATGATTCTGACCAAGTGGACCTTGGAGCTACATTTGAGAAGTACTACTAGAGGGATGAGAATAAGAAAGGAAATACTTCTGGGGCAGTTCAGTGGTTAAGACTCTGCCTTCCAATGCAGGGGATGCAGGTTTGTTCCTTGGCTGGGGAACTAAGATACCATATGTCGCAGTGTGCAGCCAATAATTTTAAATAAATAAAACTTGGGAAAAAAAGAAAGGAAATATTTAATAAGGTGTCCAGATGTGGGAGGAATAATTGCACACCCTTGGGTTCTTTGGTTAAAGGGGAGAAAAGCAAAAGAAAGTGTAGCCTTCGACATAGGCAAGGAAAAATAATTATATGTATACTATATCCATTCCTTTGGGGACAAGTGTTTCACCTTTGTTTAAATTCATTTCCAACTTAAATTAGAAGTGTTTCTTAAAAATGAAAACTATTAAGGGAGGCCAAGAATCACTGTGCCTGGAGGCACAGTGGGAGAGATGCCCAAATATCTCAGATGATTTAGGTGAAGTTCATTTGGAGAACAGTCCAAATGGCTTGGTGACTTTTGGATGTCCCTCCTAACCCCTACAAATCCATGCTCTCCCTCAAGAAAGGTCAGCACCAAAGCCAAGAGTGTTCCCCTGACTCAAGCCCTCCGAAACCGACTCCAGCACTTCTTTAAGCAGACTGTGCCTTGCAATTTCTTAGTCTTCTAATGGACTGAACAAAGTCACCACAATTCCAATTTAATAAACATGCAGAGACACACATCATTTATTGAATCTTGTTAAAAAGGCATGACGCAAACAGACATGCAGCTTGTCCTCATGAGGATGTATAAGGTCAAAGCTGCATACAATGGAAGGAACCAGAAAATTAATCAAAATAAGGAAATTTTACATGCAATATTGTGCTTAGGAAATACAATTAACTCTTAAGACCTATTCCTCTTAAGACCTGATCCTCTTAGCCCTACCAAAACAATTACTATATCATCCCCTCCTTCTATGAACAACAACAATTTCTTAATCTGTTCCTGCATTTTATAATTCCTAATACATTATCAGAAATAGCTCTTATATGATTCTCCGCAAAAAAAAAAAAAGTATAGTGGAAAGCCATTTTATAAAAGAGAAATCAAATTTTGCACAAGAATACCAACCTAATTATTAGGACTATGGCCTAAGTCACTTGACTTCATAGTTAATGCTCTAGTCACTTAGTCACACAGTATTTTTTCAGTATCTCCTACATACGAGGCATTATTCTAGATGCTGGGACACAGCTGTGTATAAGACAGGCAAGTCTTTGTCTTTATGAAGCTTAAATGCTAGAATTGTGCTGTACAATATAGTAGCCACATGTGGTTAAATTTAAACCAATCAAAAGTAAATCAGGCATAGTGGTAAGAATCTACCTGCCAATGCAGCAGACATGGGTTTGATCCCTGGTCCGGGAAGATTCCACATGCCTTGGAGCAACTAAGCCCATGCGCCACAACAACTGAGCCTGTGCTCTGGAGTCCACAAGCCCCAACTCCTGGGCCCTTGCCCTGCAATAAGAGAAGCCAGCGCACCACAGAGAAGAGTAGCCCCCGCTCTCCGGAACTAGAGAAGGCCCACATGCAGCAACAAAGACCCAGCACAGCCATAAATAAAAAATAAATGTTAAAAAGTAAGCTAAATTAAAAATGCAGTTCCTCTGTCTCATTAGATATATTTCAAGTGTTCAGTTCCCACATGTGGCTAGTGGCTATTCTATTGAATAGCACAGGATTTTATATAACCTTTCCATGACTGCGGACAGTTCTGTTGTGTTATTCTAGAGGAACAGGAAACAAATACCTGTGAAGAAATACAAAGCAGGGCAAGGGAATAGGTAGAAAATGATGGAAGGTCCTGTTTGAGCTTGAAGGTAAAGAAGGGCCTCTGGGAAGCCGTAATACTGGAGCTGAGACTTGAAAGGAGCGAGCAAGCAAATCATGTGACCATCTGCAAGACGGGCTTGTGAGACAGAGGAAAAAAGCCTGGAGCAAAAGCAAAACCTGGTGACTTTATGAAACTGCAGCAAGGCCAATATAAGCCCAGCAGAGCGAATGCTAGCGGAGGCAAGGGATGAAGTAGTAAAATAAGCTGGGGCCAGATAGCAAGGCAGAGGCGCTGAATTTGATTTGCAGGAGTGATGGGAAGCTAGTAGTTGTTTTCAAGAAGGAAATGACATAATTTGATTTCCATGTTTGGAGGATAGCTCTGGCTTTTTGGTGGAGAGCAGGCTCTGGGAGGGCTAAGAGTAGAGGCTGGGAGACCAGCTCAGAAGTTATTGGATGCTGTCTACCTTTTTAAGGGGTACAGGGAAGGGAATCACCTGGGAAGAAAAAAAACATTCTGATGCCAGTTCTGCTATATGACAGAACCATTTCCTGTGCTGCCTGGATTAGCAAGTGGCCTCTGTTTGTGTAAGCAGTGGTAACTGTGCTCCCTGAGACAGGGTTTGAGCATAAGATACCTGTGCTGTCAGGCCATATGGGTTCAACAAAAGATACCATGACCCTGAAGTCTATGCAGCATTAAAATATATGCTAAGATTGGTAGATAAATAAAAAGTCATAGAGACAGGATTGCCCATCAACACAAGAGGTATTCTGTCAGGTTCTATGAGATCAAAAACTGGTATAACAATTACTGTTATTATATGACACACTCTCAGGAAAAATTCCCAAGCCCCAGCAGATGGCCCCTTATTTCAAGTAATCTTTAAGATGATGAAATTTGATGTCACGTAATTTTGAGCAGAATATTGGAAAGGGTTGCAATGAGATTTGACACGTCTGTCATTTGACTGTGTGTTTTGGTCTGTTATAAACTGGTATAACATCAGACAACATTCAAAGGCCATTATCATATGTTATGCCATGGCCTTCAGAACAAACACTGTGATGTAGACAGGAACGTTATGATTATTCACAAATTTACAGCTAAAGAAACTAAAGTTAGATAAGATTGTGAGATCTGCCAACAATCAAAGGACCACAATTCAGTGCTTCTGAATTCCTATTCCAAAATATTTCTCATAATTCAATATTAAAGCTCCTAAATATATATATACTAAATATACTATTATATAGAATTGATGCTTTTGAATTTTGGTTGGAGAAGACTCTTGAGAGTCCCTTGAACTGCATGGAGATCAAACCAGTCAATCCTGAAGGAAATCAACCCTGAATATTCATTGGAAGGACTGATGCTGAAGCTGAAACTCCAATACTTTGGCCACCTGATGTGAAGAGCCAACTCACTAGAAAAGACCTTGAGGCTGGGAAAGATTGAAGGCAAAAGAAGGGACGGCAGAAAATGAGATGGTTAGATAGCATCACCAACTCAAAGGACATGAGTTTGAGCAAATTCCAGAGATAGTAGAGGACAGGGAAGCCTGGCATGCTGCAGTCCATGGGGTCACAGAGAGTGGGACATGATGTAGTGACTGAACAACAAAAAACTATAGTAATATCTACCTTACAAAAACAGTCATTAGCTAATAAAACATTTTATATATAAAATACTACTTAAATTCATTAATATCTTACATTGGTATTTTACTGTGTTTTTTTCTATTATATTTACTTATTAGTGTTTGGAAGATCATAGAACATAATATGCATCCTCTGTAGCAGCAGTAGAACAAAAAAATGATACAGGGCCAAAGGCTTAGAAGCAGATATTCAATTAAATCATACAATTGCTTTTAATTCCATGCAAAGATCTAAATGAATCTTTGTTGTCTAAGGGTAAGTGACTTTTGAGGAAATTAAAGTTGGAAAAGAAACTAGATGAGACTACAGTTCAGGATACCAAGATCCACTAGAAGGATCTTTCACAAATTTAATTGCTCAGCTTTGTTATTCGCTTTAAAATAACGTATCCTACATCAAATAATGTTCATTTGGGACCTCTTTTCCTTTTCTCTGCCAACATCCAAACTTCAGTTTGGTGCACAATCACAGAATCTTCATGGAAAAAGAGAGATTTCCATGGTGAAATGCAAATAACTTTCTCATTCTTAATAATTCCTTTATATATATGTATATTACACAAAGCCTACTGCACACATATGGAATAAAAACAAGTGGATCTTAATATATATACAAGATATATATATCTTAATATATATACAATCTTAATATATATAAAATAAAAACAAGTGTATCTTAATATATATATAATATATTATATATATATACAATAATGTATATACATTTGTATATACAATATATACAAATATATATAAGATATATATTTACCAATATATATCTTAATATATATACAAGGCAATAACAAAAAAAGGTTATGTCAAAGAAAGTTTTATAATAAATTACACTTTGCTTTGCAGCACCTCAAAGGAGTTATTTAAAATAAAAGCACATACAGTATACTAACGCATATATATGGAATTTAGAAAGATGGTAACAATAACCCTGTGTACAAGACAGCAAAAGAGACACTGATGTATAGAACAGTCTTATGGACTCTGTGGGAGAGGGAGAGGGTGGGAAGATTTGGGAGAATGGCATTGAAACATGTAAAATATCATGTATGAAACGAGTTGCCAGTCCAGGTTCGATGCACGATACTGGATGCTTGGGGCTGGTGCACTGGGACGACCCAGAGGGATGGTATGGGGAGGGAGGAGGGAGGAGGGTTCAGGATGGGGAACACATGTATACCTGTGGCGGATTCATTTTGATATTTGGCAAAACTAATACAATTATGTAAAGTTTAAAAATAAAATAAAATTTAAAAAAAATAAATAAAAATAAAATAAAAGCACAGTACTTGGTTTATTGACAAAAATGGCATAATAGATTTAACTGATATACATACAGGGCTTTTCAACTGAAAGAGCTGCAATACCTCATTAGGTCTACTTGAGACTTCAGAGTTTCATCTCCTAAGTCCTTAATGATATCATCATTTAACACCCGAAAAACTGTCCGTGTATTACATTTGACCTTGCAAATACCATATCAAAGAGGTTAAAGCTTTTTTGTCCTAAACACTTTATCAAGTACTCAGAAAATGCAATGTCCTTTATCTCAGGCCTTAAATAAAAATATTCCCATAGAAATTAAATGCTCCCCTCTAGTTCTGGTCAGAAATTTTGAACACGGAAACAACCTCCCAAAATAAAACCAACATGGATGCAAGCAACAGACACACATTCTCACATCGATTCAGTTTGACACGATTAATCTGGAACCCAATTCCCTCCATCTTTGGATCTGTGTCCTTTTTATCTACTCTGGGAAAAAATAAGGACAAAAGAAACACCTGAATCATTTAACAGAATTGGCTTTAAAGGTAAGTACCCCAACTTATTCTCAAAGATTTAAAGATGACAAGGATTGGCTACATTCGAATCTCAGGAATGGTGACAAGAAATGAAACAGTCAAAACTAGGAGACTAAAACCAGAGGAACCAAATAAATGAACCAGATCAGCGATTGCATTGAAGGAAGATATGCCTCTTACATAAAAAAAGATTGATGTTATTTAACCTAGAATAATTAAGCTAGAAATAACCTTAGAGATGGAACATTTTTTCTAAACCTCTCCTTCACAGTTAAAGAAGAATAGGGCCCCAAAGACAGAAATGATCTGTCCCTACCCTTTAAATAAATACCAAGCTACTTTACTAACAAGCATTGCAATTTTCACACAGATTTTATAAACTTAACTTACTATTTTGTTTCCCTCAGTTGCCAAGGCTTACACATTTAAATAAGTGAGGATTCCAACGTGACTACAGGCTATGTTTTAGAGTACATTTCTAAGTAGAAACTAATAATCCAGGATGAAGAAACAAGTTGCCAGTTGTCACATGCTCAGTCACTCCTAAGTATAACCCCAAGGGCCTGATATATGTAGTACCTCTTCCAAAATTATTATTTCTAAGAAGGACAGATATAGTGAGTTACACTCAGAAAGATACAGACCCACCTGCTATTCTTTTCTTTTTAAAGTCTCTGCTTAAGTTGAACTGTCAACATACTTCTAAAAAAAAATACAACTATACAATTCTAAGGCTGTATCCACAAGTACTTTGTCAATAGAGTTACACAGAATGAAAAAAGAGAACTAAATTAAATATTCTAAAACAGAATTAAATATTCTATTACTTGAACAGTATAATCAGTCTGCTCATTTTTAAAAGCTATATAATTTAGGCAGAAGTCAGACTCTTTTTAAAGACATGAAAATTACAATTCCACAGCTAAAATTAAACTCAAGTGTAAAACAAGTAAATGAGGCTCAAAGGTACATTTGTTTACCAATTGTTATTACAAAGTGACGATTTTAATACAATTGTTAAGTGCATAACATTAAACCCGTAAAAATTGATCTCTAGGAATTGAATGTGACCAACACAGGCATTATTATAGAATGAGAGTTGAGAGAAGGAGAGAAGTAAACCAACACTTCTTGAACACTAGGCATTACGCCAGCACCCTACCGATGCTCCAGTCAATCATCTCAATGGTCACAGCAACCTTAGGAGGCAGTATTATCACTATTCTCACTTTGCAAACAGAAAGGTTAGGTGACTTGCCTAAGCTCATACAGCTAGTTGGTAGCACAGCTGTGATTTGAATCTATATCTGTTTGATTCCTAAACCCATAATCTTTTCAGATTATCTACTGAAACATAGATTAACTAATCATGTATTTCTTTAAAAAAATACTTTCAAAGGATTTTGATCGTAAAAATCACAACCCAACTTCTTTTTTTTCTCTCTGTTATCACATCTGGATAACAAGCCTGCAGAAATAAGCTTATAAAAATGAAGCAGAATTCAAATTGAATCCATGTTCATAATAGTACCTGGCACATGAGTCGGAAGCTTTTGCTTTTTTCAAAGTGTTCTCATAAACTTTGACTCACTATGTCATCACAACACTCTTGTTAGGAAAACTGATACTATCATCACCCTGGAGATGAGGTTTACTATATGAGCTGCCGATCTCACAGAGCAGATTATGGACAGAAGTGAGACTAAAGAATATCTAGATACCCTGACTCTATCCGTTGTTCCTCCCAGCACACCCTGCTGCCTTCAGATGCAAAAGATAAGAATTTCTACGTCCCAGACAACATTTTGCTCCGTCTTTTTTTCTAAAGTTGCAAAAAATACTCTAATTTATATGTAGGAAATGTAGACTGTGCTTTGACTCGTTCTTTCTTCCTATTCTATAAGATCAAACTATGTGCATAAAATAATTCTGAGGTTTTATTGTCTTTTCATGTCTTTGATGTTCACCGTACTATTCATGCTAAGTGACTGAATTTTAATCAAAGCACATGTATACAGCAGTGATTATAATCTTGAAAATCTACAAACCTAAAACAGCAAAAGCAATTTCCATTCATACATCATACAACACATAAAAATAATCTAGTATTAGGTAGGACTGAACTTACGTATAGCCATTGGTAGAAAAGATGTGCTAAGATATTCAATAATATCCTTGTGCAGAAACGGAGGAAAGGTAGCTAAGGTTGATATCATCGTGTAGGGCAAGGTACTCAGAATATCATCACTGAGAAAGGGTAGCAAACATGTAGTTGTATAAAAGATTGACTGTCCAAGGTCTACAAAACAAAAGCAAGTAATCAGTCATTGCATATCCTGCATTTAACAAAAAAGCTAACTTTACATTTTAAGCTTTTATGAAATGGTTTAAATTGCAAGCAACTATCACTGCCTTCTTTTAAGAGTTCTGTATAGCACCTGCACAGTATTTGATAAATGATAGAATTAACAAATATAAATACAACACCCAGTCCAGGTTCGATGCATGATACTGGATGCTTGGGGCTGGTGCACTGGAACGACCCAGAGGGATGGTGTGGGGAGGGAGGAGGGAGGAGGGTTCAGGATGGGGAGCGTATGTATACCTGTGGCGGATTCGTTTTGATGTTTGGCAAAACTAATACAGTGTTTCAGGTTTAAAAATAAAATTAAATTAAATTAAAAAAAAAGAAAATAAAGATGCATTTGCAAGTTAAAAATATATATATATATAAATACAGTTGACTTGTGAACAACACAGCTTTGAACTGTGTTAGGTCCATTTTTGTACATGGATTTTTTTTCAATAATTATAGTATCTGTAGCTCAGACGGTAAAGAATCCACCTGCGATGTAGGAGACTTGGGTTCAAACTCTGGGTCGGGAAGATCCCCTGGAGGAGGGAATGGATACCAGTATTCTCGCCTAGAGAATTCCACGAACAGAGGAGCCTGGAGGACTACAATTCCATGGGGTCACAAAGAGTCAGACACAACTGAGCAGCTAACACTTTTGACTATTTTTTCATCTTCATTTTACAGATCTTTAAACTAAGTGTAGGAGGAAGTTTGTGGTCAATTAGAGATCACAACAAATGGAATCCAAAGAACTAGGATTTGAGTCTTGATTCTATCCAAACCGTTTCAGCTCCCTGCCCTTGGGTGAGTCATTTATCAAATCCTTTGTTTTTGAGGCAGAGACAGCTGCAGAAATTCCTGATTTTTTACTGTTTGCGGGGCGAGGGCGAGGGAAGGTGGTCAGTGCCTCTAACTCCTTGAGTTATTCAAAGGTCACCCATATCTATGACATGAGCTTTTCCTCAACACTTTATCCATCTTCAGTCATATTACTCCCTGATTTCATAAATCAAAAGCACTTCCACGTGATAACGAATCCTGAAATCCCTCCAGCATTCTTACCTCCATTACATTTTATACAAGATAACCGTGGCACAAAGATGTTAAATTATTTTCCAACGGGAAGTTTCAGAAAACTCAAGGGCAAGGCTGGAAATAAAACCAGGCTATTTCTGCTCCATCAACTGAACAATCTTCCTACATCTGAAGTCTCAGGCAATGAGGTAATTGGCATCTTCCAGCACAGTGGCAGATTCAGCATACACCAACGAAAGGAAGCTGTAAACTGATACTGCACGACCCTGTGCATTTAGTTACAAATATCACAGAAGGACGTGTCCCCTGGTAGTAATGTTTCTATCAACGTTTGTAAGTGATAGGAACAATACCTACCTCACTTCATTAGGATTGTTAGGAGGTTTAAATGAACAAAACATAAAGTACCTAGCATAGCACACAATGTGTGCTCCACAAGTATCAGATATGAATATTGTTACTATTATTATTACCTGCACAAGGAGTAAAAATAGAAGACATTCAAAAATCATAACTATTTAGCTTTAGAACGCAAGTAGACCAAACCACATCACACTGAGTATATGAGTATATATTTTCAGATTTCTGCATCTTACGTCATCAGCCAAGTCTTGACAATGAAAACTTTGATCATTTTCATATCCTTTATAAAAGAAATTATTAGATTTGTTTGTCTGGTAGCAGACTGAGCTTCTTAGTGGTATTTTGATGTTATTTCCGATTATCATTAGAATTAATTTGCACCCCCGACTGACAGCAGACAGACACACTGCGCCCTGGGAGGTGAGGGTCAGTCGACCTTGGGCTCAAACCGATGAAACAGAAAATTCACAAGTGTTTTACTGAGAAATGATTGCAGCTGTGCACAATAGACACCTCAGCTGCATTTTAGTTTAGGTACAGAACACTGGCACGGAAAGGAGCCTGAAGCCCCCCCGAGAAATTTTCATAAGAGGAGGCTGAGGCCTGAAAATGGAAGTGTTTGCCCAAGATCACGTGAGAGTAAGCAGCTGAACCACAACAAAAACGCAGTTCTGCTGGGTACACCACACTGCCCCACGCGAAGACACAGCCTCCAGCCCTGAAGGCAAGGGCTCTCCAACTCAGCGCATAGAGAAGTCGCCCAGAGAGCTACTTAAAAATTCAGATCCTCAGGACCCATCCCTCAGTCATTCTTGTTCAAAAGTTACAGCTCGGGAACCAGAATTCCCTGCTTCCAGCTTCCTTGGAAATTCTGATGCTGTTCACATCAACCAAAGCAGTGTTGTACTGTTTTATGAACCTCTCTGGTGCCTGGAAAATCCCATGGACGGAGGAGCCTGGAAGGCTGCAGTCCATGGGGTCGCTAGAAGTCGGACACGACTGAGCGACTTCACTTTCCCTTTTCACTTTCATGCATTGGAGAAGGAAATGGCAACCCACTCCAGTATTCTTGCCTGGAGAATCCCAGGGACGGGGGAGCTTGGTGGGCTGCCGTCTCTGGGGTCACACAGAGTCGGACACGACTGAAGTGACTTAGCAGCTGGTGACTCAGATGGTAAAGTGTCTTGCTTACAATGTGGGAGACCTGGGTTCAATCCCTGGGTTGGGAAGATCCTCTGGAGAAGGAAATGGCAACCCACTCCAGTACTCTTGCCTGGAAAATCCCATGGACAGAGGAGCGTTGTGGGCTACAGTCCACGGGGTCGCAAAGAGTCAGACACGACTGAGTGACTTCACTTTTTCTTTCTTTCTTTCTTTCTTTCTAAGGGATGGTCTAGTTAGTTTTTTCTACCTTCTAAGATCTGTTATGCAGAATAAGAACACAGCCCATAGATAATAGGAAAGAGGAAGGTCACAAAATAGCTGCGCATATAAGAGTAAAAATATAAATCATCTTCCCTGAAATTGTCACAATTTACACATGAATTGCCGTTAGATGGGCTGTAAGATACCAAACAGAATGCTTTTATCTCAGTCAACGATCCCTAATAAGTGGTCCGCCCCAGGGTCAGAAAGGCAGTCACAAAGGAAAAGCACAGGCAAGTTCATCACCACAGTCAGCTCCAGGAATATTGTATTCAGAGAGACATGACCTTTAAGTTCTCAGCTGGGATAGGATCACAACAAAAGTGACTAGGCTTAAAACAGCAGCAAAATGGTACAATAAACAAACTCACAAGTTTCTACATTTTTTTATATTCACTGTAATATAGAATCGCAAATATAAAAAATTAATAATCATTATATCATCATTTTTCTAAAAGCAGGCTTTAAATGTTTGTTTAAGAACACATCTTACTAAATAAACCATTGAGAATTCTCTTAGGAAAGTTAGCCGTAACTAAAAGACAAAATAACCACCAACCCATTTCCCAAATTTCAACTTTTTGTGCAGTGAAACTTTGGTTATCATACCTCTATGGACCAAATTATCAATGCTTTTAAAGTTAAGACAACTGATGTATTAAAAGCTCATTTGCTGCAAAAAAAAAATCCTTTTTTCTCCCACACAGTAAGTCCCCTACATACAAACTCTCACGTTACGAATTTTCAAATATGCGAACGTGCCCCTGTATGCCAGCTGAGGTACTGAACTACTGTACTTTTCAAGGTACTGTTCAATAAGATTTAAAATGCTCTCTCTATATCTGTGTTTGCTTTTTATGTATTATCTATGTGAAAAGTATTATAAAGCTATTACAGTACAGCACTATATAGCTATGACTGTGTTAGTTGGGTACCTAGGTTAACTCTGTTGGACTTATGAACACACTGGACTCACAAATGTGCTCTCAGAACATAACCCATTCATATGTAGAGGACTTACTATATTTAATACTTAAGCAGTAGATACTACTGAGCTCCTTTTTATGGGTTAGAAGAATCTGGTAAGCATGCAAGCTAATGAAATTGACTAAAGACTGCAGAAAGGGGAAGAGTTAAGCAAAGAAGCATGCTCTTGGGCTTCTGTCATAAAGCATCATTAATACATGTATACTATACGCCATACACAGCATGCATATACTATACACAGCATATAGCACCACTATACACTGTACCATGTGGTCAACATTTTCTAAAAACCACTGATAGTTAAATTTGGAAAAGTTCCTAGAGATTTCTTCATATCTAGCCTCCTGGGTTAGGAGACAGAAAAAATGAGTCCCAGGGAGATTCTGTGATTTGCTCCCCAAAATTACAGAATTAGTTAGTAGACTTGACGTGTCCTTCAAGCTCCACCTCTTACATTTTTCTGGGGGTTGACTAGTTTTTAAAACAATCCCCAAACCATAATTTCAACCAGTCTCCCTGATAAGCAGGTCGGGGTGAATAAGAAAGTTCCTTTTATAGTTTTCCTCCTTTCTCAAGCCCATTGCCCCCAATGTAGACCCACTTGGATATCATCCCTCTGCCTATAAAACAGCAAAAAATGATAGAACAAATGATAGAAACCATAATTAAGTTTCAGTGTAAGAAAGGCTTTAGCCACACAAAGACCTTTCAGGCAATGTATTATAGTAACAGCAAGGGTCTCCAGTATCCATAAGCGTACATGTATATTTTCAAAAGTTTTGATTAAATGCTCACCATGTTGGCCATGCTGTAGTAAAGGAACTAGATCCAGGAGAGTCACCAAAGTCACGTAGAGGCCTTGATAGTCCAAAGAAGGGTAGTCTGACAAGTGAGCATCACGACTTTGCAGGCCACGTTCAGAGGGTGCATCTCGCAGGACGCTGTAAAGGAGGGAGCGAGTAACAGTAGGGTTGATGGAACTGACCTGCGGTCTTAGAGATGGGGTGAGTGGGAATGGCACAGGAAAAAGACACATGGTCATGGGCACTGTCAAATTGGAGGCATCTTGGTTTTCCTTCTTCCCTGTGCGGGACAAAATGCTGTTGGGGGGACAAAGAAAAAAAAGAGACAACAAAGACACAAAGAACAGCACATTACATTGAAATGACACTCTAAAACAAATAATAAAACACCAGATACGTCCCACATAAGATGCAATTGCCACACCAGCAGCATCTACCAATCTAATACAGGTCACACAGCTTCATGCTCAGAGATACCAATAATTAAGATTTATTTTGTGGAAGTTGCATTGCATCTCATGTGTTATCTGGTTAGTAAGGAGCAAAAATATAAAAATGCATGTTTCAGTGCCAAACCCATGTTTTACAGTTTATTGATTTGATGAAGGAGGGGGTTTCCTGGAAGGAAAAATCACGGCTTTAATGAGTTAGGGCTTTTATTCCTAACTAAAAGGAGCTTTCAAAGCAAAGGAAGTTTTCAGCAAGACTGTCGTAATCAGGTAAGTAAAAACCTGCAAAATATAGGTATGGCACTTGCAGAAACATGTTTTAGCAAAGAATAAACATGTGTGTTTATTAAGAAAGTCTTAAAAATCACATGTTTATTGCATCAAAATAATGTCTATATGTATATTATGATACTGTTTCATGACATTCTGTCAGTATCATTTGAGATAATGAAGTTTAAACAGGCATATGAATTTAGAAATAATACATATTTCTAAAATGTTAGCTAAACTACATTGGAAAAGCTATAAAATAATATAGAGTAGATGGTCCATAGCATATGTTTGTGAACTAATGATAATGGTTATTTATGTGTGTTTTTTAAATTTTGCATGTTGGGGAGGAAACATTTTATTTTATGAATACGAACAGTGGTTTATTAAATAGTTACCTTCAAAATTCTAAAGACTAAGCAAGCAGTATCTGTCATATAGCTGCACATCATACAATAAGATCTTATATATTTCTGCTGCTACTTACGTTATTATTCAACAAAACTCACTAAAAACTAAAGGAAAGATAATTTACAAAGTTAAAAAAAGTTTAATGGGAATAAAAAGAAATTCTTTTAAAAAATTGGCTTTCTTTTAGCATTAATTTTTAAATAAAAACCTTTCAGGAAAAGCAATAAAGCAGAAAAGTTGTTAATTTAAACATAGAAGAAATGATTGCTTAGCCAAATGTTTAGGTTTTTTTAAATTAGACTATACTATTTAATCATTAAAGACAATAGCTATACATTGTAATGATAATATCTGCTGCACTTACAAAGTGCTTTGATAGAGTACACCTCTATGTTAATCAAAATAGATACCAATTTAAAAATATTTCATTACATATTTTATACTTATTCTATGTGCATCAAACATTACTAAGTTCTTAGTTAATGCTATTACATTTACAGTTTTACAGTAGTGTGAAGAATTGGTTAGTGTCAAGCATGCTTGCTATTTCAAATTTACATTTATTTTTATTTACTCTTAGTGCAAAACATGTTACAATGTAAGAAAAATGACTACATGCTTTTTATTTTCCATGTGCCTAATTTACCTCAATTTCCTTTGTCTTCTGTTACCCAATGTCCAGGGGAAAAACAATTAATAATAATAAAAATAATTTCAGAATAGTTATGTTATACTTCTTAGCAATAAGCAGCTTAAGATTTAGAGTAATTTTTTTTCATTTTTAAAGGGACTTAATATACCTTTTTTGTGTGTGATGTATTTTACTCTGTAGTCTTACACTTTACAATGGGATAATATCAACATTCCAGTTACCCCTGTCTGCCTACATCTACCATAAATACCATCAGATTTTCCATTAGATTTTATATTTTCGTCATAAAACTCAATTACTCCTAAAAGTACCACCTTTAAATGTTAAATTCTTGATAAACCCACTCATCAAAAATCTGTTTTAACACTATAGGATTTTTCCCACTGAAAATTTCCTTAAAATCACAATGGAAATAAGTCAGAAATATTATTTACCAAACTTCAACCCTAAATCAGCTTACTACCAGCATCCTTCCAAAATTACAAGATGTGGCTCTTACAGAAGTGGCATAAAAAAATAATATTTTGCCTTAGAGAATAAAATTAGTTTTACAGCATACATTAATGCTTTTCTTCAAATTAAGTACCTTGTTCTCATCAAACTTTTCCTTGGTAGGGGAAATATAACACATTATTTTTTTCAAATGTACAGTAGTATTTTTCCAAAGTTTGATATAATTTAACAAACACTAGTCACATCAACTTTGGATGTTCTACATTGATATTTTTCCCTTCCTGTATATGCATGGTTCCCAAATGAGAGCAGCACTAACTTCATAACATGCAGGGAGGGAAAAGGTCAGCACTGAAGCAGTCAATTTCTCTCTCACTGCCTTTAAATTTAATAAGTAGGTGAGGTTGAGAAAAAAATGGCTGAAGATGAGTTATCCATGAAACCAGTTTTAAATTACCATTCATGTTTCAATGTAAGGAAATGTTTTCATTTGTGGAAAAACTTAAGAAGGGCTTATGAATAAATGTACAATGCATTGTGATTTCATGATATTTTGTGAAGTTTACTCAGAAAAAAAAAAAAAACTTATTTCCCCAACCAAACTGTCTAACTTGGGAATGATAAAACCATCTTCCCCATCTGAGATTCTTTCCCAGAGGCCTGTACACCCAACCAAAAAAATATTAAGAATTAAGAATGCCCTGCTCAGAAGAGTTTGACCCAGCAGACAACTTTTCACCTTTCCTCTTCACTCATGAGATCCTCATTATCAAGCATGTACTTCTAATATAAGAGAAACCAAGAGGAGAACTCTGTAGTTTGGGGAAAGATGTGAAGTTGCCCTGAGGTATTTATAGCACAAAAAATAAACAAATAAACTTTCTGTGCCCAAGAATACTGGAGTGGGTAGCCTATCTCTTCTCCAGCAGATCTTCACGACCCAGAAATTGAACTGGGGTCTCCTGCATTGCAGGCGATTCTTTACCAACTGAGCAATCAGGGAGGCCCAAACTTTCTATAAAACTATGAATTCTGACATTTGAATCAGATCTACTGACGTCACAAAATTTACTGGATCATGCTATGTATGCTCTAAAGCTACTCTGTGGATTATAAATCATTCATTTGAAGGTCTATATGTTGTTCCTCGGAGAAGGCAATGGCAACCCACTCCAGTACTCTTGCCTGTAAAGTCCCATGGACGGAGGAGCCTGGTAGGCTGCAGTCCATGGGGTTGCAATGAGTCGGACACGACTGAGCGACTTCACTTCCACTTTTCACTTTCATGCATTGGAGAAGGAAATGGCAACCCACTCCAGTGTTCTTGCCTGGAGAATCCCAGGGACGGGGGAGCCTGGTGGGCTGCTGTCTCTGGGGTCGCACAGAGTCGGACACGACTGAAGCGACTTAGCAGTAGCAGCAGTAGGATGTTGTTCCTAAACCATTAGATATTAGAATTCAGTTATGATTATTGAACTGAAACTAGAATCCCCTTTAAAGATTTTCTAAAGAGCTGACAGCAAGTAGATTGCCCCAAACATAATGATTTTTTTAAAGATGTGTGCGCTAGCAGTTTGAATGACACCAGAAGAATGATCTAGGGGAAGGAATTCTAAAAGAATATTTGAAATAGGAAGACAAGAAGGAAGCTTTTAAATGCTCTACCAGTCAAAAGGCAAGATCCCTACAGAAGACCTTAGATGTTTAAAATATGGTCCCAGAGGGCTTCTAATATGAAATGGGCAGATTCCTATGTAGTAATGAGGAGCATTAAAAGAGATGAAATTCGGCCACTTCTAAGACTAAAAGCAAACAAAAAACTAAACTCTGAAGTTGTGTATAAATCGTGTGTCCATTTCCACACTTAGATCCCTACTGAATTAAAATGAGGACAACTCAGCACTCACACAAATCTTACCCAGGACCCCTGGTCACTGCTAGATTAAGTAAATGCTCTAGATGAGTTCCTGTGATGGATGAAACTTGGACTAAAGTCAATCCAATTCAACAAAAACTGATTCCCTTCTAAGAGGGAACATTGCTCCAGGCTCAAGGGCTAGCAAGCTGGGTAATATAGAGGAACTGCCTTCCGCTCCCCTACAGTTTGGGGAACCTCCGTGAACTCTAATATAAGTTCAATTGTGAACTAAGTGGACCTATGTGGACTGTTCAACTGCTGATATAGTCAATTAGGGTCTGCACATTTCTCCACATATAATCTCTCCTCTCCTATGGATTAAACTAATTGAAGTTAAACATCTAGCCTAACCTCTGCCTTTGAAAATATATACAAAACTCTACTGAAATCACAGAGAGTTATGTGCATGCATGAATATCAAAGAACTATTACTCTAAAAATGCAATTCTGATGCTGCTGAAACTTCAGGTTGCATATTTGAACTTCATTGAGAAAACCCAAATAGAAAAACAGAAGTTTACTGCAAGAATTCACCCTTAATGTTTTCTGCTTTCTTATAAAGAATCTGAATTCTAAAAGCAAGAAATATTAAATACTCTGAATATGTGTATTAAATATGTAAAATGCAAAGGAAATAAACTTCTTGTTAAGTAGAGAACATTACTGTCAAAAAATCTTGGATACCAAATACTTAGACTGTCTTATTTGTCTTGAACGTTCTAATAGTATAAGTAAAATAAAGAATTTTATGATTGTTACATATGATAATATGTATGATTATTATGGACATATAAACCAACAGTGAAAATGATCATAATTTGGTCTAGTACACAGAATAACAGTTGTAAATTCTGTATTACTGGAAATATTGGGAAGTAAACAAAAGACATGAAAATTTTTTAAAAACTGAGGTTGTATGCAGGTTAAGAAGCAACAGAACCAGACATGGAACAATGGACTGGTTCCAAATTGGGAACAGAGTACTTGAAGGCTGTATATTGTCACCCTGCTTATTTAACTTATATGCAGAGTACACCATGACAAATGCCAAACTAGATGAAGCACAAGCTGGAATCAAGATTGCTGGGAGAAATATCAACAACCTCAGATATGCACATGGAACCACCCTTATGGCAGAAAGCAAAGAGAAACTAAAGAGCCTTTTGATTAAGCTGAAAGACGAGAATGAAAAAGCTGGCTTAAAACTCAACATTCAAAAAACTAAACTCATGCATTTGGTCCCATCACTTCATGGCTAATAGGTGGTGAAACAATGGGAGCAGTGACCGACTTTATTTTCTTGGGCTCCAAAATCACTGCAGATGGTGACTGCAGCCATGAAATTAAAAGATGCTTGCTCCTTGGAAGAAAACCTATGAACAACCTAGACAGCACATTAAAAAGCAAAGACATTACTTTGCTGACAAAAGTCCGTCTAGTCAAAGCTACGGTTTTTCCAGTAGTCATGTATGGATGTGAGAGTTTGACCATGAAGAAGGCTCAGTGCTGAAGAATTGATGCTTTTGAACTGTGGTGTTGTTGGAGAAGACTCTTGAGATACCCTTAGAAAGCAAGGAGATCCAACCAGTCCATCCTAAAGGAGATTAGTCCTGAATATTCATTGGAAGGACTGATGTTGAAGCTGAAACTCCAATACTTTGGCCACCTGATGCGAAGAACTGACTCCTTGGAAAAGACTCTGATGCTGGGAAAGATTGAAGGCAGGAGGAGAAGGGGACAACAGAGGATGAGATGGTTGGATGGCATCACCTACTCGATGGACATGAGTTTGAACAAGCTCCAGGAGTTGGTGATGGACAGGGAAACCATGGGGTCGCAAAGAGTCCAACACGACTAAGTCAGACACAACTGAGTGACTGAACTAACTGACTGACTGAGAAAGGCAAAGAGAAGGCAGAAAAGGCCTTGGGTTCAGCCCACAAGTTGAACCTGAAAGTATTAAAGCCCAAGCAGTAACATGTTACCCTCCTCAGTGTCTTCCCTCTTCTTCCCATTTGCTGGGTGTGTGCCCTACAAGCTGTCAACTCTGATCTACCAGCCACAACAAATCTCTGAGTGGGAGGCAGAGCTAAAATCTCTGGCAACTGAAACACTGTCCACATCACCTCAGGTATGGCTCATAACTTCCAAAAGGATGGTAAATCTTTGCACTAAGCACTTCCTTTCTTTCCTAGATCTCAAAGACAGCCCAAACTATATTTTATGAATTCATAATGAATGCCAGAAGCAGCAGAAGATATTAAGAAGAGGTGGCAAGAATACACAGAAGAACTGTACAAAAAAGATCTTCACGACCCAGATAATCACCATGGTGTGATCACTCACCTAGAGCCAGACATCCTGGAATGTGAAGTCAAGTGGGCCGTAGGAAGCATCACAACAAACAAAGCTAGTGGAGATGATGGAATTCCAGTGGAGCTATTTCAAATCCTGAAAGATGATGCTGTGAAAGTGCTGCACTCAATATGCCAGCAAATTTGGAAAACTCAGCAGTGGCCACAGGACTGGAAAAGGTCAGTTTTCATTCCAATCCCAAAGAAAGGCAATGCCAAAGAATGCTCAAACTGCACAATTGCACTCATCTCACATGCTAGTAAAGTAATGCTCAAATTCTCCAAGCCAGGCTTCAGCAATACGTGAACTGTGAACTTCCTGATGTTCAAGCTGGTTTTAGAAAAGGCAGAGGAACCAGAGATCAAATTGCCAATATCCACTGGATCATTGAAAAAGCAAGAGAGTTCCAGAAAAAAGTCTATTTCTGCTTTATTGACTATGCCAAAGCCTTTGACTGTGTGGATCACAATAAACTGTGGAAAATTCTTCAAGAGATGGGAATACCAGACCACCTGACCTGCCTCTTGAGAAACCTATATGCAGGTCAGGAAGCAACAGTTAGAACTGGACATGGAACAAAAGATTGGTTCCAAATAGGAAAAGGAGAACGTCAAGGCTATATATTGTCACCCTGCTTATTTAACTTATATGCAGAGTACATCGGAGAAGGCAATGGCACCCCGCTCCAGTACTCTTGCCTGGAAAACCCCATGGACGGAGGAACCTGGTAGGCTGCAGTCCATGGGGTAGCTGAGGGTAGGACACGACTGAGCGACTTCATTTTCCCTTTTCACTTTCATGTACTGGAGAAGGAAATGGCAACCCACTCCAGTGTTCTTGCCTGGAGAATCCCAGGGATGGGGGAGCCTGGTGGGCTGCCATCTATGGGGTCACACAGAGTCGGACATGACTGAAGTGACTTAGCAGCAGCAGCAGAGTACATCATGAGAAACACTGGGCTGGAAAAAGCACAAGCTGGAATCAAGATTGCCGAGAGAAATATCAATAATCTCAGAAATGCAGATGACACCACCCTTATGGCAGAAAGCAAAGAATAATTAAAGAGCCTCTTGATAAAAGTGAAAGAGGAGAGTGAAAAAGTTGGCTTAAAGCTCAACATTCAGAAAACTAAGATCATGGCATCTGGTCCCATCACTTCATGGCAAATAGATGGGGAAATAGTGGACACAGTGGCTGACTTTATTTTTCTGGGCTCCAAAATCACTGCAGATGGTGATTGCAGCCATGAAAGTAAAAGACGCTTACTCCTTGGAAGGAAAGTTATGACCAACCCAGACAGCATATTAAAAAGCAGAGACATTACTTTGCCAACAAAGGTCTGTCTAGTCAAGGCTATGGTTTTTCCAGTGGTCATGTATGGATGTGAGAGTTGGACTATAAAGAAGGCTGAGCGCTGAAGAATTGATGCTTTTGAACTGTGGTGTTGGAGAAGACTCTTGAGAGTCCCTTGGACTGCAAGGAGATCCAACCAGTCCATCCTAAAGGAGATCAGTCCTGGGTGTTCATTGGAGGGACTGATGTTGAAGCTGAAACTCCAATACTTTGGCCACCTGATGAGAAGAGCTGACTCATTTGAAAAGACCCTGTTGCTGGGAAAGATTGAGGGCAGGAGGAGAAGGGGACAACAGAGGATGAGATGGTTGGATGGCATCACTGACTCAATCAACATGGGTTTGGGCGGACTCCAGGACTTACTGATGGACAGGGAGGGCTGGCGTGCTGTGGTTCATGGGGTCGCAAAGAGTCGGACACAACTGAGCGACTGAACTGAACTGAACTGAATGGATGCCAGCATTCCCAAAGGCCAAACCAAGTTTTTACTAAAGAAGTACTACTGGAATATGATAGCTAGCAATTATAAGGAGAAGAAGCATAGCCTAACTGTTCAAAGCGTGTACTGTGGCTTAGGAGTCCCAGGGTCAAATCCTAGTTCCAGTGTTCACCAGATATGTAAGTTGGAGCAATTTACTTAACCACTATGTCATTATATGTAGAATGGCTATAATAGTATACTTCTTTCATAGAATTATTATGAGGGGTTAAATGAGAAGTAAAGTGCTTAGAACAGTACTTAACATATGATTACTATTGTGCATTATAATATTGCTGTGATAATAATAGCTATATAAATACAGCTATAATAATAAGAGCTAATGGATTAGTACTACCATTTGCAGTGATTGTTGATGTTGTCTCCCTTTGAGGGTCTCAATTTTATTGAATCTTTTTCAATAGCCACTTGAACAAACTGTTTTAACACCAGTTTCACCATTAAAATGTTACCATCCATGATCATATTCTAATCATCCCTTACTCAAGAAAATAGAATCCTCATGTCTTGCAAAATGACTTCAATATGCTAAATTTCTTAATTTTTTGGCACCGTGACTAAGACCTAAGCAGCAAGCTTTGAAGTGCCAAATAGGATGTCACAGTTTCTTTGCAAATGGAATTCAGAATTTGCTTCCTACTGAAAAGTGTCTCTCACTTAGAGAGCTTTCATAATTTGTGATAAAGGAAAGTGTTTCCCATTGAGAACCCTGACCTCAAAGACAAAAGGAGAATTTAAGAGAACAGAATCAGATGCTTTGGTGCACAACCTTATCTGATTATTACTGTGAAAACTGAGCTAATTACTCCACTGCCTTGGAAGAGAAATGTTCTGTAACAAGGTCCTAAACTTACTATGCAAGTAAGAAATCTACAAATCTGATAAACAGAATCCATTTAACACAGAACAGGGACACTAAGGATGCTAAAGAAGAGACATTTCAAAGAAGAACACAGAGATTGTGGCACTGAAGACTAGAAGCTGACTTGACCCAGTAAGGCTTCTTTCTACAGTGTTCATCCCCACCCCTCCACTCCCGCAACCTTCTCAGCCCCCAGAGGCTTTGCCTCAAACTTCTGGGAAGTCCAGTGCCATGATGGCTTTTCTGTGATGGTAGCCTTTCCCTAATACATGTCCTACAAAACTTTTGCTCTTAATAGACCTGAAAGAAACATTTCCCAAATCAGAATTGGAGCATGAAGATCATAATAATGAAAGAGACCAAGCTTTAGGATCTAACCTCTCATCTCTTCAATGTTATGTCCCCAGCAACTAAGTCTTTACCTGAAAGGCTCACCTTTGCCTGCCTGTTTTCCCTAGTGCTTCCCTGGCTTCCCTGGTGGCTCAGATGGTAAAGAATCTGCCCACAATGTGGGAGGACCTGGCTTCTAGCCCTGGGTCAGGAAGATCCCCTGGAGGACAGAATGGCAACCCACTCCAGTATCCTTGCCTGGAGAATTGCACGGACAGAGGTGCCTGGCAGGGTACAGTCCTTTGGGTCCCAAAGAGTTGGACATGACTAGCTATTGTTGTTTTGTTGTTTCCCTATTAAGAATTGTGAGGCAGATGGGTTCCTCCTGTCTCTACCATATAGTCAAAGCAGACAATAGAAAAAGGGCTGCCATGGTTTTGTTCCTGTCCTTTGCGTAGATTGTAAAGCATATTGAACACTTGAAGTGTTACACGGATTAAAAATAATTGTATCATCATAAATGATACTCTGAGAAATAGGAAATACTAATTGAACTAGTTAATGAACTAGCTAATGAACTTAAAATGCTTCATAATTCTGATTTTAAGACCATTAGTGTTTTCTGTTCTTCATTATAAGCAATATAGGTTCTCCCTTTAATCCCACTCTATATTAGTGGCAAACATAACTTGCATCACCATATGAATCTCTTGGAAAGATGTTCAACTGAGGAAAGCAGGCAGTAGCCATTTATTTCACTTAGGCCTCTGATCTCATCTGCTATATACACACCCAGAAAGCTTGAGTTCAGACTCTTCTGGCAGAGCACTAGAAAACATAAAGCCCTTTAAAACTTTCAGTTCAATAAAAATTTAAGTCCCAATCAATTCAGCAGAACTACCTAAGAATTCTTTCAAAGTACAGGATATTTTAAAGCTTACCTTAACAAGGTCTGAGAAAAGTATTTCAGGGTGTTTGCAATATCTGTTCCTGAAGGTACAGGATAAATGTTGTGGAGGACCCGGTTATGATATTCCTGTAAGTACCGGATCTTGGAAGCAACTAGATAAAAGCAAAAAAAGAAGAAGAAGAAGAATCATCTTGTAATATGTATTAGGCATGCAGCACAGGAATTTAATCAGTATCTTAAGAAAAATATGTAAATTTTTACTGGAATTCTATGATGGAGACAGTTATAAAAGCCCTTTAATTACCTGTAATTGGATTCAGCACACAAAATTATTTTTAGTTATCTGGCTTAACATTCTATTCACAAATTAGCCATTACTTTTTGTAACTAAGAAAGGCAGTACTCCAAATCATCTTATAATCATCCCCGTTAGCCTATTATTAGCAAAATAATAGTGGATATATATCTGCCACCAGAGAAAGTCTCTCACATTGAAGAAGGTCTCCCTCCCACATTGCAGGTGGATTCTTTACCATCTGAGCCACCAGGGAAGCCCATGAATACTGGAGTGGGTAGTCTATCCCTTCTCCAGGGGAACTTCCCAGGAATTGAACTGGGGTGTCCTGCATTGCAGGTGGATTCTTTATCAGCTGAGCTGCCCAGGAAGCCCAAGAATTATACTTAACTAAAACTAGAGAAAACTCAAATGTCTTTGAACAACACTAAAAATCCTAAAACATAGGGAATCCACTGCACAATACCATCAATAAAAACCAAATTTATAACTCAATAAGTGATCATAAAGTGTGTAGCAATGTTTGAACTGTGAGAATTGTTAAAGTAGATTAACTTGGTGAGTACTAGTAAGAATACAATAATTGGATGATAATAAATTACAAAAAAGGAATGTCACATTTTTCTCCCAAGGAATTTCATGAATCAGGAGTCTTCCTCACAGCTTTCTGAGCTTGGCAGCCCAGATCTTCTCAAGACTCAGGAGGGACTAAATAGGCTCATTTACCCTCCTAGACCTACCTGGAGTCATCAGCATTGTCCACATTCCTGACCTGACCTTTGACCTGGCTGCCGTGAATGGCCCAGTTCTAGTCATTCCTCTTTGCAAATCCCAAGGGGCCACGATGATCAACGTCTCTCAGGTCTCCTCTTCCACAGAGCTCTCAACAGTGTCCATTTGTCCTTTCAATCTTTAAGGCTACGCAAGGGGCCTTTCAGATGGTATGGCTCACTGTCAGCAGTTAACAGAAGACATATCAAGTGCTGGAGAAGCAAGGCCTTGCTGTTCCCAACAGCCCATGGAAACGAGCTCCTGGATGCATTCTAACTGAAATGCTGGCTTCAGCAACTTGAAGAAAGTCAAATGCTTTTGATAGGCATGGGACGTAGAATCACAGAATGATGAAACAGAACTAGAAGGATCTTAGAGATCTTTTCCCGTAACCACGTAATGTTAAAGGTGGGGAAAACAAGGCACACTGGTAGTCAGCCACTGAGCTAGACTAGAACTTACAGACCCTGACTCCCACCCAAGGCTCTTTCTACTATGACATACTCTGGAACACCATCTGGAGTGAAGTCGATATGCAGATTGTGTGTGTTCATTGCATGACATCAAAGCAATCTTCAGCTGCAGTTAGATTAATCATTCATCCTAAATCTCATATACCATTTAGCAGATTTGCCTCTTCTTCCTTCCCCTATCTGCACTATTTCCATAATATGGTTAACATTTTTCCACAAAATTGTCTACATTGCAAATAGCACCTTGAATTTATATAACACATCACCTCTGAAAAAAGCAACAAGTTTATATCCATTGTCTCAATTAACCCCAATAAGTGTTTGGTTGTAAGTTTTTTTTTTCCTGAGATACAGTAAAAATAGATGATAGTGGAAAGGTTTCAATTACATAATTTACAAAAATCCATTTTCTTCTCAGTCTTTTTGATCATCTTTTCATCATCTTTTTTAAAAAAATTACAGGGAACCCCTACATTAGTACACAGTTCTGAGTTTCAGGAATCAGACATTTGCTAGGCCAGCAGATGCTTTCTCCACACCCACCATCACAGTAACGCTTTGCTACTCTGACTTATCAAGTCTTAACACTCAGCAGGTTTCTGTCGAGTATTTCAGGAATATCATTAATCAATCTATCACCTTAAAAAGGTGTTGATAGTGCAAGTTTGGGACAATAAGCTAAATGAGGAGAAGAGTTATAGATCTCCCAACTCAAAGTTTGCTTGTTATTCAGGAACTACAAAACTTTCACTACACAATGACAGCCAGCATTCAAAAATGTGAAAACAATGAGTGTGCTTTTTACAGTTCCTTTCATTAAAATGCAGCAATGACTCTTTTCAATGGGTAACCAAACATGCAAAGGAATGCATAGACAGAGTCACTCCCTTCTTTGAGATCTTTTAACATTTTACAAGCATTCCATTGTATTGCTTTTGTTTACTTACCTGTTTATTTTTCTATATCAGGTTGTCAATTTCTTGACGATAAAAATTATACCCTACTCATGTCTCTATCCCAAGCCTAACACAGTGCTTGGCACTTAACAGACACTCAATATATTTGCAGGTTAAATGAACAAATGAATTATTACTTTAATAACAGCACTATCACTTGAGGTTCTATTGCATATATACCTGTCTCCCACACTAGATTATGGACTCCTTTTACCCCTAATGCCAGACAACTAGTAGGTATTCAATAAATTGATGAGTGAAGATGGGGAAAAAAAGGAAGAAAGAAGGGGGAGAGAAAGAACAAAAATAATGATGACTAATCATTAAAGACAATTTTTTTTAACAGAACCAGTTGAAAAAATGTTCAAGCTAATTTGCTCATTGGTGAATGCAACAAAATCCTAGCAATCATAGATTATTTAACTTTCATGTTTTCTACTATTTGAGAACAGCCAGAAAGGTCCCTGACATACAGCAATTTGTAATTGTGCTCAGAATGTAAGTGAAACTCATTTACGTTCAAACTGTGCACACAAAAGATGCCCGTTTGGCTGAAATCACAGTAGCCATGTGGCAGCTCAGATTTCATATACTTTATTCCACCTGTGTGCCTGAATATTCGGAGAAGGCAATGGCACCCAACTCCAGTACTCTTGCCTGGAAAATCCCATGGATGGAGGATCCTGGTAGGCTGCAGTCCATGGGGTCGCTAAGAGTCGGATACGACTGAGCGACTTCACTTTTACTTTTCACTTTCATGCATTGGAGAAGGAAATGGCAACCCACTCCAGTGTTCTTGCCTGGAGAATCCCAGGGCCAGGGAGCCTGATGGGCTGCCGTCTATGGGGTCGCACAGAGTCGGACACAACTGAAGTGACTTAGCAGCTGCAGCCTGAATATTGCTGCAGAATCTTAGATAATTGGGTTGGTTGGATGTAAACAAATCATCTCTAGTCTCACCTGACCCTGGGGTTACACTTCTCTAGAAAGCTCCCCCTTCCACCCTCTTCAATCTCTATTACATTCCTCTCCACACTTGTCAAAACTAGCCCCCAGGCCCACTCTTTTCCTTACACTTTAAGAAAACAGAACCCATCTGCTTTGGATGGAATTTTGTCTCCCAGAATTCACATGTTGAAGTCCTAATCTCAAAATGTCACTGTACTTGGAAATAAGGCCTTTAAAGAAGTAATTAAATTACAATGAGGCTCTTAATGTGGGCTCTCATCCAAGCTGACTGGTGTCTTTATAAGAAGAAGAGATGAGAGCCCAGGAGAGACACCAGATATGTGTGTGCACAGAGAAAGGGCCATATAAGGACACAGTGAAAAGACAGCCATCTGCAAGCCAAGGAGACAGTCCTCAGGAGAAACCAAACCTGCCAACACCTTGGTCTTGGACTTCTGGCCTCCAGGAGGCAAGAAAATTAATTTCTGTCATGCACACCATCCTGTCTGTGATGCTTCATTATGACAACCCTGGCAAGTTGACTAAAATACCATGTTAGAGAAAGTCCTCTAAGAGCAGTGGTCCCCAACCTTTTTAGCACCAGGGACTGGTTTCATGGAAGACAATTTTTCCATGGACCAGGGGTGGGGGGATGGTTTCGGGATAATTCAAGTGAGTTACATTTATTGTGCACTTTATTTCTGTTAATGATTACATCAGCTCCACCTCAGATCATCAGGCATTAGATCCTGCAGGTTATGGACCTCTAGAGCAGAGGCAAATGCTAAGAGTCTGAGTTCTGAAATCAAACAGTTCTGGACTAAGAATTTGGTTCTTTCTCTACTCAATCCCAGTTTCCTCATCTGCAAAATGGGAATAATCATACCAACTTCACGGGGCTATTGTGAATAATAAATCACTTACTATGTCGATAACTTAGCATAGTAACTCTAGTACACATTCAACATCAATCCCACCACGAGTGCCCTCCGCTCATCAGTTGTCTCCCCTACATCATTAATTTCTCCCTTCCTACTAAATCATGTCCATACCATTCAAATAAACTTTAAAATCTCCCTTGTCAAAGGGAAACCAAAAAACTCTCCCTTGACTTGATAATCCCTTCCAGCTGTTGGCCTCGCTTCAGAACCAAGATGATAAAGAGTTGTGTACACTCTCTCATCTCTCCAGCACTTTTTATTCTTACTTCTACTCATTCCAGTCTGGCTTCCACCTGTGCCACTGCACTGAATCTGCTTTTCCCACCATCATCTAGAGCCTCCATGTTGCCAAATCCAACGGGCACTTTCTTTTTGTTAATTTATTTATTTTTTAGTTGAAGGATAACTGCTTTACATAATTCTGTTGGTTTCTGCCAAACATCATCATGAATCAGCCATAGGTATACATATGTCCCCTCCCTCTTGAACCTCCCTCCCATCTCCCTCCTTTTCCAATCATCCTTTAACTAGGCCTTTCAGCACATTCAGCCAATGCCTCCTTTCTTGAAAATCTCCCATTGGTTTCCCTGACAACCACATTCTCTTAGTCTTCCTCCTGCCACCCTGAGGTATCCCTGCCACCTGCCCTATTACTTGATGTTGAAATGTTGGAATTCCTTAGGACTCAGATTCTCCGTTCCTCTCTCAATATTCTCTCCACAATTCCCTCCATCCAAAGGTCTTAAAGCACTGTCTGTACCAATGACTCTTAAAAGCATATCTCCATCCCAGATAGGTCATTTTTCTGAGTAATAGATCTTATCTATTCAATTTCTCTTACAGATACTGCACAGTAAAAACATCCAACGCTGAACCCTTATCCCTTCCCTCACCACCATCCACGTAATCTACCAAGTCACCCCAGCAAAGCGTAATCAACAGCTCCTATTCCCTGTCCCCTACTCCTAATCACTCTGCCACTAAGTCCTATCAATGTTACTACTAGAATACACCTCCATCTGTCTTCTGTTCCTTATCTTCACTACCATCACTGGGCACCATCATCTGCTGATCAATTCTCAAAGCCTCCTTATTCACCTTTCTGTTTCTTGCCTCTCTCCAGTTCTTTTTCCTCTGAGGAGCCAAAGAGTTATTTTAAAAACTATAAACTGCTTCATGCAGATCTCTCAGAGGCTGTCCATTGCCCTCGGAATAAAATCCAAAACCCTTAATCAGGCCCTTGTTTATCGTCCAGGCTGTCATACCACAAAGGCCAGGCATACTGACTTTTGCCCCAGTTTCTTTAACACACAAAGTTATTTTTTGCTTGAAAATCTTTACAATCTAACCCTAACCCTCTACCTACCATGGTTTTCCTTCCACATTTTGTGTAACATCTTCTTATGCCTCAAGGCTGACTTTAAATGTCACTTACCCATGAAGATCTTGTGTCGAAACTGATTCCCTCTACTCCACCCCCATTTTCCTCTCTCACAACACCTTATTTTTTTCACAGTAGTTAGCACAATTCTTAAATATTTAATTATTTGGGTGACTGTTGACTATCTTGACTATCTCTCCCAAGTGGACAGTAGACTCCGAGAACTATGTCTCTCGTTCACCATTGTATATGCCCCGTGACTAGTAACTAGAGAGTGCTGAATTTGCCGGGTGCTAGTTGGACACGACTGCAGTGACTTAGCAGCAGCAGTAAGAGTGAAAGGAAGAGCCAGAGGGAGGCACAAAGCGGCTGTTTGCAGAGGCTAACTGAGTTCAAGTTTCTTTATGAAAATAGCCAAGGAAGCCAACACTTGAAACAGTGGTGAAAGTGAAGAAAACAAGAAAGGCGAGCCTAAAAAGTGATGATTTTCATCCAGGCAAACATGAGTCTAATCTCTGCTCTCTGCTTCTTCACTATTCATCCTGTCCCTGACATCTTGAAAAGTGCTACATTTTGAAAGAAAAAGCCACAGAAGCAAAATTCAGTCATTCATTTTAGGGAGAGATATAAAAATACTTTAACAAAAATAAATAACATGTTTTTCTTTAAATCTTAATCATTTTTCTATGTCTCTAAGTATTTTAAGTAATGATCCGTTCATACTTTTAAATTTTTAATTATCTATGCTTATTACCATAAAAGTAAAAGATTTGGGTAAGTACAATGAAGAAGATAAAAATCACCTAATGGCCCACTATTCAGAGACAACCACAGGTAACAGTTTGGGTATATTATCCTTCCAGAAAATTTTCTCTGCATAAACATACACTTACAAAAATGAAGTTATACTGTATATAGTTTTAGAATCTTCTTTCCTTACTTTCTATATCAGAAATACATTTCTACATCAGCATTTTAATAGCTTTATAATTGTCCTTTATGTAAGTGAACCATAATTTATTTTAGCAATCATCTATTTGTGAAATATGGGGTTATTTTTACTATTCTATTCAATACTGCAAAGAATATCTTTTTAAATATGTACACACATCTTTTTTTCCTTAGAATAAGTTTTTAACTGTGGAATTGCTGCGTCAAACAGGAAATAAACATTTTAAAGCTTTATGTAAGAACTGAGACATTTCCCTTCAGAAAGACAGTATCTCTTTACATACCAATAGTATATGTGTTGATGCTTTTGAATTGTGGTGTTGGAGAAAACTTGAGAGTCCCTTGGACTGCAAGGAGATCCAACCAGTCCCTCCTAAAGGAAATCAATCCTGAATATTCATTGGAAGGACTGATGCTGAAGCTGAAACTCCAATACTTTGGCCACCTGATGTGAAGAACTGACTCATTGGAAAAGACCCTGATGCTGGGAAAGATTGAAAGCAGAAGGAGAAACAGACGACAGAGGATGAGATGGTTGGCTGGCATCACTGACTCAATGAACATGAGTTTGAGCAAGCTCCAGGAGTTGGTGATGGACAGGGAAGCCTGGCGTGCTGCACTCCATGGGGTGGCAAAGAGTCGTACACGACTGAGCAACTGAACTGAAATATATGTGTATCTTGTTTAGTTGCTAAGTCATGTTTGACTCTTTTGTGACCCTGTGGATTATAGACCGCCAGGCTCCTCTGTCCATGAAATTTCCCAGGCAGGAATACTGGAGTGTTGCCATTTCCTCCTCCAGATGATCTTCCAGACCTAGGGATCAAACCTGTGTCTCCTGCATTACCTGCGCTGGCAGGTGGGTTCTTTACCACTGGGCCAGTAAGCAGTAGAACTAACAGTTTAACTGGTTGCAAGTCAGGCTTCCCCACCATGTCACACTGTTCCTTTATTATTTTTACTAGTTTAATGATGTTTAATCATTAAATATGATAGGGCATGGAATTTTGACACTTCCCCTATTTTATTGTTTGACATTTAAGTTGTTTCCAGTATTCCATTAAGTTATATTAGAGTGAACAGATGAAATATTAGATTAAATCTGTTTATTTTTTTAGGAAACATAAAATGAAACTTGCTTACTTCACTAGCCCCAGATTTTCCTCCTTGAAAAACTAAATCCCTTTAATTCTTGAAGACCCATCTTAAGAATCATTCCATTTAAAAAGCCTTCTGACTGACTCCAGACACTTATCACTTCCTTCCCTTCCTGACGACTCAAAGCACTCATCGTCGGCCTCAAAAATTTTGCCACTTTATTATATTAATTGATCACTGGTAATAAACTGTTCTGGATGGTTCTAAATTAGTTTCATGTTTGCACATCTAGTTTCCCTTGAGATTGTTGAGGACAGAACTCATATATATATATATATATATATATATATATACATACATATATATATAAATAATTTGTAATGCCCTTAGAACTTCTCACAACTCTGGGCACAGAAAGATGGTCACCTTAACACAGGGTTGAAAGGAGTTAAAATTTTAAATGTCAGCTATATTGTATCAATATCCTCTAAATAAATTCCTTAAAATTCTAGTATCATTTATGTGCTGTGCTTAGTTGCTCAGTCGTGTCCAACTCTTTGCAACCCCACGGACTTTAGCCTGCCAAGCTCCTCTGTCCATGGGGATTCTCCAGGCAAGAATACTGGATAGGTTGCCATGCCCTCCTCCAGGGGATCTTCCCAACCCAAGGATCAAACCCACGTCTCCCACATACAAATAAGCAAGTTCCAGAAAAAAAATTGTACAACATGTAAATAATAAAGAACACTTCTTCCTGATTTATTTCCCCCTCATTTTTCATTTCATAGAACTCCAAACAATCATTTCACTTTATATATTCCAAAGATTTTCATAGGTTCTTTACTGTTTTGGCAGTATTTGCTAATTTCTTTTCTTCAAAGGGGCCACTTCTTTTATTCTTCATGACTTGGATCCTAACATGCTGGGTACATGAGGTGGAATCATCACAGTGTCCTGCAGAAAGCTCTAGGATGCAGTGAATTCTCACCTACAGCTAGGTGTGACCTCAGTCAACCATTTAATATCTCTAAGCTTCAGGGGTTCTTGTTTGCTTTTTTGTCTTGTTCTGTTTTTGTCAAATGAGAAATTAAAATAATACATCCACATTCTTTGCAAAAGTTGATTATTTATGTTGTACATCTGAAAGCATATATTCTAATTTCATCTTATTTTTCATTGATTTTCTCTTCCATTACATAAAGTCTAAGACTTTATGGATTTGATGTCATTGCTTCCTTTGAAACTATTCATCTTCTTTTCAGTTTCACCTTTCATTGAAAAATGACAGATATAAATACGGAGTATTTGGACATACTTCAAAAATTTGGATTGCTATAAATATTCACCTCAATGGTTAAAGTAAAAATTATGCCTGGTTCCTTTTTCATTTCTTCTCATGATTATAGGATCGGTAAGGAATCAGACACTCTCGTTAATCACCCTACAGATCTGTCTTAACTTACTATTTTTGAGCCTCTCAAGGTGTTTCTTGTGTCCAATAGATTCAACTGCTTGACCCAATTGGTTCTATCTAGAAATAATCTCTAAAATCAACTCTGTTCTCCATCTACACTTACATCACCTGAATTCAAGCCTGAATATTTCTTTCTTAGATTATTGCCATCATATCTAGACTGATTCTTTTCTGATTCTTTTTTAACATGACAGAGTGATCTTTCCAACATGCAAAATCTTCCGCATTTCCTGCTAGTCGAAATCCAGATAATTAACTTAGCACATAGAGTCCAGGGTGAATCGATTCCTACTCATCTGTCAAGCTTCATCTCCCATCTCTTCCCTATGAACCATATCTCAGCCATACTGACGTGCAAAAACTCCAACTCATGATGCTCTCACCCTGTCATGGGTCTTCACATGCTATTCTCTCTACAGAAATGCAACCCATGCTTCCCTGACTGACCACCTCCCAAGAATTCCAAATATCAACTATAACCACTTCTGCTGTAGATAACTAACCCTCCCTACCACAAGCTGCATTAAATGATCTTATCAGCACTTTCACAGCACACAGGTCTTCCTTCTGTGATAGCACTCATTACTAAATGCTATAATTACTAACTCACTGCCTCCTCTAAGACTCTGAGCCTCAATTTCATAACCTATAAAATGGGGATAATGATAGCTCTCACAGGGTTGATATAAGATTTTTAAATATTACATATATAAACTACTTAGCACAATGACTAGCACATAGTAGATAATAAATTGCTAAAATTAGCAATTACATGTGAGATCCTTCTCCATCCGCCTTCCCAAGCCAATACTCTGTCTCTCAAAACAGAATGATCTATAGAGTAAGGAAAATACAGCAGTGATCTTTCATCAACAAAATCAAGTGTAATCCCCTATACACATCCACACGCATCCACATACACAGACAATATAGTATCTGCAGTTGGTACTGAAATCCAGTTCTATATCCAGAAACTCGTCCTTTTTAAAGAATATATACAGCTAATAAGAAACATATTCAGAAATAGAGATGTGGGGAGAACAATGCAACAGCACATGGCTTGGGAGTTCTAGCAAGGAACCAGAGTTCTTTGCAAATCCATAATCAAAGAATGATCCTCCTTCTTTCAGGAAGGTCATCCTCTTGAACTGAAACCAAAACTTCATAAAAGAAACAAATAAAGGGTGACAGGAAAGGACACACATATTTTGAGAGCCAAAACAGTCAACTCTCCCCTCAAAAGCAAAAGGATGTCACATATCACAAATCTCATTGTTAATTCTTCCAAATATTCTTATACTTACATGTATAATCTTCAGTCAGTTTTAGTTCTGGGAGGCAAACTTTATCTGACACGTTCAGCAGACAGGAGAGGTCAGCAAACACTCCCATTCTCAGGCAAGTGATTCCAGCACCACCACCGTATCATCATCATCAATCACATTTGCTTAGCCATTTACATTTTTCAAAGCATTTCCACATGCATTATTTGTTACATTTTTTTTTTGAGCAGTTAACTTGTGAAAAGGTGTTCTAAGGAATTTTAGACATTAAGCAAAAATTAAGCAGCAAAGGTGAAGGGAAAGATACTAGTGTTTTTAGTCATTTATCAGATATTGTTCAGAGAAGGCAATGGCACCCCGCTCCAGTACTCTTGCCTGGAAAATCCCATGGACAGGGGAACCTGGTGGGCTGCCGTCTATGGGGTTGCACAGACTCGGACATGACTGAAGTGACTTAGCAGCAGCAGCAGATATTGTTGATTGAACACACACTGAGTACCAGGCACCTTGTGACATGGGTAAATCAGTGATTAAAAAAGATGTAATCTTCATCCTCTGGGTTACAGTCACAATAATAATTCTAAATTCTGATTGTTTACTTTGTGCCAGTAAATATAAAAATAATAGTTCTTTTGTTATCATTATTATTCCCATACTACCAGTGAGAAAAGCAAGGCTTAGAGAGGTTAAATAACTTGCCCAAGGTCACAGAGGAGGTAAATAATAGAGCACTCACATGTCACCTATAAAGAGAAACAGTTGAAAACGTTGTGGCCCACCATACACTTTTTAGCATATTTTTTGGTGCAGGATGGGGAACACATGTATACCTGTGGCGGATTCATTCTGATATTTGGCAAAACTAATACAATTATGTAAAGTTTAAAAATAAAATAAAATTTAAAAAATAAAAATAAAATAAAATAAAAAATAAAACCCACATAGGTACATAAAATCATCCAAGGTTTTCAGGCATGAATTAGTAGGACCTGACCACTTGCCAACTGGGAAACACCTTAACATGGAAACAATTCATTTGTCAGAAATGGGGCACTGGAAATAAAGAAAAGGGGGGAAATAATTTATTCAAGTGGAAAAAGAAGATGGATTGCTGTTTGGTTCCTAGCGCACTGTTGATCAGGAGAGCTTGTGCTAGGAACAGTGGAAGTCATTTATTTCACGTTGTGATGGAGCAAGTGACAAAGGTGGCGAGTCTTCTTGAAGCTGAGTGCTTGTTGGATATTAGTAACATTTGAAATGGAATATGAATCTCTATTTTATTTTAATACAATCAGGTTAGGTGACAGAAACTTGTTTTTTAGAAGTTTACTGGGTAGCTTCCTCAGACCAAGATTTTGAAATTGAAGAATCAAGAGGCCAAGTTTTAAGCACTTCCCACCCAAACCACAGAGTGACTCATAAGCCTGTGCTTTCTTCCTGATGTGATGAGACATCTGAGTACTGTACTTGAAACTGCAAGGACAGAGGGGAACAAGAGTATTACTGATTTTTTCAAGGAAGTATCAATCTAGACAAACGGATTTAGCAGAAGAAAACCAAAGAATATTTTAACTCTCGTTGCTAAATTGTACTGAGCTCTTTATAATTACAAATTTTTCAGGAACTAAGGAGTTATTGGGTAGAAATTAAATAATTTCAGAGATATGCTGCAGTTGATGACAATGAATCATTCTTTAAGTTTTTAAATCAAACTGAATTATCAACCACCTATCCAATCAATGTGGCTCTATTTTTTTAAAACTGATTGTACCAAAAATATACTACACTCCTTTAGAAGATGCAGATATTCTGGAACTGCCTAAACAAGAACCTGAAGTATAGACAGCAGTGTCCTGAAATTTAAATGTCTGGCTACATGGACAAACTTGAAAATACCTGGGCTCCTACCTTCATGGTAAAGTACATTCTCTTCCATGATAGTGTTACAGTCCAAATGAGATTCATGATCAACCTGGAGTTAAAATTCAGATGTGCTATGACTCAGAACATACTACACAATACTCAAGAATAATTCATCAATAGGGAGGGAACACATGTATTATTTATGACTGATTCACACTGTTGTATGGCAGAAACCAACACCACATGGTAAAGCAATTACCCTCCAATTAAAATAAAATTTTAAAAATACCTTAAAGAAAAAATAATTCAGTCCATCATAAAACAATATTTAAATATAAACTGATAACTCTTTAGAGACTCATTTTTTTAAGACTCTTAAAAATACAACATTTCTGTAGTATTTCCTATGTGCAAGGCACTGTTCTAAGCACTTCCCCCTCTTAATATTTGTAAGCCTCACAACAATCCAATGAGGTAGGAGCTATTTTATTTCCCTGCTCTTTTCCTACATATGTAAAACCTGAGAGCATTGCTATCAAGCTTAAAAATTCATACCTATGTGTACCTTGTCCTTTCACTCACTCAGCAGATATTTCAGTTCAGTTCAGTCGCTCAGTCATGTCCGACTCTTTGTGACCCCCATGAACCGCAGCACGCCAGGCCTCCCTGTCCATCACCAACTGCCGGAGTCTACCCAAACCCATGTCCATTGAGTCAGTGATGCCAACCAACCATCTCATCCTCTGTTGTCCCCTTCTCTTCCTGAACTATGTGCCAAATACTGAATATGTAACAGTGTATGAAAAAGCTAAAAAATAAAAATTAAAGCTACAGCCCTTGATGTTGCTTATGGTAAAGAGTGAAAGATGAACAAATATAAAGAGATGGGAGCTAAAACAGAGAAAAAAGAAAAGGATAAGGAATGCCCACCCCCCCCCCCCAGTGGTTTTGGAAGACCTCTCAGAAGAGATTATATTTAAGACATAAAGAATGAGAAGACAATAGACATAAAAAAGTGGGAGAAAGCTTCTAGGTTAAGATTACAAAAGTGAAGGACTTCCTTGATGGTCCAGTTGTTAAGACTGCATTTCTGGCACTGGGATAAGGTTCAATCGCTGGTGGAGGCAATAAGATCCTGCATGCCTTGTGGTGCATTCAAAACAAAACAAAACAAAAAGAGTACAAAAGCAAACAGAAACATCTAAATCATGCACATCTGAAAGGCTACCAAACTACAGTAGAAGAATTGTTTTAACACAAGAAGAAAGGAACAAGAGGTAAGAAGACATACCACAACATAATTTTGGAAGCTTGAAAACCAATAGACAAGTAGCCATTGCCTTGGCAGATCGAAAAAAAATCCAATCCCAGGCCGGCAGTGAGGAAAGCTGAGAAACAACAATGAGCATCTCAGGATTCTCAGAAGTCATGGAACTGCCAGCTCTAGTTAGCTCTGGAACTGGGAGTGGAGGGGGTGGGGGAGTACAGGAATAGGAACTTTAGGGGTTTACAGGAATAGGATTAAGGGGTTTCCCTGACGGTCCAGTGGTTAAGACTCTGAGTTCCCAATACAGGGGGCATTGGTTTTATACCTGGTTGGGGTATTAGGATCCCACATGCTGCATACACAGCCAAAAGAAAAGGAAAAAAAAGGAGGAATTGGTTGGAAGCTGTTTACAAAACAGTTAGATCCCTAAATTCTCTCCCTACCTCTCGCCAACTTAGCAGATCTTCTTAAGTTTATTGCCTAAAGAGAACATATACCTGAGGGTCTCAGAAATGGAAGAAACCAAACACAGTTGAAGACCAGGGTAACTCACTTAAACAAGAGGAACTGGTGCTTCTATGAAGTGTGAATACCGAACAGTGAAGACGCTAACCTCTGCCCCCGCTCCCCACACAAAGCTAGCAGCAACTCTTACTCTTCAAGCCTCGTTTTCACTTCCTTCTGTGACTCTGACCAGTCAAAGAGGAAAGAACTAAAGACAGACAGTGACAAAAGGGGTTTCCCCAGTAAAGAGCCTACCGACATGCTCAGGTCAGCTCCTCAGTCCCAACCTGTAAGCAATGAATAGATAGCAAAGGATGGCCAGCCATCAAAAAGAAAGCCTCTGGCATGGAGGACAAACTGAAGAAACAGAAAAATCAACTTGGAGAAAAAGGATCTATGTAGGAGAAGAAAACCTTTTTTAAAAACCTGTTATCAATATCAGAATATGAGAGACTCTACCACAGATGAATATTGAGGTGCTGTAAAAAAAAAAAAAAAAAAAAAAGCAGTATACAGAGAACAAAAAAACAGAAAAGAGCTCTTACAAATTAAAAACATGATCCCAGAGATAAATAATCAATACTCAATATTAGGGCTAGAAGATGCAGTTGAGGAAATTTCCCAAAGTTCAGCAAAAAGACAGAGATAAAGTAAGAGAGAAATGATCAGTCCAGAGATCCAACATGAGAATAAAAGGAACTTGAGGGGGAAAAAGGGCTAAAAAATTAACAAAATTAATTTTAAAAAATTTAGAAAATGCCAGATTAAAAACATACATCAAAGTGAATAAAAATAGGCATAGAATAAAGCACATCTTTTTATGAAATGTCAGAAACTGAGGACAAACAAAGTTCAACATGCCTCTAGAGATTTTTTTAAGTTATATCACCTAGGAAAGATCAGGAATTTTGGACTTCTCAAAAGCAACATTTGAATCAAGACAATAATGAAGCAACGCCTTTAAAACTCTGAGAAAAAAATTATTCTCAATAAATTATTAAATATTCAGGTCAACTATAAATCAAAAATAAAGACCTGCTTCAGTTTAGTTCAGTTCCGTCGCTCAGCAGTGTCCAACTCTTTGTAGCCCCATGGACTGCAGCATGCCAAGCTTCCCTGTCCATCACCAATTCCCGGAGTTGCTCAAACTCATGTCCATCAAGTCAGTGATGCCATCCAACCATCTCATCCTCTGTTGTCCCTTTCTCCTCCTGCCTTCAATCTTTCCCAGCATCAGGGTCTTTTCCAAGGAGTCAGTTCTTCACATCAGGTGGCCAAAGTATTAGAGTTTCAGCTTCAGGATCAGTCCTTCCAATTCACAATTTCAAAAGATTTATTTCCCATTCATCCTTTCTCCTGGAAAGACCCAACTATACATCAGGCATCCAGGGCTACCAGGCCAGAGCACTGTGGTCCAACACAGAGTGTTGAAGGCTGTCATCGCAAAGAACCCCTCACCTTATGTACTGGTTTCGACCCAAGCCAGAAGGCCTGTGTGAGTGGGCCCCAGATTCTTCTTTGTTCTTGGCCCAGCCAAGTGCCTACTCTCTTCCACAGTCTCCTAGAACAGCTAAAAACACTGTTTTTGCTACCAAAGAAGGGTTCTTTGACCTAGATCTAAGAGGTAGGTGTTGGTCATGTTGAATTTAAGCAGAAAATACAGAGTAACTCCTTCACCAATCATACTTTCAACAGAGGTCCAGTATCTGGCTCACATTTCTGCATCCAACAAAATCCCCAACTCTAGTGAACACTTCTGTTTCTGGACTCACTCCTGACCTTGCTCAGTGATGTTCCCAAAAGAAATTCTGAATAGGTGCAGAAGGATATTGAATTCAGACTGTTTTCCAGAGATTCTACGTAGCTTACCTTGATGTTATGAAAGAGGACGTAAATTTATATATACAGATTTTTAAATAACAATAAATGCACACTCATGTAACCACCACCCAGATTAAAAGAACATTTCCTGAATCTTACAGCTATCTATCTCTATTTTTATCCCTCTCACTCACCATGAAGGTAAATACTTTTTTAACTTTTCTGAATCATTCCTTTGCATTTCTTTATAGTTTCATCCCCTGAGCATGTATACAGTGTATATAAACATAGATTTTTTCATTTCACAAAAGTGAACAGCAAGCCTAAGCCTAGTGGGATAAGGAAAATTCAATGTTGCCATTGATCAGGAGGCCCCCATATTTACAGATTTTTGTCAGTTCAGTTCAGTTCGGTTCAGTCACTCAGTCATGTCCAACTCTTTGCAACGCCATGGACTGCAGCACGCCAGGCTTCCCTGTCCATCACCAAATCACAGAGCTTACTCAAACTCATATCCATCAAGTCAGTGATGCCATCCAACCATCTCATGCTCTGTTGTCCCCTTCTACTCCCACCTTCAATCTTTCCCAACATCCAGGTCTTTTCAAATGAGTCAGTTCTTCACAACAGGTGGCCAAAGTATTGGAGTTTCAGATTCAGCATAACTCCTTCCAATGAATATTCAGGACTGATTTCCTCTAGGATGGACTGGATGGATCTCCTTACAATCCAAGGGAATCAAGAGTCTTCTCCAACACCACAGTTCAAAAGCATCAATTCTTCGGTGCTCAGCTTTCTTTATGTTCCAACTCTCACATCCATGCATGACTACTGGAAAAACCATAGCTTTGACTAGATGGACCTTTATGGGCAAAGCAATGTCTCTGCTTTATAAAATGCTGTCTAGGTTGGTCACAACTTATCTTCCAAAGAGCAAGCATCTTTAATTTCATGGCTGCAGTCGCCATCTGCAGTGATTTTGGACCCCCCAAAATTAAGTCCATCACTGTTTCCACTGTTTCCCCATCTATTTGCCATGAAGTTATGGGACCGGATGCCATGATCTTAGTTTTCTGAATGTTGAGTTTTAAGCCAACTTTTTCACTCTCCTCTTTCACTTGCATCAAGAGGCTCTTTACTTCTTCTTTGCTTTCTGCCATAAGGGTGGTATCATCTGCATATCTGAGGTTATTGATATTTCTCCCGGCAATCTTGATTCCAGCTTGTGCTTCTTCCAGCCCAGCATTTCTCATGATGTACTCTGCATATAAGTTAAATAAGCAGGGTGACAATATACAGCCTTGACATACTCCTTTCCCAATTTGGAACCGATCTGTTGTTCCATGTCCATTTGTAACTATTGCTTCCTGACCTGCATACAGATTTCTCAAGAGGCAGGTAAGGTGGTCTGCTATTCCCATTTCTTGAAGAATTTTCCCCAGTTTGTTGTGATCCACACAAAGGCTTTGGCATAGTCAATAAAGCAGAAATATATGTTTTTCTGGAACTCTCTTGCTTTTTTGATGATCCAGTGGATGTTAGCAATTTGATCTCTAGTTTCTCTGCCTTTTCTAAATCCAGCTTGAACATCTGGAAGTTCACGGTTCATGTACTGTTGAAGCCTCACTTGAAGAATTTGGAGCATTACTTTACCAGTGTGTGAAATGAGTGCAATTGTACAGTAGTTTGAGCATTCTTTGGCATTGCCTTTCTTTGGGATTGGAATGAAAACTGACCTTTTCCAGTCCTGTGGCCACTGCTGAGTTTTCCAAATTTGCTGGCATGACTGCAGTACTTTCACAGCATCATCTTTTAGGATTTGAAATAGCTCAACTGGAATTCCATCACCTCCACTAGCTTTGTTTGTAGTCATGCTTCCTAAGGCCCACTTGACTTCGCATTCCAGGATATCTGGCTGTAGGTGAGTGATCATACCATTGTGATTATCTGGGTCATGAAGATCTTTTTATATAGTTCTTCTGTGTACTCTTGCCACCTCTTCTTAATATCTTCTGCTTCTGTTAGGTCTATATCATTTCTGTCCTTTATTGTGCCCATATTTGCATGAAATGCTCCCTTGGTATCTGTTTTGGTCATCTCCTCTTAATGGTAACAGAAAAAAGAAAAGAAGAAAGGACTAAAGGGACTGCTGTCTACTGTGACTTCACCTTGACACAGATGTAGAGAGTGGGTGAGCAATCACAAGCCTGGTTCTAAAGGCAGCAGCCATTTATTCAAGAAATGGATCTTAAATACCAGAGAACAGGGTTTTTAAAAGAGTCAGGTTAAATATGCTAAATGAGGAGGATTCCAGAAAGAGGCCAGTGGCAACAGCATAGGTTTCAAATCATCCAAAGCCTCCAATAAAAACAGACAGGTCAATGAGGGTGACAAACCCAAAGACAGGCTAACAAAATCTACAACAAAATCAGTGACAAGGCAGCCCAGTAAACCAGTTATGAGTGGATAGGGACAATCATCTGGTAGCTACACATCACAGTATCAGCATTCATGATGGAAGATACACAAGGAAGACAGCTGGGCCTTTGATGGTCTTCTGGTCTGGAAAACTCCCAAACCATCCATAGGCACTCACTGAAAACTGTGATGTCCCAATCTGAAAATAGAAGTAAAGCAAGGAAGGAGTTCTTCAGATGATAAGATCTGAGAGTGATGGAGCAGACTCTCAATTCTAAAAACTAACACACCAACCCTACCCTCAAGATAAAGCTCTGTGCTCAGAAGAAACTGCTGGGAATAGAATCCCAGTTGAACTGTGTCAGGATATTAGACACAAAGGAGGAAAAGAGTCCAAATTAAAATGGGAAAGAAAACCAAAGGAAATAGATCTCAAAAAGTACACAGGTGTATTTTTTATCACTTTGATCAGAAAATAAAAAATAAAAATAGAAGAGGAGCCCTAAAGTTATCCCGAACCATCCCTGTCTTTAAAACTGTATCAATAGAAAAACTATTTTTCTTTAAAAATGAGCAACAGAAAATTCCATATGAATTTATCACAAGAGAAAGAGAATAAGAAGCAGATGCACATGCACTAAGCCGATGAAACTGTAACCCAATAATCCAAGCAAGCTAAAAGAAATTAAGAAAATGACTGATGTATGTATATGTGAAATTGATTCAGTTGTACAGCAAAAAGTAACACAACATTGTAAATCAACTATACTCCAATTAAAAGAAATTTTTTTAAACGAAGAAACTGATCAAAACTGTGTTATTAACACACTAAAATTAGGTGATGAGAGAAAAAAGAGATTGTGAAGAGCCAGGTAAAAGAACTCGAGAGAATTAGAAGTAAAAGACAAAATTATTTTTAAACGAAGACTAAATCGGTAGAAACCCAGGAGTAAATAAACACAATGGATAATGCTTAAAAAAAATAAAACATAGGAAGAGGGAACTCTTAAAAATTAAAAAGAAATGAAGAGATTTTGCATTGTGATAAAATAAACCTCTACCATCAATCCCTCTTACTCTCACAGAAAACAACTAAGAAAATTGGACATAATGAGAAAGCAACCACCTGGAGCTACAGAAGAGGGAACCGAAGCAGATGGACTCCAATGGGGGCATTACAGCTACTAAGGAAGATGGAAGACAGACAGCTATACCAGCAAGTTTCCATCTCCACGGGCCTGGGGCTAACTGCTGCCCATGAAATGTGCACAGTGGTGAGAGCAACATATAGAAAACCCCACAAGTTTTCTGGCCTGGGGAAACAGAAAAGAAAAGCTGGCAAACCGTGAATGTTTAAAGAGAGTAGGGGAATCTACCTCCCTGACTGAACCCTGAACCACACGAGTACAAAACAGACTCAAAGTCATCCTGTGAAAGGCAAAAGATCTGAACAGAGTGAGAAGTTACTGCATAAGCAACAGAGTTTTACAGTTCAAGCCCTGCCAAGAAAATGACTCACTAAAACACAGGAAAAACTGTTTGCCAGTGGGAAATAACAGAATCCAAAGTCTTCACAACTTAACATTCATAATGTCCAGGATATAATAAAAAATTACCCAACATATGAAGAACCATAGGGCTTCCCTGATAGCTTCGTTGGTAAAGAATCCACCTGCAATGCAGGAGCCCCTGGTTCAATCCCTGGGTCAGGAAGATCCCTTGGAGAAAGATAGACTACCCACTCCAGTAATCTTGGGCTTCCCTTGTTGCTCAGCTGGTAAAGAATCTGCCCACAATGCGGGAGACCTGCGTTCAGCCCCTAGGTTGGGAAGATCCCCTGGAGAAGGGAAAGGCTACCCACTCCAGGATTCTGGCCTGGAGAATTTCATGGACTGTATAGTCCATGGGGTCCCAAAGAGTCAGACACAACTGAGTGACTTTCACTGTCATGAAGAACCAAGAAAATAAAACACATTCTCAGAGGAAAAGAAAATTAGTCTAGTTTGATCACTAAATGAAACAGAGGTTGGAAAAAGAGGCAAGGTACATGCAGCTACTGTAACTACTCTTAATGAAGTAAAACAAAACATACTTTCAATTCATGAAGCTCTCATCAGAGAAATAAGAAGTTGCAGCAGAAAAATTAAAATAGTAAAAAGAAAAAGATAGAAATTTTAGAACTGAAAAATATAATTTCTGAAATAAAAAATTCACTCAGAGACTTCCCTGGCAGTCCAGTGGTTAAGACTGTGCTTCCACTGCAAGCAGCATGGGCTCAATCCCCGGTCAAAGAAATAAGATCCCGTACGCCATGTGGCATGGCCAAAAATAAAAAAAAAGAAATTCACCTGATGGACTTAACAACCAAATGGACGTGACAGAAGGAAGAGTACGTTAACTTGATGATGCTGCTGCTGCTAAGTCACTTCAGTCGTGTCTGACTCTGTGCAACCCCAACTCTGGGCAGCCCACCAGGTTCCCCCATCCCTGGGATTCTCCAAGCAAGAACACTGGAGTGGGTTGCCATTTCCTTCTCCAAAGCGTGAAAGTGAAGTCGCTCAGTCGTGTCCGAGTCTTCGCGACCCCATGGACTGCAGCCTACCAGGCTCCTCCATCCATGGAATTTTTCCAGGCAAGAGTACTGGAGTGGGGTGACATTGCCTTCTCTGACAATCCTGTTAGGTAACATCAAACAGTAAAATTAAGGGTATATAACTGGAATGGGCTTCCCTGGTAGTTCAATGGTAAAGAATCCTCATGGCAATGCAGAAGACATGGGTTTGATCCCTGGGTTGGGAAATACCTTGGAGAAGGGGCTTCCCTGGTGGCTAGGAGGTTAAGGCGTCTGCCTGGAATGCAGGAGACCCAGGTTCGATCCCTGGGTCGGGAAGATCCCCTGGAGAAGGAAATGGCAACCCACTCCAGTACTCTTGCCTGGAGAATCCCATGGAAGGAGGAGCCTGGTAGGCTACAGACCATGGGGTCGCAAAGAGTCACACACGACTGAGCGACTTCACTTCACTTCACTTTGGGAAGATACCTTGGAGAAGGAAGTGGCAACCCACTCCAGCATTCTTGCCTGGGAAATCTCATAGACAGAGGAGCCTGGCAGGCTATAGTCCTTGGGGTCGCAAAGAGTTGGTCATGACTTAGCAATTAAACAACAACAATTGGAATATTGGGCTTCCTTAGTGGCTCAGTGGCAAAAAATCTGCCTGCCAAAGTAGGTAATGAAGGTTCAACCCATGGATCAAAAAAATCCCCTGGAGAAGGAAATGGCAAATGACTCCAGTATACTTGCCTGGGAAATTCCATGGGCAGAGCAGCCTGGCAGGCTACAATCTATGGGGTCACAGAACAGTTGGACACAATTCAGCAACTTGTTCAGTTGCCCAGTTGTATCCAACTCTTTGCAGCCCCATGAACAGGGAGGCACACCAGGCCTCCCTGTCCCTCACCATCTCTCAAAACTTGCCCAAGTTCATGTCCACTGCATCAGTGATGCTATCCAGTCATCTCATCCTCTGACACCCTCTTCTCTTTCTACCCTCAATCTTGCCCAGCATCAGGGACTTTTCCAATGAGTCAACTGTTCACATCAGATGAACAAAATACTGGAGCTTCAGCTTCAGCATCAGTCCTTCCAATGAATATTCAGGACTGATTTCCTTTAGGATTGACTGGTTTGATCTCCTTGCTATCCAAGGGTCTCTCAGGATGTCTTCAGTACCACAGTTTGAAGGCATCAATTCTTTGGCACTCCACCTTCTTTATGGTACAGCTCTCACAACAGTACGTGACCACTGGGAAGACTATAGCCTTGACTATATGGACCTTTGTCAACAGAGTAATGGCTCTGCTTTCCAACACACTGTCTAGATTTGTTATAGCTTTCCTGCCAAGAAGCTTACATCTTCTCGTTTAGTGACTAAACAACAACTGGAATATCAGAAAAAGAAAATGGAAAGAATGGAGCAGAAAAAATATTTAAAGAAATAATGGCCAAAGATATCCAAATTTGATAAAAGACAGAAATTTCCAAACAGAGAGATAAGCAAACATCAAGGAAAATAAAATCTAGTAGCCTATGCCAGTAGAAGCCCATATGACAATCAAACTATTGGAATCAAAGATAAACAGTATATCTTGAAAGCAGCAAGAAAAACAATATATTATATACATATTATGGGCATAATATAACCCATGGCTGAATTCCCCTCTGAAACCATGCAGGCCAGATCGACTAATAAATTTAAGGTACTGAAAGAAAAAGAAAAGCTGTCAAATCAAAATTCTATATTCAGAAAAAATATTACTCAAAAATAAAAGCAAAATAAAGACACTTTCAGACCAAAGAAATCAAAGAAATTTGGCCATAAGCAGCTCTGCAATTGCAGTTTTGGGGCTGAAGATAAAAGATATCAGATAGAAACTTGGATCCTCAGGAAAGAATGAAGAGCATCAGAAATGGCAACTCTATTGGTAAATATAAAAAACTATATTTTCTTTTTGCTCTTAATTTCCTTATTAATCATACAACTTTAAAAGTCATAACAATGTCCTGTGTTGTATGTAACATACAACATCTTTATAAAATCAAGATATGAGAGTACAAGATTGCAAGATTTCTGTATTTTAAATAAAGTAGTATGTTATTAACTATAAGTTAACTGTGGATATTAAAGATGTACATTATAGTTTCTAGGAAGTCAATAGGAAATTATAAAAGATTAAAAGGAAATGGATAGAAAATATATGCCACACAAACAGTAAACAAAAGCAGGCTGGAATAGCATTAATATTAGGTGAAATAGATTCCAAAACAAATCTATCCTATATTAACAAGGATAGAAAAAAACACTTCATCATGTTAAATTGGATGATTCAACAGTGAAACATAACAATCATAATTGAGTAGGACCCAAGTATCAGAACCTCAAAACACAAGAAGCAAAATATGACAGTTTTATAGGGAAAAATAGAGAGTTCCATAATCGTAGTCAGTTAGAAACTGCAGTATGCTTTTATCAGCAACTGACAGAAAAAGAGACAAAAAATAGCAAGGATGTGGAAGATTTGAACACATCATCAAACAACTGCAGAATATACATTCTTTCAAGAGCTCATGGAAAGTTTATCAGTCAAGGCCATATTCTGGGCCACAAAACAAATCTCAATGTCAAAATATTGAAGCATACAGATAATGTTCTCTGACAAAAGTTGAATTAAGTTAGAAATCAAAAACAATAAATACGATGATCCAAATATTTCCAAATATTCAGAAATAACACACTTCTAAAGAAACTTTGGGTCAGTGAAAAAACTTACAAGATAAATTAGAGAATATTTTGAACTGAACTATAACAAAAATTGAACCTATCAAAATTTATGGAGTGCAGCTAAAATAGGGCTTACATGGAAATTTATGGCTTTGTGCCAATATTCAAAAACAAGAAAGGTCTCAAATCAATAAACTTTCACTCTAAGAAGATGGAAAAAGAAGAGCAAATAAATCTAAAGCAAACCAAAGGAGGGAAACAGTACAGATAGTGGCAGAAATCAATAAAATAGAAATAGAAAATCATCAAAATCAAATGTTAGGTCATTGAGAAGATCAATAAAACTGATAAACCTCTTATCAGACAGATCAGGGAAAAAATAGCGGAACATAAAATATCAATATCAGAAATAAAAGAGAGACACAGAAACAGATTATACAGATACAAAAAAGGATAATAGGGGATTATTACAAACAAATTTATGATAATAAATGGACAACTGAACAAATTTGGCAAGTGGTCAAAATGGACAAATTCTCAAAAGACACAAATAACAAAAATGACTAAGAATAAATTAAAGCAATAACAATAACAAAAAAAACCTCTAAGAGTTCTATATCAATTAGATAAATACAATTTAAAATTTTTAACTTTTTTTAAAAAAGAAAAAGAAATCTTCAAAGGTCAATTTTATCAAAAATTTAAGGAAAAATGAATATCAACTCTATACAAACTCAGAAAATGTAGAAAAAAGGAATACTTCCTAACTCATTTTATGAGGTCAATTTTACCCTGATCCAAAAACCAGACAAAGATATTACAAGAAAATAAAACTGCAGACCAACATCTCTCATGAGCATAGGCACAAAAATCCTTAACAAAATATTAGCAAATAAGTAGTTTCCTGGTGATCTAGAGGTTAGGATTTTTCGCTTTCATAGTCATGGCCTGGGTTTAATCTTTGATCAGTGAACTGAGATCCCAAAGCTGTGCACCACAGGCAAAAAAAAAAAAAAAATAACAAATAGAATGCAACAAAATATTAAAAGGATATACATGCAGTTTATTTCAAAGGATGCAGGGTTGGTTTAATATTTTGAAAGTTCAGGCTTTCTACATAAGACCAAGAACATGACATGATGGTGTGCTGAAAACTTTAAATAATCCCTACGAATTAGACTAAACTAATAAGTGAACATTGCAAGAGTGCAGAATATGGAGTCAACATCCAAAAATCTATTGTATTTCTCTATACTGAAAGTGTCGCTAAGTCACGTTCGACTCTTTGTGATCCTACGGACCATAGCCCATGAGGCTCCTCTGTCCGTGGGATTTGCCAGACAAGAATACTGGAGTGGGTAACCATCTCCTACTCCAGGGGATCTTCCCAACCCAGGGATCAAACCAGTGTCTCCTGCATTGCAGGCATATTCTTTCTTTACCAACTGAGCCACCAGGGAAGCCGATTTCTCTATACTAACACAAAATAATAAGAAAATGAAATTTGAAAAACAACTTCATTCACAAAAATGAATGAGGAAATAAGTTTAGGAATAAGTTTAATGAATGTTGTGACAACTACAAGCTATTACAAAGGGGAAGCAAACAATATCTAAATAAGTATACACATATATCATTGCAAGGATCAGCGAAGACTCTATGTTGTTAAGATAGTAATCCCCCTCAAATTAATCTATAGACCAAAATCCAAATAAGCCTACTTTGAATAAAGTGACAAGTTAATCTTAAAATTTATATTTAAAAAAGAACCTAAAATAGCTAAAATGATTTTTAAAAATAAGAACAAAGTTGGAAGATTTACACTACTTGATTTCAAGACTTACTACAAACTTACAAAATAAAAACGGTATGTCACTGGCATAAAGATAGACATATAGACGGATAAACAGAATAGAGTCCAGAGATAGCTAGACATATATATGGTCAATTGATCTTCAACAAAGGTATCAAAGTAATTCAATGGAGACAAGATAGTTTTTGTAAGAAACATGCAGAAACAACTGGATATTATATATGGAAATAATGAACTTCAAGCCTTCAGTTCAGTTCGGTCGCTCAGTCATGTCCAACTCTTTGCGACCCCGTGAACCGCAGCACACCAGGCCTCCCTGTCCATCACCAACTGCCAAAGTCTACCCAAACCCATGTCCATTGAGTCACTGATGCCATCCAACCATCTCATCCACTGTTGTCCCCTTCTCCTCCCACCTTCAATCTTTCTCAGCATCAGGGTCTTTTCCAATAAGTCAGTTCTTCCCGTCAGGTGGCCCAAGTATTGGAGTTTCAGTTTCAGCATCAGTCCTTCCAATGAATATTCAGGACTGATTTCCTTTAGGATGAACTGGTTGGATCTCCTTGAAGTCCAAGGGACTCTCAAGAGTCTTCTCCAACACCACAGTTCAAAAGCATCAATTCTTCGGTGCTCAGCTTTCTTTATAATCCAGTTCTCACATCATACATGACTACTGGAAAAACCATAGCCTTAACTAAATGGACCTTTGTTGACAAAGTAATGTCTCTGCTTTTTAATATGCTGTCTAGGTTGGTCATAACTTTCCTTCCAAGGAGTAAGTGTCTTTTAATTTCATGGCTGCAGTCACCATCTGCAGTGATTTTGGAGCCCAAAAAAATATAGTCTGACACTGTTTCCATTGTTTCCCCATCTGTTTGCCATGAAGTTATGGGACCGGATGCCATGATCTTAGTTTTCTGAATGTTGAGCTTTAAGCCAACTTTTTCACTCTCCTCTTTCACTTTCATCAAGAGGCTCTTTAGTTCCTCTTCACTTTCTGCCATAAGAGTGGTGTCATCTGCATATCTGAGGTTATTGATATTTCTCCCAGAAATCTTGATTCCAGCTTGTGCTTCATCCAGCCCAGCGTTTCTCATGATGTTCACTGCATATAAGTTGAATAAGCAGGGTGACAATATACAGCCTTGACATACTCCTTTTCCTATTTGGAACCAGTCTGTTGTTCCATGTCCAGTTCTAACTGTTGCTTCCTGACCTGCATACAGGTTTCTCAAGAGGCAGATCAGGTGGTCTGGTATTCCCATCTCCTTCAGAATTTTTCAGTTTATTGTGATCCACACAGTCAAAGGCTTTGGCATAGTCAATAAAGCAGAAATAGATGTTTTTCTGATACTCTCTTGCTTTTTTGATGATCCAGTGGATGTTGACAATTTGATCTCTGGTTCCTCTGCCTTTTCTAAAACATCTTGAACATCTGGAAGTTCATGGTTCATGTATTGCTGAAGCCTGGCTTGGAGAATTCCTCATACCATATATAAAAAGTGACTCAAAAAAGTTCTTTGAGGGTCTTCCCTGGTGATCCAGAGGCTAAGACTCCTCACTCCCAATGCAGGGGGCCTGGGTTCGAGCCCTGTTCAGGGACTAGATCCTGCATGTTGCAACTAAGAGTTTATTTGCCAAAACTAAAGATCCCACATGTCACAACTAAGACCTGGCACAGCCAAATAAAATTTTTTTTTAAATGTTCACTGACCCAAATGTTAGAGATAAAACTGTTACGTTTCTAGAAGTAAATCTTTATGTTGTTGAGTTAGGCAAACATTGTTTAAATAGGAGACCAAAACACAAATAATAAAAGAAAAAATGGACTTCATGGACATAATAAAATGGACTTCATGGTTTAAAAGTGTCACTTCTCAAAAGTGATTATTAAGAAAACACAAAGGTAATACACAGAGCAGAAGCAAAATTTTTCACAACAAAAACCTGCTATTCAGAATACATGAAGAACTCATAACTCAATAAGACAACCAAAAAAAAAGCTAATAAAAAAATGGACAAAATATTGGAACTAACATTTCCCAAAAGATATACAAATGCCAATAAGCACATGAAAATATGTTTAACATTGCTAGTCCTTGGAGAAATGCTAATTAAAACTACAGTGAAATACAACTGCACACATGCTAGAATGACTAAAGTAAAAAACACTCTCAATACCAAGTGTCGGTGAGAATGGAATATGTGGCAGCTGGAACTATCTCCTACATTGCTGGTGGAAATGCAAGATGTTACAACCACCTTGCAAAACAATATGGCGATACCTTATAACACTAAATACAATGGTCAAGCAATTCCATTGCTGGGTACTCACCCTAGACAAATAAAAACATATGTCCCCTTGAAAACGTGTCTGGAGAAATTTTAGCAGCATTTTTCATAATGGCCAAAAACTGAAAACAACCCAAATAATATATACAAATCATGGAACACTATAGAGAAAATATATATAAATACACACAACAGCATTAGTGAATCTCAAAAATATTATGCTAAATAAAAGTAGTCAAATTGAAAGACTATAAGAACAAAGTTGGAAGACTGAATTATTACTGAATGATTCCATTGATATGAACTTCTAGAAAAGGCAAACTATAGTGATGGAAAGCAGATCAATGGCTGCCTGGAGTTAGGAGTAGAAGGAGATCAAGAGCAAAGGGGCACAAGGAATACTCTTCAGGTAAGAGAACTACTCAATATTCTGTTTAAGGTGATGCTTACACAATTCTATCTGCTTAATAAAAGTCAGAGCACTGTGCTTTGAAAACAGTTTTTTTTCCTGAAAACAGAATTTTATTATATGTAACTATTTCCATAATAAACAAAAAGAGGATAAAATAACACATACTAGAATATGGAGATACTTGGGCATGCTACATTAGAAGACAGAATGATGTAGCCACTTGTACTTACTTATCGTGACTAAGCTTGGATTTATGAAAAGTAAGGTAATAATATTCAACTAAATACTGTCAATTTTATTTATATTTGACATTTGAATTTAAGAACTAAATAAATATATATGCATGTGGAATCACCATGAATAGGTTAGTTCATATAAAGACTAATAAATATATACTGCATGGATGACTCTCTAAAACCACAAAAGAAATGCAGAGAGACATTTCTAAAACTCCCAATAGAAAGTGATCCATACAGAAGATTAGCAAAAAAGACTCAGCATACATATGACAGGAATCACAAAGAATGTCAAATGATAAGCCAAAGTAAATATTAAATTATACTCTATAATTTTAGAACACTTTCCTAAAATTAAGAAAAAAAACCCTCAAATTTATATATCATGTTTCAGCACAATCATTTCAGCATGATGAACACTGAATCATATTACAGTTTAAATTACTTTAAAAAGAAAATAAAACATCATTTGGACAACCATGCAAAAAAGCTAAGACACCAATAAGAGAAAGAAAACAAGATTGTCCCCTGACTTTTCAGCCAATTCCTAAAACCCAAAGAACATTAGTTCAGTCGCTAGTCGTGTCCCACTCTTTGTGACCACATGGACTGCAGCAAAGCAGGCTTCCCTGTCCATCACCAACTCCTGGAATGTACTCAAACTCAAGTCCAGTGAGTCAATGATGCCATCCAACTATCTCATCCTCTGTTGTCCCCTTCTCCTCCTGCTTTCAATCTTTCCCAGTATCAAGGTCTTTTCCAGTGAGTCAGTTCTTTCCATCAGGTGGCCAAAGTACTGCAGTTTTGGCTTCAGCATCACTCCTTCCAATGAATATTCAGGACTGATTTCCTTTAGGATGGACTGGTTAGATCTCCATGCAGTCCAAGGGACTCTCAATAGTCTTCTCCAAAACCACAGTTCAAAAGCATCAATTCTTTGGTGCTCAGCTTTCTTTATAGTCCAGCTCTCACAACCATACATGACTACTGGAAAAACCATAGCTTTGGCTAGACAGACATTTGTTGGCAAAATGATGTCTCTGCTTTTTAATATGCTGTCTAGGTTGGTCATAACTTATCTTCCAAGGAAGAAGCATCTTTTAATTTCATGGCTGCAGTCACCATCTGCAGTGATTTTGGAGCCCAAAAAAATTAAGTCTGTCACTGTTTCCACTGTTTCCCCATCTATTTGCCACGAAGTGATGGGACCGGATGCCATGATCTTAGTTTTCTGAATGTTGAGCTTTAAGCCAACTTTTTCACTCTCCTCTTTCACCTTCGTCAACAGGCTCTTAAGTTCTTCTTTGCTTTCTGCCATAAGGGTGGTATCATCTGCATATCTGAAGTTATTGATATTTCTCCCAGTGATCTTGATTCCAGCTTGTGCTTCCTCCAGCCCAGCATTTCTCATGATGTACTCTGCATATAAGTTAAATAAGCACGGGTGACAATATACAGCTTTGATGTACTCCTTTCCCGATTTGGAACCAGTCCATTGTTCCATGTCCGGTTCTAACTGTTGCTTCCTGACCTGCACACAAATTTCTCAAGAGGCAGGTCAGGTGGTCTGGTATTCCCATCTCCTGAAGAATTTTCCACAGTTTGTTGTGATCCACACAGTCAAAGGCTTTGGCGTAGTCAATAAAGCAGAAGTAGATGCTTTTCTGGAACTCTCTTGCTTTTTTGATGATCCAATGGATGTTGGCAATTTGATCTCTGGTTTCTCTGCCTTTTCTAAAACCAGCTTGAACATCTGGAAGTTCACGGTTCATGTACTGTTGAAGCCTCACTTGGAGAATTTTGAGCATTACTTTGCTAGCGTGTGAGCTGATTGAAATTGTGCGATAGTTTGAACATTCTTTGGTATTGCCTTTCTTTGGGATTAGAACGAAAACTGCCCTTTTCCAGTCCTATGGCCACTGCTGACTTCCAAATTTGCTGACATATTGAGTGCAGCACTTTCGCAGCATCATCTTTCAGGATTTGAAATAGCTCAACTGGAATTCCATCACTTCTACTAGCTTTGTTCGTAGTGTTGCTTCTTAAGGCCCACTTGACGTCACATTCCAGGATGTCTGGCTCTAGGTGAGTGATCACACCATCGTGGTTATCAGGGTCATGAAGATCTTTTTTTGTATAGTTCTTTTGTGTATTCTTGCCACCTCTTCTTAATATCTTCTGTTCTGTAAGGTCCATAATGTTTCTGTCCTTTATTGTGCCCATCTTTGTATGAAATGTTCCTTTGGTATCTCTAATTTTCTTGAAGAGATCTCTAGTCTTTCCCATTCTATTGTTTTCCTCTATTTCTTTACATTGATCACTGAAGAAGGCTTTCTTATCTCTCCTTGCTATCCTTTGGAACTCTGCATCCAAATGGGTATATCTTTCCTTTTCTCCTTTGCCTTTTGAGTCTTTTTTGTAAGGCCTCCTTGGACAACCATTTTACCTTTTTGCATTTCTTTTTTTTGGGGGATGGTCTTGATCACTGCCTCCTGTACAATGTCATGAACCTCCATCCATAGTTCTTCAGGCATTCTGTCTATCAGATCTAATCCCTTGAATCTATTTGTCACATCCATTGCATAATCGTAAGGGATTTGATCTAGGTCATGCCTGAATGGTCTATTGGTTTTCTTCTAGACCTACTTCTTCAGTTTAAGTCTGAATTTGGCAATAAGGAGTTGATGATCTGAGCCATAGTCAGCTCCTGGTCTTGTTTTTGCTGACTGTATAGAGCTTCTCCATCTTTGGCTGCAATAATTATAATTAATCTGATTTCAGTATTGACCAACTGGTGATGTCCATGTGTATAGTCTTCTCTTGTGTTGCTGGAAGAGGGTGTTTGCTATGACCAATGTGTTCTTTGGCAAAACTCTGTTAGCCTTTGACCTGCTTCATTTTGTACTCTAAGGCCACATTTGCCTGTTACTCCAGGTAGCTCTTGACTTCCTACTTCTGCATTCAAGTCCCCTATAATGAAGAGGACATCTTTTTTGTGTGTTAGTTCTAGAAGGTCTTGTAGGTCTTCATAGAACCATACAACTTCAGCTTCTTCAGCATTATGGTGAGCACATAGACTTGGATTATTGTGATATTGAATGGCTTGCCTTGGAAACAAACAGAGATCATTCTGTCATTTTGAGAGTGCACCCAAGTACTGCATTTCAGACTCTTTCATTGACTATGATGGCTACTCCATTTCTTCTAAGGGATTCTTGCCCACAGTAGTAGATATAGTTGTCATCTGAGTTAAATTCATCCATCCCAGTCCATTTTAGTTTGCTGATTCCTAAAATGTCGATGTACACTCTTGCCATCTCCTGTTTGACCACTTCCAATTTGCCTTGATTCATGGACCTAACATTCCAGGTTCCTATGCAATATTGCTCTTTATAGTATCGGACTTCACTTCCATCACCCGTCACATCCACAACTGGGTGTTGTTTTTGCCTTGGCTCCGTCTCTTCATTCTTTCTGGGGTTACTTCTCCACTGATCTCCAGTAGCATATGGGGCAACTACTGACCTGGGGAGTTCATCTTTCAGTGTTCTATCTTTTTGCCTTTTCATAGTGTTCCTGGAGTTCTCAAGGCAAGAATACTGAAGTGGTTTGCTATTCCTTTCTCCAGTGGACCACATTTTGTCAGAACTCTCTACCATGACCCATCCATCTTCAGTGGCCCTACATGGCACGGCTCACAGTTTCATTGAGTTAGATGAACAAAGAACATGATGTGACAAATTTAAGACACTAAAGGAAGAGAAATATGAATCAAGGATTTTACATCTACCCAAACTGGCCTCCAAGTACAAAGCAGCAAACAATTATAAACTTACTGAAACTCAAAGTACATTGATCCTGTGAACCCTTACTAAAGAATGTATTAATAGTAGAAAAAAAAACATTCAGACAACCAAAGACTGAGAGACAGTAACGTAAGAATGATTGGTGAGCACTCAATATAAATATTCATACAGAACAAAGTTAACCCATGGTCACAAAAGAGAGAAAATAAGAGACAAGTATGTGTGTGTGTGTGTGTATTAGTCACTCAGTCATGTCCAACTCTTTGCAACCCCATGGATATAGCCTGCCAGGCTCCCCTGCCCATGGAATTTTCCAAGCAAGAATATTGGAGTGGATTCCCATTCCCTTCTCCAGCAGATCTTCACAACACAGGGATCAAACCCAGGTCTCAGCGTTGCAGGCAGATACCATCTGAGTCACCAGGGAAGCTGGTAGACAAGTATAAATGATCAAAAATTGTGGAAAAGAGAATAAGGAGTGCATGTAGATATGACTGTCCATTAGACATTAACTGGAAATAATAGGATATTGCTTTAGATTATATACTGGAATAGAAGGAGTAAGGGAGAAGAGGTTACAAGATAATTTCAATATTGTTCAATGCAGGGAACCAGTAAGCCCAAAAAAAGTATATTAATGGTATTATATAAAGGTATTAGTATTAAATATATAGTTAACCAATAGTACAAACAAACAAACAGATAAAACTGACTGCATAATGAAAAACCATAGATACAAAAGACAAAAAAAAAAAACAAACCAATATGATAGAACTGATGTCAAACATTAATCATATCAGTAGATGGAAATGGGCTTAACTCCCCTATTGAAATAAAAGGCTAATGAATCAAAATCCAACACTATGCAGAATACAAGAGATACACCTAAAACAAAGAGATTCAAAGAGTTAAAAATAAAAGGATGGAGAAAGATGTAGCAGGCAAACACAAATAAAAAGAAAACAGGGATCTTAATCTTGATACCTGACAAGGTGGAAGTGAGACCAAAAACCATTACAATGTATTAAAAAGGCCACTGCATAATGCTTAAGGCTACAATTCACAATGAGGATATTACAGTTATTAATATTTATGCATCCAATAACACAGCAATAACTTTCATTAAGCTGAAACCTACAGGAAATTCAAAGAGAAATAGGCAGAAACACACTAACATTAGGAGATTTAACATACATCTCAAAATCCAAGATTGAGCTGACTAAAAATTAAATAAGGACAACATAGGTCAGGTGGATCTTTAAGATCTATATCAAATTTTGAACCCCAATAATAGCAATTACAATTTATTTTCAAGTACACGTGGAACATTCACAAAAACTGATAATCTTATGCCACAGAGAAAAGCTCAATAATTTTCAAAGAATAGAAATAATGCAAACACCATCCTCACACTATAATGCAATAAAAGAAGAAATCAATACCAAAATAAAAAGATGTTAACTAGACTTACTACAGTAATCATTTGCAATATACACAAATATTTTCTTAGTTTTTTTTTTTTTTTTTTTTTGGCCACACTGCACAGCATGCAGAATCTTAATTCCTTGGCCAGGTATCAAACTTGTACCCCCTGCACTGGAAGCATAGGTTCCTAACCACTGGACTGCCAGGGAAGTTTCTATACACAAATACTGAATTATGTTGCACAACTTAAACTAATATTACATTTTAATTATAACTTTAATTTTAAAAAGAAACAGAAACATACATATGAAATAAAAAACAAATATGCCCTTCCACATGGAAATTTACAAGCACACTTTTAAACAACACTTGAGTCAAAGGCAAAAATACAAAATTAAACTGCAGAACTTTGTGAAAGTAATAATAAAAACCTGATATTATCAGAATCTGTAGGCTACACCTAAATGAAATGTCAAAGAAAACATATGGCATGAAATGCCCATATGAAAAAAATTAAACACCCAACACAAAAAGCTAGAAAAAAAAAAAAAGAGATGTTTGTGGAAAATAGATTTAATAAAAGGAGAAAGTAAACTCTAAAAAAGCAGCAGAAATAATAAATAATTCCAAAACTTGTTCCTTATAAAAAAAATTAACAAAATAGACAACCCACTAACTAAATATATAGGGAAAAAAGGTGGTGGGGATTTGGGAGGGAAAAAAACAAAATGCACAACATTAAGTACACAACATCAGAAATAACAACGAGAAAATAAAACATCAGAACAGGGGAAATTAAAATTTTTCTAAAGGATTATTTTTCTTAGTTCTATGCAAATAAATTTGAAAACTTAGATGAAATGCAAAAAATTTTAGAGAAATAAAACTTACCAAAATTGACCCCAGTAGAAACAGAAAGTCTAAATAGAACAAAGATCATAAAGAAAATAAAAGAAGTTAAAAAGTTTCACTATTAAAAAAAAAAAACACTAGGCCAGATGATTTCACATGGGAACCCTAACAAACTCTGAAAGATCAGAAAACTTCCAGTGTTACTTTAATTATTCCAGAGCAGAGAGGAAAAAAAGGAAATCTTCGAAACCCATTTTATGTAGTGAGTATAACACTGTTTCCAGAAACTGACTAGAATCACTCCCCACCCTATCCCTCCAAAAAGCAATGGACCAATCTAACTTACAAATATCAATGCAAAAATTATTAAATAAAACATGATAAACTCCAATCCAGCATATTAATGAATAGAAGTCATATGGTCTCCATAGATAAAGAAAATGAACTTGACAAAATTCAACACCACTCAAGTTTTTTAACTCAATAAAATAAAAATTCATGGACACTTCCTTAATACCTTAATATGTTACCTCGACACCCCCAAAAGTCTTAATAGAGAAATTAGTGGCTTTCCTACTAAGATTCAGAATGACACAATACTCATTCTCTATCCTATATTTAAAGTAGTGTTGGAAATATTTGCCAATGCAATTATAAAAGAGAAAGTAATTAGAGAAAAAAATTGGATAGAAAAGAGTAAGATTATTTTCTATTTCTAGATTATATAATTATTTATATTTTGAAAACCCAAAGAATAGATCGAAAAACAAGTACAAAAATAAAATAATTTGGTAAAGTAGGGTTATAAAATTGGCATACAAAAATTAATAACATTCATGTACAAATACAAAAATATAGAAGACAAACCTCAATTATGATAGAAAAAATATATCAAAAAATGCTAAGCATAAGCTTAACAAGAAATTATAAAAAACACCCTTTCTAAAAGCACCTTTAGGAAAACCACCAAAAAAACTTGAAAACAAATAGAAAGACATACCATGTTCCTAGATGGTAAAATTCAATATCCTGAAGATGTCAGTTTTCCTCAAGTTATTTTATAAATTTAAAATGATACTCAAAAATACCATCAAGCTTTTTTCTGGAGCTATGAAACGATTATAAAATTAGTTTGAAAGAATAAAAAATAATAGCCAGAAAAATTTGGAAAATAAAAACAATGTTGAACCAGGGAAAAGAGATTCGAGTTCAATACTCTAAAACAAAATTTAGCCTACAGTCTAAAAAAGAGAGGGAGTATAACAAGGATAATAAAGGGCAAGGATTGGCTCTCTGTGAATAAGTCATGCCAAGTTCACTTCAGTGTCTTATTTCTTTGGGGAATTCTTTGGGGGAATCTGGACAGAGTAACAAAGGAAAGCTAAAGGTATAATATATACATCTCAGCAAAGTGAACTCACAATAAAGGACAGAAATGGTATGGACCTAACAGAAACTGAAGATATTAAGAAGAGGTGGCAAGAATACACAGAACTATACAAAAAAGATCTTCATGACTCACATAACCACAACAGTGTGATCACTGACCTAGAGCCAGACATCCTGGAATGTGAAGTCAAGGGGCCTTAGGAAGCAACACTATGAACAAAGCTAGTGGAGGAGATGGAATTCCAGTTGAGCTATTTCAAATCCAAAAGATGATGCTGTGAAAGTGCTGCACTCAATATGCCAGCAAATTTGGAAAAGTCAGCAGAGGCCAAGGACTGGAAAAGGGCAGTTTTCATTCCAATCCCAAAGAAAGGCAATGCCAAAGAATGCTCAAACTACCACACAATTGTATTTACCTCACATGCTAGCAAAGTAATGCTCAAAACTCTCCAAGCCAGGCTTTAACAGTAAGTGAAGCTGGATTTAGAAAAGGCAGAGGAACCAGGGATCAAATTGCCAACATCTGCTGGATCATAGAAAAACAAGATAGTTCCAAACAAACATCTACTTCAACCTCACTGACTACGCCAAAGCCTTTGACTGTGTGGTTCACAACAAACTGTGGAAAATACTTCAAGAGATGGAAATAACAGACCACCTATCTGCCTCCTGAGAAATCTGTATGCAGGTCAAGAAGCAAGCATTAGAACTGGACATGGAACAATGGACTGGCTCCTAATCAGGAAAGGAGCATGTCAAGGCTGTATATTGTCACCCTGCTTATTTAGCTTCTATGCAGAGTACATCATGAGAAATGCTGGGCTGGAAGAAGCATAAGATTGGGCTGGAATCAAGATTGGCAGAAGAAATATCAATAATTTCAGATATGCAGATGACACCACCCTTATGGCAGAAAGTGAAGAGGAACTAAAAAGCCTCTGGATGAAAGTGAAAGTGGAGAGTGAAAAAGTTGGCTTAAAGCTCAACATTCAGAAAACTAAGATCATGGCATCCAGTCCCATCACTTCATGGCAAATAGATGGGGAAACAATGGAAAGTGAGAGACTTTATTTTGGGGGGCTCCAAAATCACTGAGGATGGTGACTGCAGCTATGAAATTAAAAGATGTTTGCTCCTTGGAAGAAAAGCTATGACCAACCTAGGCAGTATATTAAAAAGCAGAGACATCACTTTGCCCATAAAGGTCCATCTAGTCAAAGCTATGGTTTTTCCAGTAATCATGTATGGATGTGAGAGTTGGACTATAAAGAAAGCTGAGCACTGAAGAATCGATGCTTTTGAAATATGGTATTGGAGAAGACTCTTCAGAGTCCCTTGGACTGCAAGGAGATCAAGCCAGTCAACCCTAAAAAAAAAAAATCAGTCCTGAATATTCACTGGAAGGACTGATTGCTGAAGTTGAAACTCCAATACTTTGGCCACCTGATGTGAAGAATGGACTCATTGGAAAAGACCTTGATGCTGGGAAAGACTGAAGGCAGGAGGAGAAGGGGTGACAGAGGATGAGATGGCTGGATGGCATCACCGACTCAATGGACATGAGTTTGAGCAAGCTCCAGGAGTTGGTGATGGACAGGGAAGCCTGGCATGCTGCAGTCCATGGATCACAAAGAGTCGGACACAACTGAGCTATTGAACTGAACTGAAAGTGAACTCAAACTGTAAGCTCCCCTAGAGCCTGGTGCAGAGCCTGACACAGTGCAGACACTCAAAAAATATTTTTTGAATAAGACAATGGACAAGCTGGGACCTCCCTGGTGGTCCAGTGGTTAAAACTCCAAGTGCCCAGTGCAAGGGGTACTGGTTCTATCCCTGGATGGAACTAAAATCCCTCATGTCTCTAGGCCTTGCCAAAAAAAAGAGAGAGAGAGAGAAAGAAAACGGGCAACTTGATGAAATATGATTGGGTAGTACCACAATAGAATGCATTTGTAGTTGATGAAACTGTCTTATTTAAGATGTATTGATTAATGGTGCAAAAGTAACTCAAAACAAGCTATTTAATGGTATATCACATGCTTTCTTTACTTCTTTTCTCCCGATCAACATTGGGGGGGAGGTATTTTATATAGGGATGCATGTCACTTTGGTAAGTGATGCAAAACTAATGAAGGAATGGTTATTATGTTGAATGATAAAATCAGGCACAACCATGAGATGACACTAAAAAGATGAAATTCAATAGTCTGTAGTGGGTTGAACTGTGTCCCCCAAAATACTATGTTCAAGTCTTAAATCCTGATACCCATAACTGTAAACTTATTTGGAAATAAGGTCTTTGTAGATGTAAACAGATTAAAATGAGGTCAGACTGGTTTAAGCTGGGCCCTAAATCCAATCATCTTATCCATGAGAGGGCAGAAAGAATAAAAACCACAATCACAGAAAACTAACCAAACTGTGACATTGTACAGGAGGCAGTGATCAAGACCATTCCAAAGAAAAAGAAATCCAAAGCAGCAAAATGATTGTCTGAGGAGGCCTTACAAATAGCTGAGAAAAGAAGAGGAGCTAAAGGCAAAGGAGAAAAGGAAAGATACCCACCTGAATGCAGAGTTCAAAAGAATAGCAGGAAGAGATAAGAAAGCCTTCCTCAGCGATCAAAGCAAAGAAATAAAGGGAAATAATAGAATGGGAAAGACTAGATATCTCTTCAAGAAAATTAGAGATATCAAGGGAACATTTCATGCAAAGATGGGCTCAATAAAGGACAGAAATGGCATGGACCTAAAAGAACAGAAGATATAAAGAGAGGTGGCAAGAATACACAGAAGAACTATACGAAAAAGATCTTCATGACCCAGATAACCACAACTGTTTGATCACTCACCTACAGCCAGACATCCTGGAATGCGAAGTCAAGTGGGCCTTAGGAAGCATCACTACAAACAAAGCTAGTGGAGGTGATGAAATTCCAGTTGAGCTATTTCAAATCCTAAAAGACGATGCTGTGAAAGTGCTGCACTCAATATGCCAGCAAATTTGGAAAACTCAGCACTGGCCAAAGGACTGGAAAAGGTCAGTTTTCATTCCAGTCCAAAGAAAGGCAATGCCAAAGAATGTTCAAACTACCACACAGTTGGACTCATCTCACACACTAGCAAGTGAAGTCGTTCAGTCATGTCTGACTCTTTGCAATCCCATCGACTGTGGCCTGCCAGGCTTCTCAATTCATGGATTTTCCTGGCAAAAATACTGGAGTTGGTAGCCATTTTCTTCTCCAGGGGATCTTACCACCCAGGGATCGAACCCAGGTCTCCCACACCGTGGGCAGACTCTTTACCATCTGAGCTACAAGGGAAGCCCACACGCTAGCAAAGTAATGCTCAAAATTCTCCAAGCAAGGCTTTAACAGTATGTACATGAACTGAGAACTTTCAGATGTTCAAGCTGGATTTAGAAAAGTCAGAGGAATCAGAGATCAAATTGCCAACATCCACTGGAACATAGAAAAAGCAAGAGAGTTTCAGAACAACATTTACTTCTGATTCATAGACTACATAAAGCCTTTAACTGTGTGGATCACAACAAACTGTGGAAAATTCTTCAAGAGATGGGAATACCAGACCACTTGACCTGCCTCTTGAGAAATCTGTACACAGGTCAAGAAGCAACAGTTAGAACCATACATGGAACAACAGACTGGTTCCAAATCGGGAAAGGAGTATGTCAAGGCTGTATATTGTCACCCTGCTTATTTAATTTATATGCAGAGGACATCATGAGAAAGGCCAAGCTGGATAAAGCACAAGCTGGAATCAAGATTTCTGGGAGAAATATCAATAGCCTCAGATACACAGATGACACCACCCTTATGGCAGAAAGCAAAGAAGAACTAAAGAGCCTCTTGATGAAAGTAAAAGAGGAGAGTGAAAAAGTTGGCTTAAAACTCAACATTCAGAAAACTAAGATCATAGCATCCAGTCCCATCACTTCATGGCAAATAGATGGGAAAACAGTGGAAACAGTGACAGACTTAATTGGGGGGGGGCTCCAAAATCACTGCAGATGGTGACTGCAGCCACAAAATTAAAAGACAACTGCTCCTTGGAAGAAAAGCTATGACAAATCTAGACAGCATATTAAAAAGCAGAGACATTACTTTGCCAACAAAGGTCTGTCTAGTCAAAGCTATGGTTTTTTCAGTAGTCATGTATGGATGTGAGAGTTGGACCATAAAGAAAGTTGAGCATGGAAGAATTGATGCTTTTAAACTGTGGTATTGGAGAAGACTGTTGAGAGTCCCTTGGACTGCAAGGAGATCCAACCAATCCATCCTCAAGGAAATCAGTGCTGAATATTCATTGGAAGGACTGATATGGAAGATGAAACTCCAATACTTTGGCCACCTGATGCAAAGGATTGACTCATTTGAAAAGACCCTGATGCTGGGAAAGATTGAAGGCGGGAGGAGAAGGTGATAACAGAGGATGGGATGGTTGAATGGCATCACTGACTCGATGAACATAAGTTTGAGCAAGTTCCGGGATTTGGTGATGGAAGAGGAAGTCTGGTGTGCTGCAGTACATGGGGTCGCAAAGAGTTGAACACGACTGAGCAACTGAACCAAACTGAACTAAATCCAATGAATTCAACATTTATAAGAGAAAAGAGAAGGAGACTGGGTACAGAGACACAGAGATCACACGGGCCATGTGAAGACAGAGGCAGAGATTAGAGTGATATAGCACAAACCAAGGAATACCAAGGATCCCCAGCAATTACCAGAAGGTTGAAGAGAGGCAAGGAAGGCCAGCAGAGGAAACAAGGCTTTGCCAGCATCTTTACTTTGGACTTTCAGCCCAGTAATCATGTAAAGATGTAAAAGTTGGACCATAAATAAGGCTGAGTGCCAACAAATTGATGCTTTCGAACTGCAGAAGACTCTGGCAAGTCCCTCGGACAGCAAGGAGTTCAAACCAGTTGATCCTCAAGGAGATTAACTCTAAATATTCATTGGAAGGACTGATGCTGAAGCTGCAATACTTTGGCCACCTGATGTGAAGAGCTGACTCATTGGAAAAGACCCTGATTCTGGGAAAGATTGAAGGCAGGAGGAGAAGGGGACAACAGAAGATGAGATGGTGGGATGGATGGCATCACTGACTCAACAGACTTGAGTTTGAGCAAACTCTAAAAGACAGTAAAGGACAGAGAAGCCTGGAGTACTGCAGTCCATGGGGTCACAAAGTGTTGGACACAATTTAGCAACTGTCTCCAGAGCTGTGAAGGAATAAAGTAGCCTTATTTAAATCCACCCAGTTTGTGGTAATTTGTTATAGCAGCCCTAGGAAACTAATACAGGGTTAAGCCAAGTTCTATATCTTCCTACTGCATGATGGAGAATGAAGGAAAACAGGCTTAACAGGTATTCTTATGGAAAAGGTCTGGCAGTTTCAGCAGACCAGAGGCTCGACATTATAATACATAAAGCTAAAGAGATCCTTACATTTTGAAATATAGCCTGGAAGAAAGCAATGACAAACCTAGACAGCATATTAAAAAGCAGAGACATTACTTTGCCTACAAAGGTCTGTACATTCAAAGCTATGATTTTTTTCAGTAGTAATGGACAGAAGTTTGAGCAAAATCCAGGAGATGGTGAAGAATAGGGAAGCCTGGGGTGCTGCAGTCCATGGGGTTGCAAAGAGTCCAATATGACTGAGTGACTGAACAACAGCTCTGCACTAGCGAAGGTATGTATAAGGTATTGAGTCTTTTTCAGATGCCATGTTTAAAGGAGGAAATAAGAAGCATCTGGAATGCATTTTTAAATGTAATGTAAAACGTGCCTCAAAATTAAGTCATGTTATCATCCAATGTTACTGAGCAATTATTCTACATATACTTTGGCCACCTGATGCAAAGAGTCAACTCATTGGAAAAGACGCTGATGCTGGGAAAGATTGAAGGCAAAAGGAGAAGAGGGTGGCAGAGGATGAGATGGCTGGATAACATCACTGACTCAATGGACATGAGTTTGAGAAAACTCCAGGAGACAGAGAAGGACAGAAGAACCTAGTGTGCTGCAGTCCATGGGGTTGCAAAGAGTCAGACATGACTTAACAACTGAACAACAACGAAAATTCTACATATGTAGAATACAGTCTAACATCTAGGAAGAGCTCACCCAACTCCCAATGAGGTGGGGCTCTAACATGGGTACAACATGACAGGAAGCTACTGAAGGGTTTTAAAGGAAAGAATGATGAGAATGACATGGAAGCTTCTATATTTCAGATGGATTACTAAGGGAACTATGTGAGGATAGATTTTATCAGGACAAAAGGAGACAAGGGGAGATAAATTAAAAGGCTGTAATAATAGAGAAATGATGAATTCCATAATTACGATGGCGACAGTACGAATTAATAGGAAGTGAGGGATCTGAGGAATATTTAAGACATAAAACCAGAGCACTAATACAATAACATTTGACTCTGAAAACTATTGTGAGAATGAATTACACTAATATATGTCAAAGTGCTTAATACACAATAGGCACAAACAATAGACATCTAAACTCTCCTTTCCAGAGATCATAAGATTGAAATACATGTAACTCTGACAAGACAAATTGGTTATATGATTAGGAGTTATCTGTTGTCACTTCTGAGGCAAGCTCAGTTCAGTCACTCAGTTGTGTCCGACTCCTTGAGACCCCATGAACCGCAGCACGCCAGCCCTCTCTGTCAAGCTCATTTCTTCTTAAAATGCAAATAGCGTTATATATATAAATGTGTAGGTATACACACACACACATATATAAGTACCTATGTCTACAAACATACACACACATCCTTTAGGTTTTGTCCTCGTGTCAGATCAAGCTTCTGAGATCAATGAAGAAATACACTCTAAAAGGCTGATTTCCCTCCAATTTTACTCCCACATTAAACAGGAAATGAGACACACATGATAAACTATATGCTGTTTAGAAGTGTTGTCCTTTCGAGAAATGTCTGAAAGGAGAGAAAAACCAGACAGAAATGGAATGTATACATTGAAAAAAAAGCTAAAAATTCTAAATGAAATGATTGAGCTTTCCATACTACAGGAAATGAGCTTATTGATAAGCATAGATTTTTGCTTAAGGTAGCTTTTGATGCAATAAACATTTCATTTCTAAGCCAACATATGTGTTCATTTATGCTGAGCTATTAATATCTTTTCAGAATATGAAAAATAAATACACATGAATTTCCAACATAATAATACTGTAAGATGAAAATCCCAACTTAAAGCCTTTTTATTGATTGAGTAATCAATACAGAAAACTTGAACAGATATGTTCTCAAAGGATCCAAGTTACAACATGAAGAGTCCCTGACTTCAGATGTATTGTCACTGTATCTTAAAAAAAAGCTGCTGTGTGATAAGATAGCCTACCAATTAGGAATCGTAATTATTAAGCTGAATATATTAAGAGAAAACTTTAGCTCGGAGAAAGAACTAAAAATACAATGAACATTCAGGAAAAGTATCAGTTGTTATGAAATACTATAAAATTTGATTGAGCAAATATGTTTTAAGTACTTTTGATAACTATATTTTTAATTACTTATAAATCCATTTGAAAAGCATGTGAAAATTGTATATAATATGAACCTCATATTAACAAAAATATGAAATCTTCAAATGAATGATATCCAGAAACGTAATTATTCAATCCTTTCTTCTAAAAAAAGATATTTATTTATTTGGCTGCACCGTGTCTTAGTTGCAGTATGTGAACTCTTAGTTGCTACATGTGGGATCTAGTTCCCTGACCAGGGATCAAACCCAGACCCCCTGCATTGGGAGTACACTGGACCACCAGGGAAGTCCCTGTAATCCTTCTTTGTAGAAGACACTTACTTCACCTTCAACCATTTTTACTTATTCAAGAAACAGTTTTTGTGCAACCCTGTGCCCTAGACAACAATCTACATGCTGAAGACACAGATATGAACATAATACCATCTACGTGGTGCTAGTGGTAAAGAATCCACCTGTCAATGCAGAAAATGCAAGAGATATTGGGTTCAATCCCTCGGTCAGGATGATCCTCTGGAGAAGGAAATAGCAACCCACTCCAGTATTCCTGCCTGGAAAATCGCATAGACAGAGGAGCCTGGCAGACTACAGTCCATAGGGTTGCAAACAGTCGGACTGACTACAAACACACACACACACACACACACACACACACAAAGGGGAAGTTTAGGAAGACTCCAGATTTTTTGACTTAGGTGAATGCGTAGATCATAGTGCCATTTGCCAAAATGAGTACTATAAAAAAGAATTACAAGTTTAGGACCAAAGACAATGCATATGGGTTTGAGTTGCCTGTAGGATGCTTGATACGGACAGAGGCCAAGAAACACGTTTAGACTAGAAAACTGAATTTGAGTGTTATCCACATAGAAGTGAGAGTTGGTACATCAAGAGTGAAGGAGAGAAAGAATCTGTGGGATTTGAAAAAGAAAAACAAGAATAATGACAGAACCCTGTTTTTAAAGATAGGGAGAAGAGGACTTCCCTGATGATCCAGTGGATAAGAACCCACCCACCAGTGCAGGGGACACAGACTGGATCCCTTGGCAGGGAAGATCCCACGTGCTGCCAGGCAACTAAGCCTGCACGCCACAACTACTAGACCTTGCCCTAGACCCTGCAAGCCACCGCTACTAAAGCTGCATGCCTAGAGCCCATGTTCCGCAACAAGAGAAGCCACTGCAATGAGAAGCCAGCACACTACAACTAGAGAAAGCCATATGTCTAAATAAATAAATATTTTTTTAAAAAAAAGATAAGGAGAAGAAAGGTAGCCGTAAGAAAAAAATCTGAATAGGAACAGTCAGAAAAGAAAGAGGAAAGGGAGAGATTAAATAGGGAATAGAAAGGCTAGCGTCAAACCATGAAGAGAAATCAGAGCTGAAAACCGGGTGCTCTTTTTGCTACCACATACATGGTTAATAGCCAAACTCTAATTTTTACACATGTGAATAAAACTAGAGTTCCCTCTATAAGAAGTTAGAAATGTTGTGCAAAGACTTCTAAATGGCTACAGGTTGCAGTGCTATTCAAAGAAGTGCTTTTTATATTTTAGTCATATTATCAAATAATGTAATAAAAATAAATAAAACTATCTTTTGATTTCTCCAAGCATAACCCTTAAATATGTAAGGGATGGGGCAAGTTCAACTTCAAATCATAGTGCTAATTAGCTATACTCTTAAAATGTTTGTTTTGATGTAATCAAAAGATTTTTAGTTATCAGGATACATATGTTGAATAGGGTAAACACATTAAAAATGGTACACATTCATATTTCTGTAATTATTATAGTAAGTTTATACACAAAGTATCAGCAGGTTAATTTCCAAATTTGACAAATGTTTTGATGGATATTTATGTACGTGATTTATGTAACCAGATGCTACTCTGTCATCATAATACACAAGGTGATGGATAGGCAGTTCATGCCTTAGAGATGTTCTGTATAGATGATCAGTTAGTTCTCTGCTAGATATATCAAGTCAAGGAATTGTCATGCAGAGATTCCCTCCCATTCAAAATGGATTAGGTTGATTGCTATAGAAGAGACTTGGAGACAATGAAAGGAGAATAAAAAATAGTTAATATGCTATATACCATTTAACCCACTCCAGTGTTCTTGCCTGGAGAATCCCAGGGACGGGGGAGCCTGGTGGGCTGCCGTCTATGGGGTCGCACAGGGTCAGACACGACTGAAGCGACTTAGCAGTAGCAGCATACCATTTAAACAATGGCTATTCTTTTTTTCTGCTGCACTCTGGGGGGCTAGAGCCAAACATTATCTTTATCCTTATTTTAGCAGTAAGCACAAGGTTTTATACTTGATGATAATAATAATAATAGCTAATATTTATTATGGTTGGGAAGATCCCCTGGAGGAAGAAATGGCAAACCACTCCAGTATTCTTGCCTGAAAAATCTCATGGACGGAGAAACCTGGCAGGCTACAGTCCATGGGTTGCAAAGAGTAGGACACAACTGAGCAACTGAGCATGAACACGAATATTTACTAATTTATTGTGTGTCAAGATTCTGTGCTGTGCACTTTTCATGGATCACCTCATTTATTCTTCACAACAACTATGACTATTCCCATTTTATGAATAATGCAGTTGAGGTTTAGAGAGGTTGAGTTAACTTGTCCAAGGTCACAGAGAATGTAAGAAGCAGAACTAGAATTTAAACCCAAGCAGCAGTCTGATTCTACAATCCCAACTCTTAACTTCTGCTGTTATCAAAAGCAAGCTTTTCTTGAAAGAGCACACCCAAAGTTCCAGATTGGGAAATTTTAACTCTTAAAAGACAGGAAAAACTGGGGGGGTAGGGAAGTGGATTCCTCTTTCTCCTCTTTAGAATAAAAGAACTACAAATTCTTATTTTTATCATTCTGTATCAGCCACATAAACATTTTCACTACAGTGAAGTTTCACTTTAAAACAAACAAACAACAACAACAACAACAAAAAAAAAAAAAACGCAGCATTTGGAGGAAAAAAGTTGTAACTCTGTGCAATTGCCTGGAAATTGCTAGGCAACTTTCACCTTCTGTTATGATGTTCTGCACAAAGCATAGGAAACTGATTGAATGTTTAAAAACAGGCCCTAAACTATGTCTTAACTATACCTAGCCTCTTTTTGATCATTTATTTATTTTATGAAAGAAAATGCTACTACATAAAAATAAAATCATCTTTCACACATCTGGGATACATTACATTTCAAAGGTAAGTCACGTAATTTGTTTGGTTGAAATGCAAGTACTTCCTCTTGACAGCTCAACCAAACTATGTCCACTTCCTGTACCAAAGAAACCTCTACCTACATCAAGAGGCCACAGGAAGAAAAATTACAGAAATAATATTTTGACACTGCATTAAGCCTCCATTCCCCCTTAGTCCTTAGGCAAGTGGTACTGTGCATGTTTCTGAATGCAGATAAGAAATGAACTTATTCTCCTTCCCGTGGTCTCCACATCCAACAGAGAGAAAAATCTCATGGCCCCCTTCCCTGCTTTTTCCCCTTCCTCCTAGCTATACTCCTACTGAGTCCAAGAATAAAATATCACAGATTTGCAACTTCTCTTTGTTAAAAAGTAGTCACCCTTTGCAAACAGCAACCACACAGCCTTTCATGTGTCTGCTCTATTTTCAGGTCTATAATGTGCACTAGAGTGTCAACTCATCCATGTTAGTACATGTAAGAGAGAGACAAAAGAGATTCTTAACTTCCCTTCACCCTGAATAAAGATACCTAAAAACACCCAAAGCATCTGTATCCTTTTCACAGCCTACTCTCATGTTACCTCCTTTGCCCTCCAAAATGCTAACAGCTAACAAAGATAGATGCTACTCCTACTCCTTACTTCACAGATGGAAACTTTGAGGCACAAAACTATTAAGTTAATTGCCCAGTTAACTGTGTCTCACAGTTAATCAGAACAGCATGAAAAATTCAAATCCACATGTTCTAACTTCAAATATGGCATCCTTACCATCATCTACTGATGAAAAAAAAATCTGATTTTACAAAAATTCTAAATTACCTAAACTACATACTATGTGCACTACACAACCAAGTCAAATATAGATTATATTCATCTTGTCATTAACTGCCCAGGAAAGAGACAAGACAAAGAGTCCAGTGCATCTCAAAATATAACAAGGAAGAAGACAGTAATACTCACTGGCTTTCACCTGATATTACTTATATAATATGTAACTATAAAAGCGAATGACAGGTACTAAAATAAAATTTTCAAGGGAGTGATATTCTCACATGGGAAGTTCTGCACCAGTTCCAACTATGTTACCATTACTCAAGATATAATGCATCCAATTTTTTCAAAAACCTCTGTAGAAGCAAAATTTATCTTTGACGTTTAGATTTAACTTGTCAAAATAGGCCCAAAAAATCACAAAAGAACCTCCTAATGATTTAGAAGAGATGGACTAATAAGTGGGGAATAGCTGTCAGTATCATAACTACCATTTATTGAGTACTTGCTATATGCTTGACTCACCACTCAACATTTATATATATTCTCTCATTTATAATCACAACAATCCCGTTGGCATTATTATCCCAGGTTTACAGATGAGGAAATAAAGTTCAAAGAAGTCAATTATTTTGCCCAAGGTCAAATAGTAAACAGCAGAATGAGGATCCAAACTCAGGGAGTCCAGATTCCAAAAATAAACAAACAAACAAAAATTTATATAAAGGTACACGCACTCGATGGTAGGTGAACATAAAGGATCTCTAATGAACCATTGATCTGGGAATTCTTTGAGACTTCAGTTAATTTAATCTACCTGGTGAATTAAGTGACACACTGCATTTTATCAAACACAAGCTACTGCCCCAAAATACTGAGACTACTGTTTTCAGCATTTCACAAAATGGTTTTAATAGTCATTCCAAAGAAGAATTTAAAAGACTTTTAAGCAGCAACAGCATTAGCAACATAACTGTGTACTGCTTTGAAAGAAACAAGAGTCAATTCCATGAACAGGTTTTGGTATATTTGTTATAAATTCAAAAGCATTGGTTAGTAAAAAAACGCCTTTTATTTATAGAATTTTAAGTTCCTGAATCCTTCAAGTGCACTCAGAAAAAGGTTACATGATAATCAACCTACCAAGTACATACCAAAGGCCTACTAAGGTGCACTGCAATAAGAGAGGCTATAGGAAACAGATTAGAAACTTCCTCTGTCCACAAAGAGTTAGCAGGTTGTTTCCAACCAAACACACAGCCAGTCATGACTGGGACAACTAAAAACCCTTGCTATTTGTTATAGTTTGTGTGAGCTGCCCTACAAAAGAAACCTCTTTGGAAAAATAATTTGATCATTTTCCCAGAGCCCCTTTCACTTTCTTGCCAGCACTAACTCTTGCTTTAACCTATGGTTGGGGTTAGTTTCAGCATTAGTGCTGATATTGTTGATTTTTTTTCCTCACACTGAATCCAGAATTCTGCCTGGCTTTCGGCTCCCTCCCCCTTCTCTGCCTTTTAGCCTCTCCAACCCAAAGTGGAAACTGCAGACTCAAACTCCCCTATGGCTCCAGCAGCGAGAACTGGGCATGCTCAGAAGGCCAGGCAGGCTTTGGTTGCACCGACAGTTCCCCGCCCCTGATTTGCCGCTGCCCCCCTTCCCCCACTCCAACAACAGATCCTGAAATGTTTATCTGAAAGATACGAGGCCTCTTTTCCTCAAGAATGACCCCATTTTAATTTCATTTCGCAGGGTCTTTCAGTCTTGCGAAACCCCACCACCAGCCGAGGAAGCCCGCATAATTTTTCAGCACCGGGGACAGCGCCGCGTTCCCATTAACGTCCACCCTCCCCCACCTTCTCTTGCACCCCCCCACCCCCCCACCCGCCCCAACCTCAGCCCCCACCCCCGCACCAGCACGATGCCAAGGTCTCCCAGCAGCCGCAAACGCCGCAACTGCAATAGCTCCCAGCCGGAGGCCGGGCCGGAACGCCGGGCCGGCTGCTACTTACACTGCTCCGCTTTGGTGGACATGGTGCTGTCCAGATGGAAAGGCTTTGCCCCAAAATCTGTGTCGTGTGAGCTCCCTCGCTCCGCCAGCGATGTTGCGAGGAAAAGAGCGCATACCCCCCACCCCCCACCCCCTCGCTTTCCCCCTCCCTTAGGCCCGTGTCGCTACCATTCGGACAAAACGCACATCAAATTGCAGAATTCGGTCCCGGAAGGTTAGGAAATCGCCCCCGGAGAAATGGGTGGGATTTAATAGGCGGCCAAAGGCTTCCTGTCCGTCCCCTCCTGGAGCTGCCCGCGTTGATGTGGGCGGGGAGACCGAAAGAAGAGAGCAAGCTGCGGCTCCTGGTGAAATGGGGAAAATGGGCTCGACCAGGGGAGGAGTATTTCCATTCATAAGGCGCACGGAGGGGACGGGTGTTTCCCAGAGAAAAGCCTCTTAAAGTGCCGGAGTCCCCGACCATTTGGATCTCCCATTGGCGTTTTCCGGGCCTGTAAATCCTGCTTCGGGAGTAGCCCCCGATGCCTCAACGGGGTGACCGGAGAGGGACACAGGTGCGTCCCACGCTTGGTCTCAGCCTCCTAGAGGAAGGAGAGGGAGGCGGATCCGGGGCGGGCTGGAGAGAGCCGGAGCCGGAGGGTGGCGAGGATGCTCCTGAGGACCGCAAGGAAGGAAATGCAGAAGTAACCCTCAGCATGGCTTCCCGGCGTGCTGCGGTCCGTGCCCTCTGTCTCCCCTCTCAGATGGGCTCTCCTGCGGGTGATTAAGATGGGAGGTCCCAATGCCAGGGGGCTGTGAGAAGACTTTAGAAGTCGAGTCTAGGGAAGGAGGAGATTTCCTCCGATGGTGAGTGAAGCTGAAAGGACCACAGAAAAGGGAAATGCAGGATCGGAAACAGGAGGAATCAGCTGTGCGCCCATGCAACCACCCAGGAGGGAGACCGGCACCCTCTTCCTCTTAGGAAGACCCTCTGCTGGGAAACCAAACGAAGCCAATAGAAAAAGAAGGCGATGGAAACACGCATTAAGCATATTAATAGGAAAATACTTAAATACTCAAGTACAGTGTGGAAAGACACTCTGAGCCTGGACTTGGAGTCAGAAGAATCAGATTCAAGACTCAGCCCTACCACTTACTCATTCTAGGACTAATCCTAATCTCACTAAGCCTCAGTTGCTTCTTCTGTAAAATGGGAACAATAAAACCTACAGTCACTGAAAGAGTTAGTGGGTGGGTCAAATGATATAATGGATGTCCAAGTCCTTTTAAAATGAAAGTACTGTACAAGTGCCAATCATTATGACGATTCTTAATTCAAATAATTTCAATAGCTGGTGTTGTTAGCTGAGTTGGTTTAGCAAAAGCTTTGGGGACAGAACTGAGAGAATTGACCAATTATTTTTAATACTGATCACTGTGGTGACTAAATCAATGTTTTTCCATCTCTAAAAGTATTAGTTTAGGTAAAAGAGTGTTAAATTATGTAAGATATGGACAAAATATTCAAAAGAAATCTTTTGACAGTTAAGAGAAACTAAAGATCATGGCACCAGCAGATGTGGTGTCTGGTAAGGAACCCACTTCCTGGTTCACAACCTGTGCCTTTTTGACATGACTTCACATGGCAGAAGGGTCAAGGGAGCTCTGTGGGACAATCCCAATCCATTTCCCAAAAGTGCACGTCCTTCTCAGGGACTAGGATTTCAATATCCGGCTTTGTGGGGGGCAGGGGCAAAGAAACATTCACCCCATAGCCATGTCTGTCTGCAATATCTACCTTCAGGCTAGGGTCCTGGTTGGGTGATTTTCCAAGGGTTCTACATTCTCTGCCTAGGCTGAGAATTCTCCCTCTATTTCTTGAAAAGCTCTAACTTTTTACCATTCACATTTCTTTTTCAATAAGAAGCTTTTCCCTCAACAACCTTGAGTCATTCAGTAAACATATTTTGTGATTTTAATACAATCTTCCTGGTAACAGTTCCCTATGTTTACCTCCAGCCCAGATTATTCCTTTCATTCCACACTTGGTCCGATACTGTCCACTCAGCAAATGCTACTGTGTGTTTAGAGCTTTTCAAACCACAAGTGGCCTGAAGTAACTCCTGGTCTGACCCAAGCCAACCTAATCTTTCACCTGGCTCATTGTATAAAATCCTCCCTAGTCCCCCATCCATGATTTTCAATAGTTTCCTAAGTAGTCCAATTAAAATCTAAGACAGAACATCCTGTTTCTCAGCACAGAACCCTACAGTAATAGCTTCCCATTTCATTCAGAGTAAAAGCCAAAGTCTTAATAATGGAGAACAAACCCATACCTTTGACTATGGGAACCTTTATAGGCAAAGTGATGTCTCTGCTTTTTAATATACTGTCTGCCGCTGCTGCTGCTAAGTCGCGTCAGTCGTGTCTGACTCTGTGAGACCCCATAGACAGCAGCCCAACAGACTCCTCTGTCCCTGGGATTCTCCAGGCAAGAGTACTGGAGTGGGGTGCCATTGCCTTCTCCGATATACTGTCTAGGTTGGCCATAGCTTTCCTTCCAAGGAGCAAGCATTTTAATTTCATAGCTGCAGTCACTGTCCACAGTGATTTTGGAACCCAGGAAAATAAAATCTATCACTGCTTCCAATTTTCCCCCTTCTATTTGCCATGAAGTGATAGGACTGAACACCATGATATTAGTTTTTTGAATGTTGTTTTAAGCCAACTTTTCACTCTCCTATTTCACCCTCATCAAGAAGCTCTTTAGTTCCTCTTCACTTTCTTCCATTAGAGTGGTATCATCTGCATATCTGAGGTTATTGATATTTCTCCCTGCAATCTTGATTCCAGCTTGTGCCTCATCCAGCCCAGCATTTCACATGAGGTACTCTGCATGAGTGAGTGAAGTCGCTCAGTCGTGTCCAACTCTTTGCAACCCCATGGACATCAGACTCCTCCATCCATGGGATTTTCTAGGCAAGAGTACTGGAGTGGGTTGCCATTTCCTTCTCCAGGGAATCTTCCTGACCCAGGCATCGAATCCAGGTCTCCCACATTGTAGACAGACGCTTTATCGTCTGAGCCACCAGGGAAGTCCAACTCTGTATAGAAATTAAATAAGCAGAGTGACAATATACAGCTTTGATGTACTCCTTTCCCAATTTGGAACTAGTCCATTGTTCCATATCCAGTTCTAACTGTTGCTTCTTGACCCACAAACAGGTTTCTCAGGAGACAGGTAAGGTGATCTGGTTTCCCCATCTCTTTATTAAACTTTCTACTGCTACATTAAGAAAGTATAATATTGTTAAGGGGAACAGGTTGAGTCAGGCAGCCTGGTTTTGAATTCCAGCTCTGCCTGGGTGTGACCTTGAACAAGTTACTTCCCCATATCTCAATTTCCTCGCCTGCAAAATGCACATGATAACAGAGCTACATCAAAGGTTGTTATTTAGATTAAATGAACACACAGAATAGACAAAACTATAATTCAAAAAGATATATGCACCCCTATGTTCACAGCAACACTATTTACAACAATCAAGACATGGAAACAACCTAAATGTCCATTGACAGATGAATGGATAAAGAAGATGCAGTATATATACATACAAAATGGAATATTACTCAGTCATAAGAAAGAATGAAATAATGCCATTTGCAGCAACATGGATGCATGGTCACACTAAGTGAAGTAAGTCAGAAAGAGACAATTTCATATATCACTTATGTGTGGAATTGATGATATGACACAGATGAACATATCTACAAAACAAAAGCAGACTTAGATATAGAGAATAGACTTGTGATTGCTAAGTGGGAAGAGGGTGGGAGAAGGAAGGATTGGGAGTCTGGGATTAACAGATGCAAACTGCTATATGTAGGATGGATCAACCATAAGGCCCTACTGTATAGCACAGGGAACTCTATTCAATATCTTGTGATAAACCATAATGGAAAAGAATATATAACTGAATCACTTTATTGTATAGCAGAAATTAAGCACAACACTGTAAATCACCTACACTTCAATAGAATTTTTAAAACAAAGGATCTGAACAATCCCTGTTGTTAAATGATATAGGATAAAAAAATGATATAGGATAATCTAGAAGAGTCACTGGCACATATGAGTGTTTGCTTTTTTTTTTTTTTTTTTTTGCATTACTGTCCAAGCCATTCAAGCGTACCCATTTCATTAAGGTTAGTTTCAACGGTTTCAGACCCCTCAAAGCCTTAAATCATCCATGTTTAGTCAGTTCAGTCGCTCAGTCTTGTCCAACTCTTTGCAACCCCATGGACTGTAGCACGCCAGGCTTCCCTGTCCATCACCAACTCCTGGAGCTTGCTCAAACTCATGTCCATCAAGTCGGTGATGCCATCCAATCATCTCATCCTCTGTCGTCCCCTTCTCCTCCTGCCTTCAGTCTTTCCCAGAGTCAGGGTCTTTTCCAATGAGTCAGCTCCACAACAGATGGCCAATGAATATTCAGGACTGATTTCCTTTAGGATTGACTGGTTGGGTCCCCTTGCAGTCCAAGGGATTCTCAAGAGTGTTCTCCAACACCACAGTTCAAAAGCATCAATTCTTCCATGCTCAGCCTTCTTTATGGTCCAACTCTCACATCTATACATGACTACTGGAAAGACCACAGCTTCGACTAGATGGACCTTTGTCAGCAAAGTAATGTGTCTGATTTTCAATATGCTGTCTAGGTTGGTCATAACTTTTCTTCCAAGGAGCAAGTATCTTTTAATTTCATGGCTGCAGTCACCATCTACAGTGATTTGGGAGCCCAAAAAAACAAAGTTTGTCACTGTTTCCATTGTTTCCTCATCTATTTCCCATGAAGAGATGGGACCGGATGCCAGGAACTTAGTTTTCTGAATGTTGAGTTTTCAGCCAACTTTTTCACTCTCCTCTTTCACTTTCATCAAGAGGCTTTTGAGTTCCTCTTCACTTTCTGCCATAAGGGTGGTGTCATCTGCATATCTGAGGTTCTTGATATTTCTCCCAACAATCTTGATTCCAGCTTGTGTTTCTTCCAGTCCAGCGTTTCTCATGATGTACTCTGCATATAAATTAAATAAGCACAGTGACAATATACAGCCTTGATGTACTCCTTTCCCAATTTGGAACCAGTCTGTTGTTCCATGTCCAGTTCTAACTGTTGCTTCTTGACCTGCACACAGATTTCTCAAGAGACAGGTCAGGTGGTCTGGTATTCCCATCTCTTTAAGAATTTCCCACTGTTTGTTGTGATCCATGCAGTCAAAGGATCATAGTCAATAAAATAGTCAATAAAGCACAAGTAAATCTTGTTCTGGAACTCTCTTGCTTTTTCTGCGATCCAGCGGATGTTGGCAATTTGATCTCTGGGTCCTCTGACTTTTCTAAATCCAGCTTGAACATCTGGAAATTTTCAGTTCATGTACTGTTGAAGCCTCGCTTGGAAACTTTTGAGCATTACTTTGCTAGCATGTGAGTTGAGTGCAATTGTGCAGTAGTTTAAACATTCTTTGGCATTGTCTTTCCTTAGTATTGGAATAAAACTGATCTTTTCCAGTCCTGTGGCCACTGCTGAGTTTTCCAAATTTGCTGTCATATTGAGTGCAGCACTTTCACAGCATCATCTTTTAGGTTTGGAAAATAGCTCAGGTGGAATTCTATGACCTCCACTAGCTTTGTTTGTAGTGATGCTCCCTAATGCCCACTTGACTTCAGACTCCAGGATGTCTGGCTCTAGGTGAGTGATCACACCATCATGGTTATCTGGATCATTAAGATCTTTTTTGTATAGTTCTTCTGTGTATTCTTATCACCTTGTCTTAGTATCTGTTGCTTCAGTTAATCATCCATGTTACTGATACCCTAATTATCAACCGAGGCTTTTACAAGTTCAGCCTCCTAACATGTCCATTGGGCTAATTCACTAAACTGAATCATATCCCTTAGTCAGATGGCCTGACTTACTGCTTCAAAGAAACAAATATGAACTCCTTCATATTTCCTTGTCTCCACTGATCAATATTAACCTTTCTCGCTTTCTTTTCTTCCATTTCAGAAGTAGTGCCCCTCTACATTGCCAGGTGAAGGGCCCTTTTCTTCTTAATCTATACCTCTAATTATAAATGCTGCTGTTAATCATCCTCTCTTTCCAGCATTTTAAGTCTATATTTTTTCAATGGATTGTTCCACTGTGCTCACAGACATGAATAAATTTTACATCCTGGAAATGGGGTACTTGTCATCACTGAATAAGTGATCTCCATTTTCCCACCCACTGCCTCCATTTTCTCAGCATCCAATCCATTATCATCTTCTTGCTGAAACAGCTTCTTTCAGTAGTCACTAATAATTTCCTAATAGTCAATTACAATTATCTTATCTCTTGGTGACTAATTCCACATATCAAATATCTCCCTATTCATTTTTGAAACTCCTTTTTCCCTTAATTTCAATGCTATAATGTTCTGAAAAATCTTCTCTAAGCTTTTTGGTGCTGGTATTGTTTAATGAAGTATTCTCAGCAAAGAAATATAAAAAAAATTAGTGCCATAAACACTAATTTTGCCTCTGCCCACTGCCATCAATGGCTTAGCTGGTAAAGAATCTGCCTGCAATGCAGGAGACCTGGGTTCGATCCCTGGGTTGGGAAGATCCCTGGAGAAGGGAAAGTCTACTCCAGTATTCTGGCCTGGAGAATTCCATTGACTGTAAAGTCTATGGGGTCACAAAGAGTGGAACACGACTGAGTGACTTTCACTTTCACTGCCATCAAATCTTAATTTGTCATATTTATGCTAATATTTTATTTTTAATAAAAAAAATTTTTAGATTCACTGCTAAGTCACTTCAGTCGTGTCCGACTCTGTGTGACCCCACAGACGGCAGCCCACCAGGCTCCCCCATCCCTGGGATTCTCCAGGCAAGAACACTGGAGTGGGTTGCCATTTCCTTCTGCAATGCACGAAAGTGAAAAGTGAAAGTGAAGTTGCTCAGTCATGTCCGACTCTTAGTGACCCCATGGACTGCGGCCCACCAGGCTCCTCCGTCCATGGGATTTTCCGGGCAAGAGTACTGGAGTGGGGTGCCATTGCCTTCTCCATAGATTCACTAGAAACCCCCATAAAACTTAACCTAATTTGTGGTTAATCAAACACTCATATTTTTATACTGTTCATTTATTGATTCAGCAGATATTTACTGAGTACCTATCATATGCCAAACACTGTTGTAGGCACTGGGGATACTGTCATGAACATGTATGACACAAATCTCTGCTTTCATGGAGCCAGTATCATAGTGGGGAAGACAATCTTCCTCAAAATTAAATAAGCAAAATAAATAGTATATTGCTGCTAAGTCGCTTCAGTCGTGTCCGACTCTGTGCGACCCCATTGACAGCAGCCCACCAGGCTCCCCCGTCCCTGGGATTCTCCAGGCAAGAATACTGGAGTGGGTTGCCATTTCCTTCTCCATGCATGAAAGTGAAAAGTGAAAGTGAAGTCGCTTAGTCGTGTCCGACTCTTAGCAACCCCATGGACTGCAGCCTACCAGGCTCCTCCATCCATGGGATTTTCCAGGCAAGAGTACTGGAGTGGGGTGCCATTGCCTTCTCCAAAATAGTATATTAGGTACTGATAATTACACAATACAAAAAAAAAAATACTAAACCAGGGGAAAGACATAGGAAATGTTGAAAAAAGTTGGAATTTTGGATAGGGTAAATTTTAGATAGGATAGCTCCATATGCTATATGTTGTTGTCCAGTCACTCAGTCGTGTCCAACTCTTTGTGACCCCATGGACTGCAGCACACAGGTTTCCTTGTCCTGCACTGTCTCTCAAGGTTTGCTCAAACTCATGTCCATTGAATCAGTGATGCCATCCAACCATCTCATCCCCTGTCATCCCCTCAATATTTCCGAGCATCAGGGTCTTTTCCAGTGAGTCAGCTCTTCGCATCAGGTGGCCAAATTACTGGAGCTTCAGCTTCAGCATCAGTCCTTCCAATGAATATTCAGGATTGATTTCCTTTACAATTGACTGGTTTGATCTCCTTACTGTCCAAGGGACCCTTGGACAACAAGCATCCAAGCATCATTCATCGACGCTTAGCTTTCTTTACGGTCCAACTCTCACACTCGTGCATGACTACTGGAAAAACCACAGCTTTGACTATACGGATGTTTGTCAGCAAAGTGATGTCTCTGCTTTTTAGTATGCTGTGTGGTTCTAGTTCCTGTCCTACAGGGAACACTTTAACCCCCACTACCCTACAGGAGCTAAATTCAAAATACCATTACCTACTTCCAGCCTGGAGTACAGCATGTTTCTAACATCAACCCTACTCACAAATTTGAATTTCTATTCACTTTCCAATACAAATTGATTTTTATCTTGTTTTGAACTCAGCCATGCCCTATTTGTCATTACTATGAGTTTAGGCCCAATGCATGTACATATTACCATCTTGAATGAATAGTGTCTGTCTATTCCATTTGACCCTTCCTTCATCTTCTGAATCACTCCCCTAAAATATGAGTTGTTTCTCAGAGCTTCGGCCTTGGAATTCTTATCTTTCCTCTAAATCTTTCTTCTTTAGATATACTATCTATTCCCATGCTTCAACTACAACTTACATATTGAAGATTCTCAAATCTTTAAATTTTGTGTCCCAACTCGTCTACCAAGATTCAAGCTCTTCTTTTTAACTGTTTGATAGATGGTATTTTGACTGTACAATTAATACCTTAAACTCAGTATACATCAATCATGCATTAGTTTCCTACACCAATCAACACCTCTTTCTGAGGCCATTAGTCTCACTGTTATCCAGACTTGAAATCTCAGTGGTGTTTTACTCTCCAGTATTCTCTCATCCACAGATTGGTTCCAAATAGGAAAAGAAGTACGTCAAGGCTGTATATTGTCACCTTGCTTATTTAACTTATATGCAGAGTACATCATGAGAAACACTGGGCTGGAAGAAGCACAAGCTGGAATCAAGATTGCCGAGAGAAATATCAATAACCTCAGATATGCAGATAACACCACCCTTATGGCAGAAAGTGAAGAGGAACTAAAGCCTCTTGATGAAAGTGAAAGAGGAGAGTGAAAAAGTTGGCTTAAAGCTCAACTTTCAGAAAACTAAGATCCTGGCATCTGGTCCCATCACTTCATGGCAAATAGATGGGGAAACAGTGGAAACAGTGGCAGAGTTTATTTTTTGCAATCACTGCAAATCATGATTGCAGCCATGAAATTAAAAGATGGTTACTCCTTGGAAGGAAAGTTATGACCAACCTAGATAGCATATTGAAAAGCAGAGATATTACTTTGCCAACAAAAGTCCGGCTAGTCAAGGCTATGGTTTTTCCAGTGGTCATGTATGGATGTGAGATTTGGACTGTGAAGAAAGCTAAGCACCAAAGAATTGATGCTTTTGAACTGTGGTGTTGGAGAAGACTCTTGAGAGTCCCTTGGACTGCAAGGAGATCCAACCAGTCCATTCTAAAGGAGATCAGCCTTCATTGGAAGGACTGATGCTGAAGCTAAAACTCCAATACTTTGGCCACCTCATGTGAAGAGTTGACTCATTGGAAAAGACCTTGAGGCTGGGAGGGATTGGGGGCAGGAGGAGAAGGGGAGACAGAGGATGAGATGGCTGAATGGCATCACCAACTTGATGGACATGAGTATGGGTGAACTCCAGGAGTTGGTGATGGACAGGGAGGCCTGGCGTGCTGTGATTCATGGGGTCGCAAAGAGTCGGACACGACTGAGCGACTGAACTGAACTGATTCTCTCATCCATATAATCTAATCAGGCTTTGCTGCACACTGTGTTGTGTCCTCCTCCCTTCTTAATGCATATGTGCAAACCTTAACTTCCGATATAATGGTATTGGGAAGTGAAGGCCTTTGGGAAGTAATTGGGATTAAATGAGACCAAGAGACTGAGGCTCTCATAATGGCATTATTAGTGTCCTTATAGGAACAAGAAGAGAGACCAGAGCTCATACTCTCTCTCACTCTTGGTCTTGCTCTCAGACTCCCTTCCTCTCCCCCATGTAAGGACACAGTGAGAAGGCAGCCAAAGAAGGGAGCCCTCACCAAGGAAATGAATCTGCCAGCACCTTTATCATAGACTTACCAGCCTCTAGAACTATAAGAAATAAACTCCTGTTGTTTAAGCCACTCAGAACTGATAGTAGTAGTAAACCAATATAGGTTTCAAATTTTAACATTTCTCTTTCAGACCTGTCCTTGGAGTCAATTCTTTCTTTCCATACTTTTTGCTATAACACTAATTTATCTCTTCTTGATCTCACATCTGAATTACTAAAACTCCTCCCTGAGTAGTTCCCCTAGTGTTAATCTCACTCCACTCTAATCTATTCCATATTAATCATCCTAAAGTAGAATGTACCATTGATTCCAGTACCCTCTGCTATAGTCAAACTTATTCTTTCAACTTCCTCATCGTTAAGTCTCTACTTATGTCATTTCCTTTGCCTGGAATTCATTTCTCTATATTCTTTCCTATAAAAATCTACCTTTGTTCTGCTCAATTGCTACTTCAGCCATAAATCCTCAGCTTTTATTCAGAGTAATTTCTCCTTCATCTGACTCCCAGGATGCTCTGCCTGTACCATTCATATGGTACTTATCTGCTAACTTATACCACATTTATCTACTTACTGTCAACTCTTTGTGAACAGGGGTCATTTACGTAGCCATATCAAGCCTAAAACAAAGTCTTGCCCACAAGAACAGTATAAAGAATATAAACTTTGAGATAAATTGTCATTCAAATCCAGACTCTGCCACTGCTTGACCTTGGGCATACTAAATTTCTCTAAGTATTTAAGCTGTCAACCATTGTGCCTGATACCCTCACAGTTTCTTTTCCAGTAAACTGACCCCAAATAGCTTCTGCTGAAAGAGCGCAAGAAGTTTACTCCCCAAAAGATCTCCCCCATAGAAATGTAAATAAGAAAGTAGAAGAATCAGCCACTTAATCATAAAAAGAGAAGAGAAAAGAAACATAAATAGGAAAGGAGGGTTACCTGACTTATATCAATGATAGGCAACCACACAGCTATTCACAGAATTTGGTTCGAATGTTCCTAAAACTGCCAAGGACTATGAAGGACCTTCTCACTCCAAGTTTTATTTCACCCTGTCAGAATGGTTTCCATTCTGAGGGCTACTAATTCAGCTTTTCCAAGATAACTGTTAAAGATAACTGTTTTACTAAGATTCCTGTTTTCTACACACACACACACACACACACACACACAATATTTCCTTTATTTAATACAACAGTTTATTGTTGTTCAGTCACTCAGTCATGTCCAACTCTTTGCGACCCCATGGACTGCAGAATCCCAGGCTTCCCTGTCCATCACCATATCCTGGAGCTTGCTCAAACTCTTGTCCATTGAGTTGGTGATGTCATCCAACCATGTCATCCTCTATCACCCTCTTCTCCTCCTGCCTTCAATCTTTCCCAGCATCAGGGTCTTTTCCAGTGAGTCAGCTTCTTGCTATATTGCAAGAAGCTTCCAGTATTGCAGCTTCAGCTTTAGCATCAGTTCTTCCAATGAACATTCAGAGTTGACTTCATTTAGGATTGACTGGTTTGATCTCTTTGCAGTCCAAGGGACTCTCAAAAGTCTTCTCCAATACCACAGTTCAAAAGCATGAATTCTTCAGCACTCAGCCTTCTTTATGGTCCAGCATTCACATCCATACATGACTACTTGAAAAACCGTAACTTTGACTGTATGGACCTTTGTTGGCAAAGTAATGTCTCTGCTTTTAATATGCTGTCTAGGTTGGTCACAGCTTTTCTTCCAAGGAGCAAGCGTCTTTTAATTTCATGTTTGCAGTCACCATCCGCAGTGATTTTGGAGCCAAAAAAATAAAGTCTGTCACTGTTTCCATTGTTCCCCCCATCTATTTGCCATGAAGTGATGGGACCAGATGCCATGATCTTAGCTTTTTAAATGCTGAGATTTAAGCCAGCTTTTTTCACTCTCCTATTTCACCGTCATCAAGAGGTTTTTTAGTTCCTTTTTGCTTTCTGCCATAAGGGTGGGGTCATCTCCATATCTGAGGTTGTTGATATTTCTCCCAGCAATCTTAATTCTGGCTTTTGCTTCAAGCAGCCCAGCATTTTGCATGATGTATACTGCATATAAGTTAAATAAGCAGAGTGACTATATACAGCTTTGACATACTTCTTTCCCAATTTGGAACCAGTCTATTGTTCCATGTAAGGTTCTAACTGTTGCTTCTTGACTTGCATACAGTTTTCTCAGGAGGCAGGTAAGCTGGTCTGATATTCTTTAAAAATCTCTTTAAAAATTTTTCAGTCTGTTGTGACCCACACAGTCAAAGGCTTTAGCGTAGTCAATGAAGCAGAAGTAGATGTTTTTCGGGAATTCTCCCACTTTTTCTATGATCCAAGAGATGTTGGCAATTTAATCTCTGGTTCCTCTGCCTTTTCTAAATCCATCTTGAACATCTGGAAGTTCTCGGTTCACATACTTTTAAAGCCTAGCATGGAGAATTTTGAGCATTACTTTGCTAGTGTGTGAGATGAGTAAAATTGTGCAGTAGTTTGAGCATTCTTTGGCACTGTCTTTTTTTGGGATTGTAATAAAAACTGACATTTTCCAGTCCTGTGGCCACTGCTGAGTTTTCCAAATTTGCTGGCATATTGAGTGAAGCACTTCCACAGCATCATCTTTTAGGTTTGGAAAATAACTCAGCTGGAATTCCATCACCTCCACTAGCCTTTGTTTAACCTGATGCTTTCTAAGGCCCACTTGACTTCGCACTCCAAGATGTCTGGCTCTAGGTGAGTGATGACACCATCATGGTTATCTGAGTCGTTAAGATCTTTTTTGTATCATTCTTTTGTGTATTCTTGCCACCTCTTCTTAATATCTTCTGCTTCTGCTAGGCACATAATGTTTCTGCCCTCATTGTGCCCATCTTTGCATGAAATGTTCCCTTGGTATCTCTAATTTTCTTGAAGAGATCGCTAGTCTTTCCCATTCTATTGTTTTCCTCTGTTCCTCAGCACTGTTCACTTAGGAAGGCTTTCTTATCTCTCCTTGCTATTCTTTGGAACTTTGCATTCAGATAGGTATATCTTTTTTCTTCTTTGCCTTTCACTTCTCCTCTTTCCTCAGCTATTTGTAAGGCCTCCTCAGACAACCATTTTGTCTTTTTGCATTTCTTTTTCTTGGGGATGCTTTTCATCATCACCTCCTATCCAGTACTGTATGTATATCTATGGTTCTTCAGGCATTCTATCAGATATAATCCCTTGAATCTACTCATCACTTCCACCGTATAATTGTCACTTGGACATCTTCAAATATGTAAGTGTGTAAATATTAAATTACACTATGTCTTTGTTTAGTCGCTAATTCGTGTCTGACATTTTGTGACCCCATGGACTGCAGCATGCCAGGCTTCCCTGTCTTTGACCACCTTCCAGAATTTGCTCAAACTCATGTCCATTGAATCAGTGATGTCATCCAACCATCTCATCCTCTGTCATCCAACCATCTCATCCTCTGTCATCCCCTTCTCCTCTTGCCTTCAATCTTTCCCAGCATCAGGGCTTTTTCCAATGAGTTGGCTCTTCATATCAGGTCACCAAAGTATTGGAGCTTCAGCATCAGCATCAGTCCTTCCAATGAATATTCAGAGTAGATTTCCTTTAGGATTGACTGGTTTGATCTCCTTGCAGTCCAAAGAACTCTCAAGAGTCTTGTCCAGCACCACAATTCATATAGTGTAATAAAAAAAACACACTATACTATTGTTAACATATTTGGGCATAATACGTTATTATATTTTATTTCAAAACCTGGAGCTAGAATTCCTCTTGGGAGGTAATTTATATAGCTCCGGTAAATTCCCCACAAGTGTTTGGGAAAAGAAGGTCCTATAAATTTAGATACAGAGTGACCCATTTTGTCAAGGATAAAGAGAATTATCCTGATAAATAGAGGGAAAAGAGAAGAAAAAGATAGAGACAGGAAAATGACAGAAGTTATTTGTCCAGTGTTTGACCTGACTCTTCTCTGAACTTTTTAAAATATTCAATAAAGTTATCTAAATGATAAGTCTTGGTGCAAGTGGGTATTTTGTGGAAAGAAGAGTCTGGACTTTGTGCCCAGGGTGATATGAGGTAAAACCAAGATAATATCAGAGATGCAGGAGTAGAAATCAAGAGAAACATGATAAAATATTTCAGAGGAACTAGTGATATCAAAGAAAGGCTGTATAAATGAGATTTGACCAATTTAACCAAATCTTTATTGCAAAGAAAGACTCCAGTTAATGTTTGGGTGGCCCTCACAATGAACCCTCTACTGCATGTGGTAAATTTTGATTCCATAGAAACAAAAAGATCCAGCTAAAATGCTCAATATCTTATCTGTATAAAATGGGGTTAGTGATGACTATCTCAAAATCTCAGATGTGATGAATCAATGAAATATATGTATAAAGTGCTCAGCAATGGATATTAAATGCATAGAGCTCTGATCCAGTCTGCTACTTATAATCTCAATCTTGAACTAATCACTTGGACCTGCTTATGTGATTTGGCTCTACTAATTACTCTATGGGTTTCCCTGGTGGCTCAATGGTAAAAAAAATCTGCCTGCCAATGAAGGAGGTGCAGGTTTGATCCCTGGATGGGAAAGATCCCCTGGAGAAGGAAATAGCAACCCACTCCAGTATTGTTGCCTGGAAAATCCCATGGACAGAGCAGCCTGGTGGGCTACAGTCCATGCGGTCACTAAAACATATGACACAATTTAGAGACCAAAACAAACAAACAAATTATATGTTTTTCTATTTCTACCCACATTTCAAGTTTATGAGCAATTTTATGTGCCTTTTCAAATTTATGTGCAATATTATCACCCAGGTTCCAGCTTTGGATCTTCCCAATAATGTTGCTGCTCCTCTACCCTGGAAGCCTTACCTCAAGTTGCCTTTACTTATAACCCTTCTAGTTACATTCAGTCTTGTGCCCAGAACAACATCCCATCTGACTGGTCTACCCTGATCCTGTAGATAGGGTCAAATCACAAGATTCTTGTGGCCAAAAAAAAAATATATATATATATATCTTATGCTTTTATATACCTACATTATGTAAAACAAAGAAGCTAAGTTCCTAACAGTTACTGAGATAGCAATGAAAAGGGAGCGTAAGGATTGCTGAAAATTCTTCTCCATAAAAGCAAGAGAAAACTGGCAAAAATTATCAGGATCAACTTTTTCTAAACTCTGGACTTCAACTAAAGGCTTGCAGCCACCCAGGCAACATTAACTGAAAAAAAAAAAAAAAACCTCAATAAGGTCAGAGAGCTTTGTAGCATTTTAATTTGCGCTGGTCCCATCCCCTACTCTTGTGCTCTGAAGTGGCCTTGAAAACTAACAGACTATATTTGCAGTAAAAATTAGCAGCTGGCAGCAACTGAATGTGACAGAACCAGGTTGGGGCTCCCTCAGAGTTTTGTTCTCAGTGGATTATCATTATTTGATCTCTCAGATAATTTCCTAGAAGATACTACTTACAAGATTGTCTGTATTTGAACTGATGGGGAGCTTGCCCATGTACAAATTTGAAAAGGTTTTCCTGAGGCATTGGTCAAAAACGATTGCAGGCATCACAGCTGTCTGAGCAGTGGATAACAGTTGAGACAAACAGTAAACTAACCAAAAAGCTTAAAAGGAAAATATGAAGAATGAGATATTGCAGGGGCTTTGAAAAGCTCCAACATATTCCTAGGAACCTAGAAGTCCATTCACACACATCAGACTGTGCACATGCCTGAGGTATACACATTCTCAAGAAAAAAAAAAAAAAAAAACAAGAAGGCCCTACGCTGTCACCTCTGGCTGACCTTAAGACATTGTATAGGAAGTGAAACCCAAGACAGAGTTGTCCACTGCTCAGCTGAGAGCTGTATACATACCCTCAACACACACACACACACACACCCACACACACAGATTCTCTGCAAAAACAAAAGACTTATTTTTTTCTAGACAGTTAAGAAAATCTCCATCCGATAATTAGCTGACCACTAAGCTAATCAAGCACAGGCTTCTGTGGCCACACACAAGAAAGAATAGACTTTATATATTTAATAAACAAACATATATTTATATATGTTTATATATATATATAATTAATAAACAAATAATAAACAAACTATTAAAAATGAAAACAATGAATCCTAGTGAAGGAAAAAACATCTGGTTTCCAGAGTTACCACATTATATTAAATTAAATGTCCAGTTTTCAACAAAAATTGTGATCTAAGAAAGCATAACACACACACACACACACACACACAGAGGGAGAAAAGCAACCAATAGAAACTGGCTATGAGAAAGCCAGAAACAAAGAAAGTAAGAGAGCCTTCCTTATTAGAGAAAGACAAATCAGCTATTTTAAATATGTTCAAAGAACTAAAGGAACCCATATCTAAAGGATAAAGGAAAGTACATGAGCTATGTCTCACTACTTAGAAAATACCAATAAAAAGATTTTTTTTTAATTTAAGAACCAAAGAGAAATTTAGAGCTGAAAATGACAACCAAAATGAAAAACTCAGTAGATGATCTTAAACAGAAGGTTCAAGCAGACAGAAGAAAGACATTAGTGAGCTTGCATACAGGTTAATTGAGTGTCCAGTCTGAGCAACCAAAAGAAATTTTTTTAAGTGAACAGAGCCTCAGAGACATCATTAAACATATCAATATATTCATAATGGAAGTCTAAAAAGGAGAGGAGAGAAAGGTACAAAAATATTAAAGAAATAATGTCTGAAAACTTCCCATATAGGATGCAAAATATTAATCCACATATTCCAGAAGTTCAACGAGTTGCTAGTGGAATAAATTCAAAAAGATCCACACCTAGAGACATCACAGTCGAGCTGTTAAACGCCAAAAATAAAGAAAGTAGCAAGAGAGAAGTCACTTGTCTCTTACATTTGAAACTCAGCAAGATTAACAGCTGATTTTTCATAAGAAACCATGGATATCAGAAACAGTAGGATGAGATATTCAAAGTGCCGAAAGAAAAAAAAAACTGTCAATCAAGAACTCTACATCCAGAAGAGGTATCTTCAAAATGAAGGTAAAATTAAGGCATTCACAGATAAATAAAAACCTAGAGAATTTATTACTAGCAGACATCCCTAAAAGAAATATTAAAGAGAGTCCTTGAGAATGAAATGAAAAAACTCAAATCCAAAAGAAGAACATTGAAAAGGCAATTACATAGGTGAATATAAAAGACAATAAAAATGTATTTTTTGTAACCAAGTAAGTACTTAATTATGTGAAGTGTCATTATTATTATTATTATTATTCCAATGTGTGTGAAACTTCAGTGGAGATAACCATTTAGCCAGGTAAGGCAAAACAAACCTGATGATAAATGAGATAGTAGACTTCACAGCCAATCAATGGGATAATAGATTTCGCAGCCAGATAACACTAATTCCCCCCTTAAAATACAGTAGCACTAACTACTGGTAGAAATTGTGAGTTTAAGAGAAGTTAGTCATAGGTTCTAAGAATTCTGTCAGAAGATATTTAGCTTTAAGTAATGGTTAAAACATTCAAACATCCTAAAGGAACCTACCAAAATTGGACTGGAGTTTGAACAGGACATAAAGCCTGGAAATTATCATCATAAAAGTAATGGTTGATGTAAAGGGACAACAGTAGCTCCCTAAATGAAATAACATGCGTAGAGGATAGTAGAGGACCAAGGACTGAGACTTTAAACAGAAGAACAACTTCCCTGGTGGTCCAGTGGCTAAGACTTCATGCTCCCAAGGCGTGCAGCCCAGGTTCAATCCCTGGTCAGGAAACTACATCCCACATGCTGCAACTAAAGATCCTGAATGTTGCAGCTAAAAGGATACCCTACACAGCAACAAAGATCCCTCATGCCACAACTAAGACCTGATGAGACTGTGATTGTTAGTCACTCAGATCAGATCAGATCAGATCAGTCGCTCAGTTGTGTCCGACTCCTTGCAACCCCATGAATCGCAGTACGCCACGCCTCCCTATCCACCCTGTCCATCAGTTGTGTCCAACTCCTTGTGATCCCATGGACTATAGACCACCAGGTTCCTATGTCCATGGAATTCTCCAGGCAAGAATATTGGAGTGGGTTGCCATTCCCTTCTCCAGGGAAACTTTGCAATCCAGGGATCAAATCAGGATCTCTTGCATTGCAGGCAGATGCTTTACCAGCTGAGCCACCAGGGAAGTTACAAAGACCTCATGCAGATGAATAAATAAATAAACAAACTTTTAAAAATTTTAAAGGAAACAGAAGATTGGGAAAAAGGCCAGCCAAAATATAAATATTTTCTATAGTAAAAATAGCCAATCACACAACCAGGAAAAAAGAATTCTTGAATTTCTAATAAAAACATGATTTTCAAAAACTGTTTCAATTTAACTGTTTCTATAAAAAGAATTTTTAAAGGAAAATGCAAAAATTAAAGGTTTATCCAGTCTACCTAGAAGCGTGTGTGCGTGTGTGTGTATGTGTGTGTATACATATATATGTAAACTTCATGTAACTGCTCCAGAAATGTAATTTCACTTAGAAAAGTAGCAAGGATACTATCTCTAAATTACTCATCACCAAAATTTCTGAAAATAAGCCTGTCATTTGGCTCACTTTGATAAAGAAGAGAATCCTATTTCCTATGTTAATTATGAAGAACTATAACCTTTATTCTCAATAAAATATTAATGAAGGAACAGTTTCTGAAAAGAGCCCCATTTAATGACTGAGTCCTGGGTTAATTTAAGAAACATTTACTGAATCCTATTATATGCAGTAGATTCCACTCCTCATTCTCTGGATGATCAAAGACTTTCTCTGCTATCCCATATGTAGATATCCAACCACAGGCTGCTATGCTACTTATTATCTACCTGTTTTCAAAAATATCAGCCATTCTACCTCTTTACCCTAGATGAAGCTGATTCTAATAAATCAAATTTGCCGAAGGTCTAGAGGGCCATTCTAACATTTTGTTGTCTTTAAGAAGATAACATATAAAACACATAAACTACAATTATTTTCTCCCATGTTAAGGCCATTTATATTGTGAAAAAAAATGCACATACAGAAAAGTATGTAAATCATAAATGTGCAGCTTAATGAATTGTTGTATAAGCAAACACTTGTATAATCATCATCTAGGTCAAGAAACAGGACATTGCCAACATTGTAAAAGCCTCATACTTAACCTTCTCATTTCTAAATGAGGGCTGCCCTTCTCAGCCCCAATGGTTGCAATAATTACCTACCTTTGGGGTGATTACCTTCTTACTTCTTCTACAAGATGATTTTGAAAGAATAGAAAACTATCAAAAATTTACTTAGTATATATATGTATATATATGTAAGAATCTAAAGTCAAAATCAACTTTTAAAGGAATTGTCACAATATTTTTTATAACTTTCCTAATCTTAAAATTTGTCCCCATAACATTTATCAGTCCTGAGGTTTAATTTATCCCAAACCCTTTGTAGCCTATCACTGTTAATGAAATAGTAGCCAAAATGAAATGCTTCATTTCTTCAAGGATATGAGTAATAGGTGGTATGAACACAAAGTTCTCAGTATATTCCAAGAGATTTGGGTAGTTATTCATGCAATGAGTGTTTCAAATAGAACACTCAATCCTGATCAGAGAAAGATGTGTATTAAAGAATCGCTGAAATGTGTGATGGAAATGAAGCATAAAATGAAATTGTTAGAGACTTCTTGTGGCTACAAGGGAAACAAATCACTTCCTTAGCTTTTTGAATATGGGATCACTGTCATTATAATCTCCATAAAAAACAATGGATTAAAGATTCATCACATCAGCCCTCTATACCCACAGGTTCCACATCAAAGAATTCAACTAACCACTGACCGTGTCTTTTTTAATTCCAGAAAGCAAAATTTGAATTTGCAATGCACTAGTAACTATTTACATAGCATTTACATTGTGTTAGGATATCCACTTGTCCATACAATTTATTGGGGAAAAAACTATCCTTAATCCTCTGCTCTGCAGTGACATCATTGTGTAATCAAGTATCTATCTACGGATGGCTCTATTTCTAGACTCTATTTTGTCATGTCATTTTATGTCTGTTCCTGCACAGACAAAAGTTATTTTCTCATGGTCAGTGGTATTAGTTTATCTTTAATTTTACCTCTGTCATCTCAGGTTTAAGTAACTTGTTTTAGCTTCCTTTATCTTCCCAATATTTTTTGGTTATAGTACCCTGACTTTAATTTGGGGACCTTTTCATGCAGTCTTCAGTTCAGTTCAGTTCAGTCGCTCAGTCATGTCCAACTCTTTGCGACCCCATGAATCACAGCACACCAGGCCTCCCTGTCCATCACCAACTCCTGGAGTTCACTCAAACTCACGTCCATCGAGTCAGTGATGCCACCCAGCCATCTCATCCTCTGTCGTCCCCTTCTCCTCCTGCCCCCAATCCCTCCCAGCATCAGAGTCTTTTCCAATAAGTCAACTCTTTGCATGAGGTGGCCAAAGTATTGGAGTTTCAGCTTTAGCATCAGTCCTTCCAATGAACACCCAGGACTGATCTTTAGAATGGACTGGTTGGATCTCCTTGCAGTCCAAGGGACTCTCAAGAGTCTTCTCCAACACCACAGTTCAAAAGCATCAATTCTTCAGCGCTCAGCTTTCTTCACAGTCCAACTCTCACATCCACACGTGACCACTGGAAAAACCACAGCCTTGACTAGCTGGACCTTTGTTGGCAAAGTAATATCTCTGCTTTTCAATATGCTATCTAGGTTGGTCATAACTTTCCTTCCAAGGAGTAAGCGTCTTTTAATTTCATGGCTGCAGTCACCATCTGCAGTGATTTTGGAGCCCCAAAAAATAAAGTCTGACACTGTTTCCATTGTTTCCCCATCTATTTCCCATGAAGTGATGGGACCAGATGCCATGATATTTGTTTTTTGAAAGTTGAGCTTTAAGACACCTTTTTCACTCTCCTCTTTCACTTGCATCAAGAGGCTTTTTAGTTCCTCTTCACTTTATGCCATAAGAGTAGTGTCATCTGCATATCTGAGGTTATTGATATTTCTCTCAGCAATCTTGATTCCAGCTTGTGCTTCCTGCAGCCCAGCGTCTCTCATGATGTCCTCTGCATATAAGTTGAATAAGCAGGGTGACAATATACAGCCTTGACATACTCCTTTTCCTATTTGGAACCAGTCTGTTGTTCCATGTCCAGTTCTAATTGTTGCTTCCTGACCTGCATATAGGCTTCTCAAGAGGCAGGTCAGGTAGTTTGGTATTCCCATCTCTTTCAGAATTTTCCACAGTTTATTGTGGTCCACACAGTCAAAGGCTTTGGCATAGTCAATAAAGCAGAAATAGATGTTTTTCTGGAACTCTCTTGCTTTTTCAATGATACAGCAGATGTTGGCAATTTGATCTCTGGTTCCTCTGCCTTTTCTAAAACCAGCTTGAACATCTGGAAGTTCATAGTTGACGTATTGCTGAAGCCTGGCTTGGAGAATTTTGAGCATTACTTTACTAGTGTGGGAGATACGTGCAATTCTGCGATAGTTTGAGGATTCTTTGGCATTGCCTTTCTTTGGGATACATGCAGTCTTACTGGGACTGTTCATTGAGGTGCCCACCTTTCTCTGACCAACAAATAGCAACACAACTCAAAATGTGTTCAGACTCTCTCTCTATTGAGAATCTAAGTCATAAACTCAGTGATATAAAGATAAAAAGTTTGAGCTGATCCATTCCAGTCCAATCCTAAAGAGATTATTCAGTCTTTACACACCACAAATATTATCCAGTGAATTTTTTTAAATATAAATTTATTTATTTTAATTGGAGGTTAATTACTTTATAATATTGTATTGGTTTTGCCATACATTAACATGAATCCACCACGGGTGTACACATGTTCCCCTTCCTGAACCCCCCTCCCACCTCCCTCCCCATACCATCCCTCTGGGTCATCCCAGTGCACCAGCCCCAAGCATCCTGTATCCTGCATCGGACCTGGACTGGTGATTCATTTCATATATGATATTATACATGTTTCAATGCCATTTTCCCAAATCATCCCACCCTCTCCCTCTCCCACAGAGTCCAACAGACTGTTCTATACATCTGTGTCTCTTTTGCTGTCTCGCATACAGGGTTATCGTTACCATCTTTCTAAATTCCATACATATGCGTTAGTATACTGTATTGGTGTTTTTCTTTCTGGCTTACTTCACTCTGTATTAATAGGCTCCAGTTTTATCCATCTCATTAGAACTGATTCAAATGTATTCTTTTTAATGGCTGAGTAATACTCCATTGTGTATATGTACCACAGCTTTCTTATCCATTCATCTGCTTATGGACATCTAGGTTGCTTCCATGTCCTTGCTATTATAAACAGTGCTGCAATGAACATTGGGGTACTCGTGTCTCTTTCCCTTCTGGTTTCCTCGGTGTGTATGCCCAGCAGTGGGATCGCTGGGTCATATGACAGTTCTATTTCCAATTTCTTAAGGATTCTCCACACTGTTCTCCATAGTGGCTGTACTAGTTTGCAGTCCCACCAACAGTGTAAGAGGGTTCCCTTTTCTCCACACCCTCTCCAGCATTTATTGCTTGTAGACTTTTGGATAGCAGCCATTCTGACTGGCGTGAAATGGTACCTCATTGTGGTTTTGATTTTCATTTCTCTGATAATGAGTGATGTTGAGCATCTTTTCATGTGTTTGTTAGCCATCTGTAGGTCTTCTTTGGAGAAATGTCTATTTAGTTCTTTGGCCCATTTTTTGATTGGGTCGTTATTTTTCTGGAATTGAGCTGCAGGAGTTGCTTGTATATTTTTGAGACTAGTTCTTTGTCAGTTGCTTCATTTGCAATTATTTTCTCCCATTCTGAAGGCTGTCTTTTCACCTTGCTTATAGTTTCCTTTGTTGTGCAGAAGCTTCTAATTTTAATTAGCTCCCATTTGTTTATTTTTGCTTTTATTTCCAATATTCTGGGAGGTGGGTCATAGAGGATCCTGCTGTGATGTATGTTGGAGAGTGTTTTGCCTATGTTGTCCTCTAGGAGTTCTATAGTTTCTGGTCTTACGTTTAGATCTTTGATCCATTTTGAGTTTATTTTTGTGTATGGTGTTAGAAAGTGTTCTAGTTTCATTCTTTTACAAGTGGTTGACCAGTTTTCCCAGCACCACTTTTTAAAGAGATTATCTTTTCTCCATTGTATATTCTTGCCTCTTTTGGCAAAGATTAGGTGTCCATAGGTGTGTGGATTTATCTCTGGGATTTCTATTTTGTTCCATTGATCTATATATCTGTCTTTGTGCCAGTACCATACTGTCTTGATGACTGTGGCTTTGTAGTAGAGCCTGAAGTCAGGCGGGTTGATTCCTCCAGTTCCATTCTTCTTTCTCAAAATTGCTTTGGCTATTCGAGGTTTTTGTATTTCTATAAAAATTGTGAAGTTATTTGTTCTAGCTCTGTGAAAAATACCGTTGGTAGCTTGATAGGGAATGCATTGAATCTATAAATTGCTTTGGGTAAAATACTCATTTTCACTATATTGATTCTTCCAATCCATGAACATGGTATATTTCTCCATCTATTAGTGTCCTCTTTGATTTCTTTCACCAGTGTTTTATAGTTTTCTATATATAGGTCTTTAGTTTCTTTAAGTAGATATATTCCTAAGTATTTTATTCTTTTCATTGCAGTGGTGAATGGAATTGTTTCCTTAATTTCTCTATTTTCTCATTATTAGTGTATAGGAATGCAAAGGATTTCTGTGTGTTGATTTTATATCCTGCAACTTTGCTATATTCTTTGATTAGCTCTAGTAATTTTCTGGTGGAGTCTTTAGGGTTTTCTATGTAGAGGATCGTGTCATCTGCAAACAGTGAGAGCTTTACTTCTTCTTTTCCAATTTGGATTCCTTTTATTTCTTTTTCTGCTCTGATTGCTGTGGCCAAAACTTCCAAAGCTATGTTGAATAGTAGTGGTGAAAGTGGGCACCCTTGTCTTGTTCCTGACTTAAGGGGAAATACTTTCAATTTTTCACCATTGAGGATAATGTTTGCTATGGGTTTGTCATATACAGCTTTTATTATGTTGAGGTATGTTCCTTCTATTCCTGCTTTCTGGAGAGTTTTTATCATAAATGGATGTTGAATTTTGTCAAAGGCTTTCTCTGCATCTATTGAGATAATTATATGGCTTTTATTTTTCAATTTGTTAATGTGGTGTATTACATTGATTGATTTGCGGATATTGAAGAATTCTTGCATCCCTGGGATAAAGCCCACTTGGTCATGGTGTATGATCTTTTTAATGTGTTGTTGGATTCTGATTGCTAGAATTTGTTAAGGATTTTTGCATCTATGTTCATCAGTGATATTGGCCTGTAGTTTTCCTTTTTGTGGCATCTTTGTCAGGTTTTGGTATTAGGGTAATGTTGGCCTCATAGAATGAGTTTGGAAGTTTACCTTCCTCTGCAATTTTCTGGAAGAATTTGAGCAGGATAGGTGTTAGCTCTTCTCTAAATTTTTGGTAGAATTCAGCTGTGAAGCCATCTGGACCTGGGCTTTTGTTTGCTGGAAGATTTCTGATTACAGTTTCAATTTCTGTGCTTGTGATTGGTCTGTTAAGATTTTCTATTTCTTCCTGGTTCAGTTTTGGAAAGTTGTACTTTTCTAAGAATTTGTCCATTTCTTCAAAGTTGCCCACTTAATTGGCATATAATTGCTGATAGTAGTCTCTTATGATCCTTTGTATTTCTGTGTTGTCTGTTGTGCTCTCTCCATTTTCATTTCTAATTTTATTGATTTGATTTTTCTCCCTTTGTTTCTTGATGAATCTGGCTAATGGTTTGTCGATTTTATTTATCTTTTCAAAGAACCAGCTTTTGGCTTTGTTGATTTTTGCTATGGTCTCGTTTCTTTTGTATTTATTTCTGCCCTAATTTTTAAGATTTCCTTCCTTCTACTAACCCTAGGGTTCTTCATTTCTTCCTTTTCTAGTTGCTTTAGGTGTAGAGTTAGGTTATTTGTTTGACATTTTTCTTGTTTCTTGAGGTATGCCTGTATTGCTGTGAACCGTCCCCTTAGCACTGCTTTCACAGTGTCCCACAGGTTTTGGGTTGTTGTGTTTTCATTTTCATTTGTTTCTATTTTGTTCATTTTCTATTTCATTCTATTTCATTTTCATTCGTTTCTCTTTTGATTTCTTCTGTGATTTGTTGGTTATTCAGCAGCGTGTTGTTTAGCCTCCATATGTTGGAATTTTTAATAGTTTTTCTCCTGTAATTGAGATCTAATCTTACTGTATTTTGGTCAGAAAAGATGCTTGGAATTATTTCAATTTTTTTGAATTTACCAAGGCTAGATTTATGGCCCAGGATGTGATCTATCCTGGAGAAGGTTCCGTGTGTGCTTGAAAAAAAGGTGAAATTCATTGTTTTGGGGTGAAATGTCTATAGTATCAATTAGGTCTAACTGGTCTACTGTATCATTTAAAGTTTGTGTTTCCTTGTTAATTTTCTGTTTAGTTGATCTATCCATAGGTGTGAGTGGGGTATTAAAATCTCCCATTATTACTGTGTTATTGTTAATTTCCCCTTTCATACTTGTTAGCATTTGTCTTACATATTGTGGTGCTCCTATGTTGGGTGCATATATATTTATAATTGTTATATCTTCTTCTTGGATTGATTCTTTGATCATTATGTAGTGTCCTTCTTTGTCTCTTTCCACAGCCTTTGTTTTAAAATCTATTTTATCTGATATGAGTATTGCTACTCCTGCTTTCTTTTGGTCTCTATTTGCATGGAATATCTTTTTCCAGCTCTTCACTTTCAGTCTGTATGTGTCCCCTGTTTTGAGGTGGGTCTCTTGTAGACAACAGATATAGGGGTCTTGTTTTTGTATCCATTCAGCCAGTCTTTTTCTTTTGGTTGGAGCATTCAACCCATTTACATTTAAGGTAATTATTGATAAGTATGATCCGGTTGCCATTTACCTTATTACTTTGTGTTCGAGTTTATACACCCTTTTTGTGTTTCCTGTCTAGAGAAGATCCTTTAGCATTTGTTGGAGACCTGATTTGGTCATGCTGAATTCTCTCAGCTTTTGTCTGTAAAGCTTTTGATTTCTCCTCAATATCTGAATGAGATCCTTACTGGGTACAGTAATCTGGGCTCTAGATTATTTTCTTTCATCACTTTAAGTATGTCCTGCCATTCCCTCCTGGCCTGAAGAGTTTCTATTGAAAGATCAGCTGTTATCCTTATGGGAATCCCCTTGTGTGTTATTTGTTGTTTTCCCTTGCTGCTTTTAATATTTGTTCTTTGTATTTGATCTTTGTTAATTTGATTAATATGTGTCTTGGGGTGTTTCACCTTGGGTTTATTCTGTTTGGGACTCTCTGGCTTTCTTGGACTTGGGTGATTATTTCCTTCCCCATTTTAGGGAAGTTTTCAACTATTATCTCCTCAAATATTTCCTCATGGTCTTTCTTCTTCTTCTTCTGGGACCCCTATGATTCAAATGTTGGGGCATTTAACATTGTCCTGGAGGTCTCCGAGATTGTCCTCATTTCTTTTAATTCGTTTTTCTTATTTCCTCTCTGATTCATTTATTTCTACCATTCTATTTTCTACTTCACTAATCCTATCTTCTGCCTCCGTTATTCTACTATTTGTTCCCTCCAGTGTGTTTTTTATCTCATTTATTGCATTATTCATTATATATTGACTCTTTTTTATTTCTTCTAGGTCCTTGTTAAACCTTTCTTGCATCTTCTCTATCCTTGTCTCCAGGCTATTTATCTGTGATTCCATTTTTATTTCAAGATTTTGGATCATTTTCACTATCATTATTTGGAATTCTTTATCAGGTAGATTCCCTATCTCTTCCTCTTTTGTTTGGTTTGGTGGGCATTTATCCTGTTCCTTTACCTGCTGGGTATACCTCTGTCTCTTCATCTTGTTTATATTGCTGTGTTTGGGGTGGGCTTTCTGTATTCTGGCAGTTTGTGGAGTCCTCTTTATTGTGGAGTTTCCTCACTGTGGATGGGGTTGTACGGGTGGCTTGTCAAGGTTTCCTGGTTAGGGAAGCTTGTGTCGGTGTTCTGGTGGGTGGAGCTGGATTTCTTCTCTCTAGAGTGCAATGAAGTGTCCAGTAATGAGTTATGAGATGTCAGTGGATTTGGAGTGACTTTGGGCAGCCTGTATATTGGGGCTCAGGGCTGTGTTCCTGTGTTGATGGAGAATTTGCATGGTATGTCTTGCTCTGGAACTTGTTGGCCCTTGGGTGGTGCTTGGTTTCAGTGTAGGTATGGAGGCGTTTGATGAGCTCCTATCGATTAATGTTCCCTGGAGTCAGGAGTTCTCTGGTGTTCTCAGGATTTGGACGTAAGCCTCCTGCTTCTGGTTTTCAGTCTTATTTTTACAGTAGCCTCAAGACTTCTCCATCTATACAGCACCATTGATAAAACATCTAGGTTTAAGATGAAAAGTTTCTCCACAGTGAGGGACACCCAGAGAGGTTCACAGAGTTACAAGAAGAGAAGAGGGAGGAGGGAGTTAGAGGTGACCCCAATGAGATGAGATGGAATCAAAAGAGGAGAGAGCAAGCTAGCCAGTAATCACTTCCTTATGTGCGCTCCACAGTCTGGACTGCTCAGAGATGTTCACAGAGTTATACAGAGAAGAGAAGAGGAAGGGAGACAGAGGTGGCCAGGAGGATAAAGGGGGGAATCAAAAGGAGAGACACAGATCCAGCCAGTAATCAGTTCCTTAAGTGTTCTCTACCGTCTGGAACACACAAAGAGATTCACAGAGTTGGGTAGAGAAGAGAAGGGGGAAGGAGGAGATAGAGGTGACCTGGTGGAGAAAAAGGAGAGTCCAAAGGGGGGAGAGAGCAGTCAAGCCAGTAATCTCACTCCCAAGTAAAAATGGGTACTGAAGATTGGGTTCTTAAAGGTCCAAAATTGATAACAAATACCAAAAAGCAAATATTAAAAATCTAGAGTAGAGGTTGGATTTTCAAAAATACAATATTAAAGAAAAGAAAAAGAAAGTTACAAAACTTATAAAATATATATATATGAAATTTGCTTTAAAAAATAGGGTCTCTTTTTTTTTGCCAAGTAATAGTAGGTTATAAAAATGAAAATTAAAGGAGTAATAGAGGACTTTAAAAAAATTTTTAATTAAAAGAAAAAGAATGATAGTAAAAATATATCTAGGACTTTCTCTGGTGTTGTGGGCAGTGTGGGGTCAGTTCATTTTCAGATAGTTCCTTGGTCCAACTTATATTTCTCAAGATCTATAGACCCCTTCCTATGTAGTCGGTACTAACTACAGGCTTTTAATCTATTGCACCTGTCACTTCCAAGGCGGTTCCCTCTGTTTTAGCTTCTTCTGTTTGCTGGTCTCTTCAGCGTCTGATTTCCACCCTGACACAAGGGGGCGGTGGTGGACACTTTTTTAGGCTCACTCGTTCAGTCGCACTGTGGGAAGGGAGGGACACTGCAAACAAATAACACTGGCATGCGCTCGCAGTGCCTCAGCCACACTGGGCCTGCTCCCACTCACGGCTCGTGTGCCCTCCCTGCCCACACTGCTCAGGCTCTAGGTTGCTCCGCCAGAAACAGTCTGAGGCCGGCCCTGAGCTAAATGCACCTCCCAGGTCTAAGCCGCTCAGGTTCAGGCACTCGGGTAGTCCTCAGAGGCGCAGACTCGGTTGGGCCTGGGTTTTGTGCCCTTCCCAGGTCCAAGCAGCTCAGGTGATGAGGTGTTTGGTGAGTGCAGTCGCTGGGACTTATTGCCTCCCCCGTCCCTGCCGCTCGGTGTTCTGGGTGTACAACTGGCGCACCTTCTCAGGCGGATGTTGACCGTCCAGAACCCCAAGAAGTCTTAGCAAACAAGCCTGCTTGCAGTTTGGTAGATAATGCCTCTCTAGGGCTGCGATTGCCCCCTTCTGGCTCTGGCTGCCTGTCACCAGAGGGGGATGGTCTGCAGCGGGCTAGCTCTGTTCAGTCCTTTGTTCTGTGAGAGGGCCTGACTGCGTCTTAGGTTAGGGGTTTTCGCGTAGCTCTGCTCAGTCCTTGGTTCTGAGAGCGAGCCTGGCAGTGTCTTAGGTTAGGGCTTTTCGCGTGATAGCTATCCCACAGTCTGGTTTGCTAGCCCAAGTAAGTTCCCTCAGATTGCCCTTGGGGCATTTAGGCCCGGTCCTTATTCTAAGCAATGCAGCCCGCACCTCCCTGCCCAGCCCCTGCTTGCTAGTGGTGGGTGCAGGCATCTGCGCTGCTTCTCCACTGGGGGAGTTACCATTGGGCTTGTAATCTGTGGGTTTTAATCTATTTATTTTTCCTCCCAGTTATGTTGCCCTCTGTGGTTCCAAGGCTTGCCACAAACTCGGCAGTGAGAGTATTTCCTGGTGTTTGGAAACTTTACTCTTTTTAAGACTCCCTTCCCGGGATGGAGCTCCGTCCCTACCTCTTTTGTCTTTTTGTCTTTTATATTTTTTCCTACCTTCTTTTGAAGACAATGGGCTGCTTTTCCGGGTGCCTGATGTCCTCTGCTGGCATTCAGAAGTTGTTTTGTGAAATTTACTCAGTGTTTAAATGTTTTTTTTTTGATGAATTCGTGGGGGAGAAAGTGGTCTCCCCATCCTATTCCTCCGCCATCTTAGGACCACCTCCTAGCCAGTGAATTTTATTAGAAAAAGCCAATCCGGACACATTGAAACACAAAATAATTAAGTCTTTTCTGAATCTAAGATGTAAAGATATGTTACCTCCAATAGTCGACTACAAAGATACAGATGAAAAAGGAAGATCAGTTTTCTTATAAGAAAGATTAAGAGTTCTCCAGTAACTTTTAAAAGAAGTGACCCCATCCAGGCACGGAGGATGAAATACTGGAAAAGGAAAAAAAAAGATTGCTTTACTTAGGAAGTAGTCTCAAAGTGTTCACCCATGAAAATGGTGGGGGTGGGGGTGGAAAGAAAGAAAAAAAATTTTAAGCAATGCGATCCATTATTGATGAAGGTACAGAGTAAGGTGCACTCTCATGCATTGCTGATTCAACTATGAATTGCTGCAACCTCTTTTGAAAACTAATCAGGTAATATCACTAAGATTAAAAATACATATGCTCTCCAGAAGATATTCTGTGTTGGAGAAATGTATCCTTTATAAATAAAAGCACCAGTATCTAAAACGCATATACAAAGATGTTTCTTTCAACTTTGTCAGAAGTAACAAATTAGAAGAAAGGAAAAAGGCAGGAAGGGAGAGAGGGAGGACTTGCATGTCTATCAAAAGAAGAATGATTGACTATATTGTGGTTTACTCGTGCTATGGAACAGTAGTTTTTAAAAAGAATAAGTCAACACTACTGAACTATGGGCTTTGCAGGTGGCTCAGTGGCAAAGAATTCACCTGCGTTGCAGGAGATGTGGGTTTGATCTCTGGATCAAGAAGATCCCCAGGATAAGGAAATGGAAACCCATTCCAGTATTCCTGCCTAGGAAATCCCAGGGACAGAGGAGCCTGAGGTCACAAAAGAGTCCAACACAACTTAGCAACTGAACAACTGAACCGTACAATTAAAATGGTTAATGTGGTAAATTTTGCATTACGTGATTTTTAACATTAAAAGAAAAGAAAGAAAGAATGAGTCATACCCATACATATTGATCTAGAGAAATGGTTAGTTGATATGGAAGAACAGAAAAAGCAGTACCATGTCACTTAGCAGTACCCTAGTCCAGGGACTCAAACTGCCTGGTCTTAGCGAACCCTTTCATGGAAGCAATTATATCAGATTATCTCAACTTGATGTTAGCAAGCATTCCAATTACATAATTATGTCCCTTGCTTTTTATTTACATGGTTAACAAAAAACTTCTTTTTATAACTTGCCTATAAGTGTGGTGGCCAAAGGAGGCCAATATTCAATCCCTTTGACAGCCATATTTCTCACTGTAAATTAATAAATTGGCTTTTTGATTTTAAAATAAATACCAAAATATGAACTCTGCCTAAAGGCAGAGCTTCCTCCCCACCAACTGTTTCCAGTCATCACACATACATACCCCCAAAGATCTTCTGCTTTCTCCTCAACATTCTAAAACTCCTCATAAATTTTCTAAAATTCAGATTCTTCTCATGTGTGGCAGAAGAACTCAGAACTGGGGAAGGCAAAAAGAGAATCCATCCAAAACAGTATTTACTTGAGAAAAAGACAATTGCAACTCAGAGATCATAACTCTGATTTCTGCTCTTTCTACATTGAGTTAAAAATCAAATATGTTAGACATTTTCTGCCCTACTTCCTACCCACTCACAACTATTTCCCTCAACAACCCCAACTCCCACCTCTCCCGATCCTCTCACAGAAGAAAGGAAAATGGGATTGCATTTCAGAAGCAAAGTAGATGATGGTGAATGCTAAGCATAGAAGGAAATTATATATCACACAATATGAGCAAGACCTCAGTGGTTGAGCCTTCAGAATGTGTCCCATGTAATCATGCCCATTCTCCAGCTCCTATCTTCTCTACAACACTTTCCCTCTACCCCTTGTGTCTATGCTTTTTAAGTCCTCATCCTTCAGTATACCTACCATCTCCTTCGTGAAACAACTATGATTCATCCCACTCCTTTTTTGCATCTTGCAGACTCCACTGCCTCAGCTGTAGCAATTGTGATTGGAATCTCAGTGCTCTATGGATCCCACAAACAGAAATGGGAAGTTCTCATCATTTGTATGCTCATGCATATATATGTGACTGCATGAGAGAAAGGTAGAGAAAATTAGAGGGAACCAAAAAAGGAGTGGGGTGGGGAAAGAATAGAGAAAGAGAGAGAGAGAGAGAGACAATTTGATCTTAAGTTCAAATTGTCTTCACCATCCAAGGCTGCTGGACCTGAGGTTTATTCTTAATACTCTAACACAGATACATCTAAATGCAACGTGGTACCCTAGATTGGATCCTAGGCTGGCAAAACATCATTAAAAAAAAAAAACTATCGAGATTCAAAAAAGTTTAGAGTTCATTAATAGTAATGTACCAATTTTCATCTGTTATTTTTGACAAGTGTTTCATGGTTAAATAAGATGTTTGTTGTTATGGCTTAGTCACTATGTTGTGACCAGCTCTTGCAATCCCCTGGACTGTAGTCCACCAGGCTCCTCTGTCCATGGGATTTCCCAGGCAAGAATACTGGAGTGAGTTCCCATTTCCTTCTCCAGGGGATCTTCTTGACCCAGGGATCAAACCTGCATCTCTTGCATTGCAGGCGGATTCTTTACCACTGAGCCAACTAGGAAGCCCTATAAAGGTGTTAACATGAGGGAAAATTGGGTAAGAGTATATAGAAACTCTGCATTATTTTTACAACTATTTCATAAACTTAAAATAGTTTACTTAAAGATATGTCCACATAATCATGTGGGGCTTTCCCTGTGGCTCAGTAGTAAACAATCCACCTGCAATGCAGGAAACACGGGTTTGATCCCTGTGTCGGGAAGATCCCCTGGAGCAGGGTATGGCAACCCACTCCGGTATTCTTTCCTGGAGAATTCCACGGACAGAAGAGCCTGGTGGGCAACAGTCCATAGGGTTGCAAAGAGTTGGACATGCCTGAAGTGACTTAGCATGTATGCACACATATATATGTATTACAACACATATATAACTATATATGTACATATAAGATTAGATATTAATAGACAGGCAGATATATAGATATCTGGCATTGTGAGAATTTTTTTTCCTTCAGGAAACCAACTCTATTTACTCTAATGTGTTAGTGAGTAATAACAATTTCCTAGAAGTTTGTGAGCAAAGATGAGGAAAAGATTTTACATCATTACACAGCATGCAAAAAAAGCTTAATCTCTATAAGATTATTCTGTTCTTCCTCCAAAATCTCTCTAACAGCATCAACACTCTCTTCTCCCAATACTGTTAAGTGCTCTGGTTATCATTACTGAAAAACAAACTACCCTAAATGATCAATTATTACAACCCACAATTTTGTTGGTCAGGAATATGGGCAGAACTCAGCTGGGTTATTTTTATGTTCCACATGTCATTAATTGAGGTCACTGGGTCTCTCGGCAAGCAGAGGGAATGGTCCAGAGTGCCCAAGATGATGTCCCAAACATGTTTGATACCTTGACAGGAATGACTAGAAGGCTGGGCACAGCTTTGGCTTTAAACCCATGTGCTTACACATACGGCTTCCCTGGTGGCTCAGACAGTGAAGCATCCACCTGCAATGCGGGAGACCTGGGTTCGATCCTTGGGTTGGGAAGATCCCCTGGAGAAGGAAATGGTAACCTGCTCCAATATTCTTGCTTGGATAACTGCATGGACAGAGGAGCCTGGCGAGCTACAGTCCATGGGGTTGCTGAGTCACACGTGACTTAGCACAGCACAGCACAGCCTACACATAGCCTCTCCACCAGGGTAACCTCCAAATGGCTGGACTTTTTACATGGCAACTGAGGCATCCTAGCATGTTCCAAAAATAGGAAGTGGAAACTGCCAATCTCTTAAGACCTGTGCCAAGGAGCTAGCTAGCACAGTATCACTCCTGCCATACTCTAATCACCAGAATAGTCACAGAATCTGCCCAGAGTCACAGGAAATGGCATAGACTCTATGTCTCTCAATGGGGAGTGTCAAAGAATCTAATGCTGTCCTTAATCTGTCACACGAAGCACTTAATACACATTTCAAACTTATTTTTCTAATGAATGAGAAAATTAAAAGTCTCTAACTTCAAACAGCTAGTCCACAATGTAGATGCATAGATAATTATTAAGCTATAGAGATATTTTGTTGTGTGAAAGCAACTGTTTTGCTTTCATCCCCTGGGAACTGATTAAAAATGGTATTATCATTGACTTGTGGGAGTTTTCTCATGCTTTTATTCAAGTTAGAGTATGAGTTCACTTTGAAAACATTTTGTATATTAGCACCAATAAATTAAAATAAGGCAGTTTTTTCTTTAACCCCAAATACAAGAGTTAAGATGACAAATCAAAAGGTACTCAGTGTGCCAATTTTCCTTTCAAAGAGTATACAAACATCTATTAAAATGGCAAAGAAAAAATCTTTTAATAACAAGTACTGACAATGATACAGAGCAATCAGAACATTCATACATTACTGGTGGGGACACAAATGGTACAGCCAGTCTGAAAAACAGTTGAGAAACTTCTTATAAAGTTAAATACCAGCAAACTCTTCTAGAGCAGAAGTTGGCAAACTATTTCTATAAAGGTAAGGTAGGAAATACTATAGGCTTTAGAGGACAAAGTCTCTTTTGCAACCACTCAATTTTGTCATTACAGCATGAAAGTCACCAGACAATTTGTAAATGAATGAGCATGGCTGTGTTTCAATAACACTCTATTTACAAAAACAGGCAGTGAGCTGTTTAATTTCTGCCTACAGAAATTAAAATATGTTTGTACAAAAACCTGCACAGAGGTTTACAGCAGTTCTTTTCATAATTGACAAAAACTGAAAATAATCCAAATATCCATCAATAGATTAATGCATTAACTGTGTTATATACATGAAATGAAAATCTACTTGACAATTAAAGTGAACTATTGATACATACAAGAAAAATGGATGAACCTCAGAGGTATTCAGTTCAGTTCAGTCACTCAGTCGTGTCCAACTCTTTGCGACCTCGTGAACCACAGCATGCCAGCCTCCCTATCCATAACCAACTCCCAGAGTCTACCCAAACCCAGGTACATTGAGTCAGTGATGCCATCCAGCCATCTCATCCTCTGTTGTCCCTTTCTCCTCCTGCCTTCAATCTTTCCCAGCATCAGGGTCTTTTCCAATGAGTCAGTTCTTCACATCAAATGGCCAAAGTATTGGAGTTTCAGCTTCAGCTTCAGTCCTTCCAATTCACAGTTTCAAAAAATTTATTTCCCATTCATCCTTTCTCCTGCAAAGACCCAACTATACATCAGGCATCCAGGGCAACCAGGCCAGAGCACTGTGGTCCAACACAGTGTGTTGAAGGCTGTCATCACAAAGAGCCCCTCACCTTTCAGATTCAACATCAGTCCTTCAATGAACACCCAGGACTGATCTCCTTTAGGATGGACTGGTTGGATCTCCTTGCAGTCCAAGGGACTCTCAAGAATCTTCTCCAATACCACAGTTCAAAACCATCAATTCTTTAGCACCCAGCTTTCTTCACAGTCCAACTCTCACATCCACACATGACCACTGGAAAAACCATAGCCTTGACTAGATGGACCTTTGTTGACAAAGTAATGTCTCTGCTTTTTAATATGCTATCTAGGTTGGTCATAACTTTCCTTCCAAGGAGTAAGTGTCTTTTAATTTCATGGCTGCAGTCACCATCTGCAGTGATTTTGGAGCCCAAAAAATAAAGTCAGCCACTGTTTCCACCGTTTCCCCATCTATTTACCACGAAGTGATGGAACTGGATGCCAAGATCTTAGTTTTCTGAATGTTGCGCTTTAAGCCAACTTTTTCACTCTCCTTTTTCACTTTCATCAAGAGGCTCTTTAGTTCTTCTTTGCTTTCTGCCATAACAGCGGTGTCATCTGCATATTTGAGGTTATTGATATTTCTCGCAGCAATCTTGATTCCAGCTTGTGCTTCCTCCAGCCCAGCATTTCTCATGATGTACTCTGCACAGAAGTTAAATAAGCAGGGTGACAATATACAGCCTTGATGTACTCCTTTTCCTATTTAGAACCAGTCTGTTGTTCCATGTCCAGTTATAACTATTGCTTCCTGACCTGCATATAGGTTTCTCAAGAGGCAGGTCAGGTGGTCTGGTATTCCCATCTCTTTCAGAATTTCCCACAGTTTATTGTGATCCACAGAATCAGAGGTATTATGCTCAGTAAAAGCAGCTAGTCTCAAAAGCTTGCTTACTGGTATGAGTCTATTTATATGAGATTTTGAAAAAGACAAAACTATAGGGACAGAGAACAGATTTGTCTGTTCAGAGAATAGATTTGTCAACAGTAGTTGACAAGAGTTAGGAGTCGGGGGAGAATGTACCTACAAAGGGGCAGCACAGGGAGTTTTTTGAGGTGAAAGAAAAGTTTTGTATTCTGATTGCGGAGGTGATTACACAGATTTATACATGTGTTAAAGCTAAAAACTGTATACACCTCCCAAAAAAGTCAATTTTAAGCATGTTATTTGAAAAGTAAATAATGAACAAAAGCACTGTCTTCACTGTGAATTCATCGAAAATAAAGACTATTTCTGTAAACAGAGAACTGAAGTGGAGAGATTATGATTGAAATTGTATTTAAATTTCCCAAATTTAAATAATTTATTATAATATAATGAATATATTTATAATACTGTATATATAATAATGTAAAATACTTTGTTTATATGTCCTGTTTTTTTCTGCCTTTATCCTTGAAATTCAGAAACTTCTCAACCATCTTACCCACAATATGCCTGAACATGTTCAATATTTTCAGCAGTAGCTATTTTTTTGTTGCTTCTCATATGGTTTTCATCTTTTCACTATTTTACATTCTAATTTTTAAACTGTTTAATGTTTCTTTTATTTATATTTATTTTAGGCTGCCCTAGGTCTTCGTTGCTACATACAGGCTTTCTCTACTTGTGGCAAGGAAGATCTACTCTCTAGTTGCGGGGTGAGGGCTTTTCATTGTGGTGGCTTCTCTTGCTTTTTGTGGAGCATGAGCTCTAGGGCACATGTGCTGGGTAGTTGCAGCTCACAGGCTCAAGTGTTTGGACAATTATTCTACATACTCTCAAAAAAATTACAGAGGGAGAACAAGATGGCAGAGGAGTAGGTGGACATGGAGTACATCTCTCTCCACGGATACATCAGGAATACACCTTCAGACACAGAAGTGCATGCAGAACACCAGCTGAGAGAGGACAGGAGTACCTAACCAGAGGAAAAGAATATATAGAACCAGGCAAAACTCAGTAGGATAAAGGAACTAGGCGGAAAAACAGGAGTGTTAGTAGGACTGGACCTGCCCTCGGCCAGTGGGGTAACTGAAGCCGGCCGGGGGGCGGGGTGGCAGGGAGGGGGCTTGGGCCGGGGTCCAATCCCCACATCCGGGCAATTGTCTGAGTCAGAGGAGAAATATTTAAGGCTGAGAGTGAAACAGCTGATCTGTGGCAGCCTAAATGGAATGAGAATCATACAGTCCTTGCCACAGCCATACATACCCCAGGCAAGGACGCAGATCCCCTGGAAGGTGCAGCGGGTGGGAGCTGGAGTTTAGGGATTGTGAAGCAATCCCAGGGAGAGGGCTGCTGTTGACTGCAGGAGATGGATCGAGGGGATGGGAAGGAGAAGACTGCGGTGGGATATGGCCGTGGAGGAAAGCCAGGCAGCCACTGAAGCAAGATGATACTGCTGAGTCACGCAAACGGGGTGGAACCATCACCATAGCCTCTCTCCCCCCACATGCCAGCATCAGCAGCTGAACAATAGAGAGGCTGGCCCATCAAACACCTGACACACTGAACTACAGAGTAGGACCCCACCCAGGGTGGCCCTTTAAGTGCCTGATGCACCGATGTCCAGAGTAGGACGCCAGCCAGGGAGGGCCCCTCTATGTGGCCGAGGCGAACAACAGAGAAGGACCACAGGCAAGGGAGCCCTCTAAGTGCCTGAATGGGTGGAACTACGGAGAAAGGCTGGCCAGAGGCCTTCTGACCGCCTGTACAAGAGGCTCAAAAAAAAGACTCTGTTAGGGCCATAACTCCTGCAGGGGAGACAGTCTGTGTCCCTGCACACCTGGCACCGCCAGGGTCCCCACAAGCCAAGCAGCTGTGCCACCTTCACACTCAACTCTCACTGGGGCAGAGCTGCCACAGGCAAAAAGAAGTCTTGCTTCTATGTGTGCAGGGTCACTTCAGTAGTGTCGCTCTTTGCGACCCTATAGACTGTGGCCTGCCAGGTTTTTCTGTCAAGGAGGTGGGTTCTCCAGTCAAGAATACTGGAGCATATTGGTTGGATACCCTTCTAGAGCACTGTATTTCCTTCTGCCCTAGCCCTCAACTACCCTGGGTACCTGGTACTGCCAGAACTCCTGCAACCCAAGCAGCTGCACCACCTCCACACCTGGCCCTCTCAGGGGTACACCCAAGTCCTTCAGGGCAGCCTCAGGAGCAAACCCCAGTGGATGACCCACATGCAGAGGAGGAAATGAAACCACAGTTGAAACCCAGGCGCAATGTGGCTAAGGAAGAAGAGCCAAAACCTTCCCACCAGCTGTACAAGCTGCAGATTAAATCCACACACTCAACTAGGCATACTCTGTGTGTATGAACTATATAAAAGGTCATTGAGAGCTCCCACAAAAGAAAATGCACTAGTTCTGACAGCTGTGGACACTTGAGGCAAGAACACACAGGAGTAGGACCAGATTAGAATTTGAGCTGCCCCCACAGCAGGTCCAGACTGTTGGAGGGCATCCTAGGGAGCTGAGGTGGACTGTGACTCCTAGTGAGGGAAAGGACTCTGACAGCAGTGACTCAAAAAAAATTATTATTCTTATGTTTTGACTTGTTCTGTATATTATTTTGGATTTTTTCTTTTTTTTTTCACCCCCTCTGTTGTAGTTGTCAATTTTATTGGCACTATGAAATCTAATTAAGCTTTTGAGCTTTTTTTTCCTCAGTGTCATTTTTTATTGTTATGAACCTCTGCCTCTATGTTGGACTTTAGCAGTTCTGTGGAGTTTTCATTTTTTCTTCTTTTCACTCTTTTTAATTTTTTAAACCTATTATTACTTTTTCTACATTTATTCCTTTGTTTGCTTTTCCTACTGTTCTTTTCCCCTTGCAGTTAATCTTTTATATATATATATCTTCTTTATCTATCTCTATTTAACTTTGCATATCTATTCTGTCTTTCATTTCTTTCCTTTCCTCTCCTCTTAACATATTTGTTAGTTTCATTTTCATTATTTTATTCCCCAAATGGCACCTTGCTTTAGTTTTGTTTTCCAGTTTGTGCTTTAGTTAGTTTTGTTCTTAACTGGTAAATATAATTTTTTATTTCCTTTGTTCACTGGGTCAATTTACTGTACTGTATTTTTGCTGGACTGTTTTGACTTTGCTCATGGGTGTATATGTATATGTGTATATTCCATCATTTTAATTATTATTTGCCTGATTTTGTAACTGCCATTTTCCTGGGGTTCATCTTTGGTTTCTCGTTTTTGGATATCTGTTTTAATCTCTCTTAATGCCATAACAAATCACTTGTGGAATCTTTGTTCCTGACCAGAGATCAAGCCCTGAGCCTTTGGAGTGGGAGCATTGACTCCAAGACCCTAGACTACCAGAGAACTCACTCTGCTGCTGCTGCTGCTAAGTCACTTCAGTCGTGTCTGACTCTGTGCGACCCCATAGACGGCAGCCGGAGTATCAAATATTGAGAACTCACACTAAGGAAATCACTTGAATACAAGACCCAGCATCACCCAACCACCAGTAGCACCCTGAGCAGGACAACTAAACATCTAAACAACAAACAACAACAACAAAATACAAACCAAATCATCAACAGACAGGGTTACCACCTCACTCAGCCTTGCCCATCAGAGGAAAAACAAACAAACAAACAAAGCTCAGCACAAATCTCACCCTATATGAAGTTTACACAAATCACTGGACCAACCTTAGCAGGGCAGAAACCAAAAGGAAGAAACAATTCAACTTTGAAGCCTGGGAAAAGGAGACCTCAGACACAGTAAGTTAAAAAATAATTAATGAAAAGACAGAGAGATACTACACAAATGAAGGAAGCAACTAGAAACACAGAAGTCCAAATAAATGAAGAGAAAATAGGCAAATTACCTGAAAAAAATTCAGAATAATTATATTAAAGATGAGCAAAAACCTTGAAAATAAAATGGGAAAAAGTACAAGAATTAATTAACAAGACCTAGAAGAATTAAAGAATAAACATACAGAGACAAACAACACAGTTACTGAAATTAAGAATACTCTAGAAGGAATCAATAGCAGAATATCTGAAGCAGAAGAATGAATCAGTGAGCTAGAAGATAAAATAGTGGAAATAACTTCTGAAGAGCAGAATAAAGTAAAAAGAATGAAAAGAACTGAGGATAGTTTCAGAGACCTCTGGGGCAATGTCAAATGCACCAACATTTGAATTATAGGGGTCCCAGAAGAAGAAGAAAAAAAGAAAGGGTATGAGAAAATTTTTGAAGAGATTATAGTTGAAAATTTCCCCAACATGGAAAAGGAAATAATCAATCAAGTTCAAGAGGCACAAAGAGTCCCATACAGGATAAACCCAAGAAGAAACACGCCAAAAAACCTACTAATCAAACTAACAAAGACTAAACACAAAGAAAGATAACTAAAAGAAGCAAGGGAGAAGCAACAAGTAACATACAAGGGAAACCCCATATGCTTAACAGCTGATCTTTCAGCAGAAACTCTGCAGGCTAGAAGGGAATGGCAGGATATACCTGTGGTGGATTCATTTTGATATTTGGCAAAACTAATACAGCTATGTAAAGTTTAAAAATAAAATTAAATTAAAAAAAAATAAATAAAAAAATAAATAAATAAATAAATAAATAAATAAAAATTAAAAAAAATACCAAAAGGGGAAAATCTACAACCAAAATTATTGTACCTGGCAAGGACCTCATTCAAAATTGATGGAGAAATAAAAAGCTTTTCAGACAAGCAAAAGTTAAGAGAATTCAGTACCACCAAACCAGCTTTACAACAAATGTTAAAGGGACTTATATAGTCAAGAAATACAAGAGAAGAAAAAAGATCTACAAAACAACCCCAAACAGTTAAGAAAATGGCAATAAGAACATATATATCAATAATTACTTAAAATGAAAATGGATTAAATGCTCCAACCAAAAGACACAGACTGACTGAATGGATACAAAAGCAAGACCCATATATATGCTGTCTACAAGAAACCCACTTCAGACCTAAAGATACATATAGACTGAAAGTGAGAAGATGGAAATATATATTCCATTCAAATGGGAAGCAAAAGAAAGCTGGAGTAGCAATCTTCCTATCAGACAAAATAGACCTTAAAATAAAGAGGATGACAAGAGATAAGGAAGGACACTACATAATGATCAAGGGATCAATCCAAGAGGAAGACAACAATTGTAGGCAGAAAGTGAAGAGGAACTAAAAAGCCTCTTGATGAAAGTGAAAGTGGAGAGTGAAAAAGTTGGCTTAAAGCTCAACATTCAGAAAACAAAGATCATGGCATCCGGTCCCATCACTTCATGGGAAATAGATGGGGAAACAGTGGAAACAGTGTCAGACTTTATTTTTCTGGGCTCCAAAATCACTACAGATGGTGACTGCAGCCATGAAATTAAAAGACGTTTACTCCTTGGAAGGAAAGTTATGACCAACCTAGATAGCATATTCAAAAGCAGAGACATTACTTTGCCAACAAAGGTCCGGCTAGTCAAGGCTCTGGTTTTTCCTGTGGTCATGTATGGATGGGAGAGTTGGACTGTGAAGAAGGCTGAGCGCCGAAGAATTGATGCTTTTGAACTGTGGTGTTGGAGAAGACTCTTGAGATTCTGAAGGAGATCAGCCCTGGGATTTCTTTGGAAGGGAATGATGCTAAAGCTGAAACTCCAGTACTTTGGCCACCTCATGCGAAGAGTTGACTCACTGGAAAAGACTCTGATGCTGGGAGGGATTGGGGGCAAGAGGAGAAGGGGATGACAGAGGATGAGATGGCTGGATGGCATCACTGACTCGATGGACGTGAGTCTCAGTGAACTCCGGGAGTTGGTGATGGACAGGGAGGCCTGGCGTGCTGCGATTCATGGGGTCGCAAAGAGTCGGACATGACTGAGCGACTGATCTGATCTGATCTGATCTGATGCACCCAACATATAGGAGCACCTCAATATATAAGACAAACACTAACAGACATAAAATGAGAAACTGACAGTAACACAATAATAGTAGAAGACTTTAACACCCCACTCACACCAATGGACGGATCATCAAAACAGAAAACTTATAAGGAAATGTAAGTCTTAAATGATACATTAGATAAGATGGATCTCCTTGATATCTTCAGGACATTCCATCCAAATGCAGAAGAATACACCTTCTTCTCAAGTGCATATGGAACATTCTCCAGGACAGACCACATCTTGGGTCACAAATCAAACCTCAGTTAAAACTGAAATCGTATCAAGCATCTTCTCCAACAATGCCATGAGACTAGATATCAATTACAAGAAAAAAACTGTAAGAAACACAAACACATGGAAATTAAACAACACATTTTTAAATAACAAACAGGTTACTGAAGAAATCAAAAGAGAAATCAAAAAATTTCTAGAAACAAATGACAATGAAAACCGACAACTCAAAACCTATGGGATGCAGCAAAAGCAGTTCTAAGAGGGAAGTTTATAGCAATACAATCCTACCTCAAGAAACAAGAAAAACATCGAATAGACAACCTAACTTTACACCTAAAACAACTGGAAAAAGAAGAACAAGAAAACCACAAAATTAGTAGAAGGAAAGAAATCATAAAGATCTGAGCAGAAATAAATGAAAGAAACAATAGTACAGATTAATAAAACTAAAAGCTGGTTCTTTGAGAAGATAAACAAAATTGACAAACCTTTATCCAGACTCATCGAGAAAAAAAGAAAGAAGAATCAACTCACCAAAGTTAGAAATGGAAAAGAAGAGGTTACAACAGACAATACAGAAATACAAAGGATTATAAGAGACTATTATGAACAACTATATGGCAATAAAATGGATAGCCTGGAAGAAATGGACAGATTCTTAGAAAAGTTCAATCTTCCAAGACTGAACCAGGAAGAAAAAGCAATTATGACCAACCCAATCACAAGCACTGAAATTGAAGCTGTGATCAAAAATCTCTCAAAAAAACAAAAATCCAGGACCAGATGGCTTCAAAGGAGAATTCTATCAAACATTTAGAGAAGAGCTAATACCTATCCTTCTAAAACTCGTTCAAAAAATTGCAGAGGAAGGAACACTTCCAAACTCATTCTGTGAGGCCACCACCACCCTGATACGAAAACCAGACAAAGACAACACAAAAAAAGAAAACTACAAGCCAATATCACTGATAAACAGAGATGCAAAAATCCTCAACAAACTTTTAGCAAACAGAATTCAGCAACACATCAAAAAGCTCATACACCATGACCAAGTTGGGTTTATTCCAGATATGCAAGGATTCTTCAATATATGCAAATCAATGTGATACACCATATTAACAAATTGAAAGACAAAAGTCATATGATAATCTCAATAGATGCAGAGAAATCCTTTGACAAAATTCAGTACTCTTTTATGATTACAACTCTTCAAGAAATGGGCACAGAAAAAACCTACCTCAACATAGTAAAGGTCATATATAATAAGCCTACAGCAAACATTATTCTCAATGGTGAAAAATTGAAAGCATTTCCCATAAGATCAGGACCAAGACAAGGGTGTCCACTTTCACCACTATTATTAAACATAGTTTGGAAGTGCTAGCTACAGCACTCAGAGAAGAAAAATAAATAAAAGGAATCCAGATCAGAAAAGAAGAAGTAAAGCTCTCACTGTTTGCAGATGACATGATACTCTACATAGAAAACCCTAAAGATAGTATCAGAAAATTACTAGAGCTAATCAGTGAATTTAGCAAAGTTGGAGGATACAAAACCAATACTCAGAAATCACTTGCATTTCTATATACTAATAATGAAAAATCAGAAAGAGAAATTAAGGAATCAATCCCATTCACCATTGCAACAAAAAGAATTAAATTTCTAGGAATAAATTCACCTAAGGAGACAAAAGAACTGTACACAGAAAATTCTAAGACACTAATGAAAGAAATCAAAGATTATGTAAACAGATTGGAGAGATATTCCATGTTCCTGGGAAGGAAGAATCAATACTGTGAAAATGACTATAATAGCAAATGCAATCTACAGATTTGATGCAATCCCTACCAAATTACCAACTGCATTTTTCACAGAACTAGAACAAAAAATTCACAATTCATATGGAAACACAAAAGACCCCTAATAGCCAAAGAAGTCTTGAGAAAGAAGAATGGAGCTGAAGGAATCAACCTTCCTGACTCCAGATTATACTACAAAGCTACAGTCATCAAGACAGTATGGTACTGGCACAAAAACAGAAATATAGACAGAAAGCTATCTGAAACAAGACAGAAAGCTCAGAAATAAACCCACGCACCTATGGGTACCTTATTTTTGACAAAGGAGGCAAGAATATACAATGGGGCAAGGACAGCCTCTTCAATAAATGGTGCTGGGAAAACTGGACAGCTACATGTAAAGAATGAAATTAGAACACTTCCTAACACCATACACAAAGATAAACTCAAAATGGATTAAAGACCTAAATTTAGGGAAACATAGTCAGAACACTCGATGAAATAAATCAAAATAAGATCCTCTATGACCCACCTTCTAGCGTAATGGAAATAAAAACAAAAGTGGGATCTGATTAAACTTAAAAGCTTTTGCACAGCAAAGGAAACTAGAAGGAAGGTGAAAAGACAACCTTCAGAATTGGTGAAAATAATAGCAAATGAAACAACTGACAAAGGATTAATTTTCAAAATATATAAGCAGTTCATATAAGTCAATATCAGAAAAACAAGCAACCCAATCAAAAAGTGGGGAAAAGACCTAAACAGACATTTTTCCAAAAAAGACTTACAGATGGCTAACAAACACATGAAAAGATGCTCAGCTTTGCTCATTATTAGAGAAATGCAAATCAAAACTACAATGAGATATCACCTCACACCAGTCAGAATGGCCATCATCAAAAAGTCTACAAACAGTAAATGTTGGAGAGGCTGTGGAGAAAAAGGAATGCTCTTGCACTGTTGGTGGGAATGTAAATTGATACAGCCACTATGGAAGACATTATGGAGATTCCTTTAAAAACTAGGAATAAAACCACCATATGACCCAGCCATCCCACTTCTAGGCATATACCCTGAGGAAAACAAAATTGAAAAAGGCACATGTATTCCAATGTTCATTGCAGCACTATTTATAATAGCTAGAACATGGAAGCAACCTAGATGTCCATTGATAGATGAATGGATAAAGAAGCTGTGGTACATATACACAATGGAATATTGCTCAGCCATGAAAAGGAATGCATCTGAGTCAGTCCTGATAAGGTGGATGAACCTAGAACACATTATAGAATGAACTGAGTCAGAAAGAGAAAGATAAATATTGTTCGAAGGACTGATGCTAAAGCTGAAAGTCCAATACTTTGGCCACCTCATGTGAAAAGTTGACTCATTGGAAAAGACTCTGGGAGAGATCGGGGGCAGGAGGAGAAGGGGACGACAGAGGATGAGATGGCTGGATGGCATCACCAACTCGATAGACATGAGTTTGGTGAACTTTGGGAGTTGGTGATGGACAGGGAGGCCTGGCGTGCTGCAATTCATGGGGTCACAATGAATCGGACACGACTGAGCGACTGAACTGAACTGAACTGAACACATATATATGGAATCTAGAACAATGGTACTTAAGAACTTATTTACAGGGCAACAATGGAGAAACAGACATAGAGAATAGACTTATGGACATGGGGAGAGGGGAGCAGAGGGTGAGATGTATGGAAAGAGTAATCTGGAAACTTACATTACCATATGTAAAATAGATAGCCAACAGGAATTTGTTGTATGGCTCAGGAAACTCAATCAGGGGTTCTGTATCAGCCTAGAGGGGTGGGATGGGGAGGGAGATGGGAGGGAGGTTCAAAAGGGAGGGGATATATGTATACCTATGGCTGATTCATGTTGAGGTTTGACAGAAAACAACAAAATTCTGCAAAGCAATCGTCCTTCAAAAAAAAATAAATAAACAGAGAAAACAATTACAGAAAACCTCTTTCTTCATGGGAAAAAGAACCTATACAAGACTGTCCTCACTTCTGACATATTTGCAAGTTATGCCTCCCATATTTGCAGAGGCCTCCCAAAACCACTTATAGCCCCAATGATTCATGAAGAAGGCTCACAGAACTCACCAAAAGCTACTATACTCATTGTGGTTTACTAGTTAAGGGCTTCCCTGGTGGTTCAGACAGTAAAGAATCTGCCTGCAATGCAGGAGACCTGGGTTCGATCCCTGGGTCAGGAAGATCCCCTGGAGAAGGGAATGGCTACTCACTCCAGTATTCTTGTCTGGAGAATTCCATGGACAGAGGAACCTGACAGGTTACAGTCCATGGGGTCGCAAAGAGTCGGACGGGACTGAAGGACTAACACTTTTCACTTTTTCATTACAGCTAAAGGATACAGATTAAAATCAGTCAAGGGAAAAATTGCATGGAACAGATGCCAGGGAGGCTCCAAATACAGACCTTCCAGTTGACCTTTACCCCATAGAGTTGGGACAGCATTACTCTCCTGGCATTGGTATGTAACAATATACATGAAAGACTGCCAACCAGGAAAGTTCACACAAGCCTCCATGTTCATAGTTTTTATTAAGGTCCTATCACATAGGTATAATTTATTGCTCACATCTCAGTCTCCAGTCCCCAGCCTCTCTGAGAGGTGAGCATACCATATGAGCCAAAGCTCCTACCATAAATCACATATTATCTAGTGTGTGGCCAGCCCCCACCCTAATCACATTAACTATCTAATGGGATCCAAGGGCACCATGTGAAAAGACATTCCTATTAGGCACAACTTTCTAAAGACTGAGATCTTTCTAAGCTGAGGACAAAGGCAAAGTTAAATTCTTTACTATACATCCTCCAATATATTTGAATATTTTTAAAGAGTCTTCATGCAGTCTAGCTTTTGAAACAGGCTAGGTAAATGCTGAAGAAAAGTATAAGTGGGGTAATGGGAAACAAGCTGGAGAATATCACACAGGTTTGGTGTCTGCAGCATTCTTCATGTAATTTATTTTCTTTGCTGCCTTTTTCGCAGAGGATCACAGCAACATCCTTTGGGTTAAGGCATCTTGTGCTGTGATTTACTAATCACTTCTCCTCCTTCCTCCACTTCACCTCTAGCAATCTCCTCTTTACTAGGAGGTGAGATCATAGAAATAGCAAGTGCACTAACAGTGCTATAGTAGGCAGTTCTCCAAACATAGTTCCTACTTCTCTTGTGGCTGCATCTAAGCACCTCTAAACAAAGAATTGATGCATATACCTGTCAAAACTTTCAATGAGATCTTAATTCTGCTTAGAGGATAGGCAGCTCCGTTGAATCAGTCTTTGTTTCAGAATCCCTTGTTTACAGTATTCAGTAAGGTATGCTACTGTATAGTTTTGTCTTAAGCTTATGGATTTTATAATTTATTTAAAATGGCATTTTTTCCCTACATTTTCATGTTTATAATTTTCAGTGACTTGCAAAGAAGAGAGATTTTTTTTTTCCATCATTTTCTGCATGAGGTCCATCATTTGTTTTCAGTTTGGAGGGGGAGTGTATCTCTAGGAATATAGGTGAATTTAAAAACCTGAATACTCTAATAGAAGAATTTGATTCATTAAAATTCTGAATTGGTGAGTAAAATAAAATATAAATGTCTCAGTGTATCAGAAACATATATCCTTGAGCAAAATGCAGACATAAATTATAAATAAAGAGATCTGTAGATATAATGAAAAGGTAATACCTAACCCATTTTATGATTTCAAAATGAGCCAAACTAGATGAAGGGGCCTAAAGTGGTTCCAGGGTGGGTGGTACAGTAGAGTCACTCTGAGAACATATTAAACAAAAACAAAGGAAGCAGTTCAGATTTCGCACAAAAACAGAAATCCAAACCTGTGTCACAGGAATGCTGTGTGTCTATTGCTTTTCACATTGACTCCACTCAGGGCATAGCAATCATGGAGCTACTGGGTTCATATTAAGTTCTTTAGTTATTCCCATCTGTAGGAGAAATCATGGACAAGAAAAAAGGCAAATGGTCACATTTCTGCTGCCCCGAGTAAGAGCTGACCAGGGCAAATTGCGCAGCCTGTTACTTAGATTGGTCTGCCTACCCTTCCCACTGCCCAGGACAGCCGAGTTTACCCAGACAAGGGACTAACACAGGGAGTCAACACATTTACTGTAATTAATAATATTTTTAAACTTATTTCTGCCCTCTTATGTCATGTTTCCAATTTGTCATTCTTAATTGTTGTTTTCTCTTTCCTACCTTTGCTGTGATGTGCTTAGTTACTCAGTCATGTCCGATTCTTTGTGACCCCATGGACTGTAGCCCTGCCAGGCTCCTCTGTCCATGGGGATTCTCCAGGCAAGAATATTGGAGTGGGTTGCCATGCCCTCCTCCAGGGGATCTTCCCAACCCAGGGACTGAACCCAGGTCTCCTGCATTGCAGGTGGATTCTTTACCATCTGAGCCACCAGGGAAACCCGTGAATACTGGAGTGGGTAGCCTAACCCTTCTCCAGGGGAACTTCCCCAACCCAGGAATTGAACTGGGGTTTCCTACATTGCAAGCAGATTCTTTACCAGCTGAGTTATCAGGGAATTCAGACACATTTGCTTTTCCATTTTATCCTCGAGAAGTTTGGAAAATATATAACCTATTCTTCTTACAATCACCCTTAAATTTTGAAAGAATAAATTTTCATTTAAATATTACCACCATGGCCAATAAAATTCTCCATCAGTTTCAGTATCCTGGGCCTTCCCTGCTGGTCACCATCCACCTAAGATAGAGTAGCACCTGAGGCAGTCATCTGAGGGTCCAGTTCCAGATTATTAAATTGTTTTATTTTACCCATTAAAAATTACATAGACTTAACTATTTTGTGTGGCCTTTTTCCTATTTCATTGACCCATCTCTTTCTCTTCCCTGGAATAAAGCTTCTAATAACTATTTAATAGGAGAAAGGTGAAGGAAATGGCAACTCACTCCAGTATTCTTGCCTGGAGAATCCCACAGACAGAGGAGCCTGGCAGGTTACAGTCCGTTGGCTCGCAAGAGTCAGACATGACCTAGTGACTAAACCAGCACCAGGAGAAAGGTGGAGAAATGGATTTAAGATAGTGTTCGAACCAAAATCAGTATGAAAGTCACCTAGTTAAGAATCAGGGATGAGGGCGATAAGAAAAAAGTAGATTTCTATGAAACAAGAGGCTCAGGAATTCTGGACACCAGCTGGAGAGAAGCCCAAACCAGGAGCAGCAAGATGGGGATCAGCCTTCCTGTCACTGTCCTCTCTTCCAAGGGCCTATGGGGACTACAGGGAGGGAGGAGCAGGTAGCAGAGGTCAGGGAGGGAGGAAGACATTCAGCTTGGGTATTCCCCCTCCTCCAAATAAACCTCTGATCACTCAAAAACAAAAACAAAAGTTGCTTTCTCTTCACAGAGGAAGATGCATCTTTGGTAATGCTGTCTTTTATGTAAGAATGAAAAGAGATGAGTATTTGTTTCCCCTACTGGAAGCACATACATAAGTCGTATCTGGTGATCTCAGTCCCAAGTATAAATGGACATAAGCAAAAGCAAGATTTGGGTTTTCCCAGATCCAAGAGTACCTTTTTTCTTCCTGGACATCATCTCCATCAGCTACACATTCCATTAAGAATCTGAGGGCCATGAAAAGATGCACTAAGATATGCTGCATCTGATTTGCTCTATGCCACCACTTCATTTCCCCTTCATGGAGCACAGCCTTGTGGTGAAGGGGCTTGTGTACCTCAATGAAGCTATAAGCCATGCTGTGGAGGGCCACCCAAAACAGATGGGTGAAGAGTTCTGACAAAACATGGTCCACTGGAGAAGCAAATAGCAACCCACTCCACTACTCTTGCCTGGAGAACCCCATGGACAGTATGAAAAGGCAAAAAAAGATACGACATCGGAAGATGAGCCCCCTAGGTTGGAAGGTGTCCAATATGCTGCTGGGGAGAGGCAGAGGATAATTACTAACAGCTCAAGAAAGAATGAAATGGATAGGCCAAAGCAGAAACAATGCTCAGCTATGGATGTGTCTGGTGGGGAAAGTCCAATGCTGTAAAGAACAATATTGCATAGAATGTTAGGTCCATGAATCAAGGTAAATTGGACATGGTCAAGCATGAGATGGCAAGAGTGAACATCGACATTTTAGGGACTGGTGAACTAAAATGGATAGGAATAGGTGAATTTAATTCAGATGAACATTATATCTACTACTGTGGGCAAGAATCCCTAGGAAGAAATGGAGTAACCCTCAAACTCAAAAAAAGAGTGTGAAATACAGTACCCAAGTACAATATCAAAAATGACAGAATGATCTCAGTTCGTTTCCAAGGCAAGCCACTCAACATCACAGTAATCCAAGTTTATGCCCTTACTACTGATGTCAAAGAAACTGAAGTTGACCAGTTCTATGAAGACCTACAAAACCTTATAGAACTAACACCAAAAAAAGATGTCCTTTTCATCATAGAGGATTGGAATGCAAAATATGAAGTCAAGAGATACCTGGAATAACAGGAAAGTTTTGCCTTGGAGTACAAAATGAAGCAGGGCAAAGGTTAACAGAGTTTTGTCAAGAGACACACTGGTCATAGCACACACCCTTTTCCAACAACCCAAGAGACAACTCTACACATGGACATCACCTGATGGTCATTATCCAAATCAGACTGATTATGTTCTTTGCAGCCAAAGATGGAAAATCTCTATACAGTCAGCAAAAACACGACCTGGAGCTGCCTATGGCTCAGATTATGAGCTCCTTATTGTAAAATTCAGGCTTAAATGGAAAAAAGTAGGGAAAACCACTAGGTCATTCAGGAATGACCTAAATCAAATCACTTATGATTATACAGTAGAAGTGACAAATAGATTCAAGGGATTAGATCTGGTAGACAGAGTGCTTGAAGAACTTTGGATGGAGACTCACAACATTGTACAGGAGGCAGTGACCAAAACCATCTCAAAGAAAAAGAAATGCAAGAAGGCAAAGTGGTTGTCTGTGGAGGCTTTGCAAATAACTGAGGAAAGAAGAGATGCAAAAGGCAAGGGAGAAAGGGAAAGATATACCCAACTGAATGCAGAATTCCAGAGATCAGCAAAGAGAGACAATAAGGTCTTCTTAAAAGAACAATGGAAAGAAATAAACAATAGAACAGGAAAGACTAGAGATCTCTTCAAAAAGACTGGAGATATAAAGGGAACATTTCATGCAAGGATGGGTAAGAAAAAGGCCATAAATGGTAAGGACCTAAGAGAAACAGAAGAGATTAAGAAGAGGTGGCGGGACTTCCCTGGTACTCCAATGGCTAAATCTTGTGCTCCGAATCCAGGAGGACCAGGTTTGATCCCTGGTCCAGGAACTAGATTCCACATGCTGCAACTAAAGATCTTGGTGTAGCCAAATTAATTAATTAATTTAAAAATATATAAGAAGAGATGGAAAGAATACACAGAAGAACTATACAAAAAAGATCTTTATGACCTGGATAACCATTGTGGTGTGGTTACTTACCTAGAGCCAGACATCCATGAAGTCAAGTGGGCTTTACCATTACTACAAACAAAGCTAGTGGAGGTGATGGAATTCCAGCTGAGCTACTTCAAATCCTGAAAGATAATGCTGTAAAAGTGCTGCACTCAATATGCCAGCAAATTTGGAAAACTCAGCAGTGGCCACAGGACTGGAAAAGATCAGTTTTCACTCCAATCTCAAAGAAAGGAAACGCCAAAGAATGTTCAAACTACCGCAGAATTGCACTCATTTCACATGCTAGCAAGGTGATGTTCAAAATCCTTCAAGCTAGGTTTCAGCAGTATGTGAACCTAGAACTTCCAGATGTACAAGCTGGACTTAGAAAAGGCAGAAGAACCAGAGATCAAATTGCCAACATCTGCTGGATCATAGAAAAAACAAGGGAATTCCAGAAAAACATCTGCTTCATTGACTCTGCTAAAGCCTTTGACTGTGTGGATTACAACAAACTGTGGAAAATTCTGAAAGAGATGGAATACCAGACCACCTTATCTGTCTCCTGAGAAATCTGTATGCAGGTCAAGAAAGCAACAGTTAGAACAGGACATGGAACAACGGACTGTTTCAAGACTGGAAAGGAGTACATCAAAGCTGTATATTGTCACCCTGTTTATTTAACTTATATGCAGAGTACATCATGCAAAGTGCCTGGCTGGATGACTCAAAAGCTGCAATCAAGACTGCCAGAAGAAATATCAACAACTTCAGATATGCAGATTTCACCACTCTAATGGAAGAAAGTGAAGAGGACCTAAAGAGCCTCCTGATGAAGGTGAAAGCACAGACTGAAAAAGCTGCCTTAAAATTCAACATTCAACTCAGATCATGGCATCCAGTCCCATCACTTCATGTCAAATAGATGGGGGAAAAGTGCAAATAGTGACAGATTTATTTTGGGGGGCTCCAAAATCCAGTGGACAGTGACCGAAGCCATAAAATTAAAAGACACTTGCTCCTTGGAAGAAAAACTAAGACAAACTTGCTAAGTCACTTCAGTCATGTCCGACTCTTTGCCATCCTGTGGACTGTAGCCCTCCAGGCCCCTCTGCCCATGGGATTCTCCAGTCAAGAATACTGATATGGGTTGCCATGCTCTTCTCCAGGGTATCTTTCCAACCCAGGGATCAAACCCATATCTCTTATGTCTCCTCCATTGGCAGGCAGTTCCTTTACCACTAGCGCCACTTGGAAAGCCCATGACAAACCTTGACAGTGTATTAAAAAGCAGAGACATTACCTTGCGGACAAATGTCTGTCTAGTCAAAGCTATGGTTTTTCCAATAGTGATGTATAGATGTGAGACTTGGACCATAAGGAAGGCTGAGTGCCAATGAATTGATGCTTTCAAACTGTAGTGCTGGAGAAGACTCTTGAGAGTCCCTTGGACAGCGAGGAGAACAAGCCAGTCAATCCTAAAGGAAACCAACCCTGAATATTCACTGGGAGGACTGATGCTGAAGCTGAAGCTGCAATACTTTGGTCACCTGATGCAAAGAGCTGATTCATTGAGAAGACCCTGATGCTGGGAAAGATTGGGGACGAGAGTAGAGGGGGCAATAGAGGATGAGATGGTTAGATGGCATCACGGGCTCAAGGGACATGAGTCTGAGCAAACTCCGGGAGATAGTGAAGGACAGGGAAGCCTGGCATGCTGCAATCCATGGGATTGCAAAGAGTTGGACATGACTTAGTGACTGAACAACAAAGAAAAACAAGGATTATTTCCCACAAACCACCTGAAATACCCCAAATGGTAAACTTTGAGGCCTTGCTCATCTAAAAATTATTTTTTTCACTTTCACTGAAATGCTTCTTTGGCTAGGTATTCTAATCAGTTAAAGAAAATCATTGTCCCTCCTATCTTTGAAAGTGTTGCTTCACTGCCTTTAAAATTGTATTACAGTGAGAGATCTGATTATTTCTTTGTAGATAACATTTTTTTTCCTGTATGAAAGCTTTATAGAAATTTCTCATTATCCTTTGTCTTCTTAGATTTCACCACAATGTATGTAGGTATGAGTGAGTGAAGTCGCTCAGTCGTGTCAAATTCTTTGCGACCCCATGGACTGTAGCCCACCAGGCTTCTCTGTCCATGGGATTCTCCAGGCAAGAATCCTGGAGTGGGTTGCCATTTTCTTCTCCAGGGGATCTTCCTGACCCAGGGATTGAACCCGGGTCTCCCGAATTGCAGGCAGACACTTTAACCTCTGAGCCACCAGGGAAGCCCTATGTAGGTATAGGCCTTTTATAATTTATTGTTATTGATTTATTTAGTCTTTGAGTTTTTCTCTAGATTTACTTTCAAGTGTACTGGCCTACCTTCTTTATCTAATCTCATCCCACACACAATAAACCTATTAAGATAAATCCTAAGTTACAATATGGATATCTCACACACATAACATCATTAAGACATACGTAATAATACATTCTGTACTATTCTATTTGTGTAAAGTTTCAACAGACAAAACTAATCTATGCTGTTAGAAGTCAGCATAGGGGTTATCTTTAGGGGCTAATGACTGGAAGCGGGCACAAGAAGGGCTTCTTGGATCTTGGTAATATTCTGTTTCTTGGTCTGGGTGTCGGTTACATAGTTGTATTAACTTTGTTTGTATTAACGTTGTGAAATTAATTTGTATTAACTTACACACCTTTATGTATGTGGTACTTCAATCAAAAGTTTTTTTAAGGGCCTTCCCTAGTGGTTAAGAGTTAAATAGACCACCTTGCAATGCAGGGACACTGGTTCGATCCCTGCTTCAGGAAGATCCCACATGCTACACAGCAGCTAAGCCTATGTGCCACAAGTACTGAACCTATGCTCTAGAGCCCCCAAGCCGCAACTACTGAAGCCTGCGTACCTACAACCCATGCTCCACAACAAAGAAGTCACAACAGTGAGAAGCTCACACATTGCAACTAGAGTAGCCCCAACTCCCCACAACTAGAGAAAGCCTGCACATAGCAACGAAGACCCAGCACAGCCAAAAATAACAAACTAAATAATTTTTAAAGTTTTTTTTTAAACAACTGGAAATTATTTTGAATTCTCTATTCTTCTTACATAGAGGTAACTTTTCATTTATTTTAATATAATTTAAAAAGCACTGTTTATAATAGCCAGGACATGGAAGCAACCTAGATGTCCATCAGCAGATGAATGGATAAGAAAGCTGTGGTACATATACACAATGGAGTATTACTCAGCCATTAAGAAGAATACATTTGAATCAGTTCTAATGAGGTAGATGAAACTGGAGCCTATTATACAGAGTGAAGTAAGCCAGAAAGAAAAACACCAATACAGTATACTAACGCATATATATGGAATTTAGAAAGATGGTAACAATAACCCTGTGTATGAGACAGCAAAAGAGACACTAATGTATAGATCAGTCTTATGGACTCTGTGGGAGAGGGAGAGGGTGGGAAGATTTGGGAGAATGGCATTGAAACATGTATAATATCATGTATGAAACGAGTCGCCAGTCCAGGTTCAATGCATGATGCTGGATGCTTGGGGCTGGTGCACTGGGACGACCCAGAGGGATGGTATGGGGAGGGAGGAGGGAGGAGGGTTCAGGATGGGGAACACATGTATACCTGTGGCGGATTCATTTTGATATTGGCAAAACTAATAAAATATTGTAAAGTTTAAAAATAAAATTAAATTAAAAAAAAAGATGTGCATTTTACAAGCAAAAAAAATAAAATTAAATTAAAAAAATAAAAAACAGATTAATATGTAAAAATCTGGAAAATCAGATTATATATTTATATACTGCAAAGTATACTCTAGGGACTTCCACCTCTAGAACCAGCAGAACAGGTAAGTCAGACTAGTATTTCTGACAAGCAACTAGACCAGTAGAACAAAATTTAAAAAAAAAAAAAAAACAAAACTGTTTTAAGGTATAAACAGACATTGAAGAATTACCAGGCCAGAAACTGATAAATATAGAGATTAAGAGAGGTAAGTCCTGCATTTGCCAATTCTGGAAGAAGTGGTTGAGAAGTGATTTTGACAGCCTCTCAGAGGCAGGGGGATAGGGGCTGAAGTGCAGAGTCAACTAAGGTAGGGAATGCAGAGGAAGGAAAGCAATCAGACAAGTGGGTGAATCTCCCTTGACTTGGTTTGGGACCTCAGAAGACTGCAATCTAGAAGTAAGACTGAACCAGAAGTAGATAGGTTTATAAAGAGACCATATCTATTTTAAGAGTAAGCTGAGGATGTCATAAGAACATGAAGGCTACACAGGTTTCCCAAAAGACACATTAAATCTGAGACTTGAGAAAGAAATAGAAGTGAGTAAAAATTTTCCAAGCCAAAATGGAAATTGGAGAAGCAAAGAGTAGAAGAGGGAAAGCATTCTAGAGAGAGTCCATGCAAAGGCTGGAGGCATTCTGAAGATTCATATATTCGTGTGATAGGGATATGAAAATATGAGCAGTTGAATATAACTAGAGCACAGCTAAGATAGTTCAGAGGTGAAGCTGCAGTTGGATGAAAGTCAAATGTAAGAGAAGTTTAAAATGTACAATCAGTAAGACTTTTTAAGATTAGAACTACAGTAAAGAAAAAGACTGTTAAGGAGGGTTCCTATGGTTATTTATGGTATAGGCAGCTGATAGACCATGGTATCTTACTTTTCAGATTCAAGGCAAACATGATTCACTTGTTACATTTACTTTCATAAGCCTAAATTACTTGCATTATCTTCCTAAAACCAGAGTCTATCACTTTCCTGTCCAAAACCCTTTAATAGCTTTCCTGCACATATAATAGACTTCCCAGGTGGTGCTAGTGGTAAAGAACCTGTCTGCCAATGCAGGAGACAAATGAGATGCAGGTTCGATCCCTGGGTCAGGAAGGTCACCTAGAGGAGGGCATGGCAACCCACTGCAGTATTCTTGCCTGGAGAATCCCATGGACATTAGAGCCTGGTGGGCTCCATAGGGCTGCACAGAGTTGGACACAACTGACGGGGCCTTAGGATGCACACATGTACGTATAATAAAAAAAATTTAATTCCAATATGGACTATATGCCATCTATGATTTGGTTCCCACCTACTCTCTCATCATCTTCGTACAACACTTTCTGTCTCACTCACAGCATTTTAAGCTACGTAGCTTTCCTCAGTTCTATAAAATATTAAGATCTTGGTCTCCTGAGGGTCTCATACTTGATGTTTCTTTTGATATTTTCATCCCCTTCCCCACCCTTCACTTCACCTTTTTGTCTTTAGGTCTCAACTTAAATATTCTAGCAAACATACCTTCAATGACTCCCCTCCCCCCAGCTTAAGTTAGGTTCCCTGGTTCATATCTCCCTCCCTTCATATCTTATTTGTGATTATGTATTTCCTCCTCGAGACTGTTAGGACAGTGACTTCATTTCTCTTGTATATATCCAGTACCTAGCACAGTGTACTGTGATATACAGGAGGTGCCCAAACACTGAATGAATAAATGCACACAGGATGAATAGCAGATTTGAAGGGAGAAAGATTTCAGGATTGGGTATTTTTAATCTGAAGTGTCTACACATTATCAAAAAGGAAATACTAGGCAGACAAAAACAGCTACCTGGATTTTAGAAGAAAGATCTAGGACAAAAAGACAGATTTGGGAGTAATCAACAGATACCTGAAGCCATCCAAAATGAGAACACACAGAGAAGGAATTTTAAGCAGAAGGGGAAGGAGGCTAAGACTAAGAAAAAACAAATTGATGGGAGAAAAATAAGTCTGTGATAAGTGTAATACCACTGAAGAGATTATTTCAGAAACAGAGTAAATAAATGGCAAATACTCAAAATGGAAAGGACTAAAATCTATCTACTAGATTTAGTGCCAAAGCTACTGATGACCTTGGGTAGCAATATCAACGGAATGATGAGTAGAAATAAATGTCCAGTTAATTGTTAACTCAATCAGTGGAGCAGAAGTTGAGAAAGCTACCAAAAACTTGGATGCTTATGTTAAAGAAGGTAGAAGGGCTTTTTCCCCTTTCTTAGAGAATGAAAGTTAGGGATATTTAAATTACCATGAGACAGAATCAGTAAAGAGAAATCTAAGTTAGACGACTGCTAGAGCCTAATATAGGGTAGGAAACATGTAGGACCCAGAGCAGAGGATAGGGGATCAGACTTAGAATGGCAATTGTTCCACTGCAATTACAGGAAAGATGGGTTGGATTCAGTTACACTTGTAGAAAGGCAGGCAAAAACTGGGCTTCCCTGGTGACTCAGACGGTAAAGAATCTGCCTGCAATGCAGGAGACCCAGGTTCAGTCCCTAGATTGGGAAAATCCCCTGGTGAAAGGAATGGCAATCCACTTCAGTATTATTGCCTAGAGAATTCTATGGACAGAGGAGCTGGTGGTCTACAGTCCATGAGATCACAAAGAGTCAGACAGGGCTGAGAGATTACACTTTCACTTTCAGGCAAAAATTAAGGATTCATTTCAACTTTCTCTGTGAAGCCGGCGATGAGGTAGTCCACTGAGATTAAGTAGGAGGCTAATGTGCTAAATGGAGATAACATGAGATTTAATTTTTTTAAAGGATAAACATTTATTTAGGCTGTACCTAATCTCAATTGCAGCATGTGAGATTTTTAGTTGCAGCATGCAAACTCTAAGCTTTGGCATGTGGGATCTAGTTCCCTGACCAGGGATGGAAACTGGGCCCCCTGCACTGGGAATGTGGAGTCTCAGCTACTAGACCAGGGAAGTAGGTGGTATAGCATCTCACCAACTTGAAGTTTAAAAATGGCCACTATCATAAAAAGTAAAGAAAAAGAGAAAGGAATTTCAAGAAGCACTGCAGGCTTATAAGTCTGGAGACAGTGAATTTCTAATAGCAGTAATAGTGCAACTCTTTGATTCCCTTGCAGCTCTTGCCCAAGCCAAAATCGGGGAACTAAGACTGATACAGGATTTGTATTTTGGAGGGCAAAAGAACAAAAAGATAGAATGGCAAAGTTAAAGATATTGGCAATAGAACACTTAAATCAGAGTGGGTAAGGTGGAAAGGCTGGATAAGTAAAAAAGGAAAAACAGCAGGTTCCTCACAGAAGAGAATGGAGTAGAAGTCCAAATGAGGCCAAGTAAAAGTGTGGTGAGAACAATGAAGTAAGAAAGCTGAGAAAAGTGTAGGCTGACTAAATGAGTATGACATTATAGAAGTGATTTTCCCCATGATGGGCCTACTCAAACATCGTATTGAATGTACATGTTTATGCATATGTGCATAAATTATACACAGGATAAATTTTAATCAATACTTGATTTATAAAGTTTAATTCTGAATAACCTTAGGTTACTGTTCAAAAAAAATTTTAATGCCTTGCTTACACAGCAGGCCAGAGAATCTTTCAATGACATATTAATTTGAATAAAGCAAAAAGTTAAAAATCACTGGTCTAGGTCAACCTGTTCATTTTTCAGAAAAGGAAACAGCCTTCCAGAAGTAAAACGATTTACCCAAATTCAGCAACTTGCCATAGCAACAGAACTTTAAAAATAAATGGAACTTTGCAGAAAATGGTTTTTCTGTATTGAAAAATGGCTTACCTCAATCTTTCAGAATAAAAGTATTTCATAATTATCAACCTTTCTTGTAAAAATCTTTGATACAAATATTTGCCACAAATATTGTATTTATCATGCTTACAAATATTGTGTTCATCATGCTTATAAACATTACAAATGTTTTATAAGTCCCTGTCTAAAGACCTGAACTTATAATTTCTATAAATTTGCCAAAACCTATCAAGGAAAAACTGACAAGCTTAGTCAATATAAATGCTACATTTTACTTATACTGTTGACTAAAATTATTCCATTTCTTCTATAATCTTCCTTAACACAGAATTACACACAGCCACTACTAGAAAAGGCTGAATTTGCCAAAAGAGATGAACCCTATTTGTCATATCAGCAGTTTAACCATTCAACAGATATATTTAAAACAAAAAAAAGAGCTCAGAACATGTGCCAGGTATTGAGCTAAATGTTAGAAAAACAGTAAGAACTGCTTTCCTATCTACAGACCACATGCTCACCAAATGCTTGTGTATTGAAGGACCAATTTAAGTCTTTTGATCAAAGAGTAAATATTTTTATTTATCCACTATGCCACATCTAAGGATTAAAAAATTGTCATACCTCACACTTCCTCGAGAAATTTTAAATCTGGCTATGGAGATGAAATAGATAGGCATTGTATCTATATGCTGATGATTAGCTATTTTATCAAATACCAGAACTTTATACCTACTAGATGTTAGCCAATAGAGTACTCATCTAAGAAACAGTGAAAGTTCTATTGATATAGATAAAATTCTATTGATAAAGTTCAATGATATCACTGTCAAATATGTTACAACTAACTGGCTGTCTCACCAAGAAAATCATTAGTTTATTGGCAAATTTCACTTTTAAATCAAGTTGAACTACTTCATTTATTCCCCAAACTCACATTTTAAACTATTCCACAAAAATTTAATCTGAAGAAACGAAAAGTTTCTACACACTTTGTGCGTGCATGCAAAGTCACTTCAGTTGTGCCTATTTTCAACCCTATGGACCGTAGCCTGCCAGGCTCCTCTGTCCTTGGGATTCTCCAGGCAAGAATTGTGGAGTGGGTTGCCATTTCCTTCTCCAAGGGATCTTCCCAACCCAGATATTGAACCCACATCTCTTAAGTCTCCCACATGGGCAGGAAGGCTCTTTTATCACCAGCACCACCTGGGAAGCTCATTCTACACACTAATCCTTCCCAAAAGAATGTACTGTAAATTCTTAAAATTTCAAAATAAAAATTCCTCAAACATTTCACAAATAGGAGCAAGACCTCCTCCAAGAAATTCCACTTGATTCACATTATTTGTAGAGTCCATATTTGCAAACCCTACTTTCTAAAATTGATTTGCAATCCCCAAATCAATACTCACAACACTTTCACATTTACAGACATGCCAGGGTGGTGAAAAATTTGAATTGCTCAATGCTAACGTCAAACAAGGCTATGTTCTACCTTCCTGTTTTGACTCATTATTGTAAACAAGCATCCTTGCCATGATCTACCTAGCATCACATTTTTTATATTTTTTATATTTTTATAAAAATATAGTTTATAGTGGGAGAAGGCAATGGCAACACACTCCAGTACTCGCGCCTGGAAAATCCCATGGTCGGAGGAGCCTGGTAGGCTGCAATCCATGGGGTCTGAGGGACTTCACTTTCACTTGTCATTTTCATGAATTGGAGAAGGAAATGGCAACCCACTCGTGTTCTTGCCTGGAGAATCCCAGGGACGGGGGAGCCCAGTGGACTACTGTCTATGGGGTCGCACAGAGTCGGACACGACTGAAGCGACTTAGCAGGAGCAGCAACAATGTATAGTACAGAGAACTAATATACTGTGATAAACCACAATGAAAACGAACATGAAAATGAATGTATATATATATATAACTGAAGCACTTTGCTGTACAGCAATGAACACACTATAAATCAACTATACTTGAAAAAAATTAATTAAAAAAAATTAGATTAAAACTAAGGTATCCTTAAACAGAAAGACATATAAGGTTATACGCTGACAAAGTGTTCAGTCGCTCAGTTGTGCCCCACTCTTTGTGGCCCCATAGACCAAAGCCAGCCAGGATCCTCTATGCCATTTTCCAGGCAAGAACACTCGAGTGAGCTGCCATTCCCTACTCTAGGGAATCTGTCCTACCCAGGGATAGAACTCACATCTCTTGCACCTCCTGCATAGGGAGGCAGGTTCTTTAGTCCTAGCGCCACCTGGGAAGCCCAATATATATTGATAGGTGGCGAAATATTAATATATTGTGACCAGAGGCTCACAAAAACCTAAGCCTATATTCCCCCTAGGAGCAGTGCTTCAGTATTTGCTAATTCAGCATTCACAGTGACTACAGAATAAAACTACCCAAGTAACAAGAATCAACTATACTTTGAAAGTGACACCTTTATGCATGTAAAATTAACTAACAAGACAGGGCAATAGTCCGTTCTCCAAAATGAGCTACCATTTCAGTCTGTTCACCAAAATGAGCTACCGTTTTCCTATAGCATTATTCCATGAGAATACTCAATAAATACGTGTGAAGTAAGTGGTTCATAAAATTAAGTGCTCCAGTTTTATGTTAAAGACTCCTATGTTCAATATTCTTTCCCAGCTAGCATAAACGTAGGCCAGTCCTTTGCTATTATTTGGAGTATGTGGACGCATACATTAGAACATAAAGCTCATAAAGCTCAAGTCAGAGAAGAAAAAAGTTCAGTAAGACTGATCATTCATTAAAGTTCTCATTATTGTACAATTAGCCCCTGAACAATACAGGTCCACTTATATGGGATTTTTTTTGTGGCCGCATGTGGGATCCTAGTTCAGAGACCAGGGGTAAACTGCACCCCTGCATTGGAATTCCAGGAACCTTAAACACTGGACCACCATGGAAAGTGCAACATGTGAAGCTTTTTTTTTTTCCCCCCCAGTAAATATGTACTACATACAGGATGCTATGTACTACAGGATCCGACGTTGGTCGACTCCTTGAATATGGAACCGCTGATACTGGAGAGCAGACTGTAAAGTTACCTTTGAAATTCCGACTGCATAAAGGATCAGCAGTCTAATTCCCCTGCTCCCCTCCACTTCTGCCTCCCCCCAATCCTTCCCTTCCCTTCCCACCTTTCAAAGGTCAACCGTATTTTAATTCAGTAGATTTCATCAGCTTTCACGATGTTTAGGAAAAACTTGTGATCACACATAATACCAAGCATAAACAAGTTTCTCAGTTTTATTTAACATTTTTAAATGACTGCGCACTCTTTCTCTAATGCACCATACTAAAAAAGTGCAAAATGTGTACCATAAGCATATGGTCAGGAAAGTGAACACCCACAATGGTTGCACCATCAACTCAATTAAGCACTTTTACTCATTTAAAGAGTCCACAGCGTTTTCTGAAAGTTGCTGGACGTTAAGAGCTGCTCCACATCTTCTTGCACTACTCTCTTCTGAACTGGTCCAGGCTGCTCAGCACGTACCCACGTGGGGTTAAGAAGGCGGTGAAAAACACCACGAGTGCAATAGCCACCTCCTGGAACAAGATACCAACAGCGCTGTTAGGAGGGCGGCTTCCGGAGTGGAAAACGGCTTCAAACGTTCTGAGGAGTTTGGCTGTGGTCCTCGACCTGGGGGCCCGGTGGCACCTAAAAAGCAGAACTCCCTTCCTAAGTGACCCAGTAGAAATTTCTAAGGAAAACTCATTTTCCTCCTCCTGGTGCCCCCGTTCTGACCTTTGAAATCTGGAAGCTAGACACTGCCCCCAGATTTCCCACATTTTAGGGAAATGCTAGGTCTCGGCAATTTAGGGCGCTATCAAAGTGGGAGATGTTCTGAGGTGCAACGACGGCTCTGCCCCTCGAACTTCGCACCCAAAACGGTACCGACAACGAAGGTCCGGTTCTCTGAGGCCCTCGCGCTCCTCGAGGTCCCCGCTTCCTGGCGCCTCAGGCCCAACCCCAGCGCCCTCAGCACGACGGCGCCTCCGCTCCCCAGCGGCCTCCGAGCCCTCCGGACCACCCAAGCCTCCCACCCGAAGAGCGGCCGCGTCCTCCTCGCCTCCACCCGTCGGGGCGCTCCCGCCTAAGCCACGCGCTTCCGCCCGCCGCGTCCCGCCTTCGCCGCCCGGGAGAATGGGCCCCAACTCACGACGGTCGACACCGGGCGGTGGCGCGGAGGCTCCAAGTGGGCCATGCGCAGGCCAGGCATCAGGAGCAGCAGGGTCACACGGCGGCGGGGAAACACGCAGAGCACGGGCATGCGCGGCATGATTCGTCCGGTGCTGCGAAGCCAGGCGTAGACGCGAAGCGCGGTGAGGAGACGTGAGGTGAAGCGAGGCGACTCGCGGTCGGACCTCGCGAGTCTCAAAACACGGCAGTAGAATCGTCTGCGCATGTTCTGGGGACACAGGAGGTGGGGGGGCATACTACTCCCCGCTCCCTGATAAGCCCCGCCCCTGACACGCCCCTTCCGCTCAGCGCCCTGCTGAGCCCAGACCTTACGCACTTACCCGCTGCCTCAGTCCACCTACGCTCCTCGCGTAGCACCATCCCTATGCTCCTAGGCCCTGCTTCCTACGCATGCCACACCGCTCTCTCCCCTACCCGCCCTGCCTAACTTCCTAACCCCACGGCGCACAGTATCTCGATTTCTGTTGGGTGGGGATCAGACAGTAAAGAATTCGCCTCCAATGCGAGATCAGTTCAATTCAGTTCAGTGGATCAGTCGTGTCCGACTCTTTGCAACCCAGGCCTCCCTGTCCATCACCAACTCCCGGAGTTCACTCAAATTCATGTCCATCGAATCAGTGATGCCATCCAGCCATCTCATCCTCTGTCCTCCCCTTCTCCTCCTGCCCTCAATCCCTCCCAGCCTCAGGGTCTTTTCCAATGAGTCAACTCTGTGCATGAGGTGGCCAAAGTATTGGAGTTTCCACTTCAGCCTCAGTCCCTCCAATGAACACCCAGGACTGATCTCCTTTAGGATGAACTGGTTGGATCTCCTTGCAGCCCAAGGGACTGTCAAGAGTCTTCTCCAACACCACAGTTCAAAAGCATCAATTCTTTAATGCTCAGCTTTCTTCACAGTCCAACTCTCACATCCATACACGACCACTGGAAAAATCATAGCCTTGACTAGTCGAGCCTTTGTTGGCAAAGTAATATCTCTGCTTTTCAATATGCTATCTAGGTTGGTCATAACTTTCCTTCCAAGGTGTAAGCGCCTTTTAATTTCATGGCTGCAATCACCATCTGTAGTGATTTTGGAGCCCCCCCCCAAAAAATAAAGTCTGACACTGTTTCCACTGTTTCCCCTTCTATCTGCCATGAAGTGATGGGACCAGATGCCATGATCTTCGTTTTCTGAATGTTGAGCTTTAAGCCAGCTTTTTCACTCTCCTCTTTCACTTTCATCAAGAGGCTTTAGTTCCTCTTCACTTTCTGCCATAAGGGTGGTGTCATCTACATATCTGAGGTTATTGATATTTCTCTCAGCAATCTTGATTCCAGCTTGTGCTTCTTCCAGTCCAGCGTTTCTCATGATGTACTCTGCATACAAGTTAAATAAGCAGGGTGACAATATACAGCCTTGACATACTCCTTTCCCAATTGGAACCAGTCTGTTGTTCCATGTCCAGTTCTAACTGTTGCTTCCTGACCTGCATACAGGTTTCTCAAGAGGCAGATCAGGTGGTCTGGTATTCCCATCTCTTTCAGAATTTTCCACAGTTTATTGTGGTCCACACAGTCAAAGGCTTTGGCATAGTCAATAAAGCAGAAATAGATGTTTTTCTGGAACTCTCTTGCTTTTTCCATGATCCAGCAGATGTCGGCAATTTCATCTCTGGTTCCTCTGCCTTTTCTAAAACCAACTTGTTCATCTGGAAGTTCACGATTCATGTACCGCTAAAGCCTGGCTTGGAGAATTTTGAGCATTATTTTACTAGCGTGTGAGATGAGTGCAATTGTGCAGTAGTTTGAGCATTCTTTGGCATTGCCTTTCTTTGGGATTGGAATGAACACTGACCTTTTCCAGTCCTGTGGCCACTGCTGAGTTTTCCAAATTTGCTGGCATATTGAGTGCAGCACTTTCACAGCATCATCTTTCAGGATTTGGAATAGCTCAACTGGAATTCCATCACCTCCACTAGCTTTGTTCGTAGTGATGCTTTCTAAGGCCCACTTGACTTCACATTCCAGGATGTCTGGCTCTAGGTCAGTGATCACACCATGGTGATTATCCCAATGCAGGATACCTGGGTTTGATCCCTGGGTTGGGAAGATCCCCTGGAGGAGGGCATGGCAACCCACTCCAGTATTCTTGCCTGCAGAATCCCCATGGACAGAGGAGCTTGGTGGTCTACAGTCCATGGGATCACAAAGAGTCGAACACAACTGAGCAACTATGCATACAAGCTAAAGCATAGTGAACACAGCTAGACTTAACTTACCTTTATCTTTCATTCCTCCCTACCATATCTCTCTACGTGCCATCACTTCTCTTGGTGGAATTTATAACGTTTATACTCTGTTTTCTAATGTTAATTACATTTCCTATGCATTGTCGATAATTTAATTCCCCAAATTAAAATCAAGAACGAGTATCTAAAAATAATCATGGCAGGATCAAATTGAGTGTTTGGATCCAGTAAAGACGGTGATGTAACTGTGGAAATTCTTGAAGGAAAAATGGTATATTGTGATTTTCAAATTTAATAATATAAGAACCCTTGCCTACTCCCTAAGATGATTTAGTTTCTTCACAGTATTTCATTTTTAGGCTTATTGTGAAACTAGCATTCTAGGGTTTCTTTTGATTTGCTCGTTTCTACTACCTGATTTCTTCCTCTTTTTGGATTCCTATTTCATTTTGCTTCCTATTTTTTTGTTTCATTCTTATTTCAATTCCTTAAGCAATTCTTTCAGGAAGGGTCTGTGAGTAATATGTTTCTTCAATCCATAAAAGTCCAAGAAATATTTTGCTCTTCACTTAATTGCTAATTTGGCTGGGTATACAATGCTAGACTCAAAATTATTTCCTTGTTTTCTAGCATTTTAAAGGAATTTTAAAGGCATTATTCCCTTGTTTTCTAGCAGCTAGTGTAACTGCTAAGTGTGATCTAATATAATTCTTATTCCTCTGACGTAGCCTCTTTTTTTTTTTTTTCTTGGAATCTTTTTGTATTTGGGCTTGTTAAGTGTCTCCACGTTATGGCTAGATAAGGTTCTTTCTTCATTCATACAAATCAGCAGTGGGTGAGACTTTTCAACTTGAAGACTTGGATCTTTCTTAACCTCTGGGAGATCTACTTCTGTGTGTTATTTATGTCCTTCCCTCTATTTTCTCTAGTCTGTCTTCTCTTCACAAGAGATGAAGGATCAAGAGAGCTGTCTGTGGTCTCTTTATTATGTAAGACAGTAATCCCATTCACTAGTGTCTGAAAGCGAAAGTTAAGTAGCTCAGTTGTGTCCGACTCTTTGAGACCCCATGGACTGTAGCCCACCAGGCTCCTCCATCCATGGGATTCTCCAGGCAAGAATACTGGAGTGGGTTGCCATTTCCTTCTCCAGGGGATCTTCCTGACCCAGGGATCGAACACAGGTCTCCCAGATTAGAGGCACACGCTTTAACCTCTGAGCCACCAGGGAAGCCCTGACCCCTGCTCTTAACCTAATCTTCTCCCAGAGGCTACACCTCATCACTTTGGAAATTAGGACTTCAACATATGAATGTGGAGGGAATGTAAACATTCAGTCTATTGCATTTAGTAAAAAAAAAAAAAAAGAGTGCAAAAAGATCTCATTAAAAATTTTTAGTTCTAAAAAAAAAATTTAGTTCTTAAAAATTATCACAAGAAAAAATTTTGTAACTGTGTATGGTAACAGATGTTCATTGTATTTATTGTAGGAATCCTTTCTCAATATATAACCACACATCTTAGATGGGACTCAAACCCATAATCCTCCAACAGAAACCATACAACTCATCTCAGGACTTAATGAAGCTGAGGTTTTTTACATCTCAGCACAAAAGGAATTCTGCAAGAGGCAAAGTTATAAGAAGTAAATTTATTAATAATATTTGTAAGGAAGTTGCAGGAGCATGAGACATGAAAGGATGAGCATGTTCCAAGTCTTGGGCTAGTTCCTAGGATGGGCCACCAAATGCAGGTCCTTGGCTTCTGGCAGGAAAGCATTCAAGAACAAGTCATAGTAAAGTGAAAGCAGAGATACACATTCCATAGACAGAATAAGATCTGTCTCGGAAGGTGAGAGCGGACCTTGTAGTTACTTTTTATGGACTGGTAACTTCATAAGCTAGTGAGTAGGAGGATTATCCCAACTATTTCAAAGAAGGGGCGGGGATTACCAGGAACTGGGTGAGCCACCATTCACTTTTTGGTCTTCTAGAACCTGCCTCAGAACTGTCATGGTGCTTGTGGGTGTGTCATTTAGCATGCTAATGTATTACAATGAGCATTACAATTATATTACAATATAATATCCATCCATGTTTCTGCAAATGACAAAATTTCATTCTTCTTGGTGACTGAGCCGGCCACTTACCCATTTCCCATGGCTCTCTTTCCCCTTCTCTGCGTTATGTATGGCCCATAAGGACCATCTGCACATGGTAATTGTGTATCTCATTCACTAAGAGGTGAGCATTATAAGAGTAGGCTTGTCTGACTTGCTCACCCCAAAGCACCCCAAGAAGCACCTCACACACAGTAAGTACCCAATAAATATTTGTTGAATGCACGAATAATGAATGCTCATGTCTCCCTGCTCTCTTTTCCTTCCCACCTAAAGACACTGTCTGGGGAGAACACCCTCTGCAACACAGTAGAAACGGACAACTAGGGAGACATTAGATTGTGAAGAGAGGGAATGAATGCACGATGGCACCTGTAAATATTGGTCACCTGTTTGTAGCCATGAGATTATGGGAGAGCACAGCTGGAGGAGGGGTGCTAATGTATAATTCTTCCCAGATATTTCTCTCCCTCTATGGGCCAAGGAGGACTTGAGTTTTGCCTACTCAGTTTTTTTTCTTCTCCCTCACCCTTCAAGATGGGGGAAGAGGAGGTGTCAGAACTATCCCTTTAAATTCTTGTAATGCAGAATCAGGAGGAAACAGAAGGGGCAAAAGACAGAAAGCTCAAGACACCACTGAATGCAGTTTTCTGAAGAGCTGAAAAAAAAATTTGTACTATGTGAATAAAGTAGAAAGAAAAATGAAAGGGAATTTTTAGAAGAATCGTGGTAGCCTATGTATCCCAGTGGTAAACAGCCTGCCTGCCAGTGCAGGCTTAGAGACGCGGGTTCAGTCCCTGGATCAGGAAGATCCCCCTGGAGGAGGGCACAGCAACCTACTCCAGTACTCTTACCTGGAGAATCCCATGGACAGAGGAACCTGGCGGGCCACAGTCCATAGGATGGTACCGAGTTGGATATGACTGAAGAGACTTAGCACAGCACAGTATTATAAAATAAGTCACAATAGTTTGAAAGGATTGAACTCATACATGGTATGAGTTAACAACAATGGGATTAAATTGGAAATCAAAACCAAAAGGGTATCTGAAAAAACTCCTAGAATATTTAGAAATTGAACAATACACTTCTGAGTGACCCATTAGTCAAAGAAGAAACCACAAGGGAAATTAGAAAAGATTTTCAACTGAATTAAAATTAAAACACAACGCATCAAATTTTGTGAAGAGCCAGGCTCTTCTCTCCATGGAATTTCCCAGGCAAGAATACTGGAGTCGGTTGCTATGCCCTACTTCCCGACCCAAGAATCAGTCCCAGGTCTCCAGCACTGAAGGCAGATTCTTTCCTGTCTGAGCCACTAGGGAAGCCTTCTTCTGTAGTACTTGCCTTAGCATAAAATCCCAGACATTTTCATACAATTTTCTCTGATACTTTTTATTTTGGGGTTCCAATGTTGTTGACACATGGCATAGTCTGTAAACCTTTCTTTTCTGGGAACTGCCTCTCTCTCATAAAGTGATGATGGTAGTAGTTATTATTGATATTATAATTAGTAGCAGTAGTAGTATTTAACCTTTCTAAAGCACCTGTTTATGTGCCTGGAACTTCCTCTAAACACTACACAAAGTATTAACTCTCTAAATCTTCCTATACACCTATAAGGTAGGCATTGTTATTATACTCATTTACAGATGAAGAAACTGAGGCAAGGAAAATTTCAGCAAATTGCTCATAGTTATATTAGTGGTTCAGAAAGTTTTTAATCTCAGGAACTCCTTAGAGATTAAGCTCCAAAGAGCTTTTGGTTATGTAGGTTATACTATGTTCAGTTCAGTTCAGTCGCTCAGTCGTGTCTGACTCTTTGTAACCCCATGAATTGGAGCACACCAGGCCTCTCTGTCCATCACCAACTCCCGGAGTTCACTCAAATTCACGTCCATCGAGTCAGTGATGCCATCCAGCCATCTCATCCTCTGTCGTCCCCTTCTCCTCCTGCCCCCAATCCCTCCCAGCCTCAGGGTCCTTTCCAATGAGTCAACTCTGCGCATGAGGTGGCCAAAGTATTGGAGTTTCAGCTTCAGCCTCAGTCCCTCTAATGAACACCCAGGACTGATCTCCTTTAGGATGGACTGGTTGGATCTCCTTGCAGTCCAAGGGACTGTCAAGAGTCTTCTCCAACACCACAGTTCAAAAGCATCAATTCTTCGGTGCTCAGCTTTCTTCACAGTCCAACTCTCACATCCATACATGACCACAGGAAAAGCCATAGCCTTGACTAGTCGGGCCTTTGTTGGCAAAGTAATATCTCTGCTTTTCAATAACAGAAGCAGAAGATATCAAGAAGAGGTGGCAAGAATACACAGAAGAACTGTACAAAAAAGATCTTCATGTCCCAGATAATCACGATGGTGTGATCACTGACCTAGAGCCAGACATCCTGAAATGTGAAGTCAAGTGGGCCTTAGAAAACATCACTACAAACAAAGCTAGTGGAGGTGATGGAATTCCAGTTGAGCTATTTCAAATCCTGAAAGATGATGCTGTGAAAGTGCTGCACTCAATATGCCAGCAAATTTGGAAAACTCAGCAGTGGCCACAGGACTGGAAAAGGTCAGTGTTCATTCCAATCCCAAAGAAAGGCAATGCCAAAGAATGCTCAAACTACTGCACAATTGCACTCATCTCACATGCTAGTAAATGAATGCTCAAAATTCTCCAAGCCAGGCTTCAGCAATATGTGAACCGTGAACTTCCTAATGTTCAAGCTGGTTTTAGAAAAGGCAGAGGAACCAGAGATCAAATTGCCAACATCCACTGGATCATGGAAAAAGCAAGAGAGTTCCAGAAAAACATCTATTTCTGCTTTACTGACTATGCCAAAGCCTTTGACTGTGTGGATCACAATCAACCGTGGGAAATTCTGAAAGAGATGGGAATACCAGACCACCTGATCTGCCTCTTGAGAAATCTGTATGCAGGTCAGGAAGCAACAGTTAGAACTGGACATGGAACAACAGACTGGTTCCAAATAGGAAAAGGAGTATGTCAAGGCTGTATATTGTCACCCTGCTTATTTAACTTCTATGCAGAGTACATCATGAGAAATGCTGGGCTGGAAGAAACACAAGCTGGAATCAAGATTGCCGGGAGAAATATCAATAACCTCAGATATGCAGATGACACCACCCTTATGGCAGAAAGTGAAGAGGAACTCAAAAGCCTCTTGATGAAAGTGAAAGAGGAGAGTGAAAAAGCTGGCTTAAAGCTCAACATTCAGAAAACGAAGTTCATGGCATCTGGTCCCATCACTTCATGGGAAACAGATGGGGAAACAATGGAAACAGTGTCAGACTTTATTTTTTTGGGCTCCAAAATCACTGCAGATGGTGACTGCAGCCATGAAATTAAAAGACACTTACTCCTTGGAAGGAAAGTTATGACCAACCTAGATAGCATATTCAAAAGCAGAGACATTACTTTGTCAACAAAGGTCCGTCTAGTCAAGGCTATGATTTTTCCTGTGGTCATGTATGGATGTGAGAGTTGGACTGTGAAGAAGGCTGAGCACCGAAGAATTGATGCTTTTGAACTGTGGTGTTAGAGAAGACTCTTGAGAGTCCCTTGGACTGCAAGGAGATCCAACCAGTCCATTCTGAAGGAGATCAGCCCTGGGATTTCTTTGGAAGGAATGATGCTAAAGCTGAAACTCCAGTACTTTGGCCACCTCATGCACAAAGTTGACTCATTGGAAAAGACTCTAATGCTAGGAGGAATTGGGGGCAGGAGGAGAAGGGGACGACAGAAGATGAGATGGCTGGATGGCATCATTGACTCGATGGATGTGAGTCTGAGTGAACTCCAGGAGTTGGTGATGGACAGGGAGGCCTGGCGTGCTGCGATTCATGGAATCGCAAAGAGTCGGACACGACTGAGCGACTGAACTGAACTGATTTAGGTTGGTCATAACTTACCTTCCAAGGAGTAAGCATCTTTTAATTTCATGGCTACCATCACCATCTGCAGTGATTTTGGAGCCCCCAAAAAATAAAGTCTGACATTAGAAACACTTAAATACTTTAAATATTTATTTATTAATTCACTTAAAAATAGAAGTAACAAACCCATCACATACTCACATAATAGCATTTAAATGAAATATAAATATATATATATAAAACAGTGAAATGAGTGGTATTGTTTTACATTTTTGTTTCTCTTTACTGTCAGATTTAATAGAAAATTGTGCTGTGTGTATGTTCAGTTACTCAGTCGTTGCCAACTCTTTGCAACCCCATGGACTGTAGCCTGCCAGGTTCCTTGGTGCATGGAATTGTCAAGCAAGTGTATGCTCCTCGGTTCTTTGTCCCGTCACAACAAAGATTTGGAGTGACGGACATTAAAGCCCCCTTGGCATGTCACAGCTCTCGGGTCTTATACAGACCGTGTTATAGCTCTCAGATCTTGAAAGGACGATGTTATAGCTCTTAGACAAATCAGTGTTACATCTCTATTTTATTTATAAGTTAGCAGAAAAATCCATCTTCGAGGCGTGAGGGCACGTCGATCCAAAGACACGAAGAGAAGAGTGCCCCAGCGCGCAGGAGAGGGAGAGAGAGAGAGAGAGAGAGCCCTTTGGCTCCTCTTTTTATACGTTTTTTTCTTCCCCTTGGGCCTGCCCTATGCAAATTGGGCTTAGTCAGGAGTACTGTTCTACCTGAAGTCCTCACTCCGGTCCTCAGACATTCCTTTGATCTTTCTCTTTTCTGCTTTCTCGGGCTTCTTACTTCCTTGTCTTTTAACCACCGCCATTTTGGACTCCTTTTCCCTATTCTAACTACCTAACAGAATTTTCCAGGCAAGTATACTGGAACAGGTTGTCATCCTTACTCCAGGGGATCTTCCTGACTGGGAATCAAACCTGAGTTTGATTCCTGCATTGGCATGAAGATTCTTTACCATCGTACCACGTGGGAAGCTCATAATAGAAGATTAGACTACCTGAAAAAAAAAAAAATTAGAAATAAACTACCCAGATTCACATCTGCTTTTATATTCAACCTATTGTGATGTCCCATGTTATACAGTCTCTGGAAAATTCCACTATACATTCTTCAGAGAATGAGTAAAAAAGTCAAATATCTTAGTGTTATTAGGAAAAGAATTTTTGTTTAATTGTTATTTTTTAATGAAAATAACTGTGACATTGTGGGGCCTCAGAAAGAGTCTAGGGAACTCCTAAATTCATGGGCTACATGAATCCTGTAATAACTCTTTTTTTTATTAATATTTATTTATTTGACCGTACTGACCATTCTCAAGATGGCGGAGTAGAAGGACGTGCGCTCATCTCCTGCTGCTGCTGCTGCTAAGTCGATTCAGTCGTGTCCGACTCTGTACGACCCCATAGACGGCAGCCCACCAGGCTCCCCAGTCCCTGGGATTCTCCAGGCAAGAACACTGGAGTGGGTTGCCATTTGGATCCCACCAAAAAAAGATACCCCACCTCCAAGGGCAAAGGAGAAGCTGCAACAGGATGGTAGGAGGGGCACAATCGTGTTTAAAATCAAACCTCATACCTATCAGAGAGACTCGAAGGTGCAAACAAAACCTCGTGCGCAAACAAAACCCAGGGAAAGGAGCGATGACTCCCCCACAAGAGACTGAGCCAGACATGCCTTTGAGTGTTTGAGTGTCTCCTGTGGAAGAATGAGTCAGCAGTGGCCTGCCATGGGCACAGAGGCTCTGGCAACAGCAGAACTGGGAGGTGCAGTATGTGGCATAAGTCCTCTTGGAGGAGGTTGTAATTAGCCCCACTGTGTGCGTGCCTGCTAAGTCGCTTCAGTCATGTCCTACTCTTTGTGATTCCATGGACTGCAGCCAGCCAGGCTCCTCTATCCATGGGATTCGCCAGGCAAGAATACTGCCATTCTCTTCTCCAAGAGATCTTCCTGATGCAGAGGTCGAGCATGTGTCACTTAATGTCTCCTGCATTGGCAGGCAGGAGTTTGATTAAATGGACCTAAGTTTGAGTAAACTCCGGGAGTTGGTGATGGACAGGGAGGCCTGGCGTACTACGGTCCATGAAGTCACAAAGAGTCAGACACGACTGAGCGACTGAACTGAGCTGAGCATTGCCAGGCAGGTTCTTTACCACTAGTGCCACCTGGCAAGCCCCACAATAAAACTGCTGAGCAGGTGACTCACAAACTGGAGAACAATTATACCAAAGAAATTCTCACACTGTTGTGAAAGTTCTAGGGTGAACAACAGATTTCCCAACCTGGGGATCCAGCAAAGAGACTGCAAACCCCCAGGGAATTTTACTTTGAAGGCCAGTAAGATTTGATTACAGAACTTCCACAGGACTGGGGAAACAGAGACTCTTGAAGGGCACAAACAAAAGCTTGTGAGCATCAGGACTCAGGAGAAAGGAACAGTGACCCCATAAAAGACTGAGCCAGACTTGCCTGTGAGTGTCCTGCAGTCTCCAGCAGAGGCACAGGTTGACAGTGACCTGCCGTGGAGCCAGGGGCACTGACTACAACTGTCCTGGGAGCTGCAGCATGCTGGCATAAGTCCTTTTGGAAGAGGATCATTACCCCTACCATAGTTTGGCCTCAGGATTTCCCTGGTGACTCAAACAGTAAAGCAGCTGCCTACAATGTGGGAGACCTGGGTTCAATCCCTGGGTCGGGAAGATCTCCTGGAGAAGGAAATGGCAACCCACTCCAGTCCTCTTGCCTGGGATGGAGAAGCCTGGTAGGCTACAGCCCATGGGGTCACAAAGAATCTGATAGGATTGAGCGACTTCACTTTCACTTTCAAACTACAGGAAGGGAACACAACCCCGCCCATCAGCAGAAAATTGGATTAAAGATTTACTGAGCATGGCCTTGTCCACCAGAGCAAGACCCAGTTTTACCCACAGCCAATCCCTCCCCCCCAGAAGCTTCCACAGCCTCTTATCCTCACCCATCAGAGGGGAGACAGAATGAAAACCACTATCCCAGAAGACTAACCATACTGTTCTCATGGATCAGACTTGTCTAACTCAATGAAACTATGAGACATACCCTGTAGGGCCACCTAAGTCTGATGGATCATGTTGGAGAGTTCTGACAAAACGTGGTCCATTGGAGAAGGGAATAGCAAATTTCACTTTGCCACTTCAGCATTCTTACCTTGAGAACCCCATGAACAGTATAAAAAGGCAAAAAGATATGACACTGAAAGTCGAACTCCCCAGGTCAGTAGGTACCCAATATGCTACTGGAGAAGAGCAGATAAATATCTCCGAAAGAATGAAAAGGCTAAGCCAAAGAAGAAACAACACCCAGTGGCTGTGTCTGGTGGTGAAAGTAAAGTCCGATGCTAGAAAGAACAATACTACATAGGAACCTGGAATGTTAGGTCCATGAATCAAGGTAAATTGGAAGTGGTCAAACAGGAGATGGCAAGAGTGAACATCGACATTTTAGGAATCAGTGAACTAAAATGGATGGGAATTTAAATGGAAGAATTTAATTTAGATGACCATTATATATAGTACTGTGGGCAAGAATCCCATAGAAGAAATGAAGTAGACATCATAGTCATCAAAAGAGTCCAAAATGCAGTACTTGGGTGCAATCTCAAAATGACAGAATGATCTCTGTTTATTTCCAAGGCAAACCATTCAGTATCACAGTAATCCAAGTATATGCCCCAACCAGTAATGCTGAAGAAGCTGAAGTTGAACGGTTCTATGAAGACATACAAGATCTTTTAGAACTAACACCTCTCAAAAAAGATATCCTTTTCATCATAAGGGATTGGAATGCAAAAGAAGGAAGTCAAGAGATAGTAGGAGTAACAGGCAATTTGGCCTTGGAGTACAAAGGGAAGCGGGGCAAAGCTAACAGAGTTTTGCCAAGAGAATGCACTCATCATAGCAAAACACCCTCTTCTAACAACACAAGAGACGACTACACATGGACATCACCAGATGATCAATATTGAAATCAAATTGATTATATTCTTTGCAGCAGAAGATGGAGAAGCTCTATACAATCAGCAAAAAAAAGACCAGGGGCTGACTGTGGCTAGGATCCTAAATTCCTTGTTGAGAAATTCAGATTTAAATTGAAGAAAGTAGGGAAAACCACTAGACCATTCAGGTATGACATAAATAAAATCCCTTATGATTATACAATGGAAATGACAAATAGATTCAAGGGATTAGATCTGATAGACAGAGTCCCTAAAGAACTATGGAAGGTGATTTGTAATATTGCACGAGGTGGTGATAAAAAACATCCACAAGAAAAAGAAATACAAAAAGGCAAAATAGTTGTCATAGGAGGCCTTACAAATAGCTGAGTAAAGAAGAGAATCAAAAGACAAAGAAGAAAAAGAAAGATATACCCATCTAAATGCAGAGAATTAGCAAGAAGAAATAAGTAAGCCTTCCTAAGTGAACAATGCAAAGAAATAGAGGGAAAAAATAGAATGGGAAAGACTAGAGATCTCTTCAAGAATATTAAAGATACCAAGGGAACATTTCATGCAAACATAGGCACAATAAAGGACAGAAACAGTATGGACCTAATAGAAGCAGAAGATATTAAGAGGTGGCAAGAGTACACAGCAGAACTACCCAAAAAAGATCTTAATGACCTGGATAACCATGATGGTGTGATCACTCACCTAGAGCCAGACATTCTAGAGTGCAAAATCAAGTGGACCTTAGGAAGCATCACTACGAACAAAGCTACTGGAGGAGATGGAATTCCAGTTGAGCTATTTCAAATCCTAAAAGATGATGCTGTGAAAGTGCTTCACTCAATATGCCAGCAAATCTGGAAAACTCAGCAGTGGCCAAAGCACTGGAAAAGGTTAGTTTTCATTCCAATCCCAAAGAAGGGCAATGCCAAACAATGTTCAAACTACTGCAGAATTCACTCATTTCACATGCTAGCAAGGTCATGCTCAAAATCCTCCAAGCTAGTCGTCAATGGTACATGAACCAAGAACTTCCAGATGTTCAAGTTGGATTGAGAAAAGGCAGAGGAACCAAAGATCAAATTGCCAGCATCCATTGGATCATAGAAAAAGCAAGAGAGTTTCAGAAAAACATTTACTTCTGCTTCATTGACTAGACTGAAGCCTTTGATTATATGGATCACAACAAACTGTGGAAAATTCTGAAAGAAATGGGAATACCAGACCACCTGACCTGCCTACTGAGAAATCTGTATGCAGGTGAAGAAGCAACAGTTAGAACTGGACATGGAACAATTGGTTCCAAATTGGGAAAGGAGTATGTCAAGGCTGTATATTGTTACCCTGCTTATTTAAATTATATGCAGAGTACATCTTGTGAGATGCTTGGCTGGAAGGAATACAAGCTAGAATCAAGATTGCCAGGAGAAATATTAAATAACCTCAGATATGCAGATGACACCACCCTTATGGCAGAAAGCAAAGAGGAACCAAAGAACCGCTTGATGCAAGTGAAAGAGGAGAGTGAAAAAGTTGGCTTAAAACTCAACATTCAGAAAACGAAGATCATGGCATCCGGTCCCATCACTTCATGGGAAATAGATGGGGAAACAGTGTCAGACTTTATTTTTTGGAGCTCCAAAATCACTGCAGATGGTGACTGCAGCCATGAAATTAAAAGACGCTTACTCCTTGGAAGAAAAGCTATGACCAACTTAGACAGCATGTTAAAAATCAGAGACGTTACTTTGCTGACAAAGGTCCATCTAATCAAAGCTATGGTTTTTCCAGTAGTCATGTATGGATGTGAGAGTTGGACCATAAAGAAAGCTGAGTGCCGAAGAACTGATGCTTTTGAACTGTGGTGTTGGAGAAGACTCTTGAGAGTCCCTTGGACAGCAAGGAGATCCAATCAGTCAATCCTAAAGGAAATCAGTCCTGAATATTCATTGACAGGACTGATGCGGAAGCTGAAATTCCCATACTTTGGCCACCTGATTGAAGAACTGGCACTTTGGAAAAGACCCTGATGCTGGGAAAGATTGAAGGCAGGAGGAGAAGGGGACGACAGAGGATGAGATGGTTGGATGGCATCACTGACTCGATGGACATGAGTTTGAGCAAGCTCCAGGAGTTGGTGATGGACAGGGAAACCTGACATGCTACAGTCCATGGGGTCGCAAAGAGACACGACTGAGTAACTGAACTGAACTGAACTGAACGGGCCAAATCATCCCACTCCAGGGATGTTACACTTGGGATCAGCAGTCTGAAACTGTTTCTTTTATACCATGAGTGGTCTAACTTGGGAGCCATGTTTTTTTCTACCCACAGAGAAAGCCCTTCCGTGGTGAGTCAATAATGAAGCCAAGCTGTTGAACGAAGCAGAGATAAGCGATGGAAGGAACATCCTGACCACATTCAGATCCCTGTTTCTCACTGTTCTGAAGCTCTGGTACTTTCTCTCCTTGAGTTCTGGGCCACTTTTTATTTTCTTAATGACAGATCCTGCTTTTGACTTCAATAAGTCAAAACTGGATTTCTATCACTTGTAACCCAAAGGGTCTTAACAAAGACTCTGTTAGTCAAGTCTTTTTTTCCCTCAAGTTTTCCCTGCCCTTAAATTTAAAAAAAGATATCAAAAATGCTGAAGTAAACTAAGAGCTCTGTGAGAGACAAGCTTGGTTGAACTAATCCAAATCATGAGAAGTTTAGACTGGTGTGCCACTGATGTGAGAATCAAGCATTTTAGGTCTTTCTCTGTGAAAAAACCCATAAATTACTTTTGACAGTGTCAGTAAATCTGACTCCAAATTCAGCCACAACACAATTAAGCTCCTGCCGCCCACCTGTACCCCTGGAGGTGCCACTTTCAGCTTCTCAAATTGCAGGTACAAATAGCAGTAGCTCCTTTAATACTTCCAAGTTACAGAAGACTAGCACTGTTAACTCAAACCTCTCCAATTTTCAATAAAGGGCTTAGTGGGCCCCAGATTCAATATATTCTCAGTGAACTATAATGCAGAACCTTCCTGCTACAGTTATATAAAGGGCATAATTAGAGCTATAGCCTAGAGATCAGGTTTTTTGAGCTCTGTATATACAATGAAAAAGAAAGGCACACTCACCCACTTGCTTCTTTTTAATGTGATTTTTATAAGTGTTCGTGCTCTAAATAAACTGGTGTTAGAGTTCTAGAAAATTATATAATGTATTAAGACTGTGGTACCTCAGGCTCAAACATCTTCAATTCTCTCCTCTCTAGAAAACACTTTTAATTTCTGTTCAAGGACCAAAGTTCTTTGAGGAATGCAGTGACTCTCTCTGGGTCTATTTATGTCTATCTTTACAGTTGCATGACCTCAGAGAAAGAAATTCAAGAAGGCAGCAACAGCAGAGAGTTGCAAAGGTTGGGAAAACATTCAGAGATATGCAACCGGTACCATCAGTATCACACTCCTGAATTGAACACACTTTGCTAATATGAGATCCAGTAAAAGCAGCCATCCATTATTTCAAAGTATCCTGAGAAAGAATTGCCCTTCTGCAGTTCACAAGATAATCTTGATGTTCCAAGTTTACTCTTTCAAATTTGTACTTTTTTTTAATAGAGTGTTTCTTCAAAAAACTGTAGGCGATGAAAACAGTTTTAGTTTTCTTATATCACTTTTTCATTTTTAAATCTGAAATTCCTTTTCCTCTCCTAAACTGCAAGATATTTGCAGATGTATCTGTATCCAGATATTCTTCAGTGGATTTCTTTTATACTGGAGTGAAGAGAGATTGGCAGTTGGAGCCAATAGATCAAAGATCAGACCTCAATACTATCCTTTACTAGCTGTGGAGCTTTATTCAAATTAAGTATAATGATACTTCTCTTAGAATGCTGATGTATAGGTTAAATGAGGTAGTGTGTATATATGTATTAACCTGTGTGTGTATATAAATATATATATATATACACACATACAGGTTAAGATTGTTGTTTAGTTGTTAAGTCATGTCCTACTCTTTTGCGACCCCCTGGACTGTAGCCTACCAGGCTCCTCTGTTCATGGGACTTCCCAGGCAAGAATACTAGAGTGGGTTGCCATTTTCTTCTCCAGGGGATCTTCCCGACCCAGAGCTAGAACCCACATCTCCTGCATTGGCAGTTGGATTCTTTATCACTGAACCACCTGGATAAATGTTCCTCATTCAGTGTTACAGAAAACATAATAATAAATGAAATTGATTGGGTCACATAAGTGGAAAGGCCAGAAGTAGTTGATTTCAGGGAAAGCTTATTTAAGCATCTCTAATGGTGTCACCAGGGACTCGTTTTTCCTTAGGGCACAAGTTAGCTGTACCCTAAGTCAGGCTCCCCTCTGGTAGCAGGATGGTTGCCAAGAGCTTCTGGGGCTACATCCAGGTTCAATCATGTTTAATAGAAGAGGAGACTCTTCCAGCATCTTCTGCAGGAGACATTTTCTTTTCCAGAAGTCCTAGTCACATCCTGGCTCTTGAGGGGTTACATATTTTCCCCTGAATACATCTCTTAAGCCAAGGGTGTGGCATCTGGGCATCTGCTGAAAATCTTAATCAAATCAGGCAACCAGGTGTAAAATGTTGGATCAATCCCACCCAAACTCCTTGATTGGGAAAGTGAGAAATTATGAGGAAAAAAAGGACCAAAATGGTTGAGGAACCATGACAGTGTGTAAGAATGTGTTTTGAAGAAGGATGCTGAGTAAACTGGGTTGAATTCCATCTCTAGGATTTGTGGAGGAAACAGATCCTTCCAAAAGATCAAGGATTGACTGGTACCCTTGCCAATTAGACCTCCAGAACATTCCATAGCATCTTAAATACTTAAGATGATATCACCATCCTTAGTATCTTAAACACTTTAAATATTTTACACTTATTTTTCTATATAGTTTAGGGTTTATACATCTGTAAAGCAAATGGTTTAGCTTTGCGTGTCTTTGTATTTTATAGAATTTAAGATGTCATTATTTGATGTCTCACTAAGAAAGAAAAAAAAATCTATTAACTAAATCATGACCCAGTATTAAGAGGTCACCAACTGTAACACAACAAATTTCAGCATTCCTTTAAAAATGTAAAAAAAAAATCTGTGTCTTAGAAAGGAAAAAACACAATACATGGAATTATCCTGTATGTTACTTTTGTGCTTTTAAGATCAATGTTTTTCATAGCTCAAATTCAGTTAAAGCATGAATATACCAGTTTTTATCCATTATATTATTGATATTTGGGTTGTTATCAGTTGAGTAATATAAACAATGCTGCTATGAATCTTTTTGTTCCTATCTCCCGGCGCACATGGGTATAAGTTTCTCTATATAACCAATAGTGGATTTTTGCTGGATGCAGGACAAGCCAATTTTCTTCTTTCCTAGGTAATGTCAAACTGCTTTCCCAAATGGTTCTTCCTATTTCTACTCTCACCAATAGTATTTGTTGTTGTTCTTTAGTTGCTAAGTCAACTTGTGACTCCATGGACTGTAGCTACTGATACTCTTGCGACCCATGGACTGTAGCCCACCAGGCTCCTTCTGTCCATAGGATTTCCCAGGTAAGAATACTGGAGTGGGTTGCCGAATTTCCTTCTTCAGGGGAATCTTCCTGACCAGGGATGAAACCTGTGTCTCCTGCATTGGCAGACAGGTCCTATACCACTGAGTCACCAGGGAAGCACCACCAGCGGTATAGTGAGTTCCTAATAACCCACATCTTCATCAACACTTGGACTTGTCCCTTTTTTAAAAAATTTTTAACCAATGTGATGAGCCAGTATTATTATCTTATTGCAGCTCTATAATTTGTACTTCCATTATATTAACCCGGTTGAGCACCTTTTAATTTGTTTTATTTTGATTTCTTCATTTGTTCAGGTTTTTTGAAAATTACTTCACAAATATTTTTTACCAATGTGTGACTTGTCTTTTCACTCTCCTTACTGTGTATTCTGATGAACTGAAGCTCATGTTTTAAATGTAGCTGAATCTATGTGTAGGGGAGGCAAAACTTTACTTCTACCCTCTTAAGGTCTCAGACAGGGACTGAGAAGTGAGTTGACACACACAGATTAACAAGGAGAGGCATACAGATTTTTACATGTGCATGGGAACCTCTCAGTTCAGTTCAGTTCAGTCGCTCAGTTTTGTCCAACTCTTTGCTACCCCATGGACTGCAGCACGCCAGGCCTCCCTGTCCATTACCAACTCCTGGAGTTTACTCAAACTCATGCCCAATGAGTCGGTGATGCCATCCAACCACTTCATCCTGTCGTCCCCTTCTCCTCCAGACTTCAATCGTTCCCAGCATCAGGGTCTTTTCAAATGAGTCAGCTCTTCACATCAGGTGGCCTAAGTATTGGAGTTTCAGCATCAACATCAGTCCTTCCAATGAATATTCAGGACTGATTTCCTTGAGGATGGACTGGTTGGATCTCCTTGCAGTCCAAGGGACTCTTAAGAGTCTTCTCCAACACCACAGTTCAAAAGCATCAATTCTTCTGCGCTCAGCTTTCTTTATATAGTCCAACGCTCACATCCATACATGACCACTGGAAAAATCATAGCCTTGACTAGATGGAACTTTGTTGGCAAAGTAATGTCTCTGCTTTTCAATATGCTATCTAGGTTGGTCATAACTTTTCTTCCAAGGAGTAAGCGTCTTTTAATTTCATGGCTGCAGTCACCATCTGCAGTGATTTTGGAGCCCAAAAAAATAAACTCAGCCACTGTGTCCACTGTTTCCCCATCTTTGTGCCATGAAGTGATGGAACTAGATGCCATGAACTTAGTTTTCTGAATATTGAGTTTTAAGCCAATTTTTTCACTCTCCTCTTTCACTTTTGTCAAGAGGCTCTTTAGTTCTTCTTCGCTTTCTGCCATAAGGGTGGTGTCATCCGACATCTGAGGTTATTGGTATTTCTCGCAGCAATCTTGATTCCAGCTTGTGCTTCATCCAGCCTAGCGTTTCTCATGATGTACTCTGTGTATAATAAGTTAAATAAGCAGGGTGACAATATACAGCCTTGACATACTCCTTTTCCTATTTGGAACCAGTCTGTTGTTCCATGTCCAGTTCTAACTGTTGCTTCCTGACCTGCATACAATTTCTCAAGAGGCAGGTCAGGTGGTCTGGTATTCCCATCTCCTGAAGATTTTTCCACAGTTTATTGTGATCCATACAGTCAAAGACTTTGGCATAGTCAATAAAGCAGAAATAGATGTTTTTCTGGAACTCTCTTGCTTTTTCTATGATCCAGCAGATGTTGGCAATTTGATCTCTAGTTCCTCTGCCTTTTCTAAAACCAGATTGAACATCTGGAAGTTTATGGTTCACATACTGTTGAAGCCTGGCTTGGAGAATTTTGAGCATTATTTTGCTAGCGTGTGAGATGAGTGCGATTGTGTGGTAGTTTGAGCATTCTTTGGCATTGCCTTTCTTTGGGATTGGAATGAAAACTGACCTTTTCCAGTCCTGTGGCCACTGCTGAGTTTTCCAAATTTGCTGGCATATTGAGTTCAGCACTTTCACAGCATCATCTTTCAGGATTTGAAATAGCTCAACTGGAATTCCATCACCTCCACTAGCTTTCTTCGTAGTGATGCTTCCTAAGGCCCACTTGACTTCACATTCCAGGATGTCTGGCTCTAGGTGACTGATCTACAGGAAAGCTAAGACCCAAAGAAGCAGTTAGAGCTGAATGTTTATACACTAAGCTTTGTGTTGTACAAAGAGTAATAAATTGTTGAAACTAACAAGACAAAAGGGCCTGGACCAGAGCAGTTAACAGTGGAGAAGTGAATAGGAAGATAAGGGCTAACAAGATATGTTTGTATAAATTTCCCTCATTCTTGATTATTGTCTCTGGGGATGAGAATATTTCTTTCCTCCTGGTATAGGCAAGATATCTTTCACATCGTTCAAGATCACTGTCAGGGGCACTTTGACACATATGTTTCATTCCTCTTCATTTTTCAGACTCCAGAAGATTCAGAACAATGCTTGGAAATGGGGAACAGTATCATTATGGCAAAGCATAGGAGGAAACAGAATTTTCCTTTTCTTCATGATTATAAAACTCAGCTTCTATATTCTATTTCTAGAAAGATGAGCCAAGGGAGGGGCTGTGGTGGATGCTTACATTTGGTAGAAAAATGAAGTTTCAGATTGGAGTAACAGAATATGGTATACACAGTTAGAAAAAGGATCTGGGTTTTAGGCATACGTGACCAGGTGGATGGGGTGACATATTGATGGAGGGAGCATGGAGAGGAAGAACAGAACATTCGATTGCAAGAGACAGAAATGTACTGTTTTTATCCACCTCCAACCAGTTTAAGATGAAAAAAGGAGAATCAGTGCAACTTCAGTTCAGTTCAGTCGCTCAGTCGTGTCTGACTCTTTGGGACCCCATGAATCGCAGCATGCCAGGCCTCCCTGTCCATCACCAACTCCCGGAGTTCACTCAGACTCACGTCCATCTAGTCAGTGATGCCATCCAGCCATCTCATCCTCTGTCGTTCCTTTTTCCTCCTGCCCCCAATCCCTCCCAGCATCAGAGTCTTTTCCAATGAGTCAACTTTGTGCATGAGGTGGCCAAAGTACTGGAGTTTCAGCTTTAGCATCATTCCCTCCAAAGAAATCCCAGGGCTGATCTCCTTCAGACTGGTTGGATCTCCTTGCAGTCCAAGGGACTCTCAAGAGTCTTCTCCAGCACCACAGTTCAAAAGCATCAATTCTTCGGCACTCAGCCTTCTTCACAGTCCAACTCTCACATCCATACATGACCACAGGAAAAACCATAGCCTTGACTAGACGGACCTTTGTTGGCAAAGTAATGTCTCTGCTTTTGAATATGCTATCTAGGTTGGTCATAACTTTCCTTCCAAGGAGTAAACGTCTTTTAATTTCATGGCTGCAATCACCATCTGTAGTGATTTTGGAGCCCAGAAAAATAAAATCTGACACTGTTTCCACTGTTTCCCCATCTATTTCCCATGAAGTGATGGGACCGGATGCCATGATCTTTGTTTTCTGAATGTTGAGCTTTAAGCCAACTTTTTCACTCTCCACTTTCACTTTCATCAAGAGGCTTTTGAGTTCCTCTTCACTTTCTGCCATAAGGCTGGTGTCATCTGCATATCTGAGGTTATTGATATTTCTCCCGGCAGTCTTGATTCCAGCTTGTGCTTCTTCCAGTCCAGCATTTCTCATGATGTACTCTGCATATAAGTTAAATAAGCAGGGTGACAATATACAGCCTTGACGTACTCCTTTTCCTATTTGGAACCAGTCTGTTGTTCCATGTCCAGTTCTAACTGTTGCTTCCTGACCTGCATACAAATTTCTCAAGAGGCAGATCAGGTGGTCTGGTATTTCCATCTCTTTCAGAATTTTCCACAGTTGATTGTGATCCACACAGTCAAAGGCTTTGGCATAGTCAATAAAGCAGAAATAGATGTTTTTCTGGAACTCTCTTGCTTTTTCCATGGTCCAGCAGATGTTGGCAATTTGATCTCTGGTTCCTCTGCCTTTTCTAAAACCAGCTTGAACATCGGGAAGTTCACAGTTCACATATTGTTGAAGCCTGGCTTGGAGAATTTTGAGCATTGCTTTACTAGCGTGTGAGATGAGTGCAATTGTGCGGTAGTTTGAGCATTCTTTGGCATTGCCTTTCTTTGGGATTGGAATGAAAACTGACCTTTTCCAGTCCTGTGGCCACTGCTGAGTTTTCCAAATTTGCTGGCATATTGAGTGCAGCACTTTCACAGCATCATCTTTCAGGATTTGAAATAGCTCAACTGGAATTCCATCACCTCCACTAGCTTTGTTTGTAGTGATGTTTTCTAAGGCCCACTTGACTTCACATTTCAGGATGTCTGGCTCTAGGTCAGTGATCACACCATCGTGATTATCTGGGTCGTGAAGATCTTTTTTGTACAGTTCTTCTGTGTATTCTTGCCATCTCTTCTTAATATCTTCTGCTTCTGTTAGGTCCATACCATTTCTGTCCTTTATCAAGCCCATCTTTGCATGAAATGTTCCCTTGGTATCTCTAACTTTCTTGAAGAGATCTCTAGTCTTTCCCATTCTGTTGTTTTCCTCTATTTCTTTGCAGCTCATAAAAACTGAAAGACTAGGAATGGATTGGTTTAGGGCAAGCTATGCCCAGGAGTTCAAATGATGTCAGGGCTTCCCTTTCTCAGTTTCTCTGCTTCTTTCTGCTTGTGGTCTCCATTCTCTCCTACTGCTCATGTCTTTCTCCTCATAGCTAAGGAAGATAATTTACATTGTCTTTTAAGGTCAAAATTCCAGAGAAATAGATTTTAAAAAAAAATCTCCTAGGATAACTTCATAGAAATTTCCAGAATAGATGCTGATTTGCTGACTTGTGTCACAGGCCCACTAGGTCTGTCTGACTCTAGAGTGCATACTCTTCACCACTGAATACTATCTTAGCACTTAAAAAAAAAAAAATATATATATATATATATATATATATATATTTTAGTCTGCCTTCTTATTAGAGTCTAAGCTCCTCAAGGACAAAGACTCATTTATTTTTTACCTGGCACATCTATCACTGTGCTTGGCATATGGCATTGGATGCATTTAAAAAAAATGTGTAGTAGTGAACTGAAATAGATAAATCTAAACTCTAACGGATGATGTGTAAACCAAGTATATTCAGTATCTTGTAAGTGCAACTAAATAGTTTAATAAGAAAACACAAGATAGATGAATTAAAGGGTGGAAAAAAATCATGCAGCACTTACACATGGTTTCTGTAAAGGTAAATCACACTCAACTAGTCTACTAGAGTTCTTCAAATATGCAGATAAAGAAAAGGACAAGGTGAAACCAGCAGACTTTATTTGGCTTTTCAAAAAGCCTTTTGATAGATTTCCACGTCAAAAGCTTTTAGAAAAATGGTGCCACCCTCAGATTTTAGAATGCTGTTGTTGTTGTGTTGTTCAGTTACTCAGTCATGTCCAACTCTTTGCCATCCCATGGACTGCAGCATACCAGGCTTCCTGGTCCTTCACCATCTCCTGGAGTTTGCTCAAACTCATTTTCACTGAGTTGATGATGCCATCTAACCATCTCATCCTCTGTCCCCTTCTCCCCTGCATTCAATCTTTCCCAACATCGGGATCTTTTCTGAGTTGGCTCTTTTCTAATGAGTTGCCAAAGTATTGGAGCTTCGGTTTCAGCATCAGTCCTTCCAATGAATGTTCAGGGTTGATTTTCTATAGGATTGACTGGATTGATCTTCTTGCAGTGCAAAGGACTCTCAGGAGTCTTCTCCAGCACCACAGTTCAAAAGCAACACTTCTTCAGCGCTGAGCCTTCTTTATGGTCCAACTCTCACATCCATACATGACTATTGGAAAAACCATAGCTTTGACTATACAGTCTTTTGTTGGCAAAGTAATGTCTCTGCTATTGTTGGTATTGTTTTACTTTTGCTTGTTAAATTGTGTCTAGAAAGCAGAATCTAAGTCAAGCAATGAAGATTTGGAATAAATGAGAAACTGTAAATATGTACATTCTAAGGTGCTTCAGTCACGTCCAACTCTGTGCAACCCTATGGACTGCAGCCTGCCAGGCTCCTCTGTTCATGGAATTCTCCAGGCAAGTATACTAGAGTGGGTTGTCATGCCCTCCTCCAGGGGATTCACACCCAGGGATTGGACTCTTACATCTCCTGCACTGGCAGGTGGATTCTTTACCACTAGTGCCACCTGGGAAGCCCGAAAGTGTAATAGTGGGGACCAATCTTATGTAATGTTTTGTAAATTATCAAAAGGTGGTTAGGACAATGAGATTTTTAGTTTGCATATAGTAGGTCTTTCAGTTAGTGTAGTATTTAGCTAAAGACAAAGGCAAAAGAATAGAAAATAACCGTAGGTGTCTTGAACTTAGATAAGATTCATTTATGCATTTTCAGGAAGTAGACCCTGATGCTGGGAAAGATTGAGGGCAGGAGGAGAAGGGGACGACAGAAGATGAGATGGCTGGATGGCATCACCGACTCAATGGACACGGGTTTGAGTGGACTTCGGGTGTTGATGATGGACAGGGAGGCCTGGTGTGCTGCAGTTCATGGGGTCACAAAGAGTCAGACAGGACTGAGCGATTGAACCGAACTGATAACAGTACATGGGAACAGGATGTGGGCACCCAGAGACAAACCTTTGCTCCAACTAGATGGGCCTATTTCCCTTGTATTTTCTCACTTTTCCATGTACTTATCTCCTGTCACCACACACACACACACACACACACACACATGCTCAGTTGAAGAAACCCCTACCAATTAGAAGCGATATTTTTTTCCGCACAATGGAATGCTACAATCTTTAAACCTTTGAGGACTGGGGTTGAGGAAAGATGCATGGGTTGAAAGGTTGGGGGAGGGTAAAATGAAATAATATCAGTTGGAAAGAAATATCTTTGCAATGCAGTAAGGAGGTGATGAATGAGCACAAGAAAGATATATCTAATCTGAAGAAAGTCCAGAGAAAAGCAATGATCACATTCATAAAGTCCTTTCCTTGTTAAAAAAAAAAAAGAAAAGAAAAGAAACCTAAATCTTCCAACCAAATGTGAAATGTATAAAATAATAAAGGACCAAGAAATGGTTAAAAACACATCACAAAATTTGAAAGTGCTCTTAGTCTTTTAAGCTTAGAGATGGTTTGAGAACAAGAAGACTTGGAGGCAGGACTTAGAAAACTTGTTTCTCAAAGGATGGGTAGAGATTGACAAAGCAAGTACTTTCGAGAGGGATTTAAATAAATTCCCAGAGGACAAATACACGACGTATTGAAAAGCCTGTCGGAGAACTGTGAGGGGTAATTTGTCTGATGACCAGGGTGAGAATGTCTGGGTTCTAGTCCTGGCTTGTCCACTTACTAATGCAGCATGTACGCCCCGGGGTTGGGGGGGCGGTGGCAAACGACTTGGTCTTTTCGAGTCTATTTCCTTAGTCGTAAAAGGATACTTGTCCTTTTTCTTGTAAAAATAAGCTTGTAAAGGATACTTGTAATACTTGTCCCCACTACCTCAAAGGGTGGGGTTTTGGTGTTCAAAGGAAGCCATGTATTTAACAGTGTTTTTGCAAACTGTAAGGTGTTCCATAAATATGTGTTTTTGTTAATGCATCGCTGAAACTCCCAGACGAGGGGCATCTGGGGAGAGCGATTTGGCTCTCCCACGTGGCGACTGTGAGCTTTCATCAGTTCTTATCCCAGGTTTATGGGAGTATCTTGCTGAGGAAAACTTTTCAGTGTCTGACTTAAAAAAAAAAATCTTCTATACAACTAGCAAGATGGTGTTTGTAAAAGTATCATACAGACAGGGCTTAAGATAAACTGTCAAGAAGTCACCCAAGCGCCAAGACTGTAAAAAAAATTAAAAATATTTCCGCGGACGTAGCCTTCGTTTTGAGAAAGATGCAAGGTGAGTTCTAGATCAGGATGCCGGCCGCAGAATGGAAACAAAAATTGGTAGAATCGGTCGTCCGGTAACGTTGTTATTATAGTTCCATTCTGACAGATTTAAACGATTTGCCACAGTTCCCCAGAATAAGCAGGATACGAGCAACCAACTCCGAGGAGAGAGCGGGAATAATGCGCGCGCACTCGACTCCGACCGCTCCCGGGTCCCGTGAGCGCGCCTCCCGGGCCAGCCCCGGCGCGCGCGCTGCCGGTGGTCCACGTGACCCCGGGCGCGGCGACGGCGAGGACGGGCGGGGGCTCCGGCCGGCTCCGCAGCGTCGCGCAGGCGCGCCAGGTCCGCGCTGAGCCGAGCCCCTCCTGCCCGCTCCAGGCGTCAAAATGGCGGCGAGGGGAACCTGGAGAAGCCTCGGAGCCTGAGCCACTGACAGGAGCGGAGAGGGGGGCGGCGGCGGCGACGGCAGGAGGAGGATGGCCCGGGGCGCTGGCGCCGGTGCGGACGGCGGTGCTGGTGGTGGCGGCGGCGGGGGCGACGGCCGCGGTCCCAGCGGCGGCAGCAGCAGCAGCAGCGGCGGGAGGAGCCTCCGGGGTGAGTGTTCCCCTCGATGTCTCCGAGGCTGTGAGGCGAGGCTGTGCCCGGCGCGGCGCTGGGCGTCCCGGCGGGGAAGGGGCTGTGCGTGAGCGGCGAGGGCGCAGGGCTGGGGCCGGGCCGCCGCGCGGAGCCGCGGGGCAGAGGGAGGCAGTGGTCCGTCTGGGGCTAAGGCGGCGGCGGCAGACTGACCGGTCCTGGTGCGCTCCGAGGGGCGGGCTGGGCTATGCGCCGCCGTTCCGGGGGCTGGAGCCGCGAGGTGTGGCGCTCCAGAGCTGGGATAGCGGCCGGGCCGGCTTCCGACTCAGGGCTCCGAGGGGCGGGACCCGCAGCTCCCTGGACGCCGGGAAACCGCTCCCGAGACTCGGGCGCGCGTTTACCCGGGCTGCCGGGCTGCGACCGCCTGGGGGTGGGCGTGAGAGCGGCCGGCCGGCCGGCTTCAGGGGTCGGGGAGAGCAGGCCTGGGGACCGCTGCTCCCGGGGAGAAGTTGGATTGTCCGGGTAAGTTACTGTTTCGGGATCGAACTGGAATTGGCTCTTTGGTAGGTTGGGAGAGAGAAGAGACAATACAGAGTGTTTGATAAAGAAGTCTGTGCTTGGAGTACTTGAAAGGCTAAAAGCGTGCATTCAGCATCTCGTCATTTGTACAGATGTTTATTTACTAGCCTTGCCCCGAAGATGAGAACTTTCTCTCACAGTTTTCGAGGGGAAAGCTCTGAGCAGTGTTGCTGCTCTTTTGAAATACAATAACACCTCTTCATATACCAGCACAGATAATAAGTACTCTGGATTAGGCCTAATTTGCAGAAGCAGTCTTGGTTTTTACCAGAAATCTGTTCCCTCTGCTAAAATATCTTACCGTGATAAAGAAATAGACATTTTTACAATCTTTTGTCTCTCGATGGCATCCATTTCTTTTAGATTGCTGAAATCTATTACTTTCTTCCTGGAGATGTGGAAGAAAGATTTGAAATTGCAAGAATCATACGCGTTAATGGCAGCTGTGACGAAACTTGTCCTAGAATTTTGAAGTCAGAAAAACCTTGAGCGATCTGGTGTGACTTGTTTTAGAGCCGGGAAACTAGGCTCAGGGAGATGAGCTACTCGCTGTGGGTCCTGCAGCTGGCCAGGGATTGGACCAAAACGGGGATCTAGGCCTCTCTCCGCCCCATTTAGAGAGCACTTTTCACTCACTGCTGAACCCCCTGTTCTTCATTGATTGCATTCTTCACCACCATCCTCCCTGGGTCTTTGTGCCATAGAGTTGAAAGGAGAAGTCAGAGAGTGCGCCTCACGCTGATTCTTGACAGTTGCTGTCAGTTACCACAAGTAACTGATGAAGATTTTTTCCTGACCTGAATTTAATAAAAACCAACTAACATTTCATTTAGAGTTTTCATAGGCCTGTGACTGTATTTCTGTCCAATTATAGCATTGCTCGTGTTTGCATGCATTCAGTAAAACCATAGGTTCATATTCTGTCCCGCAAAACCTAACTACTATATAGTTTGATTCAGCAATACCAGGTTTTAAACAGGTTCTTTGTATCAGACTCTCATAGGCTTTAAAATACCTGTGTTATACCACGTGGTTTCCACATAATCGCAGCAATTTCTGTGTTGTGTGTCACAGATTAACCTTCAGAGATAGTCATGTCACATGATTCTGATTTCATATTCTAGTCATTGAAACACACACACCAAAGTTGTGCCTTTTGTTCAGTTACACAGGTGATTATTGAAGATCTGTTTTGTATTTTGCAATATTAGGTGCTGCAGAAGAAAGAAACAAGTGTAATATATAGACTTTGCCCTCAGAAAAGATGAGATGTACCCCTCTGAGCCTAGAAAACAATCTAGTTCAAGTTCTCTCAGTACAAAGAATGCTATACGTTTCCTGGTTAAAGGGAGATGAGTGAGGGCTCAGGAGTCTAAATAACTTCCTGGAACACTTGAGACTTGAGCTGGCTTCTGTGAGGGTTTAGATTTACAGAGAGATTGGAGCAGTTACTTTGTGGGGGAAAAGCAAGAGTATAAGGTGGAGATTAGTTTTAAGGGAGGGGAAAAGAGGAAAACTTGGATGAGCTGACCACTGAAGTTCCTTGGGAAGACATTAGACTATTGAAAGGGTATCTGTTTATAGAAGGGTTTGAGTGCCAGATTGAGGAGATTTGGATTTTTATCCTCTTGTGCAAGATATGGGGAGTCTTTTAAACTTTGGAGGCCAAACATTAGTTTGATAAAACTGCCAAGATGCACCTGTCAGTGATCCATTGATTGAGTTAGAATAAGGAGTGGAATGAACCAGGGAAAATAGTAGCTGTTGCAGTACTTGGGTAGGAAGAGATTAGATCCTAACACTAAGATAGAGTCCCTAGAAAAGATGCACAGCAAGTATAATTTTGTTGTTTTTATCATGGTAAAATACACATAACATAAAGGTTGCCATCTTTACCAGTTTTAATTGTACATTAAGTACATCCACTTTGTATCGCAACCACTACCACCACCCATTTCCAGAACTCTGTTCATCTTTCTCAGCTGAAACTGTTCCCAGTAAACACTTAACTCCCACTTCCTTTTATGCCCAGCCCATGACAACCACTTTTCTGCTTTCCTTCTCTATGAATTTGATTACTGTATGTATTTAATATAAGTAGACTCATACCATATTTGTCCTGGCTTATTTCATTTAGTTAGCATAATGTTCATCCAAGTTGTAGCATTTGTTAGAATTTCCTTCCTATTTAAGGCTGAATAATATTCCATTGTATGTAATCTGTTAGTTGATACTTTGTATGCTTCCCCTTTTTGGCTATTGGACTAATGTTACCATGTACATAGATGTGCAGGTATCCGAGTCCTTGCTTTCATTTCATTTGGGTATGCTGCTAAGTCGCTTCAGTTATGTCGGACTCTGTGCGACCCCATAGACAGCAGCTCACCAGGCTCCCCTGTCCCTGGGGTTCTCCAGGCAAGAATACTGGAGTGGGTTTCCATTTCCTTCTCCATCATTTGGGTATATATCCAGAAAATTTTACATTCCCACCAGCATGGGTCAGAATTCAGTTTCTTCACATCCTCACCAATACTTGTTCATTTCATTATTTGGATAACATCCATCCTAATGGGTATGAAGTGATATCTCATTGTGGTTTTCACTTGCATTTCTCTATGATATTTGCATCTCTTGTGCTTATCAGCCTTTTGAACTGGAGAAATAATCTATTTAAGTGCTTTGCCTATTTTTTAAATTAAGTTGTTTTTCTGTTGAGTTGTAGGAGCTGTTTGAATATTCTGGATGCCAATCCCTTATCAGATATATGATTTTCAAATATTTTTGCCATTCCATGCATTACCTTTTCACTCTGTGGTGTGTATTTTGATGCACAGAAGGTTTTAATTTTAATGAAGTCCAACTGATCTAGTTTTTTCTTTTATTTTGTTTATACTTTTGGTGTTACATCTGAGAAATTACTGCCAAATCCAGTGACATGAAGCTTTCCCCTTTTAAAACCCTTCTAAGAGTTTTGCCCTCAAAAAAACTCTTATAGTTAGCTCTTTACATGTGAATATCCAGTTTTTCCAATACCATTTGCTGAAAAGACTATCTTTTTTCATTGAACAGTCTTGGCATCTTTGTCAAAAATTACTTGATCATACATTCAGGGATTTATTTTTTAAATCTTCTATTCCATTTTTCTGTATGTCTGTCTTTATGCTGGTACCAAACTCTTTTGATTACTCTAGCTTTATAGTAATTTTGAAATCAGAAGTATGAGGCCACCAACATTATTCTTTTTTGAAATTGTTTGGCTATTTAGGGCCCCTTAAGACTGTTCCATATAAATTTTAGGATAGATTTTTCTATATCTGCAAAAAATATGTCATTGGGATTTTTTTGATAGGGATTGGATTGAATCTTTGGAGTGGTGTTGACGTCTTTTCCAGTCTTCCAATCCTTGAACAACAAATGTCTTTCATTTATTTGTGTTTAATTTCTTCCCACAACATTTCGTAGTTTTCAGTATAAAAGTCTTTCATCTCTTTGGTTAGGTTTACTCCTAAATATTCTTTTTGGTGCTTGTAAATGTGATTTCTTTTTTGGATTGTTCATTGTTACAGAACACAACTCATTTTTATGTGTTGATTTTGTATCCTGCAACCTTTCTGAATTCATTTATCCTAAATAGGTTGTGTGTGTGTGTGTGATCTTTAGAATTTTTTATATATAAGATAATGTTATCATCAAACAATAATTATTTTACTTCTTTCCAATTTGAATACCTTTTCTTTCTTTTTCTTGCCTAATTGCTCTGGCTAGGAGTTCCAGTATTATATTGAATAGAAATGATGAAAATGAATATCTTTGTCTTGTTCCTCATCTTAGCGAGAAAGCTTTATAACATTTATTATGTTGAGCTAATTTCCTTATATTCCTGGTTTGTTGAGTGTGTTCACAGGTATGTTTTAAGAAAAGAAAATTCAGTTTCAGGTGCTGAGTTTCTGCCTGGTGAAAGTTTTGTGGTCATAAGCCATCCATTTTACCTGTCTGAGGCCTGATTTCCTCATCTGTAATAAGAAAGAAGTACAGACACAGGCAGTGTTTGCACAGCAGCTTTGCCACCTTATTTTTTATTCCATTCTTTCCCTCCCTATTACCACTTCCTTACGTGTCTGGACTGTTTATCGAATGGCCTACCAGCAGAATCGCTGCTGTTTGTTCTCCCACTTTCCCTCTCCTTCTCTGCAATTCTCTATATTGCTACCACACTTTACAAAAAAACCCAACCCAGTTGAAGGATGTTTCTTTTCCACCTAAAAAACTTGTGTTGAGTTCCCATTGTCTACTGGATAAAGTCCAAACTCACAGAAGTTTCATAAACTGTGTCCAACCGTAGATTTCCCGTCACTCCAGCCATGCTAAACTGTTTCTCTTGTTCCCTGTACTGTTTTTAGTGTGTTTATCCCGGTGTTTGGAGTTCTTTTTCATTGCTATCCAGGAGACTCTGAGAAGATGACTCATCACCCATTTCAGCGGTAGATTTTGATTACACCAAGCCAATCAGCCCGAGGCGTTCCCCCGTAAATTATTATTTGTCCAAGTTAAACTGGACAAGGAAAGAGAGATTCTATTTTGGGGGAAGAAGGTTTTTTCCCCTGTTGTATGTGAACAAGAGAACAGTGCTAGTGGCCACTGGCAGCTGTTTTGTGGCCACAGGGAATGATGAAGCAAGCCCTGAGGGCGGCAGAACCGAGAGGCAGAAAGGATGTAGGTCCATGATAATATAATTTTAGACTCCTATTGTGCTGGGCCTGGGGCTTTCCCTATGGTGGGATTTCTATTCATGAATAAATCCCTATTGTGTAAGCCAGTTTGGGGTTATTTGCAATTAAAAGTCTACTGATTCTTAGAGCCATCTTTATTCTTCAAGACCCAGTTCAAAAGTTACTTTTACTTGTAATCATATACTCACTCCCTTAGTACTTTGGACCTTTCTTCCAGTTCTTATTGTACTATATTTTCACCAGTTGCTTGTACGTTTGACTCCTCCACATAACTCTCTGTACTTGGAGCAGAAGCCTACAGGATGTGGCCTAGTGTCTGGTAAATTGTAGAGAGTCAGTTGTTGGGATGAAATAGTAGCATGAGAAAGTGCTTTGTAAGCAATCTTTTAGTAAATTTGAGGTATATTATTATATTTAAAACTAAAGTGAGATGGAAAAATCAATTAGGCCATGCGTGAAGTTGTTCTTTGCTTGCCCTTGTTTTCTAAAAATATTGACGAAGATTAAAAGTTTGACAATCTCCTCTGGCTACAATTCCTTAAATTTTATGAAAATCTTATTTAGTAAAGCAGAAATCATGGAATGAGCAATAATGAATTGTGTTGTTAGTGTGTAATTTCCTTTCTTCTTTAGGGGGAGACTTAATGCCAAAACGACTTCAAGTATAGTGTATTTTCCCCCCTGAATTCTGAAATTGTGCTGTGAGCTAAGTCTCTCTGGTCGTGTCCAACTCTTTACGATCCCATGGATTGTAGCCTGCCAGGCTCCTCTGTCCATGGGATTCTCCAGGCAAGAATACTAGAGTGGGTTGCCTTGCCCTTTTCCAGGGAATCTTCCCAACCCAGAGATCGAACCCAAGTCTCCTGCATTGCAGGCAGATTCTTTACCTCTGAGCCACCAGGGAAGCCCATTCTGAAATTATACTTACTTTCTGTTTTATCTGGAGTTTACTTTAGAGAAAAATTCTATAATATTCTTCTTAAGACTTAATTATTGTCTTCAGACTTTTCCCAAAATATTTCTTGCTTGCTTGAGACAAGACATGAGAATTTTCTGGTTAGCAAAAAAGCTTTATGGCAGAACTAGGTGAGTTTGTAGTGAATGTTAGTAATAGCTTATGACAGAGAAATCTCATTATAGCCTTGATTACAGAGTCATAGTTCTGTCACATGCCTCAACAGTAAAGTCTGAGAAAGGAGGAAGGATGGGGAAGTAGAGTTAAAATTCCCAACTTGGTATACTTCTCCATCTGTTGGCTTCAGTCAGATAAAAGTTTGTAGTTATTTTTGAAACAAGGTAAAGGAGAATACAGTATACATTAGAAATTGTAGTGTCATGTTGGGGTAGGCAGGTTTGTGAGCAGCCTTCATGTTTTGATGTCTAGTTGTTTGTTCCCTCTGTACCTTAGTTTCTGCATCTGTAAAATGAATAGTATCGCCTTCCTTAGAGTTCTTCTTTGATTAATTAAAATAGTCTATGTGAAAACACAACATAGTATTCTGAACAGAGATGTTCAGGCATCTCTCTTTTTCTCTATCAACTTTTCCACATTAAGTGAATGTCTTTAATGCTGTTTGGATTTCAACTTTTGAGAATTGAAGCCAAGAACTCTCTTCTTTATGTGTGCATTCTTTCTATTGTGTGGGCTTATTAACTCTTGAATGAGACCAAGTTTAAGCAAAAGTGTGTGTGTATGTTTAGCAAAACTCTTTAAAATAAAATTCAAACTCCCTTTCATGGGTCAAGTGGCTTTTTGTTATCCAGCCTCTGCCGCCTCTCTGGGCTCATATCTTTACTACTGCCAAACCCTTTCCCATTCGCACTCTGCATGTAGAATTGCCTTAAGTTCCTTAGTGAACCAAATTTTGTTCTTTCCTTGGGCCTTCATAGTCAGTTTCCTTTGCTGTTTAGAGCGTTATTTTGGTATCCCAACCCCTCCCCCCATTACCTTCACCAAGAAAAAAATTCACACTTATAGTCTTAGATGTTATCTCAGATGTTACTTTCTCAACAACCCCATAAGGTGACTACTTCATCATTAGACACAGAGAAGATAAACAGTTTGCCCAAGATCACAAACTTTTTAAATGGATCTGGATCCAAACCTAGATAGTTCAGCCCTAGAGTTCATCTTCACTAATTTGTGCTTCCTCTACATTGTAATTACCTATTTACCAGCTTGTGTGTGTATGTGCTATGTTGCTTCAGTGATGTCTGACTGTGTGACCCCATGGACTGTAGCCTGCCAGGCTCCTCTGTCCATGGGTTTCTCCAGGCAAGAAGACTGGAGTGGGTTGCCATTTCCTTCTCCAGGGGATCTTCCCCACCCAGGGATCAAACCAGCATCTCTTACATCATCTCCTGCTTTGGCAGGCAGGTTCTTTACCACTAGCGCCACCTGGGGTCATCTACCAGCTTGTCCTTACATAATTTTAAAAAAATATTTGACTGCACCCAGTCTTAGTTGCAGCGTGCGGGATCTAGTTCCCTGACCAGCGATCAAATTGGCCCCCCATATTGGGAGTGTGGGGTCTTCGCCACTGGGCCACCAGGGAAGTTCTATCCCTAAATAATTTTGAAGCAGAAATTAGGTCTTTTTCATTGTTATATCCTTGTAAGCCTATTATTAGCACATAGTTCATACTTGGGAAACATATAAATGAATGAAAATTCTCTTGAGAGCAGAATTTTTTTATTAAATTTCTCTTAGTACTTTTCACATAATGCATGTCAGTAAATAGTCTTTTTCATGCTTATGATACAAAGTGAAAAGTATATGATCAAGTTCATTTTGTCTTTGAAATATTTTGCACTTTGTACCAAAGGTAGTTCAAGCTCCATTTTTATAGTCACTGTTAACTCCTCCTGTCCTTTTATAGCAGTGTTACTTGGTTTCTTTAACTGGTGCTTTCTTTTGTAGGCCTCCATTTCACATGGTGACTCATTGGAAAAGACTCTGATGCTGGGAGGGATTGGGGGCAGGAGGAGAAGGGGACGACAGAGGATGAGATGGCTGGATGGCATCACTGACTCGATGGATGTGAGTCTGAGTGAACTCCGGGAGTTGGTGATGGACAGGGAGGCCTGGCGTGCTGTGATTCATGGGGTCCCAAAGAGTCGGACATGACTGAGCGACTGATCTGATCTGATCTGATTAAAATTTAGATAATTTGTAACTGCTTTCTAAATGGTACATAAGAGATTTTATAAATTATAAGTTTTATAACTAGTACATGGACTCTAATCATTTATATCTGTTAACCTTTTAATGGGTGTGATTGCTGTACATATTTGGAAGTTAGAAAAAAATAGAAGTACCCACATTTTAAACCTTGGTGGTATCCCAAAAGATAAATGGTTTGTCTGTCACAGGGTAAATAATGATTTAAGGCATGCACATTGTCATCCATGTATATAGGGAAAATTGGAATGTTGTATTTCAGTATACTTTTTCAAATAAGTAATGTCTTGAAGCTATCCAGCTTCATGCTGTAATCAGGGTCACTAGGATAGAGAACCAGAAAAGTTTTCTTTCTCCCTGAATGTTCTCACTTTACCGAAGACCTTGCCTCTGTGGTTAGTCATTTTCTCTTCTGTATCCACTGTGCTTTAGTACAAGGTTTCTCGGCTTTGGCACTGCTGACGTGTTGGATCAGATAATTCTTTATTGTGGCGCACGGTGGTGTGCGCTGCAGAATGTTCAGCAGCATCCTCAGCCGCTACCCCCTAGGTTGCAGCAGCGCCCTTTCCCATCCCTAGCTGTGACAGCCAAAAGTGTCTCCAAGCATGCCAGACGTCTCTGGGGGAGCAGAGTCACCCAGTTGAAAACTGATGCTTTACTGCATCTTCCCTCCTCATTTGTTACGATATCTCCCTCTTTTTCATACACACACCTTTCCAGACTTTCACATCCTCTCTACCACTACCTCACTTCTTGGCACCTTTTTACAGTCTTTCTTTGAAAAGAGTTATAAAACATCTGCTCACTCCAAGTTTTTGCTTCCGCTTCAGTTTCGTCTCTTCAGTTGTATGAAACGACATTTTTCTGGTTTTCCTTTACATCTCTGGCAGCTCCACTTTGGTCTCCTTTATCAGCCCTACTCACTTGGACAATGACATAATTTTTGCTTCTTAACTTTTTCTGATCTAGTCTACTCGTGCCTTTCTTGCCCCATTTCTTTGTATGTTGTCTCTCGTATACCCATTAATTCTTAAGCTGTTCTTTCTATTGAAACACCCTTACCTGTTCTTCTTTCCATTTAAATTCTAACATTCTTCAAGAACCAAAGCAGATGTCATCTTCCCATGAAAGCTGTTTCTAATCACCCTCCTCTAACTTCCATGCCATGATCCTGTTCTTTCTGTCTGTATTCTGCTTACAGCTTTGTGTTATTCATGTCCTGGAATATGTCCTGCACTCGACAGCAGGCTCGTTTTTGTATCTCTGACGGTACCTGGCTGAGTGCCCTGCACATAGTCGGTGCTCAGACAGTTGTTAAAGCAATGCTGAGGAGGTAGCAGTAGAGTGGAAAGGATTTAGTAAAAAACGGTAATGACCTGAAAGGTTGCCAAAAGTAGGAGAAAAAGAAGAAAAATGAAGAAAATTTAAAACTGATCATAGAATACTTTACATTCTCTCCTTTCGTGGTTTCTGTGATATGGGCCTGATTTCATTCTCCATTCTAAGCACCTGATTTATTAAGGACCTGTTATGAGCCAGGCTGTCTTCAAGGTAATTGGAATACAAAGTTATTTGAAAAGGACACAGTGCCAGTACTGTAGAAACTTAATCTCTTTGCGGATGTAGAAATCTTAGCAATTATTTGCCCCTACAGAGTGGTAAGTACTGAAACTGAAGTGTATCCAAAACTTTCTGGTCACACAGAGGAAGGAGGCGACTTCTCATTTCAAAGTAAACCTCACGCATAGACCACTTCTTAACACGCAGCCTATTCTGGTCACTGCCCAGCTGATTAGGGTTTTCCATGGTTTCCTTAACTGTGTTCTTTCCCAGCTCCCCAATCATAGGCATTTCCTGTGCCTCAGAACTTAGCCTTCCGTTCATTCTTTTATATCCTTTTCTTCAGGAAATGGATATATTGATAGCTTCAAGACTTCAGCTGACAACTTCCAAATCCATACCAGCTACAACAGAACATTTTCTGTTGTGAAATAATAGACAAGCATATAAACAATTTTAACTTACCTTTTTACTAAGTTATTTTAAATCTGACACCGCCATAGTCATGAAATAGAACAGTGTAAGCATGAACAAGCTTCCCTGGTGGCACACCTGGTAAAGAATCCGCCTGCAATGTGGGAGACCTGGGTTCTATCCCTGGGTTGGGAAGAGCCCCTGGAAAAGGGAATGGCTACCCACTCCAAGTATTCTTGGGCTTCCCCTGTGGCTCAGCTGGTAAAGAATCCATCTTCAGTGCAGGAGACCTGGGTTGGAAAGATCCCCTGGAGGAGCGCATGGCAACCCACTCCAGTATTCTTGCCCGGAGAATCTTCATGGACAGAGGAGCCTGGTGGACTACAGTCCATGTGTTCGCAAAGAGACACGACTGAGCACCTAAGCACAGCACAAACATGAGCAAAGCCTCACTCAGTGCCTCGTCTCAATCACAATCACTTTAAAGTTAGCTGTCATTCTTTTTATGGTAATTGCTTCTATAAAAAAAAAAAAAGAAAAGATTCTCTATCCCTGAATACCAACTATATATTTTTTCCAAAACAGTATAGTTTCATCTTGAAAGACTGGAAGACAGTGGTGGAGGGAGGCATCTCGCTGTATTCCATTTTGTTCTTGCATTGAAATCCCTAAGAACATCCCTGGGTTCACTAGGAGGACTGCGTGTATAGTGATACTCTTGGATATCATTTATTGCAGCACAGGATACAAAACAAAATCAGCAAAGAAACAGGGCCCATGAGGCGAAGTCCAAAGGGAAGCAGGCACAGGTTCCCAGGAGCTCGCTTTTGCTGGAGGCACAGAGGTCACACTTAGTACTTCCAGGATCGACTTGTGCCAGCACAAGTGACATACTGTCTACTCGGGAGGCTCATTAGAGTCTCAGTGCAGTGCCTAGGGTTTTTATTGACGGCTGGCCAAGTAGGCATCCACTATCTAACATGTATCAAAATTCCAGGCTCCCAGAAGGAAAGCAGATATTGAGCATAAACCATACTGTTTGCTCAAACAGTTTACGTATACAGAGCTGTCCTTATCGGTTAAGGAATGGTAGAAACACAGAAAGTCCAAGGTCTTGAAGACCAGCCAGGGCCAGCCTTTCAAGCAGTTTTTAAGCCTGTTGTGCTGTTTTCTGCCTGATACTTTTTAATTCAAAATTTAAATAAATGAAAACTCAGTTTTCCTATTGTATCATTTTCTCTTAAAATGTATCTGCACCAGCAGAGTGCACACCTTTACTTCATACCCCCCTGCTATCATATGATTGAATGTATGTTCTATGGAACAATGTACATGGCCTGTTACTGGTTTTTCTTAGAAAGGTTTTCATAATTCAGGTTCAGGAAGACTGAATTAAGCAATTAAACAGACAACTTTCACAGGTCTCTCGGCCTTTTCGAGTGATGTGTGTGGCCTGGCCTCCTCCTACCTGTCTTCCCTCGTCTTACGGTATCGTGCTTCCGCACTTCCCCTGCATCAGCTACCTTGGCCTTCTTGTTCTTCCTGGAATTTGCTAAACTGTTGACTCTGCCTTAACTATCCAGCATCACATCACTACTACCTCTGTCAATAAATAATGTCAAGTGTTATTTGTGTTTCTATATTATTTATATTTATGTGTTTAAGATCTCTCTTCTGTATGCTATGTGTGCTCTTTTTATGTCTTATGGGCTTATTCATGTCAATAAATCAACTTATTCTTTCTCATAGCAGCCATGCCTTTCATGGCATTTATCCCAGGGTATAATTTTATTTTTGTAATTTTGTATTTCCAAACTTGGAAAACTCAGCAGTGGCCACAGGACTGGAAAAGGTCAGTTTTCATTCCAGCCCCAAAGAAGGGCAATGCCAAAGAATATTCAAACTACCACACAGTTGCACTCATTTCACATGCTAGCAAGGCTTGCCTTGTGGCTAGGCTGGTAAAGAATCTGCCTGCAATGCAGGAGACCTGGTTTCAATCCCTGGGTTAGGAAGATCCCCTGGAGAAGGGAAAAGCTACCCACTCCAGTATTCCTGCCTGGAGAATTCCATGGACTACAGTCCATGGGGTTGCAAAAAGTCAGACACAACTGAGTGACATTCACTCATGCTAGCAAAGTAATGCTCAAAATTCTTCAAGCTGGGCTTTGGCAGTATGTGAACCAAGAACATCCAGATATACAGACTGGATTTAGAAAAGGCAGAAGAACCAGAGATCAAATTGCCAACATTTTTTGGATCATAGGGAAAGCAAGGGAATTCCAGAAAAACACCTACTTCGGTTTCATTGACTTTGCTAAAGCCTTTGTCTATGTGGAACACAACAAACTGTGGAAAGTTCTTAAAGAGGTGGGAATACCGGATGACCTTATTTATCTCCTGAGAAACTGTATGCTGGTCAAGAAGCAACAATTATAACCTTACATGGAACAGGCTAGTTCAAAATTGGGAAAGGAGTATGACAAGGCTGTATACTGTCACTCGGCTTATTTAACTTACATGCAGAGTACATTATGCAAGGTGCCCGGCTGGATGAAGCACAAGCTGGAGTCAGGATTGCTGGGAGAAATATCAACAACCATTTAGAAAGATGGTAACAATGACCCTATATGCAAGACAGCAAAAGAGACACAGGTGTAAAGAGCAGTCTTTTGGACTCTGTGGGAGAAGGCGAGGATGGGATGATTTGAGAGGGTAGCATTGAAACGTATATATTATCATGTGAAGCGGATTGCCAGTCCAGGTCCAGATTCAATGCATGAGACAGGGTGCTCAGGGCTTATGCACTGGGATGACCCTGGGGGATGGGATGGGGAGGGAGGTGGGAGGGGGTTTCTGGATAGGGAACACATGTGCACCCGTGGCTGATTCATGTTGATGTTTGGCAAAAACCACTACAATATTGTAAAGCAATTAGCCTCCAATTAAAATAAATAAATTAATTTTTTTAAGTAAAAAAATAACAACCTCAGATATACAGATGATATCACCCTAATGGCAGAAAAAAAGAGCCTCTTGATGACACTGAAAGAGGAAAGTGAAAAAACTAAGATCATGTCATCCAGTCCCATCACTTCATGGCAAATAGAAAGGGAAAAAGTGGCAACAGTGACAGATTTTATTTTTTTGGGCTCAAAAATCACGGCCAATAGTGACTACAGCCATGAAATTAAAAGACGTTTGCTCCTTGGAAGGAAAGTTACACCAAACCTAGACAGCATATTAAAAAGCAGAGACATCGTTTTGCTAACAAAGGTCTGTATAGCCAAAGGTACGGTTTTTCCAGTAGTCATGTACAGAAGTGAGAGTTGGACCATAAAGAAGGCTGAGTGCTGAAGAATAGATGCTTTCAGATTGCGCCGGAGAAGACTCTTGAGAGTCCCTTGGACTGCAAGGAGATCAAACCAGTCAATCCCAAAGAAACTCAGCCCTGAATGTTCATTGGAAGGACTGATGCTGAAGCTTCAATACTTTGGCTGCCTGGTGCAAAGAGTCTACTCATTTGAAAAGACCCTGATGCTGGGAAAGATTGAGGGTAGGAGGAGAAGGGGGGCGACAGAATGAGGGGTGGATGGCATCACCAACTCAGTGAACATGAGTTTGAGCAAATTGTGGGAGATAGTGAAGGAACAGGGAAGCCTAGCATGCTACAGTCCATGGGGTGGCAAAGAGTTGGACATCGCTTATTGACTAAACAGCAACAACAGATTGTTTAAATGTCCATTTTTCCCACTTGATTGTAAGCAATATGAGAACCAAGATATTTTGTTCATAACTGTAACCATCAATACTTAGCATAGGGCACATAGTTGGCACTTTTAAGTGTAAAATACTTTACATAGTTAGGATTTGTGGCCAGGAGTTTGTACTTATTGTATATGTTTGATTGAACCTCTGTTAGATTAATTCATTGTTGGTGTGCTGGATTAATTAGACTGGAAGGAGAGACTAAGATTGATTTGTGACAATTCAAGGAAGATAATAAATTGTGAGTTAGTCTAAGTGGTTTGCAGTGGGATTGGTGAACCACTTTGTTATAGTGGAGAAAGATGAGGAAAAGATGCGACACTGGATGTCCAGATGTCTTCAGCAAACAACATATGAATAGATAGGACTAATTAGGTTTCTTCTCCCCAAAAGCATCCTCCTGTTAATCTGAATAGCCTCTAATTAAAATAAATAAATTATATTAAAAATAAAATAGCTATATAACTCATAGGATCAATACAAATGTAAAACTCTGTCAATAAAAAATAAAATACTGAAAAAAAATATCCATTTTGTTTCCAGGCAACACCAATTAATTTAATTATCTTCATATTAGGAATTAATAAATTTCTTAAAATTAGCACACTGAATTACTTAATAATAGCTGTGCTGTAAAACTCTTTATCTAATGTCAGCTTTCTGCTATGGTTGAGGAGTGTTTACCTACATAATCTAATTTGGAGAAGACAACAAAAACTAAGAGAACTTTTTTGTATCTGATGTAAAAACGTTTACAGCAGGGAATGTGAAACCCAGATGTTACAAAAAGAAAAGTTTGAAAAAAGTGACTGTATAAAAAATTTAAACACTTATGACAAAAGCCATCATAGTTTTAAAAGGCTAATATAAATATTCTACCTTGATATTTTAATATTACAAAGTGTCATAAATTAATAAAAAGAACAGCTACATAGAATAATACCCAAAGATTATAAAGAGACTAATAAATACATTGAAATTCAGTTTCTCATATAATTTTTAATATGAAGATTAAAATAATGAGATCATTTTTCCCCCATCAGATTGACAAACAATAATAGTGACCAGAGTTTTGATGTTCTAATGCAGAGTTGGTAGGAATGTAAATTTGCAACTTTTCTGACCAATCTCCGCATCAGAAATATATATACCCTTTTATCCAGTATGCTATTTCCTGATACTTATTCTAATGGCATAAGTTACAGTGGTTAAAGATAGAAGTAAAAGGATTACAGGACTGTTTATAATATTGAAAAATTAGAAATGATTCTCAATATGTTTTAGTAAAATAAATTATGGCATATGTACACAATATTTGCTGCTGCTGCTGCTAAGTCGCTTCAGTTGTGTCCGACTCTGTGCAACCCAATAGAAGGCAGCCCACCAGGCTCCGCCATCCCTGGGATTCTCTAGGCAAGAACACTGGAGTGGGTTGCCATTTCCTTCTCCAATGCATGAAAGTGAAAAGTCAAAGTGAAGTCGCTCAGTCGTGTCCGACTCTAGCGACCCCATGGACTGCAGTCTTCCAGGCTTCTTCGTCCGTGGGATTTTCCAGGCAAGAGTACTGGAGTGGGGTGCCATTGCCTTCTCCGACATAATATTTTCAGTTCAGTTCAGTCGCTCAGTCGTGTCCAACTCTTTGCGACCCTATGAATCGCAGCACGCCAGGCCTCCCTGTCCATTACCAACTCCCGGAGTTCACTCAGACTCACATCACAGACATCGAGTCAGTGATGCCATCCAGCCATCTCATCCTCTGTCGTTCCCTTTTCCTCCTGCCCCCAATCCCTCCCAGCATCAGAGTCTTTTCCAGTGAGTCAACTCTTCGCATGAGGTAGCCAAAGTACTGGAGTTTCAGCTTCAGCATCATTCCCTCCACAGAAATCCCAGGGCTGATCTCCTTCAGAATGGACTGGTTGGATCTCCTTGCAGTCCAAGGGACTCTAAAGAGTCTTCTCCAACACCACAGTTCAAAAGCATCAATTCTTCGGCACTCAGCCTTCTTCACAGTCCAACTCTCACATCCATACATAACCGCAGGAAAAACCATAGCCTTGACTAGACGGACCTTTTTTGGCAAAGTAATGTCTCTGCTTTTGAATATGCTATCTAGGTTGGTCATAACTTTCCTTCCAAGGAGTAAGCATCTTTTAATTTCCTGGCTGCAATCACCATCTGCAGTGATTTTGGAGCCCAAAAAAATAGTCAGCCACTGTTTCCCCATCTATTTCCCATGAAGTGATGGGACCGGATGCCATGATCTTAGTTTACAATATTTAGGGGGTTTTAAAAGATAAAGTAAAATTTATATTTGTCCATGTTTCTCTATCCCTGATATATTATGAAATGAAAATAGCTTTTTATAGAACTCTTTGTAAAATATCCCTACCTAAAACTATTTAAAGTTGATTTATGTAAAAAATGCTAGAAAGTCAAAATAGCTATTAGCTGTCTTTGTGAGGCAGATTTTAGGAAATTGCCATTTGTTACACTCTCCTTTTTTTTTTTTTTTTTTTTTCAATTTAAACAACAAATGTGTAATTCTCATAAGTGAATGGGGAAACATAAGTTCTGGAGTGGGTAGGCCTGAGAAGATTTAGCATGTATTTTATTTGTATATTATGATCTATAACCTTTAAAATGCAGGGTCAAAAGTAAATCTCAACTTTTCAAACTCTAGTAATAGAAGGCAAAAACCCTTTTGGGGAGAGAAAGAAATAGACAACTAAAAATTAGATGCTAAAAATTACTGTTTCCATATTTTCAATAAAGAAAATAAAATTATATTTTTAACCTTGTAAAATAACAAAACTAAGAGGGGAGTGGGTGTACACTGTTTGATGGCAGTGCCTATGTGCTGTCACCAAATAGCATGATTAGTTTTATATTCAAATTAGATTGTTGTTTAGTTGCTCAGTCATGAGTGACTCTGCAGCCCCGTGGGCTACAGCATGCCAGGATTCCCTGTCTTTCACCCATCTCCCACCACTTGCTCAAACTCATGTCCATTGAGTTGGTGATGCCATCCAACCATCTTGTCCTCTGCGTCCTCTTCTCCTGCCTTCAATCTTTCCCAGCATCAGGATCTTTTCAAATGAGTCAGATCTTCGCATCAGGTGGCCAGAGTATTGGGGCTTCAGCATCAGTCCTTCCAGTGAATATTCAGGACTGATTTCCTTTAGAATTGACTTGTTGGATCTCCTTGCAGTCCAAGGGACTTTCAAGAGTCTTCTCCAACTCCACAGTTCAAAAACATCAATTCTTTGGCACTCAGCTTTCTTTGTAGTCCAACTCACACATTCATGACTACTGGAAAAACCATGGCTTTGACTAGACGGACCTTTGTTGGCAAAGTAATGTCTCTGCTTTTTAATATGCTATCCAGGTTGGTCAGCAGGAAGGACTGTAAGTCAGAATGATTAGCCAAAGACAACCTGGAATTAATCCCATCACCAAAAAACCCCAAGACTGGGAGGCACATGGCAGAGCAGTTCTCCTTGATTCTCTTACGCTACTGCTCTCTCCTCGGGTGCCCCTTCCCAATAAAATCTCTTGCTCAACACGTGTCTCCTTGGACAGTTCATTTCCGAGTGTTAGACAAGAGCCCACTTTCTTGCCCTGGAAGGGATCCCCCTTTCTGCAACAGTTAAACATAAGCATTGAATAACTATTTAGGGATTTAAAATTCAGCAAAACTAATTGTTCTTTATGCAAAGGAAATGTGTGGGTATAGAGAAAAATAATTAGGTTAATAATATGGAAGTCCTGTAGCTAATCGTCAAATTTGGAAACAGCCCCCTAAAATATTGTGCTTAAATTCAGAATAATTCACATGCTTGATGTCTAGGAGTAAAATATTTGTAACATGGTTCACTTCAACTCTTTGTTTTTTATTGACTATTTTCACTAAATGTTTGCCATTTTCTATTCTTGGCTAACCTACTTAAATACTGATATTAATTTTACATTTTAATGTACATCTGAATGCATAATAATTTCAAAGATTAAATGTACATTTAATTTTCGTAAATGAGAAAATTGCTACATTTAACATTATTTCTAATAATTTAGTATCTCATTTAATCATTCTTTCACTGGTTTTGGTTTTTTTAACCTATTTAGAATGATGATCAATAGTTTCCCTTGTGATTACTCCTACGTTCATGATTCCTTGAAGATTATCTTTTTAAAATCATTTGAAAAACTACAGCTTAACATATTTCAGACAATGCTGGATATGCATTAAAAAGCAGACATTTTAAGAAATGGTTTATAACAAGAAATACTAAGAATACCAAGAATATATAGTATGAATCTGCACTATAGTGAGAGTTCTAAGAACCAGACTCACCTCGTTTATCAGCATTTTCCCCCTCATTTTCTAGTTTTAAAAATTCTAATTGTTATCCTTAAGAGAATGTTGCATAGACTGGTGGAATGGGATGTACTTTTAAAAATATCCTTTTTAAGAATTCATTTTTAATAGGGAAAAAAAAGTAGCAGCAGGAGACTAACAAGCTGTTTTAAATTATAATAGGTTATATTAGAAAAAGGCCACATGGGCTTAGTAAAATGCTCCTAAGCCAGACTCGAACAAATAATCTCTATTTGCAGTAACACAATTTAATTTTATAATAAAATGCAATTTAACAGATATCTTTATTTACAGTGAGTAAAAATGTTTTCTGACTTGTCTTTTTATTGGTGGTACTATTTTTAGACATGATCTTAAGCTACTAACCACAGGTCCACAATGTCTTATTTATAATTTGAAATTCTAAAAGTACTGAAAGCCTTTTTTTTTTAAGGGAGACCCATTTAATGGCAAACACTGATAATATGACCTGAATTCATTTGACAACAAAACCTAACCTGAAGTAACATAGCTTAGTCTAAATATTTAATATGAAAGTGAAAGTGAAGTCGCTCAGTCGTGTCCGACTCTTTGGGACCTCATGGGCAGTAGCCTGCACCAGGCTCCTCCATCCATTGGATTTTCTAGGCAAGAGTACTGGAGTGGGTTGCCATTTCCTTCTCCAGGGAATCTTCCCAACCCAGGGATTGAACCCAGGTCTCCTGCATTGTAGACAGACGCTTTACCATCTGAGCCACCAGGGAATATTTTATTGCAAAATAGGGGATGATAATTTTGCAAAATACGGGATAATATGACAAACCTCTCTGGGGTGTTTCCATAGTATACAGTAAATATTTCATATACCATATTATTTTCTTTTAAAAGAGGGAGAAAGAGAAGGAAAGGAGTCTGAATTTTAGAATATATTTAGCTCCAAAGGTTTCTACCTGATAAAGGATTATGGACTTGTGTTCTGAATAACACTCTTAAACCAGTATTTTGAATTGGTGGTGAACATTAAAATTTTATTGGTAAAATAAAATTGAGAGACAATATAGTATGTAGTACTTCATTGTTAAATTCTATAGATAGAGCTTAATTATCAAATATGTGGGAAGACTATATGTAAAGTAGAAAAGCTCACTGATTACTTTGTAGATACGAACTGTAAATAAATATGTTACTTAAAATTAGATACTGGAGGATTGAGATAGGAGGAAGAAAGATACTAGCAATTTCAGTATTGCTTATAGTAGGGAGCCAGTAGACAGTAGCCAAAAAAGAGGGAATTTAGGGTATTATGTAAAAATATTATTAAAGTGACCTGTGGGATAGGGAGAGACTAGGTTAAAGTAGACAGGGAGAGCAACTAGTCTTTGAGTATGTCTTTTTTTATGGTTTTGACTTTAGATTCATCTAAACATTTTGCAGACATATATAACAACATTAATTAAAAATTTAGTGCCTAAAAGTCAAAAGTGAAATAAAAGTGTACTTCCAGTTAGTGATGTGATCACCCAAAGCAGTCTGTTCCAAGTGACTTACGTGCAGAGTAATGTATAGGTATCTTGAGTTGGGTAATTCTGAGGGTAAAAAAGAATTGCCCCTCAGAAAGATTTTTGTTTATCATATTGCTGGTGATAGTGTTAACATTTTAAGTCTTGGCTATTGTGTGTATATTGTGAGATAAAAGAACAGTTACGAAGGCAGCTTTGAAAATAGGGTTTGGGCATGCGAGAAAGGAGAAACAGATGTACAACTAATAAGATTTAAGTGAAAACTCTCTAAACCTGAGTTTGGATTAGAATCACCAGTATATACTCATGTATGTGTGTGTATGTATGTACACGTGTTTATGACATTTCCTAGCTCTGTGTACTAAAAAGGCAGTCAGCACCACTTAGCACCCAGATGGTGGTTTCTAAATACCATCCCACTGAAAGGAAAGGAATTAGGGCTCCTTTAAATAGATGGCTGATTACAGGTCTAAGACAAGAAAAAGATAAGATATGCGTAGAATAAGGTATAACCCTAGAAAGCAAAGACGCTCTCTGAGACAACTAGCGATGGTTACAAAGTCTTGGGAGCTAATTTGAATAAGCTTCCACTGTCCAAATACGGTACAATCTGAGTGTCAGTAGGGATAACTACAAATAATTGAAATCTATCAAATATGTCTAAATCTGTGAACACATAATTGTTTTTAACTTGCTGATCATCTTTAGAGAAATGCTGGGATGTTAATTGTTTTGAAAATTAGTTGTTCAGTTGCTAAGTCATGTCTGACACTTTGCCACCCCGTGGACTGCAGCACTCCTAGGCTCCCCTCTCCTTCACCATCTCCCGGAGTTTGCTCAGATTCATGTCCGTTGAGTTGGTGATGCTATCTAACCACCTCTGCTGCCCCCTTTTTCTTTTGCCTTCAGTCTTCCCCAGCATCAAGATCTTTTCCAATGAGTTGACGCTTCGCATCAGGTGGCCGAAGTATGCTTCAACAATGGTCCTTCCAACGAATATTCAGGGTTGATTTCCTTAGGATTGACTGGTTTGATCTTCTTGCAGTTCAAGGGACTCTGAAGAGTCTTCTCCAGCACATTTCAAAAGCATCAATTCTTTGGCGCTCAACCTTCTTTATGATCCGACTCTCACATCTGTACATGACTACTGGAAAAACTATAACTTTGACTATGCAGACCTTTGTTGGAAAAGTGATATCTTTGCTTTTTAATATGCTGTTTAGGTTTGTCATAGCTTTCCTTGAAAGAAGCAAGAGTCTTTTTATTTCATGGCTGCAGTCACTGTAGTGATTTTGAAGCCAAAGAAAATTAATAAATAAAGGTAAAGAATCATTTATTCTGACTTTTCTGTGCAAACAACTGAATTGTTGATGGATAAGTTTCTCTTACAAAAGTGTTTTAGCCAATGAATAAAGAAGGAGTGATAGAATATTACCATGTTGCAACCCCTAATGAATTAATAACTCTAGTTGGTGATTACTGAGAATGAGAACTAGACATTTGATACCTATGTTGGAAATAAACATCACCACCTGTGAAGCAATCTTGACAAACTTTAAAAGTACCAAAATGACCCTAAATCTGATTAAGTCATTGCTGGTAAGTCGCTTCAGTCGTGTCCGACTCCGTGTAACCCCACAGACGGCAGCCTACCAGGCTCCTCCGTCCCTGGGATTCTCCAGGCAAAAATACTGGAGTGGGTTGCCATTTCCTTCTCCAATGCATGAAAGTGAAAAGTGAAAGTGAAGTCGCTCAGTCATGTCCGACTCTTTGCGACCCCATGGACTGCAGCCCACCAAGCTCCTCCTTCCCTGGGATTTTCCAGGCAAGAGTACTGGAGTGGGGTGCCATCACCTTCTTCGTGATTAAGTGATTAGATCTGTCAATTACTATAATTACAAGGATCAGAAAAACATGTTAAGGTACGCCATAGTGATACATTTGGCAAATTCAGACTATGGGAAACAACCAAATAACCTGATTTTTTCAATAATAATAAAAAAAAAAAAACTGCAAGGGGGAAAGGGCTGCGGAGGGACCTTTTAAAGGAAATTTAAGAGATATAGTCATTCAGTCACAATGCATGGGCCTTATTTGGATCCTGATTCAAACAAACTAAGAAAAAATAAACCAGTGATGGAAATGTCAGCACTGTCCTGGGAAGTTCGTACTAAGGAATTATTGTTCATAATTTTAGATGTGATCATGGTACTACAGTTGCTCTCTTGTATCCTTTCTTTTAGAGATTCATAAGGAAGTATTTACAGATGAAATAATATGCTGTCTGGAATTTGCTTCAAATAATCCAGAGAGATTAGACAGAAAGAGGGTTGGGATATAGTGATACAAGACTGCTACAAATTGGTAATTGTTGAGCTTTGTCTTCCTAGTCTCTCTACTTTTGTTGTTTTTCTTTCCTTTATTACAGAAACTACAAAAGTAACTGCTGCGCGGGAGGAAAAAACAAGTGATAAGAAGAAGTGAAAATAAAAAACCATAGTTGTATTTGTCTTTGGTGTTTGCATGCTAAGGGGTTTGATATTTATGGAGTGTAATCCACAATCAGGAAGCTTTTTTATTGTTCACCAACAATGCAAAGCACTAGAGATTAATTTAAGATCTGTCCTTTAACCATAGTTGGGTGATAAAGTAGGAAATTTAACAGTTTAAGAACTGTAACAAAATCAACAGTGCAGTTAGATGTAAAGAAGCATACGGAAGACATGGCTGTTCCCATCAGAAAGGTTGATACAGGACCGAGGACTTTTGAGATGCTTCCTTGTTGAGGGGAAAAACACTAGATTAGGGATCAGAATGACTGGTATCTAGTTTTGGCTTTGCCATTTTACTATATGGATAAAATTTTGGGGCCAACCCAGTATTTTACTTTAGAGAAGTCGCTTTGTGTTTCTACCTTAACTGCCTCATTCAGAGATGAGAGGATGAAACCTGTCCTCTCTACATTGAAGACTTGATATGAGAATAAAATGACTTCATGTATGGAAAAGTGTTTTGTGAACTATTTATCCCTATTAGAAGATACTTCTGCTACAGTCATTAGAAGAATGTAAAAAGGGGGAACTCATGTCATTGCTTTCCTGTCTTACTGGGTCTTTTTTCCAGTTACTTTTCAAAAGTTATGATTAAAGATACAGGTAACAGAGCATTTACCGTTTTAACCAGCTGTGAGTGTACTTTCACACTGTTGTGCAGCCGCCACCATCCATCTCTAGACCTTTTCATTTTCACCAGTGGCTCCCCAGCCCCTGGCAACCCCCATTATTCTTTCTGTCTCTGTGACTTTAACTACTTTACATACCTCATATAAGTAGCATCACATAATATTAGTCCTTCTGTCGTTCTGAGACTCTTTGTTATCTTTTGCAAACATTGACAGGACATTTATAAATGATACCTTCCATCAGAAGTAGATGAATTATATTGAGATAATGCTGTATTGTATGTTCAAGTGTTAAGCCTCTGCTGCTGCTGCTGCTAAGTCACTTCAGTCGTGTCGGACTCTGTGTGACCCCATAGACGGCAGCCCACCAGGCTCCCCCATCCCTGGTATTCCCCAGGCAAGAATACTGGAGTGGGTTGCCATGTCCTTCTCCAGATTAATGTGCTAGATAACCACAAATCAAACATATATATGATAATAAGCATAAATACTTAAATCCAGTTTACATCAACCCAAACAGAAATGAGACACTTTCTGCCCCTACAGTAACTTCCATGTTAGGTGGGGAAATACTGAGGTGAAAGCAGTACTGAGGCAGAATTAAGTGCTAAATACAGGTAGAAGTGATACGATTACCTGTTTTTCCAGAGCAGCCTTTCCTACTTCTTTAGTAGATGATGTGTTTCATTCAAGCACTGTAAACTTGCTAATTCAAGCCGCTAGAGCAGTGAAAATATCATAGTCATCCCTCAGTATCCAAGGGGGGTGGATTACAAGATCCTCACACATACAAAAATCTGTGGATGCTCAAGTCCCGTACATAAAATAGCATAGGACTTGCATACAACATGTACATATCCCCCATATACTTGAGATCATCTCTGGATTACTTATAATAACTAATACAGTATAAATGCCATGTAAATAGTTGAGAACATGTGTACAATTCAAGTTTTGCTTTTTGGAACTTTCTGGAATTTTTTTTTTCTGAACAGTTTCTATCTACAGTTGGGTCAATCTGCAGATGCAGAACCTGTGGATACAGAAGGTCAACTATATTAGGAAACTCTTGTTTATAGAGTTCTCCTTTAATATATTCTCTGTTTGCATTATGTCTTCCTTGGTATGTCCTTCTGGGACCTCAAGCCCATTATCCTTATTACTCCCAGTTCACCCACAAATCGCTTGTCCTGTGTTTCTTCTTGGTTCACAGCATTGCCAACCACATTGCAAAGTAGACTTTATCATCTTCCCATTTCTTCTTTCCACCACCTCCCTCACCAATTAGGTAAGCGTTTACTATGTGTTCTGTGATAAAGGCTTCATCTGGGTTGTCTTAGTGTTTTGTTATAGATGCCCTAAACAAATGCAAAATAGTGTTTTTAAGATGCAGACTTGTATTACATAAACAGGACCGAGAATATGTGTTCTGGTCTGATTTGTTTGGACTGTAATATTCTCGTCTAGCATTTCAGCTACAAGTAGCACAGGATAAGCAGTGGGGTTGAGGAAAGAAAGGGGAAATAGTTTATCATTTATCCAAGAAAGGCCTCATAAAATCCTTAGGAAGGGAAGAGTTTTGTCTGACTTTCTACTTCTCACTTTACCTACGAGGTGTTGTTGTCTCTGTAAGAGGGGTCTTTCATAATGGAGGTGTCTTAAAACTTGTTCATCCTCAGACCTACAGTTTGAGAAGTTCCTACTTCTTTACTAGGACTTACGTCTGCAAGATTGTTTTAACTATGAACTTCAGGTGACTTTTAGGAGGAGAAATACCTCTTCATTTGACATCCTAACAAAGAGTCTGTGAGTATCAGAGGTATTCTGATGGGCAGAAGCCTATCAGAATGGAATGAGTGATCATTATTAAGGTGAGGGCAACATTGTATATACCTTACTCTTGGCTGAAAATATAAACTAGTGGGTTTTCCCTCATATCTGTTCAGACTCTTCTACTCTGGGCGATGGGAGGAAAAATAGAATTTTAGTACAAAATTAACTCCAGCCCCTAAACCATTATTATCCTCCTATTTATAAGAACTTGAATAATTCCTAGGACCATTCACATGCTGATTCTCCTGATAATCAGAAGTTACGGTTAAGCACTTGATGTCCTTATGGAGACGGCCCTGGATGAGGGGCCTTTGAGGGTTGCGTTCCTGTTTCTGGTTTGTTCTTACTCTTTCCTTCTCCGTGTGCAGCCATAGTGTCAGGCTCACTGTCCGCTTCACCAGGACGTTTTCTTTCTTCTCCAGATTTTCCAGGGGAGCCCCGAGAAACTCATCAACAAGAAATATGCCCTTGTATTTTGTTTTTTAACATTCACTGATTTGGTGTCAGAAAATCTAAACTTTGTCTTTGAGTGAAGTTTATGAGAAATTCCATGTTTTTTCTTCAAATTCAGTTGCTTTGAACATGTTCTCTGATTTCAGCTGTAGTTCTCTACTGATCCTCTGTAGGTTCCTATCTAGACTCAGACTTGTCATTGCCTTCTCCGTATCATCCAGAGCTGCTTTTCTGTACAGCACTAAGTGCTAGTTGCTCGGTCATGTCCGACTCTTGTGACCCCATGGACTGGACCCGCCAGGCTCCTCTGTCCGTGGGATTCTCCAGACAAGAATACTGGTGTGGGTTGCCATTTCCTTCTCCAGGGGATCTTCCCAATCCAGGAATCAAACCCAGATCTCCTGCCTTGCAGGCAGATTCTTTACCATCTGAGCCACCAGGGAAGCCCACTAAACCAGCAGTGAAAATGGTTGTCCCCAATTAGAAAAGTGATTCACTTATTCACTCAAATAATGTGTGCCTGGCTCAAAACTAGTCTTCCTACTGTGAACACAAAAGTTCCAAACAGCACCATTTACCATAAAAGTTGATTGAGCAAGTTCTTGGAGGGCTTCATAATCATTTCCAACCTCTGTTTATACGCCCTTATTCCTACCTGCTAGAGAAAATTTATCCTGCTGCTTCTAGAACTGCCTTAGTTAGGGGGAGTTACAGTTTATTGCTAAGAAGAAGACAGTAGAAGCTTTGGTGTTGGGGATAGCTGAGCCAAGCTGCTCTGGTCCAGCTTGCCCCGTTGGGTCTCACTTAACCCCTGGTAGAGACCCAGACAAGGGTCTAAACCCCCTTCCACTTTGATCTTATCTATTTAAAGATGCCTTCAAAAGGCAACGGAGAAGGCAACGGCACCCCACTCCAGTACTCTTGCCTGGAAAATCCCACAGACGGAGGAGCCTGGTAGGCTGCAGTCCATGGGGTCACTAAGAGTCGGACACGGTTGAGCGACTTCACTTTCACTTTTCACTTTCGTGCATTGGAGAAGGAGGTGGCAACCCACTCCAGTGTTCTTGCCTGGAGAATCCCAGGGATGGGGGAGCCTGGTGGGCTGCCGTCTATGGGGTCGCACAGAGTCAGACACGACTGAAGCGACTTAGCAGCAGCAGCAAAAGGCAAAGGTCTTGCTGACTGCTTCTGACTTACTATTGACAGTCTTTTTGCTTTGTTGTTCTTATGTGTCCGAGGATAGAACTGAAGGTTCTATCTGAGAGGTATTTAGAGAAATCAAGTGGGTTTATACATATAAAGGCTCTAAGCAGAGTTTGGTATATAAATGATAGCTGTTACTTTGGGTAAAACATGCTTGGGAATGGGAATGGACATAGGAAATCATATTCTTTTAACTTTTAGGTTTTGTTTTTTTCTTTTTAAACTTTTTTTCTAGCTGCTCTACAAATGTGAGATTTGACTATAGAAGCTGTCATTCATCCAGCTTTGCCTCATTAGGCCTGGGTGGTACCCTTTTTCACTCTCACGTATCCTGATTTGAATGATGTAGTCCTCTTAGATCTGACAGAAGTGAAATATTACTATAGTTTTGCATTTCTTCTTAATTATGAATTGTTTTTCATAGTCACATGTGTCCCACGTTCCTGTTCTTCTATAATTATACCTAATAATCAGACTAAGTGGAAAACATGTTTAAAATTCAAAATTCAGTTGCCCTTTTTTTTTTCATTGAAATAATAACGTTTAATATAGAAATAACTCCCTTCCCCATCCTCATTTTACAAATCAATGTCTTACACTTCAGTGAATTTTAGGAACCCTGTTTTGACTTATTTTATACATCTGGCCCATACAGCTCAACTTTGGTTTATAAAAACTGAGATTCATAGAAGTTAAATGTACTTATCCCATGTAAGTGATAAATTAGTTATGAGAGAGAACTATCTCAGATGCAGTAAAAGCACGTTGGTAAGTCCAGTTTGTTCATTAAGTCCAACAAAGTTAACCTAGCTACCCAACTGACACAATCAGCTATATAGTACTGCATTGGAATATGGAATAGGTTTATAATACTTTTCACACAGATACTACATAGAAAACAAACACAAAAATAAAGCATTTTTAATCTTAAAGTACAGTACCTTGAAAAGCACAATGGCACAGTACAACAGCTGGCATACAGAGGCTGGCATCAAGTGAACAGGTAAGAAGAGTCCTGACTGGTGGAGGGACAGGAGGCGGGAGACGGTAGAGCCCAAGGATAGATGGCAATAGGAAATGGGAGGCAAGGCGCAGTTTCTCTCATGCCTAGTGGTGAGGGAACACATATTCGCATCTTTGAAAGTTCACAAACTTGAAGGCTTTCAGGTACGGAACTTACTGTACCTGACACTCATTGTTCTGTCTGCAGCCTAAAAGGTAAAAACATATTTTTATGGCAAAGGTCAGAGTTTTCCAGGTGTGTTATGCAAGTCTATTTTACTGCTCTGTGGGGCAAAAGGGCTCCTTTAGATTAAGCTGAATACTTCCTTTTGGAGGTTCACAGTGCACCTTAGCACTTCAAGGATGCTAAAAAAAAGTTCTGAAATAAGGAAAAGTAAAGCTTTGTTTAATTCTGCACTTTCTAAAACATTGGGAAAACTCTTTGGAAATGCTGGCCTAGGGATTTTGGGGGGAGGGGGGTTTTAGGGGAGAGGTTGATTTTCGTTTTCAATTCTTTTTCATTGGGTTGTAAATTTTCTCTGTTGCATTCAGCATGACTTTTTTCTCCCGTAGTTGGATATGCTACAATCACGGAAGCTTATTTTAAGCCAGTTGGATCCTCTGATTGAGATTGGTCATGTCAACTATTAGCAGGAGCTCTCCCAGAAAGGTGATTCTGGGAAAATGATTTATCAGCTTTCTAGGACCATTTGCATCCTGTGGGCCTCTCCCAGTCCCTGAGGCCCTCCCTTTCCCTTTCCTGTCTATCATCCAAAGGTTACATTTCATCCTGTTTTATGTAGGAGACAATCAAAGCTTGCTCAGAATGAAAATATCCCTGAAGAGTTTTAAGACTGTGACTAACTCTCACTTCCAGCGTAAAGGCAGCAGATTCAATTAAGAAATAAATAACAAGATACTGTGTTCCATTTGGCATGAGTTTTTGGTTACCTAAGAAATTGTTTCCTGAGAATTTCGAGAAATGTGGCTTTAGTAACTTTAGTGACTCCTGGGATTTGGGATTGGGGATGCAGGAGGGATTTAAGGATTATATCTGATCCAGAAAAAGTCTTTCCCATCAAGTGTTTCCAAGGCCTATGTACTTTAGCTCTAATAAGAGATATGAATGTCACCCAAAGCAGTTCATCTTGAAGGGGATTTCCATTAACTAGGAGCTGCCAGGAAGAGACACTGTCCCTAAGTCCTGAAGACTTTTTTATCTCAAGTCACTTCATCAGAGACCCCAGCTGTCCTTCCGGTGCTAATCATAGTGGCAAATGGCCGAGCACCAGCGTCTCAGCTGTGAATTCTCTAGTGTTTGTGGGGTGTTCTTTTGTCTTCATTGGGGCTGGTGAGGTTTTCTAACCTTTCTGGGGATACCTTATAGAGTATCTAATTGTGCTAATCATAAAATTGAGCTTTTTTTTTTTTTTTTTAATCATTTTTGGCCTGGTTTAAATCTCAAACAGACCAGTGTAAAAATGTTTTCTGTCCCTGCAAACTTTGCAAAATTCTCTGATGAATGCACATGCACACACAGATGAGAGAATAGTGAACATCATCTTATTTATGTGATGGAGTGAGAGCAGGTTACCTTTGTCCATTTCTGTAGATACTCCGGCTTTTCTTCATCTGGACCCAAGTCTCCGTTCTTGGTTTGCTTCTTCAGCATACTTTGTTCTGTGTTAGTGAGTTTACTCTTCAGTCATCAGAAATCAAAAGCAAAACAACAAAATGAAGCAACGTGGAACTTCAAGAATGAGTAAAGATGGAAGTGAGAAGAAGGCTACTATAGGAGTGACACTTTACCAGCACTTTCCATCATCCACCATTACGTCCATATTCAGAGCTCATCTTTTTAATCTTTTTTTTTTTCTCATTTTGATAAAGGCTTTTATTTTGCATATTTTTACTCTGGATTTTTTTCTTAGTATATTTCAGACTTCTTTGTTTGCATAGGATTGCTTATGCTGTTTCTACGTTTTAAATAAAAATTTTTAGTGACTGAGAATAGGACTTGACTTGAAAATAAGACCACAAACTTGGCTTCCAGGATCCTGTTTTTTCTTTTTTGTTGTAATATTTATAGTTGATTGACAGCATTGTGCTAGTTCCAGGTGTACACCTTCAGATTCCTTTCCATTATAGGTTATTACAAGATATTGAATATAGTTCCCTGTGCTACAGAATAAATCCTTGTTGTTTATCTATTTTGTATATAGTAGTGTGTATCTGTTAATCCTTTATCCCTCCCCTTCCCCTTTGATAACCCTAATTTGTTTTCTATGTCTGTGAATCTTTCTGTTTTGTAAACAAGTTGATTTGTATTATTTTTTTTAGAAAGCCTGTTTTCTCTTAAAGAACCAGTAAAAATGCAATAGAATCTTGAGGCTTTTAAGGAATTCAAAAACTAAAATTTATTAATCAGACTTTGGTAGTGGTGGTAGTTTAGTTGCTAAGTCGTTTCTGACTCTTGTGCCCGCATGGACTATAGCCCAGCAGGCTCCTTTCTCCATGGTATTTCCCAGGCAGAAATACTGGAGTGACTTGCCATTTCCTTCCCCAAGGGATCTTCCTGACCCAGGGATTGAACCCCGGTCTTCTGCATTGCAGGTGATCTCCTGCATTGCGGATGGATTCTTTACTGACTGAGGCATGAGGGAAGCCCGTTATTTAAACTTAGTGTTTTTTGAAGTTTGAACTGAAATTAACACAAGCAGATTTAGTTTCTATTTTATAAAAATTGACAGCATTCAAAATGAATCACAAAAAATTGCCTTTTCTACATTATATATATAATATATATGTTACATATATACATATATATTTCTACATTATATATAATGTATATATACAAAAAGTCTAATGTGCTGTGTTCTATGATACGTAAATTTCAAATAGGAAATTAAATTTACTCGTGAGCATATGATTTGATTGAAGTTACTACTACTTCTCATAGTATCTAGTTAGCAGTTTCCCAGTCTCCTCTTGAACACTGTAGGCAGGTAATTCTATGCTTATTAGATAAACACACTTCCATATGATCATAGTGGGAAAAGATTGAAGGAAAGCACAGATGTTAAGTGATTTTCTTAAATTTGATTTCTTAAGGTTACACTATGTAGCAGAAATGAAAATAAATGCCAAGAATCTTGACATAGTTCTATTTTCCAGCAGGGTTTTTGTGATGTGTGTTTAACTCTTAACTGTTAAAAAATTTCATCCTTCATTATGAGGCCATATTAACTGCCTACTGACTGGTTTCCTAACAGTTCCAATAATAGATCTTAAATTGTGTTTTCTCTTAAACCATTATTGCTTTTGGTCAAATAAATTTTATATATCTGGATGGTATAAAGATTTAGAAGTATCCTGTTAACACTCTGCTCTCTTAGAATTTCTTTTCTTTGTGCTTATATCTTCAGCTTGCAGCTCTGAGAGTTAAGGTTCTGTAATGTGGACTTTATCCTATAATTGTTAAAATTACCTCTTACTGGTACTGCCCTATCCTTCCTAAGCCATAATATCAGGTAAAAGAAAGTAGTGTTTTTATTTCAGGACTTTATGGGGAGGAAAGATGAAAGTTTTTGTTTTTCCTTGTGTCTCCTCACTGTATTTATTATAATTTCCTCAAAATTGTTACAGAACAAGTAGCCTAAAGATAATTTAGTTTGAACTATCTTTCCTTCCTCCTCTTTAAGCAAAATGCCTGAATAAATCTGATATGGTACTTTTTGCTTTCTTAGAATGTATATAATTGGTACATTTTCTGGCACAAAATTGCAGGTAGCACTGATTCATAAGTCAAATTTAGCTGTTTAATTACATTTTCTGAAATTTTTACATGTGAATTTGACAGTATATTATTATTTGCAAATAAAAGCCGTTTTCAATAACTTTTTCTTTTTTAGCTGTGCAATTTGAGATACATTTGAAACAATAAAATTATTTTTGTTTCATATCAAGAAATGGATGAAAAGAGGCTACTGGATCCAGGGTTGAAAGTTCGTAAAGGCCTCTGGGATCATACTCTGAAGAACCAGCAGATGGAATGCCTGAGTGATTGAAGAAAATGGGTGCTAATGCATCTAGCTATCCTCATTCATGCTCCCCGAGGGTAGGGGGGAATCCTCAAGCCCAGCAGACTTTTATAGGTAACCAGTTCAGTTTTTCTAACCTCATTTTCTTTTGTGGATATAAATAGGATTGTGTTTTCAGTGGTCTTTTTGGATGAAAAGAGGGTTGAGCTATGGAAAAATATATATAATAATTCTGCAGCATCCATGTTTTTTCCTACCAGGTGTAAATCTGGCTTATATGATTCTTATCCTAACCGAGCTGCTGTAGCACAGTTGATCTTTGATTGTTTTTTGTGTCTTGTTTCATTTATTGTGCCCATAGAAATTTAGCATTTTTTTACAATGAATAATCTGGTCTGTTTTTCCCTATTCCTTATTTAATATAAAAATGAGTTATTTGAACTTTTTAACCTTCCTTTATAGAAACAAAAATCAGTTTTACTTGAATGGTTCAGAAATGTCTGTAAAAATTTTAGCACAAAATGTATGTTAAATTGAATGTTGAAAATGACTGCTAAGAAAAAAGAAATAAATTTTCACTTGTTTAATTTCCTTCTTAGGGACATCATCCTATTCTCAGCAAGGCTATGGTTGTGAATCAAAATTATATAGTCTTGACCATGGCCATGAGAAACCACAAGACAAAAAAAAGAGAACCTCTGGCCTTGCCACCCTCAAAAAGAAGTTTATCAAGCGTCGAAAATCTAATCGGTCTGCTGATCACGCCAAGCAGATGCGAGAACTCCTCTCTGGGTGGGATGTTCGAGATGTCAATGCGTTAGTGGAGGAATATGAGGGAACTTCAGCCTTAAAGGAGCTTTCTTTACAAGCCAGTGTGGCTAGACCAGAAGCCCGGACATTGCAGAAAGATATGGCCGATCTTTATGAGTACAAGTATTGTACTGATGTAGACTTAATATTTCAAGAAACTTGCTTTCCTGTTCATCGTGCCATTTTGGCGGCAAGATGTCCATTTTTTAAAACACTACTTTCTTCCTCACCTGAATATGGGGCAGAGATCATCATGGACATCAATACAGCTGGTATAGATATGCCCATGTTTTCTGCTTTGCTCCACTACCTTTACACGGGAGAGTTTGGAATGGAGGACTCAAGGTTTCAAAATGTTGATATCCTCGTTCAGCTTAGGGAAGAATTTGGAACACCAAATTCCCTTGATGTAGATATGCGTGGACTCTTTGATTACATGTGCTATTATGATGTCGTCCTTAGTTTTTCTTCAGACTCTGAACTGGTTGAAGCTTTTGGTGGAAATCAAAACTGTTTAGATGAAGAGCTCAAAGCTCACAAGGCTATTATTTCAGCACGGTCCCCATTTTTTCGAAATTTATTACAAAGAAGGATACGGACTGGTGAAGAAATCACAGACAGAACTTTGAGGACTCCCACAAGAATTATATTAGATGAGTCCATTATACCAAAAAAATATGCAAAAGTGATATTACACTGTATGTATACTGACATGGTGGACCTGGCCGTTTTGCACTGTAGCCCCTCTGTGGGGAGTCTCAGTGAAGTTCAGGCTCTCGTCGCAGGGAAGCCAAACATGACCAGGGCAGAAGAAGCCATGGAGCTTTACCACATAGCACTGTTCTTGGAATTTAACATGCTTGCACAAGGTAATGAAAATTCTGATTTTTAATTTTAATCTTGATCTCTTGAATTGCACATTTGTCTTCCAGATTTAAAGCACGACCAGTATGTTCCATGATTTCAGTGTTTGGGATGTGACAGAGTCAGTTTTTTCAAATCTATAGTTACGACATCTGAGACAAAATGAGGGTTAGTGTTAATGTAGCTCTTCATTTGGTATTAAAACCCAGCATTCAAAACTAATGATTAAGAATAGATAAGACTTGAGGCTCTTTCTTCCCTAATGTAAGATGATAGGTGTGAGAATATGTAATGACCCAGCTACCACCCTGTCTGCTCTTGAGCTTTGAGGTAGTCCTGTTTCCCAGATTTCAAGGTTAATCTTGGTCTGAGACTCGTTGGGTAACTTAGATTCTCATATAGATACTCAGTACCTTATTGATACTTAAATATTTAGAATAAGAATGAAAGTTCATTACAAAAATGAAGATAGTCTCATTTAGATACAGATTTATTTGAATCAAAGAATTGGGCAAGGTTTCTGACTTAAATTTTTAAAATAGTCTCTATCTTTTCAAGTTCAGCTGTGCATCAAGCAACAGCTTATGGAGTATAAAGCACAGTTTGTTCTTAAATTCATGTGCCTTCTTCATTTAATTTAAACTAAAATTACTAAGTTGGAATGACACATTTTTTGTGTTACAGGCAAATAATTGCACTACAGTTACACCAGAAGAATATATCTTTTAGTGTATATCTGTGGTAAACATTAGAATCATAACATTTCAGAGCTGGAAAGAGACCTTCCGTGGGAGAGAAACGGAATTTGCTGTCTTGACAGAATGTACTCTTAGCTTTCTATGATTGTATATTAAAAGAAAACAAGCTATATGACATGAAGGTACTTCAGAAATTTAGCTGATGAGTGTTTGCTAAAAGAACACTAGAAGTTGCAAATTAGCAGAGAATTAATGATTTGGGTAAAAGATATATATTTAAATAAGGAAAACTAAGCACATTTTTCTGGAGAGGGCAGTGGCACCCCACTCCAGTACTCTTTCCTGGAAAATCCCATGGACGGAGGAGCCTGGTAGGCCGCAGTCCATGGGATTGCTAAGAGTCGGACACGACTGAGCAACTTCTCTTTCACTTTTCACTTCATGCATTGGAGAAGGAAATGGCAACCCACTCCAGTGTTCTTGCCTGGAGAATCCCAGGGATGGGGGAGCCTGGTGGGCTGCCGTCTATGGGGTCTCACAGAGTCAGACACGACTGAAGTGACTTAGCAGCAGCAGCAGCAAGCACATTTTTCTAGTTTGGAAAAAAATCTGTATTGTGTGGCTGAATCAATAAGTCAGTAGAACTTTGAAAAAAATAAAAGCCCCAGTTAAATAACAATGTCAGTAATAAAATGGGAGAGATTATTGGAAGACAATGATAAGCATGAGTGAAAAAAGTTGAGATTTCTATTACATAAAGAATCTTAAAATCTTATTTTACTATTTCCTGTGTAGTAATATTACTAATTTTGTTTTATTGCCAAATCAAAATGTCATTAAAATATTTTCTTGCTAGTTCAAAACAAAAACTATGAGTAATAGACCATTAGATATCAGACTATAGGAAAATATGTTATTAAAAATAACCTAGCAGCTTGCCCTACCATTCTTTCACTCTGTAAAACCAAATTTGTCAGAAAATGCCTCTACAGAAAAACAGTTTGCAGCACTACCATAAAGGTGTAATCTCTCTTTTCTCAAAATGGTTTTATTTTTGAAACATTTAATAAGAAACCAAAGTGTATTGTGTATACTTTACTGTTTTTAAAACTGGGAAAGCATCCCTTGGTATAGTTTTTTTGTTTTGTTGTTAAGTTTTTAACAGAAAGTAAAATGGTGAACTAGCTCTTGGGATCTTGGATAATATTTGATCTAGAGTGGTTTTTTCTTTTTTATGTTGAGTTAAATTTTTATACATATAATTTATCAGTAGCTAGAAATTTTATTTTTTGGAGCACATTTAAGGCTATAAAACAACACTCCTTGTAGAACTTTAATTTTGGCTACTTAAAACAAGCAAGCAAATATTCCCTTAAATTTGGATATACATGACTCTGTATTATTCAAATTCAAATTCTTCATTATTCAAACTACAGAGTTTGAGTTACTTGATGTTTTGTTTTTTTGCACACCATGTAGGCATTACCTTTCTCCCATACGCATTAGACTGTTCATACTAGGGTTTATATATAACCAACCATAACCAGCATAGTTTTGCCCCATTCCCATGGGAAGGAGACTAGTCACTTGAAGAGGGATTTTATACCATAAAGCTTAAGATTTCAGGCTCTGAAACCAGACAAACTGGATTTGAATTCTTTACTATCATGTTTTAACTTGTTTAACCTTAAAGTAAGTCATCTCTAAGCCCCTGTTTTCCCATTTGTGAAATAAGAATAGTAACACTATGAGGTAGGATTATGAGGATTAAAGGAAGTAATACATATCAACTGATCTGAACAGTGCCCAGGACATAGTAAGCATTCAATAAATGTTAACTGCTAAATGAAAATCATCACAGCATATATTATTCACTACCACAGTCTCTTCTAAAACTTTTTAAGTTTTAAAAAATAATTTTTTAATTATATTGACTAAACCCCATATTGAGACTAGTTTGCAAAAATTTTTTTAAGTAACTATTGTTTTTAAGACTTTACTGTAATTTTATCCCTAGCAAACTGGTGATGCCGTTTACCAGACTGTTGCATCGGCCATTTGTCACTCAAGTTTCAACTAGAGTTCCGCAAGCAGACTAAACCTGTAATCCTGAGGCATCTATTACGTGTAATGAATTAGCATCTCTCCACTGCATTTAGTGTGGTGCTAGTTACATACCATTTTGGAGAGAATTAAGAAAATAGTCCCCAAAATAATTTTCTGTCTTCTGTGATTCAGTTGAAGACTCCTGGTTAAGAAAGCCTGTGAGACTGGCAGCTTGAGTATAAGATCATATTGTTCTCATCCTTGCATCCCCAGTGCCTCGGGTGTAATAGGCACTGAGTAAATGTTTATGAACTAATGACTGTTAACCTTTTTATTCCAAATTAGGTTTGACTTTAAAAATTAAAGCCCAGTTTTAAAAGGAGACAAATTCTATCAAGGGAAGCTAGGACATTGAGACAACATATGCTCTTCAAGGTGGAGAGGTGATTTAATAGTTTTAAGAACATCATAAAAAGAGGCAGTATAGGCAGACAGCCAGAGTAATTTGGCAAGTGGATAAAAGGGAGGATTCTTGGCTTACACTGAGAATGTGTTTTATTCAGAGAAGTAGGCAATCACTATTAGGGAGGTGAATTAACAGGTAATGAGGCTTCAGCTTACTCATGTGTGCTACCCTTTATTAAGCTCCCGCAAATACATGGTTTAGCACTTTTCATTCTGCTTCAGTGATCCACCTGTCTGTTCTTGCATTGACGTCATTTGCAGCTAGGTGGCAAATCCTGACCTGCCTCCTCAATTCCCTTCTAAACACAAGAGTCTTGAGATTTATTTTCAAAGAAAGGAAAACAGATTCCACATCTGGAAATAGCTATAAAGAAGGGTGGGGATAAGGCACAGGATTGAGATCTGGAATTATGTGAAAGCCTACACACTCTACCCTTCCCTGCTCTGGTCCAAACTGGACAGATACCAGACAATAAACTGGTGCTGCAGAAGTGGTCTATATGAAGAGCATGTAGACCTGCTTTGGGGTTTCATCATCATGAAATGATGCTCAGGAGTTATACAGTGAAAAAGCCGGTTTGCCTTCCAGATGTCCTACAGGGAAGACAGCAGTCAGCAAGCCTGCTTGTGCAACAGACCTTCCAAATAGCTGTTAAACTGCCGTAGTCTTCCATGTCAAAACCCATCCAGGGTGCACTGGATGTTTGAGAAAAGCTTGCACATTGAGACAGAAATAACAACACATGCTAGAGGAAACAGACAATGAAGGGAGAGAAGAAAACGTCAATAGAATCAAAATATCCTTACATAAAAGAATAGATTATTGAACAACGAGACATACATAGGATGCTATAAAAGTGAAAAGAGGAGCTTTTAGAAATGAAAATTGTAGGAGGATTGGAAGGGAAAGTTGAAGGAATCTGGAAAGTAGAACAGATTAGCAAAGAGATGGACAACAGTGGAGACAAATAAGAAAACGAGTATTCATCCAGAAACTGTAGCGTCTTAAATAACGGCTGTAGAATATATACTAGAGAAAATGGAAGAGAAGACAGTATCTAAGGAGTAATGTAATAAATATTGCCAAAGCTAAAGGGATTTCTATATTTTAAAAATTTCATCCCTGTCACTAGAAAACACCAGAGAAGATTCTAAAATCATTGGGAGGTGAAAGGGTAAGTTCCATACAAGAAATAGGAAACAATGATAGTGAACTTTTCAGTAGCAACAACTGAATGTACCTTTAAAAAGATGATGGAAAATTGTTTCAAAAACAAAGCCAAACAGTCAATCAAATGTCAGACTAAATAAATGCATTTTCCAGTCATGCCTCAAAAATTTTAACTCCCCTGTACCCCTACTTAGGAAGCGACTAAGGATGTTTTCCACTAAATGATGAAATAAACGAAGAACCAGCAAGTGTTGGATCCAAAAAATGGGGTCTAACACCAGAAAGAAGAAAAGGAAATCCTAGATACTAGCTGTGCATTAGATGCAGTGGGTATCTAGTCTAGACTGGACGAGGAGGAGGAGAGTCTCCAAGAAGTAGATATCTCGGAAGAGACCAATTACCTGAATGTTTGAAAATTAAGTGACAAGTGACATTGAAAGAAGTATTACAGATCTTTTGGTACACTTGTGAAAAATTAGCTGTTGCTAATTTATTAAAAGTGAAGCAAATGAGAAAAGAGGAAATTAATAATTTCCAAGAAAATTTAAAGTTAAATATGGAAGAAAATATAATTCTAGTACACAGCTTGGTTCAGCAGTAAGTAGTATTTAAATAGTCATTATGATTTGAACACTGAGTGTTGGCTTAATAAAATTTATAAAATTATAATTATAAAGAGAGAAATATCAGAAGATAGATACTAAAAAATTGAGCATAGTTGCCTCTGGGAAGCAAGACTGAGTGACGGAGAGGTAAGGGCAGAAGGTTTTGCTTTTAGGGTACACTTTTTATTGCTACTAAGTATAAGACTTTCTAAATTATGAGCCTGTATTGCTTTGATTACAAAATTAATTTTTTATAATAAAGATGTGACATTAGTACCCAGAAGAACCAGAGAGATCTGGATTGGCCACGGTCCTGAAGAACTAGGGAATGTATCATACCTATCAGGGCTGTTAACTAATGAGATCATGCTTATAATTTTGGTCTACATGGAGCCTTTACTTTCCTCTCATTTGGTTATCTTGACAACCTATGAGTATGGCAGGGCTCAGAGATGAACAACTAGCATTTTCCCAGTCTTGTAAGGGATGAAGCTGTGAGCCACACCAACTCTTCCAACCTGAAGCCCAGGAATCAGCATGGTGAGACAGGGGAGCAGTGTGAAAAACGTCTAAGAAAAACGTCTAAGAATGATGGTGAGAGGCCACTGTGGCCTAGTTGTAGGAGCCAACCAGACTGGTGTAGGAACAACTCAGAGCAATCTCAGCTGTGAACCTGTTGGGACAGAACTGCTTGGGGGTGGGGGAATTGTGGGCTAGCTGGGTAGGTCACCACTCAGACTGCTTCCAAGCACTTAGCCAGAGAACAGAGGGCTTTGTGCTGAGCAGGCCATTCTTTCCTGGATAGACAAGTATTCCCAGGTCAGTTATTGGACTTTTTCAGCGGCCCCGAGTGAGGAACTCCTTCTTTGCATTGGGCAGTTCCATACCACGCAGGTCTTGATAGAAGACAGAGCCCACCTCCCAGTATTTTCTGTCTTCTCTGTGGTCAGGGCTCCACCACATGACCTAGACTTTTTGAATCTAGAGCATTGATGGCACGGAGATTTGGGGACTGTAGAGAATTCTTTCTGGAAACTTGGTGGGAACAGCAGCACCTAGTGGGAAAGCAGAGAAATCAGTGTCAGTGGCGCCAGTGATGGCGTTCACTGTCCAGGAGCACTTTTGGCCTGGGTCCCAGGCCACACAGGGCCCTCGCTGGGCTGCTCTGTGCTGTAGCACTCAGCTCGCAGTCTTCCTTTGTTGTTTGTACTCTGAGCCTGCTCTCCAACTTTCCCAGCAACTCTGGGCTCACAGTATCCTTTCAGATAAATTCCTTTTCTGTTGAAGCCAACTGAAGTTGTTTTCTGTGGTTGCAGCTTAGAAGCCTAGTTCATAACAGTAACTATATTGAAAGACTAGTGTATAAAATTCCAAAATAAATGACTAGATTGGAAGAGCTTCAGATGAAGGACCAGGTGTTTAATCACTGACTTTACGCAATGACCTTAGAATATACTGCATAAACAGCTCTGAAAATGTGAGAACAGTGAGAATGTATTATTTATTGATTTGTAACTCTTTTAGTAAATACCAACTCTTTAGGGGAACTATAGATTTTCTCATGAACTTTAACAACCCACAGGCCAGTAGAGCTTCTGTTTCCTTTCCATAAATACTGTTGAGTTAGCACCAGCATCTGCATGTATATTCCAGTCAGGGCGTCTTACAGTTGTGTGCTCTAAAATACAGATTTGTTTTTTTCATATTGATCAAAAATGTATTTTTAAGTCTTTGGAATATGAAATTTATGTATAGCTTTAGTTCCAAAATAGCTTCTGAAATGCATTGCCCCTGTTTTTATTTGTAATGCATGTGATTATACTTTATTGAATTAAAACTCTTAACAGAGAAACAACTGAAAGCAATGACCTAATTTTTTCTCTTAGCAACTTGGTCAGATTCCAGGAGTATGTGACTTGAAACAAATACAGAATAACAAAAACTGCCCCCACTCTAATCCCTTCCTCCCTCTTCCCATCCTCTCCATTGTCACCATGTTAACACGCTCCCTTCTGTCTCCATTTGGTTGCTCTGGTAGTTCATTTTGCTTCTCCCTCTAATTGTTTCCTCTTCGGCAGCTTAGTCTGGATATACTTGCTAGAGAACAGTGGAGCTAAGTTAAATACCATCATCAACAGATCAAAGTAGTAAATACAGGTTTCAGTTAAACATGGGATATGGTTGAAGAATTCCTGTTTCAGGAATGGCAGTTCAAATGACTCAAGTTATACATCTTTAATCATAATGAAATTTAGCACTTAACTCAAAATTGTGAATAAGGTTCCAATGTGTAATATTTAAAATATTTAATTCCACATTTTATTTTATAACTCAAACTTGTTCATGCTGCTGCTACTGCTGCTGCTGCTGCTGCTAAGTCGATTCAGTCGTGTCCGACTCTGTGCGACCCCATAGAGGGCAGCCCACCAAGCTCCCCCGTCCCTGGGATTTTCCAGGCAAGAACACTGGAGTGGGTTGCCATTTCCTTCTCCAAAAACTTGTTCGTATAGACTATAAACTCTTCACCTCTGACCCTCTGCGCACACTGTTCTTTGGTTTTATAATATCTTTGACTTTGTTCACTAAATGTCTAAATTCTGCCCTTGCCTTTAAGACCAAACTCATATTCTACTTCCCGTGTTTTGTCTTAGGCATTTCAAATTAAGTGTTCCTGCTTCTTGCAAACTTCTAAAATACTCCTTTGATCATTCTTTTAGGTTTTTACATCTTCTGACTTGTTTTGAAATTAACCTGTGTAACTTTCCTCTACCAACTTGTATCAACTATATTCTCTAAAGACAAGTTCCAAATCTTGAGTCATCTTTGAATCACCCAAAGAACCTAACACAGGCCTTTGCTCTTGATAGACTCTCAGTTATATATTTTGAATTATCTTTAGTACCCATGCAGACTGCATAACTTTTTCTTTTAAAAAAGGGGAGAGTGTAATCAATGTTTAACCCTAGTTGTAAAAAAAAGAGAGAGAGAACAGTGAGCCTAAATCAAGGAGATAAATATGAAGTATTATTATAAAAATAAATTTAGATGTGGTCTAAATGATGTGTACTTCTGTACTGTTAAACTCAGTTTTAAGTTAAATTTCTAATAAAATTGTCTCATCAGCTCTTTACTTTCTTGGTCCATGCTGCTGCTAAGTCGCAGCAGTCGTGTCCAACCCTGTGCGAGCTTTCCAGGGACTGAAGAGCAATCCCAAAGGTCAATGCCAAAGAACATTAGAACTACCATACAACTGTACTTATTTCACATTCAGTTCAGTCAGTCCCTGCTGCTGGTGCTGCTGCTGCGTCGCTTCAGTCATGTCCGACTCTGTGCGACCCCATAGACGGCAGCCCACCAGGCTCCCCTGTCCCTGGGATTCTCCAGGCAAGAACACTGGAGTGGGTTGCCATTTCCTTCTCCAATGCATAAAAGTGAAAAGTGAAAGTGAAGTCGCTCAGTCGAGTCCGACTCTTAGCAACCCCATGGACTGCAGCCCACCAGGCTCCTCCGTCCATGGGATTTTCCAGGCAAGAGTAGTGGAGTGGGGTGCCATTGCCTTCTCCGGTCAGTCCCTGGAAAGCCTTTAATCAAATCCCTCTGGCCCTCAAGGCCAGATTCCCTTGGGATTCCCAGTTCCTTTGTCGGATCCCCAGGCTGGGAATCCTGACTTAGGTTCAGAATGTAACCTTCAACAATAGTATGACAACTTCATTGGTATTGTTGTTCTCCAGCGGGTATGGGATTTGATTATATCATGATTATGCCTCTCCTACCATCTCACTGCAGCTTCTTCTTGGTCTTTGGATGTGGGGTATCTTTATTAGTGGGTTCCAGCGTCCTCCTGTGGATGGTTGTTCAACAGCTAGTTGAAATTTTGGTGCTCTCGCAAGAGGAGATGAGCATAGGTCCTTCTACTCCACCATCTTGAACTGCAAGCATATGCTGCTTAATGTCATTTTTACAGCAGCCCCATGAAGCTTGCAGAATGGGTCTTCCATTTGCCCAGAGAGATTCAGAGATACATAACAATGCCCAAATTTAATGGTATTAATATTTTATAAATATGAAGTCTGGAGTTAGATCTGTGTTCTCATACTGCCTCTGCCACATACTAACCATGTAAATTCTGTCTAGGTTCCTCAGCCTGAGCTTGTTTATTCCTCTTCATAGAAATGCAGGCACCAAACACTGTGCCTGGCTCACAGTTGGGCTTTAACAAATGGTTTTTAAATTTATTTACATTAACTCTTAGTAGACAATTTCTGAAGATAAGCATTGAGTTATTTTCCATACACATCATTTGACAGCACAGTTTCAAGTTTCCAAAGTCTAAAAAGTTTACCAGATTAATTAAGACTTTTTAAAAAACAATGATACAATTGCAAGAAATATCCAATGTTAGATGGCAAAACAGAGCCATTAAAAAAAATGGTACGTACAGTGTTCCCTGCGGTGGTGGGCTTTTTGGTGTAAACTCCCATTTTGCTTTGATTCAGTTATAGTCCCTTTTTCTCTTAGAAACACTGAGAAAATGTCCTGAATGGGCCATTTCCTAAAGCCGCAAGTTATTTTTATTTTTCTAACTCTGCCATTGTCAGATTTTGACTACTCCTCTTATGCTTTCTGTTGCCAAGAAGTGCAGAAACTAATGCAGTCTAAGATGCATCTTAGACTGATACATTTAAAACAGGATTTGGAGAGGGTATTAGTAAGTGAGGAAGGAAAATGACAGGAGGAAGAACCTCTATTCAACAAGTCTCCTGCCTTTTCAAACTCAGTTTTGAGATAAAAAGTTGCCATTTCTGCCTTAAAACCAAATATTGCACTTAACTCCTAAAAGATCCAAAGTAGAAGAACTCTGACCAGACACAAGCATTCTGTCCACTTCTGGTTTTGGAAGTGGCTGGGAAAACTGTTCTAGAGATTCAGGTAGATTAGAAAATATTTAGTTGTTACTATGTGCAAAACATTGGGCGAAACTCGTGATATGTAAGACCTCCCTTAAGCTTTACAGTAGCTTGTGTGGTAACTGCTATCATCCTGCTTGTTTTAGAGATGAGGTGAATAACTTGTTACTTCTCCAAGGCCACGTCTACTGATCAAAAAATGGACTGCAAAACAAACATTTACTGAGCACCAACTCTGTATGAAGTAGTGAAGCTTCTAATATATTTTTTTCCTTTTTTGGGGTGGTGGGGATGGAGGATGGGATCTTAGTTCCACAACCAGGGATCAGATCTGTGCCGCCTGCAGTGGAAAGACAGAGTCCTAACCACTGGAGCACCAGGGAAGTCCCTTTACTTTACACTTTAAGAAACTTTAGACAGTGTGTTCAGTAACACTCATCGAGAAACCGTATTTTCATCTACTACCACTCCTTTCCCCAAATGCGTATTGATGACAGACTTGGAACAGTTTTGAGTTTTCTTACAAACCTCTGAATATTTTTGAATGTGTGTGTGTATATTTCAGTGCATCTCTTGTTCTGTTGTGATAAAATAGTACCACACTATACATGTTATCCTATGTCTTGCTTTTTACATATTTAATAAACTTTGGGGAAATGATGTCAGTAAAGAATAGCTACCCGGGCTTCCCTAGTGGCTCAGAGGGTAAAGAATCTGCCTGCAATGCAGGAGACCCAGGTTCAATCCCTGAGTTGGGAAGATGCCCTGGAGAAGGGAATGGCAATCCACTCCAGTACTCTTGCCTGGAGAATTCCATGGAGAGAGGAGCCTGGTGGGCTGTCGTCCATGAGGTCGCAAAGAGTTGGACACGATTGAGTGACTAACACTTTATTTTAATAACGATATTTTTGTTTCTAAAAATACAAAGGATGCCCTGATTGGATATTCAGATAATTCAAATAATACAAAAGTTGTTTTAAAAACCCTTTAGACTCACTCCACAGTTAAAAACACTGTTGACAAATAGTACCTATTTATAAATATCTCCTCTTAGAGTGTTAATTTATGGACCTGCTAAAATATTCAGTGAATATAAACTGACTAGAAAGTTCTTGCCTCACAACTATTTTTTCTCATATTTAGATGAAAAGGAGTATCAATTTCTATTATAAGTTTACATGAGCTATCCTCACTAAGTATGTCTCCACGAAGGGGGTAGCTTTGATAAATTATAAGGCTTTGAGCTCTGTTTTTGTTCTCTTCACTAAAACATTTTTATGTTTCATGCTTAGCGTGGACATGTCCATAAGACTTCCAGTAAATGTTTTTACATGTCAAGGCACTTGAAGGTGAAACATCCACACATCTGAAAGTTGTGCCAGAAAACTGAAAACACTGTTTGCACACTTACATGTCTTTGTTTTTAACCAAGTTCCTCTTCAACCGTAATAGGCTCCTGAAGTGGGTTTGATTTAATACTGTTTTCACTGTCAGAGTTACGTCCTATTAATGTTTCCATTGAAGAACAATGCTGGTACTTCCACGGCAGTCCAGTGGTTAAGACTCTGTGATTCCACTGCACGGCGGTGCTGGTTCTTTCCCTGGTTGGGAAATCAAGATCCCACATGCCACATGGCTCGGCCCCCAAAAAAAAGACAGTACTGAATTTTGGAACCTGATTCACTGAACTATTTGTAGAAAATAGATGGGCATCATATTGGTTTTCTAAACCTTGATATCTTTCTGAGCTTATATCTAACGAGCTTGTATCTAATTGTGAAAGGTTCAGAAATGTATGATTAATTGCTTTTTTTATGCCTCATCTCAAATTCTGGATTGATAGTTTTTGTTTGTAAGTGTAAGTAAAAGTATTAAGTATCTGAAGTCTTCAGTGGTGTGAACCCCCTCCTAACCTACCTTTTAATTATCAGATTTTTAGAAGTACTAAGTGAAATAGAAGTAGACAGAATGTTGTAAACCTGATCATCGCAATAGGTCTGTAAACCTGAGAGAATAACAGCTGCCTGAGCTTTCAAAGGTAAAAATGGAACATTGTGGAGGGAGGGAGGAATAGAACCTTGATTCCAGTGGATCTTTCTGTAGAATTAGCACTTTGATTCCTAGACTTACTCATTTAGCAAACACTGAGCTCTTACTGTATGCCAGACTCTGAGAGTAAAGTAATAAATTAGATAGTCTGGTGGTGGGTGCCAGTAGGCAGTTCCAATGTGTAAATGCCCTAATAGAGTAAAGCCCTGAACAGTAGGGAGCACATAGGAAGAGAGAAGTCCTAACCTCAATATATGGAGTTAGGGAAGGAGGGATGGTATCTAGAAGAACTGTACAGAGAAGTTGTGACCTGGAGAATGAATAGGAGTTAAGTAAAGATTGGAGATAAAGAGGCCCATATCAAGCAGAAGGAACTTCAGGTGGCAAGGTCTAAAGATAAGTGACAGCGCTTCTGGTTTTGGCGGGGAGGTTGTAGGGGTTGCAGAGATGAGACAGAGGTATGATGTGGCAAGAAATGAGGCTGTAGCAACCAGCACAGCTAAGTAATAAAGAACTTGGTATACCACGCTGAGACGTTTGGTTTTATCCTGAGCATGTGACCTGATTATAATTTCTGAAAGATCTCTTTGGTTGCAGCATGCAGGTGGAGACCATCAGAACTGTTCCAGAAATAGTGTTTTTATTTTAAATGTATACTTTCTTTAAGCAGATAAAATCTGTATAAGATCAGATCAGTCGCTCAGTCATGTCCAACTCTTTGCGACCCCATGAATCACAGCACGCCAGGCCTCCCTGTCCATCACCAACTCCCGGAGTTCACTGAGACTCACATCCATCGAGTCAGTGATGCCATCCAGCCATCTCATCCTCTGTCATCCCCTTCTCCTCCTGCCCCCAATCCCTCCCAGCATCAGAGTCTTTTCCAGTGAGTCAACTTTGTGCATGAGGTGGCCAAAGTACTGGAGTTTCAGCTTCAGCATCATTCCTTCCAAAGAAATCCCAGGGCTGATCTCCTTCAGAATGGACTGGTTGCATCTCCTTGCAGTCCAAGGGACTCTCAAGAGTCTTCTCCAACACCACAGTTCAAAAGCATCAGTTCTTCGGCGCTCAGCCTTCTTCACAGTCCAACTCTCACATCCATACATGACCACAGGAAAAACCATAGCCTTGAGGAGACGAACCTTTGTTGGCAAAGAAATGTCTCTGCTTTTCAATATGCTATCTAGGTTGGTCGTAACTTTCCTTCCAGGGAGTAAGCGTCTTTTAACTTCATGGCTGCAGTCACCATCTTAGTGATTTTGGAGCCCAGAAATATAAAGTCGGACACTGTTTTCCCATCTATTTCCTGCCGGGGTCCAGCCCCAGCTGATCCAGGGTATTCGAAGGAGAGAAGGCATAGGCGAGGGTCAGGAAACAACTGCTTAATTAAACGTTAATTAAGGATATAAAGAGAAATAGAATGAGGATAGCTCAGTGAGGAAATTCAGTGGAGAAAAGCGGCTGAAATAAGGATAGCTCAGTAGGAAAATTCAGTGGAGAAAAGAGGCTGAGTAGCTTGGTTTACGCGGGGGACCAATAAAACTTCAAGACAAGAAGCTTGCACCACTTACGTAGGCCGCAGGCGTCCTTCCGTTCTCCTGAAGGAGAGGAGACACTGAGGCCTCCCCGGTCGGATCTTAGAAGCCCAGGCATAATTAGTAAGCATGGTGGGTTCCGAGCTCCAGATGGAGACTCAACCAGAGTGAGAGAGAGACATGGGGAGACCAGTCTTTCGAGGAACTGATCCCAATTCTTTATTTTCCATGGTCTACTTTTATACACTGAGATGTTATGCAAAAGTCACGCGGGGTCAGCAGTCCTGACTTTTATCAAAGTCAGGTGCTTCATACAAATGTATACAGAGGTCTTAGGGGTGTTACATCATCTTCTGGCCAGGGGGCCTGCTGACAATTTACGACCCTCTCCTTGTGACAGCGGTCAGTCAACCAGGACACTTATTTCTCCAGGGGTGATTATTCTTAAAACAGACGCCACCCAAATAAAGTTACATTCCTATAGGGTGAGGGTGTAGTGGGTTTTAGTTAAGCAAAGAATTTACTTAGCCTAAGGTCTAACGTGATTGATATCAAAGGTTAATACTTATTTCTTTTATATATTCATTAATGTGTGTAAGGGCAGGGGATATGGAGACTTAGCAACAAACATTGGCTCAACAAATGAAAAAACCCTTCACCAATACAATTTCTAATTAGCCCATTATACTTATACTAATAATTTTCTAACTTCTCTAAGGAACCTGTTTTTAGAAGGTTTAAAGCATCTCGTGCCTCTCACAGTTGGGAGGCTGTGAGCAATCACATGTGGCCGGACAAGCCTGTCAGGCAGGCTAGAGAACCTTCAGAGGAGTTTGTAGGTTAAAACATTCCTATCACACCCAGGAGTTTTTATTAACTGGAGCTCTAAGTTAACTCCTTCTCCGAAAGAGGTGGTGGGGGACAGCCCCCCGTAAAGTCAGAGGTGTAGGTGAGAGCACAAAGTAGTAAAGTAGACAGGCTCTGGTTATGGGGGTAGATACTTGAGGATTTCCAGGGGGACTCCTGAGGCTCGATCCCGCCTTTGCGTATGTCAAGCCTCCTTCCTCATGACCTTTGCCATGGGCAGAGTGCCTCACGCCGGCCCCCAACAATTTCCCATGAAGTGATGGGACCGGAGGCCATGATCTTCGTTTTCTGAATGTTGAGCTTTAAGCCAACTTTTTCAGTGTCCACTTTTACTTTCATCAAGAGGCTTTTTAGTTCCTCTTCATTTTCTGCCATAAGGGTGGTGTCATCTGCATATCTGAGGTTATTGATATTTCTCCCGGCAGTCTTGATTCCAGCTTGTGTTTCTTCCAGTCCAGCGTTTCTCATGATGTACTCTGCATATAACTTAAATAAACAGGGTGACAATATACAGCCTTGACGAACTCCTTTTCCTATTTGGAACCAGTCTGTTGTTCCATGTCCAGTTCTAACTGTTGCTTCCTGACCTGCATACAAATTTCTCAAGAGGCAGATCAGGTGGTCTGGTATTCCCATCTCTTTCAGAATTTTCCACAGTTGATTGTGATCCACACAGTCAAAGGCTTTGGCATAGTCAATAAAGCCGAAATAGATGCTTTTCTGGAACTCTCTTGCTTTTTCCATGGTCCAGCAGATGTTGGCAATTTGATCTCTGGTTCTTCTGCCTTTTCTAAAACCAGCTTGAACATCAGGAAGTTCATGGTTCACATATTGCTGAAGCCTGGCTTGGAGAATTTTGAGCATTACTTTACTAGCGTGTGAGATGAGTGCAATTGTGCGGTAGTTTGAGCATTCGTTGGCATTGCCTTTCTTTGGGATTGGAATGAAAACTGACCTTTTCCAGTCCTGTGGCCACTGCTGAGTTTTCCAAATTTGCTGGCATATTGAGTGCAGCACTTTCACAGCATCATCTTTCAGGATTTGGAATAGCTCAACTGGAATTCCATCACCTCCACTAGCTTTGTTCGTAGTGATGCTTTCTAAGGCCCACTTGATTTCACATTCCAGGATGTCTGGCTCTAGGTCAGTGATCACACCATCGTGATTATCTGGGTCGTGAAGATCTTTTTTGTACAGTTCTTCTGTGTATTCTTGCCATCTCTTTTTAATATCTTCTGCTTCTGTTAGGTCCATACCATTTCTGTCCTTTATCGAGCTCTTCTTTGCATGAAATGTTCCTTTGGTATCTCTGATTTTCTTGAAGAGATCCCTAGTCTTTCCCATTCTGTTGTTTTCCTCTATTTCTTTGCATTGATAGCTGAGGAAGGCTTTCTTATCTCTTCTTGCTATTCTTTGGAACTCTGCATTCAGATGTTTATATGTTTCCTTTTCTCCTTTGCTTTTTGCTTCTCTTCTTTTCACAGCTATTTGTAAGGCCTCCCCAGACAGCCATTTTGCTTTTTTGCATTTCTTTTCCATGGGAATGGTCTTGATCCCTGTCTCCTGTACAATGTCACGAACCTCATTCCATAGTTCATCAGGCACTCTATCTATCAGATATAGGCCCTTAAATCTATTTCTCACTTCCACTGTATAATCATAAGGGATTTGATTGAGGTCATACCTGAATGGTCTAGTGGTTTTCCCTACTTTCTTCAATTTAAGTCTGAATTTGGCAATAAGGAGTTCATGGTCTGAGCCACAGTCAGCTCCTGGTCTTGTTTTTTCTGACTGTATAGAGCTTCTCCATCTTTGGCTGCAAAGAATATAATCAATCTGATTTCAGTGTTGACCATCTGGTGATGTCCATGTATAGAGTCTTCTCTTGTGTTGTTGGAAGAGGGTGTTTGTTATGACCAGTGCATTGTCTTGGCAAAACTCTATTAGTCTTTGCCCTGCTTCATTCTGTATTCCAAGGCCAAATTTGCCTGTTACTCCAGGTGTTTCTTGACTTCCTACTTTTGCATTCCAGTCCCCTATAATGAAAAGGACATCTTTTTTGGGTGTTAGTTCTAAAAGGTTTCGTAGGTCTTCATAGAACTGTTCAACTTCAGCTTCTTCAGTGTTACTGGTTGGGGCATAGACTTGGATTACTGTGATATTGAATGGTTTGCCTTGGAAACGAACAGAGATCATTCTGTCGTGTTTGAGATTGAATCCGAGTACTGCATTTCGGACTCTTTTGTTGACCATGATGGCCACTCCATTTCTTCTGAGGGATTCCTGCCCGCAGTAGTAGATATAATGGTCATCTGAGTTAAATTCACCCATTCCAGTCCATTTCAGTTCGCTGATTCCTAGAATGTCGACATTCACTCTTGCCATCTCTTGTTTGACCACTTCCAATTTGCCTTGATTCATGGACCAGGTTCCTGTGCAATATTGCTCTTTACAGCATCGGACCTTGCTTCTATCACCAGTCACATCCACAGCTGGGTAGTGTTTTTGATTTGGCTCCATCCCTTCATTCTTTCTGGAGTTATTTCTCCAGTAGCATATTGGGCACCTACTGACCTGGGGAGTTTCTCTTTCAGTATCCTATCATTTTGCCTTTTCATACTGTTCATGGGGTTCTCAAGGCAAGAATACTGTATAAATTACACATCAAAAATCACTCTTCTTTTTAAAAATTCCATACTCTATTTAATGTGTTATTCAGTAGAATTTTTTTGAACACCTATTTTTTTGCCAGGTATTGTGTAAGCTTTCAGTTCACATTGTCCTTTGTGGTAGGTGTTATCTCTATTTTACAGATAAACTGAGGCTTGAAAATACTGTCACTGGAGGTTACAACTAGAAAGTGTTAAGGCCAAGATTTGAATCCTGGGTTTTCAACTCTAGACCTATTGTTTTCTATTTGAAGGGGAAAGAGAATAAGATTTCTGTAAGTGGAAGTCATCTGTGAGGTGCATTGTTTCAAATGGAGCACACGATTATACTGAGGAAATAACTAAACCAGTAGATATCAAAAACTTTTCTAAAAATCATTAATTACATGTCTCTCCCTCAAACGCTTTGGATTTTTCCCTTATTATGCTGATAGAATTAAGGATACTAACTTACTATTTTGTTACTAGTGGGAAAATGGTTTAAGAATAATAAACAAATTCAGTTCAGTTCATTCGCTCAGCCCTGTCCGACTCTGCAACCCCATGGACTGCAGCACGCCAGGCTTCCCTGTTCATCACCAACTCCCAGAGCGTACTCAAACTCATGTCCATCGAGGCAGTGATGCCATCCAAACATCTCATCCTCTGTCGTCCCCTTCTCCTCCTGCCTTCAATCTTTCCCTGCATCAGGGTCTTTTCCAAGGAGTCAGTTCTTCGCATCAAGTGGCCAAAGTATTGGAGTTTCAGCATCAGTCCTTCCAGTGAATATTCAGGACTTATTTCCTTTAGGATGGACTGGCTAGATCTCCTTGCAGTCCAAGGGACTCTCATGAGTCTTCTCCAATATTAGTTCTTCAGTGCTCACCTTTCTTCATAGTCCAACTCTCACATCCGTACATAACTAATGGAAAAACCGTAACTTTGACTAGATAGACTTTCGTTGGCAAAATAATGTCTCTGCTATTTAATATGCTGTCTATGTTGGTCATAGCTTTTCTCCCAAGGAGTAAGCGTCTTTTAATTTCATGGCTGCAGTCACCATCTGCAGTGATTTTGGAGCCCACTATTTCCGTCGTTTCCCCATCTATTTGCTGTGAAGTGATGGGTATAAACAATCTATTTGCCATGAAGTGATGGGGTAATAAACAAGGTATAGGTATAAAGGGGTATTTTTTGTTTTTAGATAAAAAGGAATGAACCTCTGAGTTTTTCACATATTGAGTACTAGGGTTGATTTTATGTAGCATTTTAACAAGTGATCTGTGAGAGACCCCAATACATTTAGGTTGTCACTGGCCATTTCTGTTCCCTTTATGATCTTTGCTCTGCTGTCTTAAGATTGTGCTCGTTTCCTACCCTCTCTCACCCCCACAGATCCCTGTACTTGCTTTTGAATTAGAATACCCCAGTACAGTGGATGCCCTCTTCAAGAAAACCTAATTACAGTAACTGTTGTTCAGTTGTTAAGTCGTGTCCATCTCTTTGCAAACCATGGACTGCAACGCACCAATTATAGTAATAGCTGCTACTTATTTAATGTGTATCATAAGTTAATGTGCTAAGTGCTCTGTGTATATTATTTAATCCTCAAAATAACCCGATGAGGTAGGATTAAGAAACATTTTTTCAGATGAGGAAACAGGCAGAATTTCACACATCACACAGCTATAGGGAGTTGGGATTGGGTCTCAGATCATGGTGTTGGGTCTCGTATCAGTCTGACTCTAGTGGTGTGTCTTGATGTCTCTCTTCCAGATAGATGCCTGAACAAAAGAACATATGTTAATTTCGAGGAATTCAGGCATCCTGTAGATCCCAGAATTAGATCTCCTTGCATTTTAATTTAGCAGAGGCTTATATACAGTATCTGTGTCAAGAGAACAGACATCCCCATGACTGCTTTTCCCTTTCATTATGCTATTTTCACCCCCCCAAATACCAAAGAATAAATAATTTAAAATGTCATATTAGAATTAATAGTATAAACATTAGAGAAATACAAATCTGTATTTAACTACATATCTTAGAGATTCTTGGTCTTTTTTGTTTGTTTCCTTTCGTGGTAAAAAGAGAACCCTTCAGTCTTTTATCACTTGCTGCCTGTGTGCTTTAGCCTCCTCCTCTAGTTACCAAAGTTGTTGCGTAGATATTTTCAGCTTCTTTCACATCTTTGTCTGTTTTTTCCTCTCCCATAGCTTGGCAGACCTGTAAGAGTGAAGAGTACCAGCACTATTTGTATATTTTCACACACAAGCAACGTGAATCTCAGTGATTTGTGTCTTCCGCATCAAAAGGGAGTCATGTTCTCAGAGCAGAGAACCTTCTGATTTCCCTCCCACTATTTGCTTGCATTTTGTGGACAGTGATTGATTTTATGTTGAACCCTGAGGGAAGGGACTCCTGGCACCTTCACTAGCCTGGTGTGGTTTTTTTTTTGTTTTTATTTTTTGAATAGATAATACATTCAAATGGAGCAGAATTCAAAAGGGGACTCATCAGAACGTCTCCTGCCCTCTCAACTTTCTGTTCCCCAGAGACTAGAGACTTTTTACCCTGCCAGCTTTGAAGAAGTCACCTTTTGTGTTGTATAATGGCCTGTTGAGTGGACCACGTGGAAAGAACTGCAGGCAGCCTCTTGGAGGAGATTGTGAACCCTCAGCTAATAGCCAGCAAGAAGCTGGGCCTTTAGTTATACGGCGGCAAGGAAACGATTTTTGCCAGCAACCTGAATGAACTTGGAAGCAAATTCTTCCCTAATTGAGAATGTGAACCTAGTTGACACCTTGATTGCAGCCTTAGGAAACCCTGAGGACCCAGGTGACCTGTGCCCAGACTCCTGACCCACAGAAAATATGAGATGATTTGTTTGTTGATTTAACCCACTATGTTTGTGATCATTTGTTGTATAGCAACAGAAAACAAATAGATTAATCTTCTGACTTTCATAGGGTAGAATGATTTAATATCAACAATTTCATGTGATTTAACTTAATTAGAGGAGAGCAGTAATTTAAATCCAATTTACCACAGAGCCTTCAAGGTGCTAACCAGCCGCACCTCTATAAAAGACTCAGTTCAGGAAAGATGATACAATTAGCCACAATCCCAGCTGCTGCAGTTGGGTAGAGGCTTTAATTGATATTCTCATCATAACTGTATCACTCGGGTTTCAGTCAGGGAAGCTGAGCAACACTGACTTATGGGGTAAGGGAATCATTTTAGGAATTGGTCCTTATACAGTTGTGGGAGAAGCTGGGGCAGTGAAGGCCTGCTGTGGTGGAGGGGGTTGGACCCAAAGGAGTTAACAACCAGTCAACCTGGGAAGCCAAGGATGTCGAGGCAGTTGGGTGGGGTTGCACAGGGGACAGTGGCCTATCTGTGGGTCTGCAGCCAAGCATCTGGTGGTGGCCTGGGGCCAGGGTTGTCACCAAAGCTGCAGTTGGGAGGGAGAGCTGGATGCGGATTGCAGAGAGCAAGGAACAGCTAGGATCCACGGGCACCTCCGTGTCTGCCTTTCACCACATCTAGCTTCAGTGATTTTTAGAGAGTGATGGCTGCTGCTGCTTCCTTTCACATCACACATTTCTGTTTTGGTCAACTTTTGGGATGATTGTGCAAAAGAGTTTTAGCTTAGAGAAGTATAAACAGTACAGATCATCACAGTCTCCGTCCTTCCTCACTGCACCTAGATTTTCTTCCTGCTTTGCCAACATTTCACCAGGTCTAGATAGCCTACCAGGTGAGAGGACCCAGACCTTCATCCCAGAAATATCTGCAATTGCCCAGTTCCGTTATCACTTAGCAGAGAAGCACCAAAAGGTGCTGCAGTTGAGTCCCTTGGATTCTGGAAGCGCACCTTCTTGCTCCTGTTGTCCTGCCCCACACCTCGCAGCCTGGCCCAGGACTCTCAGTAAGCACTCCCACAGTATTTACATCCAGGTCGTGCAGTTCTTTGGGTGTATGTGCTCTTTCTTCCCAGAACAGGGACTGTACTTTCTCCCTCAAACTGTGATTATGCTTGAACAGATCTTGATTTTTGGTCTTGAGCTAGTGAGAGGAGGCTGGGGCAGATACTGAAGAGGACAGCATTGTCTTTTCAGGCACCTTCAGGATCTTCTGGCAAGAGAAGGCTGCTGTCCTCTAGCAGGGAGTTGGGAGCAGGGTGCTGCTTCTCCCACCCTGGAAAGTCCAGGTGAATCTTGGGGCTTAGCATTCCTCATCCACCAAATAGCCCCTTTCAAGGTTTCTGTGTCCAGCTCTTCCTCTCAGGATCCACATTTTGTCATAGGTTTGTCAAGATTTTGTTCAGATCTTCTTCATAGATCTAATAAAATTAAATCTTGAGCCTAAGTTTTGGCAGTCTTTTCTACAGCTCTAGGAAGTAAGGGTATCTTTGAACACCAATCTAGAAGTTTCCTTGTTTTGACAGAATTCTTAGGCTTCAAGAGTGACTGTCATCTTCTTTTTTCATGACTTTTAAGCCAGCCAGCACCAGGTCCTTAGAATCACTCATGTTTCCATTCAAGTGCAGCCACAACCACTGCTACTAAACTAACAGTTCCCTTAGTGAAGAATCTTAGTATTGTCACACTGCAGCAGGCAGGGGTTGTCACCATCCCACTTGCCACTAGGAGTGGGGTCCTCTTTGCCATCTTACCAGGGAATGACCTAGTTCCAGAATCTTTCTCAAGAATTTTATTTCCTGGAGCCACTTGTCTTACTATCATAGTGTGGGTGTCCCCTCCCATTCCCCCATAGCCTGTGCTGAAACAGCCTAAAACAAAGGCTTGCTTGCAGGAAGTTATTTGGTAAGGAATCCCATGAACAGGGGAGAATTGGGGGGAATGAAACCAGGGAGGAGGAAAAGCAGCAGAAGAGTGGCCCGTAGTGTTGGTTACCAGTGGAGGTTATGGGGCTTCAAGCCTGCCAGGAGCTTCGAGGAATTTTGTACAGTCTTCTTTAGCATGGTCCTCCTGAAAGACGGCAGAGAAGCATTTATCTAACCAGCTGTCAGGTGCTGCAGGGTCCCGGGACTAGCAGTGAAAAGCACCAAGGCATAGATCGACTTGTCTTCTCACCCACATGTCTGATGCTCATTTCTGCCTTGGATCTGGAATTCTGGTTGCCTTTTTAAAACAGATGTACAGGGATGATGTGTTGATAGTGATATCTTAGAAAGCAAACCTTTCAACGGTGTGATCATTGTGGATTAGAATACTGAAGGCATGGAGACAGTCGGAAGCTTTTCTAGAATTAAGGTGTGAAGTATGGAGCATTTGAACCAAGGTGGTGTTGATAGAAAGCAAAACTAACCAAATTGTGTTTTTGAAGGAAGAATCAGAAACATTAACTAGTTTGTTTCATGTGTGTATATGAGGGAGAGAGAGAGAAAGGAGGGTGAATTGGCACAGCGGACTGAAGATTTCTTGCCCAGGAGAAGCATAGTGCTCGTGGACAGGTTGAAAGTGAAAGTGTTGGTTGCTCAGAGTCATGCACGACTGTTTGCAGCCCCACAGACTGTAGCCCAGTAGGCTTCTCTGTCCATGAAATTCTCCAGGCAAGAATACTGGAGTGGGTTACCATTTCCTACTCCAGGGGATCTTCCCAACCCAAGGATTGAACCCAGGTCTCCTGCATTGCAGGCAGATTCTTTATTGACTGAGCCACTAGGGAAGCCCCATGGACACATGGGCTCCTGAGTATTTTTAACATGATCCTCAGAACTCTGATGGCATTATTTCATCTTGGATATAAGAAAATGAGACTAACAGAGCGTGGGATGCTTTGATCCAGCACTTATCACTGGATGATAAGTGAGAGCCAAGAGTTAGTGGTATAATTACCTGAATTCAGAACCTTCAGTGCTCTATCTACTACTTCATGCTGCTGTCACTTCCCACTTGTTTCATGATTCCTTTCCTTAGGATTTGGAATCAGTCCCATACAGTTTAGCAGGAAAGAATTGAAGCAGCTTTTTTCTCGAGCCTGTTTGCACTTGAAGTCTTAATTCTAACTCTGGTGCCACTGAAGAGTCACCACTGAAGTGCCTGCTCTAAGGCCAGCCTTCCTCTAACCTTACCATATTGCTTTATGTCATGGAGCAAGCCGTGATCTCCTCCATAATTCCTCTTCTTTCTTCCCCCTTGTCTATTTCTTTCTTCCTCTTCCCACCTCTAACCCAATATGAAATTCTAAATCTGGAAGCCACTTATATATTTTCTGATGGCTATAAGCCAATGAAAAGGTTTCCCACTGATAACTGGTGAAACATGTATGACGATGTACCTGGGAGTAATGAAGAGTATGAGAGCAGCAGTAAAGACAGATCCTGACAGCGTATTCAGAAAATCTGTCAACATCGAAGTATATTTTGGTTATCAGAGGTACATGGAGAGGAGAAAAACAAAAATGTTCATAATAAAAACAGAAAATGGCCCTATTTAACATGCAGAGTAACACTCATTGGTATCACTAAATGTCTAATTGTTTTACTTCTTTGTATTTCTGCCTTGATCATTCATGTTATGTAGCTCAAATTTTTGAAAAGAAGCATTTCTGCCATCATTAAGGATTAGAAAGAAAATATTCTGGTGAAAGAGAGTAGAAGAAAAGGATTAAAAAAATAGGAGATGGATCTATAAAATGGAGTTATCACAGAAGCACAAAAGAACTGTAAAATGTTTACTTCATACTCTCTGCCAACCTCACAACATCATTCAAGATCTCCTACCTGAGCAGAATACATGGGCATCTTTGAGATGTAAATGTCTAGGCTCCAGATGAGTTTTTCTGTTATGAGGAAATTGCTAAAAGCTTTTGATTCATCCAAAAAGTTCTCTGGTTTATTAGTCAGCCATTGCTATATAACAACAACCAGGGAATTTCAGTGGCATTTAACAAAAAACATGTTTCTCACAAATTTCCAGGTGAGCTTAAATCAGAGATTTAGGTTTGCAGCAGCTGGGTTCACTCTGACGGCCACCATGGTTGAGTAGGACTGGCAGTTCTGTTCCCACTGCTGCTCACTTTCCTCCTGGGACCAACAGACTAGCTCTGTGTGTTCTTAACATGGCGGTGGCAGGAGGCAAGTGGGCAAGCCCAGTTCCCAAAAGTACTTTTGAAGCCTTTGGTCATATCACATTCACTAGCATTTAATTGGGCTTCCATGATAGCTCAGTTGGTAAAGAATCTGCCTGCAACGCAGGAGACCCTGTTTCAATTCCTGGGTCAGAAAGATCCACTGGATAAGGGATAGGCTATCCACTCCAGTATTTTTGGGCTTCCCTTGTGGCTCAACTGGTAAAGAATCTGCCTGCAATGTAGGAGACCAGGGTTTGATCCCTGGGTTGGGAAGATTTCCCTGGAGAAGGGAAAAGCTACCCACTCCAGTATTCTGGCCTGGAGAATTCCAAATATTTAATTGGTCAAACCTGATCTCACAGCCAGTTCCAAAGTCTTGTTGCCGGGAAGTAACACTCTGCCCATTGAGGGGTGGTGGGGATCAGAAGGCTGGCAGTAGGGACTATGTCTAAACAGTAATCTAGCATGTGTGGACAATAGTCTCATAAGCTCTAAACTTCTAGTTTAAGAAGATAAAGTAGTCATTCTGTGTTATTTAGTTTTATTTAAAGAAATAGATGTAGTATTTTGTCTGCAGTGAGGCAGTGTAGTCAGTGAGTTCTATAGGGAAGAGCAAACATGCCCTCTGGAAGTTAATTAGGACCAAATGGGAAGAAACAGTCTGACTTCCATATATCCTGAAACTGACAGAGGGGAAAGGATTTTAGATAGAATGGTGCTACTCCCTGTTCAGCACTGTTCTAAGTGGTGTGTGGCTCACAACAAACTGGAAAATTCTTCAAGAGATGGGAATACCAGACCACCTGACCTGCCTCCTGAGAAATCTGTATGCAGGTCAAGAAGCAACAATTAGAACCGGACATGGAACCATGGACTGGTTCCAGATTGGGAAAGGAGTATGTCAAGGCTGTATATTGCCACCCTGTATAAGTTATTTAACTTATATGCAGAATACATCATATGAAATGCCAGACTGTATGAAGAACAAGCTGGAATCAAGATTGCTGGGAGAAGTATCAATAACCTCAGATATGAAGATGACACCACCCTTATGGCAGAAAACAAAGAAGAACTAAAGAGCCTCTTGATAAAGGTGAAAGAGGAGAGTGAAAAAGCTGGCTTAAAACTCAACATTCAGAAAACTTAAGATCATGGCGTCCAATCCCATCACTTGATGACAAATAGATGGGAAACAGTGAGAGACTTTATTTTTGGGGGGAAAGGGGGCTCCAAAATCACTGCAGATGGTGACTGCAGCCATGAAATTCAAAGGCACTTCCTCCTTGGAAGAAAAACTATGACCAACCTATACAGCATATTGAAAAGCAGAGACATTGCTTTGCCAACAAAGGTCCATCTAGTCAAAGCTCGGAGAAGGCAATGGCACCCCACTCCAGTACTGTTGCCTGGAAAATCCCATGGACGGAGGAGCCTGGTAGGCTACAGTTCATGGGGTCGTGAAGAGTCAGACACGACTGAGGGACTTCACTTTCACTTCACTTTCATGCATTGGAGAAGGAAATGGCAACCCACTCCATTGTTCTTGCCTGAAGAATCCCAGGGACAGAGGAGCCTGGTGGGCTGCCGTCTATGGGGTCACACAGAGTCGGACACGACTGAAGTGACTTAGCAGCAGCAGCAGTCAAAGCTACGGTTTTTCCAGTAATCATGTATGGATGTGAGAGTTGGACTATAAAGAAAGCTGAGCATCGAAAAATTGATGCTTTTTAACTGTGGTGTTGGAGAAGAGTCTTGAGTGTCCCTTGGACTGCAAGGAGATCCAACCAGTCCATCCTAAAGGAAATCAGTCCTGAATATTCATTGGAAGAACAGATGCTGAAGCTGAAACTCCAATTCTTTGGCCACCTAATGCGAAGAACTGACTCATTGGAAAAGACCCTGATGCTGGGAAAGACTGAAGGCGGGAGAAGGGGACGACAGAGGATGAGATGTTTGGATGGCATCACCGACTCTATAGACTTGAGTTTGAGCAAGCTCCTGGAGTTGGTAATGGACAGGGAGGCCTGGCGTGCTGCAGTCCATGGGGTTGCAAAGAGTTGGACACAACTAAGTGACTGAACTGAACTGATTCAAAGTGGATCTACAATGAGATAATAAGGAAACTGAGAGTATGCATTTTAAAACTTTTGTAGCAATTTGACATTGACACAGTATTCAAGCAGTGTTTTTACTGAATTTTACTGAGATATTGGTTTGTGTTAGATTGGCAACTTAAAAAGAAGCAAATTTAAAAATCTGTTCCTTGATGCAAGATAGTTTGAGAAGAGCTCAGATAGACTTTCCACTGACTAGAAATGAATACTTCCACTGTACATAAATGGACCTTCTGATTTATCCATTAGTCTTTTGGGATTTGGGTTATCAACACTTCATCATCAAGAATCTGACCATCTTTGAGTGTGCAGTAGTGTTTTACAAGACTGGTCCAGATTTTTCCAAGGAAATGTCTTTGTGTGAAGCCTCTTTGTATCTCATTTCCTAGCCTTTCTCTGCCAGCATCCATTTGACCTTGCTGCTGTAGTATTTACATTTTCATTCCATTATTGACAAACTTAACAAAAGATAAATTACCACTAACTGAAATTGTTTACTATAACATGAAAATACTAATTTTGACAATACTAGATAAATCTCTTTAAAATGTCCCTTTCACCTTTTTTAAAATTTTGGCCCAATTTTCTTTTACATTTCTGAGTTAACATCACCATGTTTGGTGAATTTATAAGGTGCTTTTCTGTTCATGAGAGAGGCAGTTCTAAGTGAAGAAGTTATGTTGAGCGTTGATTAGTAGAAGACCTAAGTTAAGAGGCATGACAAGGAAAGAGATTGTGAGGATGGAAGGAACTTAAGTATGACTTTCTTTCTTCCTGGCTGTATGACCTTGGGCAAGTTAATTCATCTTTGTGAGTCTTAGTTTTCTCATCTGTAAAATGGGAATTATAATATTACCTTCTTCAAGAATATTATCAAAATTAAGCACAGAGCTTGGTACATAATAAATTTCAAAAATGTTAGCATTATGTTTTGTTTTTAATTATCTACCAGGTGTCAGGTGCTGTAGCATTGGAGATAAAGGGGAGTCACTACCCCAGAGGAGCGCTCAGTCTGACAGAGGAGTCAGACAAGTATGTCAGAAATGTAAACTAAACTAGTATGAGAATTTAATGCTATTGCAGAGAGAAACACAGGACATTGTGGAAAATTTTAGGTAGGAGGAACACCTAACTTTTGACTTAGGCCTTGGGGAATGGGCTCAAGGTAGGCTTTTGAAAGAGGCAATATCTCAGCTGACTCTAAAAGAATGTGGAGGTCTTAGGAAGGAAAAATTCAGAGACTCAGGGTGGTTAAGTGGTTTGCCCAAAGTGACTTTTCTGCTTAATGCCCAAGTTGGGGTCTCAAGCCAATCTGATTTCAAAGTCCGTTTTTCATATCTTTGTAAACTTGAAAAGTTTAAACATATGATGTTATCTTTCTCTTTCTTTCCTCTGCCAATATCCTGGTTTTAGTAGGACTGTGACACATTCTTTTAAATAACCACTATTTCTCTTAATTTGCCGCCAAGCACATCTACCAGATTGCCTTTGCTGTCATGTTGACTCATACTACTCAACTCTACTCCACTGCCTGCTTTAAAACAGCAGAAGTCCTCCATTGGCTACTGGGTGAGGCCTGTCCTCAGCTTGGCATTTAAGACTTACTGTAAAATCATGAGAACCGTCCAGGACTTCCATATTTCCCGCTTTTCATGAGCACATATTCATGCCTCTGGTGTCATTTACATGCGGATATCACTTTATAAGGATGCCATTTTAAGGTTTAGATTAAATAAATTAGTCTTCGGTCTTTAGATTTAATTACTCTCTTACAACTGAGTGCTCATGCGCGTGGGCCACACACACACTTACTCTGTTATTTCTAAAAATGATTTTATCATTATGACCAAAGAGCTTGGATGTCATCCTTCTTTAGTTCCATACCCAGCATAAGGGTTCTTGGTTATTGTTGTTTAGTTGCTAAGTCATGTCTGACTATTTTGTGACCCCATGAACTGTGGCCCACCAGGCTCCTCTGTCCATAAGATTTCCCAAGCAAGAACACTGGAGTAGGTTGCCATTTCCTTCTCCAGGGGATCTTCCTGACCCAGGGATCGAACCCATGTCTCCTGCATTGGCAGGTGGATTCTTTACCGCTGAGCCACCAGGGAAGTCCGAGGGTTCTTGACCCATAATGTGATGAGCTAACCTGTGCTCCTACATTTTCCTGGAGGGATCTTTTTTCTAGAGGGATCCTTTTTTTGAGGAGAGGTAAGAACAGTTCTGATTGTTAGAAATTTCTTAATAGTGAGTCAGAATCTCTTCTTTTACCATCCATTTGTTTCCCAGGACTTGCCCTTGGAACCACAGGTAATTGGTCTTTTTTTTGTTTTTTTCTGCCTCATGAGGTTCGAGGTTCCATCAGACGTTGAAAGATAGCTCTTACGTCTCTCCTTGGGTTTCTCTTACATAAATCAATAATAATATTGTTTGTTTAGAGCTTTTTTCATTAACAGGTCTCAAACTCTTTGCTGTACTTTTGTCCTCCTCTGAGAACTCTAGAGTTTTGTCATTGCCGGTCTAGAACCGCAGAGCTTAGAACAGAGCACAGCGCCCGACAGGACAGCAGTGCAGCGTTACCCCTTTATTATGACCCTATGCTTGTTCTTAAAGGCCTGTGATTGGTTTAGCTCTATAGTAACCATTTCACATTCTGCATTCGTTCAGTTAATATACCCAGATACTATCTTTACATAATGGTTGTAGTTAAGCTAGCTCTTCTTGTCATCTACTGTGTAGTTGATTCTCTTTAAATACAGAACTTAAGATTTTGTTAGTTAGATTTCACCTTCATTTTGATCCATCTTTTTAGCTAATTTTGACCATTTTATCCAGTGTATTTTAAACTGTGTTTCCCAGTTTTAGGTTATCTCAAGACTTGGAAGCCTACCTTCCAGCTTGATGAACATCAGAGAAGTAGAGACTTTCCACTCCATCTCAGGAGCTGACCAGTGCTTCTTACACATGGTTCTGTTAGCCACTGGTCTGTCACCCCTCCACATCTTTTTGTCTTACCTTCAAAGATTTCATTTGTATATTCAGCAAATTTTTATTCAGTGCCTACCATGTGGAAGAAGATACCAGTGATATAGTGAAGACAGCGGTCCCCATCTTCTGAGCTAACAATCTAGAGACATCATGAAGTGTTCTGTTAAATGCTTTACAGAGATTAGGTTACACAGTTCTCTATGATACTTGGTTTCTCTGTTGTCATATCAAAAGGGGAGGATGCATTACTTTTTACAAACTCTATATTGGCTCCTAATGATCATACATCACCTGAAAATGGGAATCATTATCTTCCTCTTTTCACAGGTTCACAAGAACCTTGAGCTTGGAAAGTCTGCAGAGTTCATTGCTGACCTTTCTACCTTTTATTGTATCTTTTAAACCTCCGAGCTCATTAGAGAGCAGCCTGTTTAGCCACATTTGTGGTGGTGGCAGTGGCATCTAATCCCCCCGTTATTGGGATTCTTTTTGTATTTTAAACTTAGTTGTGAAGAATGTCTGTCCAACTTTAGCCATTTTCCCTTACACAGTCTTTGTCACTCCAATTCTCTCTGTGTTTTATCTTTGTATTTTGAAATTATTTTTTCTAAGGAATATAGCTGACTATCCTCAGATGTTTTTCTTCTCTTCTTAAAGCACTTAAAGTGCCATAGTCACTTTCTCCAGGATCCTGGTCCTTTTCACTTAAACCATGTATTTCTTTTTAGTTCAACAAATGAACAAAAAACTGCAGTACTCTAAGGGATGAAACTATCAACAATGCAATGTGTTGGTTTTTTACTAGAATAATACCAAGAACAGATATCCTCATAGTTCCTAGAAGACAGCCCACCCATATCCCTAAGTGTGGGTTCACTTATCCGTCAGGTGTCATCCAGACCTCAACTTGCCAGTTCCCACAGCTGTATCATCCGTACCTATTCTTCCTTCTTTCCCCACTGGTCTAGTGCTCTCTGCTCTGTCTTGTACAGATTTTGAGTTGCACATAGATGTTTATTTTCTTAAACAATTATGAGGATTCCTGCCTTTTTCTGTAGATCTTTGTGGAACAGCAGATTCCCTGTAGTTGTCAAAATCTATTATGGTTACCAGTTGCTACCCCATCCCATCAAGTCTTGGTGACTTCCATGAGATTTTATTATCTCTGTGTTCTTTTTTCCTATTGCTACTTTTAAGATTGGTGTCTAACACACTAATGTTCAATAATATTTATGATTAATCTCAAGAAGTATTTGCCTTCTCTTTTAGGCTGTGAGGATATCATTGCTGAAAGCATCTCATTAGATACCTTAATTGCCATCCTCAAGTGGAGCTCTCATCCATATGGCTCTAAGTGGGTGCACCGACAAGCTTTACATTTCCTCTGTGAGGAATTTTCCCAGGTCATGACTTCGGATGTTTTTTATGAACTCAGCAAAGACCATCTGCTTACTGCTATCCAGTCTGACTACCTGCAGGTAATCATTTATGCGCCTCTCGAATTCACTGTCGTTCGTATGTGCACCAGGAAGCCCGTCTGTCCTCCGTTACTCTCCCACCCAGGGAGATCAGCCCACCCAGGAATGCCCGCTTCATATCTGTGCAGCCCAAGGTGTCTAGGTCTCTGGCCCTTTGTGCTCACTGCCACCATCACTGAGCAGTGTGAACCAGCCCAGGTCCTAACCAGCGATTCCCCCAAGGGGTTGTGCCGGTAGGCAAGGTCAGAAGCATATCCCAGTGGTGATTCTCTTGGCTTCTGTTAATAGTAGATTCACTACAACAGTTTCTTTTATTTTTGGTAAAGTATCAGAAGATACTTAGACTTAAGCAGCACAAAGTAAGAATAACATTCAATTTCTGACCTATTCGGACATTTCTTAAAACTCAGTGTATGAGTCCTCCTGAAGTATAATAATGTTTTCAACTACTTATTTTTAGTCAGAAGTATGTTTAAACAAATTCTTGTATTCTTATATATCATTTATAATTAAGTAATTTAAACTAACAGTATATTTAAAATAAGTTAAAAAATACTTTGATGTAGAGTTTATTCAATTTTTTCTTTCTTTTTTTCATTGGCTGTATGACTTATACTGATAACTATACAGCAGTTTTAATGTTATGAAGTTATAAACTCATTAAACCATATCCTATTTCCTTGTATTTGTACTAGAAAAATTATGAAATGCTTTCATCTCAGTCAGCAGTGCAGTGAAGAGTTAAATAAACCACTTAGCATCTGTATTTTTCCTTCATACATTGCTTTGATTGTAGTACATATATTGTCATAATTGGCTTTGATCTGTTTAGGATTTGTTTTCATTAACCTTATTATTTCACTGTCCTGTTGCAGACATGATAGGAGTTAGGATTTGTCAGTTCAGTTTCCACCTCAGTTCATCTCTGCCATCATGAAGCTTCCATAAGCCTCTTATCCTTATCCATCAGAGGGCAGACAGAATGAAAACCACAATCACAGAAAACTAACCAATCTGATCACATGAACCACAGCCACAGCCTTGTATAACTCAGTGAAACTATGAGCCATGCCGTGTAGGGCCACCCAAGATGGTCATGGTGGAGAGTTCTGACAAAACATGGTCCCCTAGAGAAGGGAATGGCAAACCACGTCAGTAGTCTTGCCTTGAGAACCCCATGAACAGTATGAAAAGACAAAAAGATAGGATACTGAAAGATGAACTCTCCTGGTTGGTAGGTACCCAGTATGCTACTGGAGATCAGTGGAGAAATAACTCCAGAAAGAATGAAGAGACAGAGCCAAAGCAAAAACAACACCCAGTTGTGGATGTGACGGGTGATGGAATTAAAGTCCAATGCTGTAAAGAACAATATTGCATAGGAACCTGGAATGTTAGGTCCATCAGTCAAGGCAAATTGGAAGTGGTCAAACAGGAGATGGCAAGAGTGAACATTGACATTTTAGGAATCAGCAAACTAAAATGGACTGGAATGGGTGAACTTAACTCAGAATATCATTGTATCTACTACTGTGGGCAAGAATCCCTTAGAAGAAATGGAGTAGCCATCATGGTCAACAAAAGAGTCTGAAATGCAGTGTTTCGATGCAGTCTCAAAAATGACAGAATGATCTCTCTTCGTTTTCAAGGTAAACCTTTCAATATCACAGTAATCCAAGTCTATGCCCCGACCAGTAATGCTGAAGAAGCTGAAGTTGAAAGGTTCTATGAAGACCTACAAGACCTTTTAGAACTAACACCCAAAAAAGATGTCCTTTTCATTATAGGGGACTGGAATGCAAAAGTAGGAAGTCAAGAAACACCTGGAGTAACACGCAAATTTGGCTTTGGAGTACAAAACAAAACAAGGCAAAGGCTAACAGAGTTTTGCCAAGAGAATGCACTGGTCATAGCAAACACCTTCTTCCAGCAACACAAGAAAAGACTGTACACATGAACATCACCAGATGGTCAACACCAAAATCAGATTGATTATATTCTTTGCAGCCAAAGATGGAGAAGCTCTTATACAGTCAGCAAAAACAAGACTGGGAGCTGATTATGGCTGAGATCATGAACTCCTTATTGCCAAATTCAGACTTAAATTGAAGAAAGTAGGGAAAACCACTGGACCATTCAGGTATGACCTAAATCAAATCCCTTACAATTATACAGTGGAAGTGACAAATAGATTCAAGGGATTACACCTGATAGAGTGGCTGAAGAAGTATGGACGGAGGTTTGTGTGTGACATTATACAGGAGGCAGTGATCAAGACCATCGCCAAGAAAAAGAAATGCAAAAAGGCAAAATGGCTGTCCGAGGAGGTCTTACAAATAGCTGAGAAAAGAAAAGATCCAAAAGGCAAAGGAGAAAAGGAAAGATATACCCATTTGAATGCAGAGTTCTAAAGAACAGCAAGGAGAAATAAGAAAGCCTTCTTCAGTGATCAGTGTAAAGAAATAGAGGAAAACAATAAAATGGGAAAGACCAGAGATCTCTTCAAGAGAATTAGAGATTCTTCAAGGGAATATTTCCTGTAAAGATGGGCACAATAAAGGACAGAAAAGGTATGGACCTAACAGAAGCAGAAGATATTAAGAAGAGGTGGCAAGAATACACAGAAGAACAACACAAAAAAGATCCTCATGACCCAGATAACCATGATGGTATAATCACTCACCTAGAGCCAGACATCCTGGAATGTGAAGTCAAGTGGGCCTTAGGAAGCATCACTATGAACAAAGCTAGTGGAGGTGATGGAATTCCAGTTGAGTTATTTTAAATCCTAAAAGATGGTGCTGTGAAAGTGCTTCACTCAATATGCCAGCAAATTTGGAAAACTCAGCAGTGGCCACAGAACTGGAAAAGGTCTGTTTTCATTCCAATCCCAAAGAAAAGCAATGCCAAAGAATGTTCAAACTACCACACAATTGCACTCATCTCACATGCTAGCAAAGTAATGCTCAAAATTCTCCAAGCCAGGCTTCAACAGTATGTGAACTGTGAACTTCCAGATGTTCAAGCTGTATTTAGAAAAGGCAGAGGAACCAGGGATCAAATTGCCGACATCTGTTGGACCATCAAAAAAGCAAGAGGGTTCCAGAAAACATCTATTTCTTCTTTATTGCCTATGCCAAATCTCTTGACTGTATGGATCACAACAAACTGTGGAAAATTCTGAAAGAGATGGGAATACCAGACCACCTTACCTGCCTCCTGAGAAATCTGTATGCAGGTCAAGAAGCAACAGTTACAACTGGACATGAAACAACAGACTGATTCCAAATTGGGTAAGGAGTACGTCAAAGCTATATGTTGTCATTCTGCTTATTTAACTTGTATGCAGAGTACATCAAGAGAAATGCTGGGCTGGATGAAGCACAAGCTGGAATCAAGACTGCCAGGAGAAATATCAATAACCCCAGATATGCACATGACACCACCCTTATGGGAGAAAGCAAAGAGAAACTAAAGAGCTTTTTGATTAAGCTGAAAGACGAGAATGAAAAAGCTGGCTTAAAACTCAACATTCAGAAAACTAAGATCATGGCATCCAGTCCCATTACTTTATGGCAAATAGATGGGAAAACAGTGAGAGACTTTATTTTTGGGTTGGGAGGGGGCTCCAAAATGACTGCAGATGGTGACTGCAGCCATGAAATTAAAAGACTCTTGCTCCTTGGAAGAGAAGTTATAACCAACCTAGATAGCATATTAAAAACCAGAGACATTACTTTGCCAACAGAGGTCCATCTAATCAAAGCTATGGTTTTTCCAGTAGTCATGTACAGATGCGAGAGTTGGACTATAAAGAAAGCTTAGCACCAAAGAATTGATGCTTTTGAACTGTGGTGTTGGAGAAGACTCTTGAGAGTCCTTTGGACTGCAAGGAGATCCAGCCAGTCCATCCTAAAGGAAATCAGTCCGAATATTCATTGAAAGGACTGATGCTGATGCTGGGAAATATTGAAGGCGGGAGAAGGGCACAACAGAGGATGAGTTGGCCCATGGGGTCGCAAAGAGTCGGACACAACTGAGGGACTGAACTGAACTTGATGATTGTTTAGAATCTTTGCATTTCTTCTTGGAATGTAAAAAACTTAGAGAGCAACCTGGATTATGCCCTAAGATTTTAAATGCAGTACAAAGAAATGAGAAGCACATTGCCATTTCACAGACTATTCCTGAGGGGTCCTTCACCAATCAGTAGCATACTTTGTGGAGATCATAGTGTCTTCTGCCAAGACAAGTTGCCATACTTGTTTTTTTCTGCTCCTCCAGGAGACAGCAGTCACACTGTATCTTTACACTTTTACTTTCATGTATTTATCTCCATCTTGTCCCCAAAAGAATTTAAGGCAGCTGTATAGAAACCATATAGTAAGGTAAATTTAAAACAGGGAAAGAAAACAGTTTAAAAAACAAATAAAGATGAAAATAAGTAAAAATTTAATTTGAGCCAAGAGTGAGGTTACTGGACCAAATGTATATAATTGGGTCTGTGTATTTGCTTCCTGGTGTACCACAGGTTTAGGTCAGACATTTGAAACAGCCAGTGTAATGAGTGAAACGTGGCATGTTGCACATTGTATGTACTTTATGACATAAGAAGAGTCTTTAATGAGATTAACGTCTGTTTGCACTAAAATAAATATAAACTTTTTTATTATAGGCAAGTGAACAAGATATCCTTAAATATCTGATTAAATGGGGTGAGCATCAGTTAATGAAGAGAATAGCAGACAGAGGTAAGCTCAGAAAACTAGCTTGCAACTGTAAGTTTTTCCCAAAAGTTACTAAAGTGTATGCTGCACATCAGTCTTGACAGTTACCACTGTTGCCTGGTGAAAATAGAAATATTTACAATCAGTAAAATCCTTTAGTGGAAAGGGTATACTTGGTTAGAAATAAACATATCAGAAAGTTTAATTTTGCACTTTAAACTGTAACTCTTAATATTCTCTTTCTGTGTGTTTAATAATGTATGTTGAATGATTTATAAAAGTATTAAAGTGTAGTTTTTCAATTAATGAGTAAAGTGTTACAAAGGCATGTTGTTGATGAAAATATTTTAGAATTAGGTGGTAGTGATAAGTACATAACATTCTAAATGTACTAAAAGCCACTACATTGTACACTCTAAAATGGTTAAAATGGTAAATTTTATGTTATGTGAATGTTGCTTGAGAAAAAAAAATATATGACTACCAAAGGGAAGCATATTTGCTGTTTATTTGAATTTTTTGTGAAAGGTAAAGGAGAAATGGTACTTCTGCATGGCCTCCAAGTAGGGGATACTGCAGAAGAGATGCAAGCACCACGTGTCGCTCGTGATCTTAACTGTGGGAGCTTGTGCTTATGTAGCAATCACATCTATATCTAGGGTGAGCCCACCCACCTGTGTGACTTCCTTCGTATAATTTTGTGTTTGTCTATATAGTGAACCCAAATCAAAATATTTTAATTAAAAAAATTAAATGCAGGTTTCCCTTTTCTCTCATTTTTGACAGCTTTATATAGATAAATTTACATACCATAAAGTTTATGTTTGAAGTGTTCAAGTCAGTGTTTTTTAGTATACTTAGAGTTGTTCTTCTCACATTTTAAAATATTTTTAAAAAGTAAAGCTGAACCTGCCTTCAAATCATTTTATAGTGTTCCTTTAATATACTGCTGCCAAACTCTAGGAAACAAAAGCAGTCCTCCTATCTTAATTCTAATTTTATCTGTGGCCTGCAGTTTCAGGCCTTTAATCGAAGCCTTTCACAGTTTCAGATTTGAAATTTTTTAAATATAAAAACCACTACTGTTAATTTGGGACATTTTTGAAATGCCAGTATGCAGCCTATGCTGCTGTTTTACAGATTCTAAATTTGCAAATTCACCTACTTGCTAAAATTTATTTATGATCCCCAAATCAGTACTCATGACACTTTTAGTCATTTGCAGAGATGCACAGAATGACATACGTTTCCAGCTTATGGTAGAGCAAAGTGATACTCTGCCATCTTCAATGTTCAAACAAGTGTCCTTTTCATAGTCTTTATAGTGCTGTGTTTTTTACATCTTAATAGGATTTTCTGGTAAACCCCACTGTCTAAGATAGCCTCCAAGTGTAATACTATTAATACTGTCTAGTGTTCCTAAGTCCAAGAGGGCTATGATGCGCCTTATGGAGAAAATATGTGTTAGATAAGCATTGTTCAGGTGCATGAGTTACAGTGCTGTTGGCTTTGAGCTCATTGTTAATGAATCAACAATATATACTAACAAGGTGTCCTTAAACAGAAACATACATAAAACAAGGCTTTGTCCTCATTGGCTGACAAAAGTATTGTGACCAGAGGCTCAAAGGAACCTAACTGTGTGTTTCCCTTAGAAGCAATGGTTCAGTATTCACTAATTGTTGTGGTGGCTTTATAGAACAATACCACCCCAATGCATATAGTGCTCCATAATCATCAAAGGCTTGTTTATTTGATGTAAAGCTGGTAATGATATGCCGTATTTATTTTGGGCAGATAATGAGCATCCTTGATAAAATTTCCATTGTTTCATGGTTTTCTGGCTGGGGTAGAATGGGAGGCTCTTCCACAGAGATGAGAAGGACACTGCACGAACCAGACTGCACCTTTGTCTCTGTCACTTTCACGGATAAGGTTTCTGCCCTTACCTGGTACATATCTGGGGGTTTCATGTAATATTATGTTTGAAAACAGGACACCACTACTTGGAGAAAAAATTTCTTTTGAAAAGCAGTGCCTTATATACATATTGAATCCAAAGCATAACAAGGCAAGAACAAAAACCCTTTTCCACACACTGGCAACAATTTTAATAAGCCTGTCAAAAAACAATATCTCTTTATCACATTATTTAAGGGAAAATACCAGTTTACCTGTAGTGTTTGTGGGAAAAATCCAGCGTTTATATTTTGAATGATAAAGATCTTATTTTTAAGCAAAAAAAAAAAAAAATATATATATATATATATATAGCTCCCTAGTTTAAAGATATGATTAAAAATTCCTCAAATATGCTGTTTTCCTTCCCACCTGACTATCAAAAACCATATATATACTTCAGATCTTCCTCTTCCACTAAAACCCCATGAAAAAAACATTTATTCTCTGCTCTGGACAGTGGAATATATTACACATGAACTTTTATGCATTAATATTTCTGTGGAAATTTAGGAGACTCATAAAATTCTTAATATTACACATGAACTTTTATGCATTAATATTTCTGTGGAAATTTAGGAGACTCATAAAATTCTTAAAGTTAAATAGAGTGTACATTAGGTTTTGCTGCTTTAAGGTATCAGGTGATATAATTTTAGATACTCATTAAATTCCTATTAAATCTATATAGTAGCCTAATGAGCATACTCATAACTTACAGTTACCAGAAATAACATTTGTTCTGTATTACCCTTATTGTAAGTTGTATTAAGATAAAAAAAACTAGCCCCAAAAGTGAGAAACATTAAGAAAAAGACCTTGATCAAACTAGATTTTAATAGATTGTTTTTCTCCTTTGAGTTAGTATGCAGAAAAGAATTCTGTCTTCTTTAATGCAGAACAATTGTAAAGAATGTTACCGTACTATTGACACCATGCTTTTTCTTTATCCAAGAATATCTCTATTAGGGAAACTTCTTAAGCCATATAAGTAATTTATGTATAGCACTTTTTAGAGCAGGTAAATTTAGTATAGAGGATTACTGAAAGTATACTTAGAGAAGAAAGAGAGCCTTTCTCTGGGAATTTGAATTTGGGTGGAGACTTCTCATTTTCCGTTTCTGTCATAGAGCCAAACTTACTGAGTGGCACTGCTCACAGTGTGAACAAGAGAGGTGTGAAAAGACGGGACCTGGACATTGAAGAGCTTAGAGAGATCCTTTCCTCTCTCTTACCTTTTGTGCGAATTGAACACATCTTGCCTATAAACAGTGAAGTCCTAAGTGATGCAGTAAGTATCTTTCTTCATTTATCCCTCTCATGAAAATAATATGTCTTTTCTTTTAATCCTTGTAAATAATTTCTCCTAATGGAGTATCGTGAGACTAAACTCCATGAAGACACAGATGTCTGTTTTGTACTGTGTTATGTCCCCAGTATCTGGCACATGGCACAAATAAATATTTGGTGGATGAGACTTGAGTTGGGTGTATCAGTCTTACTTTTGCAAAAATATAGTCTCTAAATGGAGTTAATCCAGCAATTTATCAGTGTAGATCAAGTAGTCCTCATTTTAAATGGAAAGAGTAGAAGTTACTTTGGAGACTTTCTTAAGAATAGCAGTAAAATCAGAGAGCAAGAGAGGAAGAGATTGGTTCAGTGTAAAAGGGATAAATGAATCCTGTAATTGTGTTTCAGGTAAAAATTAATGGAGCTGATTGATCACGTTACTTTCACAGTTTTTATGTGAATTTTTTTAGACTATAAGAATTGCTCCAATTAATGGTTGACAGCCTGGAGGAGGAAATGGCAACCCACTCCAGTATTCTTGCTTGGAGAATTCCATGGATGGTGAAGCCTGGTGGGCTGCAGTCCATGGGGTTGCAAAGAGTCAAACACAACTGAGCGACTTTTGCTACTACTATGGTTGGGAAAAATACTCTTCACAGATTGGTTTATGACTTTAATAAGATACTGTAAACGTAATAGTTTTTTCCAACTGCACAGAAACATTGTAAAAGTCATCTAGAAAAAAACTGATAAGAATTTTTTTAGTTCTAAAAGAAAAAAGAAAAATAAGGAGTGATAATAAAGGGCCAGCTTAAAACAAAATATTAAAAAAACTAAGATCATGGCATCTGTCCCCATTACTTCATGGCAAATAGAAGGGGAAAAGTGGAAGTAGTGACAGATTTCCTCTTCTTGGGCTCCAAAATCACTGCTGATGGTGACTGCAGCCATGAAATCAGAAGACAGTTGCTTCTTGACAGTAAAACTATGAAAAACCTAGACATATATTGAAAAGCAGAGATATTACTGTGCTGAGAAAGGTCTGTATAGTCAAGGCTATGATCTTCCCAGTGGTCACATACACTTGTGAGAGCTGGACAGTAAAGAAGGCTGAGCGCCAAAGAATTGATGCCTTTGAACTGTGGTGCTGGAGAAGACTCCTGAGAGTCCCTTGGATAGCATGGAAATCAAACCAGTCAATCTTAAGGGAAATCAACCCTGAATACTCATGGGAAGGACTGATAACTGAAGCTGAAGCTCCAGTATTTTGGTCATCTGATGCAAACAGCTGACTCATTGGAAAAGTCTCTGATGCTGGGAAAGATTGTGGGCAGAGGAAGAAGAGGGTGTCAGAGGATGAGATGGCTGGATAGCATCACCAGTGCAATGAAGATGAACTTGGGCAAACTTCAGGAGATGATGAGGGACAGGGAAGCCTGGCGTGCTGCAGTCCATGGGGGTCACAAAAATGTCAGACATGATTGGGTAACCGAACAACAACTCTTCCATAATGTAAAATGTATTTTAAAACTCTTAAGAGTCAGTCTGTGATGCTAGCATAATAGAGAAGACAAAACAGCGCAGAAGAAGATGCTAATTAATATAAGAATTAAACATATAATAAGCAAGCTATCACAAACCATGCTAAAGTAAGCTATCAGTGGGGGAGGGAAGAAATGTGCTTTAAGTTAAATCCTCATTTCACTTGCACACAAAATTAATCCCTATTAGATTGAAGAATTTGAAACATGGAAAAACTAGAAGAAAACAAATATTTATGGAACCTCTGATTAAAAGGATGTTCAGTGTCACTAGTAAGCACACATAAAGAAAGCAAAATAAGACAAAAAGTTACCACTTTTTTACCTATTAGGTCACTAATTTTTGAAATAGTATTACTGGTCTGATGGGGAAGTGTAGCTGGTACATTGGTAGCATCATCGTTAAGTATATTTGGAAATAACCTAAATGTCTAATAACAGGGGAAGTAAGTTATAGCATAACTATTTGACACAGTATTTTGCTGTCCTAAAAAAAATATGTACTTTTATATATTCTAAAATTTATTTAGGTAAAAATGTATCTAAAAAAGATTGGAAGGAAATACATCTACAGTACTACACTTATAACAAATTAGAGTTAGGATTTTTTTGCCTATTTTCAAAATATATCTAATGCTATATTTTATTAGTTAAACATAATTTTAATGCACCAATGAGATGTTTATTATTATATTTAACAAGAATAATACTAGAAACAATATTTGGTTTCATTTAAAATCTGGGACTAAAACCAGATACAATTTGGTTCAGAAAAATACTTTAGAACTTTTGTTTAATAGATTTAGAAAATACATAGCTCTGTTGTTAATATCCCATGCTTAACACATAATAAGTAAAGTGAAAGTTGCTCAGTCATGTCTGACTCTTTGCAAGCCCATGGACTATACAGTCCATGAAATTCTCTAGGCCAGAATACTGGAGTGGGGAGCTTTTCCCTTCTCCAGGGGATCTTCCCAACTCAGGAACTGAAGCCAGGTCTCCCATATTGCAGGCAGATTCTTTACCAGCTGAGCCACAAGGGAAGCGCAAGAATACTGGAGTGGGCTATCCCTTATCCAGCGGATTTTCCCAACCCAGGAATTGAACTGGGGTCTCCTGCATTGCTGGCAGATTCTTTACCAACTGAGTTATCAGGGAATCCCAACACATAATAAGTTCCCAGTAAAAGTTTACTAATATTGGTTGTTAGCCATAGTGCTCGTGTAGTATATGTTAAGCACTGTGCCAGGTGCCTTTTATGTTCCTCACATCATTTCCTCCTCACAGCCACCTCAGGGCTAAAGTACTTGATTTATATTCTCCTGTCATAGATGTTGGAGAAGGCAATGGCACCCCACTCCAGTACTCTTGCCTGGAAAATCCCATGGATGGAGGAGCCTGGTAGGCTGCAGTCCATGGGGTCGTGAAGAGTAGTCGGACACGACTGAGGGACTTCACTTTCACTTTTCACTTTCATGCATTGGAGAAGGAAATGGCAACCCACTCCAGTGTTCTTGCCTGGAAAATCCCAGGGACAGCGGAGACTAGGTGGGCTGCTGTCTATGGGGTCGCACAGAGTTGGACACGACTGAAGTGACTTAGCAGCAGCAGCAGCAGCATAGATGTGGAAACAACAGGACCACCGCATTTAGTTAGTCCTGCAGTGTCCCATCTCCAGGGCTAATTCAGGGTCCTTAAGGTGAGGCTCAGGTAAGAGGAGATGTCCATGGCCACATGGCTGTCGAATGGAGAGTTAAGGTTTGAGCCAAGTTCTTTCCTTAGAGCCCCTGCCCCTATCACTGTGCAGACTGGCTATCTTCGTACTGTAGATACAGGCCCAAGAATGTGCTTGTTTTGTCTTGTGGAGGATAGATTGGGGGAGGAATCAATTCCTAGATGAGTAAGGAAAAAAATCGGTTCTATTTTAGAGTTCTGAAAGTTAGCCTGACTCATATTTTTAATTAATATAACTCTTGTTTTTAAAATATCATTTCTCTATTTAAAGAAAAATGGAAAGTTGTACCTTTTTATGGCTTTCTGAATCCTTTAAACACTTTTAAACATTCAAATTATGTCTAAGTTTCATGTGCATTCCTAAGTTCATATTTAAATGGTGAAGTTTGAGCATGTTGACTTATAGGTATAATTATTTTTATCTTAGTAATATTGTGCTACACAAATGTCTGTTTCTCTAAAAAATAATTTATTTTTCAAGATGAAAAGAGGCTTGATTAGTACTCCTCCATCAGATATGCTTCCTACAACAGAAGGTGGAAAGTCAAATGCCTGGTTACGGCAAAAAAATGCTGGAATCTATGTTCGTCCTCGGCTGTTCTCTCCCTACGTAGAAGAAGCGAAGGTAAGATATTAAACTACTTTATTATGAACTATAAACACAAAGATATCTATTGTAGTATCACTTAAATATTTGGAAATAGCCTAATAAGGAAAGTGAAAGTAAATTCTGCTTTGACTTCTCACCAGAGTAGTTTAATTATGTTTAATGTTTAATTATCAAGCATGTTTTTATATTTATAACTTAAATCATATTAAGTTGTATTTTACATTTTTCTCATCTTAGTTTTTCTTGCAAACTCTTAGCTTGGAAAAAACTTCTTCATTTTACTGAAATGGTCATCAGTATGTTGCTATCTTCAGGGTGGGAAAAATGTTTGAAAGAAGACTGCAAACATATTTTCTTCCTTTTGTAAACTAAAGAAATGCCATGACTTCCTATAACATATTTCTGTAGTGGGTGACTGTTGGAAATTGTATTTAGCGTTCAAAAAAGTGTACAAGCTAAAACAAAATTTCAGGCCTATTAAATTAAAAGTTGGCATTATATTATATTGTATTGCCATTTATAACATAACTCTCCAAGTAAATATGATAAATACTGCAGTATAAAATACTGCAGTTTTATTAGACGTGTTCAGCCGAGGCGCTTCGATGTGACCTTTTGAGAAACTGACAGTCTTTGAAAGTCAGAAATCACCTTTAAGCTTAATGAAATGAATTAACAGGCAAAATAATGTGTTTGGATATAGAAACATAGTTACCTTAAAATTTTTCTCCCTTTTATTTGTTGGAGTCAGTTCAGTTCAGTTCAAGTCGCTCAGTCGTGTCTGACTCTTTGCAACCCCATGAATCACAGCACGCCAGGCCTCCCTGTCCATCACCAACTCCCGGAGTTCACTCAGACTCACATCCATCGAGTCAGTGATGCCATCCAGCCATCTCATCCTCTGTCATCCCCTTCTCTTTCTGCCCCCAATCCCTCCCAGCATCAGAGTCTTTTCCAATGAGTCAACTCTTTGCATGAGGTGGCCAAAGTACTGGAGTTTCAGCTTCAGCATCATTCCCTCCAAAGAAATCCCAGGGCTGATCTCCTTCAGAATGGATTTGTTGGAGTATCCCTAGTTTAAAATACATATATGAAAGGATTTGTGAGAGATTTATTGATGAGGTTGATAATCTACTCCTTATTGAGTAATTGACACTTTGAAAATGAAAGTTGCTCAGTGTCTGACTCGGTAGCCTGCCTGACTTCTCTGTCCATGAAATTCTCCAGGCAAGAATACTGGAATGAGTGGCGAGGATCTTCCTAACCCAGGAATCAACCGGGGTCTCCTGCATTGCAGGCAGATTCTTTACCACCTGGGAAGCAATTGACACTTTAAATAATTGTAAAACGGTGAGGTGGGCGGGGGAGGCAGAATGGTTGGGTCAGGTCTTTCTGAAATAAGTCCAGTGCCTAAAGTCACTCAAGGAGGTGAGGCCTCTGTGGAAGGTTGAGTCTAGTGCTAAAAGGTCCATAATAAACTAGATCTCCCCTCCTTTCTGCTGTCTCAAAGTACAGCAGCCGCAAGCTGATCAGACAGCCCTCCTGTACCCATGCATACGTGGATAAATGCCCATAGTAAATGTGGAGAATGGTTTTACATTATGCCATTTTGACCATTCTGCAGTTTGCTGAAGTGGATTCATCTGAAGCTTATTTAACAAGTGTTTATATATAGGTCTGTTTAATTTAATATCAGTCTTTAATATTTTATATTTTGAGCATTTCCTTTTTTTTTTTTTTTGAGCATTTCTTATTGGCTAGGATATTTAGTCCATATTTACATTGTTTTCTTTACTGTGACTTTATGTATAATTTTACTTCTGATTAATTTTATATCCCTTCTTCAAATTTCAAATACTCCTGTTAAAAGCATACTTTTCAGAAAATGATTATTTCTTTTCAAAGATGCTCCAGAAAACTCCTTTAAACATTGAAGAGGTAGGGAAAAAATTAAAGAGGTTAGAGTACTGTCTCCTTTTACCACTAATTTTAGGCTGTATACACTGGAAACAGTAAATTAATTCCCTTTTTATGTGATGATGGCAGTAATCTTTCTCTAAATGTGATGTAACAAAGGTGTAAGGTTGACTAACTCTGTTAATACTGAATTGTTTTCAGTCAGTGCTAGACGAGATGATGGTGGAACAAACAGACCTTGTGCGTTTGCGAATGGTTAGAATGTCCAACGTGCCAGACACGCTTTACATGGTCAGCAACGCCGTGCCTCAGTGCTGCCACATGATCAGCCACCAGCAGATCAGCAGCAACCAGTCAAGCCCTCCTTCAGTGGTAGCAAACGAAATCCCAGGTAAGGCAGTTAACCTTGTGAATAGTCTGATCATATTCTGTAACCCCTCTATGCATGCTGATTCTTTCCACCTTCCAATACCCTTTAGGCATTGTTCTCATTAAAAAAGAAATTCTTATAAGCTAAGTTTTTTGTTTTGTATTTTGTTTTACAGTAACAAATGTGTGCAGTTTTTCAGTTTAGCTCAGGGTTTCTCAGCCTTGGCCCTCTTGACCATTAGGGTTGGATAGTTCTCTGTTGTGGAGGCTGTCCTTTGCATTGTAGGGTGTTCAGCGGCATCCCTGGCCTGTACTCACTAGATGCCAGTTGCACATGTGTTTACATGTGCATGCACCCACACACACCTTGTGACAGCCGCATGAAAGCATTTGTATGTCTCTGCACATTTGTATGTCTCTGCACATTGCCACATGTGCCTGTGGGGCAGTATTACCACCTGTTGAGAACCACTGGTTTAGAGAAATTCAGATTTTTCATCACCATAGGGTGTTTCTCATAAGATTCTTTGGGGAGAGTACTATCAACTTAGATCTTCAAGTCTATATATGCCCTCTCAAAATGTGATTGCCATTGGTTTCTGGGAGATCCAGTTTCCCAGGATCTGCTTTGTGAATGTTATATGCATTGTAATTCAGGCTTCCATCTTATTGTCTATTGATCGAGGCATAATTGTCACGTCCAAAAACATCTGAGTGTCAGTTAGTGCTGACGTTAACCAAATGGCTATCATGTTAGTTTCTAAAACAAGAAAATCCACAGAGATCTAGGGGGTCAGAAATGTATAGCCCTTGCCCGTTACCATTGCAGGAGTCCAAAAAATCAGCAAACTACAGCATTACTGGAAATGATGCTATGCATTTTTTGCTGAGAAGTCTCCGTTTCAATTAAGGATAGTAAAAGACATAACAACAGAACTTTCAATTGAACACATTCATTTTATTCCAGAAATAATCTCTGATCGGTTGTTGCCTTATCAGATTTGACCACTGTGTATTTATTTAATAAAGTGTCCATTGGATAAACAGTATGAAGAGAAGTATTTCTGTAGCTGGTTTGTGCAGCTTTTGAACCTTTGGTAATTATCATGGACTTTATCAACTTCAGTTAATACAATTGAGTAGCAATATAATTTAACCTTAGAACTCACTCTCAAAAGCCCAAAGAGATCTACAATTAAGTATGCTCAGAAAAATAGGACTTGTCTTTCTGTTGTTTAATGAGACGTGGCCCTATGCTTGTACCATCAATATTCTCCCTTCCTCGCTTACCATGCTAATGTAAGGTGTCTAGCTTTTGGAGAAGACTCCTGGGCACATGTTCTGGCTCTGCCACTTTGTATGACTTTGGACAAGACATTTACTTCCCTGAGCATTAATTTCCTCATCTGTGAAATGAGGATATCTCCTTTCTAGGGTTTTTGTGAAGACTTAAGGAAGCTCTGTGAGTAATATGGAGTTTGCATGGCACAAAGTAAGCACTCAGTAAACAGTAGCTCCCTTTTCCCAGAATTAATAATCAGTGACCACTCAAGTCATTTTGTCTCATAGATACTTAAAGAGATGGTCCCCTCTTCCCCAGCCCTCTGCTGCTTCCTTAGTCCAGGTTCCTAACCTGTGAACCTGTCTCTAACCTTACTCCCACTCTGGCCTTTATACCAGGGTGTGGCAGACATCTTCTGTGAAGGGCTAGGTAGTCAATATTTTGGGCTTTGTGGGATATGCAGTCTCTATTGCACTGTGCTCAGCTCTGCCGTCATAGGCCAAAGGCAGCCATACGCAATACCTAAATGGATGAGTGTGGCTGTGAGCCAATAAAACTTTATTTACAAAAACAGGTGGCAGAGTGGTTTTAGCCTACAGGCGATAGTTTGCCAACCCTTGCTTTCCACTCCTCTCAGAATGCACTTACCACAACACAACTCAGATCCTCTCATTCCCCCACACAAGCAACTGCCCATTGTTCCCCAGATACAAATTAAATTCCTTATCATGACACAGAGAGTCATTTATGGTCTGCCACTACCCTTCTTTCTAGCCTTCTCTCCTATTACCCTTCTTGCTTGTACCGTCTACTGGCTGTGCCATCCGATTGTGCCTTGCTGTCTCTCACTTGCATGTTGTACGCGTGCCTTGTCCTTCTGCAGAAAAGGACCAGAAAATCTTGGCTCCAGGTTATTTGCCAGCCTGGTTTTCTCTCATTCTTCAAGTCTCCATTCAGAGCTCACCTTGTCCAGGAAGCCTTCCCTGCCTGCTTCCAGTCTGGACTGGGGGCCCCTTCCTCCAATTCCTTCAGTGTCCTTTGCACATCTTTCTCTACGATCACTGACGGCCCTCTGCTGTGCTGGTTTACTTTGTTTACTTCATTAAAACCAGAGCTTTGTAAGGATAGGGATCACGTCTTTTGTTCTGTGCACCCTAATACCTGAGTCGAAGCCCTGGTGCATAGTCAGGACTCAAAAAATTATTTGAATAAAAGAGTGAATATATTTAAAAGACTTTTGAAATATCCTGAGATTCAGCAGAGAATATATGCAAGTAAAATTGTATTTAGGCTGTGAACTCATAATGCAGTTGAGGGGCTCTTTGGTATGACTAAAAGCCTTTGGGGCACTGTGAAATTTAAAACCCTAAAAAATAATTAGATGCGTATAAATTACTATCTTTCCTGGGAATTAAAATACTATCAAAAATTTATGAGGATGCAAAACACATGCTCTTTTTTTTTGCACTCAGTAGGTGGTCTTGTGCAGCTCAGGCATTGTGCCTACAGACTGTCTCTCTTCTTGCAGTTCCTCGCCTCCTCATCATGAAGGACATGGTCAGACGCCTGCAGGAGCTGCGGCACACTGAGCAGGTGCAGAGGGCCTACGCGCTCAACTGCGGGGAGGGCGCCACGGTCAGCTATGAAATTCAGATCCGCGTGTTAAGGGAGTTCGGGCTTGCCGATGCTGCAGCAGAACTCTTGCAGGTGGGAAGCAGCCCTCCACTACCTAAAACAGGGAATCTTGAGTTAGATTGTCAGCTGTTATTAATAATGAAAATATTGTGGTATTCTTTTGGATTTTGCGACGTTGGTGTTATTTGTCATATTTTGAAATTTGCGGTTTGTGATTTCTAAGTCTAGATAGTCAGCTTTGTACCTGAAAAAAATAAAATAGAAGGAGCCTTGACTGTAACTCAGACAGTATTTTCAGACATCCCAGGGAGCCCTCATAGCATGTCCTTTTCTTTTGTACGTGCTTTTTCAACTGTCCCTGGTGTCTTGGGTGACCTGAAAGCCCTCAGTGAGAGGCAGTATGGTACAGTGGATAGGGCACAGGCTCTGGAGTGAGAACTGGTTTTATATCCTGCAGTGCTGCTTACCAGTTAGTTAACTTAGAGAGAGTTATATAACCTGTCTGAGCATCAGTTTCTTTACCTGTAAAGTGAATTGTGAAGGTAAGAGTGGCTGTATGTAAAGCAGCTGTGTCTCTTGCACATAATAAGCACATAAATGGTGGCCCCTAAAAGCTCATGGTGAGTACACCCAAGAGTGAGAAAGAGAAAGAGAGAACATTCTGCTGCTTTTCTCTCCCTGGTTTGGTCATTAGATTTCAGGTTGTGACCTACTACATCCTTAACAGACCTTCCAGATGCCCCCGCTTTCCTCCTCTCTCCTCCCTTTTACAAGAAGTTTTTTTGCACGATAGTTCAAACCACATAAGCATGAGAATCAAAGAATGAGTAGAGTGCTTTTTTTTTTTTTACTAGCAGGAAGAAACCCAATTCTAGTAATTATTTAGTACAAAAAATAGTAGTATTTTTGTATAAAATGTGTAATCTTCACAACTAAAGCAGAGACTAAAATAAAATTTAATTTCATCTGGTCAAGTGATTGCATTGTTTTCATGCCACTGACTGCAAACCATTTTAGCCTGAGTTTTCAAAGGGGAACGTGGTATGGTAGCCCTAGGCAAGGAGCAGACCATTTGTAGGTTCTTGATTTTCAATTTTTACTGTAGTTTCCATCCCTACAATAGTCTTGTTTTCTGTTCATTTCTGTTCTCTGTGCCATTCTAAATTGTATCTTAATTTGGTCTCTTAAATGTGTAAGTTGTATAATTTAAGTATCCCCATGTTTATCAAAATATTAATCAAACTTATTTCTACATAATAGTATTTTGTAGTTTTTATTTCAGACTGAATGCGTACAGATGTTTTATCAGAAAGTTCTAGGAGGATCTTCACTTATATGCCTTTTTTTCTTTTGGTTTTTAATGGTAATTTTATTTTCTTAGGAAAGATATTTGAATTAGGTTTTATTTCCTGTTTTTTATCATCACATAATTTGCAAGAGATTACTGACCTGCTTTCTGGGGCATTCAGCTAAGCAGCTCTCCTTGATAGCTGTACTTTAAGTTACGGAGGCTGCACTCTACTGTTTTACACCGTTTTTAAGGTATTTTTTCCTTGAGCTTCAAGCCTAGAAAAATATGTTGTGCTTTTTACTGAATGTGGTTTTCTTAGGTACTCACTTAACTCTCTCAGCTTGTAAATTTCTGTCCAGGAAATCTGCTAACAAATATCTTAACTTTTTCCCCCTCCATTCTTTCTTAGAATCCTCACAAATTCTTTCCTGATGAACGATTTGGAGATGAAAGTCCACTCTTGACAATGAGACAGTCTGGGAGATGTCGAGTCAACAGCACCCCCACTACAGAAACCATGTTTACAGATCTGGACTCTTTCGTGGCCTTCCATCCACCCTTACCCCCTCCACCGCCTCCCTACCACCCGCCAGCGACCCCAATCCATAACCAGCTCAAAGCAGGCTGGAAGCAAAGACCTCCCAGTCAGCATCCTTCACGTTCGTTTTCTTATCCCTGTAATCACTCACTGTTTCACTCCAGAACAGCCCCTAAAGCTGGCCCCCCTCCAGTCTACTTGCCAGGTGTGAAAGCAGCGGCCCCTGATTGTACCAACACCACAGGACTGGGGAGACAGACGGTGGCCGCCGCCGCCGCCGCCGCCGCCTCAGCAACAATAGCATCTGAAAAACAAGTGGTAAGTTCGCACTTCAGTGATTTACCTAAAGTTAAAAGTCTCTGGAATGTTAAAAGCAATTTCCTAGGCCCCAGGACCCCCTTCCTGGGACTCAGGAGTGCACAGAGTGTTACTGACAAGCTGAAAGCATAGACTTAAGGATTGTGGAACTTGGAGAGAAAAAGAGAGTGTAGGTGGATGAGAAAGTCCAGAGAAAAGAGACAAGATGTGTATGGTGGGAAGAAGCGAGTGCCTTCCCTTATGTTCGTGTGCAGGTGTCTGGACAGGGTGAAGTTACTGGGCAACACAGGTGATGTTGTTACTGGTTTCATAGTGCACTCTTCAAGCACATGTCTAGAGTCTGTTCTTGCCCTCTATTCTGTAGAGTCTGCTATTCTCCCAAAGGCTTTGGTGGGGCCGGAAGGGGAAGCTACTTGTAGCTGAGCATACCATCAGGAACAGTGTGGCAGGAGACTCTCCATTCATAAAATAGGCAGAATATTAACCCTCATGAGTGTCTCTGCCTCTAGCAAGCTGTTTGATCAGAGCACTCATTTCATTGGAAATCACAGTTGCCAGCGCTAGTTGCTAGTAAATTAAGCAAGACTTCCTTGCTTGATCTTGCACTGCATTTAAGGTTGAATTTCTGTTGTATATAATACATTTGAAAAAAAACAGTATTGATTTTTAAGTCTTCCTGCTTAGTCATACATTATCAGCATTCAACATAAGAGATAAAAGATACATATATTAGTTCAGGGAGTCTTCACTGAAAGATGACTGGACTAGCTTGAGTCAAATTATGGTCCTTCCTCACCTTTTACCCTTCTGCCTGTTCTCCCTGCTATCCACTCCAACCCCTCAAAAAAGAAGAAATAACAAAGGTTAATAGTGTTGGATAAACCCAATTTCCATCTTATCGGCCTGGCCCTCAGTGCCACAGTTACAAAAGTTCTACTACTTTATAATTAAATAAAACTCCCTTTGAAGGTAATTTATCTGTATGTTCCTTGCACTCCCGATTATAATAATGAAAAACTGGAAACTGCCTTAAGGTCTCACAGTGGAAGAATAGTTAAGCGGTCATGCCTCATCAATACAGTGGAATAGTATCCAGTAATTTAAATAGAAATCTCAAAATTTAGTGACAGTATTATATATGCACTAAATTTTATGAAAATTAATATATGTGCAAAATAAAAAGGTGCGAGAACTGCTTCAAAATGTTAATAACAGTGGTTATCTCAGTCCGGAAGGTTTGGGGTTTTGTGGGGGGTTTTTGCCTTATAGTTTTCTATATTTTTATTATTCTTAAAATTAAGCATATATTTTTTTAATGAGGAAACAAAATCAGTGAACATCATTTGAAAAAGAGGGAGTCACAGGGCTTTTTCTTTTTAACCTTCCCCCTGTTTTGTTTCTGTTTGCAGTGCACACAACCTGTGCTAAACGATCTAATGCCAGATATTGCCATGGGTGTATCCACGCTGTCACTCAAGGACAGGAGGCTTCCAGAACTTGCTGTGGACACAGAATTAAGCCAGGCAGTTTCTGAAGTAGGACCAGGGCCTCCCCAGCATCTATCATGTATTCCACAGAGGCATACACACACATCTCGAAAGAAACACACAGTAGAGCAAAAAACAGATGCTCGAGAAAATCAGCAGGAATATCCGGATTTCTATGACTTCTCAAATGCTGCTTGCAGACCATCTACTCCTGCCCCTGGCAGACGTACCCCCTCCCCTTCACAAGGTGGATATTTTGGTCCCGATTTGTATAGCCACAATAAGGCATCACCAACTGGCTTAAAGTCAGCCTACCTACCAGGCCAGACCTCGCCTAAAAAGCAGGAAGAAACTAGGAAAGAATATCCACTTCCCCCCGACGGGCATCCACACAGACAGAAGAGTGAGCCAATACACCTCGACGTTGTTGAGCAGCCTCCCCAGCGGCCAGATTTTCCCTTGGCAGCCCCAGAAAATGCCGGCAGTGGTTCAGCCCATGTCAGGGGGCGAGCAGCAGTGGAAACTGACTTGACTTTTGGGCTGACTCCTAACAGACCTTCACATTCTGCATGTAGCTCTGAAGCTCCAGAAGAGAGATCCGGCAGAAGACTGGCAGATGAGTCCCTGGGCCATGGAGCTCAGCGAAATACAGATTTGGAAAGGGAAGATTCAATCAGCAGAGGAAGGAGGTCCCCGAGCAAGCCAGACTTCCTCTACAAAAAGTCTGCCCTTTGAGAGCAACCTCCAAGTCGTCCGTGCCTGAGATGTGAAACATCCCATTTTATGATGTAACCCAACAACTTAGAGACCAGTTTATTGATGCCAGCTGATAACTCAGTTTCACGTTATTTTATTCTAGTTTTTGTATATACATGTTTATTAGACATGGCATGCTAAGAGGGTTATTTTGAATGCTGCATCTGCTGTCTGTTTTGTGTTTGAACAATTGTGTGGGGAAGCATTTTTAAGAACAAACAAGCTGGCACTTTTTTTTTCCCCTCTCTTTACAAACAATGGAATTTTTTTGCACTTATACCTTTGTTTTATCTGTATTGGTTTTATATCAGTATGTTAAACTTTATTGCCACATTTAAAGGACTGTATTTTCATACTTTTTTGCATTTTACCTTTCATCTACCTATTTCCACGTGCATTGGATTGCACACTAAGATGTATTTTCTTATGAAATAGTTCTGTGTTTATTTTTTAATTATAGAAATTCCAAAGAACAGCACATCAAAATGCTCCTCTCTTTTCCGTAGTTGTTTCAGTTCAGAAACCTTCCTGCTCAGTCTTCATAAATCTTATGTCATCCTGTTTAAATAAGTCCTGGGAGCTGGTCTGCATTCCTCCAGCAGGAGTCCAATCAGGAATCCTGAAGTTTTCCTGGTTCAGGAAAGAACAAGAAGGAGAAAAGCCTTCTGCATCCAGGCAAAAGCTTGTTGTTTTATCCACAGTACAGACTCTGTTAGAATCACTGCAGGTTCTGGTCATGTGGATTAGAGTTTCACTAGATGAGGTTTGAAAGAGATCAGCTTTCTTGGAATCCTAAAGCAGTGGAATTAGTAACTTAAGCTTGCACTACGGGATCGCTGCTTCTGGGCATCGACTCAGCAGCTGAGTGGGGAGTGACTGCTTGCTGCCTTCAGTTGTCCTGCTCTCTTGTGGGGGGAAAAAAAACAAAAGGGCTTCAGTCTTACGGATGTCATTTGTTGTTTGTAAGTAGATGTTTTAAGTGGTTTTCAAAGTGTGTCAGAATTTTGGTGTCCTTTAAAAAGTTATTGTATAATGCATAATGCTTTGTCACCAAAAAAGAAAAACCATTTTTTTTCCAGTGAAACACTACATGTCCTACTTGAACTCCACTGGGGACGCTGGTTTGGGATTTTACTGAACCACTGAGCACATGGGATCTTTTAAGATCCTTTCCCTTAGAAGGGCAATGTGTGAGCTAAGGACTGTTTTTTTCTTACTCTCCAATGTAAATATATTAGCATTTGAGTTTTTAAATCACTTCAACATTATTTGAGCATTCACTTTGTATTTTTACACATAACACACACACAGCCGTAGCACTTAGATTAAAAGAGACTTTTCTGAGCACTCCCTCACTTGAGGGATGTTCGGGAGCCTCCTCTCTGTGTATGTATATATACATATATACAACTCTGAATCACTCACACTCACTCTAAAACTATGCAGGGCTAGGGAGCCTTTACAAGCTACCATATAAATGAATTACATGCACTTTTAAGTAAATAGGTTTCTATTGGATGTCAACAACTCTGATTTTTCCCGAAACTGTAGTTTCTCTTACAGTCTCTTCCTACTTTACCCTGTGGATATACACTCAGGAATAATCTGACATTTTAAAAAATCCTAACAGTAGATAGTCTCAAAGATGGGAACACGTCAGTTGATCTGTCTACACCGGCAAACCGCTGCCACTCGCTCTGCTGCCTGGCTAGTTAGCTGCTGCCCATGCATCCGTCCATGTTGGCCACACTGCACCCAAGCCCTGGGTCTCCCAGAGTCAGCACCAGGCTGCTGCGAGGTTGGCTGCATATCATCGCCTCTGAGGCTCCTTTTTTTTTTTTTTTTTTTTTTTTTTAAGATGAAAAACTTCAGGACTCTGTTCTCATTTTTAGGAGGTTTCACCTTTTGTAATAAGATGACAGTGTCTTTTGAAACTAATCTCGGTCTGTCTCTCCTCAGAAACAAAAAATATTCATTCCATCACATTCCTTAAGGTGTATTTATGTACATGTGTTGACATGAATTCTCTTGATACAGTTTTAAACTTCTCTTCTGAATTCAGACTGTGCTATGCTGGTACTGCAATTAAGAGTGAGTAGATATAGTTGGTGGGGAAGTCTTTCTGATCTCCAACCTGTTTTTTTTTTTTAAAGACATAAGAGCTATTGATGCCCCACATGGTGTATTTCTGAAAATTTATTAAATATTCTTTCAAGTCCCCAAAATATAAAAGAAGTGACCCACTGTTTGTAGTTTTATTTAATTTATGAAGTTTGTCTTTAATAATTTGGTAGCATACCTGGCTGAACTGTGTATAGAGAGAAACGTGCTGTGGGATTGTGGACTGCTGTGACTTGCAGAAGGTGAACAGATGTGGGTTTTGTGTTAGGGTAGGGTTAATGGATTTTTAATGTGTCTCGTGAAGTATGGTCAGTAGGGTAGGTTGAATAGCTATGTGCCTCTGGCTTTTGATCCCATCTCTTCAATCTTTTTTAATGCTTCATAAGCATTAAAATCTTTCAGTGCTGTACTAAGATAAATGTGAAGTCTGAGTAAGATTGCTCTGAGAAATTAATGTGTATAATATGAAACTTAGGCCCTAGGACCTAGTGTTTTACTCGGTGTAGAAACTTCATGAAAACCAAATCTCAACACACCAGATCTCCTCTTGAGGCCATGGACAATCAGGCCATTAGACAATCGCCACTTTTGGTGCCCACCATGTTGAGGTTGGCGAATGCCAGTTAGATCCTGGAGCGGAAGCAGAGGATCCACGTTTCTTCAAGATGCTGTTGGTCTTGTTCTTGAATTTTTGTTTTAATTCTGTGATCTTGATTAATAATTTCAGTTCAGAGTCATAGGTATGACTCCTAAGGGGAAAGATAGCAGCAAGAAAGGCAAAAATAACTCGTGAAAAAATAATCATTTGCCTTGTCCATGTACCATGCATAACCTTTCTCAGTGCCCCTGTAGCTTTTTCTAGGCACATCCCTAGACCTAAGCTCTCCTGACATTTCGGTAACCAGGTAGATTTTAAGGATTTTAAATGACTTCTTTTTATTTGAGTTTTTTTGTTATTGTTGAACTCTCTGTGAAACTTTACCTAATTCTTGTTTATGCTTCCTTAAAAAAAAAAACTGTTCATTGGGTTTTCTTTGGATTTGTTCTTCAAACTTGAGTAGCAGTGGACAGCACTTGTCCATTGATGGAGGGAAACCAGCACATACGGCCTCAGCAGGGGCACAAAGCTGACCCCTCCCCGTGTGTCGGTCTCTGGAAGTCTCAGTAACGACTTGGCAAAATATGTATTTTCATGTTTAAATCTACCTTTTAGGGAAAATAAGTTTCGTGAAACACTTATACTTGTTTGCAATTCTAAAGCATTTATGTTTTTATCTTAGGACTGAACTCAAAGGGAAATGTTCGACTTTTTATTTTTAATTATTTGGTTGACCTTTAACTTACTGTTGAAAGTTACTATTAAAGCAGCAGTGATGGGTGCTACTCCCCGTTCTGCAGTGGTTTACTTTGTCTACTAAGGAGTTTACTTTCAAACCTTTTTACAGATAACCTTACTAAAAGAGTTAATGTCACACACTAAAGGGTATCGTGCTGTTTTTCCATTAACACTATTATATAAACAATGTTCTATGAAATGTTAAGTTGTTTCTTTGTCCTATTGATTGCAATAGCTGTTATGTAATTGTATTGGCAAGTCTGATTTTGTTTTTTCCTCTAGAAAACCCTCAGACCATGAATCAATCTTCCATATTCTGAATATTATAATGCTGTGGCCATTTCTGTAGAAAGATGACTCGCAAGTGTGTATCTTGAAAATGACCTCTTGTGTTTGCGTGTTTACGTGGGTTCTGTCTTAAGAGCTGAGAGGAGCTCTGGAAGCTTCGTGGTGTACCTGCACGTGACTGTGTGGGTTCCACGGGCAGGTGGGACGGAACCTCGCTCTTGGGGGGGTGGCTGAGAGGGAGATTCCTGAACTCCACTTGCTGTTGATGCGCCACGTCTGCACTTGAGAGAGGTGGTGTCTTCTACAACACTGCATTTCTTGTGGTTGTGCTGTTACTGGTATAAAGTCAAGTGCCTTCAATGCTAAAGGCTCAGAAATTTTTCTTAAAACTGATTTCATGTCCTATGCAAGTGTTTTCTACAACCTGCATAACCAGTACTTTGTAAAACTTGTTTACGCTTCGACTGTACATAGTGTTTTTTAAAGAAATACATAGTATTTTTATTTAGGTACCTCCGAACTTGAACTCGTCTGTGGGAAGCATTGTAAAACGATCGATCCATTTCTCTTTTGAGTACCATTACGGTTGTACAGAGGTTTTCACTGGTTCTATTTTTCTACTGTTACTGACAAGCATGTAACACTGACTTTATCCTACATATAGTTGGCGTTTCAAATAAATGGCTTGGATAGAACCCGCTGAGTTGGATACAGTCTGTTTTAGCAGGTAGCACACAGTCCTCAGTTACAGAAGTGATTTTGTCCCCACCACTAGGGTAGAAAGTGGGAGGTTTTCTAGATGGATTTCTCCTCTATCTATCTCTTGGCCTTCAGGTATTCAGAGACGTGTTAAGTATTAACGGATTTCTTGGAAATAACCACCTTCTCATTTGATTCAAATTCAAAATTTCCTGTGATGTCATTGGGGGCATTCCTGAGAGATTTCATTTTACACTTTGAACAAAAATAACTTGCACAGGGGCCTCCAAAGGGATTTCAGCATTCAAACCACATGAACCCAGCACCTGGAAGGGCTGTGGTGAGAGACACAGATAGACCCCAAGATTCACAGGCCTCCAAGTGTCAGACACCTGGCTTAGATTCAAACTCCGAGCATTAATTAGTATTTTTCAGTTTGAAAGGGAAATGATGTCATGATCTAGAGCCTAGTTTTCTGGAAAAAAAAAAAAAAACATGTAAAATAGAAAGCTTTCCAATTTGTATATTTTGTTAAATCACTATTTAAAACTTTTATTCATTTCACTAATAAGTTCCATCCTAGGGTTTCACCCTTTGTTCCTCACTATGGCAATTCTCACAATGTTTTATAACCATCTTAGGTTTAACTGTGGGATATCAAGATAAAACCTCAAGTTTCTGGAGGTGAGCTTCTTCAAATTCTAAAACAGGAAATCGAATAAGTCAGCTTTCACTTCTGTTCTTGTGATTCCCCTGGAAAAGTGAGTCCAGGCCAGCTTCCCCAGCCACTTGGAGCCTTAACCTCTGTTCAATGCAGCAAGTGTTGAGTCCACTTTTTCCAGGGGCCTGGGGAACAGCAGGCAGCAGTCAGGATGCCTGTTCTCAGAAGCCTTAAGGCAGCTAGAGAGACAGCTGGAGCGGCACATAGTGACTGAGGGGAAAGCTGGCTTACCAGAGGCTGGGAATGAAAGGGAGGAGAAGCGCACTGGATTCAGTGCAAAGCACTTGATGATTTTTTTCCTGTAATCAATGATTTAGGTATTATTTTATTTAACCCTCTGAATCACACACTATTATTAGTGCCTAGGAGTAGAGGGCAAGAGAGGATGAGATGGTTGAAGAGCATCACCGACTCAAGGGACATGAATTTGAGCAAACTCTAGGAGATAGTGAAGCACAGGGAAGCCTGGTGTGCAGCAGTCCATGGGGTCGCAGAGAGGCGGACACAACTTGGCGACTGAACAACAACACAAACGAGAAAACCAAAGCACAGAGATCCTCAATGCTTTATCCAAGGTCACACAGCTAGTTAGTTGGCAGAGCCTGAGTTCAAACCCCAGGCATTCTGGCACCAGAGCCCAAGTTCTCAACCATGGTATTATACAGACACCAGAAAGCATGGTGCCCAGGCAAAGGGCCACAGTGTGCAGGGGGTGGAGATAGGCACAAGCGTGGCATTTGTGTCTTCATTCACCCAGTGAGCATCTACCTGCCAGGCTCTGCTAGGCCCTGAGGTCACAGGAATAAGCAAGACAGTCACCGTCCCAGCCGTGAGAATGCTAGGGTCTCAAAGGAAAAAAAAGACTCAGTATTACAGAGGTAAGCTGGGGTTCTGGCTGGTGCCAGGACTGGGAAGCCTTCCAGGTGGAATCAAAGTGCAGGTGCAGGACAAGGAGGAGCTGGTTTCCAGCAGTTTCCAGGGCTAAGCACTGGGGAAGCCAGGGTTGGCAGAGAGGTGGGTTGGCCCATCTTTCCAGGCCTTCCAGGACAGGCTGAGGATTTTGAAACTGATCCTCAAAGCAACAGGAAGTGCTGCCGGGTTTTCAACAGGAACATAAATGTAAGCAGATTTGTATGTTCCACATCACAGGACTGTGGATCAGGAAACGAGGCAGGAGGCTGGCGCAGCCTCCAGGGGAGAGCTTGGATAGCCAACAGAGCAGAGAGGAATTTGGTTAGGGAGTAGTATCTCCAGGACTTGGGAGTTGCTTAGGCATGGGGAGAGAGTGGGAGGAGTCAGGTCAAGGGGAAAAACCATGAGTTTAATGTTGATCGTGTTCACTTGGTGATTCCATGTAAGCCGGGAACTCAGAAGCAAGGGCCAAGCTGGAGGTGCCAGTGGGAGTTGTCTGCATGCATGCGTGCGTGTGTGCCAAGTCGCTTGTCTCTGTGACCCTACAGACCATAGCCCACCACATATTGAGTGGCAGTGAAAGCCTCGGGAGTAGATGGGGTGATGTAGGGAGACGGTTTAAATGAAAAGAAGGCCAAGGGTGAACTTTGAGGAATTCCCACCTTTACAGGTCAGCTTGAGGGAGTTGCTGACCAAGGGCCACCTACCAGGTAGAGAAAAAACCAGTGTGGTTCTCAGAAGGGCAGGAGGGACTGTTCAAAACGGGTGAAATATGATCTTCAGAATGAATGAAGTGAAAAGCCAAATGCAAAACAGGGCATATGGACACCTCCAGTTGAGAAGATGAGAAAAAGAAGCTACATGATTTTTATGTTCATAAAAACGTCTGCAAAAACCTAGCATTTGTAAGAGCTAGCCTCTGGAGAAAGGCACTGTAATCAGGTGGGGGGAAGTTAATTGTATACTTTCTGTACTGGTTGAATTCTTAAATTGCCTGCATGTGTTTTTTCAAGTTAAAAGTTAAGAGATGAAGGATCAATTCCACCCCTCTCCCAAAGTTAACTCAGTGGTGGCTGCTGCTCAGAGATTTTTGGAAAATCAGGCTCAAAAGATGATTGGGGTTAGCACCATGGAGAAGGTGAGTGAGCTTGGCAAGAGCAGTTTGGTGGCGGATAGAGAAAGCAGGTGAGGTGGGTGGGAGTCCACGTGGAATATGTGGAGATGGCCTGGGGGAGGAGCTGGGGCAGAGAAGAGTGCAGAGAGCACAGAGGCTGCGGCAGTGGTGAGGTGTCAGGGGCCACAGCCAACCCCCATGTGTCCGTCATGAGAGGCAGTCACACTCAGATGCAGCCCAAAGAGGGTCTATCCCTCATGGAAGAGGAGGAGGCCAGCTCAGCATCGTGTGTGTTCTTAAAAGACTCTTAGTTCTGGGACTTTCCTGGTGGTCCAGTGGTTAGGATTCTGCAGTCTCACTGCCAAGGGCTGGGGTTCAAGCTCTGGTCAGGGAACTAATCCTACAAGCTGCATAGCCAAAAAAAAAAAAAAAAAAAAAACCTCTTAGTTTCTAATCACAGCTGCCTTCTCCAAGTATCAGCAATCATTCAGCAGTAGTGAAAGTTCATTTTCGAATCCCCTAGAGAACCCTGTGAAAGTCCTTGTCCTCAGTTACCAGAACATGCCATCCCCCATGTAACAGGACCAAAGCAGATGAGTTGAGACCTTTGGTCATTTCTAGTACTGGTCTAGTACTGATGCTGAAGCTTAAGCTCCAATACTTTGGCTACCTGATTCGAACAGCCAGCTCATTGGAAAAGACCCTAATGCTGGGAAAGATTGAGGTCAAGAGAAGAGGGCGGCAGAGAATAAGATGGTTGGATAGCATCACCAACTCATGGGACATGAACTTGGGCAAATTCCGGGAGATAGTGAGGGACAGGGAGGCCTGGCGTGCTGCAGTCAATGGGGTTGCAAAGCGTCAGACACGACTTAACGACTGAACAACAAGTATTGGTCATCTGTCCTAATGCCAGGAACACGCGAATTCCCCAGAAGGGACCGTCCTGCTCCCTGGACCCTCCCAGACCCTTGTCTCCACATTTGCTCACCTGTCTGGGTTTGAGGGATGCTCCCTGCAAAGAAGGAGAAGGAAATGGCACCCCACTCCAGTACTCTTGCCTGGAAAATCCCATGGACGGAGGAGCCTGGTAGGCTGCAGTCCATGGAGTCGCGACTGAGCAACTTCACTGTCACTTTTCACTTCCCTGCGTTGGAGAAGGAAATGGCAACCCACTCCAGTGTTCTTGCCTGGAGAATCCCAGGGACGGCGGAGCCTGGTGGGCTGCCGTCTATGGGGTCACACAGAGTCGGACACGACTGAAGCGACTTAGCAGCAGCAGCAGCAGCAGCCCTGCAAAGAAAGGATGACAGTGACTTTGTGGGTCTGCTCTCCATCCCCCACTAAGCCTGCATGAAATGTCCCAGCTCCAAATGCAGCTTACACTTGACAGGGAGAACAACACTGGCATCACAGGCCTCACCTCGGTCTTCGCCTCGACGACTCATCGGTGTGTCCCTCATCTGCACAACTCTGGCCCCTTTTTATTTGGCTTCTAAAACCCCCAGAGCTCACCATGCTGAATAGCCCAGACGCGGCCCTGAGGCTTTGTGTCGGCAGAAGGGCTAAGACGTCCTCCTCTGAGGACTGCCCCAGGGTGAGCCTCACATCTTGCAGAGCCTCGGATTTGGGGGTGTCACTTGTCTGTAGCCTTGGGTGGGCATCTTCAGCCACAAAGTGTGCTAGTCCAAGCATGCTTGTGACCACCCTGGCCGGTGGGAGAGTGAGGAAGCCAAGGCCAGAAATCCTGAGGGAGGAAGGGCTCACGTTGCAGAGGGGGGCTTGTCTGTGGGGACCGTCGCCGGGGTGCCGCCTCATCCACCTCAGCCTGTGTGTCCTCATCCTTAAATGGAGCGGCAGCACTTCACTGTCTGAGCTCTTTGTGGACTTCTCACATTTTGCCTCTTAATCCTTGAGTCATGCTACATTGTCTTCCTGTTCTCAGGTGAAGAAGCTCCTCAATACCCCTGGCAGGCCTGCTGTGAGGGTCTGTGGGCAGCTCTTGCCTTTTGCACTCTCCTGCTGAAATCTCTCACCTTAAACATTCTCCATTTCTGGAACCTTCCATCAGGTGAACCAAATACCTCACCACCCTCTGTGACTGAACTACAACCATTTGTTCTTATTTCTCCACATTTAGACAGATTCACCTGCCCTCTGGTCAGTCCAGGGGTGGGGCATCCCAAGAGGCCCAAGTGCCCCGACTTCCCCCCCTGCCCAAGGGGTTGTCAGTACTGTGCTCTTTGTAGCGCTGGGGTCAGCTGTTCCCCTGGACCTGCTGTTTCCCCTCTCCCAAGTCACTTGCACAGACCCCTGGACTCCTCCCATGATCCAGCTCCACTCCTGGGTTCCCACGGCCATCCCCTGACCCTGTTCCCTGCCCTTCCTCTGCAGCGGCCTCCTCCTTCCCGCCATCTCCTCCTCACTGGCCTTTTCCTCAGCTGAGGCCCATCCCTTCTCCCACCCTGCAGGCCTCTCCTGGGAACACTTCCCACACCTAAGGGTCAGGGTGAGTGGTGTGTGGCCGCCCCCCAGTGTGGCACCCCAGCATCCCTGCAGCTCCCTCATCTGCCTGTCCCACCCTCAGCCTTGTGACTGTCACCCCGCCCCTCCTGTCACACCCTGGGGCCTCGGCTCAGCCTCACTGTTGGCCTCTCTGCGCAGGCCCGGCCATCAGCCTGGGGAGCAGCCTGTTGGGGATTTTCTCCCCGGGACTTGGAAACAACGAACCTGAAAGAACAACACTTGAACAGTCTCTCGCAAGGACTGACAAGTTTATTTCTGCAGTCGAGCCTTTTTTATAGAAGCAGGAACAAAGAGCTTAGAGTATACGGCCAGCAGAGCACGTACAGGGTTAAGACATAATCAGTAAAAGATATTTCAAGGACAGCGCATTCTAAATGACCCATGTGTTTATCCCAATGACCCTTTTTCTGAAGCCACATCCTTAATGTTTAGTTGTTAAATCTTGGCGCTGAGCATAGCTAAAGGCAGGAGATGTTTTTCAGCTTCAGTATGCAAAGCCTGGGTACTTCTGGCCTTCCACCATTTTCCCAAGGACCTTCTCCTTCAAGGCTATTTTGCACTGTGCTTCCCAACACAGCTGGACCACCCCCAGCTGCCTGCTCCACCACCCCGCCCTTGTCCCCAGAAAGGCTCCACCTTTGAAACCCTAACTCACTTTCTGCTCTCAGGCCACCACGTCCCAGATGCCCACCTCCCCACTTCCTGCTTCCTCTGGACCTCTTTACCCCCCTCTCTCCTGAACAGCCCAGCCTACCTAGGCATCAGCCTCCTCAACCTGCTCACCTTGCCACCAATTTTCTGGCCAGATTCAACCCATAAATAATAGACGTGTCCATCTCCTGGATCTGGAGCCAGCTCTGGGGGACAGCTGAAGACAGTCGTACGGCCATGGTCCCCACAGTCCCCAGGCTCCCGGCCACTTTCCGCCCTGGCCTCCTCTCACGGGTGCTGCCCTCCAGCTTGCTGCTCAACCTCAGGGGCAAAACAGGCTGCCCCCAGGTCCCTCATTCTCTCTCCTCTGTGACACTTCGGGTGAGCGGAGGCACCTCTTTCTCCCTCTAGGGTCACCATCCGTCCCCAGCCTCTTGCTTGGGCACTCTGCGCTGGGGTTGTGTTTCTTGGAAGGTGTAGGAACCCCTGGAGTGGTTTAGATGCTGGAAGACAGTCCAGTCCTGTCGTGTAATGAATTTACCAAAAGAAAACCCAGAAAAAGAGTCAGGGTCCTTCCTACCCCAGGGCCAACCACAATATACCATGATTTAGGTAAAAGCTGTCAACATCTTCCATCATTTCTGCCCCGAGATTCTTAACTGTTTCCAGTGCCCCCAAGTGAACAAGGCTGGACTGTGGAGTGAATTGAGCCGAGAGTCACCACTGATAAGCTGTGGACCCCCGGCTTCTCATCGCCTCAGTTTCCACATCTGTAATATGGGGACAGGCAATCCTACTCTGTGGGCCACTGTGGGAAGGAGAAGGAGATCAAGTGCGCAAGCACATGCAGCCCACGGCCGCGCACCCAACAGCGGGGCAGGCGGCCCCACATCCCAGCCCTTTAACCATAAGTCGGAAGGACGGACCCTGACCTTGAGAAATTAACCGTTTAGTGGGGAGAACAGATACCAAGCAAATAAACCCACAAATATATCATTACTGACCGGGGTGTGTGCTGTTACAAATTAAACAACAATTTGAATATTAGCCACGCTGCAGGGTCTCTCCATTTACAATAAAGAGGTCTCGGAGGGGAGGGAAGGCCGGGCAGGAAAGAGAGAGCCCGGGGCCTCCGTCACAGCAGCTAGGTGACCTGCTGATGCACTGAGAGCAGAACCCGGGGGATGAAATCCGTGGCTGACTCTGCAGCTTTGCAAAGAAACTGGTGGGGAAGGTGCGTCTGTCATTCTCATCAGGGTCTCTGTCCTCAGCTGCCACCCCTGCTGTTTTATTCACAGCTCCAGGCCCGCCAGGTGGGGTGGGCTTTCGCGATGGGGTGGAGAGCCCCGTCCCCCTGTGAGTCGGGTGCTGAGATCCCAACGTGGTCACCCCCGGCTGTGCGCCTCCGCGGGCCTATTACCCCCGGAACGGCCTGAGTGGCACCTGCAGCCCCGAGGACGTAAGGACAGCCAGCACACAGGCTCATCCCTCCAGACCCTCGCGGCCTTCCTTACTCCACAAGCGCTGCTCGGGGTGGAAGGAGACAAAGAGGCGGGTCAGTTGTTGTGACGGCTGATTTTCTGTGTCAACTTGACTGGGCCATGGGGTGCCCAGACGTCTGGCTAAATATTATCCTGGTGCATCTAGGAGAGCATTTAGCATCTGTACCTGTAGACTGAGTAAAGCGGATGCCCCTCCCGGAATGGTGGCATCATTCAATCCATTGAAGGCCTGAATAGAACAAAAATGTGCAGAGAGGATTTACTCTCTACCTGTTTGAGCTCAGAGACTGGCCTCCTCCAGGACTGGGACACTTACATCATCAGCTCCCCAGGTTCTCAGACCTTCAGGCTGGGACTGGAACCACCCCACTGGCTTTTCCTGCATCTCCAGCTTACAGACACAGCTTGCAGATCACAATCACATGAATCAATTCCTTATTTTATAGACCTAGGTAGACAGATATAGGTATGAGTATCTCCTGTTGGTTCTGTTTCTCTGGAAAACCTAATACAGTTGTGTTGGTTAGTCAGTCCTGTCCGACTCTTTGACGCCCCATGGACTGTAGCCCACCAGACTCCTCTGTCCATGGAATTCTCCAGGCCAGAATACTGGAGTGGGCTGCCATTCCCTTCTCCAGGGGAACTTCCCAACCCAGGGATCGAACCCAGGTCTCTTGTATTGCAGGTGGATTCTTTACCAGCTGAACCACCAGGGGAAACTCAATACAGTTGTAGAACGTTTCACTTTGGCTCATTACAGCTCAGCTGCATCCAGAAGCCTGAGGCAGAGAGGCAAGAGAGGGAAGCCAGGAGGTGGGGATGTGAATGAGAAAAACCAAGTAGCATGGGGCATCGGCACCACACAGGAGGAAAGATGGCTGAAGAGAAACCCAGGTGGGAGTCTCCAGGTGTGGGGAGTTGAGACAAAGCTGAGCAGGGGCTGGAGAACAGCAGGAACAACCTAGGAATCCCTGGGAGAAGACCAGAACAAAACGCTGGATGGGAGGCTGATGGAAAAGTCCAGAAGTGTCCAGACTTTTTCCACAGGAAAAGGCACCAGCCCTGGGAGAGTAAGGGACAAGTGCCATGTGTGGTAGGGAACGCTCTGTCACGGGCAGTGCTCAGGAGAACATGCTAGAGAACCACAGAGGTATTCTTTGCTGCAGCAGAGTCCATGAGCTGCAGACCGCAAGCTTCAGACCAGTAGCTGAAGTGCCTGATTCACACCAAAGGCCTGGATTCTGTCTCCTCTGCCTTCCAGAGTGTTGGCTTCCTCCTGAGTCTGGCCCCCCGGTGCTCACAGGATTTATGCTGGCAGCCAAGAGAGAAGAAAGGCTGAGTGCCCTCACGTCACCTGGAGCTGCCCCAAGAGCATGGAGGCACAGAGGCCAGGGGGCTGAGACTGGCACAGGACCCTGTGAGGACCACCTGTGAGACGGGACCCTGGCCCAAGAGGTGAGGCTGGGTGGCTTCTCCGGTCCCTTCATCCGAGGGGTCCTGTGACCCTAAGTGTGGATCGCTCACCTAGTGCCCAGTGGTCCAGGACACGTGAGGCACCAGTCTGGCTGTAGCCCAGATGCCCACTTAGGCCAAGGCTTGCGTCTGGTAGCTGCTTCAAGGTGGACGGACTGGGAGGCAGCCTCACTGGCTCCTGGGGGCTCTGCTGGGTTGATATCCACGTTCCCTGTGCTTCCCACGTTCGCAGCACACACTCGCCTTCTGTGGGAGCTGAACTAGCTCCCTGCCAAGGTCCGGTTATCACTTGGATTGTTGCTCTTTCAATTTTCTTCTACTGCACTAGGGTCCTTTTAGGGAGCTGGGAGGTGTGCAGTTTTCCTGGCATGGATGGTTCTATAATCCTGAGTGTTTACCGATGAGAGCGGTTCCAAGGCTACGGAGGGCACTTTATTCACCTGCGTTTATCATAGGTGAGGACTGCAACTGTGAATCATCTCCAAGGAAGCAAGAGCTGGGGGAAGGCCACAGATGGGCCTCTTCACGGGCTTCTTGGTTTGTCCTCACATTTACTTTTGAAGTAATGGCTACCATGGAGGTGGACCGTGTCTCTCCCTTGGCCTGTGGGTTCCTGGCTCTCTCCCCTGTATAGAGCAAGACCAGAGTACATTGCGATTCATCACAACCCTCACCCATCTCTGTTCTCTGTTCACCTAAGAAATTATGGACCCTCTCTCCTTGGAGGTGTTGTAAAGTGGGTTCCTCAGAGGTGTTGTAAAGCCAAGTTTGTGTGCGTTCCTCGGAGGTGTTGCAAAGCTGTGCATGTATGTGTGTGTGCACAGAGGTGTTGCAAAGCCGGGTGTGTATATGCGTGTGCACCCGTGTGAAGGAGCTCTGCTGGCAAGACCTGAGATCTGGGGTGTGTGTGTTGGGATCAGGCCACATCATGCTGGGGAGACAGGAGCCAGCCCCTCCGCTGCAGCAGGCCCCAGGGCGGCTGGAGCTGCCGCAGTGGACTCACATGGTTCCTGCATCTGCAAACGGAGGCCATATACATTTAAATGTGACGAGAAACCATCTGAAAAGCCACTATTTTGAATTGATTTATTTAAATTTTTACAGAAACCTGATTAGAGTTAAGTATGTAATTATAAGTCCAGTAACAATTCTACAAAAATGCACATACAATGCCAGAACTCCTTAAAAGTAACTAATATCATATTCTTATTTTGCATAAAACATGCATTAATATCAACTGCCACATGTTGGCCAAAATCAGTCTCTACAAGAAGAGACGGTCCAGTACAGTCAATAAGAAAACTAGCTGTGAACAACAGGTTTAAAAAAAAAAAAAAAGAGGTTTTCTGGTTAACATGAGAGGAACAGTACCTTTCCTAAAACAAGCCCTTCAGCACTGGGGGTTTGCTTGTGCTGCACAGTGATGCTGAGACTTGGTCCTGACCTGTCGTAAGAAGAAACTTTCTGGTGGGTAAATCATATGCCTGAGATGATAGAGCCTTTCAGGCCATACTGGTATACAATTAGTATCACCTTGCAGAGAGGGGTTCAAAAATCCTCAGGCTTGGAACAGACAGCTCCCAAGCTGGGGGTGGCGGCCCTCTCGGAGATGCCCGGAGCTCTGGCCCTGGCCACTTCAGCCTTCCACAAGGCCAGCTCAGAGCACACACGCCTGTCCTGTGGCCACGAGATCTTCCCGCTCCACACATCACTCTTCCTGGGGATCTGTAATTAGGAGGTCTGAGGCAGAAAAACGTGAACTGTACTTTTTCTTGAAGGCCTTTGCCTTCTGTAGGCCGAGTTCACCATACTCAGGGATCGGTGGGTACTTATGACTGCTGGACACACAAAAAATATTAATATACACTTGTGGCCCCAAAGCCTCAAATGCTTATAGTCACACACCTCAAAGTGTGTCGTCTACCATCAGGAAAGACCATGCTCCTCCAGAGGGAGAGAGCAGCTGAGGGCTCTTGTTTATTGAAAGGTGTTTTCCACACAGACTGAGGGGCTTTAAAGACACTTCAAACCAACTGAAAGGACATCCCCTCAAATATGGGCTTTTATACAACACCCCATGAGGTTCTTCGAAAGAAGATCTCACAGTTATTAGGGACTCAGCTGCAGACTGACATTAGGGACTATTCTTTACTTAAAGCTCACTATCTGCGCGGCCTGGGACCTTGTCTGGGATCTCCTCCAGTCTGCCTCTCCCAAAAGAGGGCACTCACTGGCCCTGCTCCTTACAAGTAGGCTAAGCCAGTATGTTTTTTCTTCAGCACAGATTTAAGGGGGAAATAATTTACTGGGCTTCTAATAACATTTTCTTAACAGAACAATATCAAAATAGGTCTATTCTTAATATATGCTTACGAATATCCCTGATAATATAAAGAAACTCGGAGGACTTTGTAAACCACCAAGATTTCACAGGGTAGTACCCGGTCTATTTTCTAGGCAGCAGAGAGGGACTAGTCTTGATATAATGGCAGATTTTCTCCAGGAAGCCCTGTGAGCACTACAGTACTGAAATTCTAATATTCTAGTGTCAGTAGATTTGTGAATGACATTTCCACTTTAAATTTATTAGTAAAATTTGTAACAAAGGTAGGCTTCCTCAATCCTGCCATCAGTCAACCTCCTTGCCTGTGACACACATCTAAACCAAAAGCTGCAGTCCTGGCTAACTCCGGAGGGTCAGCCTAGATGAAGCAAGCTCTGAGGTCCCTTCTAGGCCATGACCAAACCTCAGAACACAGGGACAAGGGAGAGAAGCAGACCAGGCTTGAGGAAGCTTTGACCCAAGGCACCACGATCAGAGGGGTGAGGGGACCTGTGGAGCTGACAGGAGGGCTTCTGCAACACTCCTCAAAGCAGGTCCTGGAAGACAGAGGCTGCGGCAGAGTAGACACACTTGGGAGTTAAAACAACAAATCATTAAGGGGGTAAAAAAAGATGAGTTTACTTTTTCAAAACCAAATCAAACTTCTTGAAAGTTCTGAACAAATAACCCTGGCTAGACTGGGGTGGGGTTGGGGGGCTCAAGTCTGTGGAATGAGTTGCATTTAGCTGAGTCAGAAAGAAGAATGCTGGTTGTGAAATCAGCATAAACATTGTGGCTACTGTTGTTAAGGAGAGTGAAGGAAGCTCAAGGCTGGAGGAGGAAGCGGCCTCTTTTATTCCTGGAACAGGAAGTGGGTCTTCCTCCGCCTGGATAGAAGGCGCCGCACTCCTCTCTAGCTGCAATAATACTGCATCCCATCCACTCTTCTTCTCTTTTTTGACTGAAATTCTTCAAAGAACTGCTGGATGTCCTCTCTCTTAACCACCTGTGGATGGAAAGCAAAGATTAGGAATGCTGAGTGTGGGTTCCACTGCCACCCTTAGGTTCCTCATTGAAATGAGATGAAAGGGGGACTTCCATGTGGTCCGGTAGGTTAGGGATCTGTCTTGCAGTGCAGGGGATGTGGGTTCAATCCCTGGCCGAGGAACTAAGACTCCGCATACTGTCCAGCACTAGGCCCGAGCGCCACAGCTAGAGAGCCCGTGCACAGCAAGGAAAGATCCTGCATAATGCAACTGAGATGCAATGCAGCCAAATACATAATATTTTTTTAAAGGGAGAGATGAAAGCAGTAGCCATCTAACAGGACCATTTGAAGAGCAGATGAGATGTAATGCCTGTGCAAGCCCTGCCTGGCACAGAGTAGGCTCTCTATGAACACTGTCAGCTGAAGAGAGAAGTGACAGAACCGCATGAACACCGAGGGCCCCGAGGTCTCCGGAGGACACTGTGCTCCCTCGAGACACAGCTGTCCTGGGATGTCCCTCAGTTCCGCACAAGCACCCCAGCAAACAAAGGTGGCTTTTTTGACACTTGTGCTCTCTCCTTTATACTGAAGGAAAAAAAAAAGAAGAAACCTCAAAACTCTTCTCTCTTTCAGGAGTCCAAAATTAAAGACATTTGCTATATAAACAGAAAAATAATTGGCAAAAACTATGGAAGCATTACTCTCAGTCAATGGAATATCCATGTTATACAATAACAATGAGAAATTTATCTTGAATTTTATTGGAAAAAGGATTAGAGCATCACACAGAAGTGTTTATGATTATCAGCAAAATAGAACATTAAAAATAAGAAAATAAGGGGGAATATGGATTAAAAAAGTAAACCGGGATGACCCAGAAGGAGTTCCTGCTTATTCCAAGAGGGAGTTTGTGCCACAATTGACAGGTTTGTTGATGTGGGTTTTACTTTTTATTGTTTACTTATTTATCAGGATCCTAGTTCCCCGACTGATCAGGGATTGACCAGGGGACAGACCCATGTCTCCTGCTTTCAGATAGGAGTCTTAACCACCGGGGAAATCCTGATGAGATGTTTAATTACAAAGGCAGCACACTGTTACCAACATGATTTTTAATTTTGTAACACATTCTTATTATCATGAGGAAATAAAGCTGGGGTACGGAGAGAGAAAGAGAAAAAGAAAGTACTGGAATGCAGGGACCAAGGAGGAGAAAGAGAAGGAAAAGAGAAGACAAATACTTGTGTGTAAAGTGAAAACTTCCCCCTCCTGTCCCCAGGAGTGAACGTACAAACATCCCCAAGTGGCAAAGCCAATGTGAATAACTCACTGGGGTAAGATACTGACTAATCCTTGAAAAAGTTCACATTTTGTCAGTATTCTGCCAGACTGGTAGCTGACACTGACAATAAGCTGGAGGTCAACCAGTGGGAATGAGAACCCCTCAGACTCAAGATGGAGACGGCCAACACACACGGAGGCCACCGCAGCTCAGAGCGCTGAGTGGCTGGGCTTAGGAATGTCCACTCTCAAATGCTAATAGGTAGGATACGAGGGAGTTCCGATGTGAAGCCTCTGTCCCTCACTTGGATCACAGACATTACACACTGAAAGGCAATGCAAGGAAACCATTTCTCTGGCAAGGATATAGTAGGAGGAGACTTAAGAGCCCACAAACTATAGAGTGTGTCATTTTTAGTTTCCAGACCTCCTCAAATGGTCACAGCCAACATAAAGAGTAGAAATATTAAAGATGTTTATTAAGTCACTAAGTTGTGTCCAGCTCTTCTGCAACTCCATGGACTGTCGCCTGCCAGGCTCCTCTGTCCATGGGATTCTCCAGGCAAGAATACTGGAGTAGGTTGCCATTTCCTTCTCCAGGTGATCTTCCCAACCCAGGGATCGAACCTACATCTCCTATATTGGCAGGCCAGTTCTTTACTGCTGAGCCACTGGAGAAGACCTAAAAATACTTGGGTCCAATAGTAAAATCATTTTATTGGTTTGTCTCAGAAAATGTGTAGTTTCTAAGTCTTAAGTCAGACACAAACATTAAATAAAGGGCAGGCCATTATTTGACAACATCTAGACATTATTATGAAAAACAAAAAGAAAAAAAAGGAAACAAACCAAAAATAGACCATATTATGGACAAACACAAGCAAAGCAGACAAGCTTTATGACAACTTAAGGTGTTTGTTTGTAAAGATCTAGTTAGTAATGTTGAAAACAAACAATAAAAAATATTTTTTCTGTCTTTCAAACCATCACATAGGATTTAAAAATTACCTCAGACTCATTAAGAATGGCTCCAGTGATAACAAAGATCCATATGTTGAAGACAGGTGTGAATACTCTGGATAAAATTGTTTCAAATGTGAAAAGCAAAAGACACTACACCTACTTTTTTCTTGTGTGTGATTTTAAGTGTGTGTGAAACAAAATCAATAATGAGCACAGCAACCACACACTACACAGAAGCAGAGGCACAAGTGCACACGCTGACACTGCTGACTGACACAGCTGGGAGGCCTGGAACGGCCACTGACAGTGCAGAGCTCAAAACAGTGACGCCCGCGGACGCCTGGAGTTCCAGTGAGAGAAGGCGGAGGCCGCCTTAAGCAGAGGACAGCCTCTGCAACAGAAATGAGAATAACTGACAGTTAAGAGCTGCTGGGAAACCAAAGGACATCCACAGGGACAATGAGGAACATTCTCTAAAAATGAGCAAACGGTTTCAGAAGGCTCTTTACCCTCAGACTCCACAATTCATTCTGCTGCAAGGCAGCAGTGCCAGCCATCCAGGCAGCTACAAGTCCTTCCCACGTTGATGAGAAAGCGCTCGGCCTGCAGACTTCTCCCAAGAAAGCAAGTCTCAGGGCATGTCCTAAGTGTCTGTCAGATCCAGGTCTGACTGCGTTAGTCTGTCTGGCGGTAGCAGAGCAGAACATTTACTGTCTAGAAGGACAACTGTAGGCCATGAAGAGAAAAGTTAGGTTTTATTTTATATCTCCCTTTCGAAGATAGAAAAGTATTTTAGAAAAAAATCCCATCATAAACACATATGAGTAGTAAAGAGTTAGAAAGTATTTGAAAATTCACCTGGAGAACTATTTTAAAAGATTAGACACTGTAGGGACGCCCCTAGTGATCCCTACAATGTTAACCCTACAGTTACCCTAGTGGTCCCTACAATGTTAACCCTACAGTGGTTAAGAATTCACCTTCCAATGCAGGGGATGTGGGTTTGATCCCTGGTCAAGGAACTAGATCCACATGCCCACGTCGGCATCTAAGCCCACGTGCTAAAACTAGACAAAAGTTGCCCTGCTTCAACTAAAGACCCCGTACATCACAACTCAGACTGACAGAGCCAAATCAATAAATAAATGAATTAAAAAAAAAAAAAAAAGATTACACATTAGAGTTAGTGTCGCTCTTAAAAGTTGTTAGACTGTCCTAACCAGCAGGACAAATATTTTAGCCCCCAATTATCAAGTTCTTTTATTCTAAACTACAGAACCCCAAGTCACAGAAAAGAGGTCTGGCTTAAATTTTTTTCCTGACTGGTCATTTTTGTTTCCTCCTCCAAGAAATCCTGCTGGATGATCAGGACTGGGAGAATCAGTATGGCCAATCCAATGGCCCCTCCTAAGCTACAACTGCTCTCTCAGGATCCTGGGTGGCCACTCCATCCCTCATCTGGAGGCTCGGGCAGGACTCCTAATGTGGCTGGTCACTACTGTTCATCTCCCTTCCCTCTGCCTGTACTACGCTCTCAGTCATCTTTTTCATCAGAGAAAATGATCTATGGAAAATAGTATGGAGGCTCCTCAAAAAAAGAAACAGAACCACCATATGATCCAGTTAATTACTTCTAGGTATATATCCAGGTTTCCCTGGTGGCTTAGACAGTGAAGAATCTGCCTGCAATGCGGAAGACCTGGGTTTGACACCTGGGTTGGGAAGACACCCTGGAGGAGGGCATGGCAACCCTCTCCAGTATTCTTGCCTGGAGAATCCCCAGGGACACAGGAGCCTGGCCAGTTACAGTCCATGGGGTCTCAAAGAGTTGGACACGACTGAGCAACACAGCACAGCACAGCACACAGGTATATATACAAAGAAAACAAAAACACTAATTCAAAAAGATACATGCACCCCAATGTTCAGAGCAGCATTATTTATAATAACCAAGATATGGAAGCACCCTAAGTGTCCATCAAGAGATGAATGGTTAAAAAAGATGTTGTATGTATATACACACAAACACACACACCAAGGGAATATAGCTAATATTTTATAATGATTTTAAAAGGAGTATAATCTATAAAAATATTGAATTATTATGCTGTACACTTGAAAGTAACAATAAATCTGTAAATCAACTGCACTTCAAAAAAAAAGAAACTTTATTCAAAACATACAGGGCTATGATTAAAATTCGTTAACTCTACTTACTGTGCCTTCATCAGCAAATCTCTTGAGATAGTCTTTAAGTTCAGTCTTCAAGTCATTGTATTCTAAATCAAAACAACAAAGCAAAGGACATAAACTTCAGACAATCCATTTGCATTTAGGAATAAAAGATTTCCTGACCATTAACACTTGAGTATTTTAATAGTTTAATCTATTTTTCTTCAAGTGAAATCTGCATACAGATTTGTTCTCAATTTCTCCCCAATTCCCTCACTTTGACAACTGGGAACCCTCTTTCATTAAATAAACCCTCGAGGAACAGATACTCCCACTCCCAAAAAGACTGTTGTTTAAGTCACTATGTCTTATCCAACCCTTTGCAACCCCAAGAACTACAGCATGGCAGGCTTCCCTGTCCTTCACTATCTCCTGGAGCTTGCTCAAACTCATGTCCATTGAGTCAGTGATGCCATCCAACCATCTCTCCTCCTGCCCTCAGTCTTTCCCAGCATCAGGGTCTTTTCCAATAAGTTGGCTCTTTGCATCAGCTGGCCAAAGTACTGGAGCTTCAGCTTCAGCATCAGTCCTCCCAGTGAATATTCAGGGTTGATTTCCTTTAGGATTGACTGGTTTGATCTCCTCACAGTCCAAGGGATTCTCAAGTCTTCTCCAGCACCATGATTCGAAAGCATCAATTCTTTTGGCACTCAGCCTGCTTTATGGTCTAACTCACACATTCGTACGTGACTACTGGAAAAACCATAGCTTTGACTCTATAGGCCTTTGTCAGCAAAGTAAAGTCTCCACTTTGAAATATGCTATCTAGATTTGTCATAGCTTTTCTGCCAAGGAGCAAGCGTCTTTTAATTCTGTGGTTGCAGACACTGTCTGTAGTGATTTTGGAGCCCAAGAAAATAAAATCTGTCGCTACAGCTGAGAATTTTTTAAAAGGTTTCCCATCTGTCTATAATTCTACCTTGGACTTGTTAAACATTAAGTTTTAAAACTCATCTCACTTAATAAATTGTATTATATACATGGGAACTTGAGGGTTATATCCCTCAAGTTATAGACTCTATCCCCAAAAAGCTTTTAGTCCAATAAAGGCAAAAGGAAATTAATCAAATAGTTACATGTGCAAGAGAGAAATAACCATTCTCAAAAAAGGGATACAAAAGTAGAAACTGTCTAGGACAGAAACCATGAAAATAAGTTGGGCATGCTGGGGCAAAAAATGTAAAAGCCTGCAATTAAGGGTTTGGGAATATTTTCCCCTCTAGTGGGTTTCCTGTGAACCACTGAAGCATCTCAACAACTGTCAAAAAGATGGCATGTAATGTTCAATGAAAATTGTTTCAATGGATGGAAAAAGAAATTGATTTCCTCTTATTCTGTACTTATACATCTACCCTTAATCAAAATAGCATGCTATGGTTTCTCAAGCATGCAATTATTCTAGCATTTAACCCTGACTCAATGGAAATAGTAGCTAAATACTCAGCAATGTTACAATCAAGCAAGTATAAGTGAGGCTTACTATATAATTCCAAATTTAAACCATTTTTAGTTGTCCTCCTTCTATATAATTTTTTTAATGGTGAAGGAAACTTCATGAACTTTATGAATTTTCACAAACAATATTTACCACAAATAAGTTCCACTTGCTGGACTCTGTTCATGCTATTAAGGGTGTCCATTAGCGGGTCTCTCCTGTCAGTTGCCTGGTCAACCTTGCCTTTGTTTTCATAAGCCAGAACTGTGTCATATTCATCTGTCAGGAACAGGACATCTAGATCGCCATACATTTTCTTTAAAAAATAAAACCAGTTTTCCCCATTAGAACTGTATGTCATTCTCAGAAAGTCGACCTCATGAGAATCACCAAAAATTTGTTTAAGTTTTCTAATATCCAGAAAACCCCCAGCCTTTCAGCAGAGTTGCTTGAAGGATTTATTCTTTCTGCCCAGATTTCTCTTAGAAATCTCCCAACTTCCAGTGGATGCTGCATGATCTAAGAGATTTTTATTTAAAAACCAACTTACTGTAACTTTCAATAAATTTGTGTTTCCAAGTAATTCTATGATATAGAAAAGCTATTTTCCACTGAAATGAAGATAAATAAGAAGTACTGCATCGTTCTTAATTGCTTCCATAAACATTCAGACTGCAAACACTAATTCATAAATTTGCTTAACATTAAAAAAAAAAACTTACGTTCCCTATACTCTAATATCAATTTCATAAATAAACTTTCCAAGTGTTCTTATTTTAGGCATCTGTGCACACAACACTTGATGCTGACATGGTCTGCTACTTACCATACAGTCTTTGCAGGTACACAACTTGCTCCTCCAGTTCAGGGGCCAATAGGTGGCAGTGTCTTTCTTTATAAACTGCTTAGCTTTAAGCTCCTCAAGTTTGCAGCCAGACTGTGATTCTGTGTTGAGATGTTGATTCTGAAATGCTTTCTGAAATTAAGTTTTGAAGTGTGTATTTTAAACCATCATCGTTTTCAAAGTTTAGATTTTGTAAAAGAATTTCTTTTAGGCAAAAGGTACAACTGAAATCCAAAGCTACATAGCTTACAGAATTAATTTTGCTTAAATTTTATTTCTTTTACAGCTCAGATTTCATTTTGTTACCTGGAGATCAGATTCAGAACTAGAGCTGGTACACGGTTCGTTTGTCTGCTCTGCTTTAACTTCCTTCACAATAGCCTTTCCATGTTCTGGAACATCCTCTTCGAGGGCATTATCTTGATGAGCTCCATTTTCAGTTTTGATAACTTCTTGATCGCCTACTCCATCAACATTCAGCACCAACCCATCATCTTCAGTAGTTACTTTTGTTACTGTAGGTTCAATGAAAACACACATACACACACACATCCACACCAGTGAGACAATGAAATCACTTCGTTTGATTAAAAAATACTTCAGAATCTGGAAAAGGAGAGAGTTAACCTTAATCTCTGGAATAATGAGAAAGGAAATAACACTTTTTTAGGTTATGCCTGCCTATTCTAAAGTGTCAAATAACAGAAAATTTTAAAATATCCATCACTAGTGGGAAGCGTGGGTTCAAGAGGGAAGGGATATATGTGGCTCAGTGGTAAAGAATCTGTCTGCCAATGCACGAGATGCAGGAGATGCAGGTTCAATCCCTAGGTCAGGAAGATCCCCTGGAGGAGGAACTGGCAACCCACTCCAATATTCTTGCCTGGAAAATCCCATGAACAAAGCCTGGCAGGCTACAGTCTGTGGGGTCACAAAGAGTCGGACATGACTGAGCAACTGAGTATGCATGCATGTGCAACATACACCGTAGAGGCACTCAGCTGATACCCTTCACTGTACAGCAGAAATTAACACAACACTGTCAAGTAATTACACTCTAGTAAAAAACAAAATGTGAACCAAGAACAGAAAAAAAAACCATCTGGAAAAAAGAGCTAAAAAAATATATCAATCACTATTTAAACATTTTATATGTAAATGAGAAAGGAAAATACTATAGATGTTAAAGACCCAGGGACACCAAAGAAGCAAGAGGCAATAGGAAGAGATTTAGCTGCAAACACAGAAGAAGGGTAGTTTTGCAAAAACAACAGCTTTTCTTTATGCGAGGAGGAAATTAGAAAGGACGCTTGCAGAGACAGAAATGACAGAAAACAGAGAAATGACAAGGGAACTCACACTGCAGGATGGCTTTTCAGTTTATTAGGAAATGAGGCCATCTGCTGACAGGGAAGGAAATGAAGAAGGGGCAGAGGGGAAGGGTTAAGAAAATCCAGTGAATGAGAAAGATTCAGGTCCAGCAGAAAGTGAGATGTAATTGAAAAGGATATGAATAGGCTGATTTGTGCTGATGTATGGTAGAAACCAACAGAGTAATTATAAAGCAATTATCCTTCAATTAAAAATAAATAAATTTTTAAAACACACACACACACAAAAAAGCATATGAACAGAAAGAGGACACACCAAGTACAAGAACTTGGAGACAAAACAAAAACGCAGGATGCTGCTTGAGGTTTGTATGGTGAAGTGTTCCCTAAAGGTGAGAAGGGCAAAAAATTATGAGGCTGGAACAACAGATACTATGAATTACTACCATTTAAAAAATAAACACATATAACATTAAGAGTAAAATAAAGTCTTTCATACTTAAGAACATTCATTACTAATTAGTGGTTTGGGTCAATTTCTTAGAGTACAGTAAAAGCATTAGGTGACAAACCGTGACCACCTCCTCCTCGACCAATAGCATGTCTTATATTTAAGAACAACTTGTTTGGGTTCTGTTATCTTTCAAAATCCCCTTAAAAACTGCTTTCTCCATTTTCTCCAATTCTGGTCTCATCCATATTCTGCATCATGCCATTTAAGTACAAATTGGTTCTTGGCAGTCACCCAATCTATCTATAAGCACCTTGTGGAGAAGGAACAGATCTTATACTTTATACTTTTTTCTATACCTCAGAGTCCCTTAAAAATGGAACTCTGTTCAATGTTATGTGGCAGCCTGGATGGAAGGAGAGTTTGGGGAAGAATGGATACATGTATACATATGGCTGAGTCCCTTTGCTGTTCACCTGAAACTATCACAGCATTGTTTGTTAGCCATTCCCCGGTACAAAATAAAAAGTTTAAAAATAAACCCCATAAAATAAAGTAAAAGTACACAGTGAAAAACATAGTAGCTACAACTTACTGAACAAATTGTACTGATTTGTATTGTACTGAACATACGGCCCAAGTTGGAGGCATGCCAACTCCACAGAGACTCTTACCTGCCAGCTGTGCAGCATAAGCCCACAAGAAAGAACAGCGCTTCATGCAAGCCTGGCACACCATCTCTTGGAAATCCCCACTCTCAGGAGGAATGGCGCCAAGATGCTGTGAACACAGAAAACCAAGTTATTTTCCTTGTGATCACCAAGTTGTCCAAAAAGTTCATTATTTTATAAAATATTGCCAACAGTACATTGATCATATCTCTATAGTATTTTTTAGAAGGGTAGTGATAATGTGAAATATAATTTAATTCCAAAAGACAAGATTTTTTTGGGACTTCCCTGGTGACCCAGTGGCTAAGACTCTGTTTCCAATGCCAAGGGCTTCGGTTCAGTCCCTGGTTAGGAAAGTAGATTCCATATGCCACAACTAAGATCAGACTCAGCCAAATAAATAAATATTAAAAAAAAAAAAAAAAAGGACAAGATCTTTTCTTTGACAATGGGATTAAAAAGTCAAAGCTCTCCTCACCCTTCCATGAAACCAATCTTCACAGACTATACACTGGATCATCTCATCTGGAATCTAACATAGAAAAGCAATTTGTTTGTTAATGATTACAGTGAATTCATGGGGTTCTCAAGACAAGAACACTGCCAATCCCTTCTCCAGAGAAGCCCAGTGTGCTGCAGTCCATGGGGTTGCAAAGAGTCAGACATGACTGAGCGACTGAACTGACTGACAATGAACTCTGGAATATCAAAGTAAATCTGGCACACATTAGAATCAGATATTAAATAATTCTCTACCAACTCTGTAAGGCCACTATCCACATGCAAAAAGTCAAGGAGACATGGAGAAACAGCAATTCAAGGGGTCAAAGAAGTTCTTTCTCCATGAACTGGGGTTACAAAAGGATTACATCGAGATAACCACTTTGTGAGTAATTAGCAAAACTTTCATATCAGTTACTTACTATCTGATTCCCACAAAACTTTATGAGTAAGTAATATATTTTCATTTTACACATAAACCCAGGCCCAGGGAGGTAATGTGAATTGTAGCAAGTTGTACAGTGAATTACAGAATTTTGCCTTTGTCAAAAGAAAAGGAAACTAGAAATTAAAGCACACATTCACTCACTTATATGTGCACAGAAAAAGGTCTCAAAATATATACACCAAAAGTGTTAACAGTGGTTATGTCTAGGAGGTAAGAAGGTACAGGAATGAGGAAGAATAAAAATTCTTTTAAAATTTTGCATACACCTCTAATTGAAGTTTTTAAGATAATCCAGTTTGTGCACCCTATTTTCTCTCCTTGCAGGAATGCGAGACGTTGAAGGTCATTTTCTGGAAAGTATTCAGAGAAAAGGAGCAAACAGGCAGGCAAAGAGAGGGAAGAAGGAAAAAGTTCTGGCCTTGATAAAGTCCTGTCCAATATTTCTCATGAGGTAAGAAAGAGAAAAATAGTTGGGCTCTGTACTACTTGTAGCTTTAGGTCAGAGTCATAAGAAGGAATAAATCTAGAATACTTTTACAATCCCCAAATCCCTGCTGAACAGCTAAAGGGCCAACTATGACAAGAGGCTGGGGAGTGAAGGCTGGAGATGACACAGTCCAGGTGTTGACCTCCAAATCTCTTACCTCATCTTCAGGATCAGGGTAAGGTCTCTTGCAAACGCAGTACAATCCAAAAAAGTTGTCATTGTACTTATTGCCAGAATTTATCTTTGCTTTGTCCTGAAAGATATTAATTTCAATATAAAACATGGCCTAACTTTATAATTTCATGCATCATGGAATTTATGTATTCAATAAATTTGTGCACTAAATATCTGTACCCGCCCCCCTCCCCTGGAAGCTAGTCTTCAAAGTATAAGGGGAAAAAAATCATCCTATAAAGTAATACTTTCTCCAGGATACAAGGAAAAAATAAAATTTATTTTCTATACCTTCTTTGTACCAATTGGGGGAGAATGAATCACAAATTTTAACTAACAATCTATGGAAGCTGACACTGGTCTAGAATTTCAAGATATTTCTTAATGCCCAGCTATGATAGTCAAAGCCCCCAAATTACTAGGAGGTGAAAAGTAGGCAAAGAAGTTGTCTAAAAATAATCTTTGAAGGAGGGAAAGAGCACGATAACTTTAGCAATTAGGATTGAATACAGTAAAGTCCCTTATTTTCTGTTTCATTTTTGGCATTTCACTGAAAGTTATTGTAGAAGATAGTCTTTATTATCCAAAAAGCAGTGAAAAACTTTTGCAAAAGCCCATGCTCATTACTGCCCAGTTTTATTTATTCAGTTTTAAAAGTCATACCCTTTTCTTTAAAAAGCCTTAGAGCATGAGCACAATCAACACAACTGAACCTGAATCACTTTAGAACACTACCCCCAAAGTCTTTCATATTAATTACAATCTATAGGTAGGCTCTGAACAGGTTACTTAGCTTTCCAACAAATAAATAAATGGGGTACAGTCTAACACTGATTTGCTCATTTGCAAAGAAGAAGCACAGAACTTCCTTTTTGAAAATTCTTGGTTTTTATCCCCTAGGACAAATACCAATCTTAGCTACTTTTCATGCATTTATCGTTTGCTGTGCTTACTTACAGGAAATAATTTGCATTCCAAATTTTTAAACTTGCTGTTTCCACAATCACAACGAAAATTTCTGAAAGAAAGGAGGAAGAGCCAATTTTAATTTTTCTTCTAAATTTAAAAACTACTCTTTACATTCATATCATAGCCTCTTCCCTTTCAACTGGCTTCTAGGATCTAAAAATTGGACTTGGTTGTTGTTCATGTATCCAATCTGCAATTTTCCCAAGCATATTACAATAAAATATTTAATAATTCTATAAATTAACATGTGTGTGCTGTGTGCCCAGTCGTGTCTGACTCTTTGCGATCCCATGGACCGTTGCCCACCAGGCTCCCCTGTCCATGGAATTGTCCAGGTAAGAATACTGGAGTGGATTGCCATTTCCTTCTCCAAGAAATTAACAAGCATGAAGACAAATATCTGTATCTCTCACATACACACATAAAACAGTGGCAGAATAGCAGTAGTCGTCTGAGTTTGCCCCATAATTATATTTTAAAAGGTCCCCTGGAAAAACTGTTCTTTCCGATTATATTATATAAAACAGTTGCATTAAAGTTTACCAGAGTACAACTACTTTGAATGCAAAAACATGATTAAGAAAAAAGTGCAACTGGAAAAGAATCTAAATATTTGAAAACCATCCAGCATCAATCTCTGACCATTTTACCTTTTTGTGTACAGCTCAAATAGTTTATGACTTCCATGACATTCATAACTGCAAGCCAGGCAAATTCCTGCTGGTTCTTCTCCCTCTGGAGTGCAGGTACTGCAGGCATACAGTGCTTGTCTCTTTACTGAACCCTAAAAGACAGCCCCAAAATGGAAAAAGACAGAAAACTGATGAGACATTGGCAGAGTGACCCAATGCCCATACTATGATCTGAGACATAACTGAAATCAGATTATCTGTGGTCAAGATCTTCCTGTAAAAGCCACTGAGACTAATAAAAAAAGCATATACAACAGAATACCAAAACATGGCTGCAGGTTTCATACACACGTTTCATATAACTTTTTCTCAAAGTGATAGAAGTTAACATTTTCAGTCAGCTGTGAATAAGCCAGTCTGCTTAACTATTTTAACACATGAAAATACAGGAGAATGTGTGTAAGCTTATGTAAGGAATAATCATACTTTAATTTTGGAATATGCTTGTGATTCCACCAAAGAGAACACCAATGTATTAAATGAATCCCTTTGATTTTAAGATGTATGCTGACATATTTAGAGTTGAAGTGTCATGGTCTGAAATTTATTTTCAACTGGTTCGGGAAAAAAACCAAAGTATATTACAGTGAAGAAGTAAAAGATAAAACAAATGTGGTAAAATGTTAAAAAGTGAATATATGTGAAGATACACAGATGTTCATAATATTATTTTTTCATTTTAACTGTAGACTTTAAACGTTTCAAAATAAAAAGTTGAAAGAAAAGCAAATCCTGATAATGGCTGCCATCTTCCGGGAAGAAGGGAGTCCCAGGAAAGCTTCTGTGATGCTGGTAATGTTCTCTCTCTTCATTTGGGTGGTATGCACCTGCAGGTGTTTTCGGTTTTGCTTTCCCAAGACTTATACATGGTTTCTGCACTTTTCCACATATTTTACAACAATACAAAAAAAATTTTTAAGGAAGTCTGTTTTAAAAATCTAAGTACGTTTCAAAAATAACTTACGTACAGGCTTTTTTAAAAAAGGCAAACAGAGAAAAAGTTGTTTCAGTGGCGAGCAAAGGTTTTAAAATATCAGCCAACATTAAATACCTCTGATACCAGGTGTATTAAAAAAAAAAAAAATCTAACCACTTTGCAGTGTAAACTCAACTGGTCATTGATGACAACTGGTATTGTGATCTCAGGCCACACCACATAAAGACCCCACGTCTCTCTCCCCATCCTGCAGTGTTCCACTCCACCGGCCTGGAAGGCAACCTCTTCTTCCTATCAAGCATTATCTCTCATTAGTTTTCTTCTACCACCTTTCTCCATTTTTTAAGCTAGAAACAGAATGAGTCACCAAACACTACGTCACACCCCCTTCAGTCCTTGTTCCCACCATTTTCCGAATGCCATCTCTCCTCCTCTCCTCCCCTTTCCTTAGACAGTGCCAACAGCTGTTCGGGTTCCGGTCTATCCCCCTGGGGGGCCGACTGCAGACAGACGTGGTACTTGCTTCCTCTCGCCAAAAAACCAGCTAGCACTTGTCAAACTAAATTGCAGAGGAACCAGCTGTCCAGGAGTCCAGCCTACGCGGAGAGATTTTCAAATCCAGAGCCCTCTCCTTTAACTCTGCTTTGACTCTCCCGTTTAGTACCCAGCAATACTCTGAGGATGGGAAAAGTAGGGACAAAAATACTCAGGATGTGAAAGGTCACAGGGTTGGTTTGGGGAAAGCGGCCGGGGCACCGAGAAGAGACGAGGAAGGAAGGAAAGAGCAGCTGCTCCGGGGCCAAAACCGGAGAAACGTCGGGGGCCGGAGAGAGGAAAATCGAGAAAGGAGGGGCGTCCTGCTGGCCACAGGTTAGGATGGGGGCTCAGGAGACTAAGGGTAAAAGGGCACCTGGGCCTGGGATGGGGACTCCTACGACCAACAGCTGAGCCGGACCACCACGGGGTGCCGGCCGCGGCCGGCGGGAAAAGAGAGGGTAAGGCGGGTGGGCAAAGGGAGGTTGAGGGGAGCCTGGCGGAGGCGAGGCCCGGGCCGCGCGCCCACCTGCGAGTAGGAGCACTTCTCCGAGTCACTGCCGCCCAGGACGGCGCAAGCCTCATTCTCCAGTTCCTCGTCCTCCTCAAGTACATCGACCAACGATACCACGGGCTCCAACTCCGACTGTCGCCCAGCTGGCTCCTCGGCTCCGGCCATCCTCAACTGTCACCCGGACCGCCGATCAGCCCCGGCGGAGGCGGGAAAAGCGTCCGCGAGGGGCGGGGCCGGAGGAGGCGGGGCCTCGGTGCCAGACACCAATCCCAAAGGCAGGGAGCGAAGGAAGGGGGAGGAGCGACTTCCGACAAACGGAAGTCAGGCCTCTCCCTTTTCCGCGCCTGCGCCCGCGGCGGGCTGGCTTCCGTTTCCGGTGGCGCCTCACTGTGGCGCGCTCCTGAAGCGTAGCGGTCGCTATGGAGCTGTTGGGAGAGTACGTCGGACTGGAAGGGCAGCGACAGCAGCTACGGGTGCCCTGTGAGGCGCCGGGCGTCACCGACCCTTTCCAGAGCTTGTTGTCCGGTGTGGCTCAGATGAGGGAGCTGGTGACTGAGCTCTTCGGCTCTCAGGTACAGCGGGAAGCACAGGACCGGGTGTCGGCGGCTCCCGACGAGGCCTTGGACGGTGAGCTCTGAGACGGTTCTGGGAGCGACAGGAGGGCGGGCAGGGGCGCCCGGAGTGGGAGAAATTTGCTCAGGGAACCTGTGTAGAGCGACAAACTTGGAGAAGGTGAGCCTTGGGGGAAGAATTCCAAATGAAAAATTTTAGCTGTTTTCGCCAAATTTGGGCGGTACCTGGACTCATTTAGCAGGACTGCTTTTCACGATTCTCTTTTCATTTATGTCACACAAAAAAGGTACTGAACGCCTACGGCCCTGTGCCAGTCACTGGGCTGAACTCTGGAGAAAGAATGAAGTGAATGCGACTCAGTTCCTGTTCTTGTGGAACTCTGTGGGAGGTTAGACAGACAAACATTCTTATTAAAGAGTAGAAGGAATGACCCTAGACTTCTCTGTAACTATTGCAAACCTGGAGAACCCAAGAAGGCTTCAGAGAGAGCATGACTTGTAAGCTGGGCTTAGATGGATGGAAAGGAATTTTCCCAGGCGTGAATTTACAAATATGTTTGGAAGACTGCCATCTATTACAGAATAGGAACAGGTTCTGAAGATTGGAATAGATTTCAGATGAAAAAGGCTTCACTGTCAGGCACTCCTTTCATTTGCCAGTGTGGTAGGTGCAGTTTGAAAGCACAAATGGAAAATTGAACTGTATTCTTAAGTCTTGTCTTGAATACCCTGAGGTGAAGAACCTAAGAACTAAATATTGGAATCAGGGGTTACTTCCCCTGTTGTTGTTGTTGAGGTTCAGTCACTCAGTTATGTCCAACGCTGCAACTCCATGGACTGTAGCACACCAGGCTTCTTTGTCCTTCTCTGTCTCCCAGAGTTTGCTCAAATTCATGTACATTTAAATTGCAGTGCCATCCAGCCATCTCATCCTTTGTCTCCCCCTTCTCCGTCTGCCCTCAATCTTTCCTAGCAGCAGTCTTTTCCAGTGAGTCAGCTCTTTACATCAGGTGGCCAAATTATTGGAGCTTCAGCTTCAGCATCAGTCCATCCAGTGAATATTCAGGGTTGATTTCCTTTAGGATTCACAGATTTCATCTTGTCATACAAGGGACCCTCAAGAGTCTTTTCCAGTACCACAGTTCAAAAGCATCAATTCTTCGGCACTCAGCCGCCTTTATGGACCAACCCTCACATCTGTACATGACTACTGGAAAAACCATAGCTTTGACTATACAGACCTTTGTCGTCAGAGTGATGTCTCTGCTTTTAATACACTGTCTAGGTTTGTCATAGCTTTCCTTCCAAGGATCAAGTGTCTTAATTTCATGGCTACAGTCACTGTCTGCAGTGATTTTGGAGCCCAAGAAAATAAAATCGGTCACTGCTTCCACTTTTTCCCCTTCTATTTGTCATGAAGTGATGGGACTGGGTGCCATGATCTTTGTCTTTGAATGTTGAGTTTTAAGCCACCTTCTTCACTCTCCTCTTTCAGCTGCATCAAGAGTCTCTTTAGTTCCTCTTCACTTTCTGCCATTAAGGTGGTGGTATCTGTGTATCTGATGTTATTGATATTTCTCCTGGCACTCTTGGTTCCAGCTTGTGCTTCCTCCAGCTTGGAATAAGCAGAGTGACAATATACAGCTTTGATGCACTCCTTTCCCAATTTTGAACAAGTTTGTTGTTTCCTGTCTAGTTCTAACTGTTGCTTCTTGACCTGCATACGGTTTTGAGATTGGAATAAAAACTGACTTTTTCCAGTTCTCTGGCCACTGCTGAGTTTTCCAAATTTGCTGACATATCAAACAGCATCATCTTTTAGGATTCTAAATAGCTCACCTGGAGTTTCATCACCTCCATTAGGTTTGTTCGTAGTCCTAAGGTCCACTTGACTCCAGGATATCCAGCTCTAGGTGAGTGACCACACCGTTGTAGTTATTCATGTCATTAAGACTTTTCTTGTATAGTTCTTCTGTGTAGTCTTGCCACCTTTTAATCTCTTCTGCTTCTGTTAGGTCCTTATCATTTCTGTCCTTTTATCGTGCCCATCTTTGCATGAAATGTTCCCTTGGTGTCTCCAATTTTCTTGAAGAGATCTGTCTTTCCCATTCTATTATTTTCTGTTTCTTTGCATTGTTCATTAAGAAGGCTTTCTTATCTCTCCTTAATATTCTTTGGAACTCTGCATTCAGAAGGGTATATCTTTTTCTCCCTTGCTTTTCACCTGTCTTCTTTCCTCAGCTCTTTGTAAAGCCTCCTTGGACAACCACTTTACCTTCTTGCATTTTTCTTTTACTTTGGAATGGTTTTGGTCACTGCCTACTGCACAGTGTTACAAACCTCCATCCATAGTTCTTCAGGCACTCTGTCTGCAAATCTAATTGCTTGAATCTATTTGTCACCTCCACTGTATAATCATAAGGGATTTTATATAGGTCATACTTGAATGGCCTAGTGATTTTTCTCTACTTTCTTCCATTTAAGCATGAATTTTATAGTAAGGAGTTCATGATATGAGCCACAGTCAGCTCCAGATCATGACTGTGTGGAGCTTCTCCATCTAAAGTTGCAAAGAACATAATCAGTCTGATTTCAGTATTGACCATATAGTGATGTCCATGTATAGAGGCATCTCTTGGGTTATTGGAAAAAGATGTTTGCTACGACTAGCATGTTCTCTTGACAGTACTTTTAACCTTTGCCCTGCTTCATTTTGTACTCCAAGGCCAAACTTGCCTGTTTCTCCAGGTATCTCTTGACTTCCTGCTTTTACATTCCAGTCCCCTATGATGAAAAGGACATCATTTTTGGTATTAGTTCTAGAAGTTGTAGGTCTTCATACAACCAATCAACTTTAGCTTCTTCAGCATCAGTGGTTGAGACATCAACTTGGATTACTGTGATGTTGACTGGTTTGCCTTGGAAACGAACCGAGAGCATTCTGTCGTTTTTGAGATTGCACCCAAGTACTGCATTTCAGACTCTCTTGTTGACTATGAGGGCTACTTCATTTCTTTCCAAAGGATTCTTGACCACAGTAGTAGATATAATGGTCATCTGAATTAAATTCACCCATTCCCGTCCATTTTAGTTCCTGATTCCTAAAATGTCGATGTTCACTCTTGTCATTTCCTACTTGACTGTGTCCAGTTTACCTTCCAAACATTCCTGGTTTCTATACAATATTGTTCTTTACAACATCAGACTTTACTTTCACCACCAGACACATCCACAGCTGAGCATCATGCCCCCTTTAGCCCAGATGCTTCATTCTTTCTGGGGCTATTAGTAATTGCCCTCTGTAGGGCAATTACTGCCCCCTTCCCCAGTAGCATATTGGACACCTTCCAACCTGGGGGCTCATCTTCAAGCGTCATCTTTTTGCCTTTTCATACTGTCCATGGGGTTCTCTGGGCAAGAATACTGGAGTGGATTGGCGTTTCCTTCTCCAGTGGACCATGTTTTATCAGAATTCTTCACTATGACACATCCATCTTAGGTGGCACTGTGCAGCATGGCTCGCAGCTTCATTGAATAACGCAAGCCCCTTCACCATGACAAGGCTGTGATCATGAAAGTGCAACTCCTCTGTAGAGGAGCTTAAACTGTACTGTACTTTCCTTTTCTTTCCATCTTGTTTACATCTTGATAGTGCCAGATAATATGATGGAACCAACTCAGAATATTATGTGAATTTCAGACAGTAGATTGTTTCCATCAGCATGAAGTCCTGGTTCTTGGCTCCAAAAGATCCTCTCTAAACCATTGAAAATACTGTCATTGGAATAAGGACAAGTATAGATGGAGCCATTTAAAAAATGGCTTGCTGGAAAAATAACTTCTACCTTTTCTGCTAATAGTGGGTCAGTAATATCTTCATACAAGAGGACATGCTTTTGTATGTTTAACAAAGTCCCCAAAGTGTTTCAGTTTGAACTTCCTTTGTTGAAAATGGTAGAGGGACTTCCCTGGCAGTCCACTGGTTAAGACTATACGCTTCCACTGCAGGAAGCACGGGTTTGATCCCTGGTTGGGGAACTAAGATTCCTCATGCCCTGTGGTGCAGCCCAGGAAAAAAAAAAGTGATAGAGATTAAAATGATGAATTTTATCTTATATAAATCATATCTCAATTAACAAGTACAAAGTTTTTTAAATGTAAATATTACAAAAGTGATAGAATGCAATACTAAAATGACAAATGGTGACCATTTTGTATGTACAGAAATATTGAGTCATGGTGTTGTACACCTGGTACTAACAGTGTTGTGGGTCAGTTATACTTCAGTTGAAAAAAAAATCATCATAATGACCAAAAAAGACAATCCAATTGCCAGGTGTGCAGAAAACTTGAAGAGACAGTGCTCCAAATAAGATATACAAATGGCCAATAAGCACATGATGCTGAACATCACTGGCTTTTAGAGAAAGGCGAATCAAAGCCACAATAACATAGCGTGTCATACCCACCAGGAAGGCTATAATTATAAAGAACAGTAACACGTGTTTTGACTAGGATGTGAAGAAATTGGAGCCCTCATACGTTGCTGGTGGAAACGTAAAATGGGGTACCTTCTTTGGAAAACACTTTGATAGTTCCTCAGAAAAGTTAAATGTAAAATTATCGTTCGACCCAACAATTCTAGTCCTAGAGATTCTTAGTTCCACTCCAAGTTCTCCCAAGACAGCTGGAAAAATGTTCCCATAAAAACAAACGCACATGTGTTCATAGCCACATTATTGATAATAGCTAAAAAGTAGAAATAACACAAATATCCATCATCTTATGAGTGGATATACAAAATGTGTATCCATCCATACAGTGGAATATTCCTCAGCAACAAAAAGGAATAAAGTACTGATAAATGCTATACAATGTGAATGAACTTTGAAAGCATAAGTGAAAGAAGGCAGACACAAAAGGCCATATATTTTGATTCATTTATATGAAATGTCCAGAACAGACAAAGCTGAGGGGTAAGAAAATAGATTTTTGTTGATGTTCAATCGCTCAGTCGTGTCCAACTCTTTGTGACTCCTTGGACCGAAGCACGCCAGGCCTCCCTGTCCATCACCAACTCCTGGAGTTTTATCAGATTCATGTCCATTGAGTTGATGATGCCACCCAACTATCTCATCCTCTGTCGTCCCCTTCTCCTCCTGCCTTCTATCTTTCACAGTATCAGGGTCTTTTCCAATGAGTCAGCTCTTCGCATCAGGTGGCCAGAGTATTGGAGCCTAGCATCAGTCCTTCCAATGAATATTCAGGGTTGATTTCCTTTAGGATTGACTGGTTTCATATCTTGCAATCCAAGGGACTCTCAAGAGTCTTCTCCAACACCACAGTTGAAAAGCATCAATTCTTTGACACTCAGCCTTCTTTATAACTCTTACATCCATTCATGACTACTGGAAAAACCATCGCTTTGACTATATAGACCTTTGTTGTCAAAGGGATGTCTCTGCTTTTTAATATGCTGTCTAGGTTTGTCATAGCTTTCCTTCCAAGGAACAAGCATCTTTTAATTTCATGGCTGCAGTCATCATCTGCAGTGATTTTGGAGCCCAAGAAATTAAAGTCTCACTTTCCATTGTTTCCTCATCTATTTGTCATGGAGTGATGGGACTGGATGCTATGATCTTCATTTTTGAATGTTGAGTTTTAAGCCGGCTTTTTCACTCTCCTATTTCACCTTCATCAAGAGGCTCTTTAGTGCCTCTTCTTTTTCTGCTATAAGGGTGGTGTCATCTGCATATCTGAGGTTATTGATATTTCTCCCAGCAGTCTTGATTCCAGCTTGTGCTTCATCCAGCCCAGCATTTCTCATGATACACTCTGCATATAAGTTAAATGAGGAAAGTAGATTAGTGATTGCCAAAGGCTAAGGGGAATGGGAAGCGAAAGTGAAAGTCGCTCAGCTGTGTCCGACTCTTTGCAACAACATGGACTATACAGTTCATGGGATTCTCCAGGCCAGAATACTGGAGTGGGTACCCTTTCCCTTCTCCAGGGAATCTTCCCAACCCAGGGATAGAACCCAGGTCTCCCGCAATGCAGTTGGATTCTTTACCAACTGAGCCACAAAGAAATCCCAGGAATACTGGAGTGGGTAGCTTAACCCTTCTCCAGTGGATCGTCCCAACCCAGGAAGGGGAAGTGACTGCTAATTGGTATGAGATTTCTTTCTTGGAAGATGAAATGTATTCTAGAATTAGTGATGATGGTTTTATAACCTAGTGACTATCTAAATCAATAATCTGTACACTTTGAAAGTGAATTTTATGGTGTATGAATTATATCTCCCAAAAAAGGTGATAGAAGGGAAAGGTTTTAATCATAATTCCTGCAGTCTTTTTAACTGTACATATTGCTAATTTGATATGTGCATTGTTTTATTAATCCCTGAAGTGAAATGGTCTCATTATCAACCATTTTAGCTATCTATATTTCTTTCAACCACTGAACATATTGTCATACAACAAATATTTGTTTTAAAAGGTGATGATGAAGATGATTCAGAAGATGAAAATAACACTGATAACAGAACTAAATCAGATGGACCATCTGCAAAACGGCAAAAAACACCATCTTAACTAGCTTTTATGAAATTTAAAAGACTGCTACCATATTTTATTTACCACACACTGACATTTAAGGAAGACTTGTGCTCTAATTTGGAAAGCATTTGTTTTTTTTCCCCTGGGACAGTTTTGTCAAAGAGGAAACTTTTCTTCTGTTTTCATCAAAGAAAGACATAAATGCATAGAAATGAATCCCTTTTCTTGGGTGAGAAGTCAGTTTCAGATCATGGAAATAAAATAGACATTTAATAATGTATAATATCCAGTAAGTTGGCAACTGAATTCTTACTTAATACTTTTTAAATACCCGTTGGATTAAATTGTGTGGTGTCTACATGTTTTAGCTTCTGCTTCTGTTATGAAAATATATGTCAAGGTTTATGGACAATAACATTTCAAAGAACTGACATGAACAAGTGATGAAAATGAGGTGTTAAATTTAAAAATGGCAGGTGCTTCCTTGGTGGTCAAGTGGCTAAGACTCTGCATTCCCAGTGCAGGGGGCCTAGGTTCCTTCCCTGGTCGGGGAACTAGATCCTGCATGCTGCAGCTAGAGTTTGCATGCCACAACCAGAGACCCAGCATGACGAAATGAAGATCCTGCACATGCCACAACTAGACCTGGTGCGGCCAAATAAATGTATTAGTTAATTGATTTAAATTTAAGAATGGCAATTCCATGTAAGTAGAAGGAAAATGGGAATAGTGAGAAATACTGAAGGGAAGGAGAGCCCTTGAGAGATACCCAAGAAAACCTTGAATCTACACCTGAACTCAGTATACAGACTTCTGGAGATGATACCACTCAACAGATAAATGTTTAACTTGTACCTTAAGAGAGTCAGACTGGGGTGTGCTTTTATGCTGGTGATAATGCTGTTTATGTTAACACACATATAAGTCTTTAGGTAAGCAACTTCTGTGTTGACTATAATTTAAGATATTTCATGTCATTCTGTAGTCAGACTTTGATTTTGCTTAACAAGGAACTATCAGATCCTTTAAATACATATATGTATATATTCCTAAAATGTGTGTGTGTGTGTATTCCTTTTCTGCTTGTCAGAGGGACTAAGGTATTTTTCATTTACTACACATATAAATGTTTCCTGATTCATTTTGATAGCTAAACTACAGGGACACAAATAGTCACATAATTTTAAGTTGGAAGTAACCTTACAGGTGATATGATTTACTCAGAGATGAATTGAATCTTAGATATTTTCCTTGAGTTACAGAACTTACTGGCAGAGCTGGGTTATACACACAGCCTTTAAAAGATTACCATAGTACTTTCGCAGTTACACATTCTGAAATCTGTAGCTTACAAAGTACATGGTATTAAAGAAATTGAATTTACACACCTTTTTATATGTTTAAAGTATTGTTTTAGTTGGAACATCAGGCTTCTACCAAGTACTCTTATGTAATTAAAACAATACCAACTAGAAAAAGTTTTAAATGGTCAGAAATTACCTTGTTTAGTTTGTGATATGTCTCTACTATTGGAACTTCAGGTCAGTTACTGATTTACAATAATCTTTTATCTTTATACGTTCCTTAAAAAAACTTGGGACTTCCCTGGTGATCCAGTGGTTAAGACTCCAAGCTCCCAATGCACGGGGCCTGGTTCAATCCCTGGTCAGGGAACTAGATCCCACATGCTGCAGCTAAATATCCCGAGTGCTGCAACTAAGACCCAGCACAGCCAAATTAAATAAATAAATAATTTAAAAAAAAAACCTGTGACATTAAAATAGTTCATAGTTTTAAAGTGATACCTGAACTTTGCTCCTGAACATTTTATCTCCTTTGTTCAGTAAATATGTTTATAAAAAAGAAATACCAAGATATTCATGCTTGTGGTCTGGTGTTTGGAGGTCTGGGTTATAAGTCTGATGGATCTTTTTCTGATTCTAATTCTGTCTTCATAAGTGAGCCACATGTATGACAAAAAAGGTTTTGAAGGTGTGAGGGGCTAGTTTGAAGAACCAGTATAAGAGAGATGCCTTGCTGGTTTTCTAATCTGCTGCCTTTCAAAGGTAATAACGATAGCCACAGACGCACAGGACACAGTTAATGCCTGAAACAGTTCCGCAACTTTACTTTCATACAAGAAAGTCAACCCCACAGTCCTACCTAAAAATAATCTGGATGCTAGACTGAGATAATCTTTTAAAATATGAAACATGGAGTTCTAAATGTGAAATACATGGGCATATACAAATAGATGTGTGTTCTAAAAGTAAGTGCTTTTGTGTCACATTAAGAAATATTTCCAGTAAAGTTCTGTGACCAAGGACAAGAACTTTTACTGTTTTATAATAGGTTGCTGTTGCTTGGCTACAATATTAGGAAGTTTGAACAAACATTTCCTCCAGCAGAACTTTCTTGGCTTCTGAGATGTTAGGCCTCATATTGTCTTTCTGTGGAACCTAGCCCCCTGTACTGACTCCCTCATGTTATGAAGTATACTTTATTAGAATTATTTCTTCAAGCTGCTCAATTTTTGAAAAACTTTTATTGAGAAGACTTGTATTTTTAAGAAAATAGAGTTTATGTTTTCTTCCAAATGGGACAATCGGTTGGAGACATCTGTGGCTCGGTTTATTTTGTAGTACTTTTATCTAGATCCTATTTAGCCTATTAAAGTTACACCTGTTCCTCAATATAATTAATTCATTTTACAAATATAGTGTATCATTTTTTATGATACACTAACATACTGCAGTAAGTGATACGATAACATATAAGATATGATAACATACTGCAGTAAGGCGCATACACAAAACATCTTGAAAACACAGGCTTTTTAACTCACTTTCAACTGCTATGTTGTGATAAAATGATTACAGGAAATTCCTGTTTGAACTTACCCTGGTGGGCAGCTGAGCACCACTGAGTTAAAACTGTACTAGAGTTTGCAATTATGTAACTATGGTAGTTACAAATAAATTAACATGTTTGGGGAAATTATATTATGATCATTTTGTGATTTCGTCTTGCATATTTAAGTATATAATAAGATTAACATGTAAAATTATTATAGAAATTGGAGGATATTTGTAAAATAACAAATGAGAAACAAGTTGGGTTTTGTGATAAAGTTGGGTTCTTTTCTCACTACTTTGAACATAATTTCAGGTAGATTCAAGATTTAGAGTATAAAATAATATTTAAAAAAACACAAACTCAAAAAAGTACTAAAAGAAAATGGACTAAGTTTTTTTTTTAATAGTATCAGAGTGAGTAAGGATACCTAAGCAAGACTTTAAGAAATCCAAACACTGTGATAGAAAAGATTAATAAATACATTTCAGTTCAATTCAGTTCAGTTGCTCAGTCGTGTCTGACTCTTTGCAACCCCATGAATCGCAGCACCCCAGGCCTCCCTGTCCATCACCAACTCCCGGAGTTCACTCAGACTCACATGCATCAAGTCGGTGATGAAGAGGGTTAGGGTTAGGGTTAGCCATCTCATCCTCTGTATTTATATGGTGATAAACATTTTTGAACATTCTGTAAATGAGGTTAAAAGACAAAGGTAGAGTAAAGTATTTAGTGTTTTCAACAGAAATGACCAAAAACTAATATGCTTTTTATAGCTCTCACGTGTACCAGTCAGAAAGACAATAGAAATTTCACTTCAAATAAATGAAAATTAAAACCACAACACAGTATCATTTTTCTACTTTTCAGACTGAAAGGTCAAAAGTTTTGATGCAATATTGAGCTGGAAAGGGTGTGAAATCTATAAGATGCTGGTGGTGAGAGTGTAAATTGGTGTAAGCTCCTTAGAAGTCAAGTTGACTCTGTCAAAATTTAAAGATGTGGTGCTCTTGGGCCCTATCAGCAATTGCTCTATCAGCAATTTCAGTGATAGAATTTATCCTATGGATAATAGCATACATATACACAGATATATTTACAAGATTATTGATTGCAGCATTATTCTTGGTAACAGGATTGGTAGTGGTGGTTTAGTCAATAAGTCATGTCCATCTCTCGCAATGCCATGGACTGTAACCCGCCAGGCTCCTCTGTCCATGGGATTTTCTCCGACAAGAATACTGGAGTGGGTTACCATTTCCTTCTCCAGAACAGCAGATTATAAACAACCTAAATGTTTTATCAGCAGAAGACCCTAGTTAATTAAAGTAGAAGCATTTCAGTACAATAATTCTGTGCAGCCATTAAAAAAAAGACCATGTGTTGTTAAGGATCCATCTCCAGGATATGATGCTAAAGGAAAACTTAGCAAGATACAGAACAGTGTGTAGAATGCTTCTAGTGGAGAGTACTGGCTAGATACACATATAGTATCTCTGAAAGGAGAGTCGGACTGCATCTGGAAAGAGGGAGTTGGGGTTGGGAGTGAGAGGGAGATTTTTCATTGTATCCTCTTGTTCTCTTTGCATTTTTTAAAAAGCATATGCTGGGCTTCTTGGTGGCTCAGTGCTAAAGAATGTGCCTGCGAATGCAGGAGACATGAGTTTGATCCCTGGTCTGAGAGGATCCCCCATACCTCAGAGCAATTAATCCCATGTGCCACAAGTATTGAGCCTGTGCTCTCGAGCCCGAGAACCGCAACTACTGAAGCCCATGCACCCTAGAGCCCCTGCTTTGCAAAAGAGAAGCCACTGCAGTGAGACGCCTGAGCACTGCAACCAAAGAGTAGCCCCTGCTTGCAGCAGCTAGAGAAAAGCCTGTGCAGTAATGAAGACCCAGTGCAGCCAAATATTTTTAAAAAAGAAAGAAAGCATGTGCTACATATTTTTCTACAAAAGCAGGGGGAAAAATCATGCTTTAAAAAAAATCCAGTTTTTTTATTGTTATTTTTTTTGGTTGTGCTGGGTCTTCATTGCCGCGTGGGGTTTCTTTGGCTGCAGTGATGGGGGGTGGGGTGCTGCCTAGTGTGGCACACGGGCTGCTCATTGCGGTGGTTTGTCTTGGTGCAGACCGTGGGCTCTAGGCTAGGCGGCGTACATTGGTTGTGGCTCCCAGTCTTTGTTGCTTCACAGCACGCGTGCTCTTCCCAGATCAGGAATCAAATCCATGTCTCCTGGACAGATTCTTTACCACTGAGCCACCAGGGAAGCCCCCCATGCTTTTTTTTTTAATTCATTTATTTTAATTGGAGGCTAATTACTTTACAGTATTGTAGTGGTTTTTGCCATACATTAACATGACTCAGCCATGGGTGTACATATGTCCCCCATCCTGAACCCCCCTCCCACTTCCCTCCCCATTCCATCCCTCAGGGTCATCCCAATACACCAGCCCTGAGTGCCCTGTCTCAGGCATTGAACCTAGACTGGAGATGTATTTCACATATGGTAATACACATGTTTCAATGCTATTCTCTCAAATCATCCCACCCTCGCCTTCTCCCACAGAGTCCAAAAGTCTATTCTTTACATCTGTGTCTCTTCTGCTGTCTCACATATAGGGTCATTGTTACCATCTTTCTAAATTCCATATATATGTGTTAATATACTGTATTGGTGTTTTTCTTTCTGACTTCACTCTGTATAATAAACTCCAGTTTCATCCACCTCATTAGAACAGATTCAAATGCATTCTTTTTAATAGCTGAGTAATATTCCATTGTGTTTATGTACCACAGCTTTCTTTTTTTTTTTTTATTTTATTTTATTTTTAAACTTTACATAATTGTATTAGTTTTGCCAAATATCAAAATGAATCCACCACAGGTATACATGTGTTCCCCATCCTGAACCCTCCTCCCTCCTCCACCAGCCCCAAGCATCCAGTATCGTGCATCGAACCTGGACTGGCAACTCGTTTCATACATGATATTTTACACGTTTCCATGCCATTCTCCCAAATCTTCCCACCCTCTCCCTCTCCCACAGAGTCCATAAGACTGTTCTATACATCAGTATCTCTTTTGCTGTCTCGTACACAGGGTTATTGTTACCATCTTTCTAAATTCCATATATATGCGTTAGTATACTGTATTGGTGTTTTTCTTTCTGGCTTACTTCACTCTGTAGAATAGGCTCCAGTTTCATCCACCTCATTAGAACTGATTCAAATGTATTCTTTTTAATGGCTGAGTAATACTCCATTGTGTATATGTACCACAGCTTTCTTATCCATTCATCTGCTGATGGACATCTAGGTTGCTTCCATGTCCTGGCTATTATAAACAGTGCTGCGATGAACATTGGGGTACACGTGTCTCTTTCCCTTCTGGTTTCCTCAGTGTGTATGCCCAGCAGTGGGATTGCTGGATCATAAGGCAGTTCTATTTCCAGTTTTTTAAGGAATCTCCACACTGTTCTCCATAGTGTACCGCAGCTTTCTTATTCATTCATCTGCTGATGGACATCTGGGTTGCTTCCATGTCCTAGCTATTGTAAACAGTGCTGCGATGAACATTGGGGTACACGTGTCTCTTTGAAATCTGGTTTCCTTGGTGTGTATGCCAGGCAGTGGGATTGCTGGGTCATATGCCCCTGTGCTTTTTAAATAAGGGCAGTTGAGCCATGTTAACAGTTTAAAACGTTGTTGTGTAAATAATTCAGGCCAGAAATTAAGTAATCCAGGTTTAAGAATGTCCACATTTCCCATCTGACTACTGTTATGTCAGAAGGGGAGTAGAATGCAGTTTCTAAAGAGGTTAGGAGAGCTGGGCTAAGTACGAGATAGGGTAACTTTAATAAAAGAGGAGGTATTTCTAAAACTGATGGGCCTAGCTGTAACCCTCTATTGTTCAGTCGTGTCTGACTCTTTGCAACCCCATGGACTGTAGCACGCCAGGCCTCCCTGTGCCTCACCATCTCCTGGAGTTTGCCAGAGTTCATGTCCATTGCATTGGTGCATTTATACAGTCCATTACAACTATATAAAAAGCTGTAACCCTCTAGCGAGTGCATTATTCTCAAAATATAAAAAGAATTTCCCAGTATTACTGTAACTATTCCAGTTCTCAGGTGACCTTTGGGATCAGAATTGCTCTATTTAAAGACATGGCCCAGGAAACAGTGAATGCTAGACAGTAAGCCTCTATTTATATCTTTTAAAAAGTAGCAGCTCACATTAAGAGCAGCACAAGGCTATTAGGTACAGTTTTAAATAGAAATTTACTCTCATGCCAAAATTCTGCTGGAAATAGAAGTAACTTCTAGAGGCACCATTACTAGTTTGAGTGAGTGCTTTAATTTAGGGCCAAGATATTGCCTGCTGATACCAGAGTGCTGAAGGTGTTTCTGTAGCTTTAAGATGTTGTCAAGATACTTGCTGCATTTGTTTGGCGGTTTAGGAAACCATTGTCTTCATGATTGTAATTTAAGAACTTCTAAGTGGTGACTCTGAAAACCTTGTTTGTGAATGTGGTCTTTGTTTTTCTTGCATCAGTAAGAAAAATGCCAAGATAGCCAACATCACAAGAATTGTTGGCAAAACTAAATTGGGAGACTCATTTTAATCTTGGCCTTAAAAAGAGATTATCCCCACATGCTGAAACCTGAAAGAGCTTAATAACCAAACTTAACCTAGAACACGTGACACATTATGCTATGCACTTTGTTTTTGTTTGGCAAGTGGTAGTCCCACAGTAGTGTCCGACTCTGTGATACCATAGACTGTAGCCTGCCAGGCTCCTCTGTCCATGGAATTCTCCAAGCAAGAATACTGGCAGGGGAAGCCATTCCCTTCTCCAGGGGATCTTCCTGAGCCAGGGATTGAACCTGGGTCTCCTGCATTGCAGGCAGGTTCTTTACCATCTGAGCCACCAGGGAAACCCATGCACTCAATAACCTTTATCTTTTTTCTCTCTGGAGAGTGAAGTAGATTGTTTTGTAGCCTAGTAAGAGTTGTCGAGTGGCAGTAAAAATCATTCATGTAGTAAGTAATTACTAAGCACCTACTATGTGCCAGTCACTGTTCTGGGCATAGGCTGCATGACATGAACAGACAAGTGCCTGCCCTTATGGAATTTAGATTCTGACAAAATGTGTAACATGTCATATGATGCGAAGTGCTCAGGAGAAAAGCGGGGGAGGCGGATGTTTGATTTTAAATAGGGTGGTCAGAGGCAGCCTCACTAAGCTGACAGTTGAACAGAGGTCTAAAGAACATGATGGAGCTGGTCAGAGCTGAGCATTCAAGCAGAAGGTACACTGAGCCCAGAGGGCCTGAAACATGTTTTTCTGGCTTGTTCTAGAATCAACAAGAAGACCAGTATGGTTGGCATGGAGCAAGGGATGGAGGGGGTGGTAGAAGATGAAGTCAGGGGCCACTTAGAACTTTGTGTGCCACGTTAAGGACTTGGACTTTTATTCTGAGAAGGGAAACTATGGAAGGATTTTTGAGAAGAGTAACATTTTTAAATGATCCCTCACCACGTGTTTAATAATAGGCTTGTAGGGTACTTGAGCATATTCTGGTGGTTGGAGAGATCAGCAGCTTATCTTTAAATAGGTTAAATTGCAGGTGCCTGGTAAGATACCTTAGTAAATATCAGGTAGGTGGTTAGCTATTCAAGACTGGAGCTCAGGAAAGAAATTTGAGTTTTAAAGCCATGAGCCTGGATAAGATGACAAGGTAGTCGAAAAGAGAACGTGGGCATGCCATCTCTTAGAAATTGAGTAGATGCCCCAAAGAGGAACCAGCAAAGGGCATAGGAAAAGCTGGTGAGGCAGAAGACTAATAGAAAAGTATCTAGAATTGGGCTATTTAGCCACATGTGGCTGTTGAATTAAAATGTAAAATGCAGTTCCTCAGTCCCACGAGCCGCATCTCAAGGCCTCATTTCATGTGGCTTCTGGCTGTTGACAGGGACAGGACAGATAGAGGACATTTCCATCATCACTAAAATTCTATTGAGCACTACTGTTCCAGAAGCCAACAGAAGAAAATACTTCAAGGACAAGGGAGTGTGTCCAAAAGTAATTTGAGGGGGAGTTCCCTGGTGGTCCAGTGGTTAGGATTCCATGCTTTCAGTGCCAAGGGTGTGGGTTCAGTCTCTGGTTAGGGAACCAAGATTCCCCCAAAGAATGGCATGGCCAAACAAAGTAATTTGAAGACAGACTTGACCACTGGGTTTAGTTATATGTAAATGACTGGCAACCTGTTGACAAGAGAGCGACTTTGAGAGAGTCAGAGACAAAAACCTGACAGAAGTATATTCAGGATAAATTGGACAATAGGAATCAGAAAATACAGACATCTCATTCCCCACCGTGAGCTTGGGCTGGCAGCTGTCTGCAGTCTACCTGGTGTGGTCCTGTCTACACTGACATCCCTGCCACTGAGGGTCCTGACATGGCCAGCCTGCAGCTCCCAGTGCCCCACGCCCAGATCCATTCCAGACCACTACAGGAGCAGCTCAGGACCGGGGATGTTGCCACTGGGCTCACCTCCTGCTTCCTGTTTCCTCCTGCCTGGCGCTGGGCCTTGGCCACACCTGGAGAACTACAAGAAGCAGGAGTCCTCTCCTTTATCTGTGACCTGACCACCCCCAGCCTGAACTGATCATGTCTACTGCATTACTGGCTGACCCCCCCTAGAACTTGGCCTTCAGTTACAGTGACCTTCTGCATCTGACCTTCATGACTTCTCTCCATGGCTGACATCCCGGGACCATACATATTAGTTTATAAGACTGCTCAGTAGGACCCCTCGTAACAAGTGTATTTAAACCTTGGGAAAAAAATATGTTGAAAAAGAATATATAGACACCTTTTTAAAGATTTGCAGAATTCAAACAGCTGGCGTGAGCCTACCATGAAATGTTTGTTAACGCCGTTCCAGAGAGAGCTCTCAGTGACTAACAGATGAGGCTTCATGGTGCATAAAAACCCCTGGCCCAAAAGAAAGAAAGAAAACAACACTCCAACCCAGTGACTCTCAACCCTAACAGACTTGCTTAAAGAGCTCTCAAAACATGATTGCCTTGGCCCCTCTCCCAGGGATTGATAGCTGGGAAGAGACCCTGGCATTGTTTATATGAGGAGTTTTGCAGTTTTTTTTATTTTCTTGAGTGATTATAATATTCAGACACAGTTCAAGACCCACTCACTGCCTTAGACCAAAACAAAAATATCAGTGCATGATGATTCCCAACCATGGTCTAGAATTATGTAGAACATTATAAACATATTGGAGAACTTATAAAGTATGGCACTTATTTGATGCAAAAATGAGACGTGGTATTGTGGTAACCTTTTCTGCCAGTGTTTGAGAGAGATTGAGAACATTAAATCCATCAAGAAGGAAATCAACAGTAGATAATTTTAACAAAGACTTTAACACAACTCATGGTGAACAAACATGCAGGTTTGATTCTTCTCTGCGTGCTGTCACTTCAGAGCACTTTATCTGATGATTCCACTTCCCCAAAGAAAAGCTTTTTAGTTATGAAAGCTTTGTTTGAAGTAGAATCAAATTCTAAGGGAATCACATTTTTCCCTTTAAAACTGTAGTGTTTTTGTTGTTGTTTTAATGACTTTATTTCTTTATTTTTGGCTGTGCAGGGTCTTCAGTTGCTGCATGGGCTTCTCTCTAGTTGCAGCAAACGAGCTACTCTCTAGTTGCAGTATGTGGGAGAGCTTACTAGAATTTTAAGTCTAAGAAAGTTTCCCTCAATAAAATACGGAATTACTACTTTACAAGACAAATAGCAAACTCACAAACCTTTCATTACATCATTTGTAAAACAAAAAGTGATGGAAATAATGTTCTTAAACGACTTCCAAACTAGCACTGCCTCAGGACAAATCAAATAAATAAAACAAGAAACTGTGCAATGACTTTTCTTAAATTATGTCCTTTTTTTGATAAGCAGTATAGTAGAATGATATAGCTGGAGATCTGAAGCCAGATATCCTGGGTTCAAATCCTGGCTCTTCACTAGCGGTGTGACCAACAGCAAGTTATTAATTCTGTGTGCCTCAGGCTTCCTCATTTAACTCTTCTGTAAAGGGGTACTAGTACCAACACATACTTGCATCATAGAACTCTCATGCAGCATGAATCTGTATATCTCAGGAATCTGCCTGCAGCCATGCATACTTTTAGTAAGTACTCAAAAGATGCAAGTGATTTGGTTACCTGTCCCTTGCAAAAACATGTATTTCAAACTGTTACTTAATTGGAAGACTCAGTGTATCAGTGTCTTGTAGCAAAAAAACATTTCAGTAACTAGACCTTTGGAAGTAGTAAAGGAGAGAAATGAGACTACTGGAGAAGAATCTGATTGTGCCTCTCCTGAGTTACAAGGACACCTGCTTTATCTTTCAAGTAAAAGCTTCCTATGGAATGCCCAGCCTTCCATTTTGGTCAAACCTGACTTAAAGCTGCTTGAAGACTTTGATTTTCAGTAGCTCATACAAATTGAGAAAAACCTTTCTTCAGTTCTTTTCCATTTATTAGCATGGTTAGGCAGACAGTACCCAGTGCTGAAACATCTGTCATCTGTGAGAAGCCCTACAGCTCAGGGATTAGGAAGAAAGGCATCAGATGCAGGGTTAGGCTCTGGCTTTGCTTCTTGGCTATGTGACCTTCAGCAAGTTACACAACTTCAGCTCACTGTCCTTATCAGTAAAATCTGGATAATAATAACTGTTATCTCATAGGGCTGTTGGAGGACTACAAGAGTTGATTCACGTTAAAGCTCTTAGAATAGAGCCCAAGAGAAGCACCAAAAAATGTTACGATTCTTATTAAAAATCAGTGTAAAACATTGGTATTGATGACATAACTATAAAAATATATCTTGATCTCACCCAGAAAAAAAAGAAAAAAAAATTCCTAAAATCTAGTTTTCCATTTTTCAGTTATTTGTATTGTTACCAGACATGAGGTAGTGAGTACAAATGCAAGAGGCAGTACAGGGATCACATCTTCATGCAGTTAACCTATCACCTGAGACTAGACTTTAGGCAGAAAAGAAAATCAGAGGGATGGTGACTTGAGAGCGTCGTTTAGATAGCACACGTCTGACAGGGACTGGACTACTTTCATTGAGCACCTTGTTTCCATTTTCTATGTGTTAGATTGCTCAGCTTTCAAACATTTAGTCTTTTCCCAAGTAGTTTTTTTTTTAATTGCATTAATAATTCTAGCTAATGAACAGCACCCGTAGCATTACCAAAAGGAAGATCACATTTTGCTTCTCAAGACACCCATCGCCTCAATAATTTCATACCAATTTCTCACAAGCTGATAGCAAACGAGCATATTGCCTTAGCTACAATGGGATGAACTGTTGTTTTAGTTTGAAGAATTTTAAAGCAAGCCAAGTAATTGTATAAAATTTAAATTTTATGACCATGTTTGGACCTTTTTACATTAAGCACAATGGAAATGTTCATATTCATTTTTCCCCAAAGGAAAATTTTCTGAATTATCACTATGTTGCACAGTAAAATAAAAATATGAGTCCAGGTACTTATTCAAGTTTCTAAGGAATGCAAATAACAGATAAAATTTTACTTCCAAAATCTGAAGTCATCCACATGATTTTGTAGTACTGATTCTCAGTCTTTACCTAAAAACTCATTATTCAGATCAAGTTAGCCCCCTAGCCACATTCTTTAAAAAGCTTCTGCCCCACCACAACTTCCTGAGATCTGTGAAGAAACTGCAGTCTTGTGATCAGGCTCCATATCATACTGGCAGTTTTGTACTTGTAAGGAAAAAATGATGACGGATTTTATGTGTCAATCAGTTGTAGTCTGCTGATCTGATTAGAAGCCTTGACAAATGCTTGGTGGCGATTGCATATAACTGCCAAGCATATGGGAATAATACAGTAGCCCACCGTTTTGGGGTCAGCTCTTGTACAAGAGTAAAGGAATAAAAATATCTGTAAGTAAGGTATCAGAAAAACAATTGTCCAGAACCAAAAAGGCAGGGAGAGCAACCGAGTTTTCAAGGAGTGTGTCCACGTGGTTCCTTCAAGGGGCTCCTCTGGGTGCTGTTGAATGTGTTCCAAGGCCAGCCTGTTGTAACTCTCATTGATTTCAAAAACGTAGTAAAATGCTGCTGCACTTGCTAATAGGTACAGTCCCACTCCGATCCATCCCATCCGCTGACGGAAATTCATCATTCTCCATGCTCTGTGCCTGCCAGTTAGAAACAAGTTAGGGTCTAGTAATGCTGTCATGGCAACTATTCCAAATGTACTGTACTTTTTTTCCCCCAACGAGCTCTAAAATACCCCATAACGCATTTGAGGTTTTAAATAACAATCTACATCTATTAAGAAATGTAAACAACTTACAGGTCGTTTTATGTAATAGATATGATAAAGTTTAATTATATATTGAGCATGCTTTTTATTGTAGCCCACAGATAAATCACTATATCTGACTTAAACAGGTCCAGCACACCGCCCCTTAAACTAATTAAATTAATTTCCTACGGAACATTTCACTGTTAACAGTTCAGATACTTTCTGATTTAACAGTATTGCTGCAGACATGAACTCTTGGTTCTTCAAGTCAAACCTATGTCGGAGCCCCCAAGTTAAGACAGTAACTCTTAAACACTTACAGTGGTCCCGAAAATCTTCCTGTTCCCACGGCAAGCGTTAAAGAGTCACTCAGTTCTGAATAATCGGGTGGCTTTGGCATTTCAGAGAAAAAGCCACCATAAAAGAAATCCCCCAGGGTCACCGGCTGGGAGAATGGTGAGCACGGCCAGCCTGGAGCAAAGACTAAGTGTGATTAAGCACAGCGTGACTGCAGCCGGTCACGCGAGGGGCTGGCCCCCGTCGCTGCTGCCCGAGCGCCAGCCTGTGTCGGTCGGCCCAGCCGGGAGGCTTCCCCCGACACCTGGGCCTTCCCTGCAGCCGGCCCCGCCCCCTGTCGCGCAGCAGGGACCGCCGGCCGCGACCAGGGCTGCGCAGGCGGCACCAGACCCGGGCCTCTCCGCCTTGCAGCGCCGAGAGCCCAGTGCCGGGCAGCGGCCACCGGCCGAGGCTGCAGAGCTGGGCAGGTCCCGGGTCTCACCTCCTGTCCGGGTTGGCCCGCCTGCCCGCCGTCCCGGATGCTGCCACACTCGGGGCTTCCGGCTCGGGCCGGAAGCGCGCATGCCCCGCCCCCGAAAGGCCCGGCCCTCCCCGTGACGTCCGGCAGTGGCACCGCCTCCTCCAGCGCTCTCCAATCCGCTCCAGCTGTCTGGCTGGCTAAAGTTGCGGAGGCGTGGGTGGTGGCAAAGACCGTCTTCTGGTGGACGGCCTTCCGAGCCTGCCCGCTTCAGCCCTCCTTGAAGCTTCGCCCTGTTGCTTCTCTCGCGGCTCTGGTCCCTCAGCTTTTCCGCCCCGCAGCGTCGGGCGGTCAGCTGTTCCCCCGGCGCGCCTCTGCTATCCCTCTTGGGTGTGCATCGAGTGAAGAGGCCGCCCCTCGCGTTCCTTGGGCCTGGCGGTCCGGGAAGCGTCGCAAGCAGGCCCTGGTGCCTCGGCTGCCGGCGATGGACTCAGAACCGACAGCTAGATCCGAGGCTCCGGTGACTGCTTGCCGCAGTGGGGCTGGCCGCAGGCGCGGGTGCGCGGGCCTTCTCTGGGCTCGAGTCTCGGGTCATTCACTGACACCTTCAAACTGACCTGACTGCCTCGTCCTCGCAGCCCGTCGGAACTCCGGACGTTAACCAGACAACTCTAGTACCGCGGAGGAATACTGTGAATTGCGGTGGTGTCAATGGTGTGGGAAAAATTGGAATTTAAATCTGTTGTTTGGGGCACCATGACGCTGAGGTTCTTAGGAGACTGGTGTAGGGGGATGGATGTGAACTCGCGGAAAGCGCCGTTGGTTGCCGGCATCGCCCAGACCTGTGATGTGGCAGTAATCTGCGAGCTGGTGTAGCCCCCTTGGGGGAGTACCGACTCCTCGGGAGGATGTCCCGGAGGGATGAGATCAGGAATGTAGTCTTAATAGGACTTACTGAGGAGACAAGTCATGCTCTGGTCCCTAAGGAGATACGCGGAGGCGGGGGTGCCTGTAGAGTGATCATTAAGCCCCCCGACCCAGATAGTGAATTTTTAAGCAGATTAAATGAACTCTTAGAGGGGGAGGGCGTGACACTGGGTAAGTTTACCAGAGCTCTTGCGTATGGAAACGACCCTTTGATCTAGACTAGGATGTGATTCTAGGACTACGGGCCCCTTTGTTGGCACAGGCAGTCCATAAGGCTCTTCAGCCTGCTCTGCAACACCTGAAATACAAAAAACTGAAAGTTTTCTCAGGCAGTGATCCTCCAGAGCCAGAAGAAGAAGAGTTTGAATCCTGGCTATTTCATACTACTCAAATGATGAGGATATGAAAGATGTAAGATGTCGAAAAAACAAGGCGATTGCTAGAGAGCTTCAGAGACCCAGCATCCGGTATCATTCGTGTCCTCCAGATAAACAATCCTTTAATCACAACTCCTGAATGCCTGCAGGCTCTGGGAGTTGCAGGTCAAATACCTGACCACTTACCAGAAGGAGGGAGAAAATTGCTTAGGGACTAAGGCTGGAGCCTTTACTACCGAAACTGGTAGAAAGAGGAGACTTGGAGTGAGCCTGGAGCAGGTCCTTGCTGGAGCGGTCCACGGAACACCGGCGCAGGCAGGCTTCTTAGATTTACTGACACTAGTAAAGGATGAAGAGGCAGCTGAAGAGGAGGAGGAGGACGCCCTCCTCCAGGCAGGACTTGAGGGACATTTCACCTGAATCTTGGGAAATCAGGAAGGGCTATCTGCATGCAGCAAGCAGAACACGGAGGCAGAACAGTCTGTATGCCCAGTGATAGACATTAACCTATCTTGTGCTGCCAAGTTACTCGTGTTTGTGCAGTTCTTAGCATAATCCTTTGTCATTTCTGTGCCCATGTAATGTCTCCTAAATGTCTCTCTAGTCATTGACTAGAAGGATGTAGTTCAGCACTGGCATTTATATATTTATATTCACCCATGAATTTGTTTTTTAATCACTCACAGTTGTACAGAAGTTTCATCACTACACACATGTGATACTCTGAGAGGACATCCGGGCGTGGCTCAGGTGCACATGCTAATCAGATCTTGTTCAGATGTCGGCTTGTGTGATAATAGGGGGACCAGTGTAGCTGTCCCACGTGATGATGCGTCATAGGTAGTTTTTAGGTGTGCATGTGTGTGTTAGTCACTCAGTCATGTCTGACTCTTTTCAACCCCATGGACTGTAGCCCACCAGGCTCCTCTGTCCATGAAATTCTCCAGGCAAGAACATTCCCTTCTTCCCGATCTAGGGATTGAACCTGGGTTTCCAGCATTGCAGGCAGATTCTTTACCATCTGAGCCACCAAGGACGTCCAGTTAGGTATGTCTGGCCCTATATTGATCATGAAGATCATGAGCAGTGGTTTTTATTTTCTGTGTGAATAGGAATTTTATTGATTCTGTGCCATCAAAACAAGAGGCAGAATTCAATGCTTCGGTTGGTAAGTTTGCAGCTGCCATCTCTAACCCCAGATTTCTCATGTGTATCATCAAAGCATCTATTGTGAATGTCATATTAATAGGTTGCATTCAATTATAGATTGAACTCAATTCAATTATGAATTTATAAAATAAAGAAATGTGAATAAAATGACCTTTTAACCTATTTTGTTTATACCAAGTTTCCAAGAGCGATTTCACTTGAACAAAGTGTTTCAAAAGCATGACTCTGAAAGCCACTGAATTTGCACAGTCTTAGTCCTTTGGACACTTAGTCCCTTGGACACTTTCCTCCTGGTGCTCAGGGGTAGGGAGTAGTTTTCGAACTGAGAATGCTGGTGGGACCTTCTCCTGAGGCACAATGGAGTGAAATGAGACTGCGCAAATGAGTGCAAGCAGCAGGTCCCAAGGTATCAATGTGTTGAATCTGGAGGGTGAAGGGAAAGACAGGATCGTTGCATACCTCTGGGTGGCAGACTAGACTAAATGGTCCAGTACTTCCTCACTTAATCCTTGTAAAAATCCTGCAAAATGGGGAAACAACTAGTTTCAGAATTCTGTCATCTGCTTTACTGCAAGACCCGTGTTCTTCCCACTGCCCAGAAAGAGAAGCAGTCCTAAGGGTGTCTGGACCCAGCCTCACAAGGGAAGTCGGGCAGATTGTTAACAACATTTAATAATTAGTATGGACTACATCTTTCTTTTTTAAAACAAACAAATGAACGAACATATTTATTTGGCTGTGACTGGTCTTAGTTGCAGCATGCAGGCAGCATGCAAAATCTCTTGTTGTGGCACTCAGGATCTTGTTTTTAGTTGTGGCATATGGGATCTGGTTCCCTGACTAGGCATTGAACCCAGGCCCTCAGCAGTGAGAGCACAGAGTCCAAACCATTGCCCACCAGGAAAGTCCCTAGACAACATCTTTCTTACACACCACTGCCAACTGGATGCTGTAATGAGGAGTAAGAACCTGTAAAACCAGTGGGCAGCAGGGGGGCTGGACATGGGTTAGTGATTTGGTCTCAAAATAAAAAGGAAGAATGAAAGCATGGAAGTTGAGATTTGCTGAAAGATCATACTGAGAGTCTTTAATAAAAATACCCCAAAGAGCCAGTTTTGGGATATACACTTTTGGGTTTAGATACAAAGTCATAATGTTTCTGTTATGAATAAATATCATGGGTTCACTCTTCATAAATTCACGTGTGTTCCCCCTACAGAAGGTTTAATACATATCAAACCATCTTGTTGTACCTCCTTAGTGAAAGTGAAGTCGCTCAGTCGTGTCCAACTCTTTGTGACCCCGTGAACTGTAGCCCACCAGGCTCCTCCATCCATGGGATTCTCCAGGCAAGAATACTGGAGTGGGTTGCCATTTCCTTCTCCATGTACCTCCTTAAATGTATGTAATTTTAACTTGTCAAATAAAAGTGTGTAATAAAAGTGTGTTTGTCACTTAGTTGTGTCCAACTCATTGTGACCCCATGGACTGTTGCCAACCAGACTCCTTTGTCCATGGAATTCTCCAGTCAAGAACATTGAAGAGGGTAGCCATTCCCTTCTTCAAAGGATCTTCCCGATCCAGGGATCAAACCCGATTCTTTGCTATCTGAGCCACCAAGGAAGCCCAAAAGTGAGGAAGAAGAAGCTAAACAGGAGATGACACATAGACTGTGGATAAAATCAGAGCTGTAACTCCAATCTTGTTTATATGCGTGTAGTCATTTGTTTGCCACCTTAGGAAGTGGTATTAGCTGTGTTTTGCTGACAGACATTGTGAATGTGTGCACACATAGGTGTTAATAAATGTTGCACCCCTCCTGTATGCGAGGCATTGAGATGGAGGGGGGTGACTGTATAATTATAATTAAATTTAGGTTATAAGCCCAGCCATGGAGACCTACCCAGAGTCAATAATAATAGCTGACTTTGAACACTTGTGTGGACTAAGCACTGAACACCACTGAATGCATTTGGTCCTCCAACAATACTGAAAACAAAGCTTTTTGTTTTCCCACTTTACAGATGAAAGAGAGGCAAAGAGAAATCAAGTAACTTGCCCAGGGTTTCCTAACTAATAAGTGGCAGTGTCAGGATTTATACTATTTCAAGTCCTTGATCTTAATCAACTGTGTGCTGCTTTGTTAAGTTTTGTGAAAAACATTTCATCACTTCCTCTCTTTTCCGGATGAGAGGATTGAGACTCAAAAGATTCAGTGACCAGGGGATGGGGGAGGTACAAAGTCTGACTCCAGAGAGCTTTTCTTAAGGTGTTCTGACATAAACATTGCTGCTGCTGCTGCTAAGTCACTTCAGTCATGTCCGACTGTGCGACCCCATAGACGTCAGCCCACCAGGTTCCCCCGTCCCTGGGATTCTCCAGGCAAGAACACTGGAGTAGGTTGCCATTTCCTTCTCCAGTGCATGAAAGTGAAAAGTGAAAGTGAAGTCGTTCAGTCGTGTCCGACTTTTAGCGACCCCGTGGACTGCAGCCTACCAGGACTACCTTGCTCGGTCAATGTTAATATCAGGGATCAGTCATGTGGATGGCATGTGTCTCTGATATGATGTAACGACAAGGGCGCTTCACATCCTCAGAACCCATAATCCAGTCTAGTCTGAGCAAAACACCTGGTTAATTCACACTGAGGGATGTTCTACAAAAGACCTGACCAACACTCCTCAGAACTATCAAGATCAGGAAAAACAAGGAAAGACTGGGAAACTGTCAAAGACCAGAGGAGAGTAAGGAGGCCTGGTAAGTAAATGTAGCGTGGTATTCTGGACAGGCGTTTGGAACAAAGGATCTCAGTGGAAGAGTGAAATCTGAATATGCTCTGGAGTGTGGTGGCTAGTAACATATCAAGGTTGGTTTCTTGGAGGTGAAAAATTACCAGGGTAACGAAAGCCGTCAAAAGGAGAAACTACTCGAGTATACACAAAGTCTCTGAACTGAGAAGGACAAATACGGTATGCTATTGCTTACATGCAGAATCTTAAAAAGATACAAATGAACTTATTTACAAAACAGAAACAGACTCCAGACTTAGAGAACGAATATTATGGTTACCAGAGGGGAAGGATAGCAGGGAGGGATAGTTCGGGAGTTTGGCTTTGACATAAACACACTGCTATATGTAAAATGAATAGCCAACAAGGACCTACTGAATAGCACAAGGGGGAAAAAACTATCTAGCTAAAAGACTTCAGCAGCTGTTCGGCTGCTTTAGAAATCAAAGAAATGTAAATAAAAATGATGAATGTCTAAAAAATCAAGAAACAAAAATTCTCTTTACTATCTTTGTAACTTTTCTGAAAGTATCAAACTATTTTGAAATAAGTTGTTTGTTGAAATATATACATAGGTACTTACATATATACTCAAATAGATAACAAGTGACCTGGGAATTAAGTCACTAGGGAGTGAGTAACTAGAGTGCGGGTCCTTGCCCAAAATGATTATTCATCTGCAAACCACCAGGTGGCGGTAAGAACTCCGGTTAGGCCTTGGCCAGGCCAAAGGAGGGAATGGGATTATTTCTTAAATAAGCGGCATCATGCCTGCCTCCTTCAAAGACTGGAAAATTTCTTAAGGCTTTATGTGGAAAAATATTTAAATGCTCAATCTGGAACTATGACTTCCTCTCTAGGTCCATGACCCTTCTAGAAATCTTTTTTAAAAATTTTGAAGTATAATACTGGGGCTTCCCTGGTGGCTCAGCAGCAAAGAATTCGCCTGCAATGCAGGAGAGGCGGGTTCTATTCCTGGATTGGGAAGAGCCCCTGGAGAAGGAAATGGCAACCCACTCCAGTGTTCTTGCCTGGAGAATTCCATGGTCAGAGGAGCCTAGTGGGCTGCAGTCCATGCGGTTGCAGAAAGAGATGGACAGGACTTAGCAACTAAGCAACAACAGCATGGTTGATTTACAATGTTAATTTCTGCTGTACAGCAAAGTGATTCAGTGATCTATATATATATATACATTCTTTTTGTATATTCTTTTCCATATGGTTATCACAGAATTCTTTTTCTTTTGGCCACATCATTCGGCTTGTGGAATCACTCTTTGGAAGAAAAGCTATGATCAACTTAGCATATTAGAAAGCAGAGACATTACTTTGCTGGCAAACGTCCGTCCAATCAAATCTATGTTTCTTCCAGTGGTCATGTATGGATGTAAGAGTTGTACTATGAAGAAAGCTGAGTGTCGAAGAATTGCTGCTTTTGAACTGTGGTGTTGGAGAAGACTCTTGAGAGTCCCTTGGACTGCAAGGAGATCCAACCAGTTAGTCCTAAAGGAAATCAGTCCTGAATATTCATTGGAAGGACTGATGCTGAAGCTGAAACTCCAATCCTTTGGCCACCTGATGCAAAGAACAGACTCCTTGGAAAAGACCCTGATGCTGGGAAAGACTTGAGGCAGGAGGAGAAGGGGATAACAGGATTAGATGGTTGGATGGCAATACTGATTGATGGACATGAGTTTGAACAAGCTTCAGGAGGTAGTGAAGCACACAGGGAAGCCTGGTGTGCTACAGTCCCTGGGGTCACAGAGAGTCAGACACAACTGAGTGACTGAACTGAACTGAACTGACCAGGAACTGAACCTGGCCAGGGCCACCTTGGTGAAAGGGCCAAGTCTCCTAACCACTGGACCGCCGGGGAATTCTCTGTCACAAGACACTGAATACAGTTCCCTGTGCTATACAGTAAGACCTTGTTGTTTATAGAATCTCCTATGTTGGCAGAGGCCTGGCCATGACAAATGGAACGATCCATCTGCACAAGTGAAAAACATCTTCACTGGGACTTCCTGGTGGGGCAGTGGCTATGACTCTGAACTCCCAATGCAGGGAGCCCAGGTCAGGGAACTAGATCCCACAAGCTACAACTAAAGATACAGCATGCTACAAGGAAAATAAAAAATCCTGCATGCTGCGACTAAGACCTGGCACAAGCCAAATAAATAAATATTAAAAAAAAAAAGAAAAACATTCTTAATGATTCCTCTTCACTCCCAGTCAGAGCATTTCACAAATTGGAAAGTAGCTGGTTTCAGAGATCAATTTCTGAAAGTCTCTTAAAGAGAATGACATTTAGGCCAGCAGTACTAATGTTTAGCTGTCATAGGTCCCCATACACTTTCCTGCCTCTGCTACCAGCAAGCCGTACCCTGCTCTCAGAGGTCTTAGTTTTCTTATGTTCATGGTGTGTGTTAGTTGCTCAGTCGTGTCCGACTCTTTGCAACCCCATGGACTGTGGCCTGCCAGCCTTCTCTGTCCATGGGAATTCTCCAGGCAAGAAGACTGGATTGGGTTGCTTGCCCTCCTCCAGGATACCTTCCTGACTCAGGGATCGAACCCATGTCTCCTGCATTACAGGCAGATTCTTGATCACTGAGCCACTGGGGAAGCCTAGTATGTTAAATAATTCAGTGTAAAATAGGGTAGTCAGGCTCTTAGTCATCACCCAGAGAGGTGGTTTGGAAGTTGGAAAGCTGGGGTCTAAAACAGAATATTGCCAGTGAGGCAAGGGTGGCTCAGAGAAGGTGACTGGTTTGCTAAAGAACACACACTAGTTAGTGTCAGAGCCCAAACTTGAGCGCAAATCTGCGCCTACTTCTCGTTTGCTCTATGACCTGCAGTAAAAGCACTTAATTCCTCCTGGACTTCAGTTTCAGATCAGATCAGTCGCTCAGTCATGTCCGACTCTTTGTGACCCCATGAATCGCAGCACGCCAGGCCTCCCTGTCCATCACCAACTCCCGGAGTTCACTCAGACTCACATCCATCGAGTCAGTGATGCCATCCAGCCATCTCATCCTCTGTCGTCCCCTTCTCCTCCTGCCCCCAATCCCTGCCAGCATCAGAGTCTTTTCCAATGAGTCAACTCTTCACATGAGGTGGCCAAAGTACTGGAGTTTCAGCTTTAGCAACAGTCCTTCCAAAGAAATCCCAGGGCTGATCTCCTTCAGAATGGACTGGTTGGATCTCCTTGCAGTCCAAAGGACTCTCAAGAGTCTTCTCCAACACCACAGTTCAAAAGCATCAATTCTTCAGCGCTCAGCCTTCTTCACAGTCCAACTCTCACATCTATACATGACCACAGGAAAAATCATAGTCTTGACTAGACGAACCTTTGTTGGCAAAGTAATGTCTCTGCTTTTGAATACGCTATCTAGGTTGGTCATAACTTTCCTTCCAAGGAGTAAGCGTCTTTTAATTTCATGGCTGCAGTCACCATCTGCAGTGATTTTGGAGCCCAGAAAAATAAAGTCTGACACTGTTTCCACTGTTTCCCCATCTATTTCCCATGAAGTGATGGGACCGGATGCCATGACCTTCGTTTTCTGAATGTTGAGCTTTAAGCCAACTTTTTCACTCTCCACTTTCACTTTCATCAAGAGGCTTTTGAGTTCCTCTTCACTTTCTGCCATAAGGCTGGTGTCATCTGCATATCTGAGGTTATTGATATTTCTCCCAGCAATCTTGATTCCAGCTTGTGCTTCTTCCAGTCCAGCATTTCTCATGATGTACTCTGCATATAAGTTAAATAAACAGGGTGACAATATACAGCCTTGACGACCTCCTTTTCCTATTTGGAACCAGTCTGTTGTTCCATGTCCAGTTCTAACTGTTGCTTCCTGACCTGCATACAAATTTCTCAAGAGGCAGATCAGGTGGTCTGGTATTCCCATCTCTTTCAGAATTTTCCACAGTTGATTGTGATCCACACAGTCAAAGGCTTTGGCATAGTCAATAAAGCAGAAATAGATGCTTTTCTGGAACTCTCTTGCCTTTTCCATGATCCAGCGGATGTTGGCAATTGGATCTCTGGTTCCTCTGCCTTTTCTAAAACCAGCTTGAACATCAGGAAGTTCATGGTTCACATATTGCTGAAGCCTGGCTTGGAGAATTTTGAGCATTACTTTACTTTCCTACAAAAGCTGTGATCCCTTGGTTTAGTTGCTAAATGGTATCTGACTTTTTCAACCCCATGGACCAAAGCCCACCCGGCTCCTCTATCCATGGGCTTTCCCTGGGAAGAATACTGGAGTGGGTTGCCGTTTCCTTCTCCAGTTATATGATCCCTTATAACTCTAAAACTGTGTGACTCAAAAGACATTCTAATTATCTTTATTTGAATATCCTTAATGTAAAAAGTGACTCTAAATTCTTAATTTAGACTCTAAATGCCTAATGTTTGTCACTAAACATGTGTTCTCAAATATTATCAGGGTATCTTTTGATGAGTGTGCTAACTCCCTAACTAGATTCTATGTTTTCCGTGATATGAAGGTGCATTGTATTCTCATATAGGCCCAACATGGTGTTTCATACTTGGAAGGTTAGAAATATTTCTTAATTAATCATAGTGCTCTGATGGAATAATACATAATGATAAATTGTAATATATATATTGATATATATAATGCTGTATAATAATTAATATGATGGCATATATAATATCATTTGTTAAACTCTTCCTATGTACCAGTCACAGGGCTTCCTTGGTGGCTTAGTAGTAAAGAATCTGATGGGCAATGCAGGAGACGCGGGTTCAATCCCTGGGTCAGGAAGATCTCCTGGAAAAGAAAATGGCAACCCACTCCAGAATTCTTGCCTGGGAAATCCCATGGACAGAGGAGCTTGGCAGGATACATTGCTTGGGGTCGCAGAGTCAGACAAGACTTAGTGACTAAACAGCAAGAGTAACATCAATGTGTCAGGCATTGTGCTAAATGCTTTACATTTGTTACCTCATTTAATTCTGACCACAACCCTTGTTGGTATATTCCTATGCTTAATTTCAAAGAAGGAAACAGACCTCTGGATCAGTAAAATGACTTGCCTGGAGTCACACAACTGGAAGTTACCAAGATCTGTTTGTTCTAGAGCCAGGATCTTAACCACTGTGCCAGAAGGGCCTCCAGAGAATCTTGGCTCTGAATGGAACCAGCACTACGTCAAGAGTGGATATGAGAACATGAATACAATTACTGGTAAAGCAGGTTCTGACCACATACCCTGAAGCCCTATCCATCACCACTCCCTGCTCCCTCCCTCCAAAATAAATAATAATAATACAACCCAGCTTAGGCTGCAGCAGAGACAATCGTTAGCTACGAGCCAGCAACCATTAGCCCTTCCTCCTCTGTACCTAAATCCAAATTTGTTCTCCCACTTTACAGAACTGTGAACTTCAGGGGAAACCTAGCTTTCCCCTAGCCCCTGCAGGCAGTGGAGGTGGTAAATCTTGACTTAGTTTAAGATGATTCAGTCCTCTTTACCAAACTGCTCTTTTTAGGCATGGGCAAGTAATGCAATTCTATCCAGTGAAATTTGAGCAGCAGTTTTTAAATTTTCATTTATGTAAGCGTGACTCTGGTCCCTGAGTACTTAAATTGAGATTCCAGCTTCACCATTTTCTAACTCGATGGGTTTGGGCAAGTTTACTAATGCTTTCCTGGACTTCAGGTTCTTCAACTGAAACAATTACGGCACTCACTCAGAGTCAGTGTCAAGACTCATAATGTTACGTGCATGGAACTGTACCTGATGCATAGTAAGGGCTCAGGAAGCAGCTATTGTATTCGTTCTCCTTTGTCGCACAACTAATTGCCCCCAGATTTAGAGGCTGAAAACAGTTGACCGGTGGATGAAGAACCTGGGAGCGACTGGGAGGCTCTGGCTGTCTGACAGAGGTGTTGGTCAGGGCTGTGATCGTTGCCTGGGAAATCTTCCAGGCTCACCCATGCGGGCATCATCACGCAGCTGCCTGTGACACAGCAGCTGATGTCCACCATTTCCACAGCAGCAGGCGATTCAAAAGAGACACACCCAAGACAGAAGCCACAGTCTTTTTTTATCTCCAAAGTGGCATCCTATTACTTCTGTCAAATTCTACTCATTAGAAGCAAGGTAGTAACTCTAGCCCATTTTCAAGGAGACGAGATGACACAAAGGTGTGAACTCTAAGAGGTGAGACTACTGGGGGCCGTTGCAGAGGCGATGACAGCCCCTGGTTGGTTTTTGTGTGTGTTTGTTTTACAGAGTTTACACTTTTGTTACTTCCCCTTTGTACTTTCCCTTTAAATGATACAATTCCTCTATTAGATCCAGGTTAAAAAAAAAAAAGATCCTCCATGACATTGCTTGTCTCCAATTTAACTCTTTCATGTATCAGAGTAATAAACAGATTTGTTCTTTGTCCCTTCTAAAGCCTGCCATGGGTCCTCTTAGGTTTTACAAGCAGCGTATGTTCAGCATTTTAGAGTTACAAGCATAATTGCCTCCTCAGTCTCTTTCTACTCCAAGCAGTAAATAGCCAGCTGCTTCCCTGTCTCTGATTTCCTTCTGATCTCACCTTCTTCCCTTTAGGGAGAAGCAATATCCTCCAGGGGCCCTAACATTCCCATCCTCCTGGGAGTGGAGAGGAGACTTTGTCCCACAAGCTCTGGCTTCTCAGATACTATTCCTTCAGTATGCAGCAAAAGCACTTTTCTTTTTTGTCTCAAGCAACAGGTGGGATCTTGGTTCCCCAACCAGGGATGTAACCCACACCCCTTTGCAATGGAAGCTCAGAGTCTTAACCACTGGACCACCAGGAAAGTCCAAAAAAAAGCTTTTAAAATGTGCATTCTTTTGTAGTTAGGGATAAATTGGTAGATTGGGGTTGACATATACACACTACCATATATAAAATAGATAACTAAAAACAACCCACTGTATAGCTCAGGGGACTCTACTCAGTACTGTGTGATGATGATTATGGGATAAGAATCTAAAAAGGAGTGGAGGGACTTTCCTGGCAGCCCCAGTGGTTAAGACTCCACGCTTCCGTTGGAGGAGTCACAGGTTGATCCCTGGTCAGGGACCTAAGATCAAGTAGCATGCCCATGGGTATGGCCAAAAAAAAAAAAAAAGAGAAGTAATATTATTTTATAAAAAAGAGTGGATATATGCATATGTATAACTGATTCACTCTGTTGCACACCTGAAACACACAACATTGTAAATCAACTATGCTCCAATAAAAGCTAATTTAAAAAATAATAAAATGTGCACTCCTTTAATCTAATGTATTCCATTTGTAGAAATGTATCCTACGATACTAAGAATGGCCCCAAAGAATGGTTTTCCATTGCAATAATTTTTAATCATTGTGAAAAAAACTGGAAACTAAATGCATCAATAAAAAGTGATGTGCATGTGTGCGTGCTCAGTAGCTTCAGTCGTGTCTAATTCTTTGCGATCCCATGGACTGTAGCCTGCCAGGCTCCTCTGTCCATGGGGATTCTCCAGGCAAGAATACTGGAGTGGGTTGTCCTTTCCTCCTCCAGGGGATCTTCCAGACCCAGGGATTGAACCCATGTCTCTTATGTCTCCTGCATTGGCAGGTGGGTTCTTTACTATTAGCACCAAGTTGAGTACATTAAGCCATGTGCAAAGGGCTACAGAATCTGCAGTGATTAAAACACAATTGTACTGGGTGAAGCCATAAGCAATTGTTGTTTTTGTAGTTCAAAACTGGTTAAATTTTGGTAATTCATATGGTTCAGTCAAACAGAAGAATATTTTTTGATATACAAATAGATTTACAGCCTACTGAGTGAAAAAAAGTTGAGTACCACAGTATTTATGGAACGATCTCATTTTTGTGTTGATAAACACACACAAATATATTTGTAAAGAAAAAATCCGGCAAAGCACACATCAAAATGTTAACAGTAGTTGTCTTTGGGGCACAGAATTATCCTTGTTCCAAAAATGAAGTTTCTGCTTTTTTTTCCAATCAATACTTCCTATCGGTGTAATGTTTACAGATTTGTAAATGAGTAAACTAGAACCTCAAAAAAGCATAAGACGCTAAATTCCAAGAGACCAACCCTACATTCTTATTTTTCATAATAATGGGTAATGCATTAAGCACAGCAGAAGCTAAACAGCTTTTCCGCAGGGAGCGGATGTGCCAGGCCCAGTCGGCAAGAGCGGAGTCTTCCTGTGCAGGGATGGCCGAGCCTCGGATGCTCCAAGGACAGGCTTCTTCTCTAAGTGACTGCTCCGGGTTTGGGAAAGCAGAGAGACAAGAAACGTGCATGTCTCTCAGGACTTCGGTACCGCATTTGCTCTCTCTTCTTCCAGCCATAGCCCGGGTTTTGCTTGGGGATTCTCTCCACCATAGCTTAGCCATAGTCTAGGGGTGGTTGCGTGACCCAGACTTGAACTAACCAGCGAGTCACATTCGTGCAAAGTGAGCACGTGACCCGAGAGAAGCCGCGGAAAGATGAGCTCCAGCTCCTCAGCGCCCTCTGCCGGCCTTTCTGTTGAATTTTTCTTTATCCTTTATTTTAAAAATTAAATTTTAAAATTGACATATAGTTGGTGGCGAGTCTTCCCTAGTAGCTCAGTTGGTAAAGAATTCGCCTGCAATGCAGGAGACCCCAGTTTGATTCCTAGGTTGGGCAAATCCCCTGGAGGAAGGCATGGCATGCCTGGAAAATCCTCATGGACAGAGGAACCTGGTGGACTACAGTCCATTGAGGTGCAAAGACGCGACTGAGCAACTAAGCACAGCACACAGTTTTCGGCTCAGTGGTCAAGAACTCGCTTGCCAACGCAAGTTCAATCCCTGGGTTGGGAAGATCCCCTGGAGAAGGGAATGAATGGCTACCCACTCTACTATTCTTGCCTAGGAAATCTAATGGACAGAGGAGCCTGACGGGCTGCAGTCCATGCGCTCACAGAAGAATCCGACACTGAGCAAGTAAAACAACAACAGATAGTCGATTTCCAATGTTGTGCCTGTTGAATTTTAAATTCAGTTATATCGCATTACTTTCTTCTCACTCACCCATATTGTGTGATTATTCCATTTTTATTCATTTTCTGTTCTTATTCCATGGCTGTATTACTTTTACCACGATGATCTATTCTTGCCTAATTAATCACCTCAAAACCTAGTGGCTTGAAACAATAAAGATCACATATTATTATCTTTCTCCATTTCCATGGGTCAGGAACTCAGACAGGGCTGAGCAGGTATGGCCTGTCTCTTTTACATGATGTCTGGACCCTCGGCAGAAAGACCCTGAGGCTGGGGACCTAGAATCATCTGAAGTCTCATCACGCCCTTGTCTGGCCAGTGACACTGAGGTCAGCTCAGGGACCCACAGGCAGGTGGTGCCTGGTATCTGCCAGAACACAGCATTTGGTCTGCCAGGCCTTTCCAGGTGCGCTTCCTTGAAATGGGAATCAGAACCCCAGACAAGACTATATACAACCCTTGGTTGTTATGCCTCGAAAGTCTATTTTTTTAAATTATTTTTAAAAATATTTATTTTAATTAGAAGGTGATTACAACATTGTGATGGTTTTTGCTGTATGTCAACATGAAGCCTCTGAATTTTCTTAATTAAAGTGCCCCCTCCCTTTTCTCCATGCCATGGCCTTGTTGAATCTCCAATGTTAGAAGACACATAAGAAACACTTTTATATTCCCCAGACTATCTCAGCATGGCCTGTAGAGAGTCTAACAGGTGGCACTGGTCTTTGCTAGAAAGGCTGCAGATGTGACTTGGAGTCTAGCGGAGTCATCCTAGGCCATCCTCAGATGTCAGACTGCAGCCTTTGACGTTTCATCCCCACAGCCACCCCTGTGCTCTGAAATACAGACTTTTGATAGAGACATGTTTTCCTCCCAGACTTCTGAATAACCCTATCTATGCAAAGTTATCTTTGGATCAAATGAGATCCAGGAGAAGGCAAGGACCCAAAATACTGAATTCTTTCTGCAGGGGCCATGGTGCCCAGTGGATGCCCTGCAACACTCCCTTAAGCTGACATGCAAAGTGCTTCTAAAGCAAAAAGACTGAAGAATTCTCTGCTTGAATTCTTGTTTCAGAATATTACTGAGGTAAGTATGAGAAAAGGGGATTCGCCTTTGGTGGGGAGCCTTGTACCTCCTTCCTGTATGAGGATTTGCCCACTGCATTCCCTGAAAGCTCAGGTAGTAAAGAATCCTCCTGCAATGCAGGAGACCCTGGTTTGATTCCCGGGTCAGGAAGATCCACTGGAGAAGGAATAGGCTACCCTCTCCAGTATTCTTGGGCTTCCCTTGTGGCTCAGTTGGTAAAGAATCGGCCCGCAATGCAGGAGACCTGAGTTCCATCCCTGGATTGGGAAGATCCCTGGGTTGGGGTCCTTGGGTTGGGAAGATCCCTTGGAGAAGGGAAAGGCTACCCACTCCAGTATTCTGGCCTGGAGAATTCCATGGACTGTATAGTCCATGGGATCACAAAGAGTCAGACATGACTGAGTGACTTTCACTTCACTTAGTTTCCCAGGACAGCTGGAACAATGTCCTAAAACAACAGAAATGGATTGTCTCACAGTCTGGAGGTGAAAAGTCAAAAGCAAGGAGTCTGTACCACCAGCTCTCTGAAGGCTCCAGAGAAGGATCAGTTGCACGCTGCCCTCTCTCTTTTTTAAAAAAACAATTGCATTTATTTTTATTTTTGGTTGTGCTGGGTCTTCGGTGCTGTGTAGGCTTTCTCTGGTTTCGCAAAGTGAGGGCTGCTCTCTAGCTGTGGTGCGTGGGCCTCTCTTGCTGTGGAGCACGGGCTCCAGGGTGTGTGGGCTTCAGTAGTTGCCGTTCCCAGGCCTAGAGCACTGGCTTGGTAGGTGTGGCTTAGTTGGGCTTAGTTGCTCCATAGCTTGTGGGATCTTCCCGGACCAGGAATCGAACCCGTGTCTCCTGTGGATTCTTTACCACTGAGCCACCAGGGAAGCCCCATGCCTCTGTTTAGCTTCTGGTGGTGTCCAGCAATCTTCAGCGGTCCTTGCTTGTAGACACATCACCCAATCTCTGCCTCTGTCATCACATGGCTTTCTCTCCATATATTTCTCAGTTTTCTTTTCTTATAAGAACACCAGTCATTGGATTAGGGCCCACCCTAATCCAGTATGACCTTATTCTAACCAATTACATCTTCTTGTTGTTGTTCAGTCACGAAGTTGTGTCCAACTCTTTGCGACCCCATGGACTGCAGCACGCCAGGCTTCCCTATCCTTCAGTATCTCCCAGAATTTGCTCAAACTCATGTCCATTGAGTTGATGATGCCTTCCAACTATCTCATCCTCTGTCACCCCCTTTTCCTTTATATCTGCAAAATCGCTATTTCAAGTAAAATCACATTCTGTGGTTCCAGGTGAACATGAATCCTTGGAAGACCCTATTCAATTCAGAGCCCTGACCCTGAGTCTGATGAGAATGCAAAAGATGTGGAACCCACCCACCTTTATAGAGTCTGAGAACACCTGATACGCAATTTCCCAGTCTCCCTGTCAGGCACACTCACGTGTGTGGGCTGGGCTTTGCCAGTGGACACCCCCCACAAAGGATTTTGTATCTGGAGCTGGAGTTTTTTCATAAAGAATCACAGGAAGAGAAATTCTTCTAGCTGGTCATGTGTATTTGTCAGCCTTGGTGGCTCAGACAGTAAAATGTCTGTCTACAATGCAGGAGACCCAGGTTCAATCCCTGGATTGAGAAGATCCCCTGGAGAAGGAAATGGCAATCCACTCCAGGACTATTACCTGGAAAATCCCATGGACAGAGGAGCCTGGTAGGCTACAGCCCATGGGGTCGCAAAGAGTCGGACATGACTGAGTGACTTCACTTTCACTTTCTTTATAGGTAACATATACTGGGCTCCCCAGGTGGCTCAGTGGTAAAGAATCCACCTGCCAATGCAGGAGATGCAGATTTGATCCCTAGGTCGGGAAGATCCCCTGGAGGAGGAAATGGCAACCCACTCCAGTATTCTTGCCTGGGAAATTCCATGGATAGAGGACCCTGGTGGGCTACAGTCCATGGGATCAAAAAGAGTTGAACACGACTGAGCGAGTGAGCAAGCACAAAGGCACGGGTAACAAGTACTGGTGCTTAGTCCCTCAGTCGTGTCCAACCTTTTGTGACCCCGTGGACTGTAGCCCACCAGGCTCCTCTGTCCACGGGGAGTCTCCAGGCAAAAATACTGGAGTGGGTTGCCATGCCCTCCTCCGTGGGTAGGGGATCTTCCCAACCCAGGGATCGAACCCAGGTCTCCTGCATTGCAGGCAGATTCTTTACTGTCTGAGCCACCAGGGAAGCCTCAACAAGTCCCACCCCCACCCACCTAATCTCAGTGGTTTCCAACAGCCCCAAACATGGGTTTCTCATTCATGGTTCTGTGGCTGGACTGTGCCTTGGCTGGTTTCTCCCGGGAGCCCACGGGCTGGGCTCCAAGATGTTTGATGGGATCAGGAGTACTCCATGTTTTTCCAGAGCTTGGGCTGGAGGAACAGCAGCTCCCTGGAGTAGGCTCTTCTCGTACAAGAAGGCAGGAGCGCAAGAGCAGGGCAGAAACACTGCTCAGAAAGGGCACACAGTTACGTTTCCCAAATTCCGTGTGTCAGTGCAGGTCACACAACCAAGCCCCAAATCAGCAAGGCAGGCAGGCATAGGGTGGAAGAGGGGTGAAGGAATTCTTCCTGGAAAATAACAGAATTGGACTTCCCTGGTGGTACAGTGGATGAGAATCCACCTGCCAATGCAGGGGACATGGGTTCAATTCCTGGTCTGGGAAGATTTCACATGCTGCAGAGCAACTAAGCCTGTGTACCACAACTACTGAGAGCTTCTCTGCTGGCTCAAACAGTAAAGAATCTGCCTGCAATGCAGGAGACCGGGTTTGATCCCTGAGTAGGGAGGATCCCCTGGAGAAGGGAATGGCAACCCACTCCAGTATTTTTTCCTGGAGAATCCCATGGACAGAGGAGCCTGGCGGGCTATAGCCCCTGGGGTTGCAAAGAGTCGGACATGCCTGAGCGACTAACACTTTGCTTTCACTTTCACCACAACCTCTGAGCCTGTGTGCTGCAGCTGCGTAGCCTGCATGCTGAGCTTCTAAAATTCATGTGCCTGAAGCCTGTGCTCCATAACAATGAGAAGCCTGCGCACTGCAACCAAACTGTAGCCCCCTGCTCTCTGCAACTAGAGAAAGTCTGCATGAAGCAATGAAGACCCAGCACAACCAAAAAAGAAAATAACAGAATCTACCACACCAGGGCAGCAACATAAGATGCTAGATGGCAGCGGGTGTCCTTTCTGGTCTGGTTCTGGGCTGTGATCCTGCCAGTATTTCTGGACCAATTTCTAATTTTGGTTCTCAAGCCAGTTCTGTGAGCCTCTGGTCGGTTCCTTTTCAGTTTCAATCAGTGGCTTCTGTGGCTTGTGACTCAGGATTTCATCCCGTTAACTCCTCCCTGGCCTTAAACATGGCTTGGGGGTCTCCAGCCTAGTGTTTCTCAGTCCCAAGCCCACCCATCTGCCCGCTCTGGGGATGGAACTCTGAAAACCACATTGCAGACCTTGCCAGCTGACTTCCTGATGGGTCCAGCCCATCTAGAGAAAGGTTGGCAGGGAGGAAGCGAGGAGGGGTATCTTTTCTACTGCTTGAAGCCCTTGTCCGAGTTGTCTTGGAACTGCGGTTTGCCCCAGCCTCCAGATTTCTCCAGCATCTCCGAGCCTGCTCCCTTGTGTCCTGTGCTGTGTTACCGCAATGGTGGGGCAGTGCCCCCTCCTGGGGGGTGTTTTCTGATGCAGTTTATTGGTGCTTGGATCATCTCTAATCATTGCTCCAGGTTGCAAACTTCCACTCAAGTTTGTCATGTCCCAACTAAGTACAGCCCTGGACCTTCTTCCAAGCCCTGCCTCTGGGTGGCCAGGCATGCCCTTGGGGCCTCCAGAGTCCTGGAGCATTTCAGGGAGGCATCGGCAGTGCATAGTCATCAGGAACAGAACACAGTCCTGTGGCATTGCTGGGCGTTGTCCCTGCCGGGAACCTGATCGTTCCTGTGTGCAGACCACAGAGGCGTCTGTATCCAGAACCTCCCAGGAGAAGCTGGTGAGGCTCCAGCAAGGCCCCGGGGACTCAACAGGCTTCACACACAGCCCTTCCCACTTAATCCCTTTGCACAAAAGCCCTAGTCTCTCTCCCTTTCCTGGTAGAGCCTTGATGGGCCAATAAAACTAGACACTAAGTCATTATCCACTGAAAAACTAGTTTCCCTTGCCTTGAGGGCTGGAAGGACTCATTCTTCATCTACTACTGTAAAGGGAAGGGAAATATTCAGAAATATTTGCCCCGAGGGGATGTGCTTGGGGAGGGGGTGGGGGGAGACTCCCTTCCTAGACTGTGTTGAATCCTTCCAAAGCAGGGAAGAAAAACAAAACTGTTAAATTTTCCTATTTAGAAAGTTCATACGTTGCCCCAGCTTTTAAATGAAAATAAGTTTAAAAATACAAACAAAAAGTCATGAACTTCGAATTAACATTAAATCAACGTGATGGATGATGTTTTACCAACACTAGATTACTGTGGATCACTGGTGTGTGGTTTACTGGGAGAAAGATGTTTTTTCAACTTGACTTTTTTTTTGGATAATGGACCATTATTTGAGTCACTGACATTTTCACTGTCGATTTTTTTTTGTTTGTTTTGAATAATAAACTCCTTTTAAACCACCTATCTATTATTTTAATGAGTCAATCAATTTAATTGTGCACTCTGCCAAATATAATCAGAAAATATTTTTTAAAGTATTTAACGAAATTCTTTTATTGTTTTTACTCCATTTAACTGCTAATGCATATTGTTGCAAGTTGGATGGGAAGAAGAAGACAGCTGCAAACTCCATCATCTTGCAAGACCACACAATTCTCTTGCCATCTTTCTCTCTTTGAACTCTGGTGAAGCATTTGTCTTCAATGCTATAGCACACTGATTCATCAGCCATGAACATGACCTTAATCTAAATGGAAAAGCAGGTTTAACATGGTGAAGCGGCAGTTGGTTCTGGTGTGGTCATCTAGGCGATCCAAAAGTGAAAACAGAACATCCAAAACTTTTGGTAGAACTCATAACCCTCCAGGAATATGCCTGTGGACCCCAAGTTGAGAAGCACCATCCAGAATTCCATAGGGGAAAGAAAAGAGGGATTGCTCAGTGGCTATGTGCATGAGCCCAGGAGATTCTCTCTGCTGACCGGCAGAAACAGCTTGGGAAGCGCCCAGTAGGTGGAAGGATGTGGGGGTGAGTTTCCAGCCACACGTGAAGACACCTCCTATACATCTGAGGAGGAGGCAGCCTCCTCCAGAAAGCTGGACGCAATCCTGGCCAGAGTAACAACATAAGATACATGGTTGCCTTTCCACTGTCCTTCCGGAGACTTGAGCTGTAAATTTCCCCAAGAAGGCTGAAATGAGTATGGTCTGAAAAAAAAAAGAAGGAAAATAAACAGTAAATAATAAAGACTGCTTTGACTCTCCATGAGCAATACTTTCCAGAGCGACAGGCAAACACATATGTTGGATTTTCTGGTTCAGCTCCAGCCTGTTCTTCTTTCTATGAAGTGTCCTCCCAGGAATTCCCCGGCGGTCCAGTGGTTATGACTCTGTGCATTCACTGCCAAGTTTCTCTGGTTGAAGAGCTAAGATCCCATAAGTCATGCAGCCAAAAAAAAATGAAAAATACTTCTCCTTGATTAGAAAAGTCTGATTCATCATAAGAAATCTGGAAAACACAATAAAGTGGGTAGGAATCAAACAAATTTCTACAGCTCAGAGATAATCATCACCAACTTAAAAATTTTTTTTTTTTACTTGAAGTAGAGTTGATTACAATATTGTGTTAGTTTCTGGTGTACAGTCGAGTGATTCAGTTATGCATATGTATATCTTTTTTGGGGGGTTCTTTTCCATTACAGTGTATTACAAGATATTGAATATATTTCCCTGTACTATGCAGTAGATCCTGTTCATCTATTTCACATGTCGTAGTTTGTATCTGCTGATCCCAGACTCCTAATGCATCCCTCCCCTGCCCTTTTCCCCTTTGGTAACTGTAAGTTTGTTTTCTATGTCTGTGAGTCTGATTCTGTTTATCAAATAAGTTCATTTGTATAATTTTTTAGAATTCACATACATGTGTGATATCATATGAAATTTGTCTTTCTCTGTGTGACTTGCCTCACTTAGTATGATAATCTCTAGGTCCATCCATGTTGCAGCAAATGGTATTATTTCATTCTTTTTTATGGCTGAGTAATAGTCCATTATAGGGCTTCCCAGGTGGCTCAGTGGTTAAGAATCCACCTGCCAATGCAGGAGACACAGATTCGATCCCTGATTGGGAAGATGCCCTGGAGAAGGGAATGGCTACCCACTCCACTCCACTCCAGTATTCTTGCCTGGAGAATCTCATGGATAGAGGAGCCTGGCGGGCTATAGTTCATGGGGTCGCAAAGAGTCGGACACGACTGAGCACACCTGCAGGCCTATATATATCTCACGTTTTCTTTTTATCTGTTCAGTTGTCAGTGGACATTTAGATTGCTACCATTTCCATGACTTGGCTATTGTAAATAGTACTGCAATCAACACCAGGGTGTACATATCTTTTAAAATTAAAGTTTTCTCCAGATATGGGCCCAGGAGCGGGATTGCTGGGTAATTTGGTAACTCGATTTTTAGTTTTCTGAGGAATCTCAATACTGTTTTCCACAGTGGCTGTACCCAATTACTTTCCCACCAACAGTGTAAGAGGGTTCCTTTTTCTCCACACCCTCTCCAGCATTTATGACTTATAGACTTTTTGATGATGGTCATTCTGACTGTTTGGAGGTGACACCTCATTGTAGTTTTGATTTGCGTTTCTCTAATAATTAGGGAATGTTGAGCATCTTTTCATGTGCCTATCGGATGCCTTCTTCAGAGAAATGTCTGCTTAACTTTTCTGCCCATTTTTCCATTGGGTCATTTGCTTTGTTGTTACTGAGCTGTTTGTATATTTTGGAAAGTAGGCCCTTGTCAGTCGCATCATTTGCAAATATTTTTTCCCCGTCTATAGGTTGTCTTTTCATTTTATTTATTGTTTCCTTTGCTGTGCAAAAGCTTATATGTTGAATTAGATTCCATTTGTTTATTTATTTTATTTCTTATTGCCTTGGCAGACTGACCTAAGAGAACATTGCTATGACTTATCTCAGAAAGTGTTTTGCCTATGTTTTCTTCTAGGAGTTTTATGGTATTGTCTTTAAGTCTTTAAGCCATTTTGAATTTTTTTGTGTGTGTATGGTGTGAGGGAGTGTTCTAACTTTACTGATTTATGTGTGGGATGTCCAACTTTCCCAATACCACTTGCTAAAGACACTGTCTCTTCTACATTGTATAGTCTTGCCTCCTTTGTTGAATTGACCATATATGTGTGGATACCACTAACTTTCCAAAGTATGTTCCTCCACTCCTTTGTGGTATAAATTTCCTTTCCTAGAATATAGTTATAAATCATACCATGAGTACCATTCGATAGAACTTCCCCTGACCCCTACCAAGCACTATTATGACATAAGCGTTTCTCCCATGATTCACTAGGAAAGCACTCACACTTGAAAATAGATTTTGGAGATTCTATCTTTGTCAGTTCATTACGTAAATGCCAAAAAATGTTTTCATTGAGAAATAATCATAATCGCACAAGAAGTTGAAAAACAGCACACAGCGTTCCATGTACTCTTCGCCAGCTTCCCCTAATGGTGACATCTTATGTAACTACCGGACGATATCAGGAAATATATTGACATTGGTACAGATCTATAGAACTTATTCAGATTTAACCAGTTTTTTACACGTGCATGTTATTACCTCAATTTTATTTGACAGAGAAAACCAAGACTCAGATTGGTTTAGCATCTTCCCGAGCTGCCCTGCTTCTGAAGCTGGCATATAGACCTAGGTCTGTCTGATTTGGAAGTCTGCATATTTCTCACTTATTCTGAGGAGTAGAAGGAGCATCACGAGACAAATAATTTTTAGCAGGCGAAACACTGAAAACTTAAACAGCATCTCAGAATTGGTCTTAGTAACAAGGAGATCCAGGCTTGGTTCTACCACTAACTGTAAGATACTGGGAAAACTAAATTTCTATTGGCTTCAGGGTCATGAGCTGTTCTAAGACAGGATGCCCACAGAAGGACAAGTGTATCAAACACACACACACACACACTGTTATTTTAATCCATAGACATAGTAGCCCCCCTAAAAATGTTCTGGATGGAAAAACTTTAATAGAAACTCCTGAGTCTGGAGTTAAAAGGTTTAAGTAAATTGATTATAGTACGGTTACATTTGATGTGAATTCGGATTGTGGAAGTCGCAAAGAGTCGGACACGACTGAGCGACTGAACTGAACTGAAATAATGGAAGAATATGAGTAAAGCCTGATTCTATGTCCCATAGTAGAAATACAGAATCCCACCCAATTAAAATATTAATATTAGCCAAGAATCCCTCAATCTCAAAACTGATGGGACTGGAGATTGTACACCATTCATGACTTGGCCACAGGGTGGCGCCACTTCAATGGGTAAGCAAACATGTCTGTTTTACCAGCGTAGAAACCACGGCGGTGTGTGCGGGTGTATTGGGACTTTGGGTTCAAGTGGTCTTAAAAGAGCTGAAGCTGATGTTGTAATACATTGATGTTGTAATCACTTTTGTGGAAAGGTTAGCTGAGCTAGATTGCTATGAAGAAGGCCAATCACTGTGTGCGTGCGCGCGTGCTAAATGGCTTCAGTCGTGTCCGACTCTTTGCGTCCCCATGGACTTTAGCCTGCCAGTCTCCTCTGTCCATGGGATTCTCCAGGCAAGGATACTGGAGCGGGTAGCCATTCCCTTCTCCAGGGGATCTTCCTGACCCAGAGATTGAACCCGCGTCTGTGTCTCCTGAATTGGCAGGCAGGTGCCACTAGCGCCACCTGCTGCTGCTGCTGCTAAGTCGCTTCAGTCGTGTCCGACTCTGTGGACCCCATAGACGGCAGCCCACCAGGCTCCCCCGTCCCTGGGATTCTCCAGGAAAGAACACTGGAGTGGGTTGCCATTGCCTTCTCCAATGCATGAAAGTGAGAAGTGAAAGTGAAGTCGCTCAGTCGTGTCCGACTCCTAGCGACCCCATGGACTGCAGCCCACCAGGCTCCTCTGTCCATGGGACTTTCCAGGCAAGAGTACTGGTGTGGGGTGCCATCACCTGGGAAGCCCCAGTTTATGTGCCAGCCTTCCACACAATAATAGAAATGGTGCAGAGAGCAAAGGTCCAATGAAAGCACAAGACTACAATGGTTGTAAAATTTGTTTTCTGAGAATCATGCCCCCGAATTTAGAATGACTTATGAGGGAAAATAATTCTTAGAGTACTGAGTGTTAAATGATGTGACTCTTTAGCAACCCATCATTCTTAGGAAATGTGATAGATCAGATTCTAATACCTAAGTGTGGGTCAGGTCAGCTAGAAGGGAAGTTCTGACCTATGAGTCTGTCCCAGAAAACCTAATTCCCTTCAAGATACAAGAGAAGAAGCAAGGGATTCCAGTGGTTGGGACTCTATGCTTCTACTGCAGGGGGCATGGGTTTGATTCCTGATCAGGGAACTAAGATCTTGAAAGCCGCAAAACCAAAAGAAAAACAAAAAGCCTGAAAACCACAAGAGAAGAAACAGGTTTTCACTCCATTGTGTGCTCATCCCCCTTCCCTCTGCCTGGTTCTCGTTCCCACCCATCCACCTCCACGACCGAGCTTTTGTCAGTGTCTTTTCCTTACCTCAATAATGAGGAAAGTGAGGCTCAGAGAGGTTAAGTAATTTCCCGAAGACCTCACAGCTGGCAATCAGCAGAGTTGGAATTTGAACTTAAGTAAGCTGAGCGCTGAAGAATTGATGCTTCTGAACTGTGGTGTTGGAGAAGACTCTTGAGAGTCTCTTGGACTGCAAGGAGATCCAACCAGTCCATTCTGAAGGAGATCAGCCCTGGGATTTCTTTGGAAGGACTGATGCTAAAGCTGAAACTCCAGTACTTTGGCCACCTCATGCGAAGAGTTGACTCATTGGAAAAGACTCTGATGCTGGGAGGGATTGGGGGCAGGAGGAGAAGGGGACGACAGAGGATGAGATGGCTGGATGGCATCACCGACTTGATGGACATGAGTCTGAGTGAACTCTGGGAGTTGGTGATGGACAGGGAGGCCTGGCATGCTGCGATTCATGGGGTTGCAGAGAGTCGGAAAGGACTGAGTGACTGAACTGAACTGAACTGAACAGGTGATACCAAAGCCTGCTTCGTTCCCGTACCACAGGGCGCCTCTACACTGTGCTTGTGTGGTTACCTCCACCATCAAAAATTCAGCAGGAGCAAACAGGTTGTCTGCCTGTGATGGAGGTGGAGGGAAAGTATTTCTCAGTAAGACAGCATTGCTCTTTGGTAATCTATTTCAATGTGCCAAGCGTCCTTGGACGGAATGATTTTGATGACTGTTTAGGCAGAAGCGGTCACTCCTTTTCTCCAGATGTAATGCCACCATCTGTAATTATCATAGCAATGGTATGTCAGCAAACCTCTCAGTCATTTGCGAGATTTTATTTAAGTCAGCAGACTTTTAGTTTCCTGGAGTCAAGGAGAGGTTGATGTAGGCGGGGCAGAAAGGGTAGAAGATTGTGACACAGCAGCAACGGCTGGAACAGCTGAAAGCTGCAAATACTTCCCCCGTCTTTGGGAAATTGTAATGTTATTTTTTTCCATCCATTCACCAAACACAGATGAGGAAAGAGAAAGCATGAGACCCTGGATAATTTACTCATTGCCTGATCACAGGCCAGCACCTGCCTTATAAAAACAGCATCATTCTGAAAGTGGGGTGGCTGTGTTCCTGATTGAACTGAAAGTAGAAATGCAATTGATTCTCCTAAGTATGATTATAGGGGATGTACATAACATGTTTTTTTTCTCAAAATGCTTTTACATCCGTTATCTTAATTTATCTCTGCACAACATCCTTGCCTTGAACAAACTTATTATAGCACTTATCACCCTGTAGTTAATGTTTAGTGTATATGTCCATTTCTCTTGCTGGTTTATGACCCTCTTCAGGGCAGAGACCCTGCCGGATTTATGCATCTAAATAGCTCGAGCACTTGGCAAAGTATTAGTTAGGGCTTGTGCGTGCTCAGTTGCATCCGACTCTTTGTGACCCCATACACTGTAGCACGCCAGGCTCCTTTGTCCACGGAATTTTCCAGGCAAGAATACTGGAGTGAGTTGCCATTTCCCACACCAGTGAATCTTCCCAACCCAGAGATTGAGAATCTGCCTCTCCTGCATCGGCAGGAGGATTCTTTACCACGGAGCCATCTGGGAAGCCCTAGTTAGTGCTTGTTTCATTGAAGAAGATAGAAACACACTGGATGCAGGTTAAGTAAGGGGGGGCTTTGTTTCAAGGCGCCCCAGGGTAGGTGTACAACCACTGCTTGGCCTAACAGGAATCAGGCTCTCTGGCTATTCCTCATCTCTTGCCTCAGTAACACCTCCTCTTTGAAGAACTACCTTTCACTCCTTCCTGGTTCCCTGGCTGAGAACCTGGCTGGCAGCATGTCCGGAGTGGCGGTGTAAGTTGTCCAGTCCTGAACCAAGAGCCTTATCACCCTGTCCCAACCTCACCCGTCTCCAGGAGTCAAGACTCTCATTGGTCCAGCCTTGGTGAAGTGTTCACCTCTAGCACAATCAACTGCAGCCAGAGGGGTGTGGTCCAATCTAGAAGGAGATTGTTGGCATGGTAAGGCACCTGGTAGTGGCAGGAAGGAACAAGGCACAGTTTCCTGAAAAAAAAAAAAGAAAGAAAGAAAGAAACAGTAGGGGGCCTCATCTCGGTATACACTTGATGCTCTATAAATGCTTACAGATCTGCCTGGCTCTAAATGTGGCGGAACGCTGGGCTTCTTCCAGTTCCTCAAGCCTGCGGAGCTCTTTTTGGATGCTGGGCTTCCGGATGGCTCTTTCTCACCACCATCCCTGTGGCCTCGCTAACTCCAGCTCCTCCTTTGGATCTAGATTCGGGTTCGGTGCTTCTTCATTAAATGGCCTTTCCTGACCCTGCCCAGAATATCCTGCTCTATTTCTTTAGAACACTCAACACCTTGCTGTGACTTGTTTAATTCCTGCCCTCCCCCCAACCCCCAAGACTGTAAGTTCCAGTGTTCCCAGAGGTCCCAATAGCTCCTGGCCCAGTGGACAGCCCCGCAACTTGGAAGTGGGGGCAGCAGGGGCGTTTATGCCCTGTTGTTAAGCAAACCTCTGACCAATGGGAGGTGGGAGAAGTGAATAAATTCTTGCCCTTTTACCCTCCATGGACTGTCCTGAGATGAAATTTGTGTAGCTTTTGAGAAGATGGCCCTGGAAGATTAAGTACCCTCACATTGACAGTTTCCTCCTCACCCACCTCTCCTGTGAAGGGACAAGGATTTCCACTCTCTGGAATTTCACTCCCTTTTGAACTAGTAGTCAGAGTCTTCCCCTCAGGCTCTGCTTTCTGGGTAACTCAGGCTATGTGGCTAACTCTAGCTGGCATACATGAAAAAATTAAGTGTAGTGGCCTTTGGTTAGCACAGTGCTTAAACAAAGTTTCAGAAATCCCACCGGCTCCATCCCTAGGGCCTGCTTTTCCCCATTTTAGTTGTCTTTTTTTTTCCTTTTGGCCACGCAGCACGGATCTTAGTTCCCCTACAAAGGGATGGAACCTGTGCCCCCTGCAGTGGAAACTCAGTGTCCTAACCACTGGACTGCCAGGGAACTCCTTAGTTTTCTGCTTATTGAAGATTCCTCTGAATGGAGGCAAGGTTTCCACCTGCAGCTCCTGCTTGTTCTCACGCATGAACGCTTCTCCTACCTCCTGGCTTCAGGCTGAGACCAGAGTTGACCCTCATGGTCTGGGATGGGCCCAGGTAGGGTCACGTGTTTTCCTCTGACCCAATCACTGTGGTGGGTAAGGACCAAGATCCTTCTCTGGGTATCCTATCCTTTTAAGTTTCAGGAGCAGTGATAACGTGGCAGAAGGGGCAAGATGAGGCCCATAAAATACCATATGGGCTGTGGCATTGGAGAGGGGAGTACCACAGATGCAGATGGCAAGGAGTCTATGACCCACCCCCCTTCCTCTCATCCAGTACACACCCAGGGGAAGAGGAGAAGAGATCTGGGTGATCAGGTCCCCAAGCAGTCAGGATGGGAGGCCAGAGCTGGGGTGGACAGGCTCACTTCTACAACGGGCTCTCCCCAGAGCAGCCTCTGCTGTCAGGGCCCTTGAATATAGCTCAGGCACACCCCCAACCATGAGGTCCAAGCTGGCACTGGTCTTCTGTGTTCTCCACAGCAGCATCAGGACCTGTCTGCTGTAAAACTCTCAGTTTGGAGGCTTCCCAGGGACCCAGACATGCCTCCACCAAGGGCTGAGTTCACGCAGGGTTGTGGACCCCAGGTAGAAGCAGCCTGGAGGCTCCTCATTTACTACAAGCTTTCAGCCAGGTAAACCCTCCCCTTCCCCTTGGGGAGACACCATCCTAGAGAAGTCTCCTTCTAGAGGTCAGCCAGGACTTTCCAGACACCAGGCCAGAGGCTCCCTCTGGGCTGTCTGCTCAGTCATGGGGTCACCATCCTCCACCATGAGAGCCTTCTGGGCCTCAGTGCTGTGTCTTTGGACACTCTTATTCCCACTGCGATAGTGTCTGCACCTCCATGGGACCTGGGGCCCTGTGGAGTTGGTTCTCAGCCCCTGGTGCCTGCTGAGAAGTGTCAACACTCATAGAGCGCTTACCACCCCAGGAACTGTCTAAGAACTTCATGATATGGATTCATTTCACCCTTATGGGAAGACCCTGAGAACAATGTCTATTGACCATGACCGGAACCCAATCTGAAAAAAGAGATCAGTAAAAAACATTTTGGTGACCTTTAGGCCAATATGAACTGAGGATTAGATGATGTAAAGAATTATTGTTACTTTTGTGAGATATGATAATAATGTTGTGGTTCCTGTAGGAGAAAAAAGTCACTTTGGGGCATAACAAATCATTAGAGGTAAAATTTGATGATGTCTATGCTTTACTTTAAAAATTCAATTAGATGACAATTAAACGAAACAAATATGGCAAAATACTAAAGACGGTTAAATCTGGGATAGTGGTATATGGGTGTTTATTACACTTATCTCTACTTTTCTGTACATTTGAACATTTTATAATAAAAAACAAAAACTTTGGGGTACTTCCCTAATGGCCCAGTGGTTAAGAATCTGCCTTCCAATGCAGGGGATGTGGGTTGGACCCCTGGTCAGGGAACTAAGATCCCACATGCCGAAGGCGGGGCACGTGAATCAGCAAACTACAGTGAAAGATCCTATTTGCTGCAACTAAAACCTGATGTAGACAAATAAATGTATTAAAATTTTTTAAATAGGAGGTAATTAGTAATCTCATTTTACAGATGAGAAAGCTGAGGCATGGAGAGGTCAGGTAGAGAGTGGCTGAGCTGGAATTAAGCCCTGCCTCACACACCCTGTTTCTCAACACAATGACGCATGCTCATGTTTGATAAATATTTGTTACAACAGTGGTCTTTAGGGTTTGGGCTGTTCCACCTCAGATGTGTTCCTGGAATACATGTTTTACCTTGGGTCCCAGGTCACACACCCAGAGCTTTCCAAGTGGCCTCTAGATTGACTAGGCTCCTACCGAACTCCTAGTCTCCTAACAGTTTTCCACAGGGCAGCCAGAGGGACTTTTCTGGACTGTAGCCTGCTAGGCTCCTTTGTCCACGGAATTTTCCAGGCAAGAATACTGGAGTGGGTAGCTATTCCCTTCTCCAGGGGATCTTCCCAACCTAGGGATTGAACCTAGGTCTCCTGCATTGCAGGCAGATTCTTTACTGTCTGAGCCACCAGGGAAGTCCCCCAATTTTTTTTTTTTTTATTATAAAATGATCAAATGTACAGAAAAGTAGAGATAAGAGTACAATGAGCACCTATATATCCATAATTCTCTGGATATACAATATCTATGTATCCATACTTCCATGGAAATATGTACTTCTCTGGATATAGAATAATGCACACAATTTAAAATTCAAATAATGCCAAGGAAAAATTTCAAAGAAAATACAGTAAAAAATGATTCTCCCTGGGAATTCCTTCATAGTCCAGTGGTTAGGACTCGGCACTTTTACTGCAGGAAATCCAGGTTCAGTCCCTGGTAGGGGAATTAATATCCCACAAGCCACATGGCACGGCCAAAAAAAAAAAAAAAGGTGATTCTCCCTGCCATTCAGCCACTGGGTTCCTGCATGGAGGCCAGCACTCTACCTAGTATCCTTTCAGATCCGGTCTAAGTGCATAGAAGCAAATAGGAACAGGGGAGGAAAGGCAAGACCTCCTTCTGCTCTGTCCCCTACCCTACCTACCTCTAACCAGGGGAGCTCCGTTTTACGTTTTTTATAGCTTGGCCTCTTCTATAAGATCTTATTTGAAGAAGGGGTTCCTAGTGCTAAAAAAAGGTGGGAAGTCACTGGCTAAACTGACACAGCAGCCCTTCCCCGCCTGGTCCACCTTTACAGCCAATGGGCCCCCCTCCCAGCCAACTCACGTTCAGCCACACCAGGTGACTGTCCCCCATTCATGCCCTGCGCTTTCTCATCTACCACTTTGCTCGTGGCATTGCTGGAATGACTTTGTCTCTGCTTGGTGAGTTCATCCTTTAAGATCCACCTCAAATATCACCTCCTGCATTAGTCGTCTGTCACCTGTCATGTCCAACTCTGTGCAACTCCATGGACTGCAGCCCTCCAGGCTCCTCTGTTCATGAGATTATCCAGGCAAGAATAGTGGAGTGGGTTGCCATGCCCTCCTCCAGGGGATCTTCCTGGCCCAGGAAAGAAACACGCCTCTCTTATGTCTCCTGCATTGGCAGGGGGTGTCTTTACCAACTGAGACAGCAGGGAAGTCCGGTCATCTATCACATTGTAACAAATCACCCTAAAACCTTGTAGCTTAAAACAATAAGTATTTATTATCTTCCTCCATTTGTGAGGGTCGGATCTGAGGGTGGCTTAGCTGGGTGATTCTGGCTCAGGGTCTCTCATGAGGTGGTAGTCAAGCTGTTGACAGGGCTGCGGTCTCCGTTGAGGGCCTGACTGCCTACCACACTTGCCTGGCTGTCGGCAGACAGCCACGGGTCCTGGGTCCTTTCCTCAGGGCTGCTCATGACCTGCCAGCTGGCTTCCTCTCGAGCAAGTGATCCAAGAGAGCAAGACAGAGGGGACCCAGCATGGAAGCCACGATCTTCCATAACCTGTGCTCGGAAGTTTCCTATCATCACCTCCACTTTATTCTATCAGTCACACAGACCAACCCCAATGCCGTGTGGGAGGGAGCTACAGGGGGGTGTGAATATCAGGAAGCGAGGCTCACTGGGGCCATCTCAGAGGCTGCCAGCCTCAGATCTCCCATGTAGTCCTTGGGGGATTGGCACTTTGAATACCCTTCTGTGAAGCTTGTGTTGTGGATGGTGGCATTAGTGGTAAAGAACCCACCTGCCAATCCAGGACATGTAAGGGATGCAGGTTTGATCCCTGGCTCTAGAAGTTCCCCTGGAGGAGGCCATGGCAACCCGCTCCACTATTCTCGCCTGGAGAATCCCATGGACAGAGAAGCCTGGAGGGCTCCAATCCATGGGGTCACAAAGAGTTGGACACGACTGAAGTGACTTAACATTCACACACCAGTCTCACTCCCAGATGGCAAACTCTTGGGGGACAGTTACTAAACCTTATTTATCTTCCCCCTCCTTTTTAGGCCCACATATTCTCTAACATAGAGTACACATTCAAAAAACGTCAAATTAATTCTGAAGGCATGCATAGATGAATAAATGAATGAATTAGTAACTCTCTGGGTGGATAATTCAAAAGACTAGAGGAGATGGCATGAACATATGATTAATTTACCCCATTTTCTGCCACAAGATACCTAAGATGTTCGTTGCTTAGAGCTTGCTTTCTTTTCCTCTGGTTACTTCTCCTTCCCCAACGCCTCATGGTTACAGCATCAGAGGGCTTTCTCAACATCTTGGTCTAACAGCGGTTCACCTCTCATCACAGCTGATTGGATCAGGGCCAAGCACCTGACCCAAGATGGGCCAATGGGCTTCAAGGAACTTGAAATGGGACTAAGAGAGGCCAAGCTTCAGTCTGGCTGCTTCCTTGCCAAAAGGGTCCTGGAAATCTGGAGACTGTTGACAGTAGCAGTTCTTTGATCCATGGACTGGGGAGCAGAGAAAGCCAGTCTGCTCCAATAGGAGGGTGAGAAGGAAGAGAGAGGGGAAGGGTAGCCGAGTTTGCAGAAGCCCACAGTTCCTGCTTCCTGTTCAATCTGAACCTGGCTGCAGCTCCAGCTTGATCCCCATGAGACACACGTATATATTTTAAAAATTTGTATACGCTTTTAAAGGTTACTTTCTATTTGCAGGTATTACAAGATATTGGCTGTAGTCCCCGTGTTACAAATACATCCTTGAGCCTGTCTTATACCCAATACTCTCCCATCCCTAGATTGCCCTCCCCAACTTGTATTCTTATAATAGGGGCTCAAGCAATGGTGTGCTAGAGCTGGTTCACACTGGCTCCTGAAAGCTAGTTGTACATCTCTCTCCATGGGAGCACCTGGGAGCTTGACATAGACCATAGCCACGATAGTCACATCATAGAAATCAGAAGATGCTACAGATAGTATCCCCCAGTAATAAAAACTGGTTATTAAACATTAACAAGCACATCACTGGGTTTAAGATAATTCCAGGGGGCTTCTGTAAGGTACAGCGTAAACAGTCTTTCTGACTAAAGCCTCTGCTGGACAAGCTCCTACTCAGGCTCTGTGGCCCAATGCATCTCCCTTGAGAAGCCTCCTCTGCTGTTTGTGGCAAGCTGGTTCTCCATGTATTCCCAGAGCCTAGGAGACACTGTGAGACTATCCAGAACTCTGAGGGCTACGTGACACAGGCCAGGCATGAGACAGACACCCCACCTAGGCAATAATCGCCTATTGCCCTTGGAGTGAAGTCCAGGCTCCCCAGCAAGGCCGACTGTTCCTCTGAGCCATGGCCCTTGCCCTCCTCGCATCTCATTCCTGCCCACTCCATCCCCACCCCATCACCTCGCCCTGGCCTCCTCAGCTTTCCCAACCTCTAGCCCAGAATCTCTACCCCGTGAGCTGTCAGCCATTTGGAGACTATGATAAAGATCACAGACCTTCGCTTTGAAGGAAGCAGGCATACACACACACACACAAAGATTTGCCTATAACTTCAAGGCTTCATGGACCAAACAGCTTCTTTCCCTTTAAAAAAAATGTTATGTGGTTATTTATTTATTTTTGGCTATGCTGGGTCTTCCTTGCTGCACAGGTTTTTTTCTACTTTTGGACAGCAAGGCCACTCTCCAGCTGTGGTGCTCAGGCTTCTCTTGTTGCAGAGCACAGGCTCTAAGGTGCAAAGCTTCCGAAGTTGGCAGCTCTAAAACTCTAGAGCGCAGGCTCAGTAAATGTGGCGCACGGGCTCACTTGCTCCGTGCAATGTGGGGTCATCCCAGATCCAAGGATCCAACCCATGTCTCCTGCATTGGCAGGCAGATTCTCTACCACTGAGCCCTTAGGAAAGCCCCTTTTCTCTGAAGCCTTTCCTGACTCCAACACCCCACGTGCCCCACTTTACCCCAAACATAGCTCTATGTCAGCACCTTCAGCGCTCTTAAACTAACATTTATGTTTAAAAAAAATATTTACTTATTTGCCTATGCTGTCTTATCTGTGGCACACACGATCTTTATCTTCATTGCAGTATGAGAACTCTTACTTGTGGGTTGTGGGATCTAGTTCCCTGGGCAGGGATCAAACCCTGGCCCCCACATCGGGAGTACAGAGTCTTAACCACTGGGCCAACCACCAGGGAAGTCCCACTTATATTTAACTTTGGGTCTTGTGCTTCACTGGCTGCTCCTCAGGGAAGCATCTGTCCCCATCTTATTTAGAGTACATGAGTGACCAGGGGATGCCTGAGGTGTGTCCTGACACTGAGTTCTAATCATGAGATCAGGGTGTCTCTACAGACACAGCCCCCTGCCTAAGCACAATCGTGTGTCCTTCGAGGCTGGCATCAACATTGCTAAAGGGAGAAGATGCCAACCAGAGTCAGGCCAAGGCACATGTGGAGGGTGAAAATCAGCTGTCTCTATGGCTGGTGTATTCCCAGAAACCAGGGCTCTGGGGGCGTGCCTTGGGCAAAGGAAGAGCGCCTCAAGTGTGGTACCACGGGAAGAGCCTGAACTCTGGGTCTCAGAGATCTGCGTTCAGATTCTAGCTCTGCCACTCATGGCTTTTGGCCATGAGCAGCTCACCTTGTCTCTCTGAGCCTGTTTTCCCACCTGTCAAACCCTACTTGACTGAGTCACTGCTAAGATGAAAAGAGATGATCTGTAGGTTGTGCCTGGGACACAGGAGTTTGGTCAATAAAAGTTAGTGTCCTTCTTTCTTGTATTTCTGTCATGTTGGTCACATGCAATAGAAATCAACTCTGTTAACTAAAGCCAAACGAGGAATTTATTTGTAAGAGTGGCAGAGACTGCTTGCTGTCCCCCAATTTCTGTTATCCCTTTCTCTCATGGTAAAGTAATTTTTAGCTAGGAACATAGTTGCTTGGCTGAATACTGCATTTTCTCCCCCAACTTCCCTTGCAGATTGGCATAACCCAGTGACAGTATTCTCTAGAGAACGTGATGTGACCAGAAGTGATTTGTACAATTTCTAGGTCATGTCCTTAAAGGGAAGACACATACTCACCTCTTTCCTCATTTCTTCTGTCCTTCTGGCTGGAACAGGGATGTGCTGGCAGGAGGTGGAGCAGCCATACTGACCTATGAGGTAGCAGCTGAGTGTTGAGGATGCAGAGAAAAAAGACAGAAAGAGCCTGGGTTCCTAATGAATTATTGGAGGGAGGCTCTGCACCCGCTCAGACTTTAAAAGGCAAGAGAATTAAACTGTTATTTGTTCAGCCGTTGTCAATCTTCGGATTTTTGTTATAGCAGCCAAACCTATATACTATCTAATACTCAGTGCTTTAGACTGTATACCCCTAAAATTTGTATGTTAAATGCTAACTGCAATATGGTGGCATTTGAAAGGGGGGGCCTTTGGGAGGTGATTAGGTCATGAGGACAGAGCTTTCATGAATGGGATTACTGTCCTTATAAAACAGACCTCAGAGAGCTCCCTGGCCCCTTCCATCATGTGAGAACACAGTGAGAAGACAGACAGTAGTTTTTGCTAGAAACAGAGTTGGCCAGAAACTTGATCTTGGACTTCCCAACCTCCAAAACTGTGAGACAGAAATTTCTGTTGTTTACAGGACACTCAGTCTATGGTAATTTTGTTTTAGCAGCCAAATAGACTAAGATACTTAGTAAACCACAAGGAACTCACGGTATCCAAAAGAGAGCCAGACAAATGTTTACATTGTTTTGACTTTAACTATTGTTGGTTTGACAGTTGTCTTTGTGACAATTGTCTTTGGACTACTCAGTTGACTCTTGTGTTACTTTGATATACACACATCATTTTGTTTGTTTTTAGTATATCCTAACATTTGGCACAAGATATTCCAGGCTCTTCTTGTAATTTCCATGCCTTAGCCTTGGACTTATTCATTTGAATAATGAGTTTCAGTGGTTTAGTGGAGAATGGTGATTAGAAACCATGACCTATGTGCTATGTACGCTTATTGATACCAAGCTGACACTGCTTCTTGGCTTTCTGGCAGACCAAACTAGGCAATATACATGTATATATGTGTGTGTAGGCATGTATAGGTTAATACACACATCTAATGCCAACTCTTCCATCTATACATCCTTTTAAAAACCATGAATTTATACCAGCATTTCTAAATCCAATTCAACATTCAGAATTTAGTCTTTCCTTCTTTTATTTTCTTTTTAAATATGGAATGCTTCCTGAACTTTCACATCATCCTTGCACAGGGGCCATGCTAATTTTCTCTCTATTGTTGCAATTTTAGTGTATGTGCTGCTGAAGTGAGCACGCCCTCTTTTCCAATAGGACATTACTCTCTTCCCTGGTGGTGAGCAACTGGATCCCATTATCTTCACTCTATTTCCGTGTTTGCTTGCTCCCCTGTTTGTACCAATTCCTTGACCACTAGAACTCCCCGGCCCTGCTACGTCCTCAGCTTGGCCGAGGGAAATGGGGACAGACCAGATGCACATCTTAAGATAATATCAATCCCTTTGCTTTCCTCCCCCCACCTCCACTCCCCATCAAATAGCCTCCTTGTTACAATTTGGGCTCCATTTAGCTTGCTTATAGGCACTTATTTCCCAGGTGGCACTAGTGGTAAAGAACCCACCTGCCAATGCAGGAGACACAAGATACTCGGATTCGATCCCTGGAGGAAGATCTCCTGGAGGAGGAAATGGCAACCCACTGCAGCATTCTTGCCTGGGGAATCCCATGGACAGGGGAGTCCGGCAAGCTACAGTCCATGGGGTCACAAGGAGTCTGAGACGCCTGAAACAATTTAGCGCACACACACACACACAGGTACAGAACAAAGTAATCTCTAGGCCACAGGGAAGCTGAGATTGGATTTGCCTTCTGCTTGAAGAAAGAAGGTGCTCATCAAAAGGACTGGACTGCAGGGCGCCTTTGAAGGAGGACACTGTCCAGCACAAAGCCTGGATGCTTCTCTAGCCTGAGCCCTACTGGGCAGACAGGCGCTCAGGTAGCTGTTCTTCAAGAGCATCCAGCTAACGCCCTTCCCATCTTCTGATCCCATCCTCTATTACCATCACCACCACGCAAACAGCATCCCTGCCAGGTATCACGCTGACAGCTTTGTGTGTGTTCTTTCTTTTCAGTCCTCACAGTAATATTAGGGGGAGGCACCATGATGGTCCGTATTTTACAGATGAGGATAAGTCTTGGAAAAGTGAGGGAACCTGCCCAAGGTCACGTGACAAGCATCGAGGTCATTACTTGAGCCCTTGAAGTCCAGCTCCGCCAGCTCCATTGTCCTGCTCTGAGCCCTTGACCTCTCACTTCAGTCTTCTCTTGACCTCCACCTGTCGTTCTGACACTGCCCATGCTCTGGCTAGTTCTAGCTTTGTCCAGGAAATTGAGTCCTGGGTGCACAAAAGCTGTCAGTGCCAAGCTTTTAAAGAAATACCACCTTGTGATATTTAACACGTGCCTCCCCAAATATGTAACATACATGTGTGTGTGTGCTAAGTCGCTTTCGTCGTGTCTGACTCTTTGCGACCCCATGGACCATAGCCTGCCAGGCCCCTCTGTCCACGGGATTCTCCAGGCAAGAATACAGGAGTCGGTTGCCATGCCCTCCTCCAGGGATCTTCCTGCATGAGTAGGTGGGTTCTTTACCAACACCACCACCACCTGGGAAGACCAATGTAACCTGCATACACAAGTCATAAAACAGTAATAAAAGAATCCCCATGCCCCAAACCTACTGCCAACTTAAACATACACTAACAAATGCTTTTTAATTAGGCTTAATCTTTTATATTTTTAGAGAGCCTTTGTGTTTTCAAAATGCAAAACCTTTTTCAATTTAATCTCCTCACTGCAAAGCTGCATATCCCCTGTGGATTAGCCAGCTCCCTCCCTTTGTCATCTTTTCTCTGAGGGGTGAGTCCCTGGCTGCTGTGTGTGTGTGTTTCAATCACATTTCTGACAACAAGTCCTATGGGTCTTGTCCAACTTTACTTTCAGATACATCACGAATCTGGCCACCTCTAGCCTTCTTCCCTAATCCAAGTCATGGGCAAGGCTGGATCCTGGCAGTAGCCTCTTAGCTACCATCCATCAGGCAACCACAGTGAGCTTTTAAAAAAAAAAAAAAGGAATCAGATTATGTCCCTTTCCTACTTGGTCCTGACCCCTGGGACATGTCTGCCTGCCGTCTCAATCCTGAGTCCTCGCACTGACCTAGGGATAGGGTCAGAGCCACGGTCTTTGCCAAGGCTCACAAGCCTTACTTCCATGGGTTCCTCTTCAGCCCCTCACCCCCAACTCTGATATGTGCACACACAACACCCTGTTCCTTCTGCCTGGAATGCTTTTCCCCAGGTATGATCATGGCTCCTTCCTTCCTCCTGTAGGGCCGCTGATCACTGCCATCTTTGGTTCTTTTGATCACTCTTTTTTTTTTTTTTTGCTGAGCAGCATGTGGGATCTTAGTTCCCTGACCAGGGATTGAACCTGCACCCCCTGCACTGGAAGGGCAGAGTCTTAACTACTAGACCGCCAGGAAGCCCCGCCTTTTATCACATTTTATAAGCATAAGATAAATTCACAGAAAATAAAACCTACCTAAGCACATACTTAAAAAAAAAAAATTAATAGGATGTACTATAACGTAAAGGAGAAATAAAAGAAAATGAATGTTTAATCATTTAATATGTATTTTAACAAGTAGATCTGGCAGCTCTCTGCACTTATACCTAGAGTTCTTATAAATGTGACAACCACACAGATGCAATGTGTTGACTCAAATTCCACAGAGATGTGATTTCTTAAAACAGTGAACAGTTCTTGGTGGAGTCCCAAGCAAGACAAAATGTAACCTTCTCTTTGTGTATTAGATACATAGTTCTTGAATTCCTGAAGATGCAGTGAGTGATAAATCTGTGTACAAAATACTTTCTGCTTATTTATAAAACCATTTTAGGTTCTAGGCTTATATAATTATAAGCAGAGTTTTCAGCTACATAGATGTCTGCTGGGACATTCCAGAGTTGCACAAAGGAAGTACGTTTTTAATCTCTCATCCTTTCATTTGTCTTGTGCCCTTCAGGATGTCTGGCATGCCTGCTTGTCGTTCAGTTGCTAAGTCGTGTCTGACTCTGTGAACCCACTGACTGCCGCACTCCAGCTTTCCCTGTCTTTCACTAACTCCCAGGGTTTGCTCAGACTCACATCCATTGAGTCAGTGATGCCATCCAACCATCTCATCCTCTGTCCACCCCCGGCTCCTGTCCTCAATCTTTCCCTGCATCAAGGTCTTTTCCAAGGAGTCCGTTCTTCACAACAGGTGGCCAAAGTATTGGAGCTTCAGCTTCAGCATCAGTCCTTCCAATGAATATTCAGGGTTGATTTCCTTTAGAACTGACTGGTTTGATCTCCTTGCTGTCGAAGGGCTTCTCAAGAGTCTTCTCCAACATCACAGCTTGAAAGTATCAATTCTTCGGCACTCAGCCTTCTTTCTGGTCCAACTCTCACATCCATACATGACTACTGGAAAAACCATAGCTTTGACTCTATGGACCTTTGTGGGCAAAGTGATGTCTCTGCTTTCTAATACACTGTCTAGGTTTGTCATGCCTTTCCTTCCAAGGATCAAGTATCTTAATTTTATGGCTGCAGTCACTGTCACCATGATTTTGGAGTCTGAGCAAAGAAAATATGTCATTGCTTCCACTTTTCCTCCATTTGCCATGAAGTGATAGAACTGGATGCTATGATCTTAGTTTTTTTAATATTACTTTTATGTATTTATTTCTATCTATTTTGACAGAATGTGGTTCACTGGAGAAGGGAATGGAAAACCACTTCAGTATTCTTGCCTTGAGAACCCCATGAACAGTATGAAAAGGCAAAATGATAGGATACTGAAAGAGAAACTCCCCAGGTCAGTAGGTGCCCAATATGCTACTGGAGATCAGTGGAGAAATAACTCCAGAAAGAATGAAGGGATGGAGCCAAAGCAAAAACAATACCCAGCTGTGGATGTGACTGGTGATAGAAGCAAGGTCCAATGCTGTAAACAGCAATGTTGCATAGGAAACTGGAATGTCAGGTCCATGAATCAAGGCAAATTGGAAGTGGTCAAACAAGAGATGGCAAGAGTGAATGTCGACATTCTAGGAATCAGCGAACTGAAATGGACTGGAATGGGTGAATTTAACTCAGATGACCATTATATCTACTACTGCGGGCAGGAATCCCTCAGAAGAAATGGAGTGGCCATCATGGTCAACAAAAGAGTCCGAAATGCAGTACTTGGATTCAATCTCAAACACGACAGAATGATCTCTGTTCATTTCCAAGGCAATCCATTCAATATCACAGTAATCCAAGTCTATGCCCCAACCAGTAACGCTGAAGAAGCTGAAGTTGAATGGATCTATGAAGACCTACAAGGCCTTTTAGAACTAACACCCAAAAAGATGTCCTTTTCATTATAGAGGACTGGAATGCAAAAGTAGGAAGTCAAGAAACACCTGGAGTAACAGGCAAATTTGGCCTTGGAATACAGAATGAAGCAGGGCAAAGACTAATAGAGTTTTGCCAAGAAAATGCACTGGTCATAACAAACACCCTCTTCCAACAACACAAGAGAAGACTCTATACATGGACATCACCAGATGGTCAACACCGAAATCAGATTGATTATATTCTTTGCAGCCAAAGATGGAGAAGCTCTATACAGTCAGAAAAAACAAGACCAGGAGCTGACTGTGGCTCAGACCATGAACTCCTTATTGCCAAATGCAGACTTAAATTGAAGAAAGTAGGGAAAACTACTAGACCATTCAGGTATGACCTCAATCAAATCCCTTATGATTATACAGTGGAAGTGAGAAATAGATTTAAGGGCCTAGATTTGATAGATAGAGTGCCTAATGAACTATGGAATGAGGTTCGTGACATTGTACAGGAGACAGGGATCAAAACCATTCCCATAGAAAAGAAATGCAAAAAAGCAAAATGGCTGTCTGGGGAGGCCTTACAAATAGCTGTGAAAAGAAGAGAAGCGAAAAGCAAAGGAGAAAAGGAAACATATAAACATCTGAATGCAGAGTTCCAAAGAATAGCAAGAAGAGATAAGAAAGCCTTCTTCAGCGATCAATGCAAAGAAATAGAGGAAAACAACAGAATGGGAAAGATTAGGGATCTCTTCAAGAAAATCAAGATACAAAAGGAACATCTCATGCAAAGATGAGCTCGATAAAGGACAGAAATGGTATGGACCTAACAGAAGCAGAAGATATTAAGAAGAGATGGCAAGAATACACAGAAGAACTGTACAAAAAAGATCTTCACGACCCAGATAATCACGATGGTGTGATCACTGACCTAGAGCCAGACATCCTGGAATGTGAAGTCAAGTGGGCCTTAGAAAGCATCACTACGAACAAAGCTAGTGGCGGTGATAGAATTCTAGTTGAGCTGTTCCAAATCCTGAAAGATGATGCTGTGAAAGTGCTGCACTCAATATGCCAGCAAATTTGGAAAATTCAGCAGTGGCCACAGGAATGGAAAAGGTCAGTTTTCATTCCAATCCCAAAGAAAGGCAATGCCAAAGAATGCTCAAACTACCACCCAATTGCACTCATCTCACACGCTAGTAAAGTAATGCTCAAAATTCTCCAAGCCAGGCTTCAGCAATATGTGAACCATGAACTTCCTGATGTTCAAGCTGGTTTTAGAAAAGGCAGAGGAACCAGAGATCAAATTGCCAACATCTGCTGGATCATGGAAAAAGCAAGAGAGTTCCAGAAAAGTATCTATTTCTGCTTTATGACTATGCCAAAGCCTTTGACTGTGTGGATCACAATAAACTGTGGAAAATTCTGAAAGAGATGGGAATACCAGACCACCTGATCTGCCTCTTGAGAAATTTGTATGCAGGTCAGGAAGCAACAGTTAGAACTGGACATGGAACAACAGACTGGTTCCAAATAGGAAAGGGAGTTCGTCAAGGCTGTATATTGTCACCCTGTTTATTTAACTTATATGCAGAGTATATCATGAGAAACGCTGGACTGGAAGAAGCACAAGCTGGAATCAAGATTGCTGGGAGAAATATCAATAACCTCAGATATGCAGATGACACCAGCCTTATGGCAGAAAGTGAAGAGGAACTCAAAAGCCTCTTGATGAAAGTGAAAGTGGAGAGTGAAAAAGTTGGCTTAAAGCTCAACATTCAGAAAACGAAGATCATGGCATCCAGTCCCATCACTTCATGGGAAATAGATGGGGAAACAGTGGAAACAGTGTCAGACTTTATTTTTCTGGGCTCCAAAATCACTGCAGATGGTGACTGCAGCCATGAAATTAAAAGACGCTTACTCCTTGGAAGGAAAGTTATGACCAACCTGGATAGCATATTCAAAAGCAGAGACATTACTTTGCCAACAAAGGTCCATCTAGTCAAGGCTATGGTTTTTCCTGTGGTCATGTATGGATGTGAGAGTTGGACTGTGAAGAAGGCTGAGCGCTGAAGAATTGATGCTTTTGAACTGTGGTGTTGGAGAAGACTCTTGAGAGTCCCTTGGACTGCAAGGAGATCCAACCAGTCCATTCTGAAGGAGATCAGCCCTGGGATTTCTTTGGAAGGACTGATGCTAAAGCTGAAACTCCAGTACTTTGGCCATCTCATGCGAAGAGTTGACTCATTGGAAAAGACTCTGATGCTGGGAGGGATTGGGGGCAGGAGGAGAAGGGGACGACAGAGGATGAGATGGCTGGATGGCATCACTGACTCAATGAACATGAGTCTAAGTGAACTCTGGGAGTTGGTGATGGACAGGGAGGCCTGGCGTGCTGCAATCCATGGGGTCGCAAAGAGTCGGACACGACTGAGCGACTGATCTGGTCTTATCTGATTTCTATCTTTGGATGTTCTGGGTCTTTGTTGCTATGAGGGCTTCTCTCTAGTCGTGGAGAGTGGGGCGGCTACTTTCTAGCTGCGGTGCATGGGCTTATCGCTGCGGTGGCTTCTCTTGTTGCAGAGCATGGGCTCTCGAGGGTCCGGCTGCAGTAGCTACATATTGCAGGCTCTAGAGCACAGGCTCAGGAGTTGTGGTGCATGGGCTTTGTTGCTCTGAGACGTGGGATCTTCCTGGGTCAGGGATTGAACCTGTGTCTCCTGCATTGGCTGGTGAGTTCTTTACTGCTGAGCCACCAAGGAAGCCCAATCTGGTTTTTTTTTTTTGTTTTTTTTTTTAATGTTGAGTTTCAAGCTAACTTTTTCACTCTCCTCTTTCACCCTCATCAAGAGGCTCTTCAGTTCCTCTTCGCTTTCTGCCATTAGAGTGGTATCATCTGCATATCTGAGGTTGCTGATATTTCTCCCGGCAATCTCGATTCCAGCTTGTGCTTCATCCAGCCGGCATTTCACATGATGTACTCTGCATGTGAGTTAAATAAGCAGGGTGACAATATACAGCCTTGACATACTCCTTTCCCAATCTTCAACCAGTCCATTGTTCCATGTTCGGTTCTAACTGTTGCTTCTTGACCTGCATGCAGGTTTCTCAGGAGACAGGTAAAGTGGTCTGGTACTGCCATCTCTTTAAGGGTTTTCCACAGTTTGTTGTGATCCACACAGTAAAAGGCTTTAGTGTAGTCAATGAAGCAGAAGTACATGTTTTTCTGGAACTCTCTTGCTCTCTCCATGATCCAGTGAATACTGGTGCGCTTGCACTGGCCAGCTAAACATCTGGCGTGCAAGCTGCCCACTCCCCCGTTTTTGTGACAGGCAGAAAAAGCCCGGGAAATTGTCAAAATGTCCACTAGGTGGAGCTACAATCCAGGGTGAGACCCATAGGTGGGCCCCCGTCCCCCGCCCCACCCTTTTGATTTTTCCTCTCCTCAAGCACCGCTCCCTTATCTCGTACAGTGGTCTATGTTTTTCGTCTGTGTCTGAGACTAGAGTAGGACCTGCGGGAGGGCAGGGCTTGTGTTTTTCGACGCTGCATCCCCAATGCCCAGAGCAGCGGCTGGCACGTGGAGGGCCTTCAGGGAGGGAGCGGATACATGAGTGCTGCCCCAGACCACTCTAATTTCCGTCTCTGGAATTCGACATTAAAGTGGGTGCAGAATCGTCTCAGGAGAGAGGCTGGGTAAGGTGTCACACATCCACCAAGCACAAGGCCTGGGTTTTGAAAAGCAGGCACTCTGTCCACACGCAGAACTGCCAGGCTATGTCCGACTCTTTGCGACCCCAGGGACTGCAGCACGCCAGGCTCCCCTGTCCTTCACCATCTCCCGGAGCTCGCTCAGATTCACGTCCATTGAATCAGTGATGTTATCTAACCATCTCATCTTCTGCTGCCCGCTTCTCCTCTTGCCCTCCTCGGCCTGTGTACCCCTCCTGATACACTCTGGGCGGGGCTGCGTGTGTGACAGCAGAAAGGAGTCTCGCTTAGGAGCCAGAGAGCCAGGTTCAAGGTGTTGTTTGGCCACCCACTTGCTGTGTGACATCGAGCAGGCCACTTGGCCTCAGCCCCTTTATCTATCAAAGGAAGTGGTGGAACCAGTCAAAAAAGCTAATTTGATGCAAGGCCAGGTAAACAGACATATTATTGTCTGTCTCAAGACAAGAGATTTCAACCCTACCTTGAGGCAGCCAGGAGGACCCAGGTGGGCCCGGGAGAGCCTGGAGCAAATTCTAGGAGAACATCCAGCAAGGGTGTGATGACCATCCGCTCCTCTCCGAAGGGCAATCAGAGCACAGAGTCCTGTTGGGTGCCCAGTGTTGCCTGGCAGTCCTCACCAAGGGTCAGCGTCCGGAGGGGAGGCTGATGTCCACACTGCAGTAGTCAGCAGAGAGGGACTCCTCATGGTGACCTCTGTTTTAGGTTAAAGATGAAAAGTTCTAAAGAGGGAGTCAGAGGGAGTCTGAGGCTGGGTGCTAAAGACAGAAGGGCTTCCTGGAAGTTGGGGTGTGGATGTAACATGAAAGTGAAAGTTGCTCAGTTGTGTCCGACTCTTTGTGACCCCATGGACTATACAGGATTCATGGACTATACAGAATTCTCCAGGCCAGAATACTGGAGTGGGTAGCCTTTCCCTTCTCCAGGGGATCTTCCCAACCCAGGAATCGAACCAGGGTCTCCTGCATTGCAGGCAGATTCTTTACCAACTGAACTATCAGGGAAGCCCAGATGGAACATGGGCACTGTTGTGAATGAGCAGAAGTCAGCAGGAAAGGGGTCCAGAGAGCTTCTGGCAGATTTTGAGAGTATTTTCATGCCAACATGTTGGAGAGATGGTCCCTGACTTGTCTTTAAGCTTGGACACCCCCTTCCCCTGGCCCCTGACTGTCTGCTCTTAAGGCAAAACTTCTCCTGTCTCTTCTTTTCTCTTGCCACCGGGCCTTGAAAATCCACGAGAGGCTTTCCTCAAGGACAGCGTGGAAGAAGCTGCTCTGATCTAGTCCATCAGCCCTTCTGGGGCCAGGCCTGCCTGGATATTTCTGGCTCTCCCAAAAGAAAACAAGCTCTTGCCGAATAATATAAGCAGGCAAAAATCTTTACCCAACAAAACAAACAAACCCAGTTCCTCCAGGCCATGCCCAGCCTTCCTAATATGGCATCCGGGATAGGACCCTTGGCATCTGATCAACATGGATAGTCCCACTCCCAGGAGAAAAAAAGGAACTAAACCCAGGTGGCAGATAAAGGCCATATTCACACCGGGTTGGCTCCCAAGGTTGGATGGGCTCTTCACGGGTCGGGTTAAATATACCTGGATGAGATACAGGAGGCTGAGCTAAATTTGAATCTCAGCTACAGATACTTTTTTAAAAGTATGGACTGCCCTGGTGGTACAGATGATAAGGATTCATTTGCCAGTGCAGGGGACACAGGTCTGGGAAGAGCCCACATGCTGCAGAGCTGTTTAGCCCGTGTACCACGACTACTGAGCCCAGCACTGCAACCACTGAAGCCTGCAGGCCTGGAGCCTGTGTTCCGCAACAAGAGAAGCCTTCACAATGAGAAGCCCTCACACCAGCATGAAGAGTAGCCCCTGTTTGCCACAACTGGAGAAAGCCCACACACAGCAGTGAAGACCCAGCGCCACCAAGAGTAAAATAATAATAATAAAAAAAGTATAAGTACACCTCACAGGCCATTTGCGACATACCAAACACTTATCCATTGTTTATCAGAGATTCAAATTTAATTGGCTTCCAGTATTTGTATTTGCTGGATCCGGCAACATTTTGGGACTGCATGTAAATACAGTGAAGAAGAAAACTGGGCTCTGACTGGTGTCTTTAAAAAAAAAACAAAACACCAAAAACATTTTGTATTGGGATATAGCCAATTAACAATGTTTCAATAGTTCCACCAAACAGCAAAGGGACTTAGCCACACATACACTCGCTCAGTCGTGTCTGACTCTTTGCTACCCCGTGGACTATACAGTCCATGGAATTCTCCAGGCCAGAACACTGGAGCCTTTCCCTTCTCCAGGGGATCTTCCCAACCCAGGGATCAAATCCAGGTTTCCCACATTGCAGGCGGATTCTTTACCAGCTGAGCCACAAGGGAAGCCCGTACATGTATCCATTCTCCCCCAAACTCTCCTCCTATCCAGGCTGGCACATAACATTGAGCAGAGTTCCATGTGCTCTACAATAGGTTTTTGTTGGTTACCCATTTTAAATGTACCAGTGTGTCCATGATCTTCCCTAAGTCCTTAACTATCTCTTCCCGCCAGCAACCATGAGTTCGTAAGTCTTAGAGTCTCTTTCTGTTCTGTAAGTTCATTTGTAATGGAAGGAGCCCCTGTCAAAGAAGGACTTCGTGTGCAGATAACTCTGAGAGTTAGTACCTGATGTCATTTACATATGAAAACTCAGCCTCTTAGCACTAAAAATAGCTTTCACCATTTTAAAAGCTACCCTGGAAGTTTGAAGTCAGTTTCAGCCTTTGGGAAATATGTTTGACTTTTTGTTGCAGAAGGAGTTTGAACCCGTCATTGCCCTCTGAGGAGTCATTTCCAAGGACAAAACCATAAGTAAGCTTTAGGGATCCAGCACTATCTATAATAATTGTAACACGTTCATAGCAGTGCTGTACATAAGAGAATTGCCGAATCCTCCCAGAAAGATTGAAAACCAGAGAATAACTCAGGTCCAATATCCGGGGACCAGTTATGTGAGTTGATGGTCTAATTACTAGACAATTAGGCAGTCAACGAAACCAATGCTTATTAAAGCTGTTACAACACAGAGAGTGCTTAAAATTTGATGGTGAGAGGGGCCAAAACAGAATACAAAATTAAAATAAAAGCTTGTTACCTGTCGAGAGAAAAGACACTGAAAGGAAATAATGCTAATTTATTAGTATTGTTTTATAGGGTTTATAGGATTGCTAATTTGTGAGTGATTGTTAGGTAATTTTTTCTTCCATAGTTTCTTTTTCCTAAAGGCCCTTTAAAGAGTGTGTATTCATTTTATCTCATTAAAAAAGACCCTGATGCTGGGGAAGGCAGGAGGAGAAGGGGATGACAGAGGATGAGATGGTTGAATGGCATCACCGACTCAATGGACGTGAATTTAAGCAAGCTCCGGGAGATGGTGAAGGACAGGGAAGCCTGGCGTGCTGCAGTCCATGGGGTCACAAAGAGTCGGACATGACTGAGTGACTGAACAGCAATAACAATTCATTTTATCCTTAAAACAAAACAAAACTGAAAAGTCTACCAGGATCCTTCCTGTCTTCCCAGATAGACAGGCAGAATCCAGAATCTACCCAAGGTTATCTCACAGAGGTCTACACTGTGATTCTCTTGTCTTTCCTCCCTACCTTCCTGTAAATCAGAAGTACTAAAGAAATGCCTCTCAGGCACAGCCCTGCAAACAGTATAGTTGGAAAATTGAGCTGAGAACACATAAAGCCTGCTCTTGAGGGTCTTAACAGCCACACTGTTATGTAGAACCTGCTAATTAACCCCTAGATTCGCCTCCTCCAGAATGCCTGCCAGGATACCCTCTTCTTACACTCTCACAGGGCTCTACGTCCTCACCTGATTTCCCAGGTGAAGATCATGAGCTTCTTAAGGTCAAAGACTGTGTCTCTTTCTTCTGACTCCCTACAGCATGTAATTGGCCTCAAGATAGGTGTGAGTAGGGCTTCTCAGGTGGCGCTAGTGGTAAAGAACCTGCCTGAGATGTGAGTTCGATCCTGGGCCAGGAAGATCCCCTGAAGGAGGGCATGGCAATCCACTCCAGTATTTTTGCCTGGAGAATCCCATGGACAGAGGAGCCTGGATGGCGATGGTCCGCAGAGTCACAAAGAGTTGGACACAACTGAAGCAACTTGGCAGCAGCATATGTGTGCTAAATGAGTGTTTCCTACATCCTACAAATGCATGGAAATGACCTGGAGCATCCTTCACCCTCAGGTTTGTCATTTTGATTTTCTTAGCTGCTTGCCTCTTCCAGGCCTGGTCTAGCCTCCAGTTGCTGCTGCTGCTGCTGCTAAGTCGCTTCAGTCGTGTCCTACTCTGTGCGACCCCAGAGACGGCTACCTATCCAAATATGAGAAAGGTTAAGACTTCCTTTTGTTGTAAATGTTTTTACGGCCTCACACATCTGAATGCTTAGTGCATTTTCATTCATTTGCTTGAATTGATCCACCAGAAATCTCAGACAATTAGTTTATTGTTATATGACTCTATAAAAGCAACTTTATACATGCTCAAATTTAGCAATTTTGGAGATAAAAACAGTGCTTGTTTAAGTATAAAAAAGAAAAGTGGACAATTTATAAACTGTGTAACTGTTTAGAGCAGGGGTCAGCAAACCTTTTCTGGAAAAGGCCAGATGTAAACATTTTTGGCTTTGCTGGCCATGCGGTCTCTGTCACAGCCACTCAACTGCATTGTTGCAAGAAAGCAGGCACGGACAAGACAGAAAAGAGCGGGTGTGCCAAGAAACCTTGGTGTGTGCACGCTGAGATCTGAATTCTGTGCCATTTTCACATGTCATGAGTTCTTCTTTGGATTTCTCCCTCCCCTGCCCCCTACCAAACATTTAAAAATGAAAGAACCATTCTCAGCTCATGGACTGTACAAAGACCAGTGGTGGGTTTACTGCATGGGCTTTGAGTTCAGCTCCAGCCTCATCAGTCACTTAACGCTTACCTTTTTTTTTTTCCTCTCCTTAGGTTATTCATTTTTAATTGAAGGATAATTACAATATTGCATTGGTTTCTGCCATACATCAACATGGATCAGTCATAGGTATACGTATGTCTCCTCCCTCTTGGGCCTCCCTCCCACCTCCTACTCTGACCTTTAAAAAAAATATTTTATTTGGTTTTGTCTGGTCTTCACTCTGGCATGCAAACTCTTAGTTGAGGCATGTGGGATGTAGTTCCCTGACCAGGGATTGAACCTGGGCCCCCTGCATTGGGAGCTCAGAGTCTTAACCAGTGGACCACCAGGGAAGTCCCTACACTGGCCTCAGGGCAATTTCTTAAACTTTCCAGTGCTCACTTTCCTCGGGTGTAAAATGGGAGAAAATAAATGTGAACCTAGCCTAGGGCTGTGATGAGGATGGACTGTGATTCAGCCTGCACACTGTAGGAGCCTATAAGCACATGCTTGGTAGCTATTGTTCTTTTAAACCGTAAAGAATACCTCATTTAAACTGTTAACTGTACCTGATTATAAAGAATGATGATAATATTGTGATTCATGTCTTTCCCCTATTTTGATTTAGTGCTCAGTCCCCACATGCATCCAAATATTTGGAAGAAGACCCTTTCTCTGTCTCTCTCTCTTTCTCTCCCTGCCTCTCAGGAAGATTCATATTTCTGGCATTTCTTTATGTTGGTTTTAGAGGCAGATGATTTTAAAAGTGTATTCTTCACTTCAGGACTTCCCTCGTGGTCCAGTGGTTAAGAATCCTCCTTGCAATGCAGAGGATGTAAGTTCGATCCTTTGTCAGGGAACTAAGATCCCATGTGCCGTAGGGCAGCTAAGCCCATGAGCCCCAGAACCACAACTAGAGAACCCGTGCACCACGACAAAAGATCCTGCATGATGAAACGAAGATCCTACACACAGCAACTAAGATCGATGCAGCCAAACACATACATCAATTAATACTTAAAAAATAAAAGTATACTCTCCGTGTCATTGCATAGTATCACCCACGCTAGGTGCCGCTCATTTATTTTTTGGTCCCACTCTCTCTCCATGTTCCTCTCTCCCTCATCAAGAATTCTGATCCATTGGCCTGGGGTGGGGAACAGACAGAGGTATTTGTTTTTAGTGATTCTAAGTGCAGCCAGGGACCCAGTGGTCTGCATCTTATTAGTTTCTAATGTCTTGCTCCTCAGAGTGGCCTGGGGGCCAGCATCAGGGGCTAGACCTTCAGGTTCTCAGGCACCACCCCAGGGCCCCCTGAACCAGAACATGCACTTGAATAAGATTCCAGGGGATCATCGACTCAGTTATTAATAAGTTAAGAAGCACACAGCTCTTGCATCGTGCGTGTATGCCTCCCTTTAAGTAATTGATGTGTACTTGGAAGTGGTGTCTGAGGCTCGATGCTGTAGACGGATTTGTGTTCTAGATCCGAGGTGGGGCTGGGAAAACGTCAACTGCTGAGGCACATGGGTTTTGTGCTTGTTTATTTTTTTCCTTTTTAAATCTTGGTTTCTCGTAAAGCGAGGTCCCTTCGTCGTCCTCTGTCTGGCAGAGTGCAGGGGGCGGGACTGTGCCAGGAAAAGCAATTTAGGACCCAAGAGGCCACCAGGGGCCTCTTTCCCCATGACCCCAGATGGTGGACGTCACCGGGGCTCATGGGGCTGTCAGGGGTGGGCTGTGGGTGGCATTTCTTAATATAGTTAGTCAATAGCTGTGTTTTCTAAGTGCCACAGAGGACTAAAAGAATGTCACTTAAATGTCTGACGTGGAGGTTACTGATGACTTTGAGAGGGACATTTCCCAGGCCTTAGAAGGAGAACAGATGTCACAGAAGGGGGCGTCATGGAGACAGATCCCTCTGCTCAGGCCTGGTCACTGCCTTTTCATCACTTTGGCTCTGGGCACGAGTATAATGGTGTGAGCAGAGAGCTGGCATCACCCAGGGAGACTCTGACCTTGCAGTCCTTGGAACTTGGCCTTGCTCAGGTCAAAGGAAGAGCTGAACGCTGCTGGCTTTCTCCCCTTTCCTCGGTTTATTGGCCTGTACAAAGGGCACATTGCTGCAGCCAGCCATGTTGCAAAACTCGATAGTACAGCCTTGTTTCTCTGGGCATTTCCTTCCTTCTTTCCACCTGAGGTCTTGAGAAGAGGGTTCCTGTCCTAGACCTCCCTGCCTCTTCCCAGGGAAACAGGGAATGGGGGGAGAGAGCAGCAGGAGGCGGCAGGTCCCACTCTGCCCTTACCCTGTGACCTTCAGCTAAGCATTTTGCCCATCCGAGTCCTCATTCAGTATGAAAATGGGAAGAACACATCCCTCTTTGCAGGTGGCTATTGAAGTCTGTAAAGCAATGTATTGAAGAGTTCTTTGGGGACTTCCCTGGTGGCTAAGAATCTGCCTTGCAATGCAGGGGATGAGGGTTTGATCCCTGGTTAGAGAACTAAGATCCTGCATGCCGTGGAGCAACCACTGAGCTGGCAAGCCACAACTTGCCGGGCTCTGCAATGAAAGATCCCACGTGCCGCAAGGAACTAAGGCTTGATGCAGCCAAATAAATATATAACTTTTTTTAAAAGTTCTTTGAAAACCAGGTTCATGATTTCAGTAGCTGTGCAGAGTCTAAATGAGCATCTCTTGGATTGAATCATCTCTCTCCTACTAGACCTGTGATGTCAGCTTAAATCTCTTCCATGCCACTTTTTTTTTTTTTTTTTCTGGCAATGACAGCTGACTTTAGAGTCTGATCAGTTCTGCAATCTTCAAGGAAATCAGCTCAGGCAATATTTCTTATTGGTGTTAAAACTATTAGGAAGTCTATCAGCAAGGGAATGGACAGCACAATTGTGGCATATTCATCTGATGAAATAAGACAATCATGGGGAAAACCTTGATACCCATAACAATATGCGTGCATCTCACAGACAATGTTGAGTGAAAGAGTTCATATTATAAGGTGCTAATTATACGAAGTACAAGTATATCAAGATTGCCGGGAGAAATATCAATAACCTTGGACATAAGATATGCAGATGACACCACCCTTATGGCAGAAAGTGAAGAAGAACTGAAGATCCTCTTGATGAAAGTGAAAGTGGAGAGTGAAAAAGTTGGCTTAAAGCTCAACATTCAGAAAACTAAGATCATGGCATTCGGTCCCATCACTTCATGGCAAATAGATGGGGAAACAGTGGAAACAGTGGCTGACTTTATTTTTCTGGGCTTCAAAATCACTGCAGATGGTGACTGCAGCCATGAAATTAAAAGATGCTTACTCCTTGGAAGGAAAGTTATGACCAACCTAGATAGCATATTCAAAAGCAGAGACATTACTTTGCCAACAAAAGGTCCATCTAGTCAAGGCTATGGTTTTTCCAGTGGTCATGTATGGATGTGAGAGTTGGATACAGAAAGCTGAGTGCAGAAGAATTGATGCTTTTGAACTGTGGTGCTGGAGAAGACTCTTGACAGTCCCTTGGACTGCAAGGAGATCCAACCAGTCCATCCTAAAGGAGATCAGTCCTGGTGTTCATTGGAAGGACTGATGTTGAAGCTGAAACTCCAATACTTAGGCCACCTGATGTGAAGAGCTGACTCATTTGAAAAGACCCTGATGTTGGGAAAGATTGAGGGCAGGAGGAGAAGGGGATGACAGAGGATGAGATGGTTGGTTGGCATCACCGACTCAATGGACACGGGTTTGGGTGGACTCCGGGAGTTGGTGAGGGACAGGGAGGCCTGGTGTGCTACGGTTCATGGAGTCACAAAGAGTCAGACATGACTGAGCGACTGAACCGATAAGAAGTACAGAAGGGGCAAAACTCAACTGTGTGAAGAAAGTCAGAAGGGTTTTCCTTTGCTTGGGGGCTATTATCTGGGAGGGGCATGAATGGGAGCCTGCTGGGGAACTAGGAACGTCCTCAGTCTTCATTTGAGTTGTGATTATGTGAGTGGAAACATACATAAATATCTTAGCACAACAGGAACTTAATGCATTTTCTGGTAAACATAACACTCTCTATTATGTAATTTAGTTGAAAGCTTTTAATGAGTCTTATCAAGACTTTAGATCTAACTTCTGGTTTCTGAGAAATGTAGGGACAGATCAAGGAGCTAAATGGTACTGCGAGAAAGCAACTGGACAATTCCAGAAGGCTGGCCCTTCTGCAGGACAATCTACGCAGTATCTTTCTCAAGGGTAGTTAGTTGAGGTCAGAAGAGCTCAAGAGACATCACGACCTTGGTCTGGATCCTGGTTTGGACAAAGCAGTTGCGAAGGAAACTTTCAGAGGCACATGCTGTGTGCTGTGTTTAGTCGTTCAGTCGTGTCTGCCTCTTTGCGACCTCATGGATTGTAGCCCATCAGTTTCCTCTGTCCATGGGGATTCTCCAGGCCAGAATACTGGAGTGGGTTGCCATGACCTCCTCCAGGGGGTCTTCCCAACCCAGGGATCGAACCCAGGTCTCCTGCATTGCAAGTGGATTCTTTACCGTCTGAGCCACCTGGGAAGCCTGCTTTACAGTATACAATTAATTAAAATATCAATATCTGTTGAAATTTTTTCTAAAAGAAAAATCTGTTAAATTTTTGATAGAGATTACAGTTTACCTTCTATGGAAATTGTAACAATTTAACTCATACCCATAGAGGCACATCAGTTCAGTTCAGTCACTCAGTCGTGTCCGACTCTTTGGGACCATGAACCGCAGCACACCAGGCCTCCCTGTCCCTCACCAACTCCCGGAGTCCACCCAAACCCATATCATTGAGTCAGTGATGCCATCCAACCATCTCATCCTCTGTTGTCCCCTTCTCCTCCTGCCCTCAATCTTTCCCAGCATCAGGGTCTTTTCAAATGAGTCAGCTGTTCACATCAGGTGGTCAAAGTATTGGAGTTTCAGCTTCAACATCAGTCCTTCCAATGAACACCCAGGGCTGATCTGCTTTAGGATGGACTGGTTGGATCTCCTTGCAGTCCAAGGGACTCTCAAGAGTCTTCTCCAACACCACAGTTCAAAAGCATCAATTCTTCGGCGCTCAGCTTTCTTTATAGTCCAACTCTTACATCCATACATGACCACTGGAAAAACCATAGCCTTGACTAGACGGACCTTTGTTGGCAAAGTAATGTCTCTGCTTCTTAATATGCTGTCTAGATATGGGTCAAGTTTTTGATGTCCTTAGGAATTTTTTTCCTGGTTTTGTTTTTCACGTTTTAAAGTATGATAATGCTAATTTGGTTCTATTGGCAAATGTTATTTTCAAAAGATTTTTGTTTTGTTCAGTCACTCAGTCATATCTCTTTACCACCCCATGGACTGTAGCAAGCCAGGCTTCCCTGTCCTTCACTATCTCCTGGAGTTTGCTCCAACTCATGTCCATTGAGTCAGTGATGCCATCCAACCATCTTATCCTATGTAATCCCCTTCTCCTCCTGCCCTCAATCTTTCCCAGCATCAGATCTTTTCCAACGAGCAGGCTGTTCACATCAGGTGGCCAAAGTATTGGAGCTTCAGCTTCAGTCCTTCCAATGAATATTCAGGGTTGATTTCCTTTAGGATTGACTGGTTTGATTTCCTTGCTGTCCAAGGGACTCTTAAGAATCTTCTCCAAAAAAAAAAAAAAAAAAAAAAAAAGAAACTTCTCCAGCACCATAGTGTGAAAGATGTTTACTGGCAAAAAATTAGGACTCATTTTCAGGTTGGTGAAGACAAGTCAATCCATAGGACCGCCTTGGAGGTTTCCCTTTCTGTAAATAAACCTTTCAACAAGGAAATGGACATTTACTGGACTTCTGTTTATGCCAGCACTTTATGCATTTTCTCATTTCATAATAGCTATGTGTTTTTCCTTTTTAAATTAGGTTTAGTGGAAAAGTAATGTAAATTTTAAAAAAACAATATAAATTTGATGAAAAATATTTTAATTACCTAACAAATAGGCAATGAAACATGATTCCCCTCCCTGCAGGAAACTCTTCTTCCCAGTTCCTCTTCCCAAAGGCAGCAACCATTAATGGTTTCTTGTGTATCTTTTCAGAAACAAAGCTTTCTTTGTTCACACAAGTATCTCTATGAATTGTGGTTCCTGTATCAGTGGTGTATTATACATGGGTGCTTTGACTCAACATATCTGAGAGACTCTTACGTATTTGCTCTTACGAAGGCCACCGATGGTCTCCCTGTGGTCAGACCCAAGGCCACCTGTCAGTCCCTCCCTTACCCCAGGGCTTCCAGGGCTGGTACTCTCCTGGGTTTCCTCCTACCCCCTCAGCTCTTCCGCTGGCTCCTTCAGGCCTCCCTGACCTCCGAACGTCATACTACTGGCCGCATCCTTGAACTTTTCTCTGCCTACACTCACACCCTGGATGATCTCATCCAGGCTTGCTATCACCCCTATAGTGACAACTCCCGATTTTATATCTCTGGCCCGAGTCATGCCCTGAACCCCAGATTTCTTATCAGATTGCCCGCTTGAATTGCCGTCAGATGTTTGACCAATGACTCAAACGGAAACTGTCCAAAATGGAACTCCTGACTTAAGCCCCTACTTCTTCACCTCCTGTCATCTTCCCCCTTTCAACTCCATTTTTTTTTCCAGTTTTTCAGACTTCAAACCTCAGACATCCACGAGTTCTTTCTTGCTCTCAAATCCCATATCCCACCCACTAGCAAATCCCATCGACTCTTCCTTCAAGCAACATCTGACCAATTCTCACCATCTTCACTGCTACCTGGGTCTGAGCCACCATCAGTCATTACCTAGATTATTGCAATAGAATTAACTGGTCCTTCTGTCCTCTAGCCTTGCTCCCCTGCCCAGTCTCTCCTCCATACAGCAGCAGAGTAGTCCTGGTTAAGCAAGATGAGGTCCTGTATTCCTCCGAGGAATCCTGTCTCTCTTACAGTGAAAGGCGATGTCTTTGCAGTCATCCGGGAGCCCCATGTGATCTCTTTGTGGACTCGCCACCTGTTCCTCCTCTGTTGCTTCTTCTGCTCCAGCCTGCTTCGCCTCCTGACTGCCCCTTGTCAACACCAAGGCTGTCTTTGACTATTTGCAGTTCCTCTGCTTGAGAGCTCTTACCTCAGATATTTGCATGAATTTACTTGCTCACCTTTGTCACATTTTTGCTAAATGTGGCCTTCCAGTGGGATTTACCGTGACTAGTGGATTAAGATGGTGATCTGCCACTTCCCATCTTCCTTGTATGATTTATTATTAATTTTTTTGTAGCATGCCTCACTTACTAACACAGTAGGTCATTTATAAGAATATAAGCTCCACAAGGACAGGTGGGAGTCGGGGGTGGGGGTCATCCATCTGCCTCCCACTTTTGCTGTTTTCATCACTGCAGTATCCCTAATGCCTAGAATAGTTTCCGACACATAGTAGATGCTTAATGAATATTTACTGATTGAATGATGGAACAGATATCATTCTATTTAATTAAATGGCCACAGGAGTCCACTATATGGATGATGTAATGACAGCACGGTGGTGGCTAATATTCACAAGGCATGTCTGATAAGGTCCTACATGAATTCAGACTCATTTATACTTCTCACCAACCTTGTGAGCTAGGTTTGATAATCACTTCCACTTAATAGATGATGAAACTGAGGTTTAGACAGTTTTATCATCTAATCCCCCAGTCCCACAGATAATACATGATCATGCCATTCTGGCTGTCTTGAACTAGCACATTTAATTTCTGTGCTAGACTGTTGCAGAATGGGTTTACTTAACCAGTTTCCTACAAATGGACACAACCTTTTGGTTCTCAGATGAGGCAAGCAAAGCTCAGAGAGGTTAAGAAGCTTGCACAAGGTCATACAGCTAGAATTCAAGTCCATCAAGTTGAATCCTGGGTTGGAACTCTCAATCACTACCCTGTCTCACCTCCCAAAGTCGCCTTCACCCTAAGGAAAAGGATTGGGGTTAGGAGGGCAGTCCTACAGCATATTCAGTAGCAAAGATATCACTTTGCCAACAAAAGTCTGTATAGTCAAAGTTATATTTTTTCTAGGAGTCATGTACGGTTGTGAGAGATGGACCATTAAGAAGGCCGGGTGCCGAAGAGTTGATGCTTTCGGACTGTGGTGCTGGAGAAGACTCTTGAGAGTCCCTTGGACAGCAAGGAGATCAAACCAGTCAATTCTAAAGGAAATCGACCCTGACTATTCATTGGAAGGACTGAAGCTGAAACTTCAATACTTTGGCCACCTGGTGTGAAGAGCTGACTCATTGGAAAAGACCCTGATCCTGGGAAAGATTGAGGGCGAGAGGAGAAGGGGGCAACAGAGGATGAGATGGTTGCATGGCATCACTGGCTCAATGGACATGAGTTGGAGCAAACTCAGGGAGATAGTGAAGGACAGAGGAGCCTGGCCTGCTGCCGTCCATGCGGTCTCAAAGAGTCGGACATAAGGGGACGACTGAACAACAACAAGGGTGGTGGGCAGCTTTGATTTTATCCCAAGCACAGTGGGAAGTCAGCTGGGTAGGGGAGGGGGAGGGCAGTTAGGAGCCTGATCGGACTCATCAAATCTGACTTGCCGTCTGAAGTCTCTCCTGGTTGAAGCGCAGAGAACAGACTGGCCGAACTGATGGGACAGATACATGGGCAAGGGTTTGGGGGAAGGGTTGACGGGCTCCGTGGCACTGAAAGAAAGGAGCAAGGAATGAATCTGAGGAATATTTGGCCTGAGGTCTTGTCCCTCCCTTGGGTCAGCCATACTCAAAGTCTGGTTGATTGAGCAGGGGCGGGGACAGCAGAAAGGCCCACTCCCTTGGTCAAGGTGGGACAGCTCTGAAGGATGGTTCCAGCCCTGGAGCTCCCTGAGGGATGACCAAGATCTTAAAACAGAGGTATAAATGCATAATTTCCCATTCTCATGGAGAGGAGGTTTGAGGCCAGGATCTGCCCAGGGTTCCAGAGATGTGTGGGTGGGTCAGTGGGTCCCTGGTCTTACCAATGCGTGGGAGGATCTTGATTTTCCCTGGGCAGGGGTCCTGGCCCTCAGAACACATTCCTCTCCTCTCACAGCCGTCTCATCTCCAATGGTGGTGGGCCTTGGGGGTGAGGGAACTCTTGACCTTGGAATGCTGGTTCAGGCTTTCCCACTTATCTGCTCTGTGACCTTGGCCAAATCCCTTTCCTTCTCTGGGTCCATTGCTTCATTGATAAGACAGGAAGTTGGAGTAATCAATGACTCAGACTTTGAGGGTTTGTTGAAAGCTATGGTCATGATGCATGTGATTTCTGGCAGCTTCAGGGGTTCCTGAAGTCCTGGGGCGGGGCAAGGAGGGGACTTAATTGGACCTCAAGTTAAGAATCCTTACATATACACACTACTATATAGAAAAAAATCAGTAAGGACCTACTGTATAATACAGAGAATTCTCCTCAATATTCTGTAACAACCTATATGGGGAAATAATCTGAAAAAAAAAATAGATATATTAGTATAACCAAATTACTTTGCTGTACACCTGAAACTAACACAAAACTGTAAATCAATTATACTCTGATATAAAATAAAAATTAAATTAAAAAAAGAATCCTTGCATGAAGCAACCGAAGAGTCACAGATGAAAGGATCAAGGTGTGGCACAGACCCACATACACGAACATCACTCAGTCACAAGGAAGAATCCTACCATTGGTGACAACATGGGTGAACATAAAGGTTATTATGTAAGTGAAGTAAGTCAGAGAAAGGCAAATACCATATGATTTTACTTATATGCTGAATCTAGAAAACAAATGAACAAAACTAGAAACAGACTCAGAACAACCTTGTGGTTGTGGGGTGGGGGTGAGAGGCAGGAATGGGCAAAACAGGTGAGGGAGATTAAGAGGGACAAACTTCTAGCTATAAAATAAATAAGTAACAGGGCTGTAATGAACAGCACAGGGAATATAGTCAATAATACAGCTGATAATATTGTAATCACTTTGTGTGGTGACAGATGGTGACTAGAGTTATCGTGGTGATCATGTCATAATGCATTGAGTCATTATGTTGTACACCTGAAGCTAATATAATACTGCCAGTCAATTATACTTCAATTAAAAAAAACAGAGTTCTTGGTGAGGCAGTAACAAGCTCCATTTCTGATGACCTGCTGGGAGGGCCAGTCTAATACCCTGTCCTGATCCTCCTCAGAATCTTTTAAGGCAAGCCATTACTTTTTCAACCCGGAGATCAGAGGCAAAACTTAAGTGACTTGTCCAAGCTGGGAGGAACTGAACTAGGACCCCCCAAGCCAGGTCTTTCTGAAGCCAGAGACTGTTCTTCCCATTACAATGAGCGGCAGGCATTGCTCCTTCTGCTCCCACCTGCAGCAGACCCTCTCATAACATCACACACTCTAGGCCAGAGAGCCGCTGCTCTTCTGCGGTGCTTTCAGGAGGCAGGGCTTACCTCCTAAGGTAAGAGGGAGGACCTGAGGCCCAGAGAGGCTAAGTGGCCTGCAAGGTCACCCAGCCAGGGTGTAAGGGGAGGGGAGATGGGTGAAGGGTGGAGCTAGCTGAGAGTGGAGACAGAAGACCTCTGTGCTTCCTCCTGGAATCTGGTGTGGACAAGCTTCACCTAGTTGCAGCTGGGAAGGCCTGCAGGAAGAGGGATGGGGAAGCTGTAATTAGGGGAAGAAGGCAGGCCCTTAAGGCTGGGCCTTAGAGAATAAGCTCCAGTCTGGTCACCCCCAACAACTTGGTTCTTCCAGTTCTCCCTGCCTCTCTTCAAGCCACCCCCGATTCTCAGACCTGTCCACCTCATCCTTATTTTCCAAGGTCAGCTTAAATGCCTTCCCTGAAAATTGGAGACCCTTTCCACCCCACCCCACCCCATTCATTTTTCCTGCCGTGACCTGGGGAGTGATGCCCACTTTGCCCAAACTCTTTGAAGGTAGGATGCTCCCCTAGGGCCCTACAGGGGAACCAAGGGTGCTAGCCACCCTGAGGCTTGAGCTTCTAGTTTCTCCCCTCCTTGCCTTTCCCTTGGAGGGAACCCAGAGTGTGTCTAGTGGTTAACCTCCTTAAGCCTGAGAAGGCCCCTGGGTGTTTATGTCCCCAACCCTAGGGGCCCCCATCCTGGGCCTGGGTCTTTCTCCTCCGGGGAAGACAGATGATCTCATCGAGTGTCTGCTGCCGCGCCAACCCCCGCCCACCCCCCGCTCGTCCCGCGCCCTCTGCTGCAGTTGGGACTGAATATTGCTCAGGGTACAGAGATGCTTTTGATGAATGAAATTCAAGTGGCTCGATCACTCCGAAAGGACAGGCAGAAAGTGCCCACACCGCGACTCCTCTCGTCCCTTTAAAAAGTAAAAGCACTTGGCAAGGATCGCCCTAAATCCAGCCCTGCTCCCTCCGTCCCCCAAGCTCCACCGCTGAGCCTTTCACATAAACACGCACCGAAGAACCAGACCCGGGGGGGAAGGCGCGGCGCCTTTAAGAGGCGGCGGGCAGTGCTGCCCCCTGGCGGCCGGCGCTCTCGCGCTTCCTCCGCCCCGGCGGGGTCCAGCGGGCCGGCTGGCCGGGTCAGCGCGGCGGTGGCGACGGCGGCGAGCCGCGCGCCGGAGCGAGGACCGGGACAAGGAGGAAGTGGCGGCGGCGGCGGCGGGTGAGGACGGCGGGGGGCGCGGGCGGCCGCGTGCGCCCTGCCGGGGTCCGAGCCCGTCGGGAAGGGCACGCGCCCGGCTCGGATCGGCCGAACGCGCCGCCGGAGGCTCGGACAGGAGGGCGCCCCGCGATCGGGAGCCAGAGGGAGGGCCGGGAGGAGGGACTTGGGGGCGGCGCGGGGGCCGATCGTCGGTGGCCGCCGCTGGAGGGCGTACGGCTCGGTTCCGAGCGCCGGGAGGGCGGCGCTGGCGAGGGAGGGCCTGCCTCCTCTCCTCCCCGGCCCGGCCCGGCGCTCGCGAACTTGCGCGCCCGGAGCCCCGCAGGCGGCGGGGGCGTGGGCGGCGGCGGCGCGGGCGGCCCCCGGCACTGTGGCAGCCAGTGGAATGCCGCGCTGAGCGCCGCTCCCTCCGCCCGGGCGCCCGCCCCGCCCCGGCCCGCCCCTCCCGGCAGGACTGCGCGCCCGGAGCCCCGTTCCGCGTCCCCGCCGCCGGGAGGAGGTGCCCGCACGCTCGCGGCGCGCGCCGGGCCGCCAGACTCGGCCTGTGGGCGATTTCCTCCGGACCCGAGCTCCCCGCCCGAAGAGGAAGATGCAGACCTTTTTGAAAGGGAAGAGAGTTGGCTACTGGCTGAGCGAGAAGAAAATAAAGAAGCTGAATTTCCAGGCCTTCGCCGAGCTGTGCAGGTAAGGAGGCACGGGGCTCCGGCCCCCCCACCCCCCGGGGACCCCCCCGGCCTAAGCCCCAGGTTCAGCCTCGGGGGGCGGGGGGCTGTTTCCGGAGGTTAGAGCGAAACGGGAAGAAACGGTGCGCGGGGACCCTGAGTCCGAGTAGCCAGGTGGCTGTGGTGGCCGCTGGCTGTGCTCGAGGGAAGCGGTGGGCAGTACGAGCGGTGTGGCACGGACCAGGGCTCTCAGGTGCACGGGGACCCCGGGTAGGGAGACCCCTGGCTCCCCCGGGCGTGATGGGAGCGCTGCTGAAGGTGGCAGAGGAACCAGGGAAATGGGGGGAATCCACGCTGTCTGCCTGTGGCTGGAGGTTACTTTTGGACTGGAGTGGTCCTCTTCCTTCGTCCCCCTTCTTTTCGTGGAGGCGGGCACCCATGTTTGTGTGTTTGCGGGGCACCTACTAGGTGCCCCTCCGGCGCAGCTCTCTGCAAGAATCTGTCATTGCATGTCGCTGGATTAAGCCTCTTTGAAGCGAGTAGCAATACTTGGCGTGTAGGTCATTTGCTGTCTCATTAGAGCCTCGCACCAGCCTTGAGAACTGGCTGGGTTGGTGATTCTGGGCCACATGTCTGAAAGGGGGGAATCCATCCGCAGAGAGGTCGGGTACCTGGCCCGGGGTCCCACAGCCAGGGAGTGGCTGGTGCAGAATGTAAACGCTTGTGTAGAATGGCCTTCTTCCCTCGAGGTCCCCACCCCCTACCCCGTGCAGTTCCTCAGTGGTGGAGACTCCAGGTGTTTTATTAAGATGGGATCACATTCTTAGTCCATTACAGACGCATCCAGTCTTGGGTCGGCTTTGCCTCACCTTGTTCCCCTATGGTGGCTTTGCCTCTGAGAAGCCCTTAGTTAAATCCGGTTCTTAGTGAAAGCCTAAGAGAATCTGGCTCCCCAAGCCTTTTGCAAACTCCAGGTGGAAAACCTTTTGTTATGCCGTGTCTCCACTTGGTAGAGTTGATTCTCAAAAATGGGTCCCCCTTGCATTTTTGTCCCTTTTGGGTCACCAAACATAATGATGAATTAAACAATTGAGTTTCCTTATCTCCTGGCATGCGGAGCGAGTGGCTGGTCTGAGCTGGCCTGTGCAGGCTGGCACAGCACCTCTGTGCCCCTCTCATGCCTGTCCCCAGGGCCTGCTGCTCCTTGGCCTGTTCCAGCCCTGCAGGCGCTCTGCTCCCCGCAGCCAGAGGGGCACACCTTGTCTAAAACAGCTCCTGAGGGTTGCGCATCCCTCGGTCTGGGTATGGAGTTGGCTGCCTCCTCTCCTGCTGGCTTCCCTGGGAGAAAGCACGCTTTTCATTTTCAGGAGGGCATGCCAAATGACCGGGGAATTTACAAGGAAATGGGGAGGAACTTGCAGCCAGAGCCTTGGAAGTGTGAGGACTTTTGCAGCATTAGAAAGGGGCGCTTGAACACACACACGTGGACGATGTGCCCTAGACACTGAAGACATGTGCAGAAACCCCTTTGATGTGTTCTTGAAATCTGGTCTGGTGTCGGGTGCCCGAGCTCCCCCTGCAGTCATCTGAGACTTGGGAAATCCCCACTGATACCTTGCACCCTTTTTCCTGAGGTCTTTCTCTGTTTGTGTCGTCCTGTGCCTGCAGCTGAAGCACGAGGCTTGTCATCTGGTTGGTATGTTTTGCTTGGTAATTAGGAGGCTCTCGCAACACAGTTCCCACCGAGACTGAGACTCGTGGCTGGGTCCTCAGGCTGGACTTGCAGACTGCCTTTCCCTCCCTAGAGACCCTCCTGCCCTTAAACATTGGTGGGTTCATGGCAAGCTGTGATGTCAGCCGTTCCGGGGAAGCTCCAGCATGGAGTGTTCATTTCTCTGAAAGAGTGGTTGCGTTCAAAGTCTAGTTGCCTTCTTCTGGCCAAAATATTGACTTCAAAGAGAGGAAGGGAAATATCTGGGTCATTCTAGAACCTCAGGAAACCCACTTTGTGTTTTCATCAGGGGAGCTTTAGCTATTTTGTCGCTTAAGCTTAGGAAGGAATGGAAAACACAGAAGAATTTTTCTGTTTCTTCTCTCCTTTATTATGGATACGTTCAGGGTGGCGCCCCCTGGTGGCTGCATTTCTGTACTGGGTGCAAAGTACTCCCACCCTCTGGAGTGGCCAGAGTCCTTTGCCCGCTGGTGGGTGTGATGTGAATGCTGGTGCAGTTTCAGTGGCTGAGAGGGGCTGTGGATGGACGTTGTCACGTGGGGTTGCCATTTGGATGGGTGATGAATCATCCTCGAGTTCCATAGTGAAAAAGTCCAGAGATGTTTGAAAATGGTTTGAGGTCCTGCTGCTAATGTTTGGGGCAGTGTCAGCGCTGGAGAGGATGACTTGAACGCAGCGGGATGAGTTGTTTAGCCAAATGCCAGGCCTTGTAAAAAAAAGAAAATCTTAGGACCGGAAGGGAGATCTTGTCTACCCAGCCCCTTTGTTTCACAGGCTGAGACGGGGCAGCCTCCATACTTCTGTTCCTTTTGTTCAGCTACTAGAATGTGCGGACCCCCTCGTCATCGTCACGGGGGTGCTGCTGTTTTGTCTCGGAGATTCTTCCTTGTAATCCTGAGCTGTGGCCTCAGCAAGCGTCTTGTCCTCTCTCCAAGGAGCATCACCCCCTGCAGGTGTCCCTGGACCGTGGACCGTTGGAGCAGGTCCTACCAGGACACCTTAGCAGGGGGGAGGGCTGTCCCTTCACACCCTGGTCCTCCCTTGTTTGTTAATAAGTTCTTTGCCTGCATTAGCCCAGGGCTCTGGGAGGCTCCAGGAGGAGGGAGCTGAGAGTTTCCTGTTAACAGTAATTTGGCCTCTAGGGTGGCCCATACCTTCAGGGCCTACATTCCTTTATTTTCTTTTAATTTTAAAAATTCTATACTTTTTGACTGCGCTGCAAGACATGTGGGGTGTCAGTTGCCAGACCAGGGATCCAACCTGCGTCCCCTGCAGTGGAAGCGTGGTGTCTTAAGGAGTGTCCCTTTGGCTCCCTGACAGATAGGCCTTGACTTGGCTTATTTCTTGCGGGATTGTTCGTTCCCAACATTTGGCAGTAGGTCTGCCCCTCTCCAGGGATGATTCTGCTTGTGTCCCCTTGGCTTCCCGCCTGCCTGCCCCTTCCCCTAACCCTGGAGCAGCCTCAAGGCTTCCTTACACGCAGAAGGGACTTCAGAGGGGAAGCTGAGAGGTAAAGCTGTTAGTTGAAAAATGTCGGGTGATTTTTTTTTTTTTTAAATGCTCTCAGTTCTCCGCAGTGGCCCGTGCGGACGTGCTGGCTGACCCGGTTCGCTGTGTCCATGTTTTCTGTGTCAGCCCTCCAGTGCCTGGCCTCGCCGCTCCTCTTTCCTGCAGCTGAACTTGCGGTGCAGGCTGTGGTGGAAAGACACACGACGTCGCAAAGCATTTTGGTGTGAAATGTGTCCTCTGTCCATCTTTACCATCACATCAGCTGACCCGAACGCTTTCCTTCCTGGAACCTCATCTCACGTCATCCTCCCAGCAGCCCAGGGTGGCAGAATGGGGAAACTGAGGCTCAGGCCATATGAAGGACTTGGATTCGAAGTGAAGGGCTTTCCTGAGCCCAGATCCCAGGCCTTTACACCTGAGGATGTGGCTGCCTTGTTTATTAATAAGTTCTTTGCCCAGGTTAGGCCGGGGCTCTGGGAGGCTGCAGGAGGAGGGAGCTGGGAGTTTGCTGTTGACAAGAACCTGGCTTCTCAGGTGGCCCATACCCTCAGGGCCTACATACCTTTATTTTTATTTTATTTTTTTAATGTTTAAAATTTTTTGATTTCTGGCCATGCCGTGAGGCATGCGGGATGTTAGTTCCCTAACCAGGGATCGAACCTGCGCCCCCTGTGGTGGAAGTGCTGCGTCTTATCCATTGGACTGCCAGGAAAGTCCCCATTCTTTTCTTTAAATGAAGGACTCTAGGTTTGTTCTTTTTGCTGGGAGGATTTAGTGTGGTTCTATCTTTGGGGAGATTCATAGTTGGGGAGGAAGGAGAATTGTTTCCAGGGTTAAGTGATGCTGGTCTGTGAGTGGGTTTTATTTTTTCCGTTTCTTAATGATTGGATCTGGCACCATTTTAGGGACATGGGGATAGGAGGAGGTACTGACTTAAGTAACCTTTGCAGCTGCACACTGGGACTGTTCATACTTATCCTTTCAAATAAACACGTTCCACCAGCCTGCTGCGGGGGTGAACTGGGCTTCCTATGGGAGAAGATGGACCGCCAGGGCCGCTGCTGTCTGTTGATGAGCCTGCCAGGGTGCCGGGCCTGCCTCGACAGCGGGCCACCCATGTGACCTGGGCTCGTGCCTCGGTGTCCTCACTTGTAAAGTGAGGCTGATGACAGTATTTGCTCAGGGTTTCTGGGGGACCCGGACTGTGCCTGGAACTCTGTGGGTGGTGGTTGCTTCTGTTACATTTTTGGGGAGTGGGTGAGTGGGCGTCTGCCTGCAGATGTCTGTCTATTCCTGGATCTTGGGCATTTGCAGGTTGAGTGTTCCTAGGTGGGGCAGTTTTAGAGTGACCCTGAAGTCCAGGAGGGAGGCTGACTGCTCATCCTGCCTGGGTGTGGGTCTGGGGCAAGGCTGGGGGTGTGGGGTGGGGGAGCCTACCCTGCCTGCTGCCCTGCCAGTATCTCCCTACACACCCAGCCCGTGGGGATCTTACAGCCCCTTGGAAGCCGGGGCTGCTGTCTTCACCTGTTTTATGGATGCAGAGCCTGAAGAAATTATGTTAACGCAAGACGATACTTTTGTTTTTTTCAAGTTTGGAGATTCAAGAGGAGTTTGTACTGGGTTTCCTGAAAATGCCAAGAGTCTCCATGCCAATCATGCTACTGCTATGATTAGCTCACATTTATTGTTTTATCTTTTTGAATATTTAATACATGCCTATGTTAAAACCTAGAGGATTCAAAATACACAATGAAAAGGACTCAAAATACACAATGAAAAGTCAGTCCATTTCCTCTTTGTTCTTGAGTTCCGGTCACTCAGGGACACACACTGTCGGCAGTCTCTTTCTCTCGAGGTGGTTTTTTTTTTAACTTAAAAAAAAAATTGAATGATTCTTGAAATTCTGTGGTACTTTACAGTTTTCCAAAGTTTCACACATGTGATTTTGTATGTGTGTGACAGTCGCTAGGTCATGTTTGACTCTTATGACCCGATGGACTGTAGCCCGCCAGGCTCCTCCGTCCATGGGATTCTCCAGGCAAGAATACTGGAGTGGGTTGCCATGCTCTCCTCCAGGGGATCTTCCCGACCCAGGGCTAGAACCTGGGTCTTCCGCATTGCAGGCAGATTCTTTACCATCTGAGCCACCAGGGAAGCCCCACATGATTTTGTATAATAATATAATAACCTTTTTAAAAAATCCCCTATTCCTATGTTGCCCCCCCTCCCCAACCCCAAGGGTTTTGTGCAAAACATGGGGCATGCGTGTATGGATCTCTTCTGCACGTATTGTTCTGTCCTTGGCTCCTTTCATGAAACGCTGTGTCTTAGAGAAACTGCCCATCACTGCTTCTCTGGGGACGCTTCTTATCACTTACCTCCTTTCTTTAATGGCTGTGGGTTTCAGGTGTTAAAACAATGGACCCTATTTCTTGCCCTGTGCTTGGCATCTGCTGGTGTAGATGGTAGGCAGGGCGTGCTCCACCCCCTGGTCTGGGTGCTTATTGCCAGATGAGTGAGGGGGTACAGGCGTTTGACTTTTTCGGGGCAGTTTTGAAGCCACTCACCAGGACAGGGTGCTGCTCACTGGTGACAGCGAGCGGAAGGACCTGTCACCCACTCCCTCCCCAGCACAGTGCGTGGACATTTTTGATCTCGGCCACACACATGGGTGAGAAATGATACTGTTGGTTGCGTTTCTCTTATGACGGGAGGACTGAGTTCCCGTCAGCAGGGATGGCCGTGCTTGCTGGGGCAGAGCTCGGCTCGCTTGTGCATCAGGCTGGGGCCTCCCTCCTAACCCCTGGGCCCTCCTGCCTCCACTCCACGGGTTATTTCTCCTCGAGGTTTAGCAGGCTTGGGGCATTCAGCAAAGGCCCATGTAGTGAAGTGCCGCATGAGAGTTGGCTGTTAAAGAGGGTTTCTGTTCCTCGTTGTGTTTTGAGTTCAGTTGGCAAGCTGGCTTTTTACGGGAATATTCTGGTACCTTTTTTAGAAAGCCAGATTCATTTAGAAAGCGCGTGGTCATCCAGGAGCTGAGCACCTACTCCTTGCCTGGCAGAGCCACCTTGTGGATCTCGAACGCCATCCCTCTGGGTGCGGGAATCCGGTCCACGCAGCCGTTCCCGCTCTGCTGGCCGGCCTGGGCATGTGCGGCCTTGCTGGGAGGGGAGCCCAGGCAGGGTGGGGCGGCTGGTCCCAGGTCACACTGTGGGATGGGGGGAGAGGGGGCGGGGGTCGTCTCAGTCCTAGACCAGAGCCCTCTCCCCACCTCCTGCTTTCAAACAGCACTTCCTCCAGAGCTGTGAATGAGGCCATTCCCACTGGGCTGTTTGAATTCTGCCTGCTGCTTTGTCTTGCCGGCTCCCAGCCGTCCTGAGAAGGCAGCTGCCCCTGCGGCCCGGGGCCTCTCCCTCCAGCCGGGCCCATCGTGATGGTGGGGCAGAGGATCGTGACAGCCCCTGGGGGTGCCTTGCACCCCCACCCCCCATCTTGAGGGCTCGGGGGTGGATCTGACTCTGGCTGTGGGGATTTGAGAACCACTCCCGTGAAGGACCCCCCACCCCCCAACTCCTGCCCCTTCCCTCCCAGGCCCGTGAGTGTGGGGTGCCCACTGTGTTAACCGCCCTTGGAGGCCCCCGCCGGCAGAACGTGCTGGGTCCACTCTGCACAGCCACCAGCCGCCCTGGGGGAGCAGCGGGACACACATGCCGAAGTCCTCCCTGGACGGCTTCTGAGAGATGCTTGGTTTTCTTTTTGCTTCACTTAGGATCTCAAACCCTTAGTGCCTCCTGGCTGGCCTCGTTATTTCTGTCCGCTCCTTGTCCCTCTCTCCTTTGGCAGGTGGATTCCATAAAGGTCGAGACTTGGGCAGTTCTGTTTCCTGGTGAAGCCCCCCAGTGCTTGCTTGTAGCAGTGAGCACAGTAGGGGCTCAGAGAGGGTGTCAGTGGGTGAAGGAACCAACCCGTGGGTTTTGAAGCCTTTTCCAGGCCCCTGTGACTCAGCAGAGTTGCTTGTGACTCTGGAGTGCCCTGGGCCAGGAAAGAAACCCCAGGGTGAAGGTGGTGGGTCCCAGGTCCTTCTTTTTTATTGAAGGATAATTGCTTTACAGAATTTTGTTTTCTGTCAAACCTCAACATGAATCAGTCATAGGTATACGTATATTTCCTCTCTTTTGAACCTCCCTCCCCGTCTCCTGCCCCATCCCACCCCTCTAGGTTGATACAGAACCCCTATTTGAGTTTCCTGAGCCATACAGCAAATTCCCTTTGGCTGTCTATTTTACATATGGTATTCCTTCGTTTAAAAAAAAATAGTTTTATTTATTTACTTGGCTGTGCTGGGTCTTCTTTGCGGCATGGGCTTTTCTCTAGTTGCAGCGAGTCGGGGCTACTCTCTATTTACGGGGTGCAGGAGGCCTCTTATTGCAGTGCCTTCTCCTGTTGTGGAGCGTGGGCTCCAGGCCTCGAGGGCTTCAATCCTTGCTGCACGTGGGCTCAGTAGTTCAGGCTTTAGAGCACAGGCTCGATAACTGTGGTACATGGGCTTAGCTGTTCTGCGGCATGTGGGATCTTTCTGGATCAGGGATCAAATCCGTCTCTTGGATTGGCAGGTGGATTCTTTACCACTGAGCCGCTAGGCACACCTTATTCCCTCGTTCTTTCATTCACTCAGCAAGTCCTGAGACTCCACCCTGGCCCGCCCTGTGCTAGCTCTGGTCCCTGCCCTCCTGCGCCTAGAGGCTTGGTAAGGAGATGAAGGGAAACGAGCACACAGGTTTAAAATGCTGCAGAGGGGAGCTAGAGCCAGGAAGCCTGCGGATGGGAGAGCCGTGGCAGGAGCAGCTGCGGCCACTGTGTGGCCAGAGAAGGCCTCTCTGAGGAGGTGACGTTTAGTAAGAGTGAGTGCCCATTCCTCTGGGAGGTAAAGCGCTACAGGGCGGGTGGGGTCTGCTGCCTGGAGGTCACTTGCCTGGCCTGCCTCTGCTGTGGCCCTGGGTGCCCTGAGGACCAAGGGCAGCCACCTGGGTAAGGGCAGGTCGGTGTCCGCGTTGGACAGGTGGTGGGCAGAGGAGGCAGCAATGTTTCCTCCAGTGGTCTTGTTCCCTGACAGTGTCAAAAGGGACCAGGTGGGTAGCCCTGGGACCTTCCTCCACCTGAGGCTGTGCTCTGGGGTCTGGACAGGAGGACGGATGCTCCCCTCTGGCCTGGTTCAGTCCAGCCTTTGTATTTGGGAATGAGCTCTTCTGGGCCTTGAGGGTGGGCTGGGGTGAGGGGTCATGGAGGACCTGGGGGACCTGGGTAGGCCTTAGGCCAGCCGAGCTTTCCTGAGGATCAGCTTAGGCCTTGGGTCCCCAGGGAGTGGGGGGAAGGATGCTTGTTCTCTTTTACACTCATTTACCTTCCTCTAGGGGTTTCCCTGATGGCTCAGGGGGTAAAGAATCTCCCTGCAGTGCAGGAGACCTAAGAGACACGGGTTCGATCCCAGAATCAGGAAGATCCCCTGGAGGAGGGCATGGCAACTCACTCCAGTATTCTTGCCTGGAGAATCCCATGGACAGAGGAGCCCAGGGGGCTACAGTCCATAGGGTCGCACACAGTTGGATGCAGGACTGAGCGACTGATCACAGCACCTTCCTCCAGGCCAGTGTTTGCTGACCTTCCCAACAGAAGAAGCACTTGGGGCATCAGTGAAGAACATATCCTTGAGTCCACCTGTCCCTCACTTAAAACCCTCCAGGGAAAGGGTCTGGGAGCCGCCTCTTAACAAGTGCCCTGACGATTCTTCTGGGAAACAGACACTGGCACTTCCCGAAGGGTGTTACTAGGCCTCACCCCAGAGCCATCAGGCATGTTTGGCGCCGAGTTAAACAGGCTAGAGCAGCCTCTTTACTGTGGGGCTTCTCCGGGAAAGGGGCCTCCAAGAGGGCGTCTGGGATGTAAAGGTTCTTGGGCTGGTTTGTCCCCAGAACCGCTGTGTGGGACTCGTGTTCCCTGGAGCCCACCTGGGTAGCTCTTGTGTGGCACGCGCCATCCACTGCCTTGTTTGATCCTCATCACGTGGGAGGAGGGACACGGGGTGGTGGCACCAGGCTGCCTGCCAGCTACCCTACCTGCTGGTTGCTACCTTGTGGGCAGTATTCTCTCCCCCGTGTTGCTGGGAAAGATTGAGGGCAGGAGGAGAAGGGGACCACAGGGGATGAGATGGTTGGATGGCATCATTGACTCAATGGACACGAGTTTGAATAAGCTCCAGGAGTTGGTGGTGGGCAGGGAAGCCTGGCATGCTGCAGTACATGGGATGACAAAGAGTTGGACACAACTTGAGGACTGAACAACAACTCACCCCTTTTAAAAACGTCTTGCCTCCGGCGCCTGTTTTGCACTGAAATTCCTTAGAGGCGGATCCCGCGGCTGGGGAGGAGCTGCTATGGTCTTTGCTCAGGAGACATTCCTGGGGACTGGCTAGGCCAGGTGCTCGCTGATAATCAGGCAGGGGGCCAGGAGCAGAGGTGGGGTGGGGGAGGGGGCAGCCCCTGGTCTGCAGAGCCCCTTGTTCTGCAGTGTTGTCTGCAAACCCACTGGCTCCTCATCAGCCTTCTGCCTGCTCGGGTCTTGGAGCCTGAGACATGAAACCAGAACTGGGGGCTCATCCAGGAGGCCCCGATGCTGCAGAAGGGCTGTGTTCAATGCCCCTTGCTCCCTCCAGTGACTCACACCCAATTTCTGAGGAGAGGTGAAGCCTACCACAGGCCGGGCACTATTGAAGATGGGGAATCTCCTCTCCAAGATGGGTCGTGTGTCTCCATATGCTGGATGAGAACACGGAGGCATAGGGAGAGGCGAGATGACTTGCCGGATCACCCGGCTGTGAGTGGCAGGGCTGGGACTCACCCTCGGAGCCCACTGACTCCTGAAACCATGCTGTTTCCACCCTGCCGGTTGGCCTTCATCTCATCCGGGTACCACTGGCTTGAAACCCAGTTTCAGAAGAAAATCGAGGCGTTCTTTTGTGAGCATCCTCTGAACGTAGTGGTTGGGCCCTGAGGTGTGGCAGGTGGTGAGATGACTGTACAATCAGAGCAACAAGACTTGCCCAGTTGGCTGTGGATGACTGGTGAGTCATTCCACCTCCCTGAGCCTCTGTGCTTCCCTCTGTAAAGGGGGGCATTAGTACACCCACCTCCAGGGCTACTGAGCATGGAGCGCTTCATACGTGCTGGGACTTGCCCTCCCCACTGGCCCCCCTACCCAACCAGGCCAGAGTCTGGGGCCTCTGACATGTGTCTGGCCAGAGCCCCCAGCCCAGGGCAGACAAGGTAGCCCCCCTGCCCCCTCCTCCCTCCTTTTCTGGTGTTGGGGTCCTCCAGCACCCGTGACCAAAACACGGCCTCTCAGCTGACTGCTTCCTGGGAGGGGCTGGGAGTGGTAGGTGGGTGCTGAGTGGAGGCCACTATGGGAGTTTCACTTTCATTTCTACCTTGCACCCTTATCCATCCAACAGTCAAGGGCCGGGGTGTGGAAAACCCTTGGGCCCCTCCCTGGGGCACCCATCCCAGTGTAGGTTGCTCGGCGCCCCCTTCCCAGAGGGTGAGTCTGGGTTGCCCCGGGCGTCTTCTCTTTGCAGAGCACCCCATTCATTCCTTTGTGCAGTCACACAGTATGTATTTATCGAGTGCCTGCTGGATGCTGGACACTCTTGGGCGCTAGGATCCATGCAGCAGTGAGCTCCCCAGGGCAGCCTGGGGCCACGGAAGCCTCTTCCTTGCTGTGCGCCTGGCTGGGTCTGAGGGAGGGAGGTGTGGTAGGGAGGGGTGTGCAGGTTGTATGGGGCTCTCTTCCATTCTCCCAGAGGGGATCGGGGACCCTTGGAGAGAACGGGGGCATGTTGGCACGTGTGGGGGTATTTGTGAGTCCCCAGGGGCTGTTGGGTTGGCGCTCATCCTCCCAGGGCCCTGGGCATCTTTCTGAGGACCATTCAGTGCTGTGGGCCTCTTGGGTTCTCTCTGGATGGAGTTTCCTCTTTGCACCCCAGCCTGGGTTACGAAGGCCCAGAAAGATGCAGAGTGAGCCCCTAGTTTTAGACCCAGTAGATGGGGCAGCTTGGATTTGAACCTTGCCTTGCTGACACTAAAGCATATTTTCTTTAAGATTTTATCCTAAAAGTCCTAGCACTCAAGCCCTTTTTGAGGGCTCCTTGAACAGAAAAGGAATGCTGGCCATTTCATCAGAGATCTTTTCCTGCCTCCGCGTGGGCAGGTCTGGGCAGGGACACCAGGATCCTATCAGGAAAGAGTTCTGGTTCTTTCGAAATCAGCCCCCAAGCCCCCCACCCTCACCTTGACCTGCATGCAGGCGTGTTGCGGCCTGTGCTCATGGGGTTGTGGGTGCTCAGACCTTTGCTGCCTGACCCTCTGGGCATCAAAGCCCCTGCTGGTGAGAAATGTACTTATTTTTCTTATGTCCTTGGAGGTGCTGCTCTGGCTGCCCTGGTGGTGAGGGGACAGTGGGCTCCTTTGCGTGAGGCCGTGGACATCATGGCATTGTTTCCAGTGTTATGAGAATAGCTAAACCCTCGGAATCGGAGAAGGCAATGGCACCCCACTCCAGTACTCTTGCCTGGAAAATCCCATGGACAGAGGAGCCTGGTAGGCTGCAGTCCATGAGGTCACTAAGAGCCGGACACGACTGAGCGACTTCACTTTCACTTTTCACTTTCATGCATTGGAGAAGGAAATGGCAACTCACTCCAGTGTTCTTGCCTGGAGAATCCCAGAGACAGAGGAGCCTGGTAGGAGGCTGTCTGTGGGGTCGCACAGAGTCGGACATGACTGAAGTGACTTAGCAGCAGCAGCAGCAAACCCTCGGAATAACAGTAGCTCCCCATCCTGGAGCTCCAGTCACCAGCCTGATCCTGTGCTTTAAGGCTGTCATTCCACATGTGGAAACAATCTCAGAGAGAGTAACTGACCTCCCCAGCACTTCATAGCTGGTCCCTTCTAGGGGTGTGAGTTGAACAGCACTTCTGTGAATCCAGAGCCCAGACTCTTGACCATTAGAGTTTATTTTCTTTGTAAGTAAAGGCAGAGGATGAGAGGATGGCTTTCCTTTTGTCTGAGTTCTTTCTAATGACCTGTCCTTAGCACCCCTTAGTTTTTAACTTTTCTCCTTTTCATTTTCAGTTTCGTTTGGATGCACGGCTTGCTGGGAATCGGGAAATTTAGGTCCTGGCTCAGGTGGTGTTCACTCAGGCTGGGCATCAACTGAGACAGCTTTCAGCAGCGTTGTCATCTGTCTGTGGATGTTGAGTTTGGGTCTCCCAGTATGTGATGTGCTCTGTCCAGACAGTGACACTCAGATTCCCAGGATCCCCTCATTCTTGCCTCTCAAACTCCTTCCTTAAAATGCTCTGAGCCCATGTGGATGAGGCCCCATGGCCTTGTTATTGCTCAGTTGCTAAATCACGTCTGACTCTCTGTGACCCCATGCAGCACGTGAGGCTTCCGTGTCCTTTATCATCTCTCAGATTTGCTCAAACTCATGTCCATTGAGTCAATGATGCCATCCAACCAACTCATCCTCTGTCACCCCCTTCTCCTCCTGCCCTTAATCTTTCCCAGCATCAGGGTCTTTTCCAATGAGTTGGCTCTTTGCATCAGGTAGCCAAAGTATTGGAGCTTCAGCTTCATCAGTCCTTCCAATGAGTATTCAGGATAGATTTTCTTTAGGATTCACTGGTTTGATCTCCTTGCTGTCCAGGGGATTCTGCAGAGTCTTCTCCAACACCACAATTTGAAAGCATCAGTTCTTAGGTGCTCAGCCTTCTTTATGGTCCACCTCTCACATCCATACATGACTACTAGAAAAACCATAGCTTTGACTAGACGGACCTTTGTCAGCAAATGGACTTATACTTCTGTTTAAGTTGCCATGCGTGTCCCTTTCTGGGGTCACCTTGGGGAACCTTGGTGCTTTTTTTCCACTGAAGCTCGAGGGTTTCAGAAGCACCTTGGAAAGATCCCCAAAGCCCTGGAAGGCTCTTGGGAACATTCTTGTTGGAGCCAATCCTTGGCTTCAGAAGTGGGAAATGCTTTTGAAGGAGCTTCAAGAACTTGGAGGCAGAGGTGCTGTCTCTGTGACTTTGGGCCAAACCACTTAACCTCTCTGAGCCTTTCATTTCTATACCCGAAATGGGAATTTTAGTACCAGCCTGCAGCAGAATACTTGAACAGATTGGGTGAGCTGAGGCAGCTTGAGTCCTTTTTAGCACAGAACCTGGCGCCTGGTGGGCAAATGGTAAATACTGTTATTCGTGTTAGAGTCAGCCATTAAAGGTTGATGGACCGTATGTTTGAGCTTATGTGTGAGCAGCCCTCATATCTGGGAAGAATATGGGCAAGCCGAGTTCCAGAAGCCTCTTAGGTGGGGCCGTGCTAGATTGGTGTCCCAGGAACAGTGTGTGTCTTGGTCAGTGATGGGCTGTGAATGCTGACACAGCCTTTTACTGCCTGGGTGGCCCCTCCCTGGTTTCATAAAGGAAATCAACCCTGACTATTCATTGGAAGAACTGATGCTGAAGCTGAAGCGCCAACACTTTGGCCACCTGACTCGAAGAGCTGACTCGTTGGAAAAGACCCTGATGCTGTGAAATATTGAGGGCAGGAGGAGAAGGGGGTGACAGAGGACGAGCTGGTTGGATGGCATCATTGACTCAAGGGACATGAGTTTGAGCAAACTCTGGAAGATAGTGGAGGACAGGTTAGCCTGGTGCGCTGCAGTCCATGGGGTCGAAAAGAGTCGGACATGGCTTAGTGATTGAACAAACAACAGCTGGGCCTTAATTTCCTCCGTGATAGGAGTCAGCCTGATACCTGCGCACAGGAGGGGCTCAGCACACAAGCTTCTCCTTTCTTGTTGGGGCCAGAGGCCATCCCTGACAGAAGCAGGGAGGGCTGCCTTTCACTCCCCTGACCTGTAGTCAGGCCGTCTGTGTCGCCCCTCCCTTGCTGCTGAGATGCAGCGGTTCGCCATCGCAGAGCAGCAGTTTCCCCGCCCCTCGGAGCCAGAAGGGGCCCTTGCAGGTGAGGATCTGCAGCTCAGAGCACCAGGCCTTGCAGGTTTGAGCACTCAGTGAGTCAGCCCAGCGTGCTGGGCCCTCGTCCTGGAGTCCACGAGCGGGCTTCCTTTGGCCTCCAGGGAATTGCAGATTGAATACAAGGCCAGAATGTGTTCTGTTCTGTTCTGGGTCATGGTTGGCAGATCTCTCCTTGACCAGGATGAGTTCTTTGGTCCACAGGCCCAGGTAGTTGGTGTCCCCCTGCCACCATCCCAGGGGTCTTTCCTCCAGCCTTGCCAGGAATGCCAAAGGGGCGAGCTCTTTGAGGTGCTCCACTGGGAAGGGTCGGGGGGTGGCCATGTGGGACACAGACAGTTCTGAGGGGAGGGGGAAGGATGGTGACTCCCTTGGGGGTGAGCCTGGAGGACTGGCCAGGCATCTACACCTCTGTCTGCATCAATGGAGGACACCACAGGGCACTCTTCTGTCTCCATCAGCTGACAGATGTGGCGAGTTATTGGGGTGAAGTTAATGATCTGAGAGAAAAGCAGCTCTCTGACTGATTTCTACGAGATGCAGCAGTGTCTGGGTTTCAGTAGAAACCTCAGGGCTGACCAGGTTCAGTCATAAAGCGGCTCCTGTAAGTGTTAACACAGTGCAGAGGCAGCTTCAGGTCTAGGTGGATCCAGGGGCTCTCATGGTGTCCGCAGGACCTGATCTCTCTCTTCCCCAGTCTCCCTTGTGTGGCTTCGTTCTGAGGCCCAAGTGATGCAAGATGAGTCCTCACAGCTGACCTTTATTCTGAGTACCGAGGTCCTCGTGTGGTATCACCTTTGATCTACATTACACCCCTTGGGGGTGTGGGCTTGGAGTGCCCCTGTTTCCTCATAGAAGGAGTGGAGGCCCCAAGGGGTTAAGGAACTAGCTCAGGGTCACAGCTAGTGGGTGGTAGGGCTGGGGTGCGAACCCGGGCTGGGGGCTTTGGGCCTCCCCTCCACCTCGGAAGGGTCAGCCTGGGTCACACCCTCGTCCCTGAACCAGTTGTGGGGGCCGGGGAGTGCCCGGTTCCTGACGCCATGGTCGGCGTGTGGGCAGGGTGGACCCCACGTAGGAAGCTGGGTACTTCCCTGAAGACAGAGGGCTGGCCACTGGGCAACCAGGGGAGGTGCGGGTGCTCCCCGGTTCTGGGCTCCAGGGCAGCTGGTGGGAGGGTAGGGGCTTTCTGCCTGCCTGAGAGTTTGCACTCAGACTCCAGGGTCAGGGCGCTGTTCCCAAGAGCGGGGTGACGAGTATCCCTGCAAGTGGGCCCCTGGCTTCCGCTTTCCCCTCAAATAAACCTGAACCTGGTTTATCTCCACAGTCGGTCGGACCCAGGCAGATTCTGAGGGCCCTGGGCCCAGGGTCACGCTGGGTCGTCCTGGAGGAAGGGCTTATGTAACCCTTCCTTGAGGGATGGAGTTCGGGGTGTGGGGCAGAGCTGCCTGGAGTCCAGGGCGAGGGCTGGTGTCTTCCCTGTTCCATCTGTCTGCGTTGGGAGGAACTGTGGGGTTTTGACACCGAGTATTTGGGGTAAAACAGCCTTGTGTTATGTAAACATGTTATCGCCCTCTTGCCATTTGGCCCTGTCCCGTGCTCACCGGGGAGCGCTGAGTTGTCTTTCCCCCGGGGAGCCTGCAGGACTTCGCTGCTGTGAATTAGTGGGTGGGTGAGGGGTCAGTCCTCCCGCAGAGGGGCGCGTCAGTGCGGGACGCGGGACCCCCCTGCCGGCCCCATCACGTCCCAGCAAGCCTGGCGGGAGGAGTTCCACCGGGAAGGAGAGGGGGTGACTGGTGACTGGTTGGTGGTCCCACACCCAGGCCCTTCAGTCCCATGGGCCCCCAGTGAAGGGGCTGGGCCAGAGACTAGGAGAAGGCTCAGGTTCTGGGAAAGGGGGTCTGGTGAGGGTCTGGTTTTGGTCCCACATGGTTCCTTTCTGGAAGGACCCTTGAGAAGCCAGCAGCCGCCCTGCCCCGAGCCCTTGTCCTGCCCCGAGCCCTTGTCCTGCCCCCAGGCCCTTTTCTTGGCTGTTGTGAAGTTTCGTGGGCCAGTGGTTCTTTTTCGGGGCATAGCCTTTGGTGGCAGGTAGATAGCGGTGATGCGGGTGGGAACGCAGTGGAAAGAGGGCTGTCCCGGGCCCTCCCCTTTGCCCTGGCCACCATGGGCTACAGGCCTGGCCTGACTTTTGTCCGCAGGGCTTTCCAAGACTGTGCGAGGAGGGAGCAGGGTCAGGAAGCTCAGATCTCATTCATTTTCACTGTGAGCTGTTTGGCCTTCACCAGAGTCCCCTTCTGCAGGCCCCCAGCTCAGAGGCCCTGGCCAGCGAATTTGTGACCCGAAGCGTCCGGTTTAGCTGGCAGGACTACCGGCCCAAGCTGATAGCTCGGCAGGTTTGTTATGTGAGGCAGCGAGGAGGGGTCATTTCAGTTTATCAGCTGATAAAAACAGTACTTGAAAACAAGCTAAGCTTGAGAAGGTCGGTCATCTGCATGAAATTCCGCAGTCTCTCTTGGGCAGGTTCGCATCTGATTTGTGAATACCACTAAGATACTCTTATTACGAAGGAATAACGAACCTGATCAAAATTTAAACCACAGCAGGGAGCGTGCCATGGAAAGCCGGTCTCCCTTAGACCTCACCCCAGGCCCTCAAGGCGGCCACGTTGCCTTGCTCTCGCCTGTCCTCTGAGACGTGTGTTGTGTCTACAAAAGCCTGTGTTTATGCGTGCACACACACACACGCACAGCCCTCTTTTTTGTTTCTGAAACAGAGATGATCCATTATCCATGCTTTCCTACGCTTAATGTGACTGGAGGGGGGAGGGGAGGAGAGCAATGGCAGAGCTGAAGGATCGTCAGCAGTAGGAGATGGAGGGCAAGCCGCAGTTTCACTCACACCGGCCGCTGATGGAACACACTTGCATCTTAGAAGATTTGCAACTTGAAAGTTCGGATGTAGGGGACTTACTGTACCCTCACGTTGGGGGTTAGGGCTTTGACGTGAATTTTGTGGGGAACACAAACACTGAGCCAGTAGCACCCCTCCTGGCAGGGGTTGTACAGGGGCACATCCACCTGAGGCTAGGTCCTGTTCCGTCTGCATGTATGTGGCCCTTAGTGCAGATGCTACTGGGGAAGGAAGCTGACAGGTGTGCTGGGCCAAGCAGCTGGCTTCTGAGCCCAGTCCCAGTGCCCAGGGCATGACTGACCTGGGCAGGTGACGGACCTCCCTTTCCTCATCTGTAAAATGGGTGAGCATCTAATTGGGCAGTTTGGGGGATCAGAGGCAGTGACAGCCTGCCTCTGAATTGATGGAGGTGGTCTTTGACACATAATGGGGGGGTCTGATTATAAAAAATTTCTTCTCTTCTCCAAATAATTTTTTTTTTCTGCTGGTAGATAAATAGCTGGAAATCATCTCTGACTTCAAAACTGATCAAAGAAAGGGATATCTGGTGTGGTCCCTTAAACTGGGAAGGACCTCTCTTGGATGATTAACTCCTGGCCCAGCACTCTTGCTGGGGGCACGTTGAGAGCAGGTGAGGGTCCTCTCGACGGCCTGGCCAAGTCTGGGTCTCCTTCCGTGTCTTTCTGCAGAGCCCTCCCCCTTCCCATCCCCACGTGCTTCTGAGAAGGGCCCCCCACCAGCCAGCCCCTCACTCATGCTGAGCCCCAGCTGAAGGAAATGAACACATGTCATCTTTTTTCTTAGAATTTTTGGTCCTCTGTAAAGACCGTGTAACATCATGAAAGCAAAATTTGAAGAGACAGATCATTCCTCTACTCCTAACCCAACCACCTCTAGTTCCTCTTTGTATCTAAAGTTGCAGAGTTGAAAACACTGTATGGGTAGCATTTTGATTTTTGCTTTCTGCAGGCAGCCTTATAGCTAAACTAATTCCATGTTGCTAGTCTTTAGAGTGATCTTTAAAACAATTTTGTGAACTTTTATTATGACCATTTCCAACATGTGTAAAAGAATAATCAAATGACCCCCCCAATACCAAGTATTAACTGTAAGTTATGACTTCTCTTATATTTATTATTATTTAGGAGAAAAATCTCAGACATATTTCTTAGGTAAATAATTCAGTGTGATCTTTAAAAGCTAAGGACTTAACATAATCCATATGATAATATAGTTATAGTTTCATTTTCCTTTTCGTACATCAAATATCTTAAAAGATGATAAAAGTGTCACCTCACCACCATCCACTCTACCCCACCCCTGCTAGAAAAAAAGATGGGGACTTAAAACATAATCCCGATGATGCTATCATACCTGAAAGTGAAGTACAATAGAGGATGATCCTTTTTCATTGCTTCTTGATAGCTCTGTTGGGCGTCTATGCTGTGATATATTGAGCTGTAATCTTATGATTGACTATTTAGATTATTTCCAGTTTTCTTGCTGGTGTAGATAATGCTTCGATGGGTATCATTGTGAATATAATTGCCTTCCTACTTCGTATGTGTAGTTAAGATTTTTATCAATTCCATTACGTGTAAAAGTCTTATCAGTTATCGTTGAGTAACAGACCGTCCCCAGAGTAACCACTGTGAGCTCACTGCGAGGTGGGCTGGCGGTCTGGGCCAGGCTCCCTCGGGTGTCTGCCGTCAGCGGCCGGTCAGTCAGGGTCTCTGAACCTGGGGCTTGGCCTCTGGTCAGCCGGGGCGATGGGGGTGACCTGGCCACGTGTGTCTGATCCCCTAGCAGGCTGCCTGGGTGTGCTCTGGGGGGCAGGGGTCCAAGACAGTGGGCACTTCCGAGGCTCCTGGAGGCATGGTCTCTCCACCACGGTCTGTTGACCAAAACAAGGCTCAAGGCCCACCCAGGTTCAAGGGGTGAGAAAGTGAACTTCACCTCTTTTTTTTTTTTTTTTTTTTTTTTTTGAGGCTGTCACATAAACCTGTTTCTGTGAAACGGTTGGTTCTTAACTTTTGTTGGAGGGTGGGGAGACCTTTGAGGTCCTGATGAAAGCTGTAGAGCCTATTCTGAAGAAACCACTCTGCACTATGCACTAGTATACATCCGCCAAAATTCAGAGAAGGCCACAGGTTCTCCGAAGCAGAGGTCCTATGGATCCCAAGTGAAAGCTCCTTGTTCCACACCTGTGGCCTAGGTTTTCGGGAGAGATGGCCTGTAAGCGTCCTTTAGAACATGGTTTCTACAAGCTAATCCTCCAGGGAGCAATTCCATGGTCACGTGAATTTGGGGAGCAGTGAATACCTGGAGATTTAAAATACACAAGAGCGTATGAAAAATCTTAAGATGTCTTGCCAGAAAGAAACCTTTTGTCTTCATTTGACTTAACACTTTGCACTCGACACCAGAGAAGACATTTTAGGAGACACAACGTGGTCCAGTATCCACTCTGTGACTTATTAGCTGTATGACCTTTGACAGAGAGCTTAACGGTGTGTGTGACCCTTGGTTTTCTCATCTGTGAAATGGGGACAGTTATATGAATGCCACTCCATTGGCCTGGTCAGAGCAGCAGAGTCCTTGCAAAGGATGGGGATACTGGGAGGGGTCATGGACTGGAAACCTTTGTGCAGATGAGTGTATGATCTGGCCTTAGTGTCAACCAGGCAGGCCATGGACCCTTCTTTAGGACCCAGGAGGTCCCAGCTGTGCTGTGCTAGGCGGGGTGAAGGGTGGCAGCTAGCTTGGGGGCCCTCAGGGTGCTCAGTCTGGAGTGGACTCTCTGAGGAATCAAAGTCTGTCCTTCATTCATCCTTTATGAGTGCCCACTTTATGCCCAGCTCAAGCCAGGCGTTCTGAGGCCTAGTCCTCTGGGAACACAATGTCTGTATAAGGAGAGAAAAGCTGGTGTGACTGGCTGACCCGGGGAGCCCTGCAGGCAGGACTGCAGGGTGTGGGTAGGGGGCGTCTGGGCCCCTTTCGGAGACCTGGTGTTACCTGTGGCAGCCCCGCCCCCCACCTGATGAGCTCCTTTTTTCAGCTGGAAGAAAACGAGGTTTGAACCTTGTTCAAAACAAGGTTCTTGAACGTTCCACCTGGGAGCGCCCTCAGGATGTCTGAAGGGGAAACTGGAGTGAATCAGGCTGTAGCTCTTGCCACCCGACCCCTGCCCCCACACTGCTGGGGGTCGATCATTTCCGGAGTGCTTACAGGCCACGTCTCCCGTTGTCGGTCTGCTTCTGTGTATCTTCACCGGGACAGCTCCTGTGGTCCCCCCTGCCCCGCCCCCAAGTCAAGTGTGTGTTCACAAACATGCCGGGCCTCGTGAGAGACCACGAGTGTGCGAATCCATCTGTGGCCAGGGTGGACAGGACCCTGTCCTTTGAGCTCTGGTCTATGGGGGGAGGTCTGGGTGGGTAACAGACATATCAGCCAGTGAATTAAAGGGGTCAGTCTGGGGGTGAACAGGAAATGAAGTGTGAGCAGTGATGCGAAGGGGTCCGGGGACTGTCCCCAGAGTGGTCAGAGAGGGCCTTTCTAAAAGAGAGACTCCTCCTATGACGCGACTGATCAGAGACGAGTTATAATAGCTGCAGAGAGGCCGGAGCATCTCAGGTTGGGGGAGAAGCAAGTACAAAGGCCCTGGGGTGCCTCAGGGCAGTGGGGAGGAGGGCTGGCCAGAGCTAGGTTTGTGACGTGTGAGGGAGGGAACTTAGGGAGGGAGGCGGGGGCCACATTCTTCAGGGCTGCCTGGGGGTGCATGCATGGCAATGCATGGGGTGCAGTTTGACTTTTATTTATGTGAGAGGGAAGGCACCCATCAAATCACCCCACAAAATAGTCCTTGAACCCCTTTAAAAGCTTCAGCAAGTGTTCCGAGCTCCAGGCCAAGGTGTTGAGGCTGTCTGTGCACGTCAACCTGAGGATGTTAAATGTGAGCTGCAAAGCATCGCTTGCAGCGGGCCTGGGGCTGTGCTCCGTCCTCAAGTGGGTGATGGCCTGCTTGTGTGACTGTGTCCTGGAGCAGGCTGTCCTTCTGGCTGGGTGGTCGCAGGGAACCCTCTGTGTGCTTGGGGGCAACCTGGGCTCCTCTCCCTCCAACCGAATAACAAAATATCCAGAGTCGGCTTTGGGAAGGAGGGACCTCGATTTCAAGCTGCTGCTTGCACTGTCCAGCTCTGTGATTTGGGGCAAGTTGTTGAGCTTCTCCAAGCCTCAGTTTCTACATCTGTTGGATAAACAGAGCACTTTTTAACCTTCAAGATTGGTGTGTCAGTTGAAGTAATGGGTGTAAAGCGTCGTCGTTCACTGCCGGGCGCATTTATTTATTTATGAATATCAGCAATACCCCATCACAGGTCCTTAACAGATGGGAGGTAGATGGTGTTATGATTGTGGGTGTGGGGTTAACAGTTGGTGCTGTGGGTCTGGGTCAGAGCCCATGCTCAGAGCTGGGAGCACCGGACCTCAGTTGGGTGGGGGAGATGGGAGTGTTGAACGGTTAGACTAGTCATGTTCAAGTTTGGAATGGTGGGGGGGGGACAGCTTTCTCCATCTAGGAAGACCAGGAAGGCTTGACCCTGCAGATGACCTTTGAGGGTCGGGGCAAGCTCAGTGGACAGATGAGTGAGCTGGCACGTGGGAAGGTGTGATGCTGTAAGATCAAGGGTTCTCACACAGGGGCTCTGGATGTGTCGGGTTGGGGACAGAGTGGGGCTGCAGGGAGCCCCTGGAAGCTGGGCTGAGCATCTGGAGAGCTCTGAGATGGGGTTCAGGAGAGGGAGCACCCTGATTCTCCCTCCTCTCTCTGAGTGGCAAGTCTGTATGGCAGTGCAGGTGTACAGGTTGGAACCTGGAGGTGCCCCCTCACCCGTGGAGCCTGGCTGCCCCTCTGGGAGGTCACTGCACATCTCTGAGCTTCACTCGGGGTTGGTGAGAGCCCCCCACTTGCAGGGCCAGTGGGGGGATGAGAGGTTCGTGGATGGTACTTAGCACACAGCAGGCTCTTGATGAAACAGTGGCTTTGAAACAGAGTCCTTGAAGCCGAGCCTGTCTGACAGCCTCTTGTTGGTTTAGGGGAGGGGTAGTGCGCAGGGTGGAGGGACGTCCCTCTCAGCCTCCTGAGCTGTAGGCACAGAGCTGATACAGCCCTGCTACTTGTTTCCTTTCTTCCTTGTTCTCAAGCGGCTGCAGGGCAGCTCCCTTCCTCTGTCTGCCTCAGTCCCTTGCCTAGCAGCCCCCCATCCCCCACCCCCACCCCACCAGGCACTGGAGGGAGGAGGGACCCCCCTAGGCTCTCAGGCCTGAAACAAGGAGGCCCTCGCGGAGGTTAAGTGGCCTCTGATCCAATGTGAGAGCTGGGTGACCCCCAGAGCCACCCCTGGAGGGATGGAGCAAGGTCATGGATGCTGGAGGGGGCATCCTAGGAACCCAGTGCAGTCCAGTCTGTCTGGACCTTGGAATTTGGGGTCGGCTTGAGTTGAGACCAGGTGGCTCAGGACCCGGTGAGCCCCGCTGTGGCAGTTTGGGCTTGTCCTGAGGACTGTTGGAGCCCTAGCAGGCGTGTGAGCTGGGCAGGTGGAGGCCAGTTCGCCTGGAGGACATGCAGGGAAGTGTCATTTTTTTTTTTTATCTTCAGAGAATATAAATGTACTGAAATAGACAGTACAGTCACAATTCAAATCAAGAGGCAAGCGAAAAGGTCTGGTCCTAGCTGTGCCCTTTCAGCCCTATCTTCTCTCTCGGAATTGTTCCTAGTTTTTGTTTCCTGGATATTTCAGCAAATGCAAGCAAACACGTATGCATACCTATATCCATATTTACATTTGTGTACTTGAACTGCAAGGAGATCAAATCAGTCGATCCTAAAGGAAATCAACCCTGAGTATTCATCGGAAGGACTGATGCTGAAGCTGAAGCTCCAATATATTGGCCACCTGATGTGAAGAGCCGACTATGAAAAGACCCTGGGAGAGATTGAGGGCCAAAGGAGAAGAGGGTGGCAGAAGATGAGATGGTTGAACGGCATCACCGACTCAATGGACATGAGCTTGAGCAAACTCTGGGAGATAGCAGAGGACAGGAAAGCCTGGTGTGCTGTAGTCCATGGAGTTGCAAAGAGTTGGACACGACTTAGCAACTGAAATTTGCTATACATATTTATTTATTTGAAAGTCTTGTTATTTTGACCCAACCCATGTCTAGGCAGATCCAAATCCTTGTTCTCAGATTTCTGTATCTCAGGGTTCCTCAGCCTTGGCACGGTTGACATTTCAGGCCGGATCCTTCTGCTAGGGGCTTCCCTTCTGATCCCCTTCTGTTAGGGGCTGTCCAGTGCGTCATGGGATGTAGCGGTGTTCTTGGCCTCCGCCCACTGGGTGCCACCCCTTCGCCCATTGAGACAGCCAAAGATGTCTCCAGGAGTGGGCACGTATCCCCTGGGGGCAAAATCGCTTCCAGTGAGAAGCACTGCTAGGCTGGCTTTGTGGCCCCCCAGCCACCAGGTGTGGGCCTGGCCTGCTCTGGTGGCCCCTCTAGGGACTCCCTGTCCTCACACACACAGTTGAGGCCCACGTGGCAGTGTGCTGTGGGCACTTCACGTGGCTGGTTCTCTGGCCTGGGGGTCATGGCTCTCCTGTTCCCTTGATGGAGACCCTGAACCTGTCCTTTTATGCTTCTGCAGACCTCGAGTTTCTCATCTTTGAAATGGGGCTGACACAGCCTTTCCCTTCCTTGGGTGCCAGTGCAGACTGGGGAGGCCAGAGTGTGATGCCCCTACCCTGCAGTGCCAGGCTCATCCTGGGTGAGACCTCTAGTCCCTCTCAGTTCCGGGCCTAGGTTCTCGTGTACAAAATGGGAGGACCCTGAGAGGCTGAGGGCCCAGGGCTAGAAGGCACCCCCTGAGGGGAGAGGGGAATAGTGGGGGTCAGCTTCGGTCAGAGCCTGTGGCGTTTTAAAACCCTGAGTCCCCGAGACGGTCGTGGGCTGAGGATGGGGAGGGCCAGGCTGCAGGCTGAGGCCACAGTGCACACAGGCCTGGCAACTGTGCCAGGAGGGGCACCGAGAAGCTCTGAGTGGCCCCTTCTCCGCCGCAGCCTCCCAAGCCCAGCTAAGGCCCCGGGGGGCCAAGAGCGTGGAGTTCGGGCCCAGGCCAGCTGGGTTTGCATCCCTGCTCGTCTCCCACTAGCCGAATGGCTTGTGTAGCCTTTCTGAGGTCAGGCTCCACGTCTGTAGGGCCAACAGTGCCGTTCTGAGGCTTCATGGGAGCTGGCTGCCCGGTCGTCATTCAGTCCCCAGCATGGGTTACACTCCATCATCATGCTCGATTTACAGATGGGGAAACTGAGGCACAGAGTACAGCTCCTGGCTGTAGGAGGCATACAGAGACTGAAGCCGTCCTTGTTATTATGAACTGGCTCTTCCTGGGATTTGAGTCTGAACATCAAAGACTAAAGACAGAGAAAGATGTGCCTCTGGCTTTCTTGGGAAAGGCCCTGAGCCAGCTGTAGAGGGGAGCCAGGGTGGTTCTGGGCTGGGTTTCCTGGGCTGGTGCTTCCCCTGGGCAGCTGCAGGCCCTTCTCAGGGAGCTGCCTGGCCCTGGTGCCCTGGTTGGCTTCATTATTTTTTGCCTGCAGGGGCCTGCATGATCTGTGCCGGCGATAAAACATTCCTCGGTTGATGCTGTAATCACACTGCAAGGGACACTTGAAATTACATTCGCATTTGGGAAGCTAATTTTAAAGAGCGTTTTTCTTCATAATTATATGCAATCAGCCAGCCAGTGTTGATGGGGGTTCTCTTTTTCCCTCAGCCAAGAGACCATCTGCATTTCTCTTCCTGCCCCTCCTTCTATCATGCAATCGCCTACCTCCCTGGGAGGGGGACCCCCAGCCCTTGGCTGCCTGGAGACCCAAGTGAAACCTTTCTTTGGTGACTGATGCGAGAGAAGTGGAGGGTGCTGTGGGCTCTGGGTTGGGTAGCTGGATGGGTAGGAGTGTTTGCTTCCAAGATTGAGGCCCAGGTTGTTGGAGAAGGTGATAGAATATGATGCCTTGGTTTGGATGTTGAAGGAGCCGGGATTCTTGTGGATGCAAGTGACAGGAAAACCCAGTTGCGACGAGCTTAAGCAAAGCGAAGATTTTTTGGACCAGGGGAACAAATGGCACAGAAACAGGCCCTCCGGGCCCCAGACGTGCCTCCTGCCCTTCTCACTCCTCACTGATGATCAGCCTCCATGATCTTTGCTGAGTTCCTTAGCTGCTCTAAATTCCTTCCTACCTCAGGACCTTTGCACACACTATTCCTGCTGCCTCACAGGCTTCCTACCCGCAACATCTGGCTACTCCTCGGCCTTTTGACCTCAGCATAGTCCCTCCTTCTCTGTCAGTCCCTTGAGCCTTCCTTTCAGAACATGTCATACCTTGTTGTACTTAATTCTGTGGTTTGCTTGTTCACCTGCTCCTCTGTGCTGGAAGCTCCTTGAAGACAGGAGCCGTTTCTGTTGTCCTCACCGTGATAGGTCCACCATGCTGGGCACGGGGTAGGAGCTCAAGAAACAGGCATGAAATAAACAAATGAGTAGAAGGCAGCCTTGGATGGAAAGGGGGTTCTTGAGAAAGCAAGCCATTGGAGGAATTTAGTTTAAGAAAAATCTTGGCTAAGAAAAGGCTTCGTCTCCCTACCTCCTGAAGCTTGGACCCATTCTTCTCCATCTTGAGTTCTTACCCTGCAAATTAAGGTCATCCCTGGAGAACTGTCCAGCAGGTTAACATCCTGAGTCAGGGAAGTGGGGCCCCCCCACCCAAGCCACCCTGCCAGGGTTGGCACAGGGTGGGTTGTGCGCATGGCCCTTAGTTCCGGGGGCACCCAGGTCAGGAGAAGACACTGTTTCCTGGCCCTTCCAGTCGGGGGTTGACTCCTCAAGCTCCTCGGCTGCCTTCCTCGTGGGCTGCCCTCGGAGAGGGGCCGTGCGAGGCAAGAGGCTTCCGCTGCTGTGGATGGTGGGCAAGGGGTGGGGTGTTCACACGAGGGGGCTGACAGTGAGGGCAGGTGAGGGGGAGGGCATGGAGCCAGCTGTGCTAGGAGCGGATGGGGTGGGTGAGGAGTGGGCGCCTGCTGCAGAGGTCTTGAATGCTGGGGGCAGGGATGAATCACAGACTAGATGTAGAGGCTCACAGGCCAGACCCCTAGGGGTGGGCAGGGTCGGCAGGTTTGTGGCCGGTGGTCCTGGTGGCCCTCAGGACCGAGGCCTGTGTCTGGGGCAGGGAGGCTGCCCTTTCCCGACCCAGAAGCGTTCTTCCCCTCTGGCCGGATGGGGCTTCCTCTTTTCGGAGTTTCTCACTTCTGCCCGGGCCCCGGCTCTCCTTAGCCTCGGGTTGGCCGCTGCCGTGACACTCTGCGTGGGGCTGACTGAGGGATTTCTTGGGCTGTTTGGGCCCTGTTGCTATGGCTGCCAGCTGCAGGGCCTGGCTGGGTGGGAGGCCGGGCAGGAAGGAGGTGTGATGCGTGCCTGCCATCTAGGAGGAGGCTCTGGGGCTTCACCTTTGGGTGCTGGGGTCCTCTGAGGCCCCAGGCTTGTCCTCTCCTCCCTGGGAGGCCCAGAGGACCGATTGCTTCTTCTCACTGGGGGCCAGAAACGCTTAGAGATGGGGAAGACCTCCTGAGATGTTAGCCCGTCCCCTCCCGCATGTACCCATCTCCCTTCCATGACTGTGGCATCCGGCCTCGGCTTGAATCCCTCCCACCCCTGGGCAGTCACCACCTACCTACCTGCCTGGACAGCCTTCCTTGGGGGGCTGGCCGCCCCTTCTACAGCTGAGCCTAAACCGGCTCCCTCCTGCTTGGGAAGTGTGGCTTTGAGCTGACTTTGTGGTCAGGAGGAGGCGTCAGCCCCTTGGAGTGGGGAAAGCAGGCCTCCCCTTGCTCCTGGGGCCTCGGGGGACCCCAGGCGTGTCGGGTCCCCACTGCGCAGAGGTCTCAGGATGCCTGCGGCTCCTCAGGAACCCTTTCTGGGCTGTTGACCCGCAGGCCTCTCAGGGGAGATGGCACCCCCTCCTCTAGCCTCCTGGGGGTCAGGGGTCTGAGGAGGGAGTACAGCCCAGACTTGGGGCAGTGGCTGGGCGGTAGCGGGTGGCGCAGGTGAAAGGCAGGTCTATCCAGAACAATTCCTCCCCCTGGAAATCCCAGAAGCTTCACCCCCGACAGACCTGGCTGGACCCCACCCTCACAGGTCACTGGACGGGTATGGTCTTTGCTGACAGACCAGACTTGAGACTGGTTCCACTGTGGCTGATTTCCTATGGGTCTTTGGGTGAGTTCCTTTTCTTTTTTCTTTCTTTTTAACACATAATGTATTTTTTTCATCTCTACTGAGGTATACTTGAAAAAGGCAATATGACCTGAAAAAAAAAAAAAACAAAACCCAGAGTAGAAATTGTGATGTATTTGAATATTTGAAGTCTCTGGCGTGATGGTTCAGCGTGTGCATGCTGTGGAAGGACTGATCGGGCCTGTCCCCTCACATGTTTATTTACTCCCCCTCTTCCTTTCCTGGGTGAGAGCAGTTACGTTCTACTCTCTGCAGGTTTCAGTCATATAGTGCAGGGCTGTCAGCTGCCGTCACCGCATTATTCATTAGATCCTCAGACCGTTTCCTTTGAACTGACACTTTGTCTCTTTACCACCTTGCCCCGTTTGCCTCATCCTGCCAGCCCCTGGCAACCATTATTCTATTCTCTGTTTCTTTGAGTTTGATTTTTTTTTTCCCCCAAGTTTCCACTTAGAAGTGATACTCTGCAGTATTTGTCTCGCTGACTTTTTTCACTTAGCATGATGTTTTGGGTGAATTTCTTGACCTCTTTAAATGTCCGCACTTGCAGAAACAGGGCAGTCACAGCCCCTCGTGCTCATTGGCCGTTGTTGGGCGTCTCTTAGGCCCCTCCTGGCCCCCACCTCTTCCCCTGCCTCTCCCCCCACCCCACCCCTTGCTTTCCCCCTGAGTGGGGAGTGAGGGGCTCAGGAATTACTCGTGTTGCCAGCCCTTTGTTTGGGTTGTGTCCAACCCCTTGGAACCCTCCCTGAAATTTGAGGGTCTCAGAGGCCCCAGATGAAGCCCCTACCTGTTTCTAGAGTTGGGTGCTCAGGGCTTCTGAAGGGGCCAAGGGGCAGGGCCTGGTACCCCCGGGGCCTGTAAATGGGTGCTGGGCAGGCCCCTGCTGGCCCTGGTGTGCCTAGGTGCTAGGCTCTGGTTCCAGCTTTTGTCTGCCGAGTCTTTTCTTGGCAGCTTGGAGCTGTGGCCTTCAGTGGAGCCAGGTGGCCTCGGAGTTGGGGGTAGGAAAGCCTCGGTGATTTGAGCACCTCTCTTAGGCCTAGAGGTGGACCCCAGGGTCAGGAACGTCATCCCTTCCCCCAGTTTATACAGCTAAGACTTCCAGGCCTGGGGCTTGAGGTCTCTGACACCCAGGGCCTGGGCCTTCTTCCCATCAAGAACCCCTGTATCGGTGTTTGGTTATACCCAGTGCCCCCTTTAGAGTCCCATGGGCAGCGTAGGGGCTTAGCTCCAGTTTCCCCCTTGGTGACTGTCGAGGCCCCCAATGAACCTCTGGACAAATCTCAATTTGCCACAGCCCACACATGGACACTTTGAGGGGGTGTCTGGGATGCAGGGGATGGCAGAGCTGCAAGAGCCTTGATGTTGGGATAGACAGAATAATGTCCGGCTACCCCAGGTGTCCTCAGAACCTGTGAATATGGTCCCTTATGTTGCAGAGGGACTTTGAGATGGGAGAGAATCCTGGATTATCTGTGAGGGCCCAGTGTAATCTCATGGGTCCTTATAAGAGGAGGGTCAGAGGGAGATGTGACAATGGAAGCAGAGGTCAGAATGATGTGGTCACAAGCCAAGGAATGCAGACAGCCTCTAGAACTGGAAACCATAAAGGCGTGATTTCTCCCCAAGCCTCAGGAAGAAACATGGCTCAGCTGCTGACCCATTTTAGACACCTGATCTCCAGAGCTGCAAGAGAACACACTTGGGTTGTTCTTAGCCCTCCTTTGTTGTAATTTGTTACAACAGTAATGGGAAATGAATGCAGTGTTCCAATGCACTGCCTTTTCCAGAACCTCCTGCTGGGAGGGACTGGGTCAAGGTCGGAGCCAGGCTCTGACTCCTTACCCTTAGTCACAGACCCATGGATAAGGTTGGTATTTGACTCCCAGGGCCTGCTTTCCCACTCCCCATCCTGCAAGTAGATAGGGGTTGGGAAAATAGTTGATTCAGGTGCTGTGGTTTAAGTTTTCAATGATTGGGGCTGGGGCCAACCTCACCCTTGCTTTGATGTGATAGCAGCCTTGGTGCTTGAGGCAGAGGGGCCCAGGGAACCCCAGTGCCCAGAGGCCCTGGCGTTGCCCTAGCTGATGCTGGTGCTTTGCAGCTGCCCTCCTGGCTGCGCCTGGAGCTCAGCTCAAGCGGCAGTCTTCAGAAACCTTCCCCTGTCACTGCCATCCCCCAGAGGCTAGGTCTGTTCAAGGGCCCTGTGGCTCCCAGCATCTCTAGGCAGGGCTTGTGGCTTGCAGGGGGTGCTCTGTTCCCAGGCCAGCCCAGAGCTGGGTGGAGAAGGTCAGTAAATGTTTAATGACAGGGAACTCTGCGCTCCTGTGCTTGAAGGCTCAGGACAGCACAAGGCACAGATACCTCCCTGTCCTCCCTCCTCCCCCCAACCCCCTCTCCAGCCACAGAAGGTGGCTCAAAGAACCCTTCTCTTGGTCTTGGATTCCAGCCCTCAGGCCTGGAGGGAGCTTTCCGTGGTGAGGGAATACTAGCAGCGGGATCTGGGTAGATGGAGGTACTTAATCTGCTGTGGCATGCAGCCTTTAAAGAGTGCCGGCATCCCAGAAGCAGGTCTGGCACACGCTTGTGCAGTTATTTTGAGCGTGTGTGGTACCTTGAGGAGAGTTGCTGAGAACAGTCCAGACCTTGGGCAGGCTTCTCCCTCCCCCAGTGGGTCCAAAGGACAGAAATATGACGCAGGGATTCCTGCCTGCCTTCCTGCTGGAGCTTACCTTGATCACTGGGCTGATGTTAAAATGACTTTGCATTCTTGGAAATAAGAAACTGCTCAGAAGAGAACCGACTGAGTCATTATTAGCCCCAAGGCAAGTGCCCAGAGCTGTGGGTGGCGGAAGGCACTGGAACCAACCCTTCCTGATGCCCCTGTGGGTCTCCTGTTCCTGGTAACACCCTCCTGCCTGCAATTTAGGGCCCCTCCCTGATTATGAGAAGGAAAAATTATAGCACCTGTGTGCAAGGGGGTAGTCAAAGATCTGAAAAGAATTTCAAGTAGAGGATTTTTATACTGAAAAGTGAAGGTGTGTCAAGCGCCATTAAGGGAATTTCAACATTTGTTTTCAGATGGAAAGCCAGGGCCGTTTCCAATCTGAAGCAATGACAGTTTGGAGGCAGCGGGGCACATTCTTGGGTCTTCTCCGTCCCTGCCTCAATTTCCCGACCCTGCAAATTGAGGAGTGGGCTTTTAGAGCGTCTTGGCCCCGTATTGTCATGTGTCTCTGTAGCCAAGGCCTTTGGGCCCGGGCGGTTCTGTTTTCTTCCTGGAGGTGCGGGAAGGTGAGTCACTAACCCTGCCTCTCGCCCACATCCTGGGTTCACGAGGAAAAGCCACTTCTGGGGATCCCGTGGGCTTGTTCTAGGTCTGAAGGAGCATGCTGACTCATGCCTCTGCGAGGACCCTCTGGCCCACCCGCCTCCTCCAGGTGGGGCACCTCGTATGGGGGAAGGGCTTCAGTTACCGGAGTAGGTGACTGTCCAGTCTTGAGAAGGGTTTTACACTCCCCCTTACCACTCCCCACCCCCCCACCCCCACTGCCCCCCAAGTAAAAAGACGTATGCTAGCTTTCAGTTTATCTGGTTCTTTCTTGGAGCTGTCCAAACAATTGAATGTTTGTCCTGGCTGTAAAATTCTCTTCGTATGTTGCCTTTGTATTGGGCCATTTCAGTTTCTGGCGCTGCTAAGAGAAGGGAAATCCAAATTAGGAAACCATCAGTGAGTGAACCAGGCTGCAGCCTTGGAAGCAGACAGGTAGGGGTGCTCAGGGATGGAGTGGAGGCTGGTACCCTCATTTGGGAAGTGCTTGCCAGCGCCTGCCAGGTGTGTGGGGGAGGGGTCAGTAGTGGGCAGGGGCGGCTGGAATAAAGAACAGACTCAGATTTCAGGGGCTCATGGCCCCAGACTGAGCACAGAGCGGCCTTAAGTGTCCATGGCCTTGTGGCCTAAAGGCCGTCGTTTCTGCCCAGGGAAGGGGCCAGGAACAGCCTCTCAGTGTGTATGATGTTTGAGCTGCCCCTGATGAACGAGCAGGAGTTTGCCCAAGGACGGGAGTTTCGCAGCGGAACCAGCTTGTGCAGATTCGGAGTTAGGTCAGGCCTGGGTGTTTTTACAGCACAGGGTCTCTCTTGGGAGAGTTTGATGAAAGGAGGGGGTTGCGCTACTCTCCCAACCCTTGTGTACGGCACCTCCAAATGCCTGTGCTAGGGATCTGGGGTGCAGATAGAGGACACAAGCCCTGTTTCCTCAAGGAGCGTTTGTCTGTCGGGATAGGCCTGGTTAGGCTGCAGTAACAAGCCTCCAGAGAGGTTGGTAACAGGTTTATTTATAACTCATTCAGAGTCCACTCTGGGCCCGGGTGACTCTCCAGGGCTGGGGGCCTCCCTGGGTGTGGCCTCCCTGGGGACGCTCAGCACTGGTCCTCTGCATCTCGGCATCTCTCATATTCTCAGCACCATGGCCAGATGGTTCTTCATTTCAGGGGCTGTTCTGTACATTGTAGGGCCTCTGCCTTCTACATGCCAGGCGCACTTGCCCCAGGTGTGACAATCAACAATGCCTTCAGGTGTTGCTAAATGTCCCCTAGAGGGCAAAATTGCCCTGGTTGAGAACCACTCCTAAGCTGAAAGTCTTCTTAATAAAAAGTCTTTAAAAAAAAGTCCTCTTTTTTTCCCCCTGGTTCCTAGACTCTCTTCACAGCCACCCAGCCAGGTTTCTCTCCAAGAGTGCATCTGGGATGGCTTTGGGGACCATCTGTGCCCACATGCTCCCACAGTTTCTGAGCAATAGAAGGATAGGCTGGAGAACCGACCACCAGCCATCGAATGGTTCTATTTGTTTAGTGCACATTTCCTTGGCCAAAGCAAGCCACGTAGCTGTGCCTAGCCTGGTGAGTGTGTGTGTGTGTCCAAGGGAGTGAGTGCCCAGGAGGAGAACTGTCATACTGGTGGACACCATTAATGTCCGCCTTGCTAGCTGTTAGCCTAGTAGGGGGTCGGCAGCCCAGGTAGTCTCCATGTCAGTGTACCGTGCTGGGTGTGGGGGCTCCAAGGAGGGTGGGGGCCCAGGAGGGACCCTCAGGAGCTGACCTGGGCTGTGGGTTAGGTGGTGATGTTGGGGTTAGTGGTGATGGCATTTGGGGCCATGGGACCAGAGTGTGCCTCCATGCACAGGTGAGAGAGGAGGCCCGGCCGCCCATTTGGGGAGCCCCGAGTCCTCAGGAGACATTTCAAGGACCCTGCCTTCTGCTGGTCGGGGAGAGATGGGGGTGTGGGGGGTTTGCCTGCCGGCCTCGTAGGGCTAAAGGGTGTTATTCGGGGCTCCTGAAATCTGGTAATTACCAAGCTGGCTGGGGTGCGAGTGATGCCTGGCTTCACACTTACATAATTATACACTTCCCATCTCCAAGTGGTTTTTAGCTCTGGGGCAGGTGCAGCTCCTTTCTCCATGCCCACTGGGGGTGGTGGGGGACGCCCCTGTTTCCGGGTTGATCCCCTCTGCTGTGAGATCGCTGCCAGGCCTCCTGGTCGGCCTCCCTCTGCAGCAGGGTTCTCCAGCCTCCGCCATGCCTGAGGGGGGAGGCTGGTGGCTGTGGCCGCACCTGTTGTGAGAAAGCATTTCTTGATGAACCCGAAGGGCCCCCTTTTTGGCAAACTTTGCTCTTCTTCGGCCACTGCTCTCTTCTCTCGGAGCTTTTGGAATTCTCCCAGCTATCACAGGACTTTTCTTTCCTTGTTGGGCAGAGGACACCTCTGATGGGGTGTCATCCCTTCTCCCTTGCTGATTTTTCTCCCTTGCTTATGCTGCTCTTGCCTGCAGCCCTGGGTCTTATACCTGCCCTGGAAAGGTCTGAAAGGATTTGAAATTCCCCAAGGGTATGCTCTCCTTGGATGTCTGGGGACGGAGGTCCCTTTTGAAAAGCAGATTCTCCCTTCATTGGATAGACAGCTTTTGGGAAAGCAAGTTTATGAGTGGTGAGGTAGGCCTGTGTCCAGAACTTAGGAATCCAATATTTATCAAGGAAATGACAGTTTTAGATTTTCTTGAGGGATTTTCTTGAGGTACAGGTTTTAGGTAAAATTCTTTTATTATTTTTTATTGTTACGTTTTCCTATAATTTTAGAAGTATTCATAGTATCTATGCTCCTTGTCGAAAACTTAGAAACTACCAGAAAATAAAAATAAGCGCACATCGCTTTACCGCTGTGGTGTGTGCGTGCTAAGTCGCTTTGGTCGTGTCCGACTTTTTGCCACCCTATGGACGGTAGTCCACCAGGCTTCTCTGTTTGTGGGATTCTCCAGACAAGAATACTGGAGTGGGTTGCCATGCCCTCCTCCAGGGGATCTTCCCCACCCACGGATCGAACCCGTGTTTCTTATAATTTCCTGCTTTGGCAGGCAGGTTCTTTATAGCTAGTGCCACCTTAACATCGCAGTTCCCTCCATATCTGTTTCTCAGCTACCCAAGTAGTTAAGTGGGCTTAGACCTCCAGTTAACTGGATGCTCTGATGCCTGACAGGCCCTGGAGAGGGTGACACGGCAGCTCCCTTTTGAGCAGCACTGGGAAGCTTTTCTAGATAAATCCTGAGCTCCTCTATTCCACTTCATCAACTGGTTGATTGACCCGTGTCTACATCAGGCATCTCTATGCCAGACCTTGGAATGCTGGCAACTGTTTTGTTTTTTAATTGAAAACGTGCAGTTCTCTAGTTTGGGGGCATGCCTTAGACACACATGGCACAAAACTCAAGAAATGCATGAGGCTGCACAGCGAGAAGGAAGTCTCCTCCCCTTAACCTCTCAGACACCTCTGTCCTTGTTCTTGACCGGAGGCTGGGCCACAACTGTTTTCTGGTTCTTTTAGATTCGTTCTGCGTGGACACAAGTATACCAGGATGTTGTTCTGAACCCAAGTAACCACGTGCGGCCAAGGGTTTGCATCTTGCTTTCTGATAGCAGTATCTTGGAGAGAATGCACGCCTTCCAGGGCCTGGAGCACTTCCTCGTTCTTTTAAACTGCTGCATAGTATTCCTTTGACCGCATGCCATTTGTTAGCGGCCCCTCTTGGGGGGTTGAGGTGCTGCGGGCTTTTGCTCTCTGGGGCAGTGTGGCAGTTAACATTTGCAGCCCCAAACACTTTGCTTGTGTCTGTGGGGCGAGGCCACGGGGTTTTCAGGAGGAGCAGTTTACTCCGTCGGCGGCAGGCTTGCTTTGGCTTCCCTTCTCTCACTCCCGTCTCCCTCCCTCCCTCCTGCCCTGCCTCCTCCCGCTTCTCCTTTGGTGTCACAATTTAATTTCTGAACTTTCTGGTTAGGACCAGATTTCGGGAGCCTGCTGCTTAGGAAACGAGGCTATTGATACTTTTATTCTGCAGAAATTCCAGGTGCAGACGTCTGAACCCCCGCAGGCTTAGAACTTGTTCTTCCGAGTGTGAGGCATCCCACCACCTCCCACCACCGTAGGGACGTGGTTTTCCGCTCGCCTCCTTAGGCCCCCCTGTTACGCCTGAGGCCCTGGGGCACGGAGACGAGACTTGCCCCCTTGGTGCCTCTGAACCAGCTGTGCCGTGACCACGTGGTGTGGGGAGACCGGCTGCTCTCCAGAGGCCGCTGGGTCTCAGCTTGCTGGTCAGAGTAATGGGCGATAGCTGTGCAAGGCGCTGCGAGCGTTCACTGGGCCTTCCCTCCACACACCGTGAGCATGTGTGGTGTCCGTGTGGCTGGGTGCACGTGGAAAGGGGAGCTGAGCCCCCTCTTTCCTGCCAGAAGCGCCATTTATCCTGTTTTTGACGCTTTGAGCTGCAGAGAAGCTGTGCCGGCTCCTGGGAGCTCAGCCCCACTTGAGGCTTTCAGTCTGTCCCCAAGACCACTTTTTTTGTTGTGGTTTGTTTCTTTTATTTTATGTGTTCCATCTGTTTTCAAAGTTGGAGTCCTGTTTGTTTTTTAGGATGGGGGAGGAGGGTGGGAACCGTCTGGGCTGTGTGATGTGGACCGATCGGAAGTGACCGCAGCAGCTGGCTTCCTAAGGACGTGAGAGCTGCATGCTGGGGTAATCTGGATGCGGAGAGAATTCCCTCAGAGGGAGAAGCCAGGCTGGGCCGGCGCCTGGCAGAAACCCCGTCCACCGGGCATGGGTCATGTGCACGGGAGCCCGTCTCCTCCAGGCTGTCCGTCTGTCTGTCTGGAGTCTCGTCACCTGAGGCTTCTTTCTCCCTCAGCTGTTGGAGGTTTCCAGGGGCTGAGCTGGGGCGAGGAGACTCAGAGCCTAACCTGGCCAGTCACAGTCACGTGGCAAGTGACGGTAGCAAGTTACTGTTCCTGGTGCTTCCGGGGGGCCAGGACCGTCGGGGATGGAGGCGGGGACGCTGGGACTCAGAAAGGAACGGCCAGGGTTGCGAGCCGATGCCTGGAGGCAGCGCAGGTGCCACGTGACACCATCTGTCCCCCTCCCGTGGGCCCTGGTGGCCCAGGGCGGTGCTGCCGTATCCAGCCTGACCCCTCGTGAAATCAGGGAGACAGATGGACTTCGGCTGCCGTTCCTTCCAGGACTGCAGAGCAGCTGGCAATGGGGACCCCGAAAGCATCAGGCGCTGTGGTTTTCAGCTGGGGTTGCTCAGGGCTCCAGGCCCTGGGAGGTGCTGTGGGTGGAGGTGTGGGTGGCAGGCGTGTCCCGCCGTGTGACTCGGTCACCCCTCTGCTGCATCTTACCATCTCACGTGGGGGCCTCCTCGTGCATTGCTGCTCGGTGCCTGGTGCTTGGAAGGTACCGGGCAATGCTTGTGGGAGCCGTTAAATGACAGATTCCAGGATTGGCAGGTGTCCCCTCCGCTGTGCTGTGTGAGGTGATGGGTCTGCTCGCCGTGGCCCAGAGGTTTCCCCAGGGCTTTGTGCCTCCCTCAGGCAGTGAGCCCCTTGGCAACGCGAGCCATGGCTGTTTCATTTGGGTTTTCCCCTGCGGGCCAGGCCGGGCACAGGAACCGACCTCATGTGATGAAGTTCAGGGGGCATCTGGATCCTGGGCAGGTGCAGTTAGTGAACTTGACCCCGACCCTGCTCCAAGGAGGCAATGTGGCTGAGGGAACCCCAGATCCTGACCTTGCCTGGTCACAGCCTCCTCTGAGCATCAGGGGGGTAGGATGGGGGGGCCCCAGCCTCTCTTCTCAGGAAAGTGCACACAGGCCTGGCTGTTGTGGTGTCTGTGGTCCACGTGGGCTCCTCCCCGCCAGGTGACAGCCCGCTGCTGCTCCATAACCACAGACTGGGAAGGAAGGGTGCCCCAAGTTCACCCTGCATACACGGGCGGGGAGAGGGCGTCACGAGTCAGGGAAGGCTTCCCGGGAGGGTGTCTGTCGGAACCGAGTCCGAAGGGCTGGGATGGAGAGTGAGGCCTGGGCTTAGAGATGCCAGCTGATCCTGTGCGCCCCGAACTGCTTGCAGTAAGGAATGTGGGTGGGCGAGTCAGCAGGGAGCCTTTGTGTGCTTCTGTGGGGATCCGGACCCCAACCCCGGCTCTATGAGTGGGGCGAGTCAGGGCACACGGTCCTGGATTATGGGGGAGATGTCAGGGGCAGGGGAACAAGGTCCAGGCCTCGGAGGATACTGGTGAGGACAGTGGTGGTTGAACCAGGGTCAGAAGGTGGGCGGGGTGTCAGGGGGGCTGAGATGGCCAGCGATGGATTAGCAGTCGGGCAGGACTGGAGGGCCCAGGGGCCTGGTCCTTGTGGGAGGGTGGGTGGGCTGCAGTGGGACGGGCTGAGGCAGACCTGGGGGTGCCCGGGAGGGAGTGGGGTTGGGTGGTTGGCTTAAGGCCATCAGTGGGCGGAGGGTCTCTTGGGGTGGTTCAGGCTGGAGCTGTGCCCATGAGGCCCAGGCTCCGGGATTGGAGTGGGGGACGGCTGGCCGTGGGCCCGATGGGCAGGTGCCAGCCAGCCTCCTCTGGGCACCCAGCCCTCTCTCTCAGCCAGAAGGTGGCTCCGAGGACTGGCTGGGGGTTCATAAGCGTCCCCCTCGAGAGCGAGGTCATCCCGGGGACCATGGCCTGAGAGGTATAGCCATCGCCCTGCCTCCAGCTGGCTGTGGTGGAGGTGCTGGAAGGGTACTTACTCCCTGCCGGAGTAACCTGTGTTTTCTTTGATTTTCTCCACAGGAAGCGAGGCATAGAAGTCGTGCAGGTGAGTACAGACCATGCCCTCGCCGCTGTGCAGGTGCAAGGGCCTGCAGCACTTACCTTTCCCGATCTCGGAGGAGTCTGGGTGCTTGGCCTCTCTCCACTTGCTCTTGTTTTAACTTCTCTTTCTGTGGAATCGACATGATTGCTGCCCAAGGTGGACAGGAGTTGGGGCTGGCTGTCTGGGGGTTGAGGAATTGCTGTGCTTTGTCGGTGGGGGAGTGGTAGGACCCTGGGTCAGGGTGGGCAGCGTGAGGGGGCATAGCCCCACGTCCCGGTCCTGGGTGCTGTTGTGACCCGTCTGTGCCATCCTCAGGGGAACTCCAGCCCCTGGGTATCTGCCTCAGCTGTTAGCCCTCTGGGGATGAGCCTTCTCCTACCTGGGCCATTCTTGTATCATGACCCAAGTGGTGTCATCTCCATAGACCTTTCTTCTCCCCACCCCAGGGTGCGTCCCCTCCCCCTTGTCAGTCCTTCTCTGCTCTCAGTGGCTGCATCTGATCTTTGACATGTTCCCCTGGCCCCTGGGGCATGAACTGAGTCAGCAGAGACTCCTGACCTCCTGTGTTGCCTCACTTTGGGTTGGACTTGGATCACGAGGTCATTGGGGCTTCCCTGATGGCTCTGCGGTAAAGAACCTGCCTGCAATGCAGGATTCGCAGGAAATGCTTGTTCGATTCTTGGGTCAGGAAGATCTTCTGCAGGAGGAAATGGCAACCCACTCCAGTATTCTTGCCTGGAGAACCCCATGGACAGAGGAGCTTGGCGGGCTACAATCCCTGGCATTGCAAAGAGTTGGACATGACGGAGCACACACACATACACACACGCGAGATGAGCTCATTAGCTGGAGAAGGAAGGATAGTTGGAGAGAGAAGCTCACCTGGGGTGTGGAGCTTGCCCTGTGGGCCCCAAATGGATGACAAGCTCGGACAGCAGCAGTGATGCCAGGAGGCTGGGTCTGTCTGAGAGTGGGGAGGGGTGGGGACATGCCAGGGGTGCCTGCTGGCCAGCTCCATTTGTCCTGGCAGTTATGACTCGCGGGGGGATGGAAGGGGGCCATTTCTCTCTGCGGGGACATGAAGATGCCCTCAGACCCTTCATGAGGGGCAGGCTGTGATGTTTGCACCAGAGGTTCTGCCTGGCACCTAACAGGTAGTTGGTGAGTCCCAAGGGTATCCTGGTTGGGCTCCCTGTCCCTGCCCAGGGTGAGTCTGCCTGTGTGTGCAGCTTGGCTGGTGGCCCTTCTTCCACCTGGGGCTGCAGAGAGGAGAACCCAGACTAGGGCTGCATCGGGGTTGATGGGAGCCTGCCCACTTGCTAGAATATCTGAGGAAGGCTTTTATACAGCCTGCTGAGAAGTTCTCAGAATCCACCTTGTTAACTTTGGCCCCCATCCCCCTCCCCACACCTGGCAGGTTCAGGGGGTGGTGCCCTCAAGCCGCTCTGCTCCTGGGACCCGCAGTGGGTGGGTGGTGGGTGGGGTGGGGCTGGGTGCCTCTGTCTGGCCGCTGTGGTGTCCGGCTGCTGAGTTCTTCCTCCTGGCCTCTCTCTTCATAGCTTGTGGGTTGAACTTGTCACCCCGAGGCTGAAGTTTGTTTTGGAAGAGGAGGTCGTTTCTGGAAGCTTCTCAGCAGCTGTGTGTTTTTCATCCTGCCTCATCTTGGCTCTGCTGTTCCATGATCTGCACTGAACTCTTCTGTGGACCTCAGTTTCTCCATCCGTCCAAAGGGGGAGGTCCAAAGGATACTCAAAAGTAATGCTTTGAGTGCCATTTTTGATTGATTAGTAGTGCCTGCCGGAGGATTTTAAAGTCTGTGAATGGCTGAGGACAGGGGTGGATTGGTAATGACTGCCCGGGGTCCAGCAGCGGGCAGAGCAGGTGCAGCTGTACTCATGTCCTTCTGGAGCCTGGTGTCTCCTGCTACAGGACACTTTGGCTTAATTTCATCTCTTAGTCGTCTTTGATGGTTTCCTTGGAAGCCCCCTGATCCTTTGTAGATGCTGCTGTACTCACACCAAAGCCTAGACCCGTAGCTGAAGCTATAGCTGGAGGTCACTGTGAAGGGCCAGGTACTTCCTGGAGGTTAGCTACAGCCTCCATCAGGGTCCACGCGGAAGTTTCTCTCAGGAGCCGTTTTTAGAGGCAATGAACTCATGTGCTCACAAACAGTTGCTGCTTAAAAGGTAAAGAAGTAGGCCCTGTCCCCAGTACCTGATCCCTGTTCATACCAGATCCCAGACTATAATCCAGTGTGATGCCACCTCTCCCATGGGAAGGGACAGGAGGGGGGCAGGCGGAGGGAGCCCCTGGACCTTCAGGGTGTGAGGGCCAACCCAGGGGTCAGTGTGTTTGCTTTGCATGGCTTGCCGGGAAGACCAAGACCTTTAATCCACTTAGTCTCTGGGTGGAACGGGAAACTGGAGCCATTGTTTTAGAATGTACCAGGCAGAAGAAGAGTTGTGAAATCTTTCTTGATGGGTCTGCTGTTCATTTGGGCGATGACTTGGGGGGAGGAAGTGGCGGCTGGGGACCAGCATGAAGGCAGGCTGGATGCTTTCTACACCGGTATCTAAAAATAAAACCCACCACGACGCCTCTCTGTTCACCTCCTCCTGGCATCCCTGCGTGTTTGGAGAACTTGAAATTTCAGAATACAGAGTAAAAACTCTTTGAAGAAATTGGAAACCAAGCCACTTGGCTCCCCCCCCTCCAAAATCAGCCAAGCCTCTGTGCAGCAGACCCCAGGCTGGTGGGCTCCTGGATGCTGGCGATGGGCGTTTGCCAGTCACTGGGTGGCAGTGATTGAAGAGGAAGCAGCAGAGTGAGCATGCCACGGCTGCCACCCAGCATGTCCTGCGTCAAGTGCTCTGAAGGGCACGGTCCCACTTTGTGCAGCCACCCAGTGATGTGAATGGTGTTTTCATGTCCATTTTAGAGATTAGGAAACTGAGGCTCAGAATTTTCCCCTCAAGGAACTGAATTGGTTAAGTTTGTGGAGTTGAATTTCAGTGCGGTTGATTTGTCTGTAAAGCCCATGGTATTTCTGATAACTGGGTCTCTCCTGCATGTTTATAGATTGCTCTGCATACTACATGCTTTTAAACCTGTTGTTACCTGGGCTTTGGCTCCTGTTAATATTTTAAAAAAAAGGATGTTGGGACCTGGGTTCAGGAACCAAGACTGTAAAACGGTGGTGAGACCTGCGGTGTGGGTCCTGGTCACCGGAGTTGTTCTTCCTGCTGTTGAACAGCAGTAGTAACACTACGAGTGCTGACGTTTGATTTGCTAGAAGGAAGCATTTGTGTGTGGCCTCTGCCAGGTAGGGTGGGAGCACACTGAGGACAGCCTTGCAGACCCTCGGCCTTCTCATCTGTTCGTTCCCACAGCTGATCACACGGCTTTTGGTTCTTCCACATTCCGGCCAACACTTCGTATCCTCTGTCTTTTCAATTTTAGACATTTCAGTTTGTGTACTTCGGTATGACCTTGTGATTTCCATTTTCATCTCCCTCAAAATTAATGACGCTCAATACTTCTTCATGTCCTTCTTGTCCATCCGTGTATATCTTCTGTGAAGTGTCTATTCAAATCTTTTGCCCACTTAAAAGTTGTTTTTTTTTAATTAAATTTTAGGAACTCTTTCTATATTCTAGGTACAAGTCCTTAGATGCAGAAAAAATGTTTGACAAAGTCCGGCATCTACTCAGCATAAAATCCTAAGCAGTCTAGTGGAAGGAAACTTCCCCAGTCTGATAAAGGGCATTGTGCAAAAATTCTACAGCTCATATCATATGTAATGGTGAAAAAATAAACTTTTCTCCCTGGATCGGGAATGGTGAAAAAACATTCCTTCCCCCCGGGTTGGGAAGATCCCCTGGAGAAGGAAATGGCATTCTTGCCTGGAGAATTAATTCCATGGACAGAGCAGCCTGGCAGGCTACAGTCCATGGGATCACAGAGTCGGACATGACTGAGCGGCTGACATTTTCACTACTTATATCCAATATTATATTGCAGGTCCTAACTAGTGCAGTAAGGACAAGAGGAGAAACAAATGGCATCCAGATTGGAAAAAAATAAATTGAGTTTTGATAATAGATTACTGTAATTCTTGCCATATAATTCTGAAGGAATTCAGAGAATTTGCTATGGTAAATCTCTTTCCATCTTTCTATTTATTTGACTAGGTGGTTTCAGCACTATAAAATTTGAAAAATGGAGATAGAATTGATAATAAACTCTGCTTTATTCTGGCAGTAGGTAATAGTCATCTGTGGGTTTGTGAAATAATTTAAAAGCATTACCATTCATCTCTGCTAAGATTTATTTCTAATAAAGTTTAATTTTTATGATTATTACCTATATAGATTTATATTTCTGCTGTATTGATCAATTATGTGCTAATAGTAGTTGTAATAATAATTCAATCCAGAAGAAAAATTTTGACGGTTAGAGCTTTATGGTTACATGAAATTAAAAAATTGACATTTATATACATTTTTCTTTTTTGTCTCATAGTATGCTAGACTAATCAATGAAAAAGGCCTTCAAACATGAAATACACTGAAAGTAGAAATGTCTCAGGGATGTGGATTGGAAATTGGAGTTTGAGGAGGCAGAAGGAGCCTTGCTATCTTTCCAAGTGTTTAAGAAGCGTCCAATTCTGTAATTTTAAGATGGATGACGGTGGATCTTGAATTGCTATGGTATTTAGAATTCCACTGGGTCCATTTGAAAGAGACACAGTAACAGTTTTATTTTGAAATGTTAATATTTACAATATGTTGGAAATTACATCCTCTACAAGTATTTAAACTTAGGATGAGAAATTTAGATGTCAGCTTGAAAATGTACAAATAGATACAGAGTTTTAAACATTTATTTTGGGGGGTTTGGATTGAAGGCCCATGCTTTAGAGTGTTACCCCGTTTGCTTCCCAGAACCAGGCCCTGAGGCGGATACAGCCCCAGACAGGGGGGTCAGCAGCCGGCCTCTCAGGCCATCAGAGGCCCTGCCCCGAGGGGGCCACTCGGACTCTGGGGTCCAGGCCTCCTCTGAGACTCAGAAAGGCCTTGGCAGTGGGCTTGCCTGCAGGCTAACTAGCCTCCCCTAACTGGGTCTATTAGGCCAAGAGATGCTTGATAATAATGAACGCCTGCCGTTACCTGCTCAGGAAGCCTGAGAAGCCCCAGGTGAGCCCTTGTCCAGCAGGGCTGGGAGGACTGGGAGTCCTGCCCTGTGACCAGTGCTGGGACTCGGCTAGAGCACAGGTGGGAGAGTAGGACAAGAGGCCGGCCACCCCCGTGTCCTCAGGGGGTGCCTGTCGTGATGGTGATGGTCGCAGGTCCCTGTTTGCCTCAGTTTCCCCCTCTGCACTGTTGTAATGAGGGCGCTGGATACACAGACCCCATTGACTCCTCCATTTCAGGTGTTGACAGGTGGCCTCACTGAACCAATGAGCATGAAGTGAAGTGAAAGTCATTCAGTCGTGTCCGGCTCTTTGCGACCCCTCAGACTATACAGTCCATGGATTTCTCCAGGCCAGCATACTGGAGTGGGTAGCCTTTCCCTTCTCCCGGGGATCTTCCCAGCCCAGGGATTGAACCCAGGTCTCCTGCATTGCAGGCGAATTCTTTACCGGCTGAGCCACAGGGGAAGCCCCAGTGAGCATGAGGGTCCCTCATAGCTGGCAAATGCTGGTTGGGAAGACTGCCCCTCTCCCCCGCCCCTTGCAACAGGATTCAGCAAACCTTTCCCTGCTGGGTCCCAGGCTGTGGGTGCTGGGGACTCGCATGGGCCCAGGCCACATCCCTTCAGCCCTCTGAAGCCTGCCGTTGGCATTCAGAGCCAAAGAGGGTAGGGATCGTGGGCACAGACTGTAGGCACAGGCATGGAGGAGGGTCCTTACCACACTTTTGTAAATCAGGAAGGCTTCCTGGAGGAAAGCAGGGTGAGCCTGGCTAGTGGCGATGAGCCTCATCCACCTGACAGAGCCTGGCTGAGGGGTAGGGTTAAGCCCACAGCCCCTTCTGCTCCCGGAACATCTAGGTATTGAGTGACCTAGGGCTGAGCACAGCATGTTATCATGGCCTTTCCACTCAGTGAACCTTTGTCGGGAGAAAACACGCCACGACACTGGAGTCATCTGTGGCCTGGGGCTAAAACGTCAGCCTTGCAAGACGCCCTTCCAGGGAACATTTTTCACTCTGACCTGATCCACGGGGAAGGCTTGGGAGGGAATCTGGTGAGTTTTCCGTCCCTGGACCCCATCTCCCTTTTCAAGGGCAACCCTGAATCTAGTGGAAGAAGTTCTGGTGGGAATATCGTGCCTGTGTGGTCCCACCTGCCTTCAGCCCCAACATCCTCAGGAAAATGTATTTTGCATCCCACCGTCTGCCCCGCCAGGTTCCAAGGTCTGTCTTCCACCAGTTATTTTCAAAGTGCAGGGGGTAGCAGGAGATGGCTGTTAGCAGGAGAGGGGTTGGAGTCTTACTTTAAAATGCAAATAAGCAAGCTGTAAGTGTGAGAAGGACAGTTGCGGATTCTAGATTCATGGTCCTCTTTCCAAATTCCTTGAGAATTCAGACATTACGAAACCCCCCGTCTCTGGAGCAGCCGCTCCTTCTCAAGCAGGTTGAGGAAGTAAATATGTTTTCCCAGCTTGCAGGAGTGAAGGGCGGGCGGCAGGTTCTTCCTGGAGGTTTCTCCAGAGTTGTTGCTGCTTGGGATGTTGGAGCTCTTTGTGTGTTCCTTTCCCTTTTTCTGCACAAACCATTCAGGGCAGGAGGTTGGGTGGCAGAAGAAGCAGCAGAAAGGAAAGACTAAGAAAGAGAGATCAATGCCAAGGTCAGGTCATGTGCCCAGGGCACATGGAGGACTGGGTGCTGGGCATCTGGAGTCGAAGGGGTACCGTGACAGTGGCCCCAAGCTCACGGGCAAGCCTCGAGGGTAGGAGGACTTGTCTGTGCCTTCATGGGGGCCTGTGAGGACATGGAGGGAGTGCAGTGGGCATGGAAAGAGGGGAGTGGCAGGGGCTGGGGAAGGCCTTATGGGGAAGTTGAGGCTTCTGGATACAGGATAAACCAGGCGCAGGTGTGGGTGGGGAGGTGAGGTATTTGAATGTCATTCCAGGCAGGGAGCACAGCCTGTACAAGGAGCCTGGGGCTGGGAGAGGGGGTCGTTTGTCTGCTGGTGGAGTGGTTTGAAAGCACCAAGGCCTTGGCCACAAAGGAGTTGGCAAGCAGTTAGGTCAGAGAGGGTTGGTAGAGCCAGAGGAGGGCCAGGTGAGCTGTTCGTGGGCTGCTGGGTCGGGGAGCATCAAAGGGCTTCTCCGTGGGAGAGGTGATGGGGGAGAGTCCCGCTGGGAGGACACATGGTGGAGGGGGGCGATTAGACATGGCCAGACTTGAGGGGGAAGAGCTGGGTCTTCTGGTCAGAGGCTGGGGCCAGGGCTTATCGGGTGTGCTGGGGTCCAGCCAGAACAGACGCAGTAGTGGATGGCAGGGAAGACAGATGGCAGGGTATGGTGCCTGGGTGTGTGTGTGTGGAGGTGCCGGAGAGTGAGGGGGTCAGTCCTTAGACTTGGAGCGGGGGTGTGGGCAGTGCAGGAGGCAGAGCCGTGGGGAAGGGTTGCTGGTTCAGACAATTGTGCTCAATGCCGGCGGCTTAAGTCAGCAGCCCCTCTCCCACGGAGAGCTGGGAGGGGTCACATGGCTGGGAGGGTGGTGCGCTTGCCTCCAAGGATTAGAGTTGCGGAATTCTACATTCAGCTTTAAAAAAAAAAAAAAGTATGTTATTTAGTTAATAGTTTCACATGATTTATGATTCACATGATTCAAAAATTGTTTTAAAAAGCATGGAGTTAAAGGTGTCCAGTGATTAATCCCTAGCTGGGTTTCCTTCGCCACCCACACTCTCTCCAGGGTGGCCCAGCTGGCTGACCTTGGCGCCTCCTGGTTTTATTTCCAGGTAATTGGGGCCCAGGTAGGGTTGGACACCTGTGAACATCCTTCCTTCCACCTGCTCCCTCTGCTGGATCCTCTGGAACCCCGTGTAAGGGGCGTGGGGAATATCAGTTGCCTTGGTGTTTCTTGGAGTCACCCAGCTGGCCAGCTTCTCATGGGCAAGGACTTCTGAAGGCCACCTGAGTATGACCCCGACCTCTGACAGCAGACCCCGGCCCCTCTGGGGAGAGTGGCCATGGGGCTGGGAAGTTGGTTCCACATGGGATGTTTCCACATGGCCGTTTGGGTCCATTGTTGGGATATACATGGTGCCGGAGAAGACCCTTGAGAGTCCCTTGGACAGCAAGGAGATCAAACCGGTCAGTCCTAAAGGAAATCAACCCTAAATATTCATTGGAAGGACTGATGATGAAGCTAAAGCTCCAGTACTTTGGCCACCTGATGCGAAGAGCCAACTCATTGGAAAAGACCCCAATGCTGGGAAAGATTGAAAGCGGGAGAAGGGGATGACAGAGGATAAAATGGTTGGATGGCATCACCGACTCAATGGACATGAGTTCGAGTAAACTTCTGGAGTTGGTGAGGGACAGGGAGGCCTGGCGTGCTACAGTCCATGGGGTTGCAAAGAGTTGGACATGACCTAGCAACTGAACAGACTGCAATTGTTCTTGGCTGAGCGCAATCTCCCGTGGAGCCAAGAGGTCTGGGTCTGAGTTGCCATTCTGTTTTCTGACTGTGTGTGATCTCAATTTCCTCATCTTTGGAATGGGATGACCCTTAGCACACAGACCTAAGATGCCTAATAGAAGCTCAAGGATTATGGGCTTATTTTCCCTCATCCTTGAGGGAATGGTGTGGTTTGTGTGTCTGTGTGGTGGGGATGAGGCCACAGGTGAAGCTGTGCTGCTTAGAAAAATATGTGGTCTTGTGCAAAAGCGTGGGATTTTTGTCCCCTCGCCTAAGTTAACACTTTTGGGTTTCTAACTATTGTGGATTTTTAACTTAATTCCTTTTTAAAAGATAGATTGTGGATTTTTAACTTAATTCCTTTTTAAAAGATAGATTTTGTTGTTAAAAATTTGAGACACAGATATTTGCATCATTTTCAAAACACTGAAAATTATTTTTATTTTCATTTTACTTAACACACATTTAACGAACAGAGTTACACACATTTATCTGTAAGCATGATTATCAAAAGTGTTTTTTTTAAATACATAATCATGATACACGGGGCTGGGAAAGCATGTGTTGGGGTCTGAGTGTGTCAGATGTTTTTAGTAGCCATGAAACAGAGGCCACATTTTGGAGGGCAGCGTGGGAAAATGCTCACAAGTCGATGTAACTGCTGTCAACGTCTGCTGAATGGTTTCAGTTCTGCCAGTTTTATTTTTATTCTTGAGCTTTTGAGGCTTGCTGTTACAAATAGAAACCATCTCCGGCATCAGAGCAGTCCTGTGTGGCTTCAGAGGGCTGTGAACCTCAGTTCTGGGGTGTTCTTTCCTGGCCTTTGACTCGCTGAGTCAACTTGCGTAAATCCTTTAAATAGAAAGCACTCCAGTCAGGGAAGCTGGGCTCTGGGGGAGCCAGCCCCTCCACACTGCTCCACAAGTCGGGGTTCCGTGTCCTGGTCCCTCTGCCGTTGGCTGGCTTTCTGATTTCTCTGGCCACTTTGGGGATGTAACAAGCACATACAAGCAAAGAGACGCAAGGAGGAACATGGGGAAATAGGAAGGGGTTAAAAGGGTTAGAGAGAGCCAGAAGCTAAGATTCCACTTTGAAAGTAGCCACCGGTTTCAAGGTTGTTCTGGAGTGAAATTGTCTACAGTGTTACTCAAAAGTGTGATCCACCAGCCATCGGCCATCGCCCGGGATTGGGTTAGAGTGCCAGCCTGGAGCTGCTGAACCCGAATCTGCATCCCTCATTGAGCAGAATGCACATTACAGTTGCAGAAGCTCCAGTGCAAACAAGTGGCTCCCATTTGCGTTGGGGAGGAGGCGCCTCCTGGGGCTGAGACTTGGTGAGATGGCGAATTGACATGAAGATCCGAGGCGCACAACTGGCTGTGGGGAAGCAGGAGTGGAGACGGGCGTTGTCTTCTGCTCAGTTTCACAGACCACAGAGCATCCTTGCATCTAAGAAGCTGGCATCTCCCTCTCCAGCTCCCTCCCCCGTCTCATGTTTCTGTTTATGGGGTTAGACCCATTCCCTGTTCCCCCAGGGGAGGGGACCTCCTTCCCCCAAGCTGGAGCTGCCTGTGGACCTGTCGTCCTGGGCCAGACCCTGCCGTCTCTGAGAAGGGCAGCACCGGGCCCCGTGTGTGCTCTGGGTTTGCTGAACTGAGCTGAGAACTTGCTATTAGGGGAACTCCTGTGACCCAGCAGAGTAGGGAGGGGAGTATAGGCCATCTCTGTGTACCTGTTGCTCAGCTTGGTGTCTGTGACCTCCTGGCTAGTATCACTTCCAGGAGACCTTGTTCCCACTGGATGGTCTGAAGCCAGTCTCATCATTCTGTCAAGTCATCTGTGAATGTGTCTCTGCAAAGTAAGGACCAGCCCTTATTCTTAACCTCTGGGCGGGCCATTCAGGGGTGGGTTGGGGTGCTGCCAGGTGATGGGTCTGGTCCCTGCACTGTGGCAGTTCCCTGGCCTCTGGGAGGCGAGTGGAGGCAGCGCTATCTTCCTTCTGACCTCTGGGCCGAGAAATCTAAGATGTGGGTTTTCCCTGGTGGTCCAGTGGTTAAGATTTTGCCTTCTAATGCAGGGGGTGCGGGTTCAGTCCCTGGTTGGGGAGCTTAGATTCCACAATGCCTCGTGGCCCCCAAAAAACAAAACATAAAACAGAAGCAGTATTTTAACACATTCAGTAAAGACTTTAAAAATGGTCCACATCAAAAAAAAAACCCAAAAAACTTAAAGTCTGGGGATGTGTGAATTGATTGAGTCCCAGGAATTGTTCAAATTGGTGCCTCCCTAGGAGTGTTCATTATAGGGAGTGAGAAAGTGAAAAGAAAGTGAAAGTCACTCAATCATGTCCAGTTCTTTGCAACCCTATGGGGACTATAGCCCGCCAGGCTCCTCTGTCCATGGAATTTCCCAGGCAAGAATACTGGAGTGGATTGCCATTTCCTTCTCCAGGGCATTTTCCCAAACCAGGGATTGAACTCCTGCATTGCAGGCGGATTCTTTACTGTCTGAGCCACCAGGGTGGAGGAGTTGTTCGAAGCAATGTGGACACAGCGTCACTGCGTTCCGGGAAGTTCTCTCAGCGCTTACGTATGTTAACTAATTTAATCCCTACAACAATCCAGAGAAGGACTGTTATTAGTGCTATTATTAGCTTTATTTGATGGATAAACTTTTTTTTTTTTTTTGGTTTGTTTTCTGTTTTTGGCTGTGCCTTGCAGCTTGCAGGATCTTAGTTGCATGACCAGGGATTGAACCCGGGCCATGGCAGTGAAAGCGCAGAATCCTAACCACTGGACCACCAGGAAATTCCCAGTGGATCAACTTTTATTCTCCATACTTTACAGCCGAGGAAACCGAGTCCAGGAGAGCCTGCCCAGCCTTGCAGCTGGCACGAGGCAGAGCTGAGTCCAGCTTGCTGGCGTGCTGGTCCCTCCCTTAACCTCCACACCCTGCTGCTGGTTGTGCATCTTTTCTGAAACCAGTGCTTCCTGGCAGCTCCCTTGCCCCGGTGGCTTGCTCTCTACTGCCCTGATGCATCTGATGCCCACGTGCTCTTTCTCAGACAAGTCCCATCTCGTCACAGCATGGCTGCAGTGCCCAGGCTACAGGGGAAGACCCTTCCTTGGAGGGGTCCATGAAGCCCTTGGCGGTTGGTTCCTACTCCAGGACTCCAACCCGGGCCACACCCTCAGGTACACCCCAGCGCACCCTGTGCAGACCCTTAGCCTGCTCCTCCGTGTATCCTGTCCCAGCCTGCCTTACCCCTCCTCCTGTTCAGTCTCTTGCAGACGTTCCTTCATCTGTGTGACCAAGCTCGCAGCTACTGGCTCCTCAAAGCCTTCATGGACCACCCCCCAGGCCTAGAGAGCCTCTCCCTCATCTCTGCCCACCTCCGCCCTGTGGTCCCAACCTCGTAGGCACAGAAGCTCCCATTTCATGGCGTAATTACATATCTGGCAGCTTTTCCTTTTCTCCAGAGGCTCCTTAATGCCGTGGACCATGTCTTCTGGGGGCTGTGCCAGCCTGGCACGCAGTCTGGCTTGCAGACACTACTTATCAAGGAATCTTTGAAAGCCAGTGGAAAATAATTCAGTAACATAGAAATACGTGAAATAGAAAAATTCCCTATCGTCTTATTCTCCAGAAATAAGCACTGCTAACTATTCCATTTTTTTTTCTCCCTATGCATGCCTATACTAACTTGTTATTGTTCAGTCTTCAAGTCGTGTCTGACTGTCTGCGACCTAGTGGACAGCAGCATTCCAGGCCTCCCCGTCTCCCAGTATCTCCCGGAGTTTGCCCCCCTCCTTTTATTCTCTTTTCGGTCTCTAACGCCTAAGTAAAAATCTTTTAATGCATTTGAAGTTGGGATGCGAACATTTAATGTGCCTTTGAGTGGAGGAAATAGTGTAATAACATATTTGTACACTGTGGAGGGCTCTTCACCTGGGCTTGATGGTGTGTGAAGGCTGAGGCTAGGTGAGAGGGCTTGGTTTTTTGTTTTTTTCTTTTTCCAGTAACAGGCTGCTGTATCACAGGGCACCACTTTGAAAGGTCAGAAAGTATATGTAAACCAGAGAATTCCCCCTTACACTCACGAAGCGCTAATTTGTTTTTACTAGTTTGCCATTTTAACTATTCCCAGAAAGAGAAAGCTGGGGCTATTCTCTTTACTTTCGTAGCCTAGGGATGTTCCTGCCTTTTAGTGCTCTGTCTGCGTCACACTCTGTCTCTTTCCCTGAAGGACAGGTTAGTAAGACCGGATTAAATCAAGGCTGAGGAATGGAGGAGGATTAATGTTAACGGTCAAGCCCGCTGCTGTGAGGGTACACCGGGGCGGTTCTGAGGTTCCTGGTAGTGAGAGCAGGCAAGGAAGTGAGATTGGCGGCCAAGGAGGAGGAGAGCTCTGAGTCCCTGGAGGGGAATAGAAAGCCATGCAGAGGACTGACCCTTCCTTTCTAAAATGTTGAAGAACCTCGTCAGTGTCACAAATAGGAAATTTTTCTCTTGCCCTGGACAGAAAGGGGAATTAAAGAGAAGCAGAAGTTCGGTGTCCTGAGTACATCCTCCATGAGTTCCTGGTGCAGGGTCATTGTCCTTTTTGGGGGGGGCTCTCCTGGACCCCACTTCCCCACTCCCTCTGCCTGGCCAGTGCCCATTCTCCAGCACCCTGTCCACCTGCAGCTTCATTCTGGAGCCATCAGGATTGGCATTCAGCTACCAGTAGCAGGTTGAAAATAACAGTGGCTTAAAATATATTTATTTCGATCTTTTTGGCACCAGGGACCGGTTTCGTGGAAGACAATTTTTCCACAGACTGGGGGGCGGGGGAGACGCGGATGGTTTGGGGGTGATTCAAGCACATTGTTTTTATGGCGCAGTCTGTTTCTAATCTGATGCTGCTGCTGATCTGTCAGGAAGTACTGGTCCATGGCCCAGAGGTTGGGGACCCCAGGCTAAAATGAAATATTGGATACAATCCTATGGAAAAATCCTAACAAACTCTTTTGGTCAACTCAATACTATGTTTATTTCTCTCCGTGTCAAAGAAGCTGGATGTAGGCCCCTAGGGCTGGTGTGGGGGCTCCATAAAGTTGCCCAGAACCCTTTTCCCTTTGTGCCACACCATCCTCTGCTCTGACTTTTAGGCTCCAGATCACCTCCTTGCTGAAAACGGCTGCTGGGGCTTCTGCCATTTCGTTTACATTCCAGGCTGTAGGAAAGTGGTCAGGGAGTAGGGCACCCCGCCTCGTACCTGAGTCTGTTTTCCCTCGGTGACCTCCACAGAAGTCCCACGTCACACTGCTGCCTATGTCGCCTGGGTCAGAAGTGTTCTAACCGGCACTCGATCCTGGCGGCCTTTTTGCTGGGCATGCTGTTACCTCGCATGAACTCGGAGAAGAGAGTGGGCCTGGATGTTGGGCTGCAGCTAGCTCTGCCAGCACGCTCAGGCTCAGGAATTAGTTACCCTCAAACTGGACAAGTTACCCTCAAAGAGACATTGACAAAAAGGCAGTACAGTAAGTCCCCTACATACAAATGAGTTCTATTCCAAGAGAGTCCGACACAGTTAACCTAGGTACCCAACTAACATAATCGGCTGTATAGTACTGTACTGCAACAGGCTGATAATTCTTTTTGCACAAATAATACATAAAAAAACAAAAGTAAAGACAACATTGTTAATCTTACAGTACATTAGTACAGTACAACAGCTGGCATACAGGGGCTGGCATCGCGTGAACAGGCAAGAAGAGGTACTGGCGGGAGGAGGCAGAGGAGGTGGGAGATGGTGGAGCTGAAGGATCGTCAACAACAGGAGCTGAGGGCCAGCTGTGGTTTCACTCAGGTCTGATGTTGATGGAATGCATGCTCGTATCTCTGAGAGTTCGCAACTTGAAGGTTCATACGTAGGGGACTTACTGTGGCACGGGAGCCAGCCTCAGGGAGTTGTGAGACTGAGCTAGTGCCGCCCGGGAACAGCGCAGAGCCTGGTACACAGCCATCCTTGGAAGCAGCTGTTCATTATTATTTACTAGCACTCTCATCCTCATCGTCCTTGGGGCCCGTGGAAATTAATACAAGTCTGAATGTTGTGCAGGTGAGCGATTGGATGGGTAGATGAGCCAAAATAGAAGGACCTCTCTTGTTTGATTTGTTATCACAAGTAAAGAAAGAGACAAGAAGCTAGAAATATCTACAGTGTAAGTTCCATTCATCTGGTTTGCTTAGAACACGGCTGACAGAGATGTTTTTCCTGCTGGGGTCCTGTGGGGTCTCCGCTCGGGGTGCCATCCTGGACATGGCAGCCCAAGGCATCTCCTTGGTGCTGGGATGGGGTGTCCTCTGAGGTTGGGGCTGAGTTTGCCCTGGCTGGGGGTGGGCTGACTTACTTCCTCTCTCTAGATCTCCTTGCATTTAGCTATCATCGGGTGAAGGCATCACCTCTGAGGCGTGCTAACTCCTAACCGCCCCCCCGCCCCCAGATTCCCCAACCCTGCGTGCTAGCTTCCCACTGGCTGGGGGAAGCCCCAGGAGGCACGCACACCGCTGAGATTTCATGGCTGTCCCAAAGTTTGTCAACCCAGAGCTACAGCTTGGCTCCCTTTCAGCCACCCCAACCTCGAGAAGGCCCCTGGGAACCCCTGTGGTCCCTGCGCCTCTCTCCCAAGGTCTCTGATGGTCCTGTGTGAGTGACAGGCAGGGGCCACCCTTCCAGGGACCCAGTGGGTCTGGCTTCCCTGTCCCCCTTCCCCGCAGGCCGGTTTTCCAGATCGACGAGCCGCCCGAGTCTTGTTCTCTTTGAACGTTCTCAAGTGCCCTCAGAGCATACCCTATAAGGAGATTCCAGCTCACACTGTGGCCCGGGAACTTGGCATGGAGCGGGGCTCACTCACCACTTCCACGGAAGCCCCTTGGGAGGCGCTCCGCGGTCCAGTGGGAGTGGGAGGGTGGTGGCCTTCATCAGGTGTCCCAGGGGGATCATTTAGGGCCACCAGCCTGGGCACATGGGCAGCGATCAGCCAGGGAGATTGCTCCGGAGCTCTGAGATGCTCACAGAATGATTCCCACAGTGCCCCGATGTCTCTGCACTGGGCCTCCGTGAACCAGCCCGGGCTGCCGCAGCGATAGTCTGGGCCTTGCCTGCGTTCCCACTTGCCCGGCGAGAGCACCGAGGTTCAAGCGGGTGGAGGGTCTTTACCCTGTGCTGCCCAGAGGGTGGGCCGCAGAGCTGGGACTGGATTCCAGGGAGCGCAGTGGCAAAGCCAGTGCCTGCTCTGTTCCTCCTTGCCACCCCCTGGACTGAGAACTCAGTAACAGGCCCCACCCCCTACTCCGACCAGCTCCTCCCCTCTGTAGCTGTGCAGCCCTTGGCAAGTGGCAAAACCTCTCTGAGGCTCAGCTACCAGATGATGAATGTGATGAGACCAGAGTAGGTAGGAAGGCCTTGCTGCAGGAGAGCCGTGAGCACCCTGAGGCCAGGTCGGGCGCTGGTAAGGACCTTCCCACAGCTCACCGGTTTTCTTGCTCCTGAGATCACTTGAGGGGTCTTTTGAAGCCCATCCCTTTGTCTGATGGGGCAGAAATTGGCCTGGACTTGGAGTCTCTCCATCCCCGGTGGGTGGGTCCGCTGGGTCCCTGAGCGGGCAGGGTGTGGATTTCCTGGCATGGAAGCGGCCCTTGGCTCACTGCGTGCTCCCTGCCCCGGGCAGTATTTTTGCTGCAGGCCCTGCCAAGTGGAAATACGTTATTTACAGTGTTTTGACAGGAGCCCCACAAGGCTGGATGAGAAAGGATGCCTCTGGGACTGAGCTAATGGCCTGGGAGTGTGGCCCGAGGGGAAGGGAGCCTGGCACGAGAGGAGGGGGAGATACGTGGTGGGGGTGAGGGCACCCATTCCTTGAACTTGATAAATGTGAGGTCCAGCCCTCCTCTAAGCCCAGGGCTTAATAAGATTATGTTTGAGTGAATGTCCCAGGCTGCCCGTTCCCGGCTCCCACTGCAGTAAGGACAGGGGTGTCCCCAAGCCAGCTCTGGGCCTCTGCCTTCTTACTTTGCTGTCTGAGGCCTGAGTGTTATCATTGTCTGATGAGGACAAGGACCCCTGGTAGGGAGAAGGTGAAACACGCCGAGGTGTGATGAGGCCATGCCGGTCTGTCCACAGCCCAGTCCAGGAGTCTTCTATAACCAAGCTGTTCTGGACCTGTTTGCTGCCTCAAAGAACATGAGTCTGCCATGGGACCCGGGCCACCTGCCAGGGCAGCACCTCCATCCCACGTGACTCTCTGATCCTCTAGAAACAGCTTGAAAATGTCTTTCAAAACCGTCAGGGGGTGGGGGTGGGGGTTGGGGAAAGGTCCAGAAGAGCCTCCTTTGTGGCTGGTAGGAGCAAAATGTATTTACCTGTGGCCCAGAGATAACCAGCAGTCACCTTCCTGAACATCGTTTGAGTTTTTTTTTTTTCTCCCCGTGTAGAAATGGAACGTGTTTATACACTTTAAACAAAATCATTTTCTGTTGACGTTTCCCCTTTTGTTAAACGTTCTGCTTAGGCTTGCTTTCTTAATGGCTGCATAATATTCTGTCTGTCAGCGAAGTTTCTGAATTCTCCTGGTGGATGTTGGCCATGATTCTGGTTTGTCACGATTGTAAATAGTGCTGTGGTGAACATCTGGTTCTGATATTGTTGGGGCAAGTCGGTGATTATTTCTGTGGGCTATATGAATAATAAATCTTATTTGTTGTTTTTTTTTTTACAGCTTATGAAAAGTAGTGTGTACGCCTGGGGGAGGAAAAAAAAGCCAAACATCCTCGGGAATTGTATAAAGGGACTTTGTGTTTGGAGTGTGTCCTTCTGGATTTTTGGTTGCACTTAGGTTCTGCTTCCCTCTCATGCATCTTCTCTCTTTCCTCCTTTCGTTTCTCACCCACCCATCCCTGGAGCAACCCCCCACCCCTGCCCCCCCACAGCTGGAGGTTGGGGTGGGGCTGCAGCCCTGTTCACAGGCAGTTTTCCCCGTGCGTGTTCCTGATCCGGGGAAAGACACAGAGTGGGGACCAGTGCAGAGGCGTTGGTCTCTGGGTGGATGCCCCCCAGCACCGCCGGCTGCAGGCGGCTTCCCTGGGCCTGTCCGTCTACACCATGGTCCTCCCGCCGCCTCCACCGCCCCTCTTGCTCGCAGGCGCTCTGCTCCTCTTTGCACATGCCAGCAGTTCTCTAGCCGAGGGGAGGTTCAGACCACTTCTGAGAGCAGAGAGCTCCTGTCTCCCTAACCTCACCCCGCTCAGAGGCGGCGAGCATCCTGGTCAAGGGCGCAGCCTTATCCTCACATGTGCTGGTGGCCCCTTTAGCCGCAAGGCTGTGGGTGAGATATTTGGCCTCTGACTCCAGACTCTTCATGTGGAATGGGGTTTTCATGGCGCCTACCTCGGAGGTCGAGAAGATTCATTGAGCTGGAATCAGAGCATCTGCTGCACAGCCCGGCACTGAGGCTGTGTTTAGAAATCTGTGGCTGGTGGCCGTGTGTCAGGATTCGCCCCTGTCCTTTGGCGGCCGGCTTGTTTTTGGGGAACTGAGGACTGGAAAGTTAGTTCCTGAACAAGAATATCGAACACCCACATGCATGTCAGGTTCCCTTCAGGGTGGGTGAGTTGAGTGCAGTCCTGAGGCAAACCCTGCAGTGCTTCCCTGGTGGAAGGGGTCCAGCCCGGACTTTTCTGGGGTGGATATGGGTCAGTGTCCTAGGGAATCCTGGCCACGTGACTTTGAACCAGTTCCTTCTCATTGCTGAGCCTGGGTCCTTGTCCTTCTTGGGCATTTATGCTTTTATCTTGGTAGTTCTGTGCTGTTGCTGCTGCTAAGTCGCTTCAGTCGTGTCCGACTCTGTGCGACCCCATAGACGGCAGCCCAACAGGCTCCTCTGTCCCTGGGATTCTCCAGGCAAGAGTGCTGGAGTGGGTTGCCATTTCCTTCTCCAATGCATGAAAGTGAAAAGTGAAAGTGAAGTCACTCAGTCGTGTCCGACTCTGCAACCCCAGGGACTGCAGCCTACCAGGCTCTTCCGTCCATGGGATTTTCCAGGCAAGAGTACTGGAGTGGGGTGCCATTGCCTTCTCCTGGTAGTTCTGTGAGATGGGATCTATTTACCCTTCTCCCCATTTTGCAGATGAGGAAACTGGAGGCTCAGTTATGTCACTTGCTTAAAGACATATCTAAGGTCACAGAGCTCACAAGTATCACCCACTGGGGTCTCTGAACCCAGATAGACCTGAACTTCATGGGCCTGGGCTGCTCTAACCACACTCCCCACCCTCCCCAGTGCCCACTGGACCTCCTTGGTTTCCCTTTAAAAACCTATTGTGCCTTTTGTGAATTTTCTGAAGGTGCTATGAACCCAGCCCCAGTGTCTTGCAAGGGCTTTTGCAGCAAAGCAGTCACCCCTGCTCCTTAGCTTGGTCCACTGTGCCCCATGCTGCTCTTCCCCGGTTCTAGCCTGTCACCCCTTCCTACTGAGAAGGCCTGCGCCTGCCCGCCCTGCGTGGTGGTTCTGAGCTCATCTCTCCCACCCACATTTGTTTCCATTGTTCTAATCCTATAATGTTCGGTGACTTGGAGAATCTGACCAGGTGGCACCCACGGGCATCCCCGCGTCGTGTGACGCCTGAAGTCAGGGTGGCTGGCACCAGAGGCCCCAGGCCTGGGCAGTGGGGACCCGGGCCCATTCCCCACAGAAGGCTGAGCTGGCTTAAGTTCCTCCTCTGCGGAATGGGCTGCTGGCCCTGATGGGATCTCACTCGCCCTCCTGTGAATCTCTGACTCTTCAGGAAGCAGGGGGTGGAAAACCTCGCAGTCATCCTCTCCATCTCTGTCTTCTCACTTCTCAGCCTTTCATCTCGAAGTCAGCCTGCCGAGGTTGCCACGCCTGCCCTGCAGAGCTGAGCCCTCCTGGGCGGTGCACGAGTGTGCGAATGAGAATGTGTTGATCTGTTTGAAGCAGGCCCCTTTGATGCTCTTTAAATAGGGCAGCTTTCTCGAGAATTCAGCCAGCTCCCCACATCAGACCTCACTTGGGTGCAGCTGCTGTTGTGTGTAGCAAACGCATTTGCGGCTGCTTCTGCGTGCGCGGTGGTCTGGAGTCAGCTGCCCCAGGTTCCTGTCCTCTCTGACCGTGACCAGCTGGGTGACCTTGGGCGACTCACTGTGCTTCAGGCTCTGTGCTGAGAGCAAGGCTCATCATCGTGATGGTGTCGGTCAGACTCACCCCTTGGGGAGGATCAGGTGCTGTATAAACTGTAAAGCGCCCGCTGAGGTGAACGGACGTGCGGATGCGCTTTTTCCAGCAGCATCCAGCTTCGGAGGCTCAGGAAGCACTCTTGGCAAAGCCCGATTTTCAGCCTTGTGGCATCATGCTCAAAAAATGCTCGCACATGGTTTATTCAACTTTAAGAGGGGGCACATTCTGAAATGGGTTGTTCATTGTCCAAGTTGAATTTTTAATTTCTCATAAACTCCCCACAAATTGCTGTAGTACGTCTATATTTATTGAATCTGTCAGGGTTGTTTATGGGGCTGAGGCCTGGGCTCCCGTGTTTGTGGGCCGTTGCCCTGACGACGCCAGGGTCTGAGGCTCCGGAGGGGAGGCCCTGCCCCCAAGGTGGCGTGGAAGGTTCTGGAAGGGCGGGTGGTGTGAGGTGGAGCCGTGGCTGCCGCACTGGGCCAGGCGAGGTGGTCAAGACTGCGGTTCCGTGCCAACTTTACCTGCCCACTGCTGGCTGCCCCTTCCCCTGGGGCCTCTTAGCTGTGCCCCCTGGATCTTGCTGATCCGTGTGGGTCTGGGGACAGGCAACGCCTGCCCTGCGGGGCACCTGAGGGGAACGAATACATACGCTCCTCAGATCTGCCAGGTTGCTGCCTACAGGGCAGCAAGACAGCAGGTGCCCTCTCACCTGTGCCCACCAGTGTCATTGCGTGACCTCCTCGGGGCACCCCCGGGGCTCCAGTCCTTAGGACAGAGCCCAGCAGCCTTAGCCTGGCAGTTCTTTGCCTCCACCACCACCCTACCCTGAGATCTTTCCAACTCTATCTGCCCCACTCCCCTGTGCCCTGCTGCATCTCTCCCCCCATACCCACCCCAGCCCACCCCCTGTCCCTGGCTCTGCACACGCCCATCTCCACTTGCCATGCCTACCCAGCCTTCTCTCTCTGGGGAATTACAGGCATCTTGGAACAGATAGCTCCTGAGACATTGCCTCCTTGAAGCCCTCTCTGCTTTCCCCAGACTGGGTCAGGTCCAGCTTCTCCAGACCCACTGTGATCCAAAGGCCGGAGCTGCCCCAGCCCCAGGGGCTGCTTCACCCGCTTGCCCAGCTCTTTCCCCTCATTCTGGGTGCTCTGACTGCTCCTTCTCCTCCTGGGGGCTGGGCCTGCAGCCAGCACTCAGGAATGCCCTGCAGTCAGCCGGCCTTCACACGGCCGAGATGTGAGGCTGGACATCTCCCAGGAGCCTGGATGCTCCTGAGACATCTCCCAGGAGCCTGGATGTCCTGAGGAAGGGCCATGGCATATCTTGAGTTTCTGAGGACTCTTGGCCTTTAGTCGAGGCCTGATTGACATCTGGGGCTGAAGACTGGGTGAGAACAGAAGGCCACCTGCAGGAGGAAAGACAGAGGGACAGCTGACAGATGTCCCGATGCCCACGTGCAGGTGGGAACGCAGACGCTCAGGATGGCCTGTGTGCATTCATTTGAGGATCTGCTTTCACTGAGTATCACTCAGCAGTGAACTGTCGCTGCTCTCTTGGAGCGTCCACGTCCAGAAGGCTGAGAGACTGAAAACAGATAAAATGTATGAAGTGAGTGAGATGGCGCAGAGCAATAGGGAGAGAGAGAGAGATAGAGAGCAGGGTAAGGTGCTGGGGATTGCTGTGGGATTTTGGAGCATGGCTTGCTTAAAGCTAAGCATGTGCCTGCCCTTTGACTCCCCCAGTTCCACCCCAAGTATCTCCCCAAGAGAAAGGACCACTGTGCCCATCAAAGGACAGGCATAGGCTGTTCAAAGCAGCGGCAGTCATAACAGCCTCAACGTGGAATCAGCCCCAGCGTCCAGGCAGTGGAGAGTGGGCGTCATGGTCACATGGTGGGATCCTGTGCAGTGATGACGAGGAACCAGAAGCCACCATGTGCAAAACACAGGGGTCCCGTGGACGTGCGGCTTGGACCCGGTGGAGCACTGCTGGTCAATTCGTGGGCCGGCGACACTACTAGGGGTGGGAGGGGAGGTGTGGTAGCAGACTAGTGGTACCTCTGGGGACAGGGACCGGCTGGGGGCCTGACGGGGCTGCTGGGGTCTTGCAAATGTTCTCTTCTCAGCCTTGACCTTGGTCATCCTCCTGTGAATATTCACCAGGCTGCTCGCTGTGATAACGCTTTTTTCCCTTATCGTATATTATACTTCAATAAAAGGCTTATAAAAGCTTATAAAACATAAAAGGCAAAAAACAAATGATGGGAGACAGAGGGTGTGCTGTTTTCTGAAACGTGCACCCCTGGGTTCTCTCTAGAACGTCAGTGAAGGAGCAGGGACATGGGTGTCCCTCCGGGGGGTTCCCTTGGGAGAAGGGGCTCCTCTCACCACAGTCGTTGTCTCCCAAAGTCCACGGTTTACACTGGGGTCCTCTTGATGTGGTGCATTCTGTGGGTTTTGACAAAGGTATAGTGACATATGGGGTTCCCAGGTGGCTCAGTGGTAAAGAATCCTCCTGTCAGTGCAGGAGATACAGGAGACTCGGGTTTGATCCCTGGGTTGGGAGGATCCCCTGGAGTAGGAAATGGCAACCCACTCCAGTAGTTTTGCCTGGGAGATCCCATGGACAGAGGAGCCTGATGGGCTATGGGCCATGGGGTCACAACAAGAGCTGGACACGACTGAAGCGACTAAACAGCAGCGTCTACATAGTGGCATGCATCCAGCATTACGGGGTTGTGAGAGTGTCACACGCCGTATGCTGTCATGTCGCTACGCTGCCCTGAGAACGTCCTCTCTAGAACACTGGTGAAGGAGCAGGGACATGGGCGTCCCTCCGGGGTTCCCTTGGGAGAAGGGGCTCCTCTCACCACAGGTATTTATTTTAAAGTATTTAAGGAAAAAGAAAATTCACACTCATACTGATGAAGCTGCATTAATTAAATCAAGATCTCGGGTTGGGTCCTGTACGTTTGCTGTTCAGTTGCTCAGTTGTGTCCGACTCTCCACAGCCCCGTGAACTGCAGCACGCCAGGCTTCCCTGTCCTTCAGTGTCTCCTGGAGGTGATTCTGAAAGGCAGCCAGATTGAGGCTGGGCTGTGATTCTCAAACTTGAGTGTCGCCAGAATCCCCAGGAGAGTGTCTTCCACATACAGCCGGCTACATTCCAGAGTCTCTGAACCAGCAGGTCTGAGGGGCTGAGAATTTGCGTCTCTGATAAGCTTCCTGGTGATGCTGATGCTGCTGGTCTGAGGAGCCCCATCTGGGAACCGCTGGTTTTAAGCAGTGGTGGTAAAGGATGTGATGAGGCCTCAGAAGCTCCGGGTCCTTTGGGGGCGTCTGTGCCCAAGGCCCTTTCCTAGATTGCGTGTCTGCTGTCAGAGTGGGAGGCTCTGAGTGTTTGCTCTGTGCCTGAGCTCGCGTGCTCCTGCCATCACCCCCGTGGAGATCCTGGGTTTGGGAGGAACGTGGTGATGCAGGCAGGCATTATGTTGAGTGCAGGGTGGGCCAGGGGAAGGGGTGGGTTGCTCACAAGCCAGGAGGCTGGTTACTTCCAGCTCTCTGAACTACTCTCAGGCAAGCCCTGGGGATTTCTTTTTGTACTTCCACCAGGATAAATGGGACCTCCACCCCAGAGTAAGGATACCCCAGATCAAGCCTCCCTGTGTGGGGGTGTCAGCCAGCATCTGACACCAAGGCATAGAGTTTGTACAGAGTCCAGAATCCCGGGATCCTGGTGGGAGAAGCAAGCTGCCATAAATCTGCCTGGCATCTATAATAAAAGACCTTCAGGAGAAACTCAGTCTGCTCTGCTTGGCCTTCTAGAAGCCCAGCAATAAAATCAATGTAAATATAGCTAACATTTGGGAGTGGTTTATAAAGCACTTGAAAAAAATCCCTCATGTAAACCCCAAGTCAGTCTTACAAGCCGTGGAGGTGATTAATTACGCTGTCTGTCAGACGTGGAGACTTCAGACTCACAGAGCTGCTAACTGGCAGAGCTGGGGCCTGAACCCGCGGTGCTTTCTGCTCTCTCAGCCCTCCCCCAACTCCACGTGAGCCCCCAGGCAGAGCAAAAGACTCCTCCCCAGCAAGCTCCAGTGACCGAAAGGGTAAACTGAAGATGCTAGTGCTCCCGGGAGAGGAGTGCGCTAGAATTTCTCATGACAGGGTTATTCCTGACAGTCCTCACTCAAAAGGTATAGAAACCACCACCCCACATGTGCGACAGTGGCAGAGATTGGCAGGTTACTCAGCTCTCAGATGGCAAGCTCGCAGATGGAAATTTTCCATTTCCCACGCTGAGGAATTCTGAGGCCCAGGCTGGTTTCCAGGCTCGATGGATTAGGGCTGGCAAGCGGGGATACAGCCCAGCAGTTTGAGTAGACCCCTCAAGAACCTCGAAGGGGCGCCTGCTATTTTGAGGGCGGTGTTTCTGACCCCCATACTCAACAGGCCCCCTTCAGTCATAGATGCAACTCTTTTATCTGTTTTTGATTTGAGGGGGATTTTCTTTCAAGAAGACATCGCAGGTCAGGGAAAGTTTGAAAACCACGGGTCAGGGAGCAGGTTGGGGGAGTTTGGAGGTCAGGGTGCAGCAGAGCCAGGGTCCTGGAACTGGTAGCCCTCTCCGCCAGGCCTCAGGCTTTCAGGTACTGTGTGTGCAGAGTGCTGTTGAGCGGTGAGGTGAGCGGCACGGCCAGGGCAGTGAGGCCTGGGGCATGGAGTCTGACCGTCGTTGGCTTGATCCATCCGTCAGGCGTTCATTCATCTGTGAGCTGGGCCAGCGGGCACTGTGCCGAGCACGGGGATGTAGTTGACAGTCCTCGGGGAGCTTCCTGTCAGTGGGAAGACAGAACCTGGCTTCGGGAGACCCTGAATCTCTTTCAGCACCTCTCGGCACCATTTTCCAAGACCGAGCGTTTTAATCTCCTGTGCAGGTGCTTTTGCAGGTCTCGTGTCTGCTGATGGGTCACCATCACTTAACTTCATCCAAGACCATGGTGACACCACCTACTGGACACTGCTGGTCATGGTAGCTCTGCAGCAGGGTCTGCCGTGGAGTCTGTCCCCCCCTGACCCCATCTTCCAAGAATTACGCTTGCCAAACCTCTTTGATTTGCCATCTTTCTGAGTGGGAGAGGGAATAAAAGGTAGAAGTGTTATTCATACAAGGAGGGGCACGGGAGCCAAGTAGGACCTCACAGTGTGAACGGAGTGAAAGCTTTCAGAGACCAGCTGACCAGCCCACTGGAGACCCCTGACTCCTGGTGTCAGCCTTCGGTTCTCCTGTGGTGGACCTGGCTGCAGGGGCCACTCGGGAATCTTGGAGAACCGTCTGGAACGAGTGGTGCTCACGAGCGCAGGGCTCCGTGTGTGGGACAGGGACCTGGTGGATTACAGGGCAAGCTGCCGTGGAAGGACCTGCCACCCCGCTGCACAGACGTGGCCCAGATAGAAGGGGCCATATCCTGCCCGCTCGAGGCTTTTGGAAGACAAGGCTTTTACAAATGCCAGTTCAGTTTTGATTTTACACGCTGGCAGCAAAGACGGGAAAACTAGCATAACTACTGGGCTTTCTTTAAAATGTGCTTTGTGGGGGCCTCCAGCGTAGCCCAGCCCTCCTTGTATAAACTTGCATAAACTTGCAGATCAGCCAGAGCAGTTTGCTTCTATTTAAGGCAGTGAGAGGCTCTCCTCCAGTTCGGCTGTTCCCTAGCTTCTGCTTTGCCCCAGGAAGGCTGGTCCTCACATGCTCTTTTGCACCCGGGTGAAGCTGAGTGGGGATACACTTGTCTGCCCCCACCCCGAGCAGGCCTAGAATGTCTGGGGAGTATCTCTGTTTGGATACACATGTGTTGTATCTCGACTCCCCACCATCCCTTCCAAACCTGCTTCCTCTCCTGTTTTCTTGGATCGTAACGAAGGTGCTGCCTCCCATCTCCCACCCAGGCAGCCAGCCCAGGTCCCTCTGTCCCTCCATGTCCTACAGCTCGTCAGTTTCAGGCCCTGTTGATTTCTCCCTTTGCGTGTTTTCTCGCCCATCCCCACCTCCATCCTTCACTCGCAGGTCCCCTGTCGCCCCTCAGCCAGCACCGCCACACCTCTGACGGGTGTCCCTGCCACCTGGCCGAGCCCTTACCTGTGAAGTCATCGCTCAGCAAGCCTTACCTGTGTCACACCCCTGCTCTCCTTGTCTTCGGGTGAAAGTCTAGCCCTCAAGAACTGCTTACCATACTCTTCCCCGTGTTGCCTCTGCCACTCCCCAAGTCACACGCCGCAAACCCTTAACAGCCCCATCTCTCTGCCTGTGCAAGCCTGTTGTGGCCTACCTTGGCACACCTGATTTCATCCTTCAGATGCAGGTCAGGTGTGACTTCTGTGCACCACTCCCCCCCAACACTAGGAGACCGTTCACTCCTGGGGATGGCTGCTGGCCTGGCCCAGAATCCCTGGTCTGTCTCTGGACCCTTAGCCGTCTAAGGTTGACCGACACTCTACCACCCCCCACCGCCTTACCCCTGAGGTCGTCAAGGCACTCATCTCAGTACTTAGTGAAGAACTTGGCATGTGTGGGCATGGGGAGAGGCTTGATGAATGATTCTATTTGCTGATTTTACCCTAAGGTCACTTAGAAGCCACAGAAGTGGTTTCTTAAGACTTGTGAGGGGCCTGTGGACTCCATTTTTCTTTAGCATCTGGCAAGTTGCCTTCTTGGCACATCTTCACGCTCCAGCTTCCACACAGGTGGCGTTGGTGATTCACCTAGGTCTGTCATGACAACATAGTTCCCTTTGCCCAAGACTTGCATCCCAAGCTTCCCTTGCAGCTAGAGGCACCCACGTCTTGCAATTCTGACCAGTAAGAAGTAAGGGGGAGGAGTATTTTCTGTCTTACAAAATGGTAGCTGTTTTGACCTTCGTTTCCCTTTTCCTGCCTCCCAGATTTTCTCTGGGAACAGGATACCTAGAGGTGTGGCAGCTATTTTGTGACCATGAGGTAAAAGGCATGTGGACAGGTATGTCTGTTATAAGAAGCATGGCAGAATAAAACCTGAAAAGAGCTGGGGTTCTTGCTGACATCAAACTGTTGAAACCCTCTAGAGACCCACCTTCCTCTAAATTTTCTGTCTTTAGGATTCAAGCCACTTTAGTTAACATTTCTTAAAATCAGACGTATCTTCACTGTTTGTTCTGAACTTGGCTGAACTGTATTTTGTTACCTAAGATCAAGTGCACCTTTGGGATAAGGAATGGCCATTGTTGAAACAAAACTTTGAGGGCTGAAGGCATGTGCCAAGGAGAAGGGGACCAGTGCTGTTAGTGTTGAAAATTTGGATGCCTTGGGGGTTGACTGTTGGGACTTGTGTACATTTGGACCTATGTTAAAAAAAAAACAACAACAAATTGTCCTCTGTGTATGATAAAACTTAAAGGCTCTTTAGGTTGTTAAGCAACAGATTTTCAACTTGAAAAGAGACTTAAGAAAATGTGAATGAATATTGGGTTGGCCAAAAAATTTGAGTTTTCTCATAACACCTTACAAAAAAACCTGAACAAACTTTCTGACCAAACCCAATAGAGTTTATTAGCATGGATGTCTCAGAAAAATCCAGGTGTGAGGGGTGTTAGGCCATCAAGGACTCAAATTTATGTCATCAGAAGTGTTTCTTCACTTTTCAGGCTCTTTGTGTAGGTTCTTTCAAGGCAGGCTTTGCCAAGACATGTGAAAAAGATTGCCAGCAACTCCATCCCATAAGCTCAACAACCTCATAGGAAGCAAGTATGACTTTCCTTTTGCCCTGAGTTCTGGCAAAGCTCCCAGGGCTGGCTGCTGTTTGCTGGTTCTGATTAGTTTGACTTGAGTTACATACCTATTATGTTCTTTACCTGGGGCTACCATAATAGATTAAAACAGAAATGTATTCTCAGTTCTGGAGACGAGGAGTTGGGAATCCCAACTGTCAGCAGGGCCACACTCCCTCTGGCCCCTCCTTGCCCTTCGAGCGGCCCTAGGATTTCCCTGGCTGATGGCAGTATCCCTCCAATCTCTGCCTCCATCTCCACGTCCCCTTCCTCCCACTGTGGGCCTGCGCCTTCATATGGCATATTTCCTCCTTGTAGAAGAATGCCATCATGTCGGATTGGGGCCCACCCTAATGACCTCATCTAAACCTGATTATGTCTATAAAGACCCTGTAACAAATGAGGCCTCATTCACAATATGGGGATTAGGGCTCAGCCTGTTTTTTTAGGGGACACAGTTCAACCTGTCACACCTGTTCTTGAATCAGACACTTGGGTCTGGATGAAGTGATTCTATGATTGGCCAGGCCTGAGTCCCACGCCCATCCTGACAGTGAGTTGGGGTCAATCCCCGGGAATTAGGTGGCGTCAAACTGGGAGAGAGAGGTTCTCCTGGGACTACGTGGAGGGAGGCTCACTGGTCGCCTGCCTCTTCTGAGGACCCAGACTTTTTCCTGTGTGTCTTCTTGCCCATTTTAGTACCTGTCTCTGCCCTTCCGTTTGCTGACCTCAGGGAGGGGGTGGTTAGTTCAGTTGAGGGGAGGTTGGAGGGAGGAGGCAGAGGCGCCGTGCAGAGGCCACGGTGGTCTCTCTACTCGCCGTTCACCCTGGACCGAGGCTCACGGTGGAGCCTCATCTCACGGCCTCGGGTGGCTGGACACTGGGCGCTGTACACTGCTTGCCTGTCCACGCTTTGAGCTTTTCCCTTGACAGGAGTTACCAACGTGGGGACCTGCCTACAGTCAGACTTTGATGGGAATGAACCATCCGTTTGCTGTTTTCCTTTGCTTGAGGGTTTGTCAGCTCCCTTGAGAGGCTGAGTCGTGGGGCAGGAGAAGGTGGTTGGGATGTTCCGTCCACAGAGAAATGAAAAGTACCGAACCTCTGACTCTGCCGCTTGCTTTCTGGGTGACCACTCACTCAGAGCTACTCTGTTTTGCACTCTTTCCCCCCTCCCTCTCAGCTTGTCAGGCTTGTCCCTCCCAACCTGGCCCTTCCCCAAAGGTCCCAGAGCTGCAGAGCACCCAGGAGCCTCTGGGCACTAAATTGTGTCCAGCCGTTTCACCACTTCCTGTACGCTGGGCTTATCTCTTTTATGACAGGGACATGGTTCATGGTTTCCTTTTATCGAGGGCACCCGGTGGAGGACACGTTGGGGTGGAAATTTGAGCCAGGAGGACCCAGCGCGGGTCCTGGTGACCCCGCCCTGGGGCCCTGGGTTAGCACGATTCCTCCTCTACCAAATAGGAAAGGAATGAACCGTGGTTTTGCTCAATGGTTGTGGCTTTCCTGTGAGCAACTTCCTGTGAGCAAGCCTGTGTGTGTATGGGACCCTGAGCAGAGCTCACAGAGAGGCGTTAGGTTGAGCTTATGGTCAGCCTGGGAGATCAAGACGACCTGAGAGTTAGGGCTGTGAGTTGTGTTCAGACCACACACAGGCAGAAAAGAGCCTGGTGGGGAGTGAGGGTCAGAGAAGCTGTGTGTGTGCAGGCTGGGGCTTGAGGCCGGGTTCAAGGACCAGGAGGGGTTCCTGTCCAACCAGAGTCGGGAGCTGCTGTGGGAGGCAGTGAGGGGGAAGTGTGGACAGGAAGCTGGAGGCAGTGTGGCTCTTTGTTTAGGGACCCTGGGGAGCCATGGAAGGTTTTTGAATGGGCGAGGGGACCCTGGCAGTTCAGGCCCAAGGTGGACCGGGTTAGCCCCAGACTAGAGACTGGACTCAGAATTTAGTTCCACAACAGTGAACAGTCTGAATTGGAGAGTTTAATGAACTGTAGTGAAAATATAATTTAATTTTAATTACGGGCTCTTGTTAATCAGTTCCCGGATTCGCCTGTAACCAGGGTCCCTAATTGGCCCTTAAGTGCTGTCATGTTTCGAGAAGAGGCTCCGTCTCCCTTCCTCTGACCTTTCCCCCCATCATGGTGACTGGTTGAAGAGCCTTGGCTAACAGGCAGCACGGCTTCTTCAAGCTTTAAGGTCTCTAGCGATGCTCTTTGGAGTCATTAGAGGAGTTGAATTCAGAGGCTGCACTGAAATCTGCCCCCCACCCCCACCCCCAACACACATACCCTGTTTCTTGGCTGGCCCAGGCCTGTAAGGAGCTGTGGGAGTTGGATGCTGGCTGCAAGGACAGAGGAGCCTGAGGGTTTGCCCAGAGATGTACCAGGCCTCTCCGCTTACTTCTGAAAGGCGAGGCTTACAGATTTGATCTGATCTTGAAACGCTGTGCGTGCCGAGGCGAGGACCCGGTGCCTGGTGAATCATCGTCATCAGACCTGGGACTTCAGACGCACTGTCATCTGGGGCTGAAAGGCCAGGTGGCCAGAGCTGTGAACTCAGGGTTCTTTATAGGACAACTTACGGGGATGGGAGCCTTAAATGTGCCTTCCCCCACCTGCTGGCCTCCATAGCTGGACTGGTTCCAGCCCCAGAGCTCTAGAGCCTGCCCTGGCCATGGTCCTCAGGGCTGGATGCAGCTGGCACAGTGTGAATCTTCTTCTTTCTTCTTCTTTTTTAAAACTATTTAATTTTTGGTCTTGCTGGGTCTTTGCCGCTGTGCAGGCGTTCTCGAGTCGTTGCAGTCGGGGGCTCCTCTCTCGCTGCGGTGTGCGGGCTTCTCACGGCACTGGCTTCTCGTTGCAGAGCACAGGCTCTAGGGTGCCAGGTATCAATAGTTGCAGCATGCACACCTTAGAGCACAGACTCCATAGTTGTGGTGCATGGGCTTAGTGTCCCGTGGCTTGTGGGATCTTCCCGAACCAGGGATCGAACCTGTGTCTCCGGCATTGCAAGATGGATTCTAAACCACTGAGTCACCAGGGAAGCCCAACCCCCTCCGCCTGCCCCCTGCTTCCTTCTCAACCAGCCTGTGTGCCCGAGGCAGTCCTTTCAAATGGTGTGAGACCACATCCCTCTTTTCACCCCACAGTGCTGCCTCTCCCAACCCCTGCTTTTCTTCTTTCAGAATCTGCGACCCACCTCCCCATGGAGTGAGGGGATGGGCGGCATCGATTCGCTGTCACATGTGATGAACCCCAGGCCCTGGGTGGCAGCTTTCAGTCCTTAACCTGGAGGCCCCGTGGATTGCCCACACCCCAGAGTTTCCACCTGCTGCCAGCTTTATGCCGCAGCTCCGCAAGTGCGGGGAAGGTGGTTAATTAGCCTGGCCCAGGCTTCAGGCTCAGTGTCATCGGGAGTAATTAACTGCCTGGCCTTTGTCCTCTCTGTGGCCTCTCAGCCTCCGGATCTCTGCAGAGGGGGGTGGGCTGGTGGACTTGGCCTGCAAGCGGTATGCTTGGCCCACACAGGAATTTTTACGTTCTTCTCTTGGAATTTGTTGCTAGTATCTAAACCACTTGCCCAACAGTCCCCGCCGCTCCCTATTGCCCTGCGCGGCCTCCAGGTTGGCTGCTTACGTGTCCTCCGTGGGGCATTTCGTCTGCGCTCCTCCATTTGCCCCCAGGCCTGTCCCCACGGGAATTGCCCTGTGGCCTCTGGCTCTGACCTTCCTGGGTGATGGGGCCAAAGAGGGGAGAGGTAGCAGGCTGGTCGTTCACAGTTCCAGAATGATGGAAGCAGAGGGCCCTGGGGGAGGGGAGAAGGTGCTCCATGGGCTCAGAACTAGGGGTGGGGATGGTGTCTGCATGCCAGGCTCTCAGTCACCGCCTGTCTCAGGGGCAGAGTTGAGACCACAGAGCTGTAGGAAGGTGTACGTGGGCTCTAGGGGGGTAGGGGCTGTACAGGGGAGGCCCTGGGCAGCTCCCTGCAGGATCCTAGGCTGGTGCCAGGCCTGTCCCGCCAGGTCAAGAAGAGATTGTGGTTTGCACGTGGCCCCCTGAGTCTTGATACCTCCAGGAAGAGGCTCCTGATTATAGCACCCCTGGTCTTAGGGTTTAAAGATCTTGGACATCCAGTCTGCTTTTAATCAGGGTACAGATAAGAAGAAATGGCCTCTCCCAGCCCAGGGTGCATGTTCCCCACTGGTGTGTCTTGTACTTTACTCTTCCAGGTGGGTAGGGCTGGGTGGGTGGGGCTGCTGGCTGGTGTCGACCCAGGATGGCCTTTCCCCTGCTTGACAGGGTTGTGGGCAATTGCCTGGTGGTAGCAGCCCCAGAAGGAAGAATGGTCAGTTGAGCTATGCATGTGTTCAGTGTTTTCTGCTGTGACTTCAGGGAGCACATGGGCTTTTGTGACCTCCACCCCCACTTGTGTTGTGCTTTCCCGCTGACCTTCCTTCCTTCCAAAGTCCACCTGGCCTGGGGACTTCCCTGGTGGTCCAGTGGCTGAGACTGTGCTCCCAATGCAGGGGACCTAGGTTCAATCCCTGGTCAGGGAACTAGATCCCACATGCCGCAACTAAGATTCCACATGCTGTAGCTAAGACCTCAGTCTGTCAGTTCAGTCGCTAAGTATGTCCAACTCTTTGCGACCCTGTGGACTGCAGCATGCCAGGCCTCCCTGTCCATCACCAACTCCCGGAGTCCACCCAAACTCATGTCCATTGAGTCGGTTATGCCATCCAACCATCTCATCCTCTGTTGTCCCCTTCTCCTCCTGCTTTCAATCTTTCCCAGCATCAGGGTCTTTTCCAATGAGTCAGTTCTTCGCACCCAGTGGCCAAAGTATTGGAGTTTCAGCTTCAGCATCAGTCCTTCCAATCCATCAGTGGTTGGATCTCCATCCTTTATGATGGACTGGAAATCTCCTTCTCCAACACCACAGTTCAAAAGCATCAATTCTTGGGTGCTCAGCTTTCTTTTTGTTTGTTTTATTTATTTATTTTTGAGAACATATCATTGGCTTGTGTTATATAGAATGCAGCCTTGGGAAAGACACTTGTGGATAAGGAAGCACCCAACCAAGGAGATGCCTACAACTTCATCTACTTTGACCTTTTTTGCTAATTTTTAGACATTTTTTAAAATTTAAATTTATTTATTTTAATTGGAGGCTAATTACTTTACAATATTGTATTGGTTTTGCCATACATCAACATGAATCCTCTACGGGTGTACACATGCTCCCCATCCAGCTTTCTTTATAGTCCAACTCTCACATCCATCAGATCAGATCAGATCAGTCACTCAGTTGTGTCCGACTCTTTGCGACCCCATGAATCGCAGCATGCCAGGCCTCCCTGTCCATCACCAGCTCCTGGAGTTCACTGAGACTCATGTCCATCAAGTCAGTGATGCCATCCAGCCATCTCATCCTCTGTCGTCCCCTTCTCCTCCTGCCCCCAATCCCTCCCAGCATCAGAGTCTTTTCCAATGAGTCAACTCTTCGTATGAGGTGGCCAAAGTACTGGAGTTTCAGCTTTAGCCTCATTCCTTCCAAAGAAATCCCAGGGCTGATCTCCTTCAGAATGGACTGGTTGGATCTCCATACAAGGTGCAAATAATGAATGTTAAGATAAATAAAATTAAGTCAGTTTAACCCCAAAAATACAAATCATTTCCTGGACCTATGGGAAATGCGCTGGGCGTTTCTTGGGCAGCCTGCCTTGGAGGGGGGGGGTGCCTTGCAATGTGGTTGGAGCCGGAGACACCAGTGTCTGCTCTCACCCATCCAGAGAGTGTTCAGCTTGGGGTCTGGGGAGCTGGGTGGAGAGGCGGTGGGTCTGCAGAGCAGGGCCCCCTCCAGAGAAGTTGCTGAGGGCAGAGGAGGTCCTGGAGGAGAAGTGAAAATGCCCCCTTTCCTTTTACCCCCCTCTTTGTGGATGGCAGTAGGGCGGCCACACACCAGCCCGGCACTGCCGACCTTTTGTTGTGGTGGTGTCCCTGCGACCACAGGAGCTGCGTGCAAGAAGATGCCGTAGCCGCCGATGGGGTTGGGCACAGATCAGTGGTAGCCCAGGGAATGTACTGCAGAGCTTGGGGAACATCTTTTGGGGCTCAGTTCAGAGAAGAGTTGAGCAAGAAATAGGTCACAGTTACCAGGCATAGTTGCCGAACTTCTTATTTTCTGGCAGGACCAAGAAATGAGGCTTTCCACTAATTGCATTTCTTAGGTAGTTGCTTGGAGCTTTGTCTTCCCTTTGTCTTCCAAAAAGTGGTTTTACAGGTTTAATCATATATCCCACCCCTCTTTTCCTTTTAAAAAGAGAATGTATGGGATGCAGTTTAATTCTTTTTCTTATGTTTGTTGTTTTGTATTGTTTAGTCACTAAGTTCTGTCTGACTCTTTGCTATCCCGTGGACTGTGGACTGCCAGGCTCCTCTGTTCATGGAATTTTCCATGGAGGGGGTGGCTATTTCCTTCTCCAGGGGATCTTCCCAACCCAGGGATCATTATTGTACAATTAGAAACAACCAGATGTTCAGTGATAGGGAGTTGGTGAAGTAAATGATGCTTTATTGGTCTTTAAATGACAGTGACTTAGAAGAACAGGTAATGCCATCAGAAAGCATTCATTACAGCGTGCTTCATTAAAAAGTAAGATCCAAACCTGCTTATGTAGTATGATCCCAGTTTTGGGAAAATAGATCTAAAAATTGGAGGGATGTATACCAAAATAGAATCAGTTACCTCTGAAATCAAGGATGAATTTTCTGATGTGAATAAGTAACTTGGAACTTAAACATCTCTTACAACGAGCGGATATTAGTTTCATCAGGAATTTGCGTTACTTTACAGCCACACCTGGTAACTTTCTAGCCTGTCTGCTTTTTTTCTGTCTTCATGGTGGAACACTCTAGAATCTGAGCTTTTGGCAAGCAGAGGCTCCGCATCCCATTTGAGCTTCATGGGGTGCCAAGTGGCATTACTGTCTTGGACTTTCAGACCACACCCTTCTGGAAGTTGTTCGTGTGTGTGTGTGTGTGGCCTCGCCACCTCTAGTTGCTGTTCTTGAGTCCCAGACCTGGCTCCCTTGCGTGAAGGGACGGAGCCCAGAGGTGGCTGCAAAGTTCAGGGGCGTGTGTGTGTGTGTGTGTGTGTGGTTCCATTCTGAGGCTAGACAGAAGCCTGAGCTGGGCTTTCACCTGCAGCTGCCATTTCGTTCCGACATTGAGACCCAGCCTTTATGTTTCTTGAAATACCTTAAAGAATCCTTACTAAGTTTTGAATTGTTAAGAGTCAATATGAGTTTGACCCCCAGCCATGTCTGAAATAAAGGCAGACACCCCCTCCCCGCCCACGCAGGCAGGTGGGGTCTGACCTCTGGGGTAAAGAAGCGCTCTGCATTTGTTTCCCTGTCATTCTTGCCCCGCTGACCATGCAGGGGACACAGAGGTGGCGTTGTTTTGGGGCCAGGGGCTTGGCAGGGAGGTGTGCTGAGGTCAGGGCTGGCTTTGCGGCCCCCAGGGATTGGGACTGACTCAGCGGGACTCTGTCCCAGAGTAGTCCCAGAGTAGGGAGCCACCCGGGAGCCAGGACCCGACCTCAGGGCCAGCCTTGTCCAAGAACAGCCCTGACAAGTGGGGTCACTTCCCGAGAAAAGGAGCGTGATTGGGTGGAGGAGGGTGGGGAGAGCGTCGAGTCATCACTGGCCCGAGGGTTTTCCCACTCCCCAGCCATCCTCGCTGTGGTCTGGGCCTTGCCCCTGGCAGGTACAGCCTTGTTTCCCTTTGTGGCCGCCTTGCTCCAGTAGCTGCCCATCTCTCCCAGCTCCCCTGGCTCTCCTCCGGGGAGATTTTTCTCAGCATGTCCCTGTTCTGAGCTGTCCTCCCCCTGCCCCTTGGTGCTGAGATGAGTGGGAGAGAAGGCAGCTCATGTTTTTGGTCGTGATCCCGGACCAGAGAGAATAGGGTCAGTGTTCTCAGGCGTTGGGTCTGAATATGGGGGTGTTGGCAGGGGTGGGGGGTAGTACAGAGCTGGACAGGGAGCCCTCCACTGCAGAGTTGAGGCTGAACCTGAGGGGTCACACCGCTCCCTCTCCAGGTGGTGGGGGCTCAGTGACCTGTTGGGGAGGAGGGGGCCAGTGGCGAATGGAACAAGTTTGGAGGGTCAGATGGGCCTTGCAATGCCCCCCAACCCTGCTCCCACCCTGCCGAGCAGCATCTCCAAGGAAGTCATGTTTATTAATTGTTGGCAATGTCAGAAGAGCATGTAATCAGCTGCTTAAAGAGGAACCTGAGCTCCATTTCTGTTCTCTCTGTGCCTTTGAGTTTATCTTAAATCTCAGCGAGACGGTTGCAGCTTTTCTTACTGTGGCCTTGATCACGCGCCCTTTGACCCAGCAGTCCTCTGCACCCCACCGGTGTCCTGGGGCAGGGCTTCCAGCAGGATAGGGACAGTGTCCGTCTTGTGACCTGTTGGCTGCCTGCGGCCTGCCAGGTTGCTGATGGTGAGCTCCTTGGGGAGGGGGCAGATCACACTGATTTCATGATCGAGGCTTGGGGAAGGGGTGGCCTCCGTGAACACCCCCTGCCACCCATCTCCATTCTCTCTTAGGAGGGTCCCTGGGACCCAGAGAACCATGAACAAGTCATCAGATGCTCAGGTCAAGGCTGGGAAGGGACAGACACCTGGCACCAAAGGCCTGTTCCCCCCAGATTTTGTCTGGGACACCTAGGCCCACGGTTCAATGCCATGGGCCCCTGACCCGTAGGGACCCCTGGCTGGGCCATGCTCTGGATCCTGGCGTTGAGGTCCCAGGCTGACCTGGGTGAACCCTGGCTCTGCTGTCTTCTAGTACCAAGGAGGGCGAGACGGGTGTGGTGGAGTGCTGGGGGCGCCAGTTACCGCTCAGCCAGCGATTATCGCTGTCCTGGGTGGCCTCGGTGGTGCCTAGTAGACTACTGCTTCCCACTCCTGGTGTCAAGGTCAACTGTGCCGGTTTCTGCTTCATCCCCTTTTCTGACACCCTGCTCTGCAAACCCTCTGTCCGAGGCAGCACCGCCTCAGCCAGCCACTGACCTCCCATTCCCCCTGGACTCAAGCTGCAGGCTTTCTGTAGCCCTGTGGTCTGCACTGCTGGTTTGGGACTCCTTGGTACACGTGTGCAGGTATGCACCCCCAGGTCTGCCTTCATGGCTCAGCTCACCAGCCACCTCCTCCGAGTGGACTTCCTGAGCACCCCCTTGAATGACCGCATCTTCCTTGGCGTCCCTGCCACACTCTTGGTCAGTCTGGAAGAGCTGCTGTTCTCGTCCTCCTCACGGCCCCCTGGCAACTGTGTCTGCCCCCAAGGGCCCTCCCCGCTGCCCTGGTGTGGGCTCCGGGGCACACACGCCGAGTGCCCGGTTCCTGTGTGTTGATTGAATGATGGTGAAGTGGCCTGAGCAGGTCCCAGGGATCAGTGAGCGGATGAGACAGGGGGTGATGCTTAGAGGCGAGCAGGGCGAGCAGAGGCGAGCAGGGCATTGTCCTGGGAGACCTAAGGCCCAGGGGAGACGGGCATGTGCTCTCCCTGGACCGGCCTGTAGGCCACAGGCCCTTAGAGAACCAGCCCCTCAGCACTGCCCAGGCTGGGTTGGGGAGGGAAAGGCCGGCGGAGGAGCTGCTGGGCCTGAGGGGTGAGGGGTTTGCAGGAGGGCGGGGATGTCCAGGCAGAAGTGTGAGGACCCCGTGGTGAGGGCCTGCTGCGCCTGTGTTGGAGCCGTTCAGCCTCCTCTGCTGCAGGTGTGACTTGTCCTCTATCCTGGGTAAGCCCACTCCTAATGGCTGTCGCCTCACTTTCTGACTTGACCTTGCTGAGCAGGTGAGCTTGCATCCATTCAGGCAGCACGGACATTCGCCAAGTCCCCCCCGCTCCCCCCCACACACAGATGACCAGGACACACCCGCTTTCTGAGGGGAAGCAGAGTAGACAGATCCTCCCCACCCAGGACAGTCGGAGCTGTGGCAGAGCCCACCTTTCCAGAGTCCATTCCTGGCGGAAGGTTCTGGAAATGCACACAGATAAATGAGCAGAGGCACAGCCAGGCAGAGGGACCAGAGTCACCTTCTGAGGACGCTTGTTGGCTCCCCAGAGGGAAGGAGTTTTCTGGGTCAGGATCAAGGAACTCAGGAGTCTCCTTGCCTTCCAGGACATCCCGCTGCTTCGCCTGTGGGGTATTCTAGAGTCTCCCCCTCCTGCAGCGAGGGAGGGGTGGTTGCCATAGGAACTGCTGGATCTCCCTCCTGCATCAGTCAGCCTCTAGAGCAGGATGCTGAGGGAAGACACTGCGATGAGGTGTTGGATCAGAGGCTTGGAGGGATCCGTGGGCAGAATATTAGATCATTTTGGGGGGCTCACACCTTGTTTGGGGGCCTGAGACCCTGACGTCAGAGCCCACTCTTTTCTCCCCACTTCTGGCTTTGGAGAAAGTCTGGGGCCAGCACCCCCTAACCCCTTGCTTGACAGGAATCTGTCATTTGTGCACATCCCCACCCATCCTCATTCCCTGGCCACTAGGTCATGGCACAGTCCTGCTTCCTCCCTCCCTGCTCCATCACTGTCAGAGTTATGCACTGTTGTCTTTACCCCCATGCTGCCCAGGAGCCCTCCTCTGCTCTGGTCTTACCCTGCTACACACACACACACACACACACACACACACACACACACACTGTGCCCTGGTCTTACCCTGCTACACACACACACACACACACACACTGTGCCCTGGTCTTACCCTGCTACACACACACACACACACACACACACACACACACACACACTGTGCCCTGGTCTTACCCTGCTCTACACGGACACATACATACACACACACACACGTTCCCTCACATTACAAACCCTCCCTGGCTCATGAGTCCGTTGAACTGCAAGGAGATCAAACCAGTCAATCCTAAAGGAAATCAACCCTGACTGCTCATCAGAAGGACTGATGCTGAAGCTGAAGCTTCAGTACTTTGGCCACCTGATGAGAAGAGCCAACTCATTGGAAAAGACCCTGATGCTGGGAAAGATTGAAGGCAGGAGGAGAAGGGGATGAGATGGCAGAGGATGAGATGCTTGGATGACATCACTGACTCAATGGACACGAGTTCGAGCAAACTCGGGGAGATAGTGAAGGACAGGGAAGCCTGGTGTGCCGCAGTCCATAGGGTCGCAGAGTTGGATACCACTTAGCGACTGAACAACTGGCTCCTGAGGCCCCTGGGGATCTGTGTGACCTCTTTCCAGCTTTTCCTCTGTCCCCAGGCTCTCTGACCTGGGCCCCTTCACACACACTGACCCAGGGCCCCCTGCTCAGGATGGCTTCTGATGTGGCCTCTGCCCTGACAAAGCTCACTCTCTTTCGGTTACACCTCCCCACCCCCACCTCTCCTGATCTGATCCCTTGCACAGTCCTGCACTCCTGCCCTGTCTACCCCTGTTGTCACTGGGTCCTGATTCCTGGTTCATTTTCTCTCTGCTCTCGGCTTTGGTCCTTATGCTGGGACCCAGCAATGGACCAGGCCCAGAGGAGATGCTGGGAGATGTTTGATGGGCACAGTGGCCCCTGTGTGCTTGTGTGAGTCATATGAGACTCTTTGTGACCCCGTGGACTGTAGCCTGCCAGACTCCTCTCTCCATGCGATTTCCCAGGGAAGAATAGTGGAAGAAGAGTGGGTTAACATTTCCTCCTCCAGGGATCTTCCCAACCTAGGGATCAAACCCACGTCTCCTGTGTTGGCAGGTGGGTTCTTTACCTCTGTGCCACCTGGGAAGCCCAGGCTTCTATGTGGAACATTTATAAAGGCTCCTGCTAAGATGAGCAAAAGGAACTGTGCATTAGGTTTGGCAACCCCGTGAGTAGATACAAGGCTGTTCCTTCCAGTTCCTCTGAGGTGCAACTGTGCTAACACAGTCTGAGCTTGATAGCACCTCCTCCTGGACCTTCCTGAACCTGGTCACCACACCCCCAAGTTCCGTGTGGGGGACCCTTGGGTTCCCCCCCTCACCTCTAGGACCGCAGGAATCCTAGAGTCGACTTAGTCACCGACCTCTGAGCAGAAGTTGTGATAGTACGTTTGCATTTGCTGATTTAATCTGTAAACCCCGGGGAAAAACCCACCGGGGATTTCATTCCTCCGCCCCGCCTCAGAGAGCAGCACCTTTCTGTGCTGGCGGGCGTTCCCACCTCCCCGCTTTCTCTCTGAGTCCCTGGGTGTCTCTGCGTCAAGGCCTCCTGAGCACCTCTGAGCAGCTGGTGACCACACTGAGATGGAACCGCCAGGCCCTTTGTGGAAGGCCCAGGTCCAGGCCCACCCCCGCACAGGAGGGCTGGCTTCGCAGGCTGGTGAGCTGCCGTGTCACCCACCACTGTCACTCATTGACCCGAGCTTAAAAACAGTGCTCAGAGCCATCGAGGAAGTGCATTGCAGTCTCCCCATCAAGGTCACCATGTGCCCCTCGGGACACTGCTCATCACAAGCGCATCAAGCTGCCCCTCACGCGTGGCCCTTGGGGACTTCCTTCCATCGCACAGAGGGGGCGGGTGGACATGTTGGTTAGGATGTCCCGTGGTGGTTTGGTCAAGTTTCTACATTTCTGTGACCTGGCATTATTCTCAGAGCTCTCCAAGCCAGTTCAGGAAGGGTTCCAGCGCCAGCGTCTCCCTTTGTCCCTCACCAGTGCACACGAGTGTTTTATGTATACATGTATGTATGTATGTAGTTGCGCCTGGTCTTTGTTGCCGCATGCGGGGTCTACTTCCCTGACCAGGGACTGAACCCTGGGTTTCTGCCTTGGGAGCGCAGTATCTTAGCCACCAGACCAGCAGGGAAGTTACCACATAAGCATTTAAAAATACCTGAGCCCTGCGCCAAAGACGCCAGTTTGACTTGACACAACCCAGCTCCTTTTCAAGCAATTTGGAATACTGAACTTTTCTTTTTCATGGGATGTGTTTAATTTTTTAAAAAACTCCTTCATTAATATTATATCAAATACCAGTTTGAAAACTGCCTCAAGGAATAGGAATGCTCTCTGGGCTGGAAATAAATGACTGTAGAAAGGGAACTGCTTCAGGGCTTGAAATATAATCTTTGCAGGCTTTGTAGAAGTTTGACTCAAAGTTTTCCTTCCTTATTGTTAAGAAGGATGCACAAAGAAGATGTATTTTTGGCTTGGAGAATTCTTAGCCACTTGTGACTCGGCTTCCAGTTGTCATTCCTCCAGGAGGAATGTGGAGATAAAAGCAACATTGAGATGTGTTTTCCGTTGTCAGCAGGGAAAAAACCTTCCAGGGCAGGGAGCCAGGGCTGTGCAGGGAGGGAGGGAGCCTGGCTTGGGGATCCCAGCTGGGATGGGCAGCCAGTCTCATTCCACCAGCTCTAGATGCCCACCTTGGGGTTTCATATTAAAGACGGGGCCCTGGAGCTTCCCTGGTGGTCCAGTGGTTAAGATTTCGCCTTCCAATGCAGGAGGTGTGGGTTCAATCCTTGGTCTGGGAGTTAAGATCCCACATGCCTCCTGGCCAAAAAAACAGAACTGAAAACAGAAGCAGCATTGTAACAAATTCAATAAAGACTTAAAAAATAGTCCACATTAAAAAAAAACACAAAAATATTTAAAATGATACAAATGAACTTATTTACAAAATGGAAAGAAACTCACAGAATGAACTCGTGGTTGCTGGTGGGGAAGGATGGGAGGAAGGGACAGTCAGGGAGCTTGGGGTGGATGTACACACTGCTGTATTTAAAATGGATAACAAGGTCCTATTGTATAGCACGTGAACTTTGCTTACTGTCATGCAGCAGCCTGGATGGGAGGGGACTTTGGGGGACAATGGATACATGTATATATACGGCTGAGTCCCTTTGCTGATAACCTGAAACTCTTACAACACTGTTTGTTAATGGGCCATACCCCAATACAAAGTAAAAAGTTAAAAAAAAAAAAAAAAACTTAGAAAAATAAAGACAGGGCCGCCAGGTTACAGACAAGGAAGTGATGGCCCGTGTCACCTGGCCAGTCAGCGCCAGGTTCCTGAGCTGCCCTCTTCAGAGCATCCTGGTTTTGGAAGTTCTTTCTTAAGCCAGCTATTCAGTGAGACCATAGAAATGACAACTGGGCATATTAAGTGCTTACAACATGTATGAGGCGGGGCACTGACACCTCATACGTATTAACGTCCAGAGTGGTATCTTCAGAGAGATCTGAGACCTGACTCCCTGCCCAGCGCCCTCCAGGGGCTTCCCCTCCCCCAGGGGACATCTTCCCAACTCCTTCCCGCCCTTGGAGGCTCTGCACAACCTGCCCCATGTCCTTGTCACCCTTTCCCGGGACCCACTGAACGCAGCCTGTGCTGGGGGGCCCCCCCTCGGCTTTCCCCATTCCTTCTTGGTCGGGTCTCGGCTCAGATGGTGCATCCTCAGGCCTCACATGAGTTCCTTGGCTGCCAAAATGAATTCAGGACTGTGCGGCTTACACAACAAATGTATTGTCTCCCAGCTCTGGAGACTGGAAATCGAGACCAGAGTGTCGGCGGGGTTGGTTCCTTCTGAGGCTGTGAGCAAGGGTCTGCCGCAGGCCCCTCTCCTCACTTCCGTGTGGCTGGTGATTTTCAGCGTCCTACGCTGGTAGGTGCAGCACCGTGACCTCCACCTTCATCTTCACGTGACTTTCTCCCTCGTGTGTCAGCACCCAGATTTCTCCTTTTTATAATGATGCCAGTCATGTGGGGTTAGGGGCCCACCTTACTCTTGTATGATGTCCACTTAACGAGTTACATCTGCAGTGACCCCGTTCCCAAATAAGGTCACGTTCTACAGTACTGAGGGTCAGGACTTCCGTGTGACCTATTTGTGAAAATGAAAGTCACTCAGTTGTGTCTGATCTTTGCTACTCCATGGACTATACAGTCCATGGAATTCTCCAGGCCAGGATACTGGAGTGGGAAGTCTTTCCCTTCTCCAGGGAATCTTCCCAACCCAGGGACCGAACCCAGGTCTCCTGCATTGCAGGCAGATTCTTTACCAGCTGAGCCACAAGGGAAGCCCTGTAAGCTATCTGGGGGGACAAAATTCAACTCATGATGGGTTTTCTCTGCTGAGTGCCCCGGCCGCCACCCCCCACCACCCACATCATGCTCTCTACACTGATTTTATTCATGTTGTGATGCTTTATTTGTTTATTGTCTGTCTTCCCCCATGAGAATCTGAGGTCCTGAGACAGGGACCTTGGCCATCTTGTCCACTGCTGTCTCTTCAGCGCCTGAGCAAAGCCAGGCACAGAGTGTCCACTCACAGGAACTGCTGAGTGAGTGGATGAGTGCTCGGCTGGATGCAGGGGTGGGTGGGTGAGAGGAGGAGTGGGTGGCTGAAAACACAGCCTACAAAGCAGGTACTCTTGTCATCCCCACTCACCAGCCCCGCATGCTGAGATATCGAGAAAACAAGACCAGAATAAAGAGCAGTCTTTTGTGTCGGGTTCGTGAAGCAGTGGTGGTTTCTCTTCTATTTAAATCTTAAAAGAGCAGAAGCACAGATCGGTGTTACCACCTTCTAGATGTGTTGAGGGTTTGTCAGATGAGACACACCTCAGCCCATTTGCTTCTGCACCTCCTGCAGTCCTGTTATGCTCCCTGCAGACGCTCACCCCTGTGGCCCGCGGGGTGCCGTGCTCTCACACCTCCTTCACCTCGTTGGCCTCGCATATTGCGTGCAGGATGTGCACCACGCTTTGGGTATCAACTTCAAGTTTACCATCTAGAAGGGAAGTTGGGGTCCAGGTCAGTTCACGCTTGATCTAAAACTCTCGGTAGGAAGTGCAGGGAGGAAGCTGAGAGCCAACGTGTGTATAGGGTGGGTGGGGAAGGGTCTGGAAGAGGGGCGGTGGCATTTGAATTCAGCTGGCTGGAAGCTCAGATGGAGCACCTCGCTTCGTCTCAGCCCAGGCTTTAGCTTTGGGAAGGTCAAGGGAAGTAAATGGGAGCCTCTGTGGGGGACTGTTGTCCCTGTATCTCTTTTCCTCATTTACCCTCTTGGATTGTTGAGGGTCAATGTCTGGTGACTAGCTTCCCCGTGGTGCTGGTGTTAACCCACCTGCCAGTACAGGAGACACAAGAGACACAGGTTCCATCCCTGGGAAGATATCCTGGAGAAGGGAATGGCTTCCCACTCCAGTATTCTTGCCTGGAGAATCCCATGGACAGAGAAGCCTGGTGGGCTAGAGTCCAGGGGGTCGCAAAGAGTCGGACACGACTGAAGTGTCTTAGCAGGCACATGTCTGATGACTCTAATACTATATTCTACTTGGCTGTAGACAGACACCCTGAGGCGGGGACCCTCGGGATGCTCATGGTCTGCTGGTGGGGGAGGGGCATGCAGGACTCAAGCCTGGGAAGCCATTGCGGGTGGCTGAGGGGCGGCTCCTCCTCTGCGCTCTTGTGTTGTGGGTGGAGACCGGCCTCTTGAGATCCCCCTGCTAGCCTGGCTGAGCACACAGCTGCGGTAAGCCCTCGGGCCTCCTGGGCTCCCTGTGGAGGCCGGGCCTCCCCTCTGGAGTGTGCATGTCCTAGCACTATGAACTGCGTCACCCTGCTTGTCCCCTGGGCTTGTGACCTTGTCTGCTCTGTGGCCCCAAGGCACCCTTGACTTTTTTACCCTCCCCTGCAGGGTGTCTGCAGCGTGTTCCTGAGGCCACTTGGGACTTCAGCGGGGACTTTGGGGCTTCTAGTGAGCCCTGTGGAACACGGCCTCCCTGAATCCAATGTAGGCATAATACACTTGGGGCCCTTGGGGGTCCCAGCCCCTGCCATGGGGGACAGAGGCTAAAAACAGAACAAAGGTGGTGGCTGTGGGGAAAGGAGCACGTAAGTTTGGGGTGAGAAGTCCCTTGGGCCTGCCCCCCACTGACAGTGCCCTTGGGCAGCTCACCTTGCCCCCCACTGTCTCCATTTTCTCCCTGCAGATTGGGGATGACATTGACTTGGAGGGGTGGATATTTAAGTGCTCAATAAACCTCGTGTGAATGGGTGGGTAGGTGGATGGGTGGATGGTCTGAGTCTAGCCTCCGGGAAGAATTCTGGCACAGGCTAGCTGGGCTCTGGAACAGGACGCAGTCCCCGACCTCAGCGAGGGTGCTGTGGCCAAGAACTCTCTTTCTGCAACTCACCAGGCAAGTAAGTGTCCTGCCTGGTACCCAGGAAAGAGCAACCTGAGCCTGAAGGGCAGTTACCTATTGGTGTCAGAGGAAGAGGGTCCAGCCAGACCTGAGACTGATGGGGGTCTGTAGGCTCTGAGAGCAGAGAAGACTCCAGGAAGGGAGGGCTGACAGCGCTCCTCGGGACCATGACTGCCCGAGGGCCTGTGGTGGGCCTGGCATGGTGCCAAGGCTGTACCAATACCCTCGTCAAGTGCTGGAGGCAGTGACTTTTCTGGCTCTCTGAAACAAAGTTGACTTGCAAATTCCCAGAACTTTGGAGCTGCACACAAGGGACTTTTATCTTCAGGCTGTTGACTTGAGCGCACCCCTCATCTTCTCGGGGAGAAAGGTTATCCACGCTCTGCCTTAACCAGATGGTGGTTTATTATGTTCATTATTGGAAACCAGCTACTGAGAATTTGGGGCATTGGGTCAGGGAGTTCTGGGGCAGAGGCCGCGGGGGCGACCCGTACTGTGCTTGGCCCGGCCTGCGGTCTTTGGGGATCAGCCCCATGTGACGTCTAGCTCCTGACCCCTCTGAGGCCACTTGGCACTCCTTCGGGAGGGAGTCACTTTTGCCAGGGAAAGACTGCTTGCCCGTCGAGTTTTGGATCCAGTCCCACCAAGAAGCGCAAGACCCGGGCAGCATCCTCCGAGGCCGCGTGCCTTTTTGCAGCCTGTCCCCAAGGCACCAGCTCCGACTTGCCTTTCAGGAGAGCGCTGCTCCTGCCTGCTAGGGCCTTTAAGTGTTGGAGATGGCAGTTCTGTTCCATCTCAGACTTTGGAGAATCCAGAGAATAAATTGGGTCTTCTGCCCACTTGCTTTTCATTGGGGCCATTGAGTCAGGACCTCAGTTGAGACAAAAAACTTTTCATCTAGTGACTTCCATCTGAAAACATGCCATCCACATGGCGTGAACTGAGGGAGAAAAGGAACAGAAGGAAAGCCCCAGGGGCCCGGGACACCCTTTGGCTTAGCGGCCAATTGACTTCGGCAGGAGAGAGACCAGGTTCCCGTGCAGCTATGACGGGATGACCCTGGACAGTGACTTAACCTGTCTTGTGACCTGGTGTCCTCATGTGCACCTGCTGGGGTCACTGCTTGTTAGCTGGTGCGTGGCCCAAAGTCAGAACTCTTACCATCATTAACAGGGATGGTCCATTTTAATGTGGCAGCACATGCGTTGAGAAGCCTAATAGGAGCCAAGACAAGTGACCTAGCTTTGCAGAATACAGATTCTGGTGTATCTTGTAAACAGTGCACGTGTGTTGCATGCTAAGTCGCTTCAGTCATGTCTGACTCTCTGCGGCCCCATGGACGGCAGCCCGCCAGGCTCCTCTGTCCATGGGATTCTCCAGGCAAGAATACTGGAGTGGGTTGCCATGTCCTCCTCCAGGAGATCTTCTCGACCCAGGGATCGAACCCAGGTCTTCCACATTGCAGGCAGAGTTTTTACCACTTGAGCCACCAGGGAAGCGCCTTGTTAACAGAACTCAGGCGAGATTTCACTGGGCAGTAATAATGTAAAGAGTAAAAATAGAGAAACGGAATAGCTGAGCTTTTTGAGTGCACAGTTGTAGGAAAAACACACCTCCTGGGATTCACCTTTACTCTCACACTTCTACACACTTGCCATGTGTGATGGCAGTTGGCTGGGGGCTTTTCCCATACCACATAAGCCCGTAACACCAGGCCGGGAGTCCTACAGTTTAACACAGTTTTGACACTGACCACCTGGAGATGAACATCAGTTCTACAGGTTAAGGACTCAGTCCCACGAGGTCCTCCCCGTCCCTGCTCCATTAGATGCCAGTTGCAAGTTTAGATTGATATCTGTGTGCATGAGCCATCAGCTGTAAATCACAGGTTCCCACAGTCCCCTCCTCTAGTTTTGATTAATTTGATGCATTGGCTTCTGGAACTTGGGAAAACCGTTTACTTAGTATTTACCAGCTTATTATAAAGGACTATGGGAAAGGGTACAGTTGAACATCCAGGTGGAACAGGTGTATCGGGCAAGAGATGTGGGGAAGGGCTTCTGCACCCTCTGGGCAACCGTTTCTCCCAGCTCCTCCTTGTGCTCACCAGCCAGGATGCTCCCTGAACCTGTCCTTGTGGGATTTCCTATGAAGGCTTCATCACAAAGGCATGATCTGTCACTAACTCATTTTCCAGCACCCTCCCCACTCAAGGATAGGGAGTGGGGCTGAAAGTTCCAAGCTTCTAGTCATGCCTTGATTTTTCTGGTGACCCACCCCTATCCAGCCCACAAAGCATTGCCTCATTCAAATAAAAGACATCCCTGTCACCCAGGAAGATCCCATTTGAGGATAAGCCCGTGTGGTCACCCTACTTCGGAACCTGCGTTTTCAGGCTAGCAGCCATAGTCTGGCATGAGTGCACGGCTCCAGCACCCGTGCTCTGTGTCAGGCTCTGTCCTGAGTAATTATACACATTAACTCAGTTCTCACAGCAGCCTGAGGTGGGGACCCGTGAGAGAGACACAGAGCCTAAATAACATGCCAGGCCTCACACAGCTTCACAGCCACTCCTAGAGGACCCGGCCACCGAGCATGGTTGTGGAATAGTAACCACACCTGCCTGACGTCCTCACCAGCTTCACCTGCAGCCTTTGTGGTAGAGAGGGCCATTGCAGCCTGTCTGGCTGTTCAGAAAAGCGTAGGTTTTTCTCAGCAGCCCAGGTCTCTGCTAGCATACCTTGCATGTTGCAGCCAGAGAGGATGAGTGGCCCCCAGCATGGGGTGGGGGATGGGAGCCAGTTTTTCCGAGTCCCCGGCTTTCCGATGCACATGTTTCTTTCACATCTAGCTGGTTGTTGATCACATCAGGGAAGCGCGTGTGGGAGTTTGGGAGCAAAGGAAGAGCTGAAAGTACAGCCCAGAGAACCCTCTTCCAGAAAGCTGGAACCCTCTGCCTCTCATCTCATCTTGGCATCCCTCTACCCCCACCCTTCCACCATCCATGATCTCTCCTGTGGGGACTGCCTTCGGGTAGGCTCACAGACAGCCCCAAACTCTTAGTGGGTTAATGCACTCAAGATTTGCTCATTGATTATACCACAGCTGAATCCTGGTCCCCTAGGCATTGGAATCTTCCACAGGCTCCTCTGCTTCCAGCCCACAGATGAAGCATGAGAAGGCGGGGCGGTGATGGGCCACCCCCCGCAAGGTGCCAGTCAGCGGTCAGTGCTGTGGGAGAAGCTCTTTCTGCAGATGTGGTAGCTTAGGGCACCTGAGGCGTTTGGAACTGATAGATAAAGGAGAGGGTTTAATGCAGATGGTGCATCCTGCATCTTTGCAGCTGCCCCTCTACTTGGATTAAACCTTCCTTCCCCTGCCCATTTCTGGAGGTCCCATTCTTCCCTCTCCCTTCTGTGGCTTGGTCTGGACACCTCCTCCTCTGGGAGGCCATTTCAGCCCCCTTCACAGAAAAGAGTCACCCTGCTCCGTGGAAGGTCCCTTCTGGGTCTGCGTTGTTCACTCTGTTCTTTGAAGCTGCCAGTGCGCTTAGCAGATGTCTGCTGAGCTCTTAGGCTTCCTAGGTGGCACACTGGTAAAGAATCCACCTGCCAGCACAGGAGACCCGGGCTCAATCCCCGGGTCAGGAAGGTCCCCTGAAGGAGGAAATGGCAACCCACTCCATTATTCTTGCCTGGGAAATCCCATGGACAGAGGAGCCTGGCAGGCTACAGTCCATGCAGTCTCAAAGACTTGGACATAACTTTAGTGACTGAACAACAGCAACAGCCTAGTTCTTGCTTGGGGCCTGGTTCTAGGTCCTGGAGAGGCCAGGTTGCAGCCCTGGTCGTTGGGGAATCTCAGGATCTTGTGGAAGAGACAAAAGGTTAAAGAAACTACTTCATGCCTGGAAGTTACGGTGCTATCTTGGAGAGATGTGCATAGCATTTCGGGGACACCGGTGAGATGAAGGAGCCATTAAGGCTTCCTGTTTGGGAAACCAGGAGTTCAGAAGTCTGGAAACAGATCGAACTTCTATCCTGGGACTTGGGAGACTAGTAAGAGCTCATGTGTGGACCAGAGGCTACAGGATGTGGGTGGGCACTCCAGGCAGAGGACTCACTGCGGCAGGGGAGCACCGCCCTGTGCAGGTCTGGGGCAGCTGGGGCTGTGTCCAGGGTGAACAGTCCCCCTGAGGCCCTGTGATGAGAGGGCAGGGGACGTCTGTGCCTAGTGCACAGGAGGGGCCCAGAAAATACTTGTCAAGTTAACGAGTGATCAAGCTGAAGCGGGAAGTTCTCTAGAGGGCTTAGGTGCCACATCTATAAATGGAATGTTCTAACTCACAGACCAGTCCTGGAAGGCACAGTTCTGACATCCTCATTTTATGAAAGGGGAAACCGAGGCACAGAGGCAGCTGAGCCAGGAGGGGTGTCCAGGTGCCCACCGTTGCATCCTGTCCTCCTCAGCCAGCTGGTGGGCGGGAGGCAAGCGCCCAGCTCCCCTTGGATCACGACGGGGTTGCTTGTTCCCAAGGTCAGAGGTGGCTGTTGGGCCTCTGGGGTCTGCAGGCCTCTGTCCCATCTCCTTCTGGGCCTCCCTCCACCCTCGCCTGCCTCAGCGCCTTCGTCACTGAAGAAACAGTGGGCCCTTGTTTTCTCCGAATCCCGAGCACTCACAGAGCACCATCCAGCGCCGGCCTCTCAGGGTGGCGTGACTTGGAAACGTGGCGCCTGCAGCCACTACAGGGGGGCCCTTCCGTCCGGACACCCCGTGACTGGCTGAGGGGGCCCAGTCGGACCCTCTCTGAGGAGGAGGACAGGTCCCCTGGGAGAGTTTCCTTTTCTGTGAGCAGAGTGTGGTCAGAAAAAGCGAATGACACACTTGAAGTGAGTTCACTTCCGCCCTGGCCCCCAGTCCCGCCCCATCTGGAAAAGGAAACTTCTGAGGTGCCTCCCCCCACCCCCCGACCCCGCTGGTCCCAGGATTCCATTCTCTGCAGCACCCCCCACCCAAGGGCCCCTCTTCTGGGACACCCTCCCTCTGTGAGGGATCCCCTCTTTTGTGACGCCCCCAGTCCCCTCCGAGGGTCCCCTCCTCTGCAGGGTCTTAGGTTCTCTCCCACGGGTGCCCGGGGCCTGCTGACCGACAGCAGTTTTGGCTCCCCTAGGATCTGAGGGTACAGCCCCGGAAGACCTTCTCCCCCTTCCCTGCTGGCTCCTTGGGGTAGACCCCCTCAGGACTGCCAAGGCTCTGGCTCCTTGGGGTAGACCCCCTCAGGGCTGCCAAGACTCCGGCTCCTTGGGGTAGATCCCCTCAGGGCTGCCAAGGCTCCTCCGGTCCTCTGAGGAAGGCTGGTACAGGAGGGCCTTTTGGAGCCATGGACAGCTCTGCTCGGGCCCCAGCGAGGATGCGGAGTGGGGACTAGCCAGGCCTGACGTGTGTCCAGAGCCGCAGCTCTCGTGAAAGGGTTTCACTGGCACAAAAACGCTTGGAAAATACACAAAGGACAGTGGCCAGCTTCCAAAACTCCACTGTTTACCTTCAGCAGAGTGGCGGGGAACGCAGGGAGCTTATTTTGCAAACAGCCCACAGTTGTCAGGTCTACAGACCTTGGGTGATGCCGGGCGAGCACGAGCCCGGGGCCTCTCCTGCCCACCTCCTTCCCCAGAGGTGTGGGGACCCTAGAGTCCTCTCAGGGGCTGGCTTCTGTCCCTTCTTGCTGCACAGGAAACATTCTCTCTGGGATGGGGTTTCTGAGGCCTGGGGCACCCTGCCCAGCCTCCCACGTGACCCAGGCTCTTCCGCCCGTAGCCGTCTCGGTCTGAAAACGTTGGCCTCTTGCTTTGGTGTCTGTCACAGTGGAGCCGCTGGTTACAGGGCAGATGGGCAGCCCTGAGAATGAGCCATTCCTTGCCCATGTTCCCACTTGCCACTGGCTGCTCCGCCTTCCTTCCAATCCTGTTTTTTTGTTTTTTTTTTTCTTCTTGGGAAGTAGCATTGGATGGAAATTAATAATGAATGTATGGACAGAACTGGAAAGATCCTTGGCATTTCCTGTTTTTATCGAAGGGGAAACTGAGGCCCTGGGATGCTGCTAGGCTTTGGCACAGGCCCCAGGACATGGGCAGCTTGGCTGCAGGCTAAGCCCATCTGTGTTGCCGTTTGTCCGGGTCCCACTGGGTCATTTCCCAACCATGAGGCCTTACCCAGTCATTTTTTCTCCTCGGCTCTTGGGGTCCTGCTCTGTGAAGGTATAGCTGTCACCTCGCTCCTGGCCCTCCTGTGAGGACAAGTACCACATCCCTTCCCCATCTAGGAGTCTTGGAAGACGGGCAGCTGCTCAGCTGGTCTGATTTTTGCTGTTTTGTTTTGTACACAGGCTAGAACATCGAGGGATCAGTGTTCTTCAGTATTTTCCTTTTGTGAAATCCATGAAATTTTTTTTTTTTTTTAATAGGGAAAATCCCTTAACATCTTTCCTGGAAGACAATAAAAAAGAGGAGTTAAGGCTATCAACAGGAAAGACCTGGTGCATTCTGAAGCTTTAATGGAAAAAGAATTTAAATCAGGAAGATGACATAGCATGGGCGGGGTCAAAGGAGCCAGCAGGAGGTGGTGAGGCGCCCCCAAAGTGGTGGGGTATCACCACCCCAGGCCCAAGGGGACGAGGGGAGGGAAGAGCCTAGAGACAGTGGTGGTCTTAGGAGAGGGGCCGCCCTGCTCAAGGGAGATGTTGGGGCCGTGAGGATGGTGGGGACAAGCACCCAGACTCCTGTCCCATCCTCTCTCCCATCTTGTGCTGGTGCCTCCAAAGGGCCAGACGTGGCCAGCAGCCAGAGGGCAAGGCACCCAGGCGGTCGTGGCTCTGGGGCACAGCGCGGGCACGGGACTCGGGCTGGGGGCTGGGTGGCCGGCCCAGCTTCAGTTCTGGCTCTGCTTTCTCCCTGTGAAATCCTTAGCAGGTTTCAGAAGTCTGTGTTTTCCACTGTCATGTGTGGAATTGCCTCTCACCGTGTGGCTGGAAAATAAAAAGAAACAATGGACATACATTTTTATCACCGAGCCTCCCTGAAGCTGTCATCATGATCTCCTCCCTAATGACTTTGAAACAAACAGCCTGGAATCCTGGAGGGAGCCCCACTGGGGGAGTGGGACGGAGGGCAGAGGTGGGGCTGGTGGCCTTCTCTGGCCCCCACTGAGGCCACTCAAGGGGTCAGCCAGGTGATCAGCTGGCACCGCCGCCTCCAAGAGCACAGGCCCTGCAGGTGGTGGCGGCCGCGTGCCAGGCGGTAGACATCTGGCGGCCAGGAAGTGCAGTGTCAGGCGGCCCCGGCTATTGGTAGGTGCTCCCGTCTTGGGGGTCTGGGATGCCGGCTGTCAGCCAGCAGCTCTGGCTCCCCGGGACCCAATCTTCCAAACCCCATGCTCTTGAAAAAATAAACATGTTCCCCAGTGGAGCGGGGTGAGCCAAACCCTGGTGTCCCTACCCGAGAGGCCCCAGGTGGTGGGGGCAGCTGCAGGGTGGCCAGTAAATGCTCTCACAGGGACTCTCGCTTAACCCGTAGGTCCTTGGTCACCCCTACTCCACCTGTGTATCTTTTGTGTCCCGGGCAGCCTGGCACTTGGGGACAGAAGCCCAGACACAGGGCCTGCCCTGGAGGAGTTCCAGGGCCTCAGCGGGTCCTGTCCCGTCCTGTCCCGCGAGTGCCGGCCCTCCTCGCGCTGCGTGCCCTGGGGACGTGCAGAGGGGATGGGATAGACGAGGCCGCGGGCTCACGGGCTCAAGTTGTTCTTTCTCTCTCTGTGTCTCCCTCTCGCAGCTGAACCTGAGCCGGCCGATCGAGGAGCAGGGCCCCCTGGACGTCATCATCCACAAGCTGACCGATGTCATCCTCGAAGCTGATCAGAACGACAGCCAGGCCCTGGAGCTGGTGCACAGGTTCCAGGTGCGTGGGGGAGGGGGTCAGGGGGGTGGCTGGGAACGGCTCTGTGCCTCTCTGAAGCCATGGAGCTGTCCTGCTGGGTTACCCGTAGACATGGCTCTGCCTCTGCCAAGACGTGGGCCTGTGGTCGGGCCCTTCCCTGCCAGGGTCTCTGTCTTTGGAGGTGAGATGGGCCCACTTGTCGCCACCCCCGTCTGCCCTCTACCTTTAGAGATATGATTTACTGATCAGGGCGCTGCCCAGTCCAGTCATGCCCTTGCCTCCTCCGTGCACACACAGCCACAGCTGCAGGCGCTCTGTTGGCATAGAGGTGGGAACCCTCTTGCCACCCTTGAAGAAAAGGACTCCCCGAGGGTGTTTGAGCTGCAACAGCCGCCCTTGGGCCCCTGAATCCTGCCCCAGTGGAGAAGACCCTCTGCGTGCTCGGGGCTTTGAACCCGCAGGCGCGTCTCTGAGCTCCGATCAAGTCTCCCTGGCTCTTCCCTCCTCCCTTCCCCCTGTTCCCCAGTGTCCTGGGCCCTGACCCCACAGTGACCTGCTCGCCGCCTTGAGTGCCGCTGCCATCGCCCCCACCGACTTGCCCTGTGTTTTCTCTGTTGTGGACAAGAGCGTGATTCATTCCTCAGGAAAGCGGCTTGGGGTCATGAAAAACAAGGTCATGTTATCAGTGAAAAATGCACTTGAGATCCAGGGCCTTCCCAGGGGGAGGGATGCTCAAACCAGCACTTTTCAGAGCATGATGACTGGAGGGGTGACATTCTGTCCTTCCTTATCAGGACAAAGGGGAATCTCATCGCCACACAGCAGCCCTCCTGCTGACAGCATTTTCTTTTGCCCTTGTGTCCCGGGTTGGTGACCTCAGCCAGCCTCACTCCCTCCTTGACTGACCGTGTCAGACTCCCGTGAGCCCCAGGGGCCTGTGTGTGGCCCCGCTGGTGTCCCCTCCCCTCCCGCACGCACCTGCAGAGGCGTGCTGTTCACAGGTGGTGCCCTGCAGTGACTTTGGCCAGCAGCCTGACATGATCCACTCCCCTACCCTTCTCCCAAAGGGCTGGGGGCCATGGAGAAAGGTGTTTGGGCTCCTCCGAAGCCTCAGTTTTCGTATTTGTACAGTGGTGTCAGTACTGTGTTGGGAGCAGTGAACAACACGATGTGTGTGAGAGTGCTTCACACAGTGCTCGGGTCCCAGTGAGTGCTTAATTGGAAGGTCAAGGCCAGGGTGAGCATATGACCTTGAGCCTTCGTCTCCTCTTCTGTGAAATGGGGTTGCTGCTTCTTAGGATGCTATGAGAAGGTTGCTGTGAGCAGTAAGCGCCTGAGTACATAGACGGGTCTGATGTTTGCTGAGTTCTTCCAGCAGCTCCACCACCATCATTACTTTCTTAGATGAAGGACCGCAGCCCCCAGCCCAGCCCATTGCCCTGGGGGGTTACAGAACGACCAGCCCTGGGGGACCTCCCATCCCCTGCTCCCTGCAAGCAGACACACAGCCACACACCAGCCCAGGGCAGGTGGTGCTGAACAGTAAAGGGGAACTGGATGCCCTGAGTTCCTGTTCTGGAGCGAAGAAGGTTAGCGAGCACATCGTGGGGGACGTGGGGACGTGCAGCTTCAAGGGTTTCAGCCACCAGCTGTGTGTCCCGGGGGGGTCTCAGCTGGTCTCAGGAGTCTGTCTCACCCAGGGCCCACAGAACAGCTGCCCTCAGATGGCTTGGGGTGACCTCAGGATAACCTTCCAGCCTGGGTATCTCTGGGATAAGTTTTCACTGCCATCTGTGCTTGAGCATGAAGCGGATATCTGATAAGGCCGGGACGTTTCCTCTTTTGTGAAGAGAACAGTCCTTTGGGGAGAAGGGTGACAGCCCGCGCTTCGTGCAGCCCCCAAGAGGAGAGGAGACGGGCAGGGGCTGGTGGAGAGGAGGGCTGAGAGGTGCCAGGTGAGGCCGCTCAGTGCCATGGGGCCTGGTGCTGTTGGCGCTGCCCTGGTCATCCCACCCTGCACGAGATACGAGGTTCAAGTTCAGAGCCAAGCCGTAGACTGACAAACTTGACCTTGACTAGGCCGTTGTTTTCAGCCGCCTGTTTTAATGTTTATTCTCGGGACCTGAACGAGGAGGCATGGGGGGAGGGGGGCCAGTAGAGGCAGAGGAATGTTCAGACTTCAAGAGGCCGGGAAGCAGGGCCCTGGGGCTGGGGTTTGCAACACTGGCCTTTCTGCATTTTGTCGTAAGAAAACAGAGAAAGGTGATGTGGCTCAGAAGGGGCGCAGCTCAAAGCGTCTTCTCCAAAGGCACAGCTCAGGTCCCTGGGGAAGTGGCCTGGGGCTGCATGGGTCAAGATAGATACGTTTCTGAGATGTTTCTGGACAACTCTAGAGCATTCTGCTCATGGGATGCTCCTACTAAGCCTCCAGGGCCCAGGGATTGAAAGGAATTCTCAGAGCTGAGAGGTTATGCTTTTTTTTTCTGACTGTCCTTGAGGACAGGTTGGGGACTGGGGGTCTGGGGTTTATACAGATCACTGAAGCTGGTTGCCATAGAAACCAGCTCCCAAGCTGCTGCCTGCCCCCTCACCATCCCCCTCCTTTAAAAAAAAAAAAAAAATAGTGGCCTCAAGAGGGCTTGGCTTGGAGAATCATGGGGATGATTCAGTTGTTTTTCTGTGCCAAGGTTCTCGTGGAGCCGGCAGCCTGGTGCCGCCGAGGCCCTGCCCCGAGATTCAGTTATCAGTGAACCGACCTGGGCAGAGGTCCCTCGGGGGCCGCGTCCGCATGGACAAGTGGGGTTAGGGTGGTGTGAAGGTCCTGGTCCCAGTGCTCAGGGGTCTCCTGGCATCCAGAGCGGCTGCCTCAGGGGAGCAGCGAGAACCGACTCACCGCAGCATCCAGGGCTGGCTGTCAGGTGTCGTGTGGGGCATGGTTCTGCTGCTGCCCTCCTAGAATGGATAGAAGCATTATGGCGAGTGATCATCTTCCTCTGGGCAGGCGACTCCGGCCAGGTAGAGCTTCCTGGGGTTTTCCCTGAATGAGCTTGCGGGAAAGAGGTTTGAGTTTGAACTGTCACCTTTTCTACTCATCTCCGTTAGCTGGGAGGGCGTTCAGTCCTAATGGCCCCCAGACCCCCAGTGTGGACTCAAGGGCCACTTTCTCCGCAGCGGCACAGTACTTGCTGAGCCCATCCACACCCCTACCCTGCCCTCCCAGCCCGGAGGAGAGGTCTGGGCAAGCCAGGAACTGCCTTTGTAGCCCCCTGAGTGATGAGCTAGGAGACACCCCGACCTGGTCCCCGAGGGCCCTGGCTAGAAACTGTTTCACTGCAGTGATGATAATAAAGACTGTAGGCTCTGTCGTGGCCCATGGGGCCTGCAGTCTGGCCACGGCCTCCTTCCCTCCCTCCCCAGCCTCATCTTGTCCCGCCCGTCCCTTCCTTGCTCAAGTTCTGAGCTCTTTTCCGCCTCAGTGCCTCTGCACAGGCTGTTCCCTGGAGTGGATGGAATTCGTCCCCACCCCCAGGATCAGGTGCCCCTTCCTGGGGTAAGTCTCTCCAATTAGCCGACTGCAGGCACATTCCCTGTCTGAGGCCCTCAAAACTTTGCACTTTTCCTTCCGACTGTTTGGAGGTTTGTAATTCCTGGTGGGTTGTTCTGGCCAGTCTCTCCATTTGGGGATCTACTTCAAGCTCCCCTGGTCTCCCCTCTGCTGCACTCGGTGCCCGTGTGTCTGTGAAGTTGAAGAGCATCATGGGTGTGGGGCGTGCAGGGCACCCTGGTGGGTCCCTGGAGGGAGAGACCGGCTCCAGGGGGGCAGCTGGGAGCAGGCCTGAGGAGGGAAGGGGCTTGGGCCGGCTCACCGGGCTCTGATGGCTGCATGTGGGCGTGCCCTCCGACCTGGGGACCTGCACGGTGGCAGAGAAGAGTGGAGAGAGCGCATTTCACACCAGGCTGCAGGGCTTAGACTTTATCCTGCAGGCTGGGGGTGGGAGTGATAAGATCAGATTTAAGTGGAAAGAAAGGCCCTGCTTAGGAGGGGAAATTGCCAGCTCAGGATGAGCTCGGGGTAGTAGGGACCCTGCAGTCATTGGAACCTGGCGGTTTTCTGAGACTGAGAGGGACTCATGCCATCTGAGGCTTAGCAGTGCCCCCTCCTCACCCTGGGGGCCCCTCCGTCCTTGGCGTGCCTTGCTCAGCCACGACTGGCCAGCCTCTGAGCAGCCTGGGCCAGCATAGCCCACATGCTCCCAGCCATAGACAGCCACCAGTTCCTGTCTCTGTCTCAGTTTTTGCCCGTCCAGCCCCCTCCCTCCTCATGCCTGCTCCCAGCTGACCCCCAGAGCCCCTTTGTCCCTCCAGGGGTCCCTGCACCCACCCACACCTGTGACACTCTCTTTCCCTGTTCTGGACTTTGCTATTCATGGAATCATATAAGACACCTTCTTTGGGAGCTTCCTGGTGGCCCAGTGGTTAGGATTACGCATTGTTCATGGCCTAGAACACCTCAGAGAGGCTCGTCTTGGCTCTTAGTCTCTGCCCCAAAGTGACAGGTGCCCGGGGACTCTTGACAGTTTGGTGGCCACTTGGATCCTCCAGGCCTGTGAGTGCCTGCTGAGATCAGAGGAGTAAGAGCCGCCTATGGGCCCGGGAGCCGAACACGGTGAACAACAATACCCGGGGCCCTTTTCTTTGAAAACATAAGAAAGGTGCTGAAACACGTTCACAGGCATGATGCCCTCAAGACGGGTGCCAGTGGTGAGCGTGGAAGCGTTCACCACCCTTACTGTTAGCCCGTGGTGTGTGAGAGCAGGTGTAAGGCCATCCGCCCAGGCGGAGCCTTTAGTGACCCCTGAGTCACATAGGCTTATTATTATTGCTATTAGTATTCCTTTTAAATAGTTATATAATTTATTTCTTTTAAAGGTATTTTAAAAATAAATCTTTTAAGTTTTGTTTTGTTTTTTTAAATGTGGCCCGTTCTTAAAGTCTGTATTGAATTTGTTACAATACTGCTTCTGTTTTATGTTTTGGTTTTTTGGCCGAGAGGCGTGTGGTATCTTAGCTCCCCAACCAGGGATCGAACCCGCAACCCCTGCATTGGAAGGCGAAGTCTTAACCACTGGACTGCCAGGGACGTCCCTGTTATTATTATTATTATTATTATTCCATGGCAGTAGTACTGCTCTAGCAACCTTATCTGTGACTATCGGTCCCAGCCAACTTGAGAGCTCTTAACTGAAATTGGAGTCAATGAGACCGTGATTACGAACGTGTCCCCAAATGGAAGCTGAGCTCTGTGACAGCAGAGTGGAAGAGTGGACTGATAGTAGCCTTAGAGGCAGGGCCGGGTGGGCTTCAGGGGAACTCTGGGTACTGTGCTAGGCTCCACTCTTCACCAGCTGATGCACTGGGGCCTCGGTTGCCCCCTGGCTGCACCGGGAAGATGCCAGCACGGCAACAGAAGACGTGACCTGAGAACAGTGGTGCCCAAGCCGAAAGGCCGTTGCTATGAACAGCGGCGATCACCTCTAAGACCCCAGCTCCGCTCTCCTCTGGCCCCTGCGGCTCTGAAATGATTCACAGCTGTGTTGACTCAAAGCCTGTCACCCTCAGACAAGCACCGAGCCGCCGCCAGCACGGGACTCTGTACTGTGGGCACCCACTAGAAGTAGCAGAAGCAATAGATTTTACTGTTGGCAGCCTTCTAGTCTGATGAAGAAGATAACATCTCAACCGATCAAAGGTTAAGTGAGTTTCTGTCCATTTGGGGGGCAGCACCTGGTAACCTGTGGACCTTCAGGAAGGGGCTCAGAATAATAACCCTGAGCACCAGTGAAGGGTTTAGGCAGTCACCATGGAGCCATGGAAGAGGCCACAGTTTCTTGAGCACATCCCAAGGGGCCCTCTCGGCCATGGGCATTGCACATCTCATATCTTGTTTGGTACTTACATCAATCCATGGAAAAATGGAATTACTTCCCCATTTTTCATGTGACAAAGCTGAGGCCCAAGGAAGTTATTAAATCACTTGCTTGTAGTCACTGAGGAAGAAGGTAGCTTGTGTTCTTTTCAGAGATGCCTCAGAGGGGCCATGGCCTGCCCACTGACAGACCCCTGGGGGGTGAGGGCCAGGGATGCCGGGTCACTGTCTGGCTGTGCCAGACTCTGACCCTGCTGGTGCCACCCGATGATGAAATAAATGTTGGCTGGATGGAGGCCAGGGAGGCAGAGCTGGGTGGATCTGGTGGCCCTGGCCCCAGGACAGGATTCCTGGGGTGGCTGTGAGGTCAGCCTCCCCATGACAGCTGCCCCAGGTCAGGAGGCCCCTCTTCCCGCAGCGGAGGTGGCCACACAATCTAGCCATTGTGCGCCCAGGCCAGGCTGCCAGCCGGTGGCTGTGAATCGCTCTTTCTGCCCTAGGGAGCGTGGTGCCCTTTGGGGCCGTTAACTATCTGCAGGGCCTCTCTCTGTGGAGAGGGAGGCCGGCCCTCTAGGAAGACGCTCAACTTTATGACCCTGTTACCTGCCCAGAGCAGAGCTGGACTTTGTACGGCAGGGGAAGGGACACCGCCCCAGGGCCTGAGCTCACTCTGGGAGCTGGCTGCCTTCCCTCTGTGTGTGTAGACAGTTTTTCACAGCACAGGGTTGGTGGTTTGTTGGCTTTTAGAATGTTTGCTAATAGTACATTTTCCCCAAATGGTAGGGAAAACTTGTGTACAAGTTTTGTGATGTGTACAAGTGTGTACACGTTTTGTGTTTGTGTACACGTGATGTGATGTACACATCATTTCAGGGTTCCTTAGCTTGGTCCTGTGGATGTGTTGGGCTCCTGGGTTTTGGGTTTTGGAAATCGAGAACTCCAGCCAAGAGGTTTGTAGTCTGGTGGGTTCGTCATTTCAGGAACGTCTATGGCAGGAAGGTCTCTTCCATGCTCCTCCTGGCCTGTTTGGGGCCATGACCTACTGACTTGCTTCTGTGCAACCCGTGTGGTCTGTGTGCCCACGATTAAAGCCTGTGTGGTTTCTTTCAACTTCGTGTAATAAATCACAAAGCCGCTCACCAGCCAAGAGTGAAGCTGCTCTGGTGGCCACGTGCTGGGGCTGCCGACCTCTGTCCTCTGGGGACGGACAGAGTGGGGCAGGAGGACCTTCCCATGCTGGCTCGGGTCCAGGCCCCTGCCTCAGGCCTCCCACAGCCTCTGGCTTCCAGTCCCTGTCCTGGCCTGTATCTCTGTCTCTCCATTGATCCGTGAGATCATTTGTCGAATAACTGTTATGTCATTTATTCCACAAGCCTCAATTAAGCACTTACTGTGTGCCAGGAATCTTAAAAGACATCGCAGATACAAAAAATAAGGCAGATCAGGTGGACACAACCCCTGTCCGCACAGATTTGTATTTGGTGTGTGTGGCGGGGAGCTTCCCAGCTGCCACTAGTGGTAAAGAACCACCCTGACGATGCCGGAGACACGTGGCGTGGGCTCGATCCCTGGATTGGAAGATTCCCCGAAGAAGGGCATGACCTTCCAATACTCTTGCCTGGAGAATCCCATGGACAGAGGAGCTTAGTGGGCTATAATCCATGACTGAAGCGACTTAGCTTGCACACGCGCATCTGTGTGTGTGTGTGTGTGTGTGTGTGTGTGTGTGTTGCTATAGGTGAGGCAAGGGTTCATACTAAGAAAACATAAGTAAATGGAGGAAAAGTAATATAGTCTCCAATCATGATTGAGTTCTGTGCTGTGTGTGTGCTGAGTTGCTCAGTTGTGTCTGACTCTTTGTGACCCTGTGGACCGTAGCCCGCCGTGCTCCTCTGTCCACGGGATTCTCCAGGCAAGAATACTGGAGTGGATTGCCATGCCCTCCTCCAGCAAATCTTCCTGACCCAGGGATCGAACCTGTGTCTCTTGCATCTCCTGCATTGGCAGGTGGATTCTTTACCACTGTGCCACCTGGGGAAGCCCGTGGCAAGTTCTCAGAAGAAAAATCAAGGCCTGTTATAACCTGGAGATTCTTATCACCTCTCTGAGCAGGTGACACTCGAGCTGGGGCCTAAAAGCCTGGTAAGCAGGGAGAGGTTGTGGAGCAGGCTGAGGGGCTGTGTCAGGATGGCACAGAGGCCTGTGGGCCTGGAATAGGCTGGTGCAGCCCAGCACAGTGGCGAGTGAGAGTGTCCATCCTGGGCCTGTGACTGCCACTGCTCAGTAGAGGGCAGAGATGTGCAGCCGGAAGTGAGACAGTGGTCTGCAGCACCCGGGGTCACTGCCAGGGTCACGGCTGGCAGCCACAGCCGTCTCTGTTCTCCTGCATCCAGAGGCTGGGAAGGCAGCTGAGTGCAGGGGTGAGGGGCCTCCCTGGCCTGAGTGGCCCTGGGTCCCAGAGTTCAACGGCACCCTGCAAACTCTGCTGTGATTCCAGGCAACTCCTCTGTCTCCCCACTGACAGTGGCATGGGCATCCCAAGTCCTGGCGGTAACCTGGCACACCCAGCGGAGCAGGCCAAGGACCCTGCAGGCCTCAGGGAGCGGAGAGTCCGACTCGGGCTGGAGGCTGCAGCCTCGGGTGGGGCGGGCAGAGCCGGCCTTTGGCCTGGTTCCTGGGACGCGGCCCGAGGGGAGGGGCTGCTCCACAGGCTCACCTGAACAGGTGGGTGGAGAAGGCGCACGGGGTTAGGACAGGTGCTTCGGGAGTGAGGGGGCCGCTGCTGAGCTGGGCTGACACTGAGCTCCTGGGGCCAGGCAGCCCCTCTCTGGTGTTCACTGTGCTCAGCTGTGATGCCGCTGGGACCCCCTCCAGTCCCACCAGTGGCCGCTGCTTGGAAATGCCAGCCTGTCCTGGTTGAGAGTCAACCCCTGGAGAGGTGCCTTCTCCCGGCGGCACCCAGCCATGCACATCCCCCACTGGTCCCAAAGCTGGTGTGTGGCCGCAGTCTCTGCTTGCTCGAGGGCCTGAGCAGTGCCCTGGCACTGTGACAGGGCATGTGGCTTTGGTCAGGTGCACAGCCTGGCTGGGCACCTCGCCAGCCTCCTGCAGACGGGAGGTAGAGGACGCCTACAGATTTGGTGCTGAGGTCCAGGGGCAGAAAGAGGGGTATTGTTCTAGTCCGGGGCCTGGGAAGGAGGGGAGAGGGTGTTTGTTGTCTCAGATGGTAAAGTGTTCCGTTTCCTCCCCGCCCTCTCTTCCTCAGCATTCAGGGGTTATCCGTTGGTGGGATCGCTTTTCTTCATGGACTTTCCATCAGTTCTGTGAACAGCAATGTCCCCACCATGGGGACCATGGTTTTCTCTCTGATGGCTGAGCAAGGCGCAATATGCTGCAGACCGTCTGGGAAGATGACCCAGGGATGGATGGTTGTGGGTGGCATCTGGCTTTGGGATGGGATGAGGGCCTGTGATCTGGAGGCCATTGGTAGGCACTTGGCACACCCAAGATGTTCAGGCCCATCTCACCCTGTCAGGCAATCTTCCCCTAGTCCCCCCGCCCCCACCCCGTCTAGAAGGGGTTTCCCTCAGCTCTGTCCGTGGCACAGGTCACGTATAGTTCATCTCTGGATTCTTCCAGTGTCCTGCCCTTTCTGAAACCCTTGTTCTGGGGCTTGTTCCCCAGCAGGGACAGGTGGGGGTTATGGCTGACGCTCTGTTGCCAGGAAGCCTCGTGAACACTCCAGTGTTTCTCCCCCTCCTTCTCCCCTGGGACCGTGAGTGCTACCAGTCTGTTCATGCTCTGTGGCTCTGGTGGGTTCCTTAGGTGTGGCTTTCCCTGCGTCCTCTCTGTCTGGCTCTCCACCATCTGGTGTAGCTTGCACGTGTGGCAAATTTAAGGAGTTTTTTTCCTCCCCCTGCTACCCAGGCATCCAGTCCCCGTCTGGGGGGTGGGGTCAGCAACCTGGAGCCTTTTCAGGGAGTTCTGTGTTCGGGAGCAAAGGCGGTCATCCCATCCCCTCACAAAGCCATTGTTTTGTGTGGTCTGTTTTGGAAATGATTCTATAGCAGTCCTTCCTTCAGGCTGCCTTATTCTTTTTAATGGCTGCATAGTATTCCATCAAATGGCTTTAAATCCTTTTCTTAACCCATCCTCTACTGCTGGATGCTTAGAAGGGTTCCCGTCATGTTTTGGAAATGCTGCAGGGAGTAAATATCCTTGACCATATACATCTTTGCGTGCCCATGTGGGGAATTATGTGGGAAAAATACCTAGAAATAGAAATGCTGAGTTTATGTCTTAATTTTGGCCGTTTCCCAACGTCTCTCCATAGAAGTTGTGCCAGCAGCACTCCCACCAAGCAAGTCCTGGCCCCTGTTCCACCCCTCTGGGAGGTGTTTCTAATCAGTTTCGTTTGGCACCAAGTCACAGAGAATCCAAGCGTGCCGGGACCTAGTACTCACCTCCTCATCCTGTTGTTTTTTTCCTGCCGGGCACTCAGGGTCCTGGGAAGGGCAGTGTGTGAGCCAGGCTCACTCAGCCTGCCTGGGCCTTGAGCCTGCTCACCTTGCTCCTGTCTAGTACTCGTGCGCACCCGGCCTTTCTCCTCCGTACTCCCTGTGCGGGAAGGGCCTGGCCTCTCGGCCTGAACTCCCGGGTTTAAATACGGGTCTGAAGAGCAAAATAGGCTGAGGGGTAAATTGCACCATCGTTTTCCTTTCAGAACCTCTGCCAGGTCAGACACAATATTGTGCCAAAGGTCAGGCAGCATCTCGGTTCTTCCTGTCCGGTGAAATCTGGCGCACGTGCCCCAAGGCCAGCGCTTCGCCTGACACGCTGCCCAGGACGCGTCCCTTCCAAGCTCAGCCGCTTAGCCTTGCACACCGCTGGACGAGTCACCGCCAAGCTCAGGGCTGGCTCGTCACTCCCCGGCCCAGAACCTGTTGCTTTAGGATCAAGTCCAAACCCCGTGGCTGGTCCGTCTCCAGCTGTCTCTCCCTGCTGTCTTCACGTAACCTCCCCTTTGAGAGCGCTGTCCACCCAACCACGTGGGCGGCCTCACCCCATGCCTCTGTTTTTGCTGTCTCCTCTGCTTGGAATGTCTTTTCGTGTGTCCCATGCCTGTGACCCTTTGTGGCTTGGCGTCACCGACTTCCAGAAACCCTCTCTCCTCCCCTCTTCCCCTCTCCCCCGTAGCTGGATTACTCCCCCTACCCACACCCCAACATGGCAACACTGCCCTACTCTATTATTATCAGTCACCCCACATCTCTGTCCACTTATGAGCCCCCAGTGAGAGGGGGTGGGATGTGGCTGCTCTGTGGCTGAAGACACCACACACACACACACACACACACACACACACACACAGTCACCCTCCCTGGTCCACACACACACACACACAGTCACCCTCCCTGGTCCACACACACACACACACACACACACACACACAGTCACTCTCCCTGGTCCACACACACACACACACACACACAGTCACCCTCCCTGGTCCACACACACACACACACACAGTCACCCTCTCTGGTCCACACACACACACACACAGTCACCCTCCCTGGTCCACACACACACACACACACACACACACACACACACAGTCACCCTCCCTGGTCCACACACACACACAGTCACCCTCCCTGGTCCACACACACACACACACACACACACACACACCGTCACCCTCCCTGGTCTCGTGCTGTCTGGGAGGCCTCAGGCTGGGCGCTCAGACACTTGAGAGCTCTCTGGAATACAAACGAGGTTTCATTAAGACCTAGGCGCCTGCTGGTGGGAAGCCCTGCTCTCCCCGGGAGCCATTCGGAAAGAGTTAGAGAAGCAGCAGTGGGTGCAGGGTGTCGTCAACGAGGTTTCATTAAGACCGAGGCACCTGCTGGTGGGAAGCCCTGCTCTCCCCGGGAGCCATTCGGAAAGAGTTAGAGAAGCAGCAGTGGGTGCAGGGTGTCATCTAGATGCCCGGCTAGTTTGAGGGGGAATGGAGAGGCAACTGGTGATGGCAGAGAAAAGTCCCGGGGTGTGCGTGGGCTTAGCTGAGCTAGCGGGTGGGCATCTGTCTGTGGCTCATGTGCCGTCCCTCTGGCTTTCTGCCCTCTGCCCTGTCCCACCGCCCCGGCAAGGTTGTCCTGTGCAGTCACCATGCTGTGCACGGCTCAAGGGCAGCAGGCCCAGGGCCCCTGTGTACCAGTCTGGCTCCATTCAGTACCTGAAGAGCTGTCTTCTTTGTTTATCACATTGTGGAACCAACGAACCCTAGAACTTAAGAGTCAGAACGGATGTTTTAAATGTTATCCTGACTCTTTGGTTTATAGATGAGAAAACTGAGGTCCAAATAGCTTATGATCTTCAGAAGCACACGTAAAATTAATAGCGATTCTAGGACCTGAGCCCAAATTTCTAGACTCTGCCTGTACCTTAACTTTCACAGTGTCTCAGAGTCCTGGTGCTGAGATCAGGACTGTCCCAGTGCTGGGGCTGGCCTGATGGAAGTGGTCTGCCAGTGACTGGAAGGTACAAACCTTGGCTGACGGTCAGGGACAGTCGCGTAGGTTGTACACTGCATGCGCAGGTCAGTAGACTGCAGATGACACTGCATGACTGGACTTGGCAGTCCATTTATATTCTGGTATACATGAATATATATATTCTGGTATATTCTGGATGCTGCCACAACCTTCTCTTGGCTCCTGGGAGCCCACTCTCAAGGCTTAGCTGCAGGAGTCAGACCCAGCCTTGTTCCAGATCCCACTGCCTCTTTAGACCCTCAGCATATGATTGTTGAGCAGCTTCGCGTGCTAGGGTTTGGCTAGGGCCATGGCTGCCTGGCACGTTGTGTGACGTCACAGCACCACTGGGGCCTAGTGTGGATTCTTCGGGAGTATGTTTGATAGTGGTTTTCTGTAAGCTCTAATGAACAGGCAGGTATTCAGAGTGGTGTCAGAAGGCTTTGCCTGGGGGACCTTGGGTCCTGGCCTTGGTTGATGACAGGTGTCAGTGGTTTGCCCAGAGGGTTGGTTGGTGGTTCTCCCAGAAAGCTCTGCTCAGCCCGGCTCATGATCTCATAGTCACCTGGAGCCGCCCTCCAGTGACAGGCCTCACTCTCTGCAGAAGTGTGCGTGTGCCTCTGAAGGGGGCATTGCTGCTGACTTCGCTGAAATCTTAGACCTCCCTCCGGGGGCCTGTTCCCTCAACCCTGCAGCGCCCACGGCCACCCGCCTGTGCACCCAGCACGAGTCCTTCCCTCGGTGCCACGCAGCTCCCCTCACAGAGGCTGCTGTGGATTCTGGCGTCCGGCCGTGTCATTTGCCTGCTGTCCCAGGAAGGGTCTGTCTTCGGTTTGTCTGGACCCAGGGTTGGGGACAGATGCAGACTGCCCCAGGTCCCTGGGGGCCTTTGGAAGCAGGGCGAACCAGGGTGCAGGCCCTGGGGTGGTAGGAGGAGCAGGTGAGCCCACAGCCTTTCCTCCTTTTTTTAGTGTTTCCCTGAGCTGACCCCATGTGCAGGTGCCCGGCCTCACGGCAGAACCAGCAGGCTAAAGGCCTCAGCTTGGCTTGGCAGAACGTGAGAAAGGCTTATTGCTTTTTTCCTTTTAACATAAATTTTAAAAGAAAGTAAGAAAGTTTTCAGATATGAGAAAATGTAATTTTTTTTGCAAGTCACAGAATTAGTTCATGACACCAAGAGTCAAAGACCCTGGGGCCCTCGATTCCCAGTATAGTTTTCTTTCCACTAAACCATCATGACTTGATGCTTAAGAAAAGGTTCCGCCTCGCCTTCTGGTTATCTGTGGGCCCATGTTAAGACTGCCCAGTCTTTTCTGTTTTATGTAAATAAATAAATAATGGAAAATTCTAAAACAATTCTAAAAAAGTGAATGAACCTGAGTGGACCCGGGCTTGCAGCTAGAACTGAGATGCTTCTTTTTGTTTACCCAGGTTTGCCATGCCTTGCTTCACTGACTGGAGGGCTCTAGAGCCAAAGGGCATGGATTCAGATCCTAGCTTGGCTACTTCCTAGCTGGGAGAGCCTGGTCAAAGTACTGAGGGTCTCTGAGCCTCAGTTTCTCTGTCTGTCCAATGGGGCTGCTCATAGGACCTACTGCATAGGGTTGTTGTGACGAATAAAAGGCCAGTTCCTGCAAGGTGTAGGCCACTGTCCTGCACTTGCTGAGTGTTTAGGAAAAGCTAGCTGCTGTCATGATTACTGTTGTAGCTGTCAATAATAGTAACACATCCGAGCATCCTGCCAGGACCCCCATCGTGATATCAAGACCAGAGGAACCAGAAGCTTCCTGGCTTTCACCCACCACTTGGTGTGGAAGGAGCCCGCTAAACGGCCAGGCTTTGTGGCATCAGCTCAACCATCCGGGCTCGGGTCATGCTCTCAGGAAGAACCAGAAGGAGTGAGATTATGCTGAGTTAGCCCAAGGTCACCTCCGTTCCCGTAAAAACCCCCACAAGTAATTTTTAACAGCCACAAGGAAGTAATTTCAGTTCTTCCTCAGTGTTCGTTCAGTGGCTGTTAACTGAAACGCAGACCTTGACTCCTGGGATCCTGGGAGTCTGCCTGGAGTGTATCTTCTGTGCATGGCATGTTGAGTCTATCTGATGCTGATGCTTACCTGCTTCTGGAACCACATGATGACCTGGATTCCGAAATCCCCCTGGGGTCAGCACAGAAGGTTGTTGTCACTCCCAAGGGGTCACCGCCACTTTTGGTTGATGGCTGCCAGGGCCATGGGGGGCAATGCATGGTGGAATTGGGTCCCATTTTCCCTTTTTGATACTTCACATGGGAAGTGGAGTCCTAGACAGGGTGAGCACCAGGCAGGCCACAGGGCATAGCAGGAACTATAACCAGAGCCTTGCTGTTTAGTCCAATGCTTGCTTCCCAGCTCACCCATGCCCCCTTAGGAACTGAAGTATAACAACATAAAGTGTACGTGTGGTGAGCAGCTTGAGGACTTTTTGCCACAAAGATAGGCCATGTACCTAGCACCCCATCAAGCAGAAGAGCAGTGCCACTCCCCTGAGCCTGGTCCAGCCTGGCCCTGCCCTGCCCTGCCCTGCCCTGCCCCGCCCCTCTCTGTCCTCAGCCGTGGGCAGTGAGTTCCCTTCCTACTCACGGTGCAGAGCTCCTGTCCTCCCCCGTGACATCCTCTTCCCGGGGCGGGGGACAGGGCCGCTGGAGGGAAGGAGGCCGATTACTAAACCAAGAGATGGACTTTCTCCAGCCAACTGGGTGCTGTCAAATCCCTTGTTTCAGGAATGGCTTCCAACCTGGTTCCCCTGCCCCCCGACCCCCGAGCCGACCACTTTTCCTGACCAGCAGGAATTTTTCTGAAATTCTTCTGAAAAGCTCCTCTGCCTCTCCCTCCAGGCTGCAAGTTAACGTGCAGAGTGCTTGGTGGGGGAGCGGGCACTTAGCTCACCTAGCCCTGCACATGCTCCCCTGCTAGCATCCACGTGCTGTCCTCTGTCCAGCCTCCGTGGAGGTTGAGAGCACCCCAAGGACAGGGCCTCCGGCTCCTCCCACTATGGGGCTTGCCTCAGTGTCTGCTGGACGTGACCGCCCAGGAAACCGTCTTTCCAACAGCTGGCCACCTGGAGACCCAGCAGGAGACCGCTCGTTCGTGGGAGGTCCGGGCAACTCCCAGCCTCTCCATGCTCCTCCCCCTCCCTGGCCCCAGGCTTTGGTGTTTGCTGTTCTAGACCTGCCCAACTCAGCTGTGCACAGGTGAGGCTTATGGAAGCCCAGCCTCGCAAGTGGGGAAAGCAGGACTGTGCCAAGTCTGGCAGCTTCAGCTCTTAACACGTGTAACCTCTTCCCAGAAGTGACCTTTGCTTGACAGAGAAGGAAGCTGAGGCCTAGGGAAGAGCCGAGATGCCCAGCTTGCTGTGCGGTGGCGCTTCCTCCATCCCAGCTCCCCTAGCCCGCAGAGGCGTAGATTTCCACCTGTCCATCACGTCTGAATCCCCAGTCCTCCTGTCGGGGTTGGAGGACACAGCCCAGTGGGCAGGCTTCCCCTTCCTGGGTCCTGAGCGTGATGAGGTGAGGCCGTGCCTGGGCCCTCCCTCGCTCCAGAGCACCAGGTCGCATCCTGGACACAAGCTCCTGATGTGGATGATGGCCAGTTTAGTTTTTGTGGGGTTTTTTTTTGCCTGTACTTTTCGTATCATATCTCAGAAACCATTGTCTGATCCAAGGTCTCGAAGATTTACACAGATGTGTTCTTCAAAGAGATTTATAGTTTTAGCTCTTACCTGATAGGATTTTTATGCAAAGAAATGACACTTGTGAGCCACTGTATCCAGTGGCCTGCATGTAGCCAGTCCTGGGCAAATAGGAGCTGCTAGTATTTCGAATTATGATCAACTATTTTATTGATTATCATCTTTACCCTGTCGTCTCTCATTGTGCTTCCCATCTGGGTGCCTGCCTCCTGCTCCTTCCTGAAAGTTTGTGTTGCTGTTTGAACTCATTTCTGGTACAGTTAGGGGGATGGGGAGTTGAAGATGGAGGATTTCGTTACTTCCCCCACTCCCCCCCATTTCCCCCCAAACTTTTTTTTTCCTTTTTTTCAAGTTGATTTATTTTTAATCGGAGGATAATTGCTTTACAGTGTTGTGCTGGTTTCTGCCATACAACAGCGTGAATCAGCCGTGTGTACACATGTCCCCTCCCCCTTGAGCTTCCCTCCCACCTCCCTTCTCACCCCTAAACATTTTGTTTTGGAAAATTTAAAAATGCTTGAGAGGCTGTGGCCACATCCTCCCCCGTCCATCACTGGCTTCAGCGGCCAGCAGCTTGTGGGCGCTCCGCTCCCACCTGTGTCTCACCTCCTTCCCTCCCCCACCCCCTGCACCTGGTCATTCTGAAGCAAATCCCAGACATCGTGTTTAATCTGTAAATTGTTTTAGTACACATCTCTAAAATATGAGTCACCGCTTTCTCTTTTTTTCACTGAACTAGAGTTGATTTATAATGTGTTGATTTCTGCTCTACAGCACAATGTAGAGCATATGTGTATGATGTTATACATATATATATATATATTCTTTTAAAATATTTTTTTCCATTATGGCTTATCACAGGATATTGAATATAGTTCCCTGAGACCCTGCTGCTAAGTCCCTTCAGTTGTGTCTGATTCTTTGTATCCCCACGGACTCTAGCCTGCCAGGCTCCTCTGTCCATGGGATCCTCCAGGCAGGAATACTGGAGTGAGTTGCCATTCCCTTCTTCAGGGGATCTTCCTGATCCAGGGATCGAACCTGGGTCTCCTGCATTGCAGGCCGATTCTTTACCATCTGAGGCTCCAGGGAAGCCCCAGTTCCCTGTGCTGCCACTCTCTAAAGAGACCTGTGGCATTTGGGAGAAGTGGGCCAGAGCCCTGTTACCTCCTGAGGATCCAGAGGGCGGGTACTGGGCGCCTCGCCTGCTGCCCTGTGAGGACCCGAGCTGCTGTGGAGGGTGGCTGCCTGCAGCCTGGGCTGCCGTGGGCGGGGGATTGTGTTGTGCCCCGAGTGTCCATGGGCCAGCCTGGGGCAGCCCAGTTGCTCACCCCCAAGTGCAGCGCTGGCCTGGCCCCTCAGTCTGCTGGACGGGGCAGGGGACAGCAGTCTCAGAGGCCTCCAGTCAGGTTGGGCCCTATGAGTCTCTATGCCTCAGAGTCACGGGCCTCCTTTTCGTTTTCTGTCTACCAACTCTTTCTTTTATTTTTTGAATTTTTATTTATTTTGGTTGCACCGTGTAGCTTGCAGGATCTCAGTTCCCCCACCAGGGACTGAACCTGGCCACGGCAGTGAAAGCACCACGTCCTAACGATTAGACCCCAGGGAACTCCCCATACCCTTTTCATATCTGTCGTCTCCTTGCTGTCCACGCAGTTTCCTGAGACAGGTTTTATTCAGAATGTACATTTACCCACAGGAAACAGAGCATCAGAGATTTAATTCCAGGTTCTTCTTCACGGACATAGAGTGACAGAGGCAGGATTTGAACTCAGGACTCCCGCCTGCATTTTGTCTTCAGAGGAGAGCAAATCCTCGTGTTGCAGTCCTGCTCCTTTCCAGGCTGTAAATGCGTAGGAAACAGGATCTCCTGTGCTCATCTCAGTCCTCTCATTCGGCTCAGATTCTCTGCGGGGAAAGCTCGACCCCAGCCTGCCTCCGCCCCGGCCCAGCAGAGGGCCAGGTGCCCCTCTCAGCTTCACAACCCCTTTGGGCCTTGGGGGGCATCTGGCTGGTCTGGGCCCCTTTGTCAGTATTATCTAAACCTCCCCTGGCCCTGCTGACCCCAGGCTGTGTATTTCTGCATTTCTTTTGCCTTGGCTTCTCAAAGCCAGGCTCCCCCTAGTTAACTTCCAGAATGCCTTTCTAGGTGTTCGAGACAGGCCTTCTAACAGAAATGTGTTTACCATTTGCCATGGAGATGGTTTGGGCCTTTATTCCTCCAAGTGCTGATAAAATGATACTGAGCACTCACCCTTCCAGCAGTGTGTTTGGTAATTCTAAGAGACTTGTGAAAAATGCATGAGGCCCGCGATACAATAGATAAGCTGAAAGGCTTGGAAGAAAATCCGCTTGTGGATAGTGGGGTGATTGGAAAAAACTCCTTCTTTGTCCTGAAAGAGATCGTGTTCAGGAATAATTCTTCTCTTAATCCTGATGCTTTCATCCCGGGTCCAAAGCTTGTTGGCGCCTGCTTGTCAGATCTTTCCCACTTTGGTTTCTTCTAGCATCTTTGGCTTCGGTTCACGTCTTAATGAGCCCGAGTTCTCTCTATAGAGGCCACTGCCCTAAATGAACAAAAGTGGGACCAGAACAAGCTTTGTGTTATCTGGCAACTGTGTGGACAAGTCTTCTCGGTACTGCAGTGGGGATATTTGAGGGGAGAGGGATCATGGTTTACTGGCCCTTGGTGGTTGGGGGAGAAGCAGAAGCGACGTCTCCAATGCTGCGTCCCCTTTGAAGGAAGGCAGGGAGCGTGTGTGTCCCTGCCGTTACCTGTAGTGTCTGTACCACGTGGCTGCCCGTCTTGTTGCAGAACAGCCTCATGTGTGGCCTTGAAGCATGCCGCATAAACACTGCTCCCAGGCTTCTCCAGCTTAGACTCACAAGTCACAGATAAGGAAATCGAGACGAGAGATGCCAAGTGGCTCGTCCAGGGTGACAGTGGGAGATGACGGCAACCGGGGGCCGGGGTTTCTCAGTCCCTTGCTCTTCCCTCTGTGCCAGGCTTCTCCCTGCGGGCTCAGGGATGGGGAGGTGGGCAGTGGTGGTGAGGGCATCACGACTGTTCATTTGTAACTCAGAACGTGAATACGTCAGCCAGATCAAGTAGGGGAAACCCTCGAAGGCTGTCATTTGTCCATTGTTGTTTGCAGGACAGGATGCCGCTGTGGGTGATGCGAAGTTTGTTGAGTGGATAACCTTTTCTTTTTCTTTAATCCTTAGTGTAGAGTTTAATCTGCTTTAATTGAATCATGAAGTTCGTGTGTGTGCCTGTTAAGTCGCTTCAGTCGTGTCTGACTCTTTGTGACCCTAGGGAACGTAGCCCTCCAGGCTCCTCTGTCCATGGGATTCTCCAGACAAGAACACTGGAGTGGGTTGCCATGCCCTCCTCTAGGGGATCTTCCTGACCCAGGGATTGAACCAGCATCTCTTATGTCTCCTTGCGTTGGCGGGCAGGTTCTTTACCGCTAGCGCCGCCTGGGAAGCCCTGATCATAAAGTTCATCATAATCTAATTCCAAGTAATCTCTCAAAGTTTACCTACGTTATTCTCTTAGATTTCAGCCTTCAAACTTTATTTTTTTTAAAAAAATCTCAGCATTTCACTTTTATTTATTTTTATAATTAATTTGTATTGGCGTCTATGTAGTTGCTTTACTTGAGTGGATGACCTTTTAACATGAGGACATTGGTCTGATTGCTATCATATATGTCAGTCTTGGTGTCTACTGAGTAACAGGCCCTGGTGTCAGTATAGGCCTAGTTCTGAGGGACACACTCTGGGGAAGGAACCGTGCTGACGGGGGGAGTTGCCTCTGGGGATCCGGCAGCAGAGAGGTACTGGTGCACGGGTGAGGCTGCGGCTGTAGGAGAGAGAATGGCTCCTTGGCCTGAGGACAGCCCTGGATAGACCTTCCTGAAGGACACCTCTGAGCTCGTCCCCCGTCCCCTCTGGGTCCAGATGTGGGCTCTGCCTTACCAGCGCTGGCCTGTCTGTGTGAGCCGGGCAGCGGGCCAGGCTGTCAGGAAGAAGAGGCATGAAGGCAGCTTCTCTTCTGCACTTGGGTCTGCAGACGCGTGCTGGAGAGGACCTTCTCAGGGCGAGAGCGTATAGGCCCCGTGGACCTCACAGGTGTGAGGACGGGAAGACGGCCTCCTCAGATGTGTGTACTGGCCACCCATCAGGAGCAGAGATCTTTAAAAATAAAAAATTCAATGACACCAATGAGCCCATCACCAGATACTCTGGTATGGAACACCAGGCGGGAGCAGATTTCAGAGAGGGAGATATGAATCTCTGGCTTTTGTGTTGAGAGCTCTTAAAAATGCTTCCTAGGAACGAAAATAGGTTCACTGAAAAAAAAAAAAGAAAAAGAAAAAGAAATAATCCAAATGCCGCACTCTTTTTGCTGATAAGGTTTGCTAGAAAAGAAGCATTATGGCTTTTCCCCCTGGCCTCTGCTGACCTCACAGAGGGAGCTTGCGGAGTTGGAGGGGAGGGTGAATTAAGCTGGTGTGTTTATTCCCTGGGGCTCCCACAACAAAGTACTACAGACCGAGTGGCCTAAAACAACAGAAGGTTATTCTCTCAGTTAAGGAGACTGGAAATCTGAAGTCAAGGTGTCTATGGGGTTGGTTCCTTCTGAAGGTCCTGAGGGGGAGGGTCGTGGTGGCTCTGGCCATCCTTGCCTTGCAGCTGACCTCACTCACGGTCTCCATCTTCACACAGCCCTCTCCCTGTGTGTCTTTGTGTCCCCATTTTCCTCCTCTTGAAGATACCAGTCGATGGATGAGGGTCTATCTGAATCCAATATGACCTCACATTAACTTGATTCCCTTGTGGCTCAGCTGGTAAAGAAGCCGCCTACAATGCAGGAGACCTGGGTTCGATCCCTGGTCTGGGAAGATCCCCTGGAGAAGGGAAAGGCTACCCACTCCAGTATTCTGGTCTGAGAATTCCATGGGGTTGCAGAGTCGGACATGACTGAGCAACTTTCGCTTTCATTAACTTGATTCCATCTCCAAAGACATTCTTTCCAAACATGGTCAAGTTCACAGGGACCAGGGGTTAGGACTTGAAGAGATCTGGGGTGGGTGTGCACAGTTCAACCCGCAGTAACAACAGCTGGTGAATGGCCTTCCTTACACCCAGCCTCCTCTCTGAGCCCATCTCCTGTAATGCCAGCGTCCCTCACTTTTGTCTTTAGCATCATAGAGTTTTAGGGCCAGAGGGATGGTCTCTTCTACTTTGTCTGCCTGACAAGCTGCTCTCCCCCACTGACTTGGGGCTCCTCAAGTCATAGAGGTGCCCCATGGCAGGGCCACGATCCCTGTGTTTTTTTTTTTCTTTTTCCTGGAAACATCTTCCTGTGTCTTTTGTTGAATTCCTGTTTCAGATAATGGTTTTTTGTTCCTCATGTGCCTTAATGTTATTTCCCCAAGAAGACTGTAAAGACTAATCTTATCACAGCTCTGCTTGCCTGTCCATGGTCTACTGTGAAGCTGCTGCTGCTGCTAAGTCGCTTCAGTCGTGTCCGACTCTGTGCGACCCCATAGACAGCAGCCCACCAGGCTCCCCCGTCCCTGGGATTCTCCAGGCAAGAACACTGGAGTGGGTTGCCATTTCCTTCTCCAGTGCATAAAAGTGAAATCGCTCAGTCAGGTCCGACTCTTAGTGACCCCATGGACTGCAGCCTACCAGGCTCCTCCGTCCATGGGATTTTCCAGGCAAGAGTACTGGAGTGGGGTGCCATTGGGTATTAATAAGCACTTGTTGGAGTGGGCACCCGAGGGTCAGGTGGCTGGCCTATGTTACGTGTCTCATCACCTTCTCACAGACCTACAGAATCCTGGCATCCCACTCTCCCCAGCCCTGCCTCAGAAGCCTTCAGGGCAGGGTCCTGGCCACTCTCACTGAGCATAACCCACCCCGGGAGCAGGTCTGGTTTCCGGTGAGGCTCTATCCAGGAGTTGAACGAGCTGATCAGAACCCAGTGGTTCTCCTTTTCTCACCTCTGGTTTCTCAGTTTGGGCTCTGTTTTGAGCTTGGCTCCATCAGGCCTGTCTCCTTCAGATCTTAGGATGACTGCTCCCAGCTGCCAGGTATCCCAGCTTCCTCTTGTCCTCCAAGAGGGAGAGTGTCCCAGCATTCCCAACAAGAGTGCTGAGCCTACCTCTGATTGGATGGACTCTGGTCACATGTCCTCTCCTGAGCCAGCAGCCCCAGGAGGTAGAAAACACTGATTGGTCTAATCAAAGTCATGTGATCCCAGTGGGGCTAAGTGGATGGAGCCTGTGTCCTGAGACCAGGTGATGCCCCAGCCAGAAGTCAGGCCTGGTGGGAGGACAGAGAACAGAGGGATGGATGCGGGGAGGGCACACAGGATGAAATCTTGCTTGTCACCCCCGTTGCAGCATCAGTCTCCCTTCTCTAACCAGAAGAAGTGTGTTTTCCTTCCAGGAATACATTGATGCCCACCCGGAGACCATTGTCCTGGACCCTCTTCCTGCCATCAGGACCCTGCTTGACCGGTCCAAGTCCTATGAGCTCATCCGGAAGATCGAGGCCTACATGAAAGGTACGGACTTGAGTGGCTCGGCCCCGATGGCAGTCGGCCCACCTCGTGGACATAAGGCAGTCCTTGCTTGGGTGAGAGATGGGGTCTGGTCGTTTTAAGCACTTTGACACAGGAAGCAGTTGTACATTCTGGGGAGGGCCTTTCCTTCTCCCTCTGTGACTGGCAGAGTTAGTGAAAGCCCCAGGGTGCTTTTTGGGAGAGTAGCTCCAGCCACATCAAGACAGATTTGTTTTGTTGTCTTAAACCCATGTGTGTGATGAAATATCCAGATAACACAGTGGTTAGAGAGCAGAAGTGTGTGAACAGCTCAGCAGCAGGCAGGCAAGGGGAGTTATGTAACCGGGCAAAAGAGACAAACAGAGAAATTAGAGGCCTTTAATCAAACGCGTGGAGATATGTCATGTGGCGGCTGGACCTCACAGGGGTATGTGTTATTCTTGCAGGCCGGAACCTCCCTTTTAGCCGCGGGAGTGTCTCCTGCCAGCTGCCAGCTCCTGTCCCAGAGGACTCACGCTCCCCGCGTTCCCGGGCAGGGCAGCACCAGAGATGTCAGACTGCCTTCCCAAGGTGTCTGTTTATGTGAGAAGGGCGTTTCAGAAAGATTCACGCTCAGTAAGCTCTTAATTCTCCGCCTGGTCTACACAGTCCCTGCATAGAGTTCTTAAAAAAAAAATTTTTTTTTAAGTGCTTTTCCTGAGCCCTGGAGCTGGGTGAGGATTCATCTCTGAGGAGGGAGAGGCAGCCCCCGTTCCTGCTACCTAGGTCCTGTGTGTGTGGCCTCAGGGGCTGCCTTGAACGCTGCCCAGGGTGGTGACTTGGGCCCAGGTGTGTGTCGTTCATGTGGTGCTGGGTGCCTTGGCTCACAGAACCAGCATGGCAGATAGGAGCAGCGTTTTGGGGTATGTCCTGAGTGCCCAGCACTGGGCTTAGCCTTCCTCTTACCTTCTCCCTGCTGGTGCTCATCAGGGTGGGCTGGGTCATCCTCCCTGCGTGGCAGAGGAGGTCCTGAAAGGTTCGCGGATGTACCAGCATCACACAGCCTGGAAACCGCCCAGTCAGAATCTAGCCAGGCCTCCCCCCTCAGGCTCCCTGACTCCTAACACCTAAGCTTGACTTCCATGTCTGTAGTCAGAGGGCCCTGGATCTAGTAAGCCCCTGGCATGGGTACAGTCGTGGACCCTGGCCAGGGGAATCGATGCCTGCTTGGTTCTCTGCTCTGCACAAGAGCTGGGTGCTGGACCTGGCCATCCTGGAAGAGGTCTTAAGGCTCCTTGCTCTGGGTGGTTGGCCTTTGCCAGGAAGCACAGGGCATGGGCGTGAGCTTGGGCAAACTCCGGGAGACAGTGAGGGACAGGGCGACCTGGCGTTGCTGCAGTCCATGGGGTTGTGAAGAGTCAGACATGGCTGGGCAACTGAATAACAACATAGAGGACGTGGCTTCCTAGAAGGCCCAAAGCAGGCAGGCTTCTTCAGCACTCTAGCGTCCTTCCATCCTTGGGTCTGGAGTGATCAGTGACCGTGTCAATTTCTGTTCTCCTTGCACTCCTTCCCTGGGTCCAACCAGTACTCCTAGAGGAGAAGGAAGATCCGTAGTGATGTTTTGGCCAAACAATGCTTCTAGAAAGGAAATCTGCCTCTTCCTAGGAAGAGTGTGCATTGGATACCAACTATTTGTGAAGGGACAGGAGATGACCGTAAAAGATGAGAAGGCCCAGTTAATGGGCAGAGTTGCAGGTCAGCAGAGGCAACACGTCCATTAGAAGAGTGATGCTTTCTGATGGGATTAGGGAGGGTACCGCTGAGAGGGCTTTTTTAGAGCAAAATGCTCAGACTTTGAGGAGGGGACAGACTAAGATTGGTTACAAATCTTGCTGCCTTGTGGTCTTGGCCAAGTCACTTGCTCTGACCTTGCCTGTTTTCTGCAAGATGGATAAAAAGTGGTTTATCCACAGGGCGCAGGGTCAGGGTACCTGGGATGATGTCTGCAGTGCTCTTAGCTCGGGCCTTAGCCCATGGGGTCACCCAGCAGTGGGGTCCACTCTTCCTGCTCCTGTTACACTGGAAAGGGCTGAGCTGACTGGATTGGCTCTTAAGAGTCTGCCTTTGTTTTTATGAGCAGAGAAACAGGGCTGGGGGTCAAAGGTGAGCCCAGATCTAGTGTGTGAGCACGTGAGTTTGGGGGTAAGACTGCAGGGCGCACAGGAAGCAGGACTAACTCGGGAGGGCAAGTATTGAGGGGGTGACAGCCTGGGCCTCCCAGACAGGGCAGAGGTGTGAGCAAAGCAGGGAAGAGCTGAAGTGGGTACTTGTGTCAACTCGTGGACCACCAGTCAGGGGTGGGGGGACTCGGAACACCTCGGGCAGTGGGGGACCCCGTTCGTGAGCAGGCTTTGAAGGTATGTGAGCTGGTGAGTGAGACGAGGATGCATGTTAGACAGGCAGTGCAGACACGGCCTAGGGATGGATCTTGATGGCCATCACCTGTATCCTGTTGCGGAGGGTGACCCCCACAGGTGTGAGGGGCTGGTGACTGGCCCCCAGTGGGGACACAGGACAGACCCCACTCAGCTCAAACACAAGAGAGGTCAGCGCGGGGGTGTCCCGCTAGAGGGCCTAGTGAGAACTTGTTGACCCAAGTCTCAAGACTGGCTTGGTCCTGGGCCAGCAGGAATTGTGTGGGTGGGCCGTGACCGCTGCACCCGGGGTTTTCCTTATCGTGTGCACCGAGCCGGGCTGGTGTTCTTCCAGGAGGGCAGGCGGCGGCTGGGGCTTCCTGGAGCCTTTTCCTGCCCACCCGGGGCGGTTCACTGCTGGCTCCCACGTCCCGTCCTCCAAGGCGAGGCTGCGTCTGTGAGATGCAGAGCACCTTCTCTGGGAAGTGCATCCCCGGCCGCCCCCACCCGCTCCCGCTATTCCTGGAGGCCCTGCAGTAAAGGGCCGTAATTACCCTCTAAGTTCCTCAATCGCAGCCGTCCAGGTGCACAGCTTTTGTGTTGGGAAAAGGGGCTTGGCAGAGGCTCCTGGGAGCTGTCACCACCCCCCTGTGCCAAGGTGGCTCTCCCTGTCCTCAGAGAGCCTGGATGGCTGCACAGAAGACAGGGCGGTATGGAGGAGGCGCTGCAGGGAGGGACCAAGGCCCCCTGCTCTGCAGTAGGGGTGGCCCGGTGGGCTGTGACACATGGGGAGGTCCCCTGGGGAGAGCAGGCAGAGCCCTTGGACTGAGGCGGCCATCCATCTCCATGCAGAGCATCAGCTGTGGGGAGCTCCCAGCCTCACCTGTCCGAGGACCTCGGCGTGGTCAGCACCATCTCAGTTCCATGCTCCCAGAGTTCATCGTTTCTAATTCAGAGCTTACTGGGGGAGGCCGGCTCCTTCCTGCCTCAGACCTGTCTGTCCCAAACCCACAGACAGTTGGTGTCACAGTAGAGACCTGGGGGAGGGTGGATTAAATGAGATGGGCTTCATTTCTCTCTCACGTAAAAGCCCAAGTTTCCCCAGCTCCTTGTTTTTCTGGTGTGGCCCCTCCTGGTCAAGGGTGGTGCTGAAACTCCACCAGCCACACCCACAATCTAGACGTTAGGATAGAGAGGGACTAAGAAAGAGGAAGCAAAGGGAAACAGCTCTGGGTATCTTTTAAGGAAAAGTTCCAGAAGCTACGGTGATGCTCTGTTCATATCTCAGTGGCCAAAACTGAGTTACCTACTGAGGTGCGAAGGAACTGGGGACTGTGGTCTTTATTCTGGGCAACCATGTGCCCAGCTAACATACAGCATGAGGTCGGTAGGCTTACAGAGGGACCCACCCCAGGGTTCTTAGGCCACAGGTTTCCCACATGGATGATGCCTTCTGGGCGGGGCTGCACCACACCCATTACCAGAGGCACAGATGGCCTAGGACAGGAGCTTCCTGGAGGTTGAACATTGCCTGCTGCAGGCCTGAGGGGAGGTGGGGAGGCTGCATCACCAGCCAAGATTGCTAGACATGCATCTGCAGGCCTCGTCTCTCACGGGCACCTGCTTTGCTGCCCAGGGCTGGGGTTTTGAGGCGGAAGTCCAGAGCCCAAGGCCTGGCCCTGCCGCCCCAGGCCACACAATCCCAGGCGAGGCTCTCACCGGCTCCTAAACTGGCTGGAGCGATGGCTGAGAAAGCTGGGCTGTGACTGGATGATGTGGGTGTGTGTCCTTGGCCCTGGGGTCAGCAGGTGGTGGAGGGTCTCAGACCACCTAGTGGAGGGCGCAGAGGCCCTTCCGAGACGGCTGTGGGCGCAAGGCAGCTCCCGCACATGCATACTCTGGGGGGTAGCAGTTGGCCACCCGATGCTGGGCCTCCCCAGGGAAGGGGAGTGCCCTCTGCAGATCGAGCGTCTCTGCCTGTGGGTTTTGTGGGAATTTAATCAGGACTCATCTTGGAGGCCAGTTGGGGTCTGGGTTAAATTGGAATAATCTAGACACCAAGCAAAGAGAAAATAACTTGCCGAAGAGCCTGGGAAAAATGATCCCCGCAGAGCAGCTGCCTCGGGTGGGTGGGTGTGGTTGAGCCAGGGGGCTCTCACTCAGGGGTGGGGGCTGGCTGTCTGCCCTTGGGGAGCTGCACAGGGCTGTTGGTGGGAGAGGAGACAGTGAGAGAGGCCTTGGAGTCGAGGCCCAGGCCCCGGGTCTGCCTGCAACCCCTGTGTTGTGCGGCTTGCAGGTCCCTGTTCCTCTGGGGCCGCTTTGTCAGTGCTCAGGTAGCTGACCCTGGCAGCTCCGGCTGCGTGCCAGGCACTGTATTAGCTAATTTAATCCTCACGATGACCCCCGTGAGAAAGGCACTACGGTTACCCCCCAGAGCGGTGAGGTTACTGGTGTCCCTTGAGTCTAATTGGCTAAGGACACAGAGCTGCTGCATGCAGAGCTGGAATCTGAACCCACACCCTCGGGGTATCATCATGGCCAGTGGTTCCTGAATCCAGCTCCTGGCCCCTGCGTGGACTGCCTCTCTTCACCTGCACTTGGGCCGAGGACGCAGTGGATGAGCTCGGGGCTCTGGCCCTGCTCCCAGGCGCCCCCTGGTGTCCAGGCGATGGCATTGTCCAGACAGGGTCCCTGCTTCGGTCATGGAGTCTCTGCCTCATACAGTTTATTGAGGAAACGAAAGTCCTGTCCTTTTTGAGGTTAGTGACACATGGTAGTGGAAAAGAACAGGGTTTGGCACTGACAAGCCTGGGCTCAAATCTCAGCCCTGCCCGTGTGGCCCGGGCAGTCACTGGGCCTCTCTGAGTTGTCTGCTCATCTGTCATGAGGGGGTTGGTTGCCTTCCCTTCAAGTCGGGGTTGGGGGGTGGCATGGGGAAGGCCTGACCCTCCCTGCCCGCTTCAAGGGGCACAGCCCAGAGCTGGAGCCCAGGTGCTCTCAGCTCCTCTCCTTGGTCCCACAGGGCGCCCGGGGCCTGGCTGGGAGGCACGTAGCAGAGCTGGTGGTTAGTAGGAGGGCCTGGAGTCTTGGAGGACGAAGAGGAGAGCGGTGCAGCCCGAGTCAGGGTCAGCTTCCAGCCCTGCTCTTGTGCAGGAGGCTGGAGTTTGGATGAACCCACCAGGAAAATGCTTCACACAACACCTTGCGAGTGGGCTTGTGAGAAGCTGACCCCTGAGACAGCTACCTGCCCTGCCCCCCACGTGTCGGCCTGCCCACCCCGCAAGACCGGGGTCTGGTGCGAGGGAACCTCCAGCTCAGTCCAGGGCTCTTTCTGGGGGAGCCACACCTCCAGTGTTTAGCCCTTTCCACCTCATGGGTTATGGGTCCCCCTCCTTGTTTTTGTCGTGCTTCTGAGAAGAGGCCTGCCCCACCCAGCACACCCCACGAATTGCTGGACTGGAAGGCCGCTCTCCCCGAGGCCTGCACAGTAACTGGTCCTGAGTCCCCTCTGTCAGCGGGCAGGTCCCTGATTGTCGGTGATTCTCACACCTGTTGATCCCCCCCCTTTCTTCCCAGAGGCCGCCCATCTTAAGTATGGAATCCATCCTTCCAGGCCCTTCTCATACATGTGCAAATACATGTGTGCTTAAAAAAAAAAAGAAACAGCATCTATTACTTGTGTTCTCATATAACTTGCTTTTTCTCCAAGAATATATGTCTTGGCTTCTTTTCATGTCAGCCCACAAAGATGAAGAGGAGTAGGTCTGATCTGCCCTTTTTGATGGCAACATCATATTTTAGCATGTGAATGGGAAAAAAAAAAGCATAGTTTATTCAATTACATTGACCTCAATGAGTCATTCCAGTTTGATTTGGATTTTTTCTTCTCACCGACTGAGCTGCAGTCAACACAGGTCTCTGCAGAGTTCTGTAAAATTAATCCCTAGAAGTGGAATTTCCCAAAGACTATGGTAAACATCTCTCACCTTGTGGATATTGCTGGATTGTTCTTTAAAACATTTGAACAAATTTTTCACCCCATTGTACACGGCTGCTGGAGAAATGATAACTGTCTGACTTTCATTTACATTTTTTCTGTTATTGACAAGACTGCACATTTCTTCATGTGTCTGTTCGCCCTTTGCGTTTCTTCTGCGTATGAATCTTTTCATGTTAGTTGCCCATTTTTCTCTTGGGTTGGTGGTCTTTTTCTTATTCATCAGTTAGAGCCACTTTTGGGACTAAGGATATTGTCTCATTTTTTCTTAAAGATTTTTTTAATGTGGACCATATATAAAGTCTTTATTGAATTTGTTACATGTTGCTTCTGTATTATTTTATGGTTTTTCAGCCAGGAGGTATGTGAGATCTTAACTCCCCAACTAAGGATCGAACCCGCACCTCCTGCATTGGAAGGCGAAGCCTTAACTAGTGGACCACTGGGGAAGTCCCATGAGTCATTGTTTTAAAATATGGACTGTTTCGCTGCTGGCAGCTTCATCTTTGCACTGGGCCAAGCTAACATTTTCTATTCTGCTTTTAGAATGTGTATGGCCAGAGAGAGCACTTCAAATATTTTTCAAAACGTTTTGAAAATGAAAAAGGCTGCTGCGTTTTGGGAGTCAGAGCTGAGTGGGGCAGCAAGCCTTTGGGTCCGGAAGGGGCCATAAATCAGTGCAAACAGCTGCCACAGAGTTAATCCGCGTTTCCAGCAGCCGTTTCTATAAGCTGGAACGGGACTCAGGAATGTCCCTGTCTCTGCCAGCCTGTGTCTGGCTTCCTCGATTCTGGCCTCGAGCATGCCCAACGCAAGTAGCACCGTGTCCCCTCAGGATGAAACAGGTCATTAGCTGAGTCAGACGGGAGGGAGACTGCTTGTCCAGCTGACCAGGACCATGTCAGACAGGGCCTGTCAGACCTGTGGCCTTTGTTCCCCTCTGTCTGTACCCAGAAGCCACCCCCTCCAATAATTTCAAGCTGGTTCCCCACAGCAAGCCTGTAGCTGGCGAACCAAGGATCAGGCTGCTAGCAGGGAGGTGGCAGCTATAGCTGGGCCTAAGGGAGGCCTTTCAGAAGCCTCCCGGGAGCAGGGTAGGGACTGTAGCAACTGCTGAAATGCCCCCACCTCACCACCTAGTGTCTCCAAATAGCACAGTGAGGGTCCCTCTTTGAAAACTCTTAGTGACCAAGCCTATGAGTTTCCTGTTGCCGCACAACAAATTGCTACAAGCTGAGTGGCTTTCGGTAGCTTCACCCCCGCCTGCCCCCGGCCTGCCGCTTGTTATCTCACAGCTTGGTAGGTGAGAGTTCTACCTGGCATGGTTGGTCTCTGGTCTCAGGAAGTCACAGGTGGGAATCAAGGTGTCAGCAGGGCTGCGTTCTCATCCAAACACCCTGTGGAGGAACCCGTGCCCGGGCTCGCGCTTCTTGGCGGTGAGCACCCAGTTCCTTGCGGCTGCAGGACTGAGGTGCGGTGTCCCTGCCAGCTGTCAGCAGGGGGCGCTCTCAGAATACAGGCCCCCACGTTCCTTCTCACGGTCCCCTCCACCTTCACGCGGCCTCGGCGTGTCCAGCCGTCCTGGTGCCTCAGGCAGCCCCAGGCGGGCCCCCCGCACAGCAGTCCTGCTGGGCCCCCTCTCGTCCTCTCGCCCCCTGCCCTATGTAAGTGGCAGGGAGACAGCGTGAGCCTGTCTACACCTGGAACGTGCCGCTTCTCTCTGCCTCCCCTCAGAGGGCTCTGGGCAGGGGCACCGTCGGAGCTGGTTCCGGGCCCTGAGGCCCCCGGGTCACTGCCTGGTCTGCGTGACCAGGGGCCCGAGTGGATGGAGCCCGGGCCCTTACTCACATGCACTGTCCTCACGTGACCTTCCGAGGTGTCAGGCCCTTCTTCCCCTCAGACAAGCTGGGTGAACTGGGCAGTGAGCAGTGCCCAGTCGTGCCGGGGGAAGGCTCGCCCCAGGCTGCCTCGGGACCCAGCTCCCTTGCAAGGCTGCCCGTGAGCCTCGCTCACCCTCCCGCTCTGTCTGAGCCCCTTGGGGCCCGAGCAGTGGACAGGGCCTCTCTCCTCCCTTTTCCCAGAGTGGGTACCGCAAGCGGCACCTGAGACAGCCCTCGCTCCAGAGGGGCCCTCGACCCCATTGTGGCTTCAGAAGGGATGCCCAGGCTGGACCTCAGTGCCCAAGAAGGAGCGGACCCAACGCCGACTCATGGCAGTCAAGCGTTACGTGGCGCTTCTCCCTGCACGGCCACTCACGGTGACTCAGCCGGTCCTCACATCTTCATCAGCAGCCTGGGGAGTAGGTACCGATGTTATTCACCACCACCCCCACACCCCATTCTTGGTGATATGGAAACAGAGGCGCAAAGAGACGGCTAGCCCAGGGAGAGAGAGTTGACCCAGGATCGGGACCCAGGCACCCTGCCCACCACTGTGTATACCCGTGACCTGCGAGGGGCTCTATGGACGAGGGTGGGCCTCTCCTGGGATCCAGCCCAAAGCCCTGGCTTTCCATGTGGTTCCCATGAGTCAGGCTACCCAGTCCCCACATCCCCAGGGCATGTGGCTGGAACTTTACTGTCTTAAAACGTATTATTTCAGTCTCATCTCACCTGGGGCTATGGATGGGTCTGAAGAGACATGATGAAGTCACCATCGTCCAGGTATTTCCAGCCTTTTGAAGCCTGACACAAATCCCCACTCAGATCCAGGCCCCTGTGCCTCCAGGGGCCCTTGGGCTACAGGCAGAGCTGAGTCACCTTCGGTAAAGGGAATGCAGAGTGAAGTGGAAGTAGGTGCTAGGGGACAGACGTGCTGGGTCAGAGCAGGGAATAGTTCCTGAGTGTAAGAGTTGACTCATTGGAAAAGACTCTGATGCTGGGAGGAATTGAGGGCTGGAGGAGAAGGGGACGACAGAGGATGAGATGGCTGGATGGCATCACTGACTCGATGGACGTGAGTCTAAGTGAACTCCGGGAGTTGGTGATGGACAGGGAGGCCTGGCGTGCTGCAATTCATGGGGTCGCAAAGAGTCGGACACAACTGAGCGACTGAACTGAACTGAGGGGGGTCATGGGGGTCATGCCAGGAAGCATGCCTCCTGAAGAGAGCAAGGTGAGGATGGAGCCCCGCCTGGGGGAGGCATGTGGGGTGCATTGACTGGACACTGAAGCCCTTCCTGGCCAGGCCAGTGGACGGGACATTATAAGTGGACAGCGGGAGCAGGAAAATCAAGGTCAGGACAGGCAGTGCCCTCTTGATACCCAGGCCTGGCTCCACATCAGAGAGACCAGTTCTCACTTCTGTCTTCTCTCGTCCGTGGGCCTGTCATCCCTGCCCTTCCTGACTGCCTCATCCTGGCCCGGGCCTGCGGTGCTTTCCCAGCCCTCACCTGACTGTCCTGAATTACTGGGCGGCTGCCATCGCCACAGGCCAAAAAAACCATCCAGATGTTTTCAGAGCTGCTGTCAGGCTGAAACTTGGTTCTCCCAGAATGTACAGAGAGCATCTTTCCCTGTCTAGGATGCGAGAGCACGGGGCTCCTGCCTTCTAACAGTATAATGGCAGGTGGAAGGTGACTTTGGACAATCTGGCACTGGATGAGTCATGAAGACTGGAGTCTGCAGGTTGGCAGGCCAGGCCCAGCCCGCAAGTCCCATGGCCACGGTCACCAGGGCTGTGCCAGACCGACAGCGCCACATGGCGGCCAGTTGAGGAGTTGCAGGCCACTGCCACCTTTCTCACCCGGTGCCGGTCGGTTGTGCTCCTCCGTGCTCCCCTTCTCCTTTCGTTTCCAGGCTCAGCTCACTTTTATTCCATCTTCAGTTCATCTCACGCATGTGCACTGTCAGAGAGTTTTTTCTGAGGGCTGCCTCCTCTGAGTAGCACTGGGCTAGAGGTCAGGCCAGGTCCCAAGGAATATACCATCTGGTTGCAGAGTCAGAACCCAAACATGTGGGCATTTAGTAGGGTACCAGAGATGAGCAACTGAACAAGGTAGCAATGCAGGAGAGAGATGATGATGGAACAGGCAGGACTGTGGGTAGAAGATGCTGGGGGCGTCTGTTGGGAGGTGTCATTGTGATGAGACATCTTGTACTCAAGGGGTTGGGCGATGCTGGCTGGGTAGGTTGCTGCCAACTGGTTGGGGAGAGAGGAGTCCCAGGGGTTGTGCCGGGGGATGACAGGGAGACCACGCTGCTTGGCGCCAGGGTTTGGCTGGGAGTGAACTTGGTTCTGCCTTCTGAGGAGGTGGGAAGTGTAATTGCCAGGGCTACTTCAACAGAGCACCACGGACTGGGCAGCTTAAATTAGAGAAGTTAATTTTCTCACAGTTCTGGAGGCTGGAGTCTAAGATCAAGGTGCTTGCAGGGCTGGTTTCCTCCAAGGCCTCTCTCCTTGACTTGTAGGTGCCTGTCTCCTCCCTTGTCTTCTCATAGTCTTCCATCTATGTCCTGTCTCCCTTTGTCAAGGACATTAGTCACCTGTATGACCTCGTTTTCATTTAATCACCTCTTGGAAGGTCCTGTCTGCAAATAAGAGGCACGTCCTGAGATCCTGAGAGTCAGGCCTTCAGCATGTGCATTTAGGGGGACACAGTGCAGCCCATGGGCTTCCCAGGTGGCTCAGTGGGAAAGAATCCACGTGCAGCACAGGAAATGCGAGTTTGATCCCTGGGTCGGGAGGATCCCCTGGCAACCCACTCCAGTATTCTTGCCTGGAGAATCCCATGGACAGAGGAGCCTGGGGGGCTACAGTCAGACTCCTGGGGTCGCAAGGAGTCAGACAGACTGAAGTGACTGAGCATGCACACGTGCAATGCAGCCTGTAACAGGAACAGGTTGCCGGGACCTGGAAAGGCTTCGAACCTTCACTCACATCTGACTTGGATGATTATTGACCCAAGGGCTGCCTCAGTATATAGGTGAGAACTTTAAGAAGACAATCCAGGATCCAGCCGCTGTGCACAGTGCAGGCTTGGTGGCGGGCTCGGTAGGTGAGGTGGGCAGAACACCAGGAATCTAGCGGTGTGTGGTTAGAGCAGCCACAGTGGGGAGAAGATGGTTCAGAGGTGAGAGTGTCAAGAAGGGGGTTCCTTGGTTAACAAACCCCAGCAGCTAGGAAGAAACCCCAGGACTGGGCCACTGATTTTGTTCTGTCTGTCCCAGGGGATCATCCAACCTTGATCCTGGGATGGGTTGTGTTGGGCGATACAGATGAGGACGATATTGCTTCCCAGACCCTTGGGGTGGGACTGCTCCTCCCAGAGGAAACTGTGTTAAGGAACTATTTCATCATTTAAATCTGTTGTTGTTTAGTTACTAAATCATGTCTGACTCTTGGAACCCCATGAACTGTAGCCCACCAGGCTCCTCTGTCCATGAGATTTCCTAGGCAAGAATACTGGAGTGGGTTGCCATTTTCTTCTCCAGGGGTTCTTCCCAACCCAGGGATCAAACCCACATCTTCTACATTGAAAGCATATTCTTTACCACTGAGTCACCAGTAGATACTATTGCTCTTGTCCTCTTTTCAGTGAGGAAGCTGCTGCTGCTGCTGCTAAGTCGCTTTAGTCGTGTCTGACTCGGTGCGACCCCATAGATGGCAGCCCACCAGGCTCCCCTGTCCCTGGGATTTTCCAGGCAAGAACACTGGAGTGGGTTGCCATTTCCTTCTCCAATGCATGAAAGCGAAAAGTGAAAGTGAAGTCACTCAGTCGTGTCCGACTCCTAGCGACCCCATGGACTGCAGCCCACCAGGCCCCTCCGTCCATGGGATTTTCCAGGCAAGAGTACTGGAGTGGGTTGCCATTGCCTTGTCCATGAGGAAGCTGAGGCAGAAGTAAAGTTACTTGGCTGGGATCATGCAGCTGATACGAGTTGGAGCCAAGATTCAAACCCCAGGCACACAGGGGCCTGGTGAGCCCACTGGGGGGTGGGGGGAAGGGCTCCTACCAGGTGTGGGGAAGGTGATGCTTAGAGGAGGGAGGTGGCCTGACCCAAGGCTTGGAGGACAAGCCAGAGCTTCTCATGCCGAGAAGGGGTAGAAGGTGCTTGCAGGGCTGAGGGCCCGGTGTGTGCAGAGGATCCAGGGCCTGTGAAATCAGTGTGTTAGGCTTAGTTGGTCCTCGGCATGTGGAATCTTCCCAGACCAGGGATCGAACCTGTGTCCCCTGCATTGGCAGGTGGATTCTTAACAACAAGACCACCAGGAAAGTGCAGGAGCTGGCTTCTTTAGTGGGTAAAGATTCCACAGTACTTTTTCCTCTTCCTTGCAACTCCAGGAAGTAGACAGGAGTGATTAATCATGACCGTCAGTCTACTACTGATCAGGAACCCAAAACCCGAAAGGTTGGGTCTTGCCCAGGCTCAGGGGAGAGCTGCTGGAACTTGCATGCAGGTCTCTGGGCTTTTGCTCCCTGGGTCATGCACGGGCCTTGCCCGGGGCTCCCCCCAGCAGCCTGGGTCTCTGTGCCTCATTCCTTCTGCCACGGGGCCGGTAGGCCCCAGAGTGACCTGTGCTGGGGGTGGGACCACTCACTACGTCATCTGTCACCCTCCCTCATGAAAGTTCTGCCCAGGTTTCTGAAAACGGGGCTCCCCAGGGCTGGAAAAGCATGATCAAGACCCCTCATTGCTGGCTCCCCAGGAAACTCTCCCATGATCCCTCTGAGGAGCAGCATGGCTCTGTGGCAAGAGACATAGAAATGCTGATTCCAGGAGGCCCCGGACCCCCAGCTCCTGGGCACGTGACCACAGAAAATGATTTATCACAAGCCCCAAGCCTTATCATGCGTGAGAGATGTTCAGCCCTGTCTATAGTGAAGGAAAATTGGCACAAACATAAATGTCTGACCTGAGGGGAAACGTCGGCAGTTGGGTGACCAGGAAATGCAGAATCATGGGAAAATACTGGTGGCAGGAGCGTTCAGTGGAAAACAATTAAAAAGGAAAGTCCAGTCACGGTTATAGCAAAGCAGATAAACAAAGTGCTTCTGCAGGCGAAAGTCCTCCGGAGAAGCCAGTGGCCAGACTGAGCAGGGTCAGCTGTGAGGGCTGCTGTGTTTTCAGATGGAACAGACTGGGGGCGGGGTGGGGCGGGGCGAGCCTCGTGGGGAGCGGAGCGTGAGGGCCCGGCGGCGGCCAGAGGGCCGGATGCCGGCAGGCTGGCCCGGAATGTGGGTCAGCGGCGCCCAGGCACGTCGACCACGGACTCTGCATCCGACCAGATGTGGCCGAGATGCCCGAGGAGCCGGCCTTGTGCACAGGGCGCCGTCGAGGGTCAGTCCGTTCACTCAGCAAGCCCCTGCTGAGCGCCTACTGTGTGCCTGCAGTGTTCTAGGCGCTGGGCCCACAGGGGTGAAAAAAGGCACCGGTCCCTGCCCTCATGGAACCAGCGTTCTAAAGAGAACATGCCAGGTGGGCCCTCCCTGCTGCCCAGGCCCACGCAGCCAGCTCCGGGCCCCGCGGGCTCTTTCCCTGGCCTGTCTTCAGCTCCTCTCGTCTCGGCACAGCCCTCACTCGTGGGCATCGTTCTCTGGGGTCCCACCCTCTGCGGAAACGTCAGAGGATTCCAGCGTTTGTGTGTCCTCGGGGACCGTCCCTGCCCCCAGGCTTTGTTTCTCTCGAGTGTCATCTGGAAGACATGAACTGAGGCAGAGTCCTGTCACAGCTGTCCCCAGGCCCTGCCCTGCCCTGCCGGAGCCCCGCCAAGGCTTCCTTCACAGCCTGGTGCCAGCACCGTGCTGGACACAGCCAGGAAGCCATGGAGGGGGAGACCCGGCACTGTCATCCCCAGAAACGGGACGTGGGCCGCTAGTTACGATTTAGAACCTGCCTGCTCTCCTGTCGGCCGCCCAGCTGGCCTCGCTCAGTGTAGTAAGAGAAATCACCACTGCTGTTATGCGCCAGGCCTCCCAACAACCCTCTAGGGAGGCCTTGTTCCCATTTTACAGATGAGAAGAGCGAGGCCCAGCATTGTTCGGTCATTCGCCAAAAGTTACAGCTAGTTTACCCCAGGTTCAAAGCCAGGCTTCAGAGCTCCACCTTCAAAGTGCCATCTCTACCTCCCCCGGTTGTCCTCTTGTGGCACCTGTTTGTCATTGTCTTTGCTCCTCTTGCTGGTTCTGTAGCATCTGCCCCCAGTGGCCTGGGAGCGTGGCCACCTGGCACAATGGACAAGGCAAGGATGTGACTCGGACACCTGGGTTCTCATCCTGGGCCTGCCCATGACTTGTGCGTGACCTTGAACTCTTCTCTTCCCCTTTCTGGACGTGATGGGATTTGCCATCTCCCAGGACCTCTGACTTCACACTCTCTGATGAGGGTGGCGGACAGGGAAGAGGGGGGTGTTTCAGGTTCCCAGGGGCTGCTGCTTCAGCTCTTAACAGAACACAACCCACCATCTAACTAAAAAAAGCTTCCTTTCCAACTCCCATCCAGAAATACGATGACAGATAAATAAGTAGCCTTTTTCGGGGAACCAGAAATAGCCTCCTGGGCTCCCAGTGCTGACTGACAGGAAGAGTCTTTATGTTCTTTGGGGGAGAAGAGCTGCTGGCACTGTTGGGATTTTCCTGGGGAGTGGGGGGACAGCCGCAGGGACCCCTGCTGTCACCAACCCGCACATGGGATGCAGCCAACGTGTCCCGTGCCACCAAGATGCTGGCTCAACTGCTGCAGGGCTCGGCTCCTTCCTCAGCTCTCCCGCTCAGGTGACCTCTGAGTCCACAGGCTAGACGGATGTCACCATCCTCCTCTCCAAGGCTGGGTCAGTGTGTGTGCCCGGGGGGCACCGTGTCCTCAAGCAGGGCCTTTGCAGCGGCCGTTCTGTCTGCTGGGAGTACGCGTGCCCCACATGCCTGGCCTGCCTGCTCATCTTCCCGTGTCTGGGCTCCGCAAGGCACTTCCTGGGCACACCCCACCTCCACAGGCACCCCTTCACGATCCCCAGGTCAACCTCCAGCCCCGTTGGGCTGTCCGTTTTACTCCTGCATCTGGCTGTGGCCTCGTCCCTGCACCTGGAATGTGGGCTCCATGAAGCAGCGTGGTTCGTGTTCGTTTACTGCTGGATCTTGGGCTCCTAGGATGCGACACGTTTTTTTTGTTGTTGTCGTTGGTGACTGGTGGTTGGAAACCAAAATAGGAACAGTTGTAGTTTCTAATTATTGCGATCTCACAGGCGTCGCGGGATGGTTTTAGCTACAAGCCGCCAGAAATTGGGTCAAGCTACAGTCATCATGGTCTACGGTCCGTGAGTTGAGTTGGGACAAGCCCTGGGCGTGGAGCAGCCAGCAGCCCAGCGAGGGACACGGGTCCCTTCCAGCCTCTGCCCTGCGGGGCTCAGGACTGCCTTCCCTCAAGCCTGACCCGTCAGAGGGTGACCGAGCTTGAACCGTGGGGCTTTCAGGCAGCGGGACCTGGATGGTCTCCAGTCCTGGGCCCACCCTGGAGAGGGCGCGGGATCAGCAGCTGGTCATGCCTGCTGCTCAGGGTGTGGTCAGCCAGCTTCAAGTTAGGATAAAGGAAGAAGAATGTGACACTGTGCATGGCCCCCTTTCCTGATGCACTCAGTCCTTTGTCTTCTCTGCTGGGTCCTGCTACCACCTCTGACACCAGAGCCTGAGATTGCAGAAAGGTGGGGGGTGTCTGGTCTAATGCTTACTGTGGCCCGTTCATTAGGAATGTCTCGTCTCTGCATTTCATCTGGACCCCAAACATCTCTGGGGGAATGCTGCCCTCGTCCTCCTCTGATTCACCCGGGACTCAGTGGGGTCGGTGGTGGGGGACGGTACTCTGCAGGTTTGCTGGAGATCTGAAGGAGACGCTGTACCTAAAGCATTTCTTCAGCCCAGTTTCCTGCACAGGTCAAGTGTTTGCGCCCGATGGATCTCAGCTGCTGCCGCTGGGGTTTTTTCCTTTTTTTTTTTTCAATTGGTATAATTCACGTACCATAAAATCCACCTTTTAAAAGTGTGGATACAGTTCAGTAGTTTTAAATATATTCAGAAAGTTGTGCAACCATCACAACTATCTAATCCCAGAACATTTTCATCGCTCCAAAAAGAAATGGACCCGCCTGCAGTCACTCCCCATCCCACCTGCCCCCCAGGCCTTGGCAGCCGCCCGTCTCCTTTCCGTCTCAATGGAGCTGCCTGTTCGGGACATTTCAGATAAATGAAGTCATATATTCTGTGGCTTTTCCAACTGGCTTCCTTCAACTCAGCATGATGTTTTCAAGGTTCATCTATGTTGTAGCATGCATGAGAACTTCATTCCTTTTTAGGCCTGAATAATATTCCATTGTGTGGCTATATCACCTCGTGTCTACCAGCTCATCAGTGGACGGACACTTGGGTTGCTGCCACTTTCTGGCTGTTACAAATAACACTGCTGTGAATATTCCTGGACAGGCTTTTGTGTGGACGTGTGTTTCCGTCCTCTTGGAAACACCTAGATGTGGACTGCTGTGGACCTAGTTCTGTATGAAGAACCGCCAGAGCGTTTCTCAGAGCAGCTGGACCATTTCACGTCCCCACCAGCCAGTGTCAGGACAGTTGTTCCTGTCTGTCTTACTGGGTTGTTGCCAGCCTCACACGTGTGGTTTTAATCTTCATTTCTCTAACGCCTCATGATGTCAAGCATTCCTCCCTGTATTTACTGGCCATTTGTGTGTCTTTATTTTGAGAACTGTCCATTTTGGGCCCTTGGCCCATTTTTAACTTGGGTCACTGGTCTTTTTTATTGTTTGGTTGTTAATAGTTTTTCATGTATTTTGGATACTAGACTCTTGCCAGATACATGATTTGCAAATATTTCCCCCCATTCTTTGGGTTGTCTTTTCTTGATAGTGTCCTTCGAAGCACAGAAGTTTTAAATTTTGACAACGTCAAATATGTCTATTTTTACTTTGGTTGCTTGTGGTTCTGGTGTCTAAGAAACCATGTCTAATCCAGGGTCATAAAGACCTACACCTGTGTGTTCTTCCAAGCGTTTTATAGTTTTAGCTGAAATGCTTTTGCTACATCTCTTGATAGGATTGTGTGAGTTTTGTCCTTTTATTCTGTTAATAGGAGCAGGCACTTTTCTGCTAAGGAGGCCGTGGTCAGTAGCCTGAACTTGGGATCCAGCTGCCCGGGGGTGAGCCCCCCAACCGTACCCCTTATTCACTGTGTGACCCTGGACAGGGAACTTCACCTCTCTGTGCCTCATTTCCCGTATCTTTAAAATGGGGGTGACAGCACCTCTTTATGGGGCTCTCATGAAGGTAAATGATTGTTTTGCAGACTACGTGGAGCAGTGTTTGGCACGTTAACAAGTGGGGTTTCTTGACTGTTGGCTGTTAGCCGTGACATTAGGTGGAAAGCTTTGATGGCCTGGGGTGGGGAGGGCATTGAAGGCGAATCTATAATAAAAGCCTAGACAGCATACTAAAAAGCAGAGACATCACTTTGCCGACAAAGGTCCATATTGTCAAAGCTATGGTTTTTCCAGTAGTCATGTATGGATGTGAGAGTTGGACCATAAAGGAGGCTGAGTGCCAAAGAATTGATGCTTTTGAACTGTCGTGCTGGAGAAGACTCTTGAGAGTCCCTTGGACAGTAAGGAGATCCAACCAGTCCATTCTAAAGGAAGTCAGCCCTGACTGTTCATTGGAAGGACTGATGCTGAAGCTCCAATACTTTGGCCACCTGATGCAACGAGCTGATTCATTGGGAAAGATCCTGATGCTGGGAAGGATTGAGGGCAAGAGGAGAAGGGGGCGAGAGAGGATGAGATGGTTAGATGGCATCCCTAACTCAATGGACATCAAAGCTCCGGGAGATGGTGATGGACAGGAAAGCCTGGCATGCTGTAGTCCATGGGGTTGCAGAGTTATACATGACTTAGTGACTAAACAACAAGTGATAAAAGATTGACCTGCTCCAAAAAATCTGGAAGCTCTTAACAGGAGGCCGTCTGTCTGCCCCCAGGGATTTCTGAGCCTTCCTGTGGGAGGGCTGGGGCCAGGATGGGCCCCCTGCCAGACCAGGTGGGTGCTGCCTCAAGCCGACCTGCTGCCACATCCTTTATAGTTTGTTTGGCCTGGAGTCTCACACCCCGTTAGGGCCTGGCTGGAGGGTATACAGCAGGGAGCCTTTGCAGAGATCACCGCCTCCCTCCCTGGCCTGCTAGCCCCTCACCAGTGTTTCCACCCTGGTTCTGACTCTGGGCAGGGGATGCAGAAACGGGGACGCATTTAGATAATGGCTTAGAGCTGAGAGCCAGGACACCCCACCCGCTCCCTCCCTCGATGCTCTGATTTTCCTGGCTTCTCTCTTCCTGACCTGCCATGTGAGCCCGGCTCCTTGTCCTACCCTGGATGTGACTGTCCAGTGACCTTGCGCAAGGACTGCCTCTGTTTCAGCCTCTGTCTGTGAGGAATGTGAGTGCTCCAAGCAGAGGGCCCGCCTCGCCGTCCACCAGGGCTCCTCCCTCCCCTGGGTCCCCAAGAAACTCTGCCCACCCCAGAATCTGCCATCACTCTGCGCCTGTTTGGACTTTGGACTTTGCTGGTAGGGGGCAAGGAGGGAAATGAAAGCACTTTTAATATACCCTGTGTAATTCTTGGCACTTGCTTTTTATGAGATATGTGAAGCTGGATCTTACCTTGATTTTAATGTTTGAATGTACTGACCTCCTAGCCAGCCAAGTAGCTAGAAGCTGTTGGAGACAAGCTGCTTTATTGTTTGCTTTTGGTTTGGTTTTCAAGTTTGTGGGTGTGTGTGTGTGGGGGGGGTCACCCCCCATCCCACTAACGCTCAGCCTTTCCCGGCCCCTGTGCCCAGAAATACAGGGTGGTCTTACCTCCTGAGGAGCCGGTGCCCTGATCGGGGACGGAGGTAGACAAAGGAGTAATAAGAAGCCAGTGGTGCAGTTTAGCAGTCTGCAGAGAGATTCAGAATGCACTTTATTTCCCCACGGATGGTTTTTCCTGCCTTCACTTGGTGCCTGGCTCCAGGATCGTCCTGACAAGCAGAGTACACCCAGCTTCCAGAGCTTTGCAGAAAACTGAACATGCCAGGAACCCACTGGGTGTGTGTGCAGAGAAGGCGGGCAGTCCCCTGAGCCTGAGGACTTGGGAAAGCAGAGGCGGGGGATCTGGGTGGGGGCTGGGTGGGGCTGGAGTCTGGCAACCAGAGGAGGTTGGGAGTGTGTGCTTGTCTGTGGCCCATCCATGTGATGGCAGTGGCAGAAGCCCCTCTGTTAGGCACGAGAGGCTCCAGGAGAGGGGTCCCTGTGTGACAGCGAGCCCCTCTTTAATCCCTCCCCCGCCTCAGCGTCTCCTCCGCCCCCACCCCCATAGGATTATTTGCAGACTTGAGACGTGATGTATGCAAAGCCTTCAGCAGTGCGGGCCTCAGGCTAAGAGCTGAAGGGCTGGCGTCATCCTCCGATGATCATTAAGCCAGTACCGTGTATGGAGGGGCATCTTCACTGCCCCCGGAAAGTGTTCATAGTTGATGGAGTGCAAATTTGAGTCACAAAACAGCATCCCGTTGTCAAGCACTGTGTGCGTGCTCACAAGCCCAAGTGCGGGCTGAAGAGGTGGGGCTGAGTCAGTCTGGTTTTCACTTCGCTTTGATCTTCAGGCTTTGCTGTTATCACGTGTCGGTCTCATCCTTACGGGAATGCTGTTGACAGTAGTTAATGACTGTGCCCTCGTTCCCGGGGCACGTGTGCGCGTGTGTGTCTGCACGCCCACGGGTGACTTCGGGGTGTGGGCTGCTGGATGGGGCGGGCAGTGCTAACGCGGGCTTCTCCTCTGTCCCCAGATGACAGGATCTGCTCGCCGCCCTTCATGGAGCTCACGAGCCTGTGCGGGGATGACACCATGAGACTCCTGGAGGAGAACGGCCTGGCCTTCCCATTCAGTGAGCACCTGAACTCCTGGGGGTGGAGGGAGGCCTCGGCCCCGGTCCCTGGGTCCCTGGGTGGTAAGGGCCTGGCCTGATGGTGACCATCTAGCGCCCCTGAGGGCACACGCTGGCCCTGGTGGAGTCAGCCTGTCTCCTCAGCTCCCCACTAGCCCCCTCCCCACCCCAGGGGCCGCAGGAGGTTTTGAGAATTTCTCTCCGTATCTGCCAGGCTGGGCTTTGTAGGTGAGTAACCTTGCTAACTCCTGTTTTTCTCTGCCCCACCCACAGTTTGCAAAACCAGAGTGGCTCATGGCACCAACTCTCACGAGGTGAGTGGAGGAGCTGACAACTTGATAGCCCCATCCCCCTCCAGCCCCCTGGCTTCCCTGCCCCTGCCTCCCCCGCTCCACCCCCCTCCTTTCTGCTCACAGAGTCTCTCTGGGAGCCTGACAGCCCTGCTGCTGGATCCCACCGCACCTGCTGGAGGCTCAGTACCCCGACTCCACCTGCACCTTGGTCCTCTCCTGTCCCCAAGGCTGGGATGGGCGTGCCTGCCCGCTTTGAGCCCGTGCGAGCCACACCATCTGACCTTCCTCTGGCCCGTTAGTGTCGGTCACTTCCTGCTCCGGGCCGGACACAGGCCTGCCCCCCACCCCCAAAAAGATCCCGTCACTGCCCCCAAGTCTGTAGGTCCTGCTGAATCGGGGAAGGGGGTGTGAGGAGGAAGGGGCACCCGACTTGCTGTGCACGTGATCCCCCCACCCGCACGTTCATTCTTCTACTCACCCAGTGGCCGTTCACCTTGGGTGCTGAGGGAAAGATGCCTGAGATGAGAGTCCTGCCCCAGGGCGGGAGACGGGGTCCCGGAGGCAGAGAGCGCCAGCGGGTGTGGTGTGGGAGGCCGGGCGGAGGAGGCCTTCTGGGGACAAGAGGAGCCCGTGGCCAAGCAGGGGCTCGGCTGGGTCTGTCACCATCTTGGGGAATCACGTCTGGGACGTTGCCTCCAGGGGCACAGCCCAGCCTGGGGACCCGCTTGTGAGGCGTGTGGGAGGATGCCCTGGGCAGTAGAGGTTTGACCTTCCTGGAAGGCCCTGTGGGAGAGCCTGTCCTGGGCAGCCCCACCGTCAGAAATGCTCCCCCACGACCTTAATGACGAAACGCGGACAAACCCGGCAGCGGCGCCCTGTAGATTTAGGGAGTGTCTTTGTCCTTGGCGTGTATCTATGGGGAAACGTCTCTAAACAGACGCGTCCGCGTGGTGTGGTGTATGCTGTGACGAAGCCGAGGGGTCCCTTTGCTTGTGGGCAGGAAAGTGGGGGCAGGAAATCCCTGCCTACACCTGAGGTCTGCTGTCTCCTGAGGTCTGGAGCCCTCGTGGAGCCTCCCCGTCTGGGCCTGCCTGGGCTCCGTGCCTGGGACCTGCTCCTGGGCCAGACCCGGGGGTGGGGGGACAGGAAGGCTTCAGAGCAGCCAGACCGTGGCCCTGGAACCCACAGTCCCCTCGCCAGCACCGGACCCCCGACCTTCCACCTGACCCATTACACCAGCGAGCAATTCCTCTGTTGGTCAGTGCCTTGGGGATTTTCAGGACAGAAGGGCAACTGCAGTCATTAGTGTGAGTAGACCATTCAAACGCAGAGCAGGTCAGCCTGCTGGGAGGGAACTGCTTCTGCTGTTGACACAACAGCTTTAGAGTCACTCCCACCTGGGACCAGGTCTGGCTGTGTGCACTATGTGACTTTGGGCAGATGACCCAGCCTCTCTGAGTTTCTGTGCTGCCCTTGTAACTGGCGATGTGAGTGATGGGTAAGGGAGTTGCCCGTACTGCTGTGCTGCCGTGAGCTCTGGGCCAGGGAATATTTGATACGTTGTAGTGGCTTCCCAGGTGGCTCAGTAGTAAAGAATCTGCCTGCCATGCAAGAGACAGGAGTTCAATCCCTGCTTAGGGAAGATCTCCTGGAGGAGGAAACGGCAGCCCACTCCAGTATTCTTGCCTGAAAAATCCCATGGGCAGAGGAGTCTGGCAGGCTACAGTTCAAAAGAGTCACACGTGACTGAAGCAACTAAAGAGGTGTGGCCAGTTGCCCTGCAGCCTGCTAGGTCATGGCAGAAGGGGAAGGGGTTCTGGGTTGAGGGGTCCTACTTCCTCCAGGAGAGTCTTGACTCCATGGGGTCAGCTTGACTTAAGGTGTTTCACCCCTCAGTCCAGCTCTGTGGGTCTGGCTTGTAGATGTACACATGTGTGCCGTGGCCCCTTCTCCCCTTTCCCCATCCCTGGGGCTCCCCAACCCACTGTGTGCTATTTCTGGGGTGGGGGGGGTTCCTCTGCTGGGTGGGCATCAAGAACAGAGCTCCAAGATAGGGGTCTAGAGTGTTGCAGCTTCCCAGGGGGGCTTCTGTGCTCCGGGCCACCTGCCTCCTGGGAGGCTGGTAGCATCAGAGGACTGCCCCCTCTGGTGGGGCGCCCTCCATGGCATGATGTCCGTGCCCACCTCGGGGCAGGATGTGAGGATGACACCAGGTGACTCAGGTAAAGTGGATCATAGCAGGGCCAGGCATGTCATGAGTTCTCGAGAGGCAGCTGTTGTCATTGTACAGGCCTGAACCCAAGGCCTCCCAACCCCTGATCCCTTGTCCTCTGCTTCTTGCCCCCACCCCCTCAGTGGCCTACTTCCCACCCACCGCCAAAGTCTTTGTAGAGGAACAGGTCCTAAGGGGTGAGTAGTACACAGCCCGGGGGGCCCGTTCCATGGATACAGTGTGAGTAGTGGGATTGTGCAGTGTACAGCCAGCTCAACCTTACATGGCAGGCCTGATGATGCAGGATTTCCAAACCCCCCATAGCAGGAGTGGATGGATGCCCAGGTGTTCTGCTCGAGGCCCACCCCACTCACTCTGGCTTGAGACTCTTCCTGGGGAGGCCTCGTGCCACCGGGCTGGGATGGCCGTTGGTGGCGATGCTCTGGACAGTGATAAGGCTGAGGAGGCGGTAGACTCTGACCAAGCCCTTGGCCCCCTGTCTCCCCAGATGGCCATCGTGTTCAACCAGGAGGGCCTGAGCGCCATCCAGCCGCCCTGCGTGGTCCAGAATTTCATCAACCACAATGCTGTCCTGTACAAGGTGTTTGTGGTTGGCGAGTCCTACACCGTGGTCCAGCGGCCCTCGCTGAAGAACTTCTCCGCGGGCACGTCAGGTAAGCGGGCCTCACACTGTCCGGGCTGCCTGTGCTCAGGGGCGCGGCTGGGACACGGCACCGGCTGCCTGTCCTTTGGCACTGACCCTGGTCACCCCGGGTTATTTCTGGAGGGAGGAGAAGTGATCTGAAGGTTGGCAGAGTTGTGTCCAGTAGGTGAAGAGGTCTTGGAGCATGAGTGGGAAACCCCTGTCCCAAGCAGGTCCGTCAAAGGGGCTCCATGCACCTCAGCTACCATAAGCTCGGGGAAGAACTTGAAAGCTTTCTGCACCCAGGCCACTTCCCGGGGCCCCTCGTGATAAGGAGGCTCACCAAGAACATGCTGGACTGGGCTCTTCAGGGCAGCCAGGAAGGGAGGGGCCCCTGGTGTTTTGAGGGCCAGAGCACTGGCTGCTTTACCGTGTCTCCTTTCTCCAACTGGGAAACACTGAGTCACCTGCTGCCTCTGCAGCCCCTGAGGTGGGCACGAGCTCTGTTAGGAGTTATGCTGGGGCACAGGACTTGCCAGCTGTGGGGCCCCGGGCAGGTCAGGAGTGGACATGGGTGAGGACCATATTGGTGAGCATATTGTGGACCAGTGAAGGATGGCTCCAAGTGTCCCTGAGCGGTCACACAGTGGTGGCGTTTGTGGGGAGCTGCCCCATCTGAGGGTGTCCTCTCGGGAGGCCGAGGGGCTCCAGGCCCTCAGCTTTTCTTCAGCTGCTCACCAGCTCCAGGTGACCCTTGGCTATCACGAAAACTGACACTTAAGGATTTGGTGGTATTGGGGCCGCTCAAGAGACTGCTCCAGTGATTCTGGAGGCTTCCTCGAGGCCAGTTCCAGGAACCTTTGGAACAGGGGCAGCGTCTCTGGAGTAAGCATGGTGATCCCCTGGACGGAGGACGTGGGTCACCCCGGCCTGATTTGCTCCCACTAGCTGTGTGCTTCTCTCTGCGCGGGAAACCCGCTGTCAGCAGACGCGGTGCCGGGCTGCTGAGCAGACAGATGTGTCCGTCTAAAATCCCTCTGCCCGGGACTGCCTCTCACCTCCTGCTCCTCGTGGCTGCAAGCCACTCCTCTTGGACCAAGTCCAGCTGTTCCCGTCCTCTCTCAGCCATTCTTCCCATTAACACAACCCAGAGAGCAGACACTTTGGAAGCGTGTGTCTCTCTCCCCTGACCTTCTGAGTGCAGGCGGCTCTCCCTGCCAGGCGGGGCTTTTAGGGCGTCCACCCACTGGGGTGATGGAATGACTGGGGGTGGGGGACCAATGTCGGGAAGGGTCTTTCTGTATGTGACTGTATATTAGCAAGAAACATTCTTAGCAGTTGTGGGCAGGATAAGGCCAATATTTTTTAATCCTCTTTATATTGTTTCCTGTTTTTTAAGAATGTGTTTAAATCTACAGCAAATATATTAAGGGAAGAATAAGTTTACCTTATGCAATTGTTTTCCTTTTTTCTTATTTTACCCTAAATCACTCCACCTCTTAAAGAAACATACCACCTGGTTTCCTTCCTTTCCACACAACAATTGTCCCCCACTTTCCCCTGGTTGCTAAGGGCTGGCTAGTTTCCGTCTGGGAACCGCCAGTGGCAGGTGTGGGCTCTGAGTCCCGTCTCAGGACGAGGGCTCCACATCTGTGTCTTCTCGTGGCCATTCTGGGTTGCCAGTTTACCATAATATGCAGGCTGCGTGCTCAGTCGTGTGCGATTCTTTGCGACCCTATGGACTGTAGCCAGGCTTCTCCGTCCATGAGATTTCCCAGGCAAGAATACTGCAGTGGGTTGCCATTTCCCTCTCCAGGGAATCTTCCCGACCCAGGGATCAAACCTGCGTCTCCTGTGACTTCTGCATTGCAGGCTGGTTCTTTACCTCTGAGCCCCCGGGAAAACCCAAATGCGTTGACCGGGACCAGATCAGTGGAGAAACACAGGGCTAACGGAGGAGTGTTTATTATGCTCAGGGAAGTTGAGTGACTTTCTGTGTGTCCATCCCTCCATCCCCAAAGCTGATTCCGTGGCCACCATCTTCAGGGCATCAGGCCATCCAGCTGGCCTGGGGTTTGTCTTTTTCACACGTGTGTTCTCTTAACAGATGAAAAGCACAGCGTGAGAGTGGCCCTTTAAGCTGGACCAGTTGAGCAGGGGGCTTCGAGCCTCTGGCTGTTTCCAGCCCCCTCCCATCTCTCTGGTCCCTGCTGTCCTGCATGGCAGGCCCTCCAGGCTCCCCGTCCACACAGGGAGGTGGGGGCTCCTTGAGTGGGATTCTTTTGACCTGCGGTGATTATGAGGACACCACCTCTCCCTCCACAGCTGCTGTGTTCTTTCGGTTTTCAGGTGTCCTTTTGATTTGCATCTGTCAGCACCTCTGAAGTCAGGTGTGTCTTAACAGCCAGTCTTGCAGCTGCCTTGGCTGGAACCGATGTCACGTTTTTACGGAGAGGGCTGAGGCTGGCCTGTGCCAACCCCTGGCCATGTTTCTCTGTGCCGCCTCCCCCTGCCTCTGTCCCCCTTCCCCCAACACAGTGGGAGAAATTTTTCCTTTTCTTTTCCCCTGCAGACACAGCGCCTTTGTTGTCTCTGCATCCTGGGCCTTTTTTCCCTTAGGGGTATGTACATAAAGGAATTATACCAATGACCTCGTAGGGCAGGGGTCAGCAGGCTTTTTTGCTGGAAAAGTCCAGAAGAAGTATTTCTAGCTCTGTCATCACTAACGTTGCCTAAGAGCCCCTGTAGACAACATGTAAGTGAATGGGCAGAGCTGCGTTCCAATAAACCTCTATTTACAGTCGCAGATGGCGGGGCCAGATCTGGCGATCTCATCATCAAGAGCCCTGCAGGTGTAACAGAGGCTGTATTTCCATGAACCTTCCACGTGCCCAGCCCTGTGCCGGAGCTAGGATCCAGCAGGGGACTGGATAGTCAGCCAGGTGTCCTGCCCAGATGCTAGTGGGAGAAACTCCACGGGGAAGAAGTCGTAAAAGGATGAACTGTGCACAGATGAGGGGCCCCGGAGGAAGTGGGGGGTCCTGGGACGCCGCTGGATGAGGGGGCCACTTGAGCAGGGCAGCCAGGGCCGGAGGTCTGGGAGGAGACGTGGACCATGTCTGTAGCGCCATGACATGCTGCCCGCCCCCTCCCCCAAGGAGACATGTGAAGATGAAGCAAATGAAGCTAAGAAGCTGTGGCCGCAGCTCACAGATGCACTACGGAGTCGCGGGGCTATGTGGGGGCTAAACGTGTGCCCTACTCTTCCTCTTTTGAACCTGTTTTCCTCATCTGTAAATTGGGCACAAAAACCCATATTCCTCTTATTGTCTCCCCTCTCCTGTGGGCATTCGTGGTGGTTCTTCACTGGACTCCATGTGAAGCAGGACTAGCCTGGGAACAGAGAAGGGACGAGCTCCCCCCGTCCAGGGTGCTCCTGTGATCAAGGTGCAAGGGCCCGGCCAGGTTTATCAGCAGGGGATCTTGAAGCTGCCCAAGAAGCTGGTGCCAGGGGATGCTCCAATCCTGCCTGACCTATCAAGGCTTCCACAATCTTCCTGGATCACCAAATGGCTGGAAGCTGCTCCCTCTCCACCTGGGCCTGCTCAAGCTGCACGTGGGGAAGGTTCTGAGCCAAGGGCAGCTCCCATTGCCCTGCTGAACAGTCCTCTGGCTGGAGCCCCCAGATCAGAGTTAGCCAGGAGGAGAAACAAGTCCCCTTTGAAATGGTCCACACTTTGGATCTTGCCCCAAGAAGCTGCCGGGTGACGTGGTCTGTCCAGTTCAATGGGCGCTGGGTACACCCCTCTGAGCACCCAGTTCTTTCCCTTCCTTGCATAGCTAAGCATCCACGTTGTTCTCTGTGGCTTCCAGGCCTCCCTGAACTGGCTGTGTCCAGTTGCTCTGGGGGGCCTTTCTCTCCCCAGGCCTACTCTGCCACTCTGGCCATTGCCCTTGGGTCCCACTGGGTGGGTGGGAGGCGCCCTGAGCTCAGCGGGGCTAGGCTGGGTTACAGGCTGAGAAGGTGGGCAGTGCCTGCAGAGTCTGGAAGGCCCACCCCAACTGCTCAAGCCCTGCTCTGACCTCTGGCCCATGGGGCTTGCTACCCCCAAAGTCTCAGTCTTCTTGCTTGTCGGCGCTCAAGAGTAGAGGTCAGTGGGCTGCTTGGCGCAAGTCCTGCAGGGTGTTTATTTTCCCCAGGCTCCTCCCCAGGACCGTCTCTCGTGCCCCCCGTCTGGACTGGCTCTGGTCGGAGCGGTAGGAGGACTGTCGGGCACACCGGGGCGGCAAGGGGCCTGCGTGCCCCGCTAGCGGGAAAGATGCCAGGTACATCTCAGCGCCTGCCTGCTTGGCCTCCGCCCGAATCACTTCCTCATGCATGATTGTTGCGGCGCTGTAACCCTGGAGCTGGTGGGGGGGCGTTGGCAGCCAGAGCAGGTGCCCCTGCAGTTCAGCCCCCCGGCACACAGCGGCGCCCAGTGGGGCCGTTCCTGTCCTGGGTCTCAGGGCTGAGCAATGTGTCCTGGGGGAACGGGACCCACAACGCCTCACCCAGAAGGACCAAACCAGAGGCTGCCGGGGCCACGTGGGGACTTGTGGCCTGTGTCCTTCTCGGGGTGAGGTGGGGTGGGGTCCTAGTGTGATGATGGTCTTTACCAGAGCTCTCAACCCTGAGGCTCCTGGTTTTGTGATTCGTGCATTTGCACACTTCCAAGTGCTGGAGAGCATGTTTCTGATCAACTGACGTGCCTTTACTCTGCAGGGCATGAATGAACAAACCTACTGCTCATCACTCTAATAATCTTGGGATTGAGATTATTAATCTGCCTCTCCATGGGACTGAGGGGGCCCCAGGGGCAGTGGGACCTGGGAGAGATGGTGCAGGAACATGTGGAGGGTACTTCAGGCGGCTGTGCCCGTTTCCAAAGCCAGGCAGAAATTATTCTCTATGCTTTCTTGGATGGATCCTACAAAAGCCCAAGTTCTGATTTCCTATTTTTTCCCCTAAATAACTGGGAAACAGCAGAACCTTTTGTGTTTTAAACATTCATGTGCCCCGTGGCAGCCTAAATGTGCCTGAAAAGGCATTCCATGGGCAGAACCAGGAGGGGTTGGGGATGCTGGATTAAGTGGCATCAGTCGACCTCTTTATTCTGGGCCTTTGATGTTCCCATATGCAGCATTTCCCCTTTCTCACTCAGCCCCCCTTTCTGGTGTCATGTCCATAAGATACGCTGGACACACTCTGGGGAGGGGGTCTAGGTATCAGGGAAAACCAGGTATGATACTGTAAAATGAGAGTGGAGGGGAGGTGGGCTCATCAAGCCATTCATTTTTATATGGGAAGAAAAATGGAAACAGGATCCCTGACTCGGCGTGTGTCGCTCCATGGTGTCCTGTCTCTTCGGGGTGGGAGGGGGCCCAGGTGGCTGCTGCTGGACCCTGAGCCCAAAGGCATCACGGCCTGTGGCCGGGGTGGTGCTGCCCCCTGGTGTCAGGTGGCGGAGTCACTGTCTCTGCCTCGAGCTTCTAACCCTGGCTCCTTCCCGTCTTTGCTTTTCAGACCGCGAGTCCATCTTCTTCAACAGCCACAACGTGTCGAAGCCAGAGTCCTCGTCGGTCCTGACCGCGGTATGTCCCTCCCGCCTAGCCTGGGGGTGGGGTGACGTTGGCTCTCCAGCGGGGCAGGGTGGCAGGACCTTCCCCGGCAGGCGGGGGACCCCGGGGGGTTCCAGAGACCCCCTCTTCCTTGCTTGCTTTGCGCCTCCATGGCAACAGCCATCACAGCCATGCCCGCTCACCACTCAGTTACTCAGGTGGACAGTTGTCTAACTTCTCCCACGTGAGGAAATCCCCCAATTGTGAGGAATTTGAAGACCTGCTTTCTAAGCTGCCTTTTCCTGATTAAAAAAAAAAAGGAGGCAAGAGACAGCAGCACCTCAGTTTTCCTTTGTTCTTTCCTTGTCCGTGTGAGTCCAGTAAGCGCTTGTTGAGCTCCTGCTGTGTACTTCTGCAGCTGCCGGGGTGGCTCACTGTGGGGAGTGGGCTCGGGGCTGCTGTTCAGTCAGTGGCGCTGGGCATCAGGCTCCATCCTCTGGCCCAAAACAGCCTTGCAGGGGTGGACAGACGTCCCTGCTTTCCCGAGGGGAGAGCTACGCTCAACCAGGTTAAATAACTTGTCTAAACCCATAGGGCTCCTCATGCAGGGACAGAGATGAGAGCTGACCCCAGATCAGTCTGATTTCAAAGCTGGGTCTTGCAGGAATTCAGGGTTTCTTACCTCCCTGGCACTTGTCGAGCCATTAGAAATCAACACTGCGCCATGCCCTGCTGTTCCTCCGTGTCCCCAGAGCCGGTGGCCTCTGCCGCCACTGCTTCTGAACCGAGCCCTCTGCCTGGTCTCCAGCTCCCATACGCCACAGCTCTCCTGGCCGTTCTGGGAGGGTTCGCCCATGTCCCCTCCGCAGCGGACCCCTGCCTCTGGGCCTCATTCCCCTCCGTTCCAGGCTAGGGCCTGTGCTGCCCACGACCCACTGTCCCCAACCCGGGCCGCCGGTCCCATTTCTCATTTGTTCCTGGTTCCTTTGAGGAGCCGGCTGTGTGCCGAGGGTTGACCGGAGCACAGGCACGGCAGGGACCTGAAGTGAGCACCAGCCTCCCTCGGGATGTTGATAGATGTAACCCGGGAACAAGTTTTGTGCTCAGGGACACTTGGAGAACAACCAGATTCTAAAGAGAACCCCTCGGCGCCTGGTATGCACATTGTAAGATTGAGATAGGTGTTCTGTGCGAGAGAATGTTCTGGTCTCATGAAAGCTCAGAAACCTCAGGGCGTCCTCCCTGAGAGGCTCCCAGACCTTATTCGGCCAGTGACTCTCAGAGGGGCTCAGCATTCCATAGCCTTACGGAGAAGCTGTCCCTGCTGCCCCCCCGGCACAGTGCGGCCCTCGTCACCACTGGGCTGTTAACAGAGGCCAGAGGGTCACCATGAGGGCTGGAAGCAAAGTCGCCTTCCCAGTTTATCACCCGCCTGTGACTCAGCCCGTGTCTCCATCTGCTACGTGGGAAAGGTCAGCCTGGAGACATCGCAAGGCCTTCTCTCCACCTCCCAGGCCTGCTGTCATCTCTCCCTTCCCCTCAGCTCATGACTGCTGTGCGGGGGTCCTCCAGGGCTGGTAACACATAAACGAGGAAAGAAAAACGCAGTCGGCCGTCCCCTTTCCATTCGGGATGGCGGGCCCTCCTGCACAGACACGTGCATTCCTAGGTACGGGTGTCCAGACGAGCCTTTAGCATCCTCCTGCCCGCTGGGGTCCCTCCAGTCCCCTTCGTGGCCTCGTGCACGTGCAGGGAGCCCTGCCTCCCTCCCTGGCCGGACACCCCCGAGGGTGGCCCCCACACCAGTACCAGGCACCAATTGAGTGTGACACTGAATGAAACGGCCTGGAGTCAGAAGCTCCACAACCTTCCAGCTGTGTGGCGAGTCGAGTCGTCTCTCTGAGCCTCAGTTTCCCCACCCTGCCCCTAGAATGGTCCTGGGACTCGGGGAGTCCCTGGATGAAAGCGCCCCACACTGTGTCAGGCGCTCAGTAGGTGATCAGTCAGTGTGGGTGATGGGGCCCCAGGGGTTCACCTCAGCACCTCCGTCGCCTCCTTGTTGCAGACAGGCAGAGGGCTGCAGCAGGATGTCTGAGGTCCCTTCGCTGAGCTGAGAACGCGCTTTTATAAACAGCGGGTCACGAGGCTTTTGTGACGGAGCAGCGGCCATGGGTCCCCTTGCCGCCTGGCCTGCGCCGCGGGCCTGACTCGGGAGCTTTGTGGATCCTCACCACAGTCCCTCGGCGGCAGTGTTTTCAGTATTGCATTTACCGAGGCGAGAAAGCAGGACCCGGCAGGGCCCATTACAGCTCAGGGCACGCGGCAGAGACTGGGCAGTTCCAGGCATCCCTGGGACCAGTGGCCGAGCTGCTGAGCCCGCACCACTGAGCATGAGTGGGAGGCGGGCATGGGGCGGCCTCAACAGGTGCCAAGCGGGCAAGTGCCCGTCACAGCCAGGCTGATGCTGCCCCCTTGAACGTGGCTCCCCAGGGTGGGATGCTGAGGCAGCAGGGCCATGGGCAGGGGAACCTGCAGAACCGGGGCAAACGCTCTCATGGTAGAGCATCACAGTGCCCAGGGGTGGGCTCCCTGCTCTGTGTGTGTCTGGAAGCTCCCCATCGGCCACTCTGCTTCCTGTGCCAGGGGTAAGGGCCACATGTCCTGTGGGTGCTGCCCAGGCTCTGTCCCAGCCTGACTGACACAGCCTCACTTCTTTTTTTTTAAATCCAGGTGAAAGTCATATAACATACAATTGTTTGTGGGTTTTTTTTTAATATTTATTTACTTGGCCGCATCAGATCTTCATTGCAGCACGTGGGATCTAGTTCCTGACAAGGGATCAAACCTGGGCCCCCTGAAATTGGGAGATGGAGTCTTAACCACTGGACCTCCAGGAAAGTTCTCTCTGATTAGTTATTTTAGCATGGACAATTCAGTGGTATTAAGTACATTCACAGTATTGTACAACCACCACCTCTGTCTAGTTCCAGAGACCATTTTCATTTCAGGCATTTTCATCACCCAAAAATGTGATGCCCGTACCCACTGAGCATCCCTCCTCATCCCCACCTCCTCCTGGCCCCTGACAACCACTAATCTGCTTTTCATCTCCATGGATTTACCTCTTCTGGACTTTTCATTTTAAGGGGATCATACAGTAGGTGACCTATTGCATCTGGCTTTTTTCACCTAGCCTAATATTTTCAAGGTTCCTCCACATTGTAGCAAAGGCTGGCAGAACAGTCTGGGAAACCCGTTCTGTTTATCCAGTCATCTGTTGATGGACATTCGGGTTGTTTCTGCCTTTTGCCTGTTGTGAATAACGCAGCTGTGAACATTGGCATACAAGTTACACATCTGGGGTGGAACTGCTGGGCCACGCGATAATTCTCCATTTAACTTTTTGACCCAGCTTCTTTTTTTTATTTCTGGTGGATCAGCCCCTGTGCTTCCCCTCTGACCCCATCCCAGCAGCCTTAGGACTCTGGTATCTACTGAGTACCATGTATGAGCCCTATTCTGGCTGACTTAGGGGTGACATGCTGCCATCTGTGGCTTAAATGCAGGTGAGGCAGCTCCTGCAGCCAGACCTGTGCTGTCCCTACCGCTTAAACGACCTTGTGACTCCTCCCAGCTGTCTGGGGTGGAGGCTTCAACGGCTCTGATTGGCAGATGAGCAGAGTGAGGTGCAGAGAGGCCAAGTACTTCTCTCTAAGACCACAGAGCTAGGAAGTCACAGTCCGGATTCAAATCCAGAGCCATCTGCCCCAGTCCTTCCCAGGGTGATGTGCTGCTCCCTTCCAGGGGCCAAGCTTGAGCCCATGAAGACTTGCCTGTCCCAGGCCAGCTGTGATTAGAGCAGAATGTGAGCGGTGTCACGGTGGGGTCCTGGGGCCAGCCCCCCAGCCCTGTGTCGCCAAAAGCTGAGCTCAGCCCCAGGAGCTGGGCAGGAGTGGCCAAGTAGACTCTGGGGAAGCTTGCTGAGCATGGGGAGTTAGAGTGGAAACACCAAGGTTAGCAACTTGTCTGGAAGGGGAGAACGACGAGTCCCACCCAGGAGCCCTGTGTCCAAACCTCCCCCCATCCAGTACCAGCCAGTAAATGAAGGCTGGTCCGTGGAACCCACTGCCTCACAGCCTTGAGGCTCTGCCAGTGATGGGCTAGTGCACCGATGCTAACAAAAACTCCCCCCACTGCCCACGTCCTCCCCGACTTTTCCAGCCGCTCCCAGCTCTCTTCATGGATGGTTGCCTCGCACCTTTGCTTCCACTGTGCTCTCGTCTGGGTCCCTTGGCCCAGCCACTGCAGTCTTCCCCTCTTCAAGGTGCAGCTCTTAGGTGTCCTGAACCACAGAGTCTTCCTGGGGTCACAGCAGACTCTCCCTCTCCTTCCTTCCTGCTGAGAACCTTGTCTTTTACAGGCTCAGTGAGTGTGTGCTAAGTCACTTCAGTTGTGTCTGACTCTTTGCAACCCCATGGACCATAGCCCACCAGGCTCCTCTGTCCGTGGGGATTCTCCAGGCAAGAATACTGGAGTTGGTTGCCATGCCCTCTTCCAGGGGATCTTCCTGACCCAGGGATCGAACACGTGTCTCTCATGTCTCCTACATTGGCAGGCGGGTTCTTTACCACTACTGCCACCTGGGAAGACCACGGCTTTTACAGGCTAAATACCTGGGTCCAAATGCAACCCTAAGCTGTGTGGCCGTGAATCAGCCCTGACCCTGAGCGTCAGCTCCTCTCTGTGTAAAATGCTGGTAATGATGCTCGCCTACCCGGTGGGCATGAGGATTAGGGGTCACAGATGCCATACCCACCCCAGTGCCTGCCCAGCCCATGGCAGGACTTGGAAATGGCCATCCTTGGGCTGATTCTAGTGGGTCTGTCCTGCCTCTTGCCTGGAAATAAGACTCAGCCTCGTGGCACCGCAGTGGGGGTCTCTATGGGGTAGTGTCGCGTCTCCCTGCCCGAGGTCTGACTCCCGTGTGTGTGTGTGTGTGTGTGTGGTGCATATGTATTGGCAGCTGGACAAGATCGAGGGCGTGTTCGAGCGGCCGAGCGATGAGGTCATCCGGGAGCTGTCGCGGGCCCTGCGGCAGGCACTGGGCGTGTCTCTGTTCGGGATCGACATCATCATCAACAACCAGACGGGGCAGCATGCCGTCATCGACATCAACGCCTTCCCCGGTGAGCGGCGGGGCCGGGGGCTGCCTTCACTCGCCTGGAGACTGGTGGCCGTGGGTGGGTAGCGGGGCAGGAGAGCTGGCCTGACCGACCCCATCCCTCACTGCCTGGGGCCTGGGGTCAGAGCAGTGCCCGCTAAGCCTTCGCCCACCTGCCAGTGGATTTACAGCACTCGCAGTGGGCCCGCTCCTCAATGCGTGCCCTTTACCCCGCTTCTCCCGACCCAAAGAGTCGGACACGACTGAGCGACTGTGCTGTCCTGATCCTGTGCCGTCAGCAGGAGCCTTTCTTGGCCAAATCTCAGCTGACCTCTTGGGCCCTTGTAGATTTACTTAAAGAGCTGAGAGGCTTCTGGAGGGAATACAAAGCCCAATTTCCACGAAGGGAGGGAGGGAGAAATTGTCCCAGGTCACACTGCAGGGTGGTGGCAAGGCCTTGCTCCTTCCCCGCCCTGAGCCACCGTGTAGGGGACACGCTCAGATCCGGCCGGCTGGGGGGCCTGCTCCACGCTGTCTGCTGCAGCCCTGAGGCGGGAAGCACATGCCAGGCCCTCTGGGCCTGCTGGCGTGACTAGGCTCTGTCCAGCACCCCTCAGATCCCCACTCAGCGATGGCTCCATAGGAGTCATCACAAAGACCCCTCAGTGGGACCGTTAGCCACAGTGATGACTCTGGGGTGGGAGGCGGTCCTGGGCTGGTCTCCTTCACAGAGATGTGTGCTGAGGCTGGGCGACTCCCTGTCCTCACAGCAGGTCAGGGACAGAGTGACATTTGGCACCCCCCAGCCTGGAGCAGCCCGGGCAGTTACTTCTCAGCGGTCGTCCCCGTCTCGAGGCCTCGGCTCTCACCTCTGTCAAGCGCCCGCCCTGGAGGTAGAGCAGCAGCCCTGCTCAGTGGACTCTTAAGAAGGCAGGAAGCCATTCCTGAGTGTGAGAGCCTGGCTTGCCGGGGCGGGGGCGGAGTGGGGAGGGGACTGCTCCCCTGGGGTTTGCAGGGGCCAAGAGCCCCTGTGCGTGGGGAGCGCTCACAGGCCACCAGACTGGGTGCTTGACGTGTGTCTCCTACACGGACGGCACGCCGGCCAGGCCCAGCCAGCACCGCAGTTCACAGCCAGGCCTCCCGGGCTTGGAGGAGGCCCCTGGCTCCCTCAGCCACGTGGTTTATCTGAAGCACGCTGCATCTCCCAGCTGCTGCAGACACTGGGGCGGCGTGCGCATGGCGGCTGGGGTCCTGCCCTCGGAAGACAGGGGCTCCTCTGGGAAGCAGGCGTGGGGGCAGGGCTGGCAGGGAGCCACGCAAGGGCCTTGGAGGGGCCCTGTGGCCCGAGGCTTCCTGTGCAGCAGAGAGGTCAGAGGGGAGCCCAGCACATGGCCATTCACTCCGAGCAAGGTGGGGCAGCCATCTGAGGGCTGTGTTTGTGAATAGAAGTTGAGATCCTGTGGGACAGTGGCCTGTTTTTCTGTAGTCACCCTAGGGGCAGCCTGGATGGAGAGGTAGGTTTCTGATGAATGCGGGTGACGGAATGAGAGAGCACAAGGGAACTGCAGCTGCGTCAGGGGAACAATTATAACAAATCAGAGAATCTAAACCAGGGAGGAGATGGAGGGGATGAAGGCAAAGAGGTCGCCGGGTTAGCGGACTCGGCGGGCAGGGCGGGGCAGCACCGGGCTGTTGGGACGGAGGTTCTAGAAGGAGGGACAGAGAAGAACTCACAAACCACTGAGCTGTGGGTCTGTGCCGAGTCCTCAGTCTGCCCACCCCGCCAGGACCTGTGCGAGTCAGAGGGACAGTGACAGTGAACCGGCATGGACAGGAAGCCATGAGCAAGCCTCACCCCGCCAGCAGGCCAGGCCTGAGTGACAAGGCTGAGCCCCCCAGAGACTATGGAAGGGCGCCTGGCCCACATGGAGGAAGGCTCCGGGGAGGGCGTGCAGCCCAGGGCCCCAGGGGAGGCGGTGTCCAGGAGACGGCTGCCTGGGGCCCGGCTCTCTCCCTGCTCCATTTGTGAGCCTGGATGTGGGGTGCCCGTTGGTCCTGGTTGGTTCACCCTGTGCCTCAGACCATGGGTGTCCTGCAGCGCCCCTACCAGCCAGCCTGCAGGCTGGACAGTCATGTCCACCTTTGGTGCCCAGCCTGCCTGGGGACCTTTGTCCCCAGCGCCTCATCTCATCCTCACAGCCACACAATGTGCAGAGGACTGTTGGGATCTCCATTTACTGACATGCATGGTGCCAGGGGGCTGGCTGACACGTCCAAGGTCATGTCCCAGTGGCGGGGCTGGGTCTGGGGGCCTGACCTGAGGCTTCGTGCTTCTCCACTTGAGTCGTGGTTTCAGATCCTGGCTCTGCTCCCTGACGAGATGAGCCTCCTGCCTGGGCAGCCTCAGTGTTCGCTTGTGTGCAGTGGGAAGAACACTCCCCTCCTCGCAGGGGAGATGATGTGTGCACAGCACTCAGCCCCACAGAGCTCTTCACGCCTCAGCCCACCCTCCCCAGGCTGCATGAGGCCATGGGCCAGGCCTCGTCTGGGGACGGCCAAGCCATTGCTGAGGGAACAGCTGATGTTCCCTGGCGGCTCGTCAGCGGGTCTCAGCTCTCCTCCCTGCTTGCATCCTGACTCTGGAAACCCAACAGCACGTCTGCTGATGGCCCCCGAGGGGCTACAGGCTGCCCTGCTGTTCACCCCCGCCCCAGGGCCAAGGATGCCCCCAGTGCTAGGGTGGGGCACCCCGTACCACACGTGTTCAAGGCACAGATGGCACCAAAGGGCCTGCAGATCCCAGTGCCGCGTGTCGTCTGTTCTTGTTCAGTCACTCAGTTGTGTCCGACTCTTTGTGACCCCACGGATTGTAGCACATCAGGCTTCCCTGTCCATCACTAACTCCCGGAGCTTGCTCAAACTCACATCCATCAAGTCTGTGATGCCATCCAACCACCTCATCCTCTGTCATGCCCTTCTCCTCCTGCCTTCAGTCTTTGCCAGCATCAGGGTCTTTTCTAGTGAGTTGGCTCTTCACATCAGGTGGCAAAGTACTGGAGCTTCAGCTTCAGCATCAGTCCCTCCGATGAATATCCCCATCTGTAGAATGGGGCCAACCCTCGGGCCCGGCTCCCCGGGATACACGCTTCCCAGGATGCCACGAGGAAGGACTGCGAAGCACGGAGCCAGGGGAAGCACTTAGCCTAGATGGACCCCAGCCGTGGACACTGTCACCACACCTGCCCCCCAGTGGACACGTATCCACCTGCTGATGGCTCTTGGGTGTTTGGGGCTGGTCACTTAACTCTGTGCCTCTACTTCCTCATCTGTAAAATGGGGACAGAGGGTTGTGATGATTAAGTGAGAACATGTCGAGCAGGGCAAGTATGGTGCATGCCAGCTATCTTGCCCACTCTTGTTTTTACTCTGGGCACCTCCGCTTGTCCCTCTCAGCCTCGGGCTCCCTCAAAACCACAGTGTTGTTTGCTGAACACATAAGAGCATGGACAATGAGGCAGCCCCATCCGACCGGCCCCTGGGCAGCCTTTTCTGTACGCGATAGTGCACCTGCCCATGTCTGAACCTTCATTCCCCCTGCTGCTTGTACCGATGGCCGTGAAGACCATCCCAGAGGCCGTGCGAGGGAGGGGTCAGTGCCTCTCAGCACCGGGCCTGGTGTCAGCGATGGGGTCACATCCAGGGGGTGGTCCTTGTGGGCCCTCCCAATGCAGGCACACCGTGCCTTTTGGGGACACGCTTCCTGTCCCAATCATTGTTCTTGCAGCTGTGTGCCTGGTTCGCATCCCTGCGAATTGATTCGGGCAGGCAGGGGGTGGTGCACCCACCCCTTGTTGAATTTCTTTTGAAGCTGTTTTCAAAAGTCAGCAAAATCCTCGCCCTAGATCTGAAACTTGCTTGGTGGGAGGCTCCGAGGACTGTTTGCTGACAATCACAATCAAGACTGTGATGGGAAATGCAGGCCCCTAGCAGTTTCTGTTCAGGAGACCCAGGCCCGCTTGTGAGGGAAGCGGCGTCCATGCGATGACCTTGTCCGGGCTGTCCAGTCTCTGTCCCTCGGCTTTGCGGGTCAGGACGCAGCACTGGGGGCCTCCTTGCAGGTGCTTGGGGGAGGGGAGGTGGAACAGACTCAGTTCCAGGAGCAGCTGCTGTTGATCAGGTCTCACTCATGTTCCAGCTCCTTCTGGCCCTGCCCACAGGAGCCCCCAAACCTGAATCCTCAGTTTACACACAAGGAAGCTGGGGCCAGGCCACATGGACACAAGAGGTGTTTATGATTCAGACCTGGAGAAGTGGGCCTTCGGTCCTGCCCCCAGCCACGCCACATCCCCACATAAGGGCATCAAACCACATGTGCTCCGTCACTCAGTCGTGTCTGACTCTTTTGTGACCCTGTGGACTATAGCCCACCAGGCTCCTCTGTCCATGGGATTTCCCAGGCAACAATACTGGAATGGGTTGCCATTTCCTTCTCCAGGGGATCTTCCCAACCCAGGGGTCGAACTCACGTGTCTTCTGTCTCCTTCTTTGGCACTTGGGATTCTTGACCATGTGCACCATCTGGGAAGCCCACCAAACCACGTGGGGAGGGTAATCAAATGAGACTGTGAAGCTGTGCCCGAGAGGGACAGGATGCAGGGCACTTTCTCATCAGCTTCCTCTCTATAGATGCTCAGACCCCACGGGTGTAGCCAGAATTCAAGGATTGGCCCTTGGGGCCACACACACTTGGGGTCCAGGCTGATGTGCTCCACCAGCTCCCCCCAACCCCACCCCAGGTCCCAGGAGCCCCTGAGCACACCTCCCACCCCCACCCACCTGGCTAAGCCTGCCGTCTGTCTCTCCCATCCGCAGGCTACGAGGGTGTGAGCGAGTTCTTCACCGACCTCCTGAACCACATCGCCAGCGTGCTGCAGGGCCAGAGCGCAGGCGCGGCGGGCGTGGGGGACGTGGCCCCACTGAAGCACAGCAGGCTCCTGGCGGAGCAGGCGGGCGGCCTGGCGGCCGAGCGGACGTGCAGCGCCAGCCCCGGCTGCTGCAGCAGCATGATGGGCCAGGAGCCGCCCTGGACGCCCGAGGCCGACATGGGCGGCGTGGGCGCCGGCAGCACTGCCAAGCTGCCGCACCAGAGACTCGGCTGTACCGCCGGCGTGTCGCCCAGCTTCCAGCAGCACTGCGTGGCCTCGCTGGCCACTAAGGCCTCCTCCCAGTAGCCTCGGAGCCCGGGACCCAGAGAGACGGCGCGGGCCGCAGAGCGCGGCCGCTGGGCGAGCAGCTCCCGACGACGGTGACGCTACTACTAAGGATTCCCAACGATCTGATTCTTCTTCTTCTACTTCTTTTTTTCTTAATTTTTAACCTGATTTTCTGATGTCATGATCTAAATGAGGGGTGGGGGTGGGGATGGAAAGGAACCCCAAGTGGTCCAGCCTTGCGGCAAAGGGACGATCCCGCCTGGTTCCTGCTGTGCAGATGTCTTCACCGAGTTTACACATGCTGTGTTTTCAACACTAGGTCTGAATGTGAGGTGGGGCGTGCGTGTGTGTGGTTGTGTCTGTGTATGTGTGTGTGAGTGCCTGGGTATGCCCACGTCTGTCTTTCTCAATGGCTGCTGTGGGCCAGGCCTCGGGGACCCTGGAGCAGGCTGTCCCGGGTCAGGTTGTCGGTGGCTGAGCAGAGAGTAAACGGTTCCCAGTCTCTTCCCTCCTGGCCTCTGCACCCCGGCCCAGCCCGTTTCTCTTACTCATGGCCTCAAGCCCCACCAGGTGTGCAGCTGCCCCTCCCAAAAGCGTGACCCCGAGGAAGCCAGAGGCCTCAGCTTCCCTTTCCTTGGGGAAGTCCATGCAGCGGGTCTGAGCTGGGATCCACCTGCTGCCACTCGTGAAAGGCAAGGAGGAGGACGCTTCTCCGGGAAGGCCACAGCCTCGGGCTGGCTGCCTCTCTCCACGTCCCGCTCCCTGGAGTCCACTGGGCCCGTCAACACATGTCCTGTGCCGCCATGCAAAGGGTCCTCCCGTCCCTGACCAGGGCCGCCGCTCCCCAGACCTGGGAGGAGGCTGCCCAGCCGAGAGCCTCTGGGCTGATCCTGCCTATGCCAAGGATTTGTGCTGTGACTTTGGGCAAATCATTCCAAGAGTCGCTGGGCACTCAGGACAAGAGAAGTCAAGGGCAGGCTCAACGCCCTACCCCTGCGACACAGCCTGTCCCTCTGTGAAGCCCACCCCCAGATGAGCCTCCCCTTGGCATCCAGGCGATCGGGGGGGCCCTCTTCCCAGGCTGGACGAGGCTGCGGCTGCTCCACGCCTGCCCAGAAGGCCTGATCCACACCCCTCCCGTGTTCACTGCCCACCCCAAGCACTGAGCCAGCCAGGTGTGAGCAGGCTGCGGCCCCAGAGGTGAGAAAACATGACCTGCTTTTCCCGTCCGAGCCCCCCGGCGCCTGATGGCAGCGGACCAACCGACCCCTGGCTAATAAGTCCAGTTTCACAGTCCAGGCCGGCAGGCGGCCCCAGGGGGCCAGTGAGGGGCTTGGTCAGTCCTCTGTCAGTGTGACCATCCGGCGGGAAACAGCAGACCCCCTGAAGCATGAGCATGTGTCTTCAGATATCAGGCACTCAGAGGGAGGGGAACAGGCCTTGGGGCCATCCTGCGAGGTCCAGGGAGGGTGCCACAAAAGAAGCTGCTGAGCCGGGCATTCGGAGGCACCTTCAGGCCTGGTCAGCGGGGAGGTGGGGGTCGCCTGCCTCTGGGAGAGGAAGGGCTGGGGTGAGGGGCGCTGCCCTCAGAACTGGCCGGCTTGTCCTAGAAACCAAGGGCCCGCCGACAACCGTGTTTACACGACTTGAGTGTTGAACCCCGATTATAATGTCTGTACGTCGCCTTTCCTCGTCTGGCCCCCGAGCTCCGGGGGAAGCAGGAAGCGTGGCCGGCCTCTTGCACTGCTTTGTCTCCAAAATAAACTACTGAAATCAAACTGCATTTCACACGTGTTTACAAAACATTGCTGAACATTTCTGTCCTCCTGCCGTCTTTTAATAAAACCACTTTAGCTTTTGGAATAAAATTCCAGTCCCGATCGCCTTAGGACAGGTCAGGAGTGCGGGGCAACCCCCCGTGCCTAGTGGGGCCCCTGGTCGTGTCTTGTCCAGATTAACTGATGCCTCCCCCGCAGCGTCTCACATGTTAGCATCCAGGGCCCAGATATTGAGGAACTTTTCCAGTGATGTGGCGCTTTTCACCAGCCTCTATGGGTGGCCCGCAGGGTGGCTGCCTTTCCCAGGAGTGGAAACCAAGGATGGGGATCGACCTCATAAAGGCCCAGGAGCTGCACAGCAGTGGGGAAGGGACCGGTCCACTCGAGAGCATGTGTGGGCCTCTCCCCAGCTGGTGAACCCTGTCCAACAAAGAGTAGCTGACTCTGCAGGGGTGAAGGGAGCTGCGTCAGGGAGCGTAGACTAGGAGAGGGGCTGTGGGCCGCAATGAGGCCTCACCAAGCGACGCCCCCCCTGCTTCAGTATCACCAGATGCACACTGACTGGGTCCCAGGACACATGCCATGAAGTTGGCCTCCCCCAAGCCTCAGTGTCCCTGGCCCTGGGGCTTCCTGTCAGGGGAATACAGACCCCCTGAGAATGCTCTCTGCCTTTGCAGCGTCTTCTTCGCCAGGGCTTGTGCTGCCGCCTCTGATCAGTCTCAGAACCTTCAGGGGCCCGTGGGGAGAGACTGCTCTGGTGAGTGCACACACTTGCTGGTAAACTGGGGGTGGGGGGCAGGGGTGTTGGGACTGTCCTTCCCCAGCTTCTGTTTGCTAGTCGGTGGGCTTGTTGGGGCCTTGGCCCTGTGGCATCTCTCTGGGTGTGGTCCATAGCCGGGGCTGCTGAAGGCCCTCTTGACTCAAAGGGCTCCGGGAGCAAGCGCAGGACCACGTTTTGCCTGAGGCCTCGGGTAGGTTCAGAGGGTCGCTTGCAAGTTCTCTGCCCTGGGCAGCCTGGAGCGCTGGCCACAGGCCGAGTTCTGCTTGCAGGTTATAGCGTAATGTGGTTTGACACACACTCAAGCCCCGACTGAGTGTGGGTGCTGGATGTCTGTCCTCCCCAAGAATGTCTGTCTTCCCTAAGAGAGCCTGGGGGCAGGAGTTGCCATTGGCATGAAGGTGTCTGAGTTTGCGGAAGGAGGCGGGGTAGCGGGGGTGAGTAGGGTTGGGAGAGAGGTCCCCCAGCATCACCTGCAGGAGGCTAACACAGCGGGAGTTCCCGAGGAGTTTGTTGTTCAGTCGCTCAGTCGTGTCCAACTCTTTGCGATCCCATGGACTGCAGCACGCCAGGGTTCCCTGTTCTTCACCATCTCCCGGAGCTTGCTCAAACTCTCCTGTCCATCGAATCAGTGATGCCATCCAACCATCTCATCCTCTGTCATCCCTTTCTCCTCCGGCTTTCAATCTTTCCCAGCACCAGGGTCTTTTCCAAGGAGTTAGTTCTTCGCATCAGGTGGCCAAGGTATTGGAGCTTTAGCTTCAGCGTCAGTCCTTCCAATGAATATTCAGGACTGATCTCCTTTAGGATTGACTGGTTTTATCTTGCAGTCCATGGGACTCTCAAGAGTCTTCTCCAACACCACAGTTCAAAAGCATCAGTCCTTCAGCGTCAGCCTTCTTTATGGTCCAACTCTCACATCCATACATAACTACTGGAAAAACCATAGTTTTGACTATACAGACCTCTGTTGGCAAAGTAATGTCTCTGCTTTTTAATATGCTGTCTAGGTTTGTCTCCCGAGGAGTTATGTGGGGGCATTGTTTAAGTTAATCCCATCAGTGAGGGAGAAAACAACCTTGAGAAAGGATTCTTCTCTATCCAGAGGACTGCCAAATACGGTTTATGGCAGATTGAAGGATCCTGGCAGGAAGCTGTAGTTTTCAAGCCAGCTGGGAAGAGCAGCTGTTGTCTGCCAGGCGGCCCCTCTGAGACCAAGGGAGACTGTATGCATTGTCCTTGTTGGGTGGGCACTGGGCCTTGGCTCAGGGAATCACATTGTCCACAGAGAACCCACTGAATGGCTCGTCTGATGTCCCTGGGGTTTGCATCTGCCCTCTCTTCTTCCCCTAGAAACTGACCCTTCACCCACTGGGACCCCCGATAGCTCCTCTCCCTTCCTGGGCCACGGCTCAGGGCCCCCATGCTCCAGAGACCCTGAGCAGAGTGTCCTTAAGGAGCACACCCCCTGCACATAAGGTTTACCACGAGACAGAGGAGTGCATCCAGTCTTGAAGGTTCTGGGCTTCTGCCTCCTCAGGGAGCCTGGCCACACCCTCGGGGGAGCCTGGCCACGCCCTCGGGGAGCCTGGCCACGCCCTGTGCTGCAGGCATAGTCCTACCCAGGCCAGAGCCTGAGTCTGAGATGCTGCAACAGAGGCCTCCAGACAGGTGGTTCTCCCGTCAGTCATACCTTCCGCGACACAGGCTCGGTGCCCCTGCCTCGGAATGGCCCTCCCCCGACACGCGGTTGACTGGAGAGCTGCCTGTTGGCGTGGAAGCACCAGGCCCTCTTGCTTCTGGTTCCCACCACCAGGTCCCATCCAGGCCACCTGGGGCCTTTTCCGGAAATGGTCACATTTTCGCTCTACATCCAGGTGTCCACAGTCTGGTGACTTGGAAGGGACTGTCTCCTTCCCACAGCCGACCCCACCTTGGCTTGCGGCGTGGACCCCGGTTCTCTGCAGCAGGCTTTCTCGTTGGGAAAGCTTCTCCCAGGACATGAGCAGCTGCAGTTTCAGTGCCAACACCTGTGCTTTGTGACAAATGCTACTTGTTTCGATCTCGTTCACGAGCCATGCTTGTCAGAACCCCAAGCTGGCTTGTACTTCATGTGTGTACATATGCATGTATATAATGTTTATATGAATCTATACATACTGTCTATAAAATCATCGCTTCTGTAAAAACCAAGAGCCACTGGCTCGTTTGATTCGGCTGCGTTTGCCCCATGTGATGGCACCACAGGCGGCCCATCTCCGAGAAGGGGTATTTCAGGGACGAGGTGTCCCGTGTTCTCTTTATTTGTTAACTGTTCCTGAAGGTGGATGTTCTGACAGTTGACTAGTGGAATACAGTTCGTGTCGTGTTTATTTCGATAACTGTTAGGGTTGTGTGTGGGGGGGGGGGTTATGAACCTGTCTCACTGAAATGTGAATATCTCACGGCACCAGCTCGTTGGAGAGTCCCTCTGTGCTTCACGGACGGCTGTCAATAGCAGTGGGCCCGCTCGCCAGGTTAGGAGAGGCCCAGACTTGCCAACGTCCCCTCAAAAGACTTGTTCATCACTGCAGTGGTTTTCTGGTCCAGGCTGTCTAGACCCCTCGAATCCTCACCATCATCTGGTGAGAAGCTAAAAAAGTACTATCCCCATTTTATAGATGAGGAAATTGAGGCTGCAAGAGCACCAGAAATGCTCATCCAAGCTCTCTAGCTAGGCTGGGGATTCCAACTGCAGTCTGATGTCAAAACCCACGTTCTGCAGGCAGTAGATTTCTTGAAGTCAGGGCTTGTCCAGGTCATTTCTGTGTGCCCAGGCCTGCCAGGCTCAAGGCAGCGGCTCACAAGTGTTTGATGAATGACTGAATGATTGGCCCTGATATTCAGCTGGTCCACTCTGGTCCAGCAGAATAGCCTGTCTGTCCTGATTCATAATTCTACAGCCCCGTGTTTACATGTTTGGGGCATCACTCTTGCCGAGACTTTGATGGGTCAACTCACCCTCTGAGTCTCAGTTTCCTTGTTCTCAAAGCTGAGACCCAGACTACCATGCTATAGTGAAATGTTAAGTTCAAGAACTTCAAATGCCCCAGAGCCCTGTGCATGTTTCAAGTCAGAGGAGATGAGAGATTTGTGCCGGGGAGGGGGTGGGGGTGTGTGTGTGCAGCGCTGCAGCTCAGAGGCCTGAGTCAGGAAGTCCAGAGCTGGCTGGGCCTGTGGCCTTGGTGGCAGGTACTATCCTGGGGCTGTCAGCAGAGGCTGTTTCCCAAACCAGCCCCGTCCCTGCCTGGCCTGGCTCACGTGTGGCTGGGAGATGGGGGGAGCGCTCTTTAATCCCACATGCACTCTGGGGCATGTGTCAGCACCCCTACTTCACAGAAGAGGAAAGCGATGTCCTGAGCAGTGTCACTTGCTCCCCAATCCCTGGGCTGGAAAGTGGCCCAGAGTCACCCCAGGGGCATTGAACCTCCCCTTGTCCTTCTGCCTGAATACATCCATCCCACCCTACTCGGAGTCAAGATGGGGGAAGTTCAGAGAAACAGGAAAGAGCCCAGAGCAGATTTATTTTCCTTAGATAAACTTCATACACAATATAGTCAGGAGTCCTCAGCTTTCACCTAAAGGTCAGTACTTATTGCAGTTAGGCCCAGTGGCTCTAATGGTGGAAGGGAAACTTTGAGAAGGCTGCCTGTGTTCAGAGACAGGATAATCGTTGAAAGGCAAGGGGTCTGCCCTGCAGGGGGGCGCACTGGGGCAGGGGTCAGGAGCAGGAGGAAAAGAGCGTGGGGGCAATGGGGTGGTCTGGGCTTGGGTAGGCTGGGGACGGCCTCCCTCCCGGAAGCAGTGCCCGGGGCCATCTGGCCAGGACCTGCAGGGGGGACAACAGAGCCGGGACCACGGGGTGTCTCGGGGCCCTGGCTGGTGGGGCCAGTTGGCGCCTCAGCCCCGCCGCAGCTCCTGCAGCTGGTGGGCCACCTTCTCCAGCTCCGCCTCGATGGCCGACAAGCTCTCCAGCTCCTGGTCCTAGGAGAGAACCCCCCGAGTCAGCCGGGCGCTGGAGCGTGGAGCACACAGTCAGCCTGGTGGCTCCCAGCTTAGCTGTGTGACCTTGGATGGGTGGCTTTGCCTCACTGAGCCTCATCTATTTCATGGGGACAGTGAAGCCGCCCTGCTGCGCTGCTCGGAGAAGCCGGCATGCAGGAGTGTGTGCCCTGACCCCATACCTTCCCCAGTGGACTCATTCAGGCCCACCTCCTCCTCAACAGCTCTGGGCAGACATGTGGGAAACCAAGCCTCTGGTGCCTTTCAGAGCTGCTTCGAGTCCCCCAGCCCCAGGCTAAGGCTGTGGCTTCCTGGGTAAGGCCGTGCCTGGGTGTCCTGTCTGCTGCAGGCCTCCCTACCCGAGGGGCAGGGGACCAGGACACAGGCTTGAGGACATGAGCACTGTCTGGACGGGGCCTCCATCCTCTGTCCCCGTCACTGGGTCCCCAAGCTCTGGCTGCCAGGGTGGTCCAGGGCAGCCGGGGACCCTCTGGGACTGACGCCCACAAGAGCATGCCCTCAGATTCACAGCAGGAGTCAGCCGTACCCCAGCTTTGACCGAGAGGGGTGATTTTCCAGGAGTCCCTGCCTGGGGCCCAGTGAGAAGAGACGGACAATGGGTGCCAATGAAATGGGGACCCTAGTGGCTCCCATCTTAGAGTAACACCCCAGGCAGGAGTTCTGTGATTCTGGGGTCATTTTTTCTAAAATCTTTGGGCCTTGCCCTGTCCAGTCCTCAGAACTCAGGTCCCCATTTCTCCTGCCTGTAGTCCAAGGTCCCCTCTGCCCATGGAGAAGGGAAGCCAGTCAGTCCCTCAGGGCCCCTGGCTCTCCCCAGCTTCTGTGGGTGGGGAAGGCAGTGATGAAAGGTGCCAGCCTTGGGGAGGGGTGAGAGGCAAGCGGCTGCTTCCTGAAGCCCTGTCCCCTCAGCCCCTGGGGACACAGGCAGATGAACTCTCAGCGCCAGCTGCCAAGGAGGAGTCTTCTCCCTCTCAGACTGCTGAGACCCAGTTCCAGGCCCAGAGAATGGGTTGGGGACCCGAGGAAAGGGCCGTATTGTCTTCTGGGTGGGCAGAGAAGAGCACTGGGGCCACAGCTTCGGACACGTCCCAGCCCCCTTAAGGCCCTGATGCCCCCCGGAGAACTAAAGCCTGAACCATGGACCCCCCAAAGGCCTCCCCCAGCTCCAAGGTGGTGTTGCCAGCCTGCCCCAAAGTCCCATCCCATCCCCTCCCATGGTATCATGTCTTCACACCCCTCTGAGTTTCCCAAGTAGCCTGGGCATGGCTAGGGTTTCAAAGCTCGTGTGCATTCTGATCATGATAATGAGATGGGCAGAGAGGACTTCTTACCCCCATTTCACAAATGAGGGAACCGATGAGGCTCAGAGAAGGGGAGTGACCTGCCCAAGGTCACCCAGCTAGGAGGAGGTAGACCCCGGGTCTTCTGGCACACGCCCATGCCTCCCCAACCCGTCACCACCAGACCCTCCCCACTTTGCCATCGGGGCGGGAGGCAGGGCCTGAACCTGGGAGGAGGGTGCGGTTGGACTGCCTGGAGGTCAGGAGAGGACACGGCTGGGCCAATGGTAGGGCCTCCCCAGACACCACCTGTCCCTTAGTGTCCCCTCCTGTCCTGCCCTCCTAGCTCGCAAGGCCAGTGGTACCCCAAGCCTGGATTCCCCCAGGCAGCAAGTGGCCCTCCCAGGCCAGCCCCCGCCAGGTCCTTTAGTTTCCAAACTCTTCTCTATTCAAAATTCCAAGCGCCATCCATCCATTCTTCTGCTTCCAAACCTGCAGAGGCTCCCTACTGCCTTTCGGACAAAGGTCCCTCCCAGTGCCTCTGGGATCCACTTTACTTGCCAGCTCTTCAGCTTCTGTGTGCTGATCTGAATGTTTCTGTCTCCTGTTTGCCTGTCCACCAGCTTTCCTGGGTGCCCGCTCCCCCCGACACGCCCTTTCTCCTGGGCCTTCCCAGTCTCCTGAGCACCCCCTGTCCAGGTGCCTCTCCAGTCCCGACTCCAAGGGGACAGTGTCCCCTCGGTGATGCGGGGCAGTGTGTCTGGGTGCAGCTGCCCCCCAGCTGGGCCCAGGGCAAGCTCCCACCCCGTACCAACCTCTGGTCTGCGGTTGGCGCTGCCCTCCTCCTCCTTCTTCTCTTCCGGGTAGCCGCGCACCTGGAGGGGCAGGCCGGCCTCCACGCTGTCCTCCCGGGAGTTCGGCCTCCAGCCTCGCCGCAGCTGCAGCCCGGGACCCCTGAAGCCGTAGCCCTGGGCCCGGAAGGAGAGCCTCATGGAGCGGTCAGGGTCCTCCTCTTCCTCCTCCTCCCCCTCCAGCCGCTTCTCGGCCGTCAGCTCCTTGGCCAGCTGGTCCATCTTGCTCCATCGCTTGGCATCCTCCCACTCCTTGGAGAGCTGCTCCTCCTGCTCGGGCTCCCCGCTCTTCCCGCCATGGAAGAGGACTTGAGGGGCCCTTGTCATCTCCTCTTCTTCCTGCCGGGAGTGTGCCCACTCCCCCTTCCCCTCGGGGGGCTTGGCCTCCTCAGCCCCCATCTTCCCGGCTCCATCCACGGCCAGAGCCTCGGGCCAACCTGGAGCAGCTGGTAGATAAGAGCGGGAGAATAAAGGAACGGCTGCCACCTTTCTGGGTCCCTGCCCCTCCCTTAGGTCTCTCTGTGGCCACTGTTGCGACCACAGACCCTGTACACCAGATCCAGCTCAGCCTCTCACAACAGACTCCCCTTGGAGGGAAAGGCCACCTTGACACCCTGCTTTACAAGACCCTCTAAAGCTCCAAGTCACCTCTTCCTTAGTCCTCTCATCCCAGAAGACCCAACCCAGGGATCGCCCGGCTGGGGAGGAAGGAAAGACCCTGATCAGGCCCTCAAGAGGAGCCAGGACCTTTTCCTAAGCCCTGGTTGAAGCTAGCAGCGTCCCCAGACCAGCCTGTTCCCTCCCATCATGCTGCCGCTCGGTTCCCAAATCCCACCCACTCACCCTGCAAAGCCCCTCTCCCCTCCTGGGGGTGGAGAGGGGCTATGTGGACTAGTGGGAGGTGCAGGGTTTTGGAACCAGACAAACCTGGGATGGAATCTCCGCGTGTACTACAAATCAGCTGTGTGACCATGGGCAAATTACTTAACCTCTCTGAGCCTTGGTTTCCCATCTGGCAGATGGGAATAATACCTACCTTTCAGGGTTGTTGAGAAGGTGGAATGAGATTATGGATCAGGGGACCCCCTCCCACCCATCCCCCTCTCCCCAACACATCTGCTGAAGTCTCAGACATCATACACAGTCTCACCCCTCTGCGTCTCCTTGTTGCCGAGGCTCGGTGGGGGTTTAAACGCTGCGGTGGGCGGGCTTTCTTCCTCCGGGACGGCCTTCTCTCTAGCCTCGGCCTCCTCCCACTTCTCCTCCTCCTCTTCTCTCTCTGTCTGCCTCCCTTGCTCTGTACTCAGGCCCTTCTCCCTGCCGGCTGGACCCTGGGAGGTTAACTCGCTGTCCTCTTTGGCTTGTGGGCCTGGGTGTTTCGGGCTGGGGAGGCTGGCTAGGGGGTGGGCGTTGGAGGGGGCCTCCTCCTCCTCCCCAGGGGCCTGGTTGTCCTCCTCAACCTTGGACCCCGGCCCAAGCTCTGGGGAGGCCTGAGGCCTGTCTCCGTCCGAGTCTTCATCACTCTTCTCCACCTCTTTAGAATTATCTCTTTTTTCTGCAGCATCCTTGGAGGACACCTCTTCTGTCACCTCTACAGAAACAACAGAGCAAAGTCAGGCCCTGAGGACCAGATCAGATCTCCCCCCGGGCCCAATTTCAGATCTTAGTCACTGTATCTCTAGGCTTCCAGCAAGCCCAACCCAAGACACACAGGAGAGAATTAGGGCTGCCCTCTCCACGTCTGGGTTTGACCTCAGCACAACGGGATTGTGTTTCTTTCTTTGTAATTCTGCCTCTCGAAGGAGGATGTGATGACCCCTTGAAAATGACCCCAGAAGATAGAGCCCTGAATTTAAAATTAAGACAGCAGTTGAACTGCTGTCTGATCTTGGGCAAGTTCCTTAACCTCTCTGTGTAATGGGCACCATTACTGTGACTTCCTTCTCCCTTCTGCAAGCATTCTATCTTGAGCATCCTATGAAAGTATTCAATTCCTCAGGATTTGTCAGCTTTCATTAAAGGTATTTACTTGTACCTGCTTTGAAGACAGCTTTTCATCTAGTAAAAATCCCTCCCATTGCTAGAAATGATTACTGTCAAACAAGTCACTACCAAGTACATTCCACCATTTGACCAGGACTCCAGGTGGAAGTGCTCCCATGCCCACTTTACAGAAACTCAAACCAATCCTTAGAAAGGTAAGATGACCTGTCTGTGCTCACAGATGGCAGAACTGAGCCTTAAACCCAAACCTCCGAATGCCAAGTACAGGGTGCCCTTTGCACTGACATGTGGCTGTCTCCCCAGTGAACACTACACTATTCTCCCTCCTACAGCCCAAGGCAGACAACCAGAGTCAACCAGACACTCGTTTCCATGGAACCAAAATGTGTGAGTCCCTGCCGTGCCTCAAGCAGCCACCAGGGTAAGAGCCCTGGCCCACATGAGGGCACATTGGCAGGCTTCCCCTCTCAGCCCCAAAGGATGACCACCGAGGTCCCTGCTTCTAGGAACTGGCCCTGTTCACTCACCTTCCACGTGCAAAGAACAGGGCTGCGGGGACAAGCGTGTGACTGTTTCTAGCCAGAAAGGTGAGTTTAACAGAGCATCCCTCTGACCTAAGCCATGATCTCTGTAACCCCTAAGAGCTCTCTGTTTTCAAGAAGGATGATCCAGGACTTTCCTGGTGGTCCAGTGGTTAAGAAACCACCTGCCACTGTAGGGAACACGGGTTCAATCCCTGGTCCAAGAAGATCCCAGATGCTGTGATGCAACCAAGTCCACGCACTAAAACTACCGCACACCGCAGCCTGAGAGCAGCCTCCACTCACCCAACCGGAGAAAGCCCACACGCAGCAACAAAGACCCAAAGTGGTCAAAAATAAAAAATTTAAAAAAAAAAAGAAAGATGATTCAGATTCGTTTAGTATTTCAAACCTACTCCTCTGGGATCTTGCTGCCCCTAGGCTATGCCAGGACACCACTAAATTCCCAGGAGGACAGGCATTGGGGGCGGGGGCCTGGCCTCGGTGGCCACTGGAAAGAGTTGAAGCTGCCCACCTGCCAGGCCTCCTGCCCGAGAGTGCCAGTGCCTGGGATGGGCAGATGGGACCCATCAAGGGCTGCAGAGTGAGACGTACTGTCTCCAGTTATGCCTTGGAAAGGTGCTTCAACCTCCCTGGGTCTCAGTTTCCCCATTTGGAAAGAGAAGGAAGTAAGAGCTCCCTTACAGGACCCAAAGGAGAGGCTTCTGACTCCGCAGGAGCCTCGGTCTATTGTAACTACTGTTCTCTTCATTATCCCACCCCTGGTCTCTGGCCAGACGGGTCGGCACTGACCTTTCGGCTCGGCCTGGTCGTTCGGCTTCTCAAGCACCTCTGAGAGTTCATCCTCGTAACTGCTGTGCTTCTTCTGCTGATGTGTCCGCTCCTTGGCTCCTGGATAAGAAACAAGAAAAGCATCCCATCTGGTTTGAGCCCCGCATGTTTGGCTGTGAGAATGCAGGCCTCTGTTTCCTCATCCGTAAAACTGGGCACATCCTGTTCCGGGCCTGCCCAGTGAGAGAATGAGGGGGCAGGAGCTGGTGGGGGTGGTGGGGAGGGCTGGCTGCCCCCTCCCAGCTAGGGCCCATCACACGACCTCATCACCTCTCCAGACTCCACTTCTCACCTGTGAAATAAGAACACGCCCTGCCTACTGCCTCACGGAGTACTAAAGACTCAGAGTCGAGGGCTCCAGGAGCAGGGAGAGGGGAACCCTTAGGACCTGGCTGGTAGTTAGGTCAGTGGTCCCCAACCTTTTAGGCACCAAGGTTGATTTCGTGGAAGACGTTTCCATAGATCGGGTCAATGAGAGGATGGTTTGGGGATGATTCAAGCTCAGTAGGGTTCAAGCTTTAAAGAGAATTTAAGGCTGCTGCTGATCTGACAGGAAGCAGAGCTCGGATGGTAACGTGAGAGATGGGGAGCAGCTGTAAATACAGATGAAGCTTCACTTGCTCGCCCGCTGCTCACTTTCTGCTGTGCGGCCCAAAGATTAGGGACCTCTGGGCTAAGGGACCCTGTAGCAGGAGGTAACAGTGACTGCTTGTCCCCTAGTGGGGGCTCTTGATTCAGGCAACACCTGTCCCCATGGACCCCCATAAGCCCAGGCAGAACACCTGTCTGCATCAACCCAGGCTGCGCTGCTTCCTCTGACTGTGTCTACCCACCCCTGGTTCTTGACGGTGGCCCCGGCCAAGCCAACTCTGCAGCCAATGCTGGTTTTCCTATGATGGGAATTTCTGGGGTGGCCAGAGGTGCCTGACATGGTGGCTGTGGACCAGGGATTATGCCCAGATCTGGCCCCTGGCTGACCAAGCTTCACACCTCCTGGTTAATCCTATGCTCTGTGACCTTGGGTGACCTGGGCAATCCAAGACTTGGGTGCTCATCTATAAAACCGGGTGGCTGCATCGTAAATGCTAGGATAGAGGTGTGCAGAAGGCATTATGAGAATACAGAAGAGGGAGTGGGTGGATAGGTAAATGGATGGATGGATAGACAGACATGTAGATCTATCTCATCCTCTTAACAGAGAACAATAATGTACCTGTATATTGGACACCGTTTATATTGAATACACACACGTGTGTGTGTGTATGTATGTAAACAGATGTTTTGGGACACATCTTCCTATCATAGTCTTCATTGACATTACATTTAATTATTTAAATATAATGTTAGTCACTCAATAATTAATTTAAAAATTACCATATTGTATCCTAGCAACCATGTGCAGTGGATGTCTGTCTTCCAGGACAAGTGAGCGAGAGGAACAACGGTGTGCTAACTTGGGGAGGGCCTCAGGGAGCCTTCCAGCTGTGATTATTTTCACTTGCTTCTTCCCCCAAATCGCTCTCCATTAGAACATGTGGCCCAGTCTGCCCCAGAGGCCTCAGAGTAGGGGCCTTCTCTGAGCCTGGGCAGCCTTTGTGCCCCAGCCCACCCCACCCAAGCCAAGCCCTGAAGATGAGCCTTTACTTCCTTTGCAGGGAGATACGAGACTCCTGCTCGAGGGCCCAAGGATGCCCATGCCCCCACCCCCAAGTAAACAGCCCCTTCCCACAGGGAGGTGCAGGGCCAGGACCCATTTCTTCCAATTTTCCAGGGAGGCCTTCTGTGCCTCACAGGAACCCAGAAAGGAGCCTGGGACTGGGCAGAGTAGCTAACTCCGTGGGATGACATCAGCCTAACCCTCCATTCCCAGTATCCTATCTGGGCTCTGCTTGAATATCCTCAGTGACAAGGAGCTCACTACCTCACAAAAATCACTCCATTCCCAAGAGCATCTGTGGATTTTTGTTAAGCTCTTGGAGAAAGACACACCTCACTCTGAAAGCACACTGGAAGTCTGGGCTGTGTTTTGGGGCAAGCAATATCCTGCTTCTCCCATCTCCCCTTTGAGCGGAAGCTCACAAGGGCAAAGGGGCCCCTCCTCTCTCCTGGAGACCAATTTCTTTCCCATTAAACAGAGAAAAGAAGTCCTCTCTGTAACCTAGTCTTGAAAGTGCCCCCTCTAATAAGGCTGAACTCCAGAGACCACAGGGTTTTAGAAGAGCTGCTTCTGGTCTTGGGATGTCCTTAACTTATTGTGTGATCTTGGACAGGTTACTCAACCTCTCTGGGCCTTGATCTCTTTAAGTGCATGAATGATAGACAGGGCCAAGTGGCACAAAGGTCTCCACCTTACCACCCTATAACAAAAAGGTGGTAAGTGAGGATCAGAAACAAGACCTTGCTCCATGATTTTTCTGACTCTCAGTTACTGGAATTCACCCAGATTCATGTGCAATGGTTGGAAAATACCTTGGAGAGCGAGGTCTTGGAGCTCTTTCAGCAAATTCTGATGTCGCAGGATTGAGAGGATCCGTTCATCTGCAATGAAGGGGAGTCGTTACGGGTGGTTTCCAGAAGACAGCGGAGAAAGAGATTGCCATCAATATTTTCAGCTGAGCACAAGGAACTTATTCTGGAAACTCAAAACCCTGATGGTAGCAGCAAGATTGGGTCTGGAGATAACACTTCTGAAATGACTTCCTTTCCAAGTTTGCTATCGTATCAGGAAGGTCAGCCACTGTCCCTGCACCTAGACTTCTGCCAAGAGATGGCATCTCCTGCAGTGATACAGGAGTGTCTCTAAATACAACCTGTTTTCCCATCTCCATGCCTTTGCTTGAGCTGTCTACTTCACCTGGAGTACCCTCTTTTTCATTTTTCTATTGATTTCCCACTTTTCTCTTAAATCCCAATCCTAACTGGTGACCCACTCCAGTATTCTTGCCTGGAAATTCCCATGGACGGAGAAGCCTGGTAGGCTGCAGTCCATGGGGTCGCTAAGAGTCAGACACGACTAAGTGACTTCCTTTCACTTTCCACTTTCATGCGTTGGAGAAGGAAATGGCAACCCACTCCAGTGTTCTTGCCTGGAGAATCCCAGGGACAGGGGAGCCTGGTGGGCTGCCGTCTATTGGGTCGCAGAGTCGGACACAACTGACGTGACTTAGCAGCAATGCTAACGTTGGATCCAGCCAACACTGACTGCTTTCTTGCAAAAGCTTTGCCCATCTCATGCTCACCCACCCCTGATGTTCCTTTATTCATCACACATCTACAGGGTACCTACCAGGTGCCAGCGGTTGTCCTCAACACTGGGGATTTAGCATACAAAATCTTCACCCACAGGGAGCTCACATTCTGGGGGCTTGCTGTTCCCAGCCCTGGTTTCATTCTGCCCAGAATTCTAGTTAACTGTGTTCATATCACTCCCCTCTGCTCAACTGTAAGCTCCAGGCACACAGGGCTGTTAGCTTTTCATCTCTCAGTACCACTCAGAGCTCAGCACAGGCCTGGTTGAGGTAGGCACTTGGTCAGTGACTACTGAATTAAATTGTTGATTTCCATCAAAAGCCACACACCCATGTCCTCGCCTCCCAGCCCAGCAGGCAGCAGCCCCTCATCCCGAGCCTGGCCCATACCTCCTCGGAGTGTCTCAAAACACTCCTTGCTGACCGGCATGGGGCTGGGCTTGGAGAGTGTGTCAGAGATGACCTCGACGATACACTTCATCACCTGGGAACAGAATGGGGCCAGTTGGGGCTGGTTTGGGTGTGGGACTCAGCCCCTGGAAGTTCCAAGGCAAATTTCTAAGAGGACATGATGATGCTCACTTTTGTTTTCAGGACTCCATGGATGCCTAGCTCAGGGGCACAGCTGTGCTTCCCAAGCCGGACAATATTAGCAGTAATACTAAAAATCCACATACAGTGCTTACCAAGTGCCAGACACTCCAACCACCTGGCCATCAGAAGCCCCTCTAAGGTGGGGGTGGGTACCCTGCACCCTCTCATCCCAAGTGTTTCTCTACAGATGGGGAAGCTGCTCCTGGGCGTTAGAGGTGTAGTCCTGCAAAAGTACTTTAGTTTTGCAGATGCCCCAAAGGTCAGCTATCGCCAGGAAGCCTTTCTGGACCACCCAGAGGAGAACAAAGACCTTTCCCGGCTCTTTCCTACTGGAAACAAGACTTGGAAGACTGTCTCTAAATATCTATGGGGTTGTCACAGGCAGGGAGTGACAGCCTCACAGCCTGGCTCCATATTCACCAGCTGAATTCCCTGGCTGGATGTGGGCATACATCTACTACATTCGGGTGCCCATCCCAGGCCAACAGCAGCCATTTCTCTGAAAGTCTTGTCCAGTGCCAGCAAGGTGCTGTGGATAGTCAGACATCTGATAAATGGATGATATTTGAAGATGGAGCCAAGTGTAGCGTGACATCCTCGCTGTGTGATCTTGGGCAGCGACTTGACCTCTCTGAGCCTCAATTTCCTCCTCTATAAAATGTGAGCGAGAAGATCTTCCGACTCCCCTCCCAGGGTGATGGGGCACAGATGGGAAAATACTCTGTAGCACATGGAGTGCCACACACAGTCAGGGATGGATTCGCAATTTCCAGCCTGCTTCAGCTGCCTAGAGCTGGGCAGAGGAGCAGGAAGTGTCAGACAAGCATCAGGCAACACAGTGAGGAGTGAGGGGGTGGAAGGCTGTGTCTATGGGATGCCAAGGCAACCCATTCAAGGATCCAGGATAGCAAACTGGCAGACAGGCTCTACAGTAGTCATGGCATCCTAGATAGAACATGCAGGTCTTCACCAGCTGCTCTGGTGTCTCTGACCCAGGCTGCTGAAAACAATATGATGGCCAAAGTGTCTCTCATAAGGAATCTGGCAAGGAACGGCTTATAGCCTGCACCCTTCCTGCAACCACAAACCCTGCACTGGGAATATCAGATAACCACAAGTCCATGAAGACAGATGCTAGGAGAGACGAATTGGGTATGGGTCCCAAGAATGATGGGGAGGTCAGAAAAGGAAGCTCTAGGCTAGGAATAAAAATGCTTATTTACTGAGGACCAACTATGTGTCAGCAATTTGTAGGAGTCCTATTCCTTACCAGGGCTTCCCTGGTGGCTCAGCTGGTAAAGAATCTGCCTGCAATGAGGCAGACCTGGGTTCGATCCCTGGGTTCAGAAGATCCCCTGGAGAAGGGAAAGGCTACCCACTCCAGTATTCTGGCCTGGAGAATTCCATTGACTATATAGTCCATGGGGTCACAAAGAGTCAGACACAACTAAGTGGCTTTTCTTCTTTTCATTCCTTACAACTTCCCTCAAAGGAAATATCATCATAGCGAGAAAAGGGAAAGCTCAGAGAATTCAAGGGATTTTTCCCAAGATGACACAGCTACAATGAGTGGCAGCGGTTTTTTCAGTTTAGGCCTGTCTGTAACTAGTGAATAGGAAATTTTAAATGAGCACATTGAGGTTCAAATCTCTTTGATGCTTTGGGTTTCAACTATAGCCTCTCTAAAGAAAATAGTTCCTGAAAAGGCAGGGAGTAGAATTTCTCTAATTCACAAGTGAAGATATCTGTGAACATCAGAAGCTAGAAAAACAGCCCCAACTCAGACTTGAATCAATTTTGGGTATATGCCCAACACAGGGTCTCTTGTTGGCCACAGAAGCCCCCATCAGTGTCTTCCAAGTCCTTTCCTGGGTGACCTCCACCAGAAGCCCCAACTGGCCTGGGTGCAGGAGCCATGATCAAGAATGTTCTCCTTGTGGTCCTTTGAGAGAGCCAGGGCTTTAGCAACTGTGGGATGGGGTGGGTGTATTGCTGGCAGAGCCTTGGGGCAGAGCAAAGGGGGAGGCCAGAGCCAGGCAGATGAAGACTGTTCTTGCAGGACAGCGGACAACCACAACCTCAGAGAAGTCACCCCCACCAGCCCGTGGTGGGCCTACAAGATTTGGAGTGCTCAAGACAGTGGGCCTGGCCCCTGGGCCCAGTGGGTTGCGCACAGGTCCCACCGGGTTGCACACTCAACTCAGAGGAGCCCAGGGACGGCCCCGCAGCAGGCAAGCAGGGAAATCTAGCAGACTTTGATATCTTCTTTTGCAAGCTGTCCCCAGGCTCAGCAGCCGCAGTGCTGGCTCCTGGCTTGATGCCAGACTCCTGCAGCTGCCCAAGAACTGGCTGTGAGGGGTCTACTGGGGTCTTCTGCCCCCCCATCCCAGGGCATCCCCACGCCCCTTCTTACCTCAGTGTCCCCTTTATTCATGGGGCTGTTCACAGGCAGGGCAATGACTAGGAAGAAAAAGAGAGCGTGGGTCACTCTTCTGCTCTGAGGGGAGAACCCAGTCCTTCCAGACTGGGTTCATCAGGGGCCTGTTCACCCCAACGCTCCTCCCTAAGACCACCCCTACTCAAATGAGATGCGGAGCTGATTTTATTTCCCTTCCCAACTGCTACCCTCATGGGGGTGGCTCCCACAGGCTGCACTGAGAGCCTTAACCCTTCCTTTTGTGAAAGCTATGCTCTGGAGGGGGTGTGGGGGCAGAAGAGCTGTGAAAACAGGCCAGTGGCTGGGTGGGACTGAGGCCGGGGGAGGATGAGGGAGAGGTAGAGAGACCCCAGAGGTGAGCGGAAGAGAGGGAGGAGGAGGATTGGGAGAGGTAGAAGTCAAGGGCAGACAGACGGTGGGGAGCAGGAGGAAGAAGGGAGAGAGAGGGGAGCCAACAGCGGTCCTCCCATCTCCCCAGATGACCTTGGCCAGCCACAGCGCAGAGCCGGCGCTGGCCCCGAAGCAGCCCAGACGTGGGGTGGGGGCGACAGGGAGCCCTGTCCCGCGGGGTCGAGAGTCGGAGTCAAAGAGTCAGGTCTGCGGGTTCTGCGCCGAGGCCACTCTGCGGGGTCAGGTGGGAGGCGGGGCGCTGTCCGTGGCGCTGAAAACTCGCCGCGCCGGAGGGAAGGCATGGAGGGGCACGCTGCGCGGCGCGGTGCCTGGACCTCAGGGCCGTCAGGGGCGTCCAGGACCCTCTCCCCCAAGGGCCCGCGCTCACTCACCTTGCCCCGCGCAGAGCAGAAGCGCCAGGACCGCGGCGGAGCGCATGGCGAAGCCGGGGCGCCGAGCAGCTGGTGGTCTGGGGCCGGCCACGGCGCGCGCTCGGGCGAGGGGCGGCTGGACTGCTCGCTCCGGGCAGGCTGCGGCGACACCAGCGCGGGGATGGGGTTCGGTGGTGCAAGGTCTCCGTGTGCGTCTGTCTGCCGATCCGCCCTCCGCACTGGGCTCGGCCACTGCAGCAGTGGGGCATGCTCGCGCCCCGCTTATATACCCCGGACCCCGGAAATGACGTCATCAGATCCGCCCCTACCCCTTTCCCCATCCCTCCAGGGGTCTGGCAGCAGCTCGCCCCGCCCCCCAAGCCTTCCCCCACCCAACCCCCGTCCCTGTTACGGGTGGCCCCCATAGCACACAGTTCTTGGGTGAGGCAGCCAGGCGGACCTGTGACTTCAGGAGGTGGCACAGAGGACTCAGCTGATCGTCCAACTCTCGACGGCTCCCCCGATCTGCTGTATGTCCGTGGGCAAGTCACTTCCAGTCTCTGGACCTCCTGTTCCTCCAAAGTGCGCTGAGTCCCCGCCAATTCTAACACGTCACTCCTTGCTTCTCAGGGCCTTTGGAGGGGGCCTCCCTTCCTCCATCTCACTGGCTGGAGGCGTGCTCACCATTCTGGGCTCCCTCAAAAATCTAGGAGGTCCCCTAGAGGTCCCTGACCTCTTGTCTGAATTAGATCTCTCTCTGGTAACCCAGTTTTGTGCTTTCACAGTTCCTAGTTGTATATGTATTTATTTATTTGAATAATGTTTAGTCTTCATTGCTTTCAAAGTCCTGAGCAGGACCCTTGACATAGAGTAAATCCACTTAATTGATTACTGTTGAAGGCGCTGATTAAGAGTTCATTGCAGGAACAAGGGAAGCGTGGACTCTGGCTGTTGGTGGACAGCACTCATGGAGGATGGCAAGGGAGGAGAAGGGAACAGTTCTTGACACCAAACCAAAATAGGAGCCCTTGTAGCTTCTACTCAGAAGACCCAGTGCAACCTCTTAGGGTCACCTTCTTGTGGCTGGTTACCCATTTGTGTGTTTGAGAACAGCTCTTACCTTCTCTTGTATGTATCTATGCATGCTCAGTCGTGCCCGACTCTGCAACCCCATGGACTACAGCCGACCAGGTTCCTCTGTCCATGGGATTCTTCAGGCAAGAATACTGGAGTGGGTTGCCGTTTCCTCCTCCAGGGGATCTTCCCGACTCAGGGATTGAACCCGAGTCTCCTGTATCTCCTGCATTGCAGGCAGATGCTTTACCACTGAGCCACTGCGGAAGCTTCTACCTTTTCTTGAGTGTTCTCAAAACCTGGATGCTTTGTGTGTAAGGCTGGTTTCCTGGTTTATTTCTCTCTGCCCTGGGGCCCTTATGTTCTGGTCACAAATATTGCTCTCAACCTGAGGGCCACATTGAGAGCCCTTTGCCACCTGCTCCCCCTCAATATAGAGAAGCTGGTATCTGGCCTTTGGTGTGACATCATTTAAGAGCCCCTCCTTCTTCCTGTAACCCCCTCCCTCCCATCTGCTGCTGCTACTTCCCACCACCTGCCCCACGCCTGTGCCCACTCCCACTCCAAAGGAGAACCTGGCAGAAGCCAGAAGAAACTGAAATGGCCCTGTTCATGCATTTAGTCATCCATTTAACTACTACTTGTTAGTCACCTACTACACGCTTAGAGCCTGGTGAGCTATAGTCCGTGGGGTTGCAAAGACTGAGCACACACACATAGAATAGCACACACGTGCCTAGAACACGTGTTCTAAGAAAAGGTAGAGGCTTCCACGGTGGCTCAGCGATAAAGCATCTTCCTACATTTCAGGAGACACAGGAGACTCAGGTTCAATCCCTGGGTCCGGAAGATCCCCTGGAGGAGGAAACGGCAACCCACTCCAGTATTCTAGCCTGAAGAATCCCATGGACTGAGGAGCCTGGTGGGCTGTAGTCCAGGGGGTTGCAAAGAGTCGGGCACGACTGAGCAGTGCTCAGCTGTTGTAGGCATGCAAAGTATGTCAGGGGGAGCAAATGCTGTGGACGAAAATGAAACAGGGAAGTGGGGACTGTGAGCTGAGGGAGGAGTTGGCTTATAATTTAAATAAGGTGGATCTAAGGAGGCCTCACCAAAGAAGTGACATTTCAGCAAAGCCCTGAAGTTGGTGGGGGAGGGGTTGTGTGTTCCAGGGGCAGAGGGCTCCAGGTAGAAGGACTCAAGTCCAAATGCCCAGAGAGAGGAATCGGAGGGAGACAGAGGGCAAATGGCCTGGAAACTAGAGCTGAACAGTAACATGGAGTCTGTCTCAAAAACTTGGAAATGCACAGAAATACAGAACATCACCCATGCTCCCATGACCCAGGCAGTATTGATCATTTTAAAGTATATGTTCTCTACACTAATAAGTAAGTGTTAGTCACTCAGTTGTGTCCACCTCTTTGCGATCCCATGAACTGTAGCCTGCCAGGCTCCTCTGTCTATGGAATTCTCCAGGCAAGAATACTGGAGTGGGTTGCCATTCCCTTCTCCAGGTTCTATACACTACTGGGTATAAAATAGATAACTAATAAGAACCAACTGTATAGCACAGGGACTCCTACTCAGTGCTCTGTGGTGACCTAAATGGGAGGGAAACCTAAAAAAAGAGGGGATATATGCATATGTACAACTGATTCACTTTGTTGTGCAGCAGAAACTAATGCAACATTGTAAAGCAACTATACTCCAATGAAAGTAAATTTTAACAAACTTTTGATCTGTGACTGCTGGTGGGAATGTAAATTGGTGCAGCCACTATGGAGAGTTCTTCAAAAAACTAACATAGAGTTGCCATATGATCCAGCAACCCAACTCCCAGGCATATACCCAGGCAAAATTATATAATTTGAAAAGATACATACATCCCTGTGTTCATAGCAGCACTATTTAAAATAGCCGAGACATGGAAATAAATGTCCACTGATAGACAAATGGATAAAGAAGATGTGGTATGTTTACATAATGGAAAGTTACTCAGTCATTAAAAATAATGCCCAAAATAAGCAAAGTGTATGTTCTATAGTCTCTGTTTAGGCTGCTCCGTTGGTGAAGGGCGATTCCCAGTGGAAAACGTCAGCTGAACACACTGAAAGCCTAAGGACCTCAGGCCCTTCGGATGTAGGTCATCCTGAACGTGGTGCAGAGGTTTGCGGCATGCAACCTTGTGCAGGAACCTCTGCAGCATTTGCAGTTCTTTTGTATCATTTCATGTAACAGAGGGTGAGCTTCTTGGTCAAAGACAATGGACATTTTAGGACACTTGATGTGCATTGCCCAAAAGCCATGAAGAAAGTTGGACCACTCTCTAAGCTAAGGGGGTTTTTCTCCTGGGAAGTTTCAGAGCCCCTGCCACCTTCCTCAGAGCACTAGTTCTCCCAGAGCCTATTTGCCTCCCTGAAGCTGAGTATAACCAACCTTCAAAAATGTCCCAAACTAGGCTTTACAAGTGACGATGCCAGTAATTGGCATTTGCACCATTCTTTATAAGCTCTTCAAAACGTTCCATCATTGAGCCCTTACAGTACCCCTAAGCCTAAATTAGAGCAGGACTTTTTTATTCTACTTTGCAGATATGGAAACTGACCCAGGATATTAGCATGAGCTTCCAGGGTGCTATATGGCCAGTGAATGATAAAGTTGGACCTAGAGCTTGTTTTGCTCAAATGTCCATGTTTCCCCGCACCACCACCATCTCTCATGATTTCTCACATGCTGTTACCACTCCCTGGAATGCCTCCCATTACCATCCCACTCCCTCCCCTATAGCCTGGCAAATGCTTCCATCCTTTTTGGGACCTGAAGTAATTGCTCCCTCCTCTCTGCCTCCACAACACTTGTGTGAGCATTTATCACAGAAGGCTGGCTTTTTTTTTTTTTTTTTTTTTTTTTTGCCTCTCGATCCTTTTATCTCATTACACGTTGACTTCCTTGGGATTTGGTCTGCATCCTGCTCATCTTTTGATTTCAGTTTCTGGCACAGTGCTGGGCACATGGTCCACACAATGGATAATTGAAAGAAGACAAAAACTCACATCCGTTGACCCCATATTTGTCTTTGGGCTGGTCGGTTAAGTGAGGAGAAGCGACTGGAAGGGAAAACCCTAAAATACTATGAAATAAGATGGGGTCTTATTTATCCCTCCCACAACAGCCCCGAAGTGAACAGTTAGGATTTGTGGGGTGGCTCTGTTATCTTCAACATACATTTTGATATCAAGGCAGCTGTTCCAGTTGCCATTATTTCTCAGCTGTCTCAAAGCAGGCAAAGGGTAGATGGTGGCCAAGCAGCTTCTTTGTAAGGTTCTGATGCAGGCCCTGCCTGTATCACTTCTCACAACCCTTCGGCTAGGACTAGAGCACATGGACACACCTAGCTTTCAGGTAGACTGGGCAGCCACAGGTTCTGATTACTAAAGGAAGCTGGGATACTGGAGGACAATTTGCATTCTCTACCAACCAACCCATGGGGGAGATGCCAACAACTCACCATTGCTGAAAACTTAGAACCAGGCACTGTTCTAAGAGTTTTACACAGCAAAGTGCTGTTATCATACTTGCTTACAGATGGAGTTTTAACAAGAGAATGCAGCCCAGGGATGGGGGAGCCTGGTGGGAGGCCATCTATGGGGTCACACAGAGTCGGACACGACTGAAGCGACTTAGCAGCAGCAGCAGCAGGAGCCCAAATACCCTAAGGCATTCCTCATGAATTAATGTCTCTTGCATGCATCTAGAATGATATGAATTATGCACTTCCATTGGGAGGATTGAGAAAATAACCACTCAAACAATTGCTGGGCTGTGGTTCTTAGGAGGAACCCTGTATGGTGCCGGTGATGGGTCCCTTTTAAGGAGCCAGGCACTGGGTTTGATGCTCGTTTTTGTTTGGGCTTCTCCAAAAGCAGACCCTAAGACCACGATCTGAAAATGCATCATTTGGAAATGATTTCATCAATAAGGGAGAAGGAAAGTGAGACAAGGAAAAGAAAAAAAACAGACAATGAAATGGGTATTGATAAGCAAGTTATCACTGAGTGCAGTAGAGACTCAGTCTAGCTGGGACTTCTTGAGAAACTGTGTAGGGCATACCCCAGGATTTTCCCACTGGGGCGAGGATGCTGGGATATTACCTGTTGATTCCTTTCCCTCACCGAGGGCCTCTCCTGGAGATGCTGACTTCCTATCTGCTCTAAGAAAGGGCCAAGCAAACCACCACTGCCAAAGAATACCTTCAGGCAGAGAAACACTGGAAGCTGTTGGCATGTATGGCAACTGTCTACAGGTAACCTCCAAAGTGGCTCAGAGGTGGGACACTGACATCTGCTATAGGGTTTTATGCATGTCATTTTATTTCATCTTTACAATAAACCTGTGGCTGAGATATCAACGTCTCTGCTTCTCATATGCAGAAGCTGAAGCTCAGCGAGATAGAGGAACTCCTCCAAGGTCACACAGCTAGGAAATGGTGGAGTATGGGGACCAGCCATCTGCCACCCACCCTCCCTTTGCTATGCCTTATGCCCTCTAGCAGCCTTATATTTAACTGGTCTTTACCAGCAACCCCCACCCCAAACTACTGCCTCCAGGCTTTCTAAGGCTTTTCATGTTTGAGAGAGACAATTGATGTTTTTCCAGCTCTAGGTGGATGAAGCGTGGAGGAAGGCTCTTTTTTATTGTTCCAAGTCTATACATGCGATCTCCATAAAAAGCAGGTCATAGCTCTATATCTAAATCTTCGAACAAGTTCTCTAGCCAGCAATCTGATTTCTAATCAGATCGTTGCTCCTGAGCACCTCTTGTCTTGATATTCTGGAGCCGCTTCTGGTTAAAGCAAATACCTCTCATCTGATGCCCATGGTCAAGTCTTCGTCTTTTCCCCCAGACAAATCTTCTCTCTGTGAATCACTCCTACTGAAATGCAGAGACCTGGGACAGAAAGCCAAGATGTGGTTAACTCTCCATCAATTATGCAGTAAGAGGGAATCAGAGAGGAGGGGGATTTGCTCTGAAGGTGGGCTTAGCAGCCCATCTTAGGCTCATGTTGGAGCACCAGGGAACCAGTATTTCTCAGTCTACCCACTGCTCGTGGCTCCCCATGACAGTTTCCCAGATTTGCTGCCAAATTTTGATCCACGCACAGAATGTGTTATGATTATAGCTAAGTATATATGCTGCCTTGGTTTTGTATGTTAGATGAAGCAGTGAGCTGAGTGGGTGGCGGGAGCTGTCGTATAGCTCACTGATAGCAAGAGGCAGGGGCAAAGCAAAGTCAGGAACTCTTTACCTTGTGAGCATATGGAGAGCACTGTGGATTAGATTGTTCAACTTCCATTCCAACCCTCTCGGCTAGGGGTTGGGGGGTAGAGGTAGGAAAACTAAAAACTACATTTCCCAGATCCCTTTGCAGCTAAGGACCTGGATGTGACTTCTTCAGTTGTTAAGTCACGTCAGTCAGACTGGTTGCAACCCCATGGAACATGCCAGGCTCCTCTGCACTATCTCCTGGAGTTTGCTCAAACTCATACCCATTGAGTTGGTAATGCTATCTAACCATTTTATCCTCTGCCATTCCCTTCTCCTTTTGCCTTCAATCTTTCCCAGCATCAGGGTCTTCTCCAATGAGTCAGTCCTTCACATCAGGTGGCCAGAGTACTAGAGCTTCAGCTTCAGCACCAGTCCTTCCAATGAATATTCAGGGTTGATTTCCTTTAGGATTGCTTAGTTTGATCTCTTTGCTGGCCAAGAGACTCTCAAAAGTCTTCTCAAGTACACAATTTGAAAGCATCAGTTCTTTGGCATTCAGCCTTCTTTATGGTCTCTCACATTCATATGTGACTCCTGGAATAAACCATAGCTTTGACTATATGGACTTTTGTTGGCAAAGTGATGTCTCTGCTTTTAATACACTGTCTAGGTTTGTCATAGCTTTTCTTCCAAGCATCAAGCATCTTTTAATTTCATGACTGTGGTCACTGTCTGCAGTGATTTTGGAGTGCAAGAAAATAAAATCCGTCACCACTTACATTTTTCCCCCTACTATTTGCAGTGAAGTGACGGGATTGGATGTCATGATCTTAGTTTCTTGAATGTTGAGTTTTAAGCCAACTTTTTCACTCTCCTCCTTCACCCTCATCAAGAGGCTCTTTAGTTCCTCTTTGCTTTCTGCCGTTAGAATGGTATCATCTGCCTATCTGAGGCTGTTGATATTTCTCCCGGCAATCTTGATTCTGGCTTGGGATTCATCTAGCCCAGAATTTTGCATGATGTACTCTGCATATAAGCTAAATAAGCAGGGTGACAATATACAGCCTTGTTGTACTCCTTTTCCAATTTGGAACCGATCAGTTCTTCCATGTCTGGTACTAACTGTTGCTTCTTGACCTGCATACAGACTTCTCAGGAGATAGGTAAAGTGGTCTGGTACTCCCATCTCTTTAGGAATTTTCCACAGTCTGTTGTGATCCACACAGTCAAAGGTTTTAGTGTAGTCAATGAATCAGAAACAGATGCTTTTCTGGAACTCCCTTGCTTTCTCCATGATCCGTGAATGATGGCAGTTTGATTTCTGGTTCCTCTGCCTTTTATAAACCCAGCTTGTGCATCTGGAAATTCTCGGTTCAAGTATTGCTGAAGCCTAGCTTGAAGGATTTTGAGCATTACCTTGCTAGCATGTGAAATGAACACGATTGTACAGTAGTTTGAGCATTCTTTGGCATTGCTCTTCTTTGGGATTGGAATGAAAACTGACCTTTTCCAGTCCTGTGGCCACTGCTGAGTTTTCTAAATTTGCTGGCATATTGAGTGCAGCACTTTCACAGCATCATCTCTTAGGATTTTAAATAGCTCAGCTGGAATTCTATCACCTCTGCTAGCTTTATTTGTAGTAATGCTTCCTAAAGCCCACTTGACTTCACACTCCAGGATGTTTGGCTCTAGGTAAGTGACCACTGTGGTTATCTGGGTCATTAAGACCTTTTTTGTATAGTTCTTCTGTGTATTCTTGCCACCTCTTCCTAATCTCTTCTGCTTCTATTAGGTCCTTACTGTTTCTGTCCTTTACTACGTCCATCCTTACATGAAATGTTCCTCGATATCTCCAATTTTCTTGATGATATCTCTAGTGTTTCCCATTCTATATAAAATAGATAAACAGCAAGGAACTATTGCATAGCACTAGGAGTTATATTCAGTATCTTATAATAGCTTATAATGGAAAATAATCTAAAAATAAACAGATATAGATTGATGAATGATTGAATCACTTTGCTGTACACCTGAACTAACCCAGCATTGTAAATCAACTATGCTTCAATTTTTAAAAATGGTTAAAAAACAATAAAATGTAAATAAGCACATTACACAGTAGGTTAGAAAGTAGTGATGCTGGGGAAAATAAAGAAGCAGAGCAGAGTAAGGGGCTTGGGAAAAGCTGGGTGGGAGGGTGTGGCCTCATCAAGTGAGTGGTCAGGGTAGGCCCCATTGAGATGGTAACTTGAGTGAGGACTTCAAGGGAGAGAGCCTTGTGGATATCTGGGAGAACATTCTAGGCAGAATGAATAGCCAGTACAAAGGCCCTGAGGCAGGAGTACACCTGGAAGCTTTGAGGCAGATCAAAGAGGCCAAGGTGGCTGGAAGAGGGTGAGTGAGGCAGAGAGCAGCCAAGGATGAGACAAGAGTGTTGAGCCAGATCATGTAGGGCCTAGGGGACCTTGGTGAGGATTTTGATTTTTACTTGGGAGAAAGTGGGAGTCCCTGGGAGAAGATACACAGCAGAAGGTGGGAGTCCCCCAGAGGCTACAAGGCATGGTGCAGATGTGCCTACCAAGCCTCACAGGCTCCTGGCAGCCCTAACCCTCCACTTCATCCCAAGGTGCCTACAGAGATGCTTCTGAACCAGGCATCAGGGAAAGAAGAGAAAGATGTTGCCACTACCTGCCCCAGGCGCTCCAAAATGTCCCCTTTGTTAAACACCAGATCTCAGGGAGTGACCGACTGCTCCTCTGGCTGGGGCTTGGGACACGTGCACCTGGGAGTCCCTGCGAGGGGGTCCTTAGGAGCAGCTTCCTGACTGCACCCCAGGGAAAGTGGCAGCTGCTCATCTGATGGGGGGTGCAGGGCATCGGGCCGAGTCAACATACCCTAGGCCCTGCTTACAAAATCATATTTTCCAAACACGCAGCTCCTCCAAGCCCCTTATCGGGCCTCCAGGTAGCAAAGCTCTGTTGCCGGGCAATGGTGTTTTATCTGTGAGGTCTGCACAGAGGCCGGTACAAGGTGATTTCATTAGATCCTCTCCCATCTGTCTCTGCAAACATCCCCAGCGGCCTCTAATTAAGGTTTTGCTTTTCTTCTGTGGCAGATGTTTGTTTTGATCTAATAAAGTGGTTTACAGGCCTCATGGGTGAACGAAGGATTTGGTGGGCTCTAGCCCAAGAGGGTGGTGGGCAAGGCAAGGGGAGGGTGCCATGGGGGCCAAGCCCTGGGGGCTCAAGGCACACAGAGGAAGTTGAAAAGAAGGACCTGGCCTGGGCCAAACTGAGACCCTAGAGGGCTTCCCCGTAACCCACCTCCTTTCTGCAGCCATGCTGCCACAGGGAGCCACTGTGGCACCTGACTCCAAGCAGGATGTCTTTTTAGGGTGATGCCTCGAGATCAGAGATGCCCAACTTCTCAATTCTATAGGCCCCCAAAAGGTTGACCTCTAGGGCTTCTCAGGAAAGAGTCTTCAGGTGATTTGGGGGTGATGCTGGTCCCCAGAGCTCCTGATCAACTTCCAGAAGTTGCTTAGGATGGTTGAAAGGACTATACTTCAAAGTCCTGCCTGGGTTTGAATCCTGGCTCTACCTGGTTCTCCTGTGTCACCTTACAAAAGTCATTTAATTTTGCTGAACTCTTGTGCCTATTCTTCAAAATGGCCAAAATAATTTTTGGCATGATTTCTCTGAAACGAACTGAGAGAATTCAGCCACCAACATCTATCAGTGCTAACTGGGTCTGGAGTGTCTTGGGGTTGCTGAAAACAAGAGGGAAAGCCCCAGCACAGTTCCTGGGGGCCCCAAGTGGCTGTCATAGCTCTTGGCCTCAGGCTGTATCCTCTGGGGGAGCACTTGGTTCGTGTGGTTAAATTTTGAATTTGAATGACTAAATGAGCCACGTCCTTCAAGCTTTGGCATCAGCTGGGCTGGGCAGCTCAATGTCTGTAGTGCCTCCGTCTTCTCATCTGTAAAATGGGTGTGCTGATGATCATTCCTACCTCCTGGGGCTCTTGCGAGGCTCACAGAGTTGCTGTATGCTGGGTGTTTGGACACAGGGTTTGCCCTCAATGAGTGCCAAGTCACTCAGCCTGTCCTTGTTGTAATTTGGGGAAGTCTTGCATCGGGTGACTGAGTTTATCAATCTCCCCACAGGTGCATCTAGAGCTCTACAAAGTGGGGAAAAGGAATGTTGGAAGTGGGAGCACTGGAGACAGGAGTGGTGCTGATTCTGCCCTCCAGAGACAGGCAGGTGGTGAGCGGATGCCGCAGCATCAGGCCCTGCCGCTCCCCAGGCAGCCCAGTTGGGGACCGGGGGCTCCGGCAGTGGGGCTCCTGGGAGCACCGGCCTGGATGGATGCACAGGGAGCACCTAGCTGGCTGGGGCCTGCAGGCCACTCGAGCCACTTCTCTGCTGCCCAGTGCTTTTCCAGATCCAAGTAGCAGAGGCTGTTCACTCCCCCAGCCCCCCAGGCTCAGAGACCACATGCCGTCAACACTTCTCCAGTCCTTCTCCAACTGGATTCCACTTCTGTGCTTTTCCCCCACCGCACTCAAAGCTCTGCTCCCCGACCTTCACTCCCCGAGAGGAGGTGCCAAAGACTCGTCTCTGGCAGCCGAGTGTACTCTACAGTATGGGAGATGCATGGAAGTGGGGTGATGGGACACCCCCAGGGGAGTGACAATGTATCACTCAAGGAAGAGAGGAACTAAGAATATGACGGTATGCTGAAGTTTCACCTTGCAGAAAAGGAAGGAATTCACACCCTCAGAAAGGCCCCCTCATATTTCTTTGGCTTCTCTTTTATTATTCTGCTCCCACCCACCCCCCCGTCTGCCACACTGCCCTAATACTGCCCTGACGCCTCTCCACCTCCCCTGTGTCACATGTATGGTCCCACACTCTTGCCTCCATACCTTTTCCACGTGCTCCTGCCAAGAATGCCTTCTGCTCTTGCTTGTTTTTCCCAGACTTTCAGACTCAGATCACCTCCTCTCAACACCTTCCACTCCACGAAGATCTTTTAGCCCTTACGGTAGGCACCACTATTTTGACCATTATCAGCTACCATATTAGCCAGAGAATTAACTTCATAGGCAAATATATCTCTGCTCAACTGGATTTCAAACCTTTGAAAGAGAAAGACATTGCTTCAAATCACCCTCAGCATTACAGTCATAGGAACATGACGTGTGTGTGTGTGTGTGTGTGTGTATGGAGATGAAAAATAGTTTAACTCAAATACTAGGATGATGGTGGAATTTCTCACAAGGTGGGATATTGGTTGGGGAGAGATGTCTGGCTGGCCTGGGAGCTTTAAGAACCCCATAGATGTCTGGAGTGCCTCCATCTTCTCATCTGTAAAATGGGTGTGTTGATGATCGTTCCTACCTCCTGGGGCTCTTGCGAGTATGCCACCCTGTGAATATGCTTGTCCCGACTCTTCATGTAGAGGCAATTGAATTCTAATGATGTTCTACAAACTCTCCGATTTGTGCTGCTGCTGCGGATGAAAGGTGGAGTTTTCTTAGAGGAATACATGTAACAAGGGCAGCTTCCTGGCCGCTGTCTATGGTCCTGAACAGTCACCTCCCTCCAAGGAACCCAGGACACTGGTTAAAGATTTTTGTTTGACACGCCCCAGGGGGTCATTGGAGAAGGCAATGGCACCCACTCCAGTACTCTTGCCTCGAAAATCCCACAGACAGAGGAGCCTGGTAGCTGCAGCCCATGGGGTCGCTGGGAGTCGGACACGACTGAGCGACTTCACTTTCACTTTTCAATTTCATGCCCTGGAGAAGGAAATGGCAACCCACTCCAGTGTTCTTGCCTGGAGAATCCCAGGGATGGGGGAGCCTGGTGGGCTGCCATCTATGGGGTCGCACCGAGTCGGAAACGACTGAAGCGACTTAGCAGCAGCAGCAGCAGGGGGTCATACTTTTTAAACTTTTTTCCCCCAAGCTTGTTCAAACTTTTGAAATTTTTAGATAACCATGGAATAATTAGAATTTCTGTTTTCTTTCTTAATTGATGTAGTTGTTTTATCTCATGGAGTCTTATTTCTGAACAGTCAGACATTTTCCAGCTCCGAGAAGTTGGATGGTAGGGAACTCATGTGCATACTCCGTCAAGTCCCTGGCAATGATATTTTTGTGGTTAAGGGCCCTCCTTACTTCATGGGACTAGTGCTCTCCCACATCTTGCCTCATTTTAAGAGACATTGTCCAAGCTCTTCCTCATAATGACTGGATGAGGAAGGCCCATCCACCTGTCTGGGCCTCCATTTTCCCCTCTATAAATGGATGAAATGATGGAGAGAGGGCTTTGGACTTGATTTTCTGAGCAATCTCTTTCTTTGCTGAAATGGTGGCTCCTGAGTCACTGGCTATGTCTCCCATATCTCCATGAATCCTTCCTCCCAAGCTCTTTAAAATAACCAAGAAAATCTAGGACATTTCCCACATGAAACTCAAGACAGTTTTTTTGTGGGTGGCCTCACTTCCGATTGCTAAGAATAATGGGAGGGTTTAGTCTGTGATAGCCACTGTATCATATTTTTAAAATTTATTTATTTTTAATTGGAGGATAATTGCTTTACAATATTGTGTTGGTTTCTGCCATATATCAACACGAATCAGTCATAAATATACATATGTCCCCTCCTTCTTGAAGCTCCCTCCCACCTCCCACCCCATCCCACCCTTCTACGTTGTCACAGAGCCCCAGTTTGAGTTCCCTGAGTCATATAGCAAATTCCCCTCAGCTATCCAATTTGACATAGGGTGATGTATATGTTTCCATGCTACTTTCTCAATTCATGCCACCCTTTCTTTCCCCCTCTGTGCCCACAAGTCTGTTTTCTATGTCCCACTGCATCTTAGAAGGATGTTTGAAACCTCCCATTCTTCCACTCATATTTCCAGGTGACTTAAACATCATCTCAGCTTTCTTTCAAGTGGAATGCCCTTGGTGAGAAGCATTTGGGCCAAAATGTAAACAATGAATTTTGTTCCACGCATGCCAGCTCTTCTGGAGAAGATCTGTACCTGAACAGGTTTCAGGGGCAAAACCTGCTGTCTTGGCCTTGAACCAGGAAGCCTCCCTGCTTGGAGAGCATCAGAGGCCTTCAGCTGCTGTCATACCCATGTTGAGGGTGCTCTGAAGAAGCCACAAGCCCGCCCACCCCAAACCCAGACCTCTTGGCTCCAGGCCAGGTGGTTCCAGCTACTCCACCACCTCCACCTGGAATCCCAGCGAGAGGTCTTATTCCTGAGGCTTTGAATGCCAATAAATAATAAATGCCCAACTGGACACAGGGCAATGATACTGAGAGGCCAGAGAACTTTTATCAAAGATGAGAGCTTGGTCTCAACTGCATTTTTCTGGAATCCCAAGGTACTTGGGAGGTCACCTAACGTCCCCCACAGCCTCTCCACTAGCAGAAGGGAAGAATGAAAGATGCGAACGAGAACTCCCAGGGTCTCCACACCATGCCTCACCTCCTCACTAAGAAAGAGAACTTGGCCTTGGGCAGGGGGCCTGGGAACCCGGGTGTTTCTCTGGGAGCAGCACTGCGGTAAGATGCCACCACACGCCTTCTGGGACACCTAAAATTAAAAAGACCGATCATGCCAAGTGTTTCTGAAGATGCGGAAGAACTTGAACTCATACACTGCTGTTGGGAATGTAAAACGGTACGACGGCTTTGGAAAACAATTTGTCATTTCTTGAAAAATTAAACAAACGTCTACCATATGACTAGCCATTCCACTCCTAGGTATTTACCCAAGAGGATGAAAGCATCCAACACTCGTACATGAATATTCATAGCAGCTCTATTTGTAATCGCCCCAAACTGGAAACAACTCAAGTATCTATCAACAGATAAAGGAACAAAAGCGTCATAGCAGATCCATTAATGGGGTATGGCTTAGCAATAAAAAGAAATGAACTGTTGAAATACACAATATGGATGAATCTCAAAATAGAAGCTGGACCAAAAAAAGTACATAGTGTATAATTCCGTTTCTATAAATTTCTAGGACATGCAAATGAATCTCTAGTGATAAGAGGCAGATGAGTGGTGGGTTGCCTGGGATGTGGAGGTGGGGAGGGGAAGGAGGGGTCACAAAGGGCTGAGAGGAGATGCGGGGACAGAATGGATGTGTTCATTATCTTGCTGCAGCGATGGCTTCCCGGGGGTACACACATGTCAAAACTAACCAAATCGTACAGTTTAAATATGTACATCAATAAAGCTGTTTTAAAGAAAGAAGCTGCCACAAGAATCCAGAACACACTGAGAATACATGGAATACACGATGTCTTCCAGTTCCAAGATGGCTTGATTATCGTGCAGGAAAGAGTTATTGTCCCCATCTGACCCATGAAAAACCTAGAACCCAGAGAGGTTAAATGCTGTGCTTGAAGTCACACAGAGAAGCCCAGGGCAGAACCCACGGCATGATCCACACTTCCTCCTCTGGACCCAGCACTTCTTTGGCAGGGCTCTGGCCATGCTCCCAGGAGTCACCCAGGGCCTGTCAGCACGTCCTGACCCGAGGGACAGGGTGTCCCTGCCACCTGAAGATGTCATCTCCCCTTCCTGACAGTGGTCCCTCGGCTTGTACTTGCAGCCTGGAGACTGGCTTAATTGGCAGAGAGGCCATGGTTACAGCACCTCCCTGGGGAAGTAATAAAGAGTGAGAGGAAGATAAGGGCCAAATGCAATTACCTAATGTTGCTGTTATCTGTGGCTGAGAAGACACAGGCCAAGCTGGTGATTCCCACCCCTGTCCCAGTGTCCTGGAGAGGCTGACAGGAACACCAGCCCAGGAGAGCACCCCAGAGCAAGAGGTCATAGTTGGGGGGCGGAAGGAGCAGAGGATGAGTCAGGGTGGGGGTGGGGAGGGGGTACCAGGCAGGGCTGAGCACCCGCTTGGTTTCTGCCCATGTGTTCTCCTCCAGGCCCAGGGGGACCCACACTGCATTTGGAGGCAGAACCAAAGAGGGATCCTGGTTGAGCTGAATGAGCACCAGCTTTGAGCGTGAATGGGCCTGGATGTGAAGCCCGGTGCCAGCAGGGCCTCCGTGACCCCACCTGTGAAATGGGGGTCATGATAACAATAGCAACCTCCCCGGTAAAGGGGTCACCCTGCTCCCCCTTCCCTTGCTGTCCTTCTGGTGTGTTCTCTCCGCACACTGTGCAAACTAAGACTGGACCGGCTGAGGCAGGAGGACTCACTGCCCCCCAAGACCAGGTGGGAGAGAGAGAGGTTGTGGGGAACGGGGCGGGGGGACCCAGCCACATTTGCTGGGTGCTGCTGCTGTGCCCCAGGACTTGGGGGACTGAGCACTTCACAGGCTTGTCCCAACCCCAACCCCATCAAGTACTCGCTGTCACACCACCTCATCAACAACGGAAGGGCACTGGGGCCTTGTGAGGTGAAGTCACTGCCAGGGTCACAGACCGTAAAGCCAGGCAGAGACAGGCCCTGAACCCAGGCTGTCCGCCTCCTGAGTTCATGGCCTTGCGGATGAAGCACCCCCTGGGGTTCTGGGTTTTTCCTTTACTGAGTCCTGTCCCCACTGGCTGGACAGCTTGCTTCAGCCGGGCTTCAGCCTCAGGTTCTCTCTGCTACTCCAGCCATCCTTATGATCCTCGTGTGTGCACCACACTCTGCAAAGAATTCTGTCATCACACACACTGTAAGTGGTTCCAAATCCCTTGAGAAAGCAGATTTGCTTTCTCCTTCATGGAATCTATAATCAAGTGTCATCACCCCCAGCCCTGGCAGAGATGGTCATAGGAGTATGAGAACACTGGGTCTGCTTTGCCAAAACTCAACTTGCTAAGAATCATTTGCCAAATAGCCTATTGGGCAAATTGACCAATTCACTCAAAGCTTGCTTCTTTTAACCACTTACACTACTGACATAATTTGTATTGAATAAAAAATTTTAAAGGAGTGAAAAAAAAGATATGATTCCCTTCCCAAGAGGACCAATGGCTTTGCACAGCATCCCTGAGAAGCAAGTATCTTCAAGCCTAGTTTATAGATGGTGGAACAGTCCCAGAGAAATTAGATAACTTGCTCAAGTTTTACAAAGATGGGGCATGGCCGAGACAGTATTTCCTCCTAGATTTGATGGACTCCAAAGTCCAAGCTCTTCACCACTTTGGAATTGAACTGAAACACAGCCTACCCCAATTTCAGTAACTGGAATCATTCTAACATCTAATCTAATGCAATTCAAGGGGTAATAATTAACCCCTACCTTTCCCAGCCCCGTCCAGGGCCAGGCTCTGAAGTCCTTTGTTCAAGGCTTAGTCCTGTCATTTTCTGAGTTAATCAGGCAACATTCATTCATTCATTCAACACAAATTCATAAGCAGTGCTGTGTTCCAGCAACCATGCCAGCACTTGGATTTGGACTGCTCACGAGTTGTGGTCCTTGCCGTGGAAGAGTTTACTGTTTGGCAAGGAGAGAGATGAGCACGGTGGGTACGGAATCTGCCCCTTTTGTGGGTTGCAAAGTGCAGAAGCCACACGTGTACCTTGGTGTATTCAGTACAGAGGAAAACCCTCTATTCTGAGCCTCACTATTCAGCAGTTTCCATGGATACGGATCATAATAAGTAATGAGACCAAATCAGTGTCTATTTCAATCTTTGATGTCATTTGCTGCTAACATTTTATCCACTTACATTTATTTCAATCATTCATCCAACACAAACCAAATACCTATAAGGCTCTGGACTTGAATGAATGTGTTATTAATCATCATCATAACAACCATCAAAAAACAACTAACATCCATTGAGAATTTATTACATGCCAAACGCTGTTCTAAGCACGTCACATGTATTCGTTCATTCATCCCACAACAGCCTTTGGAGGAAAGTACCATCATTATTCTCTGTACAGGATGAGGAAAAGGAGACAGAGAAAGGATTTTGTGTGCTAGGGGTCATATTGGACAGCTATGAGTCATCACTGGATGTCTGGCTCATCCAAATATGACCTGATCTGAGAGTTAAGACCCTTCCCCAGGGAAGATCACCTCTTCCTTTCCCTGGTCCCCAACTCCAGCATCAGTCTTTCACAACTTTATGCCTTTTGTATCAGGCTCCACAAAAACATTGCCTGGTGGCTCAGTGGTAAAGAATCTGCCTGCAATGCAGGAGACTTAGGTTCAATCCCTGGGTGGGGAAGATCCCCTGGAGAAGGAATTGGAAACCCACTCCAGTATTCTTGCCTGGAAAATCCCATGGACAGAGGAGCCTGGTGGGCTACAATCCACAGGATTGCACAGAGTTGGACACGACTGAAGTGATTAAGCAACAGCAACAGCAAACCACAAAAACAAGCCTGGGTCCATAGACCTGAGGCCTGCTGGCTGGCTCCAAAGCACAGGACTAAATGCTCAGGATTGAGGTATGTGGGTTTGGGGGGCCCACCCAGCAGCCCCAGGACACGTGGAGGTCCCTGAGAACCATTCAGGGTGACCTGTGGCTCCCTTCTCCGCCAGCCTTGTCCCACCACACTGCCCCTTCACTCCTACACAGTTGTATGGAAGGTAGGTGCTGAGCTGGGTGAGAGGGTCGTAGGATGTGAGCAGGATGGGGTGCCAGGAAAGCCCACTTCTCGAAATCCAGAGGTGGTAGAAGTGAGAGGACAGAGTTGGCGGGTCCGTGCTGCTGAAATGGTCCCGGGCTCTTTCCATTTCCTCTAGTTTCTCTGGAGCCCTGGGCACCAAGATGTCTTCCCTCCCCCTACCCATCAAATCCAAAGGTCAACTCCCCTTGGAACCTCCCCTGAATCCCCTGCCCTACTGACCTCAGACCTCGTCAACAATAAGATCATGGACTCCCATGGGCCCCAAAGACCACCTTGATGGGAAAATCAAGACCAGCCCAAGAACAAGACTTCTTGAGCCCTGCGTGGCCCTGACTTTCACTCCCTGGCTCTTTCTGAGATCCCTCGAGTCTTCTGCACTTTTCCAGGAACACGGCCTGGTCATGTGATCACCATGCCTGCCTAACCTTATCCTGGGGTCATGTCGCCAGTGCAGGGGTCTTCCTGTGATGTCCCCACCTGGAGAGCTGCCTTTGAGCTTGTTCCAGAACCACGGGATCAGAAGAACTTTGGATTCAGAGGGACTCAGGGATGCCTGCTCGGAAGGACAAGACCTGGAACTTGCCTCTGATCTCAGATGCCTCCTCTGTAGAGTGGAGACTGAGCCTTGCTCTGGCAAGGATCAATGGCAACTCCCATTGTTGCTCTCAACTGTGTGCTTCACACGCAATCTTCTGATCTGTCCATCTGTCTTGGCGAGTGTGTGGTTAATGGTGGTCTCCAGCCTTGAACCTAGAGCATCTGCTCCCAAGGCTAGAACTCTTCTGCCTGGACCACATGGACTCTCACCATAGAAGGCTCTCAAAGAAGCTGGAGGCTTCAAACACGGGATGGTGTCTTCTGACTCCCAGACATGCTGACCGTGGGAGGTACCCTAAGAGACCTGTTTCTGGGCCCTTGTGTGTCCTATTCACATCTTCCTGACTTCTGGACAGGCTGTGTCCAAGCCAGCCTGAAACACAGGGCAGCAGTGGCTGCCCGCCGTCTTGTCCCTGTGCCCGAGCCAGCTGGCACCACAGTGCTGCTGTTTCTCCTGGTTGTTTTCATGTGGAGGAGGTACCTCCTTCCAAATTGGGAAAGGAGGTTAGAAGAAAATATCTCAGCAGCTGGCCCGAGCTGTGCTCTCCCCCATTGTTTGGCCAATGCAAGGCTGTTTGTGTTGGGTTTCCATATGGCTTTGTGATAGGCATGGCTTTTCCATCAGCATCTATAGTGGCTGCTATTGGTGCCCTGAACCTTGTCACTGCCGCCCCGATCGGACCTCAGCAGCAGTGCTGTCCCCAGTGAATTGGGGGTTCACTCCCCCAGAAACAGCCCTCCCTCTGTTGGGGGGAATGGCGGTCAGTGGGACCAAGCCCCAGCCTCCTCCAACTCAGGACAGTTCCGAGGTGCACTTTACACAGGTCCTCAGAGAATCACTGGTGGGATGGTGCCCATGCCAATATCTAGCTGTCGCATGCACACAAGTCGGCATCCCTCCTGCCTTGTCTCTCTCTTTCTCACTCCCTCGCTGTAGCCTCCAAGGCTCACTTCTCAAGTAAATTTCCTCTTCCCAAATCCTTGTCTCAGGCTCTGCTTTAGGGAGAAGCCAAACTGAGACCAAAATGTGAGCCAGGCTGGCAGACAGCATGACTAGGAGGAGGGTGAAGCCCTGGCTGAGGAGCCAGGAGACCTGAATTCCAACCTTGTATCTCTGTTTCACCAGCACTTTGCACAATAAAAATCAGTGGATTGAACACATAGATGTACGAATGAGTGAAGGAATGATGGTAGATATTATTTTGCCTATTTTGTTGGCCTGAAAACAGTGGTTGGCAGGTTTAGGGCTCACCAACCATTTCTGGATGTACACTATCATCCTCCTATGATCCCAGTCTCCCTTCTTGAATTGTATGACCATGTGACTTTCTTTGGCCAATGAAATGTGAGCAGAAGTGATAAGTTTTACTTCTGAATGAAAGCGGTTCAGGGTCAGTCTCCCTATTTTCTTCCCTGCCCCCATCAACCCTGCAGTCGAGGGTTGAGAAGGAAGTGCCTAAAGATTAAAGCAACTTGATTGCTGAGTCACTTCACAGGGGACAGTGACCCCAGAGTTGCCCAGACTGGCAGTGGATTTTTGTGTATTAGAGAGAAATAAACTTCTGATGTTTTGAGCAGAGGTTTGGGGGATGCTTGTTACTGCAGCATAACTTGGCTCATCCTGACAGATACGCAAACCAAATCCAGAGTGAATTGGTCTGGGAGCCTGAAACCCAGGCATTTCTTCTCATCCAGGTAACTCTTGTCCCTGATAGAGGCCTCTACTCACTTCCCTATGTTTATAAGCAGGGCAGTGTGGCTAAAAGGGAAGCCATTCCCATCCTATTCCTTGGGGCCAATCTCAAGTGAGCTCCTTAAAGGTTCTGCCCCTAGTCCACCGTCTGGCCTCGAGTTACCCATTTCTCCAAAGAGTTTGGACGAGCTCAGTGGTTCTGAAACTGCACTCTGTTGAGGCCCTGGCTGCACAGAAGTGTCATGGGTCAGGGTTGCTGGACAGTGGCCATGCTTTGAACAAAGCAGCTCCTCTGGTTTCTGTTTTGCATTTGGAGGCTTTCACATTAGACAGGATCCACCGATAGCAGTTTGATAAATGCAGGCTGGAGGATCTGTGACTTCAAGATGAGGGCATTTGACCAGCAGATACCTGAATTCAACTATTCCACCCAACTCTGTCCAAATATGAAATTCCGGGGCCCACACCCCTGACTCCCAGTCACCCTCAGATCCCCAGTGAGAACAGTATAATAAGGACACTTCCTGCGGACATGACCTGTGTGTCCAGGGTGTGTGAGCCGCCTGATCCCTGCGTGGCTCCTGCTATGTCAGCCAAACACAGAGCCTCCCCTTCACCTGTTAGCTTTACCCCCTCTCTGTGGGCAGGGTGAGGTGCGTGGATACAGGGTGGCCTGGAGATCTGGTCTCTAATCCCAGCTCCATCACCCTCTCACTGTGCAGCTCAGCTTCCTTTTCTGTAAAAGAATAATAACAAAGAGTCAGCACCATGCTAAGCAGGTGACAGGCCATGGGTCAAGAGGAGTGGAAAAGGGAAGGTTGAGGGCTTTTGCCTGCAGGAGAAGTCAGAGAGGGGGTGAGAGCAGGCTTAAAAGCTCCATGAGACTTTAACAGGAAGGTGGGTCAGACATTATTTTTCATCATAGCAATTATCAGCACCAAACAATATTTTCTATGTGCTTATCTAGACTGTCAGCTCCGTGAGGACAGGTGGGGACCTCGTGTGTCTTGTTCGCTGTCATGTCAAGAACAGAGGTGGTACACAGTAGGTGCTCAGTAAATATTTCTTGAATGATTAAATTTGTCCCATGTGGCTTCCAAGGGAGTCCACTGATTTCTCTCTGCCTCTCCCGCTGCCGAAAACTGTGTCCCTTCTTCCTCTGCTCTGCACCCCCTGGAGTCAGCCACTTCCTCTCAGCTGGAGTCCAAGCCAGACTTCCTGTTGCTTGGACTGGCTTAGATGAATCTAATCAGGGCTGATGAAAAGTGCAGGGCTAATTAGCTGGGGAGGCTAAAGGTGGCTGGTTGTTGAGCTGAGCAGAGAAACAGAAGGAAATTATCCCCAGAAAGGGAAGAGTACACCCCCACCCCATGTCACACCCTTCACTCAACCCCAGGAGCTGTGAGCTGTTGGCCTTGACAATGTTTATGTTGCACCAGCTGGAGGCGGGGAGGGGTGGGGGGCAGGATCAATTGGGACTTCACGTTGCAAATACAAGATAAATTCAAAGTATGATGTGGAGACAAGGCTCTGGATGGGGGAAGCTGTCCTGTTTTGACCTAGAGGCAAGTGGGATTGAATTGATTCCACAACTGGGAAGAGGAAACTTCAAAGTCAGGGCCATCTTGGGTTATATTACTAGAAGTGTATCATCAAACACAGGGGAAGGGATATTCCACAGTGGGCCAGGCTGATTAAACTCTCACTTTGCTACCCTCCTGAGAAGCCCAGAACCCTTCAGCTGGGTCTACACAGAGTGTGTCAGAGCTGAAAGCTTTCGGAGTTCAACAGACATGGAGTTTGGATTCTGTCCCCATCAAGTCAAAAACTTTCTGAGCTTCACTTCTAAATGTAAATAATGTGCGTAATAATACTCACCTCCTATCACAAAGATTAAGGGAGGTAATGTAAATAGTCTAGCCCAGTGCCTGGCACAGACAGGTGCCCCATAAATATCAGTTCCGTTCCCCACCCCTCGACTCTGGGCCAGGCTTGCTCTCTGCCCACAGCCTACTTGCACTTCTCTCCCTGTCTGTTGCCTAAAGTGGGTAACACCATCTTTTTCCATCACCAGGGCTTCCCCTGGCTGCCAGCCCCACTCTGTCCCTGCCCAGGCTGTCCTACAGCTGCTGAGTAGTGGGGCTAACATCCCATTTCTGACTCAGGACACTGTGTTCATAACCACTCTACAAACCAGCCTGCGGTGGGTTCAGCAACAGCACCTAGGAGGGAATGATGAGCTCTGGGGCAGCCAGGAGGACTTCTTGGAGGAGAGACTCCAGAGCAAAGATCTAAACAATAAAGGGGAGTGCCATTGACAGATGAGAGTGGGGAATTAAATTTCAGGTGGAGGGACTTCCTTGGTGGTCCAGCGGCTAAGACTCCAAGTTCTAAATTCAGTGGGCCCTGGTTCGATCCCTGGTCAGGGAAGTAGATCCCACATGCTGCCACCAAGAGTTTGAATGCCACAACTAAAGATCCCACAAGCCACACTGCTGATGCAGCCAAATAGATAAAAAATATTTTAAAAATAAATAGAGGCTTTCCTAGTGGCTCAATGGTAAAGAATCCGCCTGCCAATGCAGGAGTATGCTAAGCTGCTTCAGTCCTGTCTGACTCTATGTGATCCAAAGGACTGTAGCCCGCCAGGCTCCTATGTCCATGGGATTCTCCAAGCAAGAATACTGGAGTGGGCTGCCATTCCCTTCTCCAGGGGATCTTCCTGACCCAGGGATCAAACCCACATTTTCTGTGTCTCCTGCATTGGCAGGCGGGTTCTTTACCACTAGCACTACCTGGGAAGCCCTGCCAACACAGGAGACATGGGTTCAATCCCTGATCTCGGAGGATCCCACATGCCGTGGAGCAACTAAGCCCATGCGTGCCACAACTGTTTAAGCCTGTGCTCTCGAGCCCAGAAGTCACAACTACTGAAGCCCGAGTACCCTAGAGCCCATGCTCTACAACAAGAAAAGCCACCGCAACGAGAAGCTCACACATCACAACTGGAGAGTGGCCCCCGCTCGGTGCAACTACAGAAAAGCCCATGAAGCAATGAAGACCCAGCACGGCCAAAAATAAATACATGAATTTCAGGTGGAGTGCATAGCTCCGGCCAAGTGATGGAGGTAGAAGTAGAAGGTGGCAGAGTGTTGTGTGGCAGGGAGAGGGGAGAGGCAGGGAGGTAAGACTGGCAGCGGGGAGACCAGTTGGGAGATGGCTACGGTAATCCAGGAGAGAAGAAGTGATGGCTTGGAGCAGGATGGAGGCAGTGGGGCAAAGCATGGACAGATCGGGTGGGGTGGGGATGGAGGGAGAAGGAGGAGTCGGGGAAGAGTGAGGATTCAGACTCAGATGGCCGGGTGGATGGTGCTGCCTGTTGCTGCAATCCGGAAGGCTTGGGGTAAATGAGGGCAGTGTTGGCCGTGGCAAGGGGAAGGGCCATGGCCCTGGGCTGGGTGCAGATGTCCAGAGGTGCTGGACATAGGAGGTACTGATGCTAAGGGGGAGAGGTGGAGTGAGCCCATGAGGATGGAGAGCGGAAGCTTGAGAACACGGAGATTTAAGGAACAGGTGGGGACAGCCCACAGGTATGTTGGAGAAAACCTCCATTCTCCTGACCTTGGAGAGGGGCCTCTGACACCAACGTGCCATCCTTTTCCGAGTCCAGAGGATGCTGACTGGAGATTCTGGTTCCCTGACTGTCGGCCCAGTCTCCACTCACGGCCTTGCACTTGCGGGAGCCTGGACGTGTGTAAACCCAAATCCTGCCATGCCTACAGCTAACTCTACTCCATTCTTCCAAGTCACACCATCTAATGATAAGTCCTCACTTACATTTTCTATTTGCATAAACTGATTAGTTAATTTTCTATATTAAAAAAATATTTATTTATGTTTGTGACTGTGTTGGGTCTTAGTAGCAGCATGTGGAATCTTGTGGGATCTAGTTCCCTGGCCAGGGATCAAACCCAGGGCCCCTGCATTAGGAACACAGATTCTTACCCATTGAACTGCCAGGGACGTCCCAAGTTGCTGTCTTTTGTAACAGAAAGAATTCTCATTAATACATCTACCAAGGTTAGTGTCTCTTGGGTGTCATTCCTGAATTCTGATGTGAAAACTTTGTTTTAAAGATTTTTCCAGGAACACCGAGACATTTACAGTCCCTGAACTACAGCAGTTTCCCTAAGGAATTCTGTTAGTGTTTTTGTTGTTCAGTCACAAAGTCATGTCCAACTCTTTGCAACCCTATGGCCTGTGGCACACCAGGCTCCCCTGTCTTCCACTATCTCCTGGAGTTTGCTGAAGTTCATGTCCATTGAGTTGGTGACACTCTCTAACCATCTCATCCTCTGTTGCCCCCATCTCCTTTTGCCTTCTATCTTTCCCAGCATCAGGGTCTTTTCCGATGAGTCAGCTCTTTGCATCAGGTGACCAAAGTATTGGAGATTCAGCTTCAGCATTAGTCCTTCCAAAGAATATTCAGGGTTGATTTTCTTTCGGATTGACTGATTTGTTAGTATTAGTCATTGATTACTGTGTAACTAATTAGCTCAGCATGTAGTGGCTTCAAACAACAATAAACATTTATTGTCTCACAGTGTCTAAGGGTTAGGAATCCCAGAATAGTTCTGGCCCAGGGTCTCTCTTGAGGTTGCAGACAAGATGGCAACCAGGTCAGAAGACTTATCTGAAGACTTGACAGGAGCTGGAGGATCTGCTTCCAAGGTGGCTCCTCCACACAAAGGGAAAATTGATGCCAGCTGTTGGTAGGAGGAGCTTCCCAGGCGGCACTAGTGGTAAAGAACCCACTTGCCAATGCAGGAGACACAAGAGATGTGGGTTCAGTCCCTGGGTAGGGAGATCCCCTGAAGGAGGGCACAGCAGCCCACTCCAATATTCTTGCCTGGAAAATCCCCATGGACAGAGGATCTTGTTGGGCTACAGTCCATAGAGTTGCAAAGGGTTGGACACGACTGAAGCAGCTTACCACACATGCACGCATGTTGGGGGGAGACCTCAGTTCCTCACTCCCTAGGCTTCTCACAGAGCTGCCTGAATGTCCTCCTGACATGCAGCTGGCTTCTAATTTTGACCTGGTCTCAGAAGCCATTCACTGTACCTTTTGCAATGTCCTATGGTTCATACAGTTTGGCTTATTCAGCCTATGGAGGTCTGCACATGCAGGTGAGAATTACTGGGGGCCATTTTGAGGGGTACATACTTCCCTGATAGCTCAGTTGGTAAAGAATCTGCCTGCAATGCAGGAGACCTGGGTTCAATCCCTGGGTCAGGAAGTACCCTGGAGAAGGAAATGGCAACCCACTCCAGTACCCTTGCCCAGAGAATTCCACGGACAGAGGAGCCTGGCAGGCTACAGTCCATGGGATCACTAAGAGTTGGACACGACTATGCGACTAACTTTTTCTTGAGGGGTACAGAACCAGCCCACCTGGTGGCTGTGACTAGGGCACCTTTCTAGCACCCCTGCTGTTCTGGAGAGAGAGACCAGCCCCCCCTTACCCTGCGAGAGTGAATCTCATCCAGAAGGAAGTAGCACCATCTCTCCCACCCCTGCAGGTGGCTGCTCCACCCCCTCCCCCAGAACCACAGCCAGGAGGACCCTGATTATAGGTTCAGGTTCAAGGTTAACACCATGGCAACGGGCGGGAAAGGTGGGGAAGGGACCGTGGCTGGAGCTGGGGTCTCCGGGCAGTGTGGGTGGTGGGCGGTGGTTCAGTCACTAAGTCATATCCAACTTTTGCAACCCCATGGACTGTAGTGCACCAGGCTCCTCTGTCCATGGGATTTTCCAGGCAAGAATGCTAGAGAGGATAGTCTTTTCCTTCTCCTCTTCCCAACTCAGAGATCAAACCCATATCTCTGGAGATTCCTGCATTAACAGGTGGATTCTTTACCACTGAGCCACCAAGGATTCTCTGGGCAGTGTGAGAGAGGGCTTATTACCTAGAAACAGAGCCTGAGAGGCTCTGGGTCCCCGGGGGTGGGGGTGGAGGCTCCCATTTGCTCTGGCCTCCTCTCTGAGGCCTCCTCTCACAGGTTGCCTGGCAACCATTGTTGATTTAATCCCCACCGACTTTGAAAATCAAAATCAATTTCCTTCATGACCTGAGTCAGAGAGGCCATATTAACCCCCAAGTTTGAGCAGTCCCGTTTTATTGCTCAAAGCTTTATGAGCAAGGATGTACACAGAGCTTTATTTATACGGGAAAAATGTCTTGGGGGGTGACCCTAAATATCTGTCAGAGGGGATGAGATTCAGTCAAGGCCCTTTCTCAACACAGAATATTCTTCCCTTGAGAAAAAACGCTGCTGGAGATCCAGGTGTGCTGACTAGTTTCACGATGTAACTGAAAAGTAGCAAGCAGTTCACAGAACAGAGTGTATGGTGTGCCGTTGTTATTATTTCACACACACACAAAAAGGTGTGTGTGGGCGTCCGCATAGGCCTATCAGTGAAAACATTCTGGAAGGATGCACAGCAAGACGGTAACTGTGACTTTCTGGGGAATAGGACTGGAAAGAATTTAAATCTCCTTTCTATCTCTCTGGATTATCTGATTTAAAAAGTAAAACAAGCACTTTTTGACATTTTCAAACTGTAAATAAAAAACGAATCTCATTTCTTTTTGAAAGTGGAGAATTCCGACTCTGGGACTCAGGAACCCTCAGAGGCCCAAGGGGGTTGAGATGCCTTGGTTAGCAAGGGCAGGGCCTGGTCAGGGCAGGCCAGCAGGAGGGGGAAGGAGATGGATGCACCCCACCAGGGTGAGGAGACCTGGTAATGAGTAATGAGTTCCCCTCTCTGGTCTCCAGTTATGAGTTCCTGGTAATGAGTTCCCCTCTCTGGTCTCCCGGTGGTCCAGGCTAAAGCTGGTTGCTGGGGGATGGGGGAGGTCTCTGCAGTGATGGAGGCTAAGCCAGATGCTTCTTGGGTTCCAGGAAGAGAGGAAGGTTGAACCGACTCACCGAGAAGGAGGGAGAGGGTGTGGACCCCAGGCTGAGACCAGTGGGACCAGGTCTGGGGGCAACAGAGGACCCACCTCCTTTGACCACTCGTCCATGTTATCCTCTCTCCAGGCTGGCATCCCCTCGGGTCCCTCTTAGCTTTGCAGTCAACGCCCTTCTGGATGGTCTCATTCACACCTGTGCCTTCAACCCCCTCCTGGCCAGGGACCATGTCATCTTCTCCACACCTGAGCCCACCCTCCAGGCTGCCCCCTCTCCTGAAAGCTGTGCTTTATCATGTCACTCCTTTGCTCAAGGTCTTTCATGAGCTTCCTTGTGTCTGCCAAGAAAGGATGCCAGGCCCTTCAAATCCGGCTCCAATCCAAGCCCTCCCCACTGCTATGCCTGGGGTTTCTCTCTGTGTCTGCAAAGCTACCTTTCCTCTGTCTACATGACAAACTCCTTTTTTTTTTCTTTAAGACCCAGCCCAAAGGTCAACACCCTCCACTGTGAAGCCTTCTAAATACTCCAGGGATTCCAAACTTTTTTGCTTCTATAAGCCTCTGTAACTTCTTCTCCTTTGTCATATGTTGCTTTCTCCCTCCATTAGAATACTAGCTCCATCAGGGCAGAGGTTGGGAATTTTTGTTCCCTGCTGCATCTTTGGTGCCTAGAACAGGGCACGGCACATGGTGGTTTCCTTATAAGTGGGTATGAATGAATAAAGGACTTTATGAATCTTTGCCATTGATGTTCAGTTACTAAGTCATGTTTGACTCTTTGCAACCCCATGAACTGCAGCACATCAGGCTTCCCTGTCCTTCACTATCTCTGGAGTTTGATCAAACTTAAGTCCATTGAGTCAGTGATGCCATCCAACCATCTCATCCTCTGTTGTCCCCTTCTCCTCTTGTCTTCTATCTTGCCATGCACTTCCCCTTATTTTTTGAATGAGGAAGCAGAAGCACAGGGAGGTTAATTAATAATCTTGGCCACATGACCAACCAGTTCATTCTAAAGGAGATCAGTCCTGGGTGTTCTTTGGAAGGAATGATGCTAAAGCTGAAACTCCAGTACTTTGGCCACCTCATGCGAAGAGTTGACTCATTGGAAAAGACTCTGAAGCTGGGTGGGATTGGGGGCAGAAGGAGAAGGGGACGACAGAGGATGAGATGGCTGGATGGCATCACTGACTCAACGGATGTGAGTCTGAGTGAACTCTGGGAGTTGGTGATGGACAGGGAGGCCTGGCGTGCTGCAATTCATGGGGTCGCAAAGAGTCGGACATGACTGAGCGACTGAAATGAACTGAACTGACCTGACCTCAGTATACATTCTAAATACCAAGTGCAACTATCCTGAGCCTCAGTGTTTCCATGTGTCAAATGGGGAAGATAAGAATGCAGCTGCCCTGAAGTTGCTACGAGTTGTTCGGGGCTCGTATGAAATGATGTTTGTGAGTGAGTGTTCTTTCAAACTGTGTTTATCAGTTTTTATCATTTCTCCTCTTCTCTTAAGAATTAATGTCACAAGGGAAAGAACTAAAATGAAGACCTCAGAGATCAACTAGTCTAACCCATTATTTTCCAGGGAGAGAAGTTCAGGACTCCTGGTCACGTCTAGGCACATGTTGAATGACTCTGGACAAAAAAATTAGGGACTGACCTCTCAGATTGGTCCTCCCTGTGAGGAGCAGTTTGCAGGCATCCATCCGTCTCTCAGTTCTTTTCTCCTTCCACCCACCTTTTCATTCTTCCATCCATCCTTTCATTCTTCTTCCTTCCATCCATCCTTATCCTTCCCACCAACAATCATGTATCCTTCTATCCATCTACCCATCCATCCTTTCCCTCTCCACCTATTCATCCTTTCTTCTTACCATCTGTCAAATCCATTAACCTTCCCACTCATCTATTTATCCTCCATCCCTTCATTCATTCGTCTATCCACCCGAAGAGAAAAAAGTGAAAGTGTTAGTTGTTCAGTCATGTCCGACTCTTTGCGATCCCAGGGACTATATAGCCCACCAGGCTCCTCTGTCCATAGAATTCTCCAGACAAGAATACTGGAGTGGCTAGCCATTCCCTTCTCCAGGAGATCTTCCCAACCCAAGGATAGAATCTGAGTCTCCTGCATTGAAGGTGGATTCTTCACCGCCTTAACCACCAGGGAAGCCATGAACACAAGCATCTCCTCAACTATTCATTCTTTCTTAGTCATCATTTCACACAGATCATTTCCTGAAGCTCTGCTGGTGCACTAACACTGGATGGAGATCAACAGACCATCTACCTTTGGAGCTGCTGATGGCCTTGAGAAAGGAGAAGTGTAATATGAGAGTGTGGGAAGGCACCCAGCAAGGCTCTTGGTGCATGTACGTGCTTAGAACTTAGAGCTCTCCCTATGATTAAGTCACTTGCTGGAGGTCCCACACTAGTAAGTGGGGGAACTGGCTCCAGAGCTCAACCGTAAGTATTCTTCTTACCCTACCTTGCTGCCTCTTCCCTGAAAGACTTCCCTGAACCCTGTCAGCTGCAGGGAGAGGAACAGTTAATTCATTAGGCATGCAGGCAAGCGGAGCTTTGCACATTAAGCCCCTTCATCTCCGAGCAATTGCATCCATCAAGGCAAGAGAAAGCAATTTGGTTAAGTGGTGAATTTAATCACACTGCAGCCGTTCAGAAACCACTTAACGCCTTTGACGGCAATCGTGCTCTCCTTACCTGGAAAGCACACTTCTTTAAACACATGGCTTCTGTCCTCTCAGCTCCTGGTTTGTCAGATTATAAAAACTACAGAATGTCGGAGCTGAAAGGCAGCCCCAGGAATGTCTTTCTGGTTCCACCCTTCCAGTTTGAAAGGATGAGAGAGCAGAAACATGAGGAATCCCATGTTCCTCATCTATTCCTCCCGACAATCCTCAGGGCCCAGGTACACCTTCCTCTGTCGCCCAGAGAGGTGAACCTCCCCGCCTGAGTTCAAACTCAAGAATGCTTTATTCCTAAGCCTTCGGTTCCTGTTCACTGGAGTCATTTCTGTAAAACTGCATCTTCATGTATTATTTTTGCAATTGCAATTTTTTCCATTATACTACGCAAGCTCCTGAGCCTCTTCCATTTTATCTCCTAATCACTCTCTGTAATTTTCTCCCCTCTCCTCCCCCCAGCCACCAAGTTCAGGCCCACATAACTTTGTGCCAAAAGCATTGCCACCCCCACTCGCCCCTATGACCTCTCTGTCCGCAATCTTGATATCCTCCACGCTTGTGCTGCACTGCTCAGCTCTCAGGCTCACAGCATAGCACACCACCCTCATCCTGCCTCTCCCTGGCTCAGAATTTTTCCTTGGCCCCACTACCTACAAGATAAGATCTAAGGACACCGGTACAGGATGCTGCCCTGTCTTCCCTCCCACTCACTCACCATTTCTCAAACAAATCTCATTTTCAAGCCTCAGATTTAGCAAGCCTCTTCCTACCTGGAAAATCCCATGGACAGAGGAGCCTGGTGGGCTGCAGTCCGTGGGGTCGCTAAGGGTCGGACACGACTGAGCGACTTCACTTTCACTTTCCTACCTCAGGGCCTTTGCACATGCTAGTCCCTTCCCCATCCCCCAATTCAGCCTTTCTCATCCCAACCCTCTCTGGTTTCTTTCCCTAACTGGCTATCAGGCAGGAGATAGATGGGTTCCAGGTTACAAACTGGTCTCCTATTTGCATTTCATGGGGCACGAAGAAGTGGGCTTCAGGCTGGATACTTATGACTGTAACATTTCCTGAGACTAGAGATAGTTAGGCTCCAGTTAAGGCATTTACAATCAGCTTCCTGTTTGCCCTCCGAAATGGAGGTAACAACAGAAACAGGGTATGTAGCCAGTGTTTGTCTCTTGTAAACACTTTAAAGTAATAGTCCTGGTAATTAGTCAAGGTAATAGTCATGGTAATTAGTCAAGGTAATAGTCATGGCAAGGACAAAGACAGGAAAAACCCTGTTTGAGTAAAAGATCAAGAGATCTTTGCTCCCCCTTCTTTTGGGACAAGGGAGACACTGCACAGAAAGGTTCCTTGTGGGTCAAAAGTCAAGGAATAACGCTAGGCCATAATGTTGCTGGCCAAAATCTTGGCATTCTCTGCTCACAAAAGCAGAATAGAAAAATACAGAGGCAGAGTTTGGAGGAAATAGAAAGGTGGCTTTAATCCTCAGCCCACGGAGGGGAGAGGATTGTGCCTCAAGAACTGTACCCCACTTCCATGAGGGGTCTAAGGGCTTATATAAGATGAGGGCTTGCAGTCAGGGCTCAGTGAGGAGGAACAAAGGGTCTTGTATTCTTCTTCCTCTTGCATTGTTTCAAAAACAGTCAAAGGCTGGCGTCAGGTGGTCCAGTAGTTGAGTCTGACAGTTTGGTAGCCCTGGGGTCTTCTTTCTGTAAAGCAAAAAGAGAAAAACTACAAGAGATGGTCTGCAAAGAGAGTGCATTAAAGGTGAGCACCAGATACAGGCTGTAATTAACATAGAGTCAAAGGACAATAGGTTCAAAATGTAGTTCGTGCAGAGTTAGAGGGCAAAAAGGCAAACTTAGTTACAAACTACAGACTGGGAACAGTTAAAATAAAAACTAGGAATGATCAGGCCTGCTCACTGTTCTCTTTGCTTTCTTTGTTCTCAGGAAAGGGAAAGGAAAAAAAAAAATCATTCCTCTTTTTTCCTTTTCACTGCAACAACAATGAGTCTTGCTCCTCCCAGAAGACTTCACGTCAAGATCCATCTTAGCTGAGGGCCCCAAGGTAGGTCAGGTATGGGAAAAGAAATCAGCCTACCTTTAGGCCTAAAAGAAAATTGGCCTAAAATAAGCAAAGACCTGGAAGAACTGACACATAAATGACTTAACCACCCCTTTACTGAGCTCCTCCTCACTAGGAGGGACACCCACAGCCTTTCTCTCCAGGTGTGTGTCTCTGCCTTGCTTCTATCTTACCTAAGAAACCATTTCTCTGTGCTGTCCCACTTGTTGCTACTCTGTGTCTCTAATAATAAACTTTGTACCTGCATTTGCAATTTCTGCCTCCATGATAAATGCATTCTTCACTGGGGGCAAAGATCCCCAGAAAAATTGCTTCTAGCCTCTAGCCCTTGCTGGTCTGGTGGCTAGGATTCCTGGTTCTCATCCAGGCTACCCAGGTTCGATTCCTGGGCAGGGAATTAAGATCTCAATTCATGCCACCACTCACTGCCGTCTCGCTGGAATCAGCTGCTTCTCACACCTTATGTCTCGGCTTCAGAATCATCTGCTCACAGAGGCTGTCATAGTTCAGGTTCACAGAGAGCAAGCCCTGAGATGGGAAGGCATGGGTGAGCGATTAACTAAGCAATGCTGGAGTGGGGAAAGGAGACTGAATGGAGCTGGGGATACAGGCCGGGCAAAGGGGAAACACTGAGCGAGTGTGTGATCTCAGGCCTGACCCCACAGGGCCCCTGGAGAGTAAATTACAGCTTGGAGTGTTCCTTGGCTTTGTACTCCTACAGTCTCAGGTCGAGTCCCCTGGGGGAGGGATGTAAACCCCAGGTGCTTTCCACTCCAATAACCCAAGGGCACTTCCTTAAAGAAAGCTTGTGGAAGCCCTGAGAAGCAGCGTCCATGCACAGGGATGGGCCACAGACCAGCCGATGGGATCTGAGGGTATCTGGGCACAGTGCTTGCCCAAAAGGCTATCCTCAACTCCCTCCAGAAACAGGCCTTCCCCATTCATAGTCTCAGCCCCTTCTTTGCTTCTTTCTTTCTTCTTTCCTTCCTTCCTTTCTCTCTCTCTTTCTTCCATTTCTTCTTTTTAATAACCACTTGCATTTCTTTCTTCTTCTTTTTTTGGCCTCACTATGTGCATTACAGGATCTTAGTCCCCCAACCAGAGATGGAACCTAGACCCCCTGCAGTGGAAACACAGAGTCCTAACCACTGCGCCACCAGGGAACTGCCTTCACTTGCATTTTCTTGCCTTGTTTCTTTGCCTGTTTGCTGTCTCTCACCCCCTGAAGACTGTGAGGGCCTCGAGGGCAGAGATTCTGTTTATTTTGCCCATCATTCTATCTCCAGCACTCAGCACGTGCATGCATGCGTGTGTGAAGTCACTTCAGTCATGTCCAACTCTTTGCAACCCCATGGACAGTAGCCCGCCAGGTTCATCTGACCATGGGATTCTCCAGGCAAGAATACTGGTGTGGGTTGCCATGCCCTCCTCCAGGGATCTTCCTGACCCAGGGATTGAACCTGCCTCTCTTACATCTCCTGCATTGGCAGGTGGGTTCTTTACCACTGGTGCCAACTGGGAAGCCCCATTAGTGTTAAAAGGTGGTAATGGAATGAGTGAATGAATGAACGAACGAACACAGGCAACCAGTGATAAAGCTTGTGCCCCAATTCAGGACTCCACTAGAGAAAAAGAAAACCTGAGTGGACTAGTGGAGAGGAAAGAAACTGGCGAAGTCATTATTTTAAAAATGCTTTCATTGCAGATGTTCTTATGGATGAATTCTTCCAAACTGTCAAAGAACAAAATCCCAAGGAATATGTACACTTGCTGGAAACATTGAAGAATAGAGAGCTACCCAATTTATTTTACAAGGCCAACATAACCCTAGATGATATCTGAAGTAGACAAAGCAAAATCTATAGACTGGTCAAGAATATAGAGAAATATATTCACTTTTCCTCCCCCCTTTATGAAGTAGATTTTTTAGCTGATCATATTGATGTCTGGGGGGTTTCCCTGGTGCTCAGTGGTAAAGAATCCACCTGCCATGCAGGAAAGCGAGCTTGATCCCTCAGTTGGGAAGATTCCCTGGAGGAGGAAATGGCAACCCACTCCAGTATTCTTGCCTGGGAAATCCCCTGGACAGGGAGTCTAGTGGACTACAGTCCATGGGGTCACAAAATAGTCTGACACAACTTAGCGACTAAACAACAAAAACAACATTGATGTCTGGAATAAATGTCTACATCTCTCAGTAGTTACGATTCAATTATGCATTAAAAGAATATTATGACATAAACAAGTGGGATTTATCTCAAGAATTGAAATCTATAAATAAAGTATATCAGTATTAAATACATACAAGAAAAAGCATACTGTACAATATTTTAGTAGATACTCCAAGAGCATCCAATAAAAATTAGTATTTATTTTAGAAACTAAAAATTAAAAGTTTAGGAGATTGTCTTAACACAATAAAGAATAAGCAGTTTAAGTTACATGCTTGTACCATATTTTATGATGATTGACTAGAGTAATTCTCATTAAAATAAAGATTAAAATGAGGTGGTCTCTAGCCCTCTTTCAAGTATTATGCTTGTGAATTAACAAAGACCTGAAAAATAATGTCTTATACAAGAAAAGAATTTTTCTGTCAGGCAAAAGAAGCCTGGAGGTAGGAAAGCCAGGGCAACTCCCCTGGGATTAGGGAACAAAATTTCTGCTATATTTTCCAGCATCTTGATACTTGCCTTCCAGCCTTAGGTCTGCATGAGTCTCTTATTGCTGCTTTAACAAATTGCCGCAAACTCAGAGGCTTAAATTGACACAAATGTATGACCTTGTAGTTCTGGAGGTCGGAAGTTCTAGCAGGTCTCACTGGGCACAAATCAATGTGTCAGCAGGGCTACATTCCCTCTGAAGCCTTTATGTGAGAGCCCATTTCCTTGCTTCTTCCAGCTTCTAGAGGCATTTGGATCATAATTGCTTCATTCCAACTTGTCATCTTATCACTGTTCTTTCTCATTCTGACTCTCCTGCCTTCCTCTTTTCTTCATAAGGACCCTGCTGATTATGATTAAATCCATCTTGATAAGCCAGAATAATCTTCCCATCTCAAGATAGTTAACTTAATCGTACCAGCAAAACTCTTTCTGCCATGTAACTAACGAATTCACAAGTTCTGAGGATTAGGACATGGACATCTTTAAGGGTCATTATTCTGTCTGCCAAGTGGTCCAAGGTGGCAGCCAGAGTCCCAGCCATCACATCAACATTTCCAGCCAACAGCAGATAGAAGGGAGCAGAAGACAGGGACTGTGAAGAAGTTACACATAAAACTTCTGCTGGCATCTCATTGATCAGAATTTAGACACATAGTCCCATGTAGCTGCAAAGAATGCTGAGAAGCAATGTATTCAGCTAAAAGTTAGGGTTTTATAAACCTAAGGAAGGAGAGAATGGAGGTTGGGGTAAGTGATTCAACAGGGTCTACTGCAGTTACCATTATTATTTGATGGTGTTTTTGAGGTTCTGACCAATGCAAAAAAACATAAACAGTAATAAGAGGTATAAGTCCCAGAAAGGAATAGACACAGCAGCATTATCTGAAGAACATACAATTTAATTACTTAGAAAACCCAAGTTCAGTCAATCTCTGTGGGGATGGGAACTCCTCAGAAGGTTATTGTAGAATCTGTGGAGAATAAATGTCATTTAAGAATACTGCATGAGGGAAATTATTTTAAAAATGTGAGTACTGAATGAATTGAATGAAATACCAGTAAAATTCTGTGTCTTTAAATTTTGGCATAATTATTTTAAAGTTAACATGGGAAAATAAATGTAAAAATAAGGTTTAAAAAGTTGAAAAGAAAAATGAGTCTTACCTAGTATGAAAATATAAAAGGACAAGAATTAAGACAATGTTGTTCTAGTACATGGGACTAAGAAGATCAGTGGCCTGTACAGACATTACTGTAGTAACTCTAATGGATGGTCTGTAGCCAAAAGGGACCCAAGGGAGACATTTGAACAGGGTAAAGAAGAAGGGAGTGCAGATTTAGGGCTTTAAAGGGCCATTAAACTCCGAGTCCTCTTGACCTGGGTTGAAATCTTATCACACTCTAGCTGAGGAAACTGGGATGTTATGCAATTTATCACAGACTTGATTTCCTCATCTGTATAAATGAGCTAATCATATCCTATTGTTGGAAGATGACAAAAGCACTTTAAATGTTGAAAAGAAAAAAATGGTTCGTGACAAACGACAAGTATCTTGGAGTCAGGGTCTGAGTCTGTGAGGTTAAAAGGAGTCTGAGTTCTTGCTATCAGCAGGAAGTGGATTTTTCTGAAATGCAGTCCTTACCTTTTAAACTGCAGTTTAGTTCATTTACATTTATTGAGACTAGTGAGGGTTTAGATTTATATATAATCCTTTATTTCCAATGTTCTATTTACCTGGCTATTTCATCTTTTTTCTTTCCTTTGTGTCTTTCATTGGATTGATCAAATTTTCTTCTTCCTCTTTCTTCTTCTACCGGTACAAAGTTATGCATTCTATTTTCCTTCCCTAGTGGTTACTCTTAAAGTTTTAACCCACTTGATTTAATAAAGTCTAATATTAGCCAGAATTTATCTTTTATTCCAAATAATAAAAAGATAAAAAATAAAAAGTGTTTTCCCTCCAAGTCTGCCTTACGTGTTGTCTTAAGTGTCTTCATTGATCAATATTTCTATTTTTTAGCTTCCTCAAATGAGTCATTTTTGTGATTGTTGTTTCCTACAGTGGATATTTGTTTAAATGTATCCAGGTTTCTCAACTGATTTGATCAAGACTCCTTCTTATAGCTTTCTCAATCTCTGTATCTCTCATTCTTAAATTGATGCTTGTATTTCCCCCAGCACTTCAAACTATTGTTAAAATAGCATTTCATTATCTTCTAGATTCCGTTGCTATGGTTAACAGTCTGTTGTTCCTTTGTAAGCAGTTTGTCTTTTCTCTTTGAGCTTCTAAGCTCTTTTCTTCTGCTTTAGGGTTCTGAAGTTTCTCTGCAGTGTTTCCAGTTGTAGGATCATTTATTTTAACCCTGCTCAAGACTCACGGTGCTTCCTCAACTTAAGGGTTTAGAGCTTTCCTCTCTGATGGAAAATTCTCAGCCACTATTTCTTCCATTGGAAGGAAGAAGGGAGGATGACCTCTCCTCCACTGTCATCTTTTTCTAATGGAGAAGATATTCCTGTTGTATAAAGATGAGCATCCTTCCTGCCTCCCAACCACCTTCCCCAGCTACCTGCCTCAAGCAGGGTGAGGTCTCTCCAAGCCTGGCCCCAACTGATCGGTCAGCAGTACCTGAGAAGCCGGAATCCTGCGGACAGGCTGCTCTAGGTTTACAGGAGACTCCAGAAGCTGGAGTTAAGTCCCTTTCTTCCAAGCTGCCTCAAACCTCGCCTATGGGGTGGGCTCAGAAGGTCCCAGCCCAACAGAGACTGGGGGAAGGGCTCCTCTGGAGGTGTGACAAGGGCCTCCTGAGCCCTGTACCTCCTATGCTAATGAAAACATCAGAACCCACTAGCCGTGACCCCGAGTGAAGCATAGGTCCTGCCACATAGACCGCTTCCTCTCACTTTATTCAAGTCTGGGCTGGGCTCTCAGGCATGTTTGCTGTCACTTCTGTTACCCCAACTTGTGCCCTCCTCCCCACCCACAGAGCCCATGAAGACCCCCACCCAGGTGCTCTGAGCCTGCCTGGAAACCCCCAGGTTCCTTCAGACACTTGGGGTGGGGCGTTGACGGAGAAGCCCTCCCTCTGCTGGTGCAAGGGATGGAGTGGGGGAAGAGGGGGAAGGGGGGACCCAGTGTGGCCTGTGGAGCCACAAGGAAAGCAGGCCCTGAGATAATCCTGCCTCCAGCAGAACATCAGCACCACCTCCCAGGGGCCCGTTAGGTCTGCGTCACCTCAGGAGGAAGAGGTCTCTTTACGGGGGAAATACAGCTTCAACCCACAATAAAACTACACCCCCAATCAGGAATGCTCACAGGTTGTAAGCACGAATAGACTAGTGTTTCCCAGAAACTCAGACTTGAGAGGGAAAACAATTTCTGAGCCCGTTTCTGTCTTTATAAATTATAAAGCTGTGGAACATTTTCTATACATCAGACTCTGTGCTCAGAACGTTACCTTATTTAATCTTGTGATGTAGGGATCTGCTATCTGCCTTACAGTCCTCCTGGGGCTTCTCTGGCAGCTCAGATGGTGAAGAATCTGCCTGTAGTGCAGGAGAACTGGGTTCAATCCCTGGGTCGGGAAGATGCCCATGGAGGAGGGCATGGCAACCCACTTCAGTATTCTTGCCTGGAGAATCCCATGGACAGAGGAGCCTGATGGGCTACAGTCCATGGGGTTGCAAGAGTTTTTCACGACTGAGAGACTAACACACAGTACTCATGAGGAAAGCTCGGAGAGGTCGGGCCACTTGCCCAAGTTCACACAGGGGCTAAGTGGCAGCCAGGATGTAGGACCGTTGGAGGATGAAAGGGGGGTCTTCCACATGATGACAGAGCAGGACTTGAATTTATCCCGCCTCCCATCTATGTTCCGTGGATATTAAGGCTCTGCTTCATGCAGCTCAGCTTCACGCGATCCCCATGCACTGCAGGGCTTGTTAAATAGCAGCTTCCTCCAGTGCACTGAAAAATGACTGAGTTGATTATTAAAGGGGGATGGGGGGAGTGATCAACTGGGAGGTTGGGATTAATTTATACATACTATTATATATAAAATAGGGGCTAGATAGCTAATGAGAACTTACTGTACAGCACAGGGACCTCTACTCAATACTCTGAAATGGCCTGTATGGGAAAAGAATGTAGAACGATGTATACGTGTGTATAACTGATTCACTTTGCTGTACAGCAGACTCTGCTGCTGCTGCTGCTGCTGCTAAGTCGCTTCAGTCGTGTCCGACTCTGTGCGACCCCATAGACAGCAGCCCACCAGGCTCCCCGGTCCCTGGGATTCTCCAGGCAAGAACACTGGAGTGCGTTGCCATTTCCTTCTCCAATGCATGAAAGTGAAAAGTGAAAGAGAAGTCGCTCAGTCGTGTCCGACCCTCAGCGACCCCATGGATTGCAGCCTTCCAGATTCTGGCACATTGTAAATAAACTGTACTCCAATAGAAATTAATTTTTTAAAAGACGAGAGAAAAAAACAGAATAGGAAGAAGGTGGGAGGCAAGAGGAAGGGAAAAAGGAAAAAGAAGAAAAGAAAATGAAAGGGAAGAAAGCTTTGGAACCTTCTGGAACTGTTTCTAGGAGCTGTGACTTGTGCACAAGAAGACCCGCTGGCGCCCTCTTTGGGTTAGTTAAGGAAGGAGCAATACTCAGGGTCTTGGGAATAAATGTTCCAGTAAACTTTACCAGGAGGCAGGTGGCTCTAACCACCACCGGGACATCTGCAAAGAGGCAGGCTTCCCAGCCGCCACTCCTGGGCACCGTGTTCAGGGTGGGACAGCGGCTGCACAGGGAGCTGGGATCACCTCATACCAGGTGAGACCTGCCTTCAGGTCTCAGGCTGGAGGAGCCGGGGTCAAGCTCATCGCTGCCAATCAGAGATGCACCCTGGAGGCCTTCTTACCCCAATGATTCCAGAAAGTCTGCACCAGGGGGGAGCAGTGAGGCCAGAGGGGGACCTGTCCCACCCCAAACGGCTTACCCCCGGTGGGGTCTTCACCCCACCATCCCAACATCTTTAGTCATTTCTAATGCTTTCCAAATCCCCTTTAAGAGAAATTCACATTGACCAAGAGAGGCACCTTAAAGACTGTCTTTCTTTGGAGTGTTAAAAAAAAAAAAAAAAAAGGCAACCCTCTAACTATCAATTTTCTGGACATATAGGGGAGAGAGGAATGTTCAATAACACTATGAAATGTAATCAGAAAAATCCAAAATGCAAAATCTCAGCAGAACAAATGACCTAGTTTCTTGCACAAACAAACATAAGGGGGAAAGTGAGGATGGGATAACAGAGAGACTTCTAAGAGATGGATCAACAAAATAGAGACATGAATGTGTAAGCTTCTTTTGGGTCCTGATTTGAACAAACCAACTGTAGAAAAATAACATGTATCACTGACTTGATATAGTCAAGGCATTAAGAAGTCATTGTTATTTTTTAAGTATGATCTGATATTAGAATGATGTTGAAAACAAAAGGGCCTTATCTTCTGCAGACAAAAACTGAACTGCTCATAGAGAAAATTATATGATGTCTTGAATTCAATTGTGTACTAATCCAGGCGGGGGCTGTGGGTGAGACCAGGGATGATGCCACTTGCCTGGAGACTCATTATCCTATTTCCTTAAACTTTTACGTGTTTAAAATTTCCCTTATTAAAAAAATCACTACATGAAAGAAGGCAGACAATGTGATTCAGAAGAGTCAGATCATGAATACTGAAGTTTCTTTTTCTTATTGTTTATTTTTATGACTCCTCAAAAGAGAGATAACTGATTTATTAAAATCTGTATATAAAGTAGGGCTTCCCAGGTGGCACTAGTGATAAAGAACCCACCTGCCAATGCAGGAGACATAAGAAACTAGGATTTGATCCCTGGGTTGGGAAGATCCCCTGGGGGAGGGCCTGGCAACTCACTTCAGTATTCTTGCCTGGAGAATCCCATGGACAGAGGAGCCTGGCGGGCTACAGTCCATGGGGTCACAAAGAGTCTGACACAACTGAAGCAACTTAGCACAGCACACACACCACATATACACAAAGTAACATTTGTAAGTGATGAGGTACCCTGGAGAGGTGGTGGCAGTGGCAGTGGGGCCCTGGCTGATGTCTCAGAGTCCATGAACCTTGGCATTCACGCTCTTCCCAGAAGAGGAAAGGGCTCGGCTCGGTTAAGGGCTTGTCCATCTTGGGCAGGGGCAGCCCCATGCTGGTCAGGGTCCAGTCCCTGCCGCGCGCCCTGGGGGGCTTTCCATTGCGCACAGTTCTTCCTCCCAGGACAAAGAGCAGCCTGGGTTTCCAAGAACCGTTGATCAATAGCAACCCTGGGGGCTGATGAGGCTTAGCAGGTGGCCTCTTGGAAACAGAGCCCAGCCTGGCAGAGGGTCAGATCCCACAGGAAATGTCAAACCCAAACAGGAATCACATTCGTCCTCCCCAGAGTTTAGAAGGATGGATGGAGTGTCCTTGCTCTGATCAGACAACTGCACTATTTCAAATCCCTGGCCAAAGGCTAATCCAGGAATAGGGCTCTGGGAAGAGCCGGAGGTGGCATGTCTACCCTTTCTCCAGGGGCTGCTTGTGAAAGATCATGTCTGATTCCTAAAGCATTCATATAAATCCATTAGACAGAGAGAGGACACCCCTAGGCATAGAGACACCACCACGCAGTGCATGAAAGGAAAAGGACAAACGAACAACTTACGCCAGAAGTGTGCAGCATCACCAGAAATCAAATTCGTGAAAATTACAGCAAGAGACTAGTTGGACCTGTCATGTTGACAAAAGTATTAAAAATATATAATGTGTGCTTCCCTGGTGGTCCAGTGGTTAGGCATCTGCCTGCCAGTGTGGGGGACATGGGCTCGATCCCTGGTCTGGGAAGATCCACTGTGCCTTCGGGGCAACTAAGCCCATGAGCCACAACACTAAGCCCACATTCTAGAGCCTGTGCTCCACAACAAGAGAAGCCACCTCAGTGAGAAGCCTTTGCACCACAACAAAAAGTAGCCCCCGCTTACAGCAACCAAAAAATTATATATATAAAAGAACGAACTGACTGATTTTTTTTTTTAAACGTACAGTGCTCCAGATAACAGGTGACCAGAGATGTGACAAATAATCCTGTATTTGGATCGATCCTGGATGGGAGGGATATTATTAGAATAATTGGTAAATTTTGAATATGGATCATAGATTAGAAATAGCTCAGATGGTAAAGAATCTGCCTGCAATGTGGGAGACCTGGGTTCTGTCTTTGGGTTGGGGAGATCCCCTGGAGGAGGGCATGGCAACCCACTGCAGTGTTCTTGCCTGGAGAATCCTCACGCACAGAGGAGCCTGGCGGGCTACGGTCCATGGGGTCACAAAGAATCGAACACGACTGAGCGAATAAGCACAGCACTGCATTGTATCAAGGGTAAATTACTGATTTTTATCATGGTCCAGTGGTTATGTAGGAGGTTTTTAGGAAACACACAGTGAAATATATGGGGGTAAATGGTCACGATACCTGCAACCTACTCTCAAATTGTTCAGAAAAAAGGGAGAAGATGAACAAATAAGGGGGAATTTCTTTACACCATTCTTTCAATCTGTCCATAAATTTAAAATTACATCAAAAAGTGAAAAACAAAAAACGACTCAGAGTACTTGACGGCACTCAGTGTGGCAGGAGGACATTTGTCCAACCAAAAGAGGGGAAGGCAGTTGTGTGTTCTGGAGGAGACTTAGGTAACAAATAATGACATGACTTTTGCCCCAGCTAGTTCTCCTCTGTGTAGTTAGCCTAAAGAAAGAACCATGGCTGTACACAAAGATGCAGTGATCAGGTTTCCACTGAAGCACTAAATGTTCAACAATAGATTGGTGAGATTAATGATGGTAACATTTGCAGAATGGAACACTGTGTAGCCATTTAGATGATTCTGTGAAACTATATTTAATCACATGGGAAAGCGTTGATAATTTTCGTAATACATTAACTGGGGGGGAAAAGGTCCCAAGACATCCTGTTCTTGATGATCATTATGTTGAAAACTAGTCAAAGCCAAACCAAACTGAGTGTGTGTGTGCATGTGCGTGTGTGTGTGTGTGTGTGTGGTGTGTGTCTTCATTTAAATCTCCTTGAGGTCAGGAACCAAAGTTTATTTTATTTTTTAAAATTTCTTTTTCCAACTTATTTTCGGCTGCACTGGGTCTTTGTTGCTGAGCATGGGCTGTTTCTAGTCGGGGCAAGCGGGGACTACTCTCTAGTCGTCGTGTTGCCGGGAGGAAGCCAATTCTGACTCCATGTTGGAAACTGTTTCTTTGACTTGCTTTTATTATTATACGCATACTCAGTGGCTCGCCTGGGGGACCCTGCCCCTCTACTTGACTGTAAGCTAAAGTGCCTTTGTTCAGCTCACGGAGAGAGGTTTGTCCCTGCCCACCTGTGAACAGAAGAGATTCACACACCCCTTCTGAACGCTGGACATTCCCTTGGAAATTCTTCACCAGACTGAAGACCCTCTCACTTTATTCCCCACTTCATCTCCCTCTCTATTCTGCCTTTTGACTTTAGTTCCTCATTGCCTCTTTCTCTCTGCTCTATAAAAGAACCTGGCATCCAGACCCCAATAAGATGGTTATTTTGAGGTGCTAGCCTGCCATCTTCTTGGTCTGCCGGCTCCCCGATTAAAGTCTCTTCCTTGGCTCGGCACCTTGTCTCTCGGATTCATTGGCCTGTCGTGAGGCGAGCAGAGTGAGCTCGCACTCGGTAACAGTGACGCGAGGGCTTCTGTTCTCCGTGGCTTCCCTTGATGCGGAGCACGGGCTGTAGGCTCGAGGGCTTCAGTAGTAGCAGCTCGCAGGCTTAGATGCCCCCAAGGCATGTGGGATCCTCCCAGACTAGGGATTGAACCCCACTTCCCCTGATTGGCAGGTACATTCTTAACCACTAGACCACCAGGGAAGTCCCCCAATTTTACTTGTTATATTGTGTTCCCAGAGCCTGGGACTCTACCTGACAACCAGAATATGGTAATAAGAGTTTATTTAATGAGTGAGTAAAGAGCCAAATGATGTAAAGGAACATAAAAGGTGTCCTTCACAATGTACAGAGCAGAATTTCTGGGTGGTGTGACTTGAGTTAATTTTCTTCTCTCCTGTGTGTCTATATAGTCTAAATGTTCCACCCAGAACATTGATGCGTTTTCTTGTAAATTATTTACAACAATAAATGCAATTACTTAAACAATGGTAAATTATTTAAAAACAATAAACACAGAGCAGGAAAAAAAAAAGCAGCCTTAATCTCAGGGCCGTTAGATACAGGATCTTTCTGGAAGAAGGTTTAAGGTGACCTTAAACCTCTGGAAATCCCTCCAGCCAATCCTCAGAGTGCATCAGCGCTCCCATGCCCAGTCTCACTGAATCAGGAGGGAGTTGTGCCCTGAAGCAGAGCGTTAGCCTTCTCTGTGGCCCCTGCCTTCTCCCCTGTGGAGCAGGGGAAGGACATATGTAGCATCCAGCACAGGGCTGGGCCCCTCCAAGCACCCCACAGACTGTGGGAGATTAGGCAGGGGCGAGAGCAAAAGACGGTTATTGTCCCGTTTGCAGATGAGGTGTTGGAGGTCTGGAGGCTAGAATTGGAACCTCAGTGAGGGGAGTGGTGGGTTCATGGTTTCTGTCCCTCCACCCCCGGGCCCGATATCCGGGAACACGCCCCTACCCCACCAGCTCAGTTCTGACACTGTCTGAGCGCTGACCTCCCCAGGGCGGGTGACGCTCGCAAGTGTCCCCCATCCTTGAGTGTCCCTGGAGACAGCAGCGTCCCGCCAGGATGACAAATGTCTGCTCTCAAGGCCAGGCTGAGACTAGTCGCCTCTCTGACCCAAGGAGTGATTCATTGCTGACCCTGCTGTCCCGGCACGAGCCTGTCCAGACCCACTGGGAAGACACACAGCCTGCGACACGGCTGTTGACAAAATCCAGGCTAAAGCAAAGTGAGGATTTTTTTTTAAATGAATAGGTTTTTTTTTAAGCAATTTTCAGTTTATAGAAAAATTGAGCAGAAAGTACAGAGAGTTCCTGTTAAGCCCCCGACTCCGGACCCCACAGGTTCCCCTACACACCCCTTGACTTTGTGTGACACGTGAGTTAAAATCGGTGAGTTACTATTCCCAAAGTCCAGAGTTTGCAGGGTTCACGATTTTTTTTAGTTGTGGTAAAATACACAAAACATAGAACGTACTGTTCCTTTTTAAAAAAGTATTTAGTTTGGCCGCACTGCACAGCATGTGGGATCGCAGTTTCCTGACCAGGAATCGAACCTGTGGCCACTGCAGCCTCAGAGTCCTAACCACTGGACCACCAGGGAAGTCCTGAGCATTCTAACTGTTTTCAAATGCACAGTTCCATGACACAAAGTACGTTCACATTCTTGTTCAACCGTCCCTACTGTCCATCTCCCAAATTGAAAGTCTTGCACCTGTTCAACAGCATCTCCCTGCAGAGCTGACTCGTGCTGCACATTCTGGGGTTCTGGACAAATGTACAATGACATGGAGCCCTCATCACAGGGTTATACAGAGTTGTTTCCCTGCCCTAAACATATCCCGTGCCCCTCATCTAGTCCTTCTCCCCCACCTTCCTAACCCCTGGCAGCTGTTTGTTTTTTTGTTTTTTTTTTTTTTTTTTACTGTCGCCATCATTTTTTGCCCTTTCCAGAATGTCGTGTGGTTGGAATCACACAAGAAAAAAAGCTGTGACCTTTTCAGACTGGCTCCTTTCACTCAGCAGCTGACTTTCAGACTCCTCCTTGTCATCTGAGGGGCTAACGGGGCGTTTCTTATTAGTGATGAATAACATTCCATCGTCTGAAGGTACTGAGGTTTGTTTATCCACAAATGGGGAGTTAGTCGTGATAAAAACTTGTATACCAACTTTTGAAAACTGAGGGAAGCCAAGAGAAACGGAAGAAAAACATTCCCCTGTTACCCCTTATAGGGATTATGCTGTGCGCCTTCTGCTGCCATTCCCCATGTTTGTGCGTGTGTGCGTGTGTGCGTGTGTGTGTGTGTGTGTGACTGTGGGTGTGCAAGCGTGCTCAGTCACCCAGTCGTGTCTGACTCTGCAACCTCATGGGTTGTAGCCCGCCAGGCTCCTCTGTCCATGGGATTTTCCAGGCGAGAATACTGAAGTGGGTTTCTATTTCCTCCTCCAGGGGATCTTCCTGATCCAGGGATCAAACCTGCGTCTCCTGCATATGCAGGCAGATTCTTTCCCACTGCACCACCTTCACTTTTGGTTTGACATAGCATGGTACATAACATTTTGATTCCTCCTTTTTTAATTAGTTGTGACTTTGCTTTGTTCATGTTCACAAATTCTCTGTAAGCACTTTTTCTTGTGCATTGTTTTAAAAGTCTGCAGTATTTTTCCATGGATTGGAAAAGTCACCATTCCTTAACTATGCCTTCATTTCTCACATTGGAGTTGTTTTCAATTTCATGCTAATATAAATATAGCCTTCCTTGAACTGTTGACCCTTTAATAATTGTATAGGTCCTCCTCCCACTTGCTAAGAAACGGAGCAGCTAAGTTAGAGAGGGATGTGTGTGTTCAGTTGCTCAGTCGTGTCTGACTGTTTGTGACACCATGGACTATAGATCTCCAGGCTTCTCTGTCCATGGGACTCTCCAGGGAAGAATGCTGGAGTGGGTTGCCATTCCCTTCTCCAGGGGATCTTCCTGACTCAGGGACTGAACCTGCATCTCTTTTGTCTTCTGCATTGGCAGGCAGATACTCTCCCACTAGCACCACCTGAGAAGCCTTAATTTAGACAGAGTGAATGTTTTAAAGATATCCCAGACAATTCTCTCTTTCTTTTTTAATGCATTAAAAAGTTTTTTCAAAACTAACTTTTTATTGAAGTATAGTTGATTTGCAATGTTGTGTTAGTTTCAAGTGTATGTTAATACAATTTTATTGTGGTAAAAAACATGTAAATTTTACCATCTTAACTGTTTTTAAATGTACAATTCAGTAGTATTAAATATATTTGCATTATTATGAAATAGATCTCCAGAACTTTTTATCCTGCAAATCTAATCTGTATCCATTGAACATCAATTCACAATTCCTCTCTCATCTCCCTCCTCCCCCAGCCCTTGGCAACCACCATTCTACTTTCTGTTTTTAAGAATTTGATGATTTAAGATACCATATGTAAGTAAAATCATACAGTATTTATCTCTTGTGACTGGCTTGTTTCATTTAAATATACATCCAAGCTGTGGCACGTGTCAGAATTTCTGTTTTAAGGCTGAATAATATTGCTTGTATTTTTATACCACATTTTGCTTATCCATTCATTCACTGATGGACATCTGGGTTGCTTCCATTTCTTAGCTATTGTGAATAATACTGCGGGGAACATACAGCAATGAACACACAAACAATATCTGAGTCCCTGCTTTCAATTCTTTTGAGTATATACCTGAAGTGGGGTTGTTGGATCATACGGTCGTCTATTTTAGTAGCAATAAGACCATTTTAAATCCTACCAACAGTGCACAAAAGGTTCTGATTTCTCTACATCCTTGCCAACGCTTGGTGTTTTCCTGGGTTGTTTTGTGTTTTGTGGGGTTTTTTGTTTTGTTTTATTTTTGAGATTTCCTTTTAAGAGCTGGAATCTGGTCAGTGGCTCCCAAATTTCATGTCTTTCTTTGGAACTCATGCTTCAAGAGATACTTGTCTCCAGCACATTTTCCCGAGAACTCGCTATTTTCCCGTCTCTATCCTTTGGTGCTTTTATGTCTGCAGTCGCAGTCTGCAAATCACTGTGGGTAGTGACCGCAACCATGAAAATTAAAGACACTTGCTCCTTGGAAGAAAAGCTGTGACAAACCTAGGCAGTATATTAAGAAGCAGAGATGTCACTTTGCTGACAAAGGTCTGTATAGTCAAAGCTATGGTTTCTCCAGTAGTCATGTATGGATGTGAGAGTTGGAGCATAAAGAAGGCTGATGCTTTCAAACTGTGGTGCTGGAGAAGACTCTTGAGAGTCTCTTGGATAAAAAACCTGTCAATCCTAAAGGAAATCAACCCTGAATATTCATTGGAAGGACTGATGCTGATCAAAGCACAAAGATCCCATGCTTTGGCTACCTGATGTGAAGAGCCAACTCATTAGAAAAGACCTGGATGCTGAGAAAGATTGAAGACAGGAGGAGAAGGTAGCAACAAAGGATGAGATGGTTGGATGACATCCTTGACTCAGTAGACATGAGTTTGAGCAAACTCTGGGAGACAGTGAAAGACATGGAAGGCTTGTGTGCTGCAGTCCGTGGGGTCACAAAGAGTTGGATACAACTTAGCGATTGAACAACAACCAATCCTTTGATACAGCATGCCCAGTAGAATTCCATGCAGCTTTTTTTTTTTTAAATGCAGTTAAAAAAATGTAATAGACTATATTTTAGAGCAGTTCTAGGTTTACAGCAAAACTGAGCCAAAGGGACAGCTATTTCCCATAGTCCACAGTCTCCTCCACCATCAATACCCACATAGAGCCGTATGTTTATTACAGTTGATGAACTTGCACCGATACCTCATCATCAACCAGAGTCTACAGTTGACATTAGGGTTCACTCTTGTACGTTCCATGGTTTGGATGTGTTTCTAGTGAAACTTATCCACCATTATAGTGTCACACAGAGCAGTTTCACTGCCCCAGAGAAGTTTTAGTGTTAAAAAAAAAAGCAAGAATCAAAACAATATATTTATCCACTAACGTTTTTTTTCAAATGGGAAGAGGGTATTTGGATTTGCTTATACATGCAAAGCACCACATTGGAAAAGAAATCCCAGGATCAGAATCCTAGGATCAGTAGAGACCAGTTTCACCCTTGGGTGTGGATGGGTGGAAACTGGGCAGATAGGGGCCGGGGGAAGAAGGGTTCTGCAGTCAATCTTTTCATACATTTTAATGTTGTGTGACTGTATTACCTATTCAGAATGTAAATAAATGCAACGTAAATTTTAAACATTGTATAATTTTTTCTACTTTATTGTAACTCAAAGTTCAAAGTTCATATGCACCCCATCCAGCTTCTTCTGTTGACACCGTGAGCTGAAAGCTGCCAGCTGAAGGCAGAGCTGCTCAGGGTTCAAGCTGTCCATGTGGCCTCCATGCACAGAGAGCAGCTTGGCCACAGCCTCTCCCAGGCCTCCTGCCCAGGTCCGGCCCATTTCCGGTCTGCCATGCCCAGGCGAGGTCCCTGCCTCCATCTGCCGCCCCAGACAGACAAGCTGCTCACCCCCTTCCTGCCAACTGAACATTCTCTAATTACATGATAAATACTAATTGCCCATGACTAGGATCTTCCACAGTCATAGACATTAACCAAAGTCACGCCTAACGAGCCTCACCGTTAATTATCTGTGCTCACTGCTCCAGGATTTAATTAAGCCTTGGCAGGAAATAGCAGTCCACGTAGACTGAGCAAGGAAGCGGAGCTTGCAAAGATGCTCTCTTTTCATCGGGTGGCCTGGCAAAACTGCTCCAAGCCTTCCTATCTCCAAGCCCTGGGATTTTCCCAGTGAACACGAGACACTGGGGGATACCCATGGCCTGCTGTATGCCAGGCAGAATCAGATCCAGTCGCCTACACCATCTCATCTAATCCTTGCACTCACTGCGGGGGCTGGGTCTCCATTTTACAGATGAGAAGACAGAGGCTCAGAGAGTCCTAGTGACTCGCTGAGCAAGTGGCAGAGCCAGGTGTGTCTGAGTTGCAGGCCCATAATTCCCACTACTTGTTTCTGGAGGACTGGTCTTAACAATATTATTTTTTACTCTAACCTTGAACTTGTGCTTTTTATTTCTCCAACACATTTCCAAGTACCGTTTTGTCTTAGTCTTGTATTCCTTTATTAAGAGAACAGAAGGCTGACGTATCTGAAGTGCAGAAAGATAATGATGTGCACAAAGCCGCACACCCAGGCCTCATACTCCCAGGGTCACAGCCAGGAAGATAACGCGGTGGGGAGGGGGGCGTTAAATGACTGGCCCCCACACACGACCGCCAGGTTCTCATCCCAGCACATCTTTCTGAGGTTCTTTGCACTTCTTGAATCTAAGGCTTGATTTCTGTGTTAGTTAGAAAGTGCCTCTTGAGAAACCTGTATGAAGGCCAGGAAGCAACAGTTAGAACTGGACATGGAACAACAGACTGGTTCCAAATAGGAAAAGGAGTACGTCAAGGCTGTATATTGTCACCCTGCTTATTTAACTTATATGCAGAGTACACCATGAGAAACGCTGGGCTGGAGAAAGCACAAGCTCAATCAAGATTGCTGGGAGGAATAGCAATAACCTCAGATATGCAGATGACACCACCCTTATGCCAGAAAGTGAAGAAGAACTAAAGAGCCCCTTGATGAAAGTGAAAGAGGAGAGTCAAAAAGTTGGCTTAAAGCTCAACATTCAGAAAACGAAGATCATGGCATCCAGTCCCATCACTTCATGGCAAATAGATGGGGAAACAGTGGCAGACTTTATTTTGGGGGGCTCCAAAATCACTGCAGATGGTGATCGCAGCCATGAAATTAAAAGACATTTACTCCTTGGAAGGAAAGTTATGACCAACCTAGATAGCATATTCAGAAGCAAAGACATTACTCTGTCAACAAAGGTCTGTCTAGTCAAGGCTATGGTTTTTCCAGTGGTCATGTATGAATGTGAGAGTTGGACTGTGAAGAAGGCTGATTGCCAAAGAATTGATGCTTTTGAACTGTGGTGTTGGAGAAGACTCTTGAGAGTCCCTTGGACTGCAAGGAGATCCAACCAGTCCATCCTAAAGAAGATCAGTCCTAGGTGTTCATTGGAAGGACTGATTTTGAAGCTGAAACTCCAATACTTTGGCCCCTGATGCCAAGAGCTGACTCATTTGAAAAGAGCCCTATGCTGGGAAAGATTGAGGGCAGGAGGAGAAGGGGATGACAGAGGATGAGATGGCTGGATGGCATCGCCGACTCAATGGACATGGGTTTGGTTGGACTCCAGGAGCTGGTGATGGACAGGGAGGCCTGGTGTGCTGCAGTTCATGGGGTCGCAAAGAGTCGGACAGGACTGAATAGACTGAACTGAACTGAACTGAATGTTAGCTTCCCTGGTGGCTCAGTCAGTAAAGAATCTGCTTGTGATGCAGGAGACCTGGGCTTGATCTCTGGATGGGGAAGATCCCCAGAGAAGGAATGGCAACCCATGCCAGCATTCTTGCCTGGAGAATCTTACGGAGAGATGAGCCTGGTGAGCTACAGTCCATGGGGTCGCAAAGAGTCAGACACAAGTTAGTGACAAAACCACCACCAGAACAAGCAATGCTAGCTGCTGTAACAGACAACTTCCAAATCTCAGTGGCCCAATAGGAAAAGAATTCATTTATCATTCACTCAAAGCAAGTGGGTGGTCATCAGGTGGCCTTAGCAGGGGCGCAGGGATCTGGGGTCCTTCCATCCATGCAGAGGGTGTTAACCGCTGTTGGACCCTTGCGAGGTCTATGCATAGAATTCAGGGGACCTGTGGACTTAAATGGTGAAAGTTACTTCATTATTTATTTTTGAATTAAATTTAGCCTTTTCCTTTAATTATGAAAATAGACAACAAACCACAAATTTATACCTGTGAATTTGTTTCCAATGAAAGTCACAGATATTTTGATATCATATTAATGGCTGCAGATATCTTGAATTATTGTTTGTACTCATTCACTACTTTGAAACAGTGGTGGGTTGTTTTGGGTTTTTTTTGCTATACAGTAAGTCCTTGTTGGTTATCCATTTAAAATACAGCAATGTATACATGTCCATTCCAAACTCCCTAATTATCCTTTCCCCCCATCCTTCCCCACCAGCAACTGTAAGTTCATTCTCCAAGTCTGCAGGTCTGTTTCTATGTGGTAAGCAAGTTCATTTATATAATTTCTTTTTAGGTTTCACATATAAGGGATGTTGTCTGATATTTCTCCTTCTCCGTCTGACTTATTCCACTCAGTATCTCTAAGTCCATCCATGTTGCTGCAATTGGCATTATTTCATTCTTATTGATAGCTGAGTAATATTCCATTGTAAATAGGTACCACATCTTCTTTATCCATTCCTCTGTGGATGGACATTTAGGTTGCTTCCATGTCTTGGCTATTGTAAACAGTGCTCCAATGAACGTTGGAATGTGTGTATCCTTCCGATCATGTTTCTCTCTGGATATATGCCCAGGAGTGGGCTTGCAGGGTCATATGGTAGCTGTAGTTTTATAAAGAATCTCCATACTGCTCTCCACAGCGGCTGTACCAATTTACATTCCCACCAACAGTGTAGGAGCGTTCCCTTCTCTCCATGCCCTCTCCAGCATTTATTGTTTGTGGATATTTTTTTGATGATAGCCATTCTGGCTGGTGTGAGGTGATATCTCATTGTAGTTTTGATTTGGATTTCTGTAATAATTAGCAATGTTGAACATCTTTTCATGTGTCTATTGGCCATATGTACATCTTTGGAGAAATGTTTATTTGGGTCTTCTGCTCATTTTTTGAGTGGGTTGTCTGTTTTGATGTTGCTAAGTGTCATGAGCTGTTTGTAAATTTTAGAGACTAATCCACTGTCACTCACATCATTTGCAAATGTTTTTTCCCAATCTGTGGGCTGTCTTTTCATTTTGTTTATTGTTTTCTTTGATGTGCAAAAGCTTTTGAGTTTAAGTAGGTCCCATTTGTTTATTTTTGCTTTATTTCCATCATTCTGGGAAATTGACCAAAAAAAGATACTGCTGTGATTTATGCCTATGCCTAGGTGTTCTGCCTATGTTTTCATCTAGGAGTTTTATAGTATCTGGTCTCACATTTAGGTCTTTAATCCACATTTTAAAAGAATGTTTGGCTGCACTGCATAGCATGCAGGATATTAGCTCCCCGACCCGGAATCAAAGCCATGCCCCTTGCTGTGGAATCACAGAGTCTTAGCCACTAGACCACTAAGGAAGTTCTGAAACAATGGTGGCATTAAAGGTAGACTATGTTGCATGTGATCAAAGCCTTTCTGTCTATAGAGGCTTGATTGGAAGCAGCTGGCCTATTGCTGGATGACTTTTGTTGTTCAGTCACTCAGTCGTGTCCAACTCTTTGCGACCCCATGAACTGCAGCACATCAGGCTTCCCTGTCCTTCACCATCTCCCAGAGCTTGCTCGAACTCATATCCATTGAGTTGGTGATGCCACCCAACCATCTTGTCCTCTGTCGTCCCCTTCTCCTCCTGCCTTCAATCTTCCCCAGCATCGGGGTCTTTTCTAATGAGTCAGCTCTTCCTATTAAAATGGCCTGATTTTATACAACACATTCAAATAATAAACATGAAAAACATCCTACCTATGGATTATATTCAGCCTAACCAGTAATCAAATGAATAGAAAACCAATGAGATACCATGCTCTCCATCAGATTTAAAGAACTGCTCTCTCTTTTTTAGATTTTTTTTTTTTTGATGTGGACCATTTTTAAAGTCTCTACTGAATTTGGTAAGATGTTTTATGTTTTGGTTTTTTGACTGAGAGGCACGTGGGACCTTCACTCCCCAACCAGGGGGCGAACCAGCACGCCCTGCATTGGAAGGGGAAGTCCTAGCCACTGGACTGCCAGGGAAGTCCCCCTCTTTCCTATTCTAATACTTGCTGCAGGTGAGAGTGCACTAAGAATCTGATCCACTGCTGGCGGGTGGCAAGCTGGCCACTATCTCTCTGGAGGGTGCTTGGGCGATTTGCAAAGCGAGTCTGAAAAGTGCCTTTCCCTCTAACCCAGTGACTCCCCTCTGGGGTATGTCCTCAATCACTCATTCTTAGTTCAAAAAATGTATTTGTGTCCAAGTTGTTTCATCACAGTGTTATTTTGAATAGTGAAAGATTTTTTCTCTTCAAAGTACCCAGTATTAATGGAATAGTTAAATGGTAATATAATCATTACTGGAAATATTATGCAGTTGTTATTGCTCAGTCACTAAGTTGTGTCTGAGTCTTTGCAACCCCATGGACTGCAGTACCCCAGGCTTCCCTGTCCTTCACCATTTCCCAGAGCTTGCTCAAACTCATGTCCATTGAGTTGGTGATGCCATCCAACCATCTCATCCTCTGTCATCCCCTTCTCCATCTGTCTTTCATCTTTTCCAGCATCAGAGTCTTTTCCGCAGCGAGTCAGCTCTTCACATCAGGTGGCCAAAGCATTGGAGCTTCAGCTTCAGCATCAGTTCTTCTAGTGAATATTCAGAGTTGATTTCCTTTAGGATTGACTAATCTTCTTGCAGTCTGAGGGACTTTCAAAAGTCTTCTCCAGCACTGCTATTCGAAAGCATTGAATTGGTGTTCAGCCTTCTTTATGGTCCAACTCTCACATCCATATGTGACTATTGGAAACACCATAGCTTTGAGTATATGGACCTTTGTCAGTAAAGTAATGTCTCTGCTTTTTAATATGCTGTCTAGGTTTGTCATAGCTGTTCTTCCAAGGAGCAAACCTCTTTTAATTTCATGGCTGCAGTCACTGTCCGCAGTGACTTTGGAGCCCAAGAAAATAAAATTTGTCACTTTTCATTTTTTTCCCTATTTGCCATAAAGTGATGGGACCAGATGCCATGATCTTAGCTTTTTGAATGTTGAGTTTAAGCCAGCCTTTTCACCCTCATCAAGAGGCTCTTTAGTTCCTCTTTGCTTCCTGCCATTAGGGTTAACAACTTGAAAAATTGTCTCGGAGGTCTTAATGTTGAGATCTTGGTTTCTATCATTCTCCTCAAAAAGGAACGCTTTTTGCAGAAATGACTGATTCCAGGTCAAGGGCAGGGAATGTTCCGTGTTAGACTGGAGCATCTTGGGATGCCGGAAAGCAAAGATGTGCTCCAAGATGAAGGGGACAGGTGGAAAGGACAGGGGAATTGGCTTGGAGGGGCTCCCACTGGCCAAACCTGGGGTAGTTTAAATATCAACAAGAATGACAACATTGGATTTTAACACTTCTTTAGAACAAGGAATTCATAAGTATACAGTAATAGTATTTAAAAAAGTGTGGGAAAGAAAAAGATCGGCACACAATGGTATGAAAAATGGTGATATATTAATAAAAATATAATATAATAATATATAATATAATAAACTAATATAATAATTCAGGTAAGGATTGCCAGTGCATTCTTTTTTGCTTTGCCTTTTCTTTTTGCCAGTGCATTCTATAACTACTGAAAGTTTGTTGGGGAATAAGATCTTTGCATGGTCTAACGTATCGCTCCACCAAATACCTATTAACAACAACAAAAAAAGGCAAAATGCGCTTTTATGATGGAGAGACCTGTCAGGAAACATTTTAACTAAGTGATCAAACTTAGCATCACTGACAGTTGGTGCCTCCTGAACTGATACATTGACCTGACATCAACTGCTTAAGACTTCCTCACTGAAATGTTAAACCTGAATCCAACTGGGAAGAAACATACATCTATGTTGCAGGTCCTTCGACAAGAAAACCATGCCACTCTCTTCAAGATATCAATGCAAGAAGGACCAAAGGATAGGACAGGACAGGGGGCTGTTCCAGATTAAAGGGACTGGGGGACTTGGGTAATTCTGTGCAAGGTTGGATTGGATCTTGGATCCTGAATCAGGAAAAAATTTTAAACAGCTTACAAAGAACATGTTTCAGACTATTATAAACATATGGACTGGATATTAAATAATATCCTTGCGCAGTGCTAAATTTACTGGCTGTGTTAATGGTGGTGGCAGTGTAATCACTTAGTCATGTCTGACTCTTTGGGACCCCATGGACTGCAGCAGGCCAGGCTCATCTGTCCTTCACTATCTCCCAGAGTTTGCTCAAATTCATGTCCATTGTGTTGGTGATGCCATCAGATCATCTCATCCTCTGCTGCCCAATTCTCCTTTTGCCTTCAATCTTTCCCAGCATCATGGTCTTTTCCAGGGAGCTGGCACTTGGCATCAAATGGGTGAACCTTTAGATTTTCCTTTTACCAGTTTGAACTGGTACCTGTTGCTCGCAACCAAGGAGTCCTAGCCCTACACTCTGGAAATGCATAGATGAGATGTATTTCTTTCCTATCACTGTGTAACAAATTACCACAATTCTAGCACCTTCAGACAATATGCATTTACTATCCCCAAATGTCTGTGGGTCAGGAGTCTGGGTACAGTTAGCTGGGCTCTGTTCTGGGTCTTACAAGGCTATAATCAGGATGTTGGCCAGGCTAATTGGGAGGCTTGACTGGGGAAGAATCTGCTTCCAAGTCTGTGTAAGCTGTGAGCGGGATTCATTTCCTTGCAGTTGTATTATCTAGGACCTGGCTTTTTGCTGGCTGTTAGCTGGGAGGCTGCCATCAGGTCCTAAAGGTTACGCACTGTCTTTTAACACATGGGCTTCTCAATACAGACACTCGCCTCATCGAGACAACAAGGAGAATCCAGTCTGCTAAAATGGAATCTTACATAATGTAGTGTAATCATGAGGCTGACACATCCAACCATCTTTGCCTTATCGTGTAACCAAATCAAGGGATGGACATACTATTACACTTGTCATATTCTATTTGTTAGGAGCAGGTCGTGGATCCCATCTGTACGCACGAGAAGAGAATTACACAAAGGCATGGGCACCAGGAGACAGGAAATCATTGGTCAACTTACGGTCTGTCTGCCACAAAAGGAATGAGAAGAATCCATTCTAAAACTGCCACACTGGGACTTCCCTGGCGGTCGGGTGGTTGAGACTCTGTGTTTCCCTCACAGGGGGCTTGGGTTCGATCCCTCGTGGAGAAACTTAAGATTCTGCATGCCACATGCTGTGGCCAAAATAAAATAAAATAAATAAATGCAAGTGCCACACCTCCCCTTACCCACCACTAAATCCTCATTTACTGAGTGTTTACAATTGAGCAGTAGGAATCATTCCCTCCTTATTTAAGAGGAGTTATCCTTGGGAAGTGGCTGGATGGCAAAGTGCTAAAAATGGACTAGAGCTTTTTGCTCTGCGTATGGTATTGCTTTGGGCTTCCCTGGTGGCTCAGATGGTAAAGAATCTGCTGGCAATGCAGGAGACCTGGGTTCAGTCCCTGGGTCTGGAAGATCCCCTGGAGAAGGGAATGGCAACCCACTCCAGTATTCTTGCCTGGGAAATCTCACAGACAGAATTGTTTGGTGGGCTACAGTCCATGGGGTTGCAAAGAGTTGGACATGACTGAGCAACACACACACACACACGGTATTGCTTATAATTTTTATAATGAGCATGTAGTATATATTTTAGAAATACGATTAAAATTGAAAATTGTATATAGGGTGTAAATTCCACTATAAGCTGTTTTTCTCCACTTCTGGACCACTCCATGTACATACACATACACAATGGAAAAAAAAAAAAAAAAGACTGGAAGGAAACGCCCAAATGTGAAGACTTACTTGTTTAGAGTGGTGGGTCTATGGATAAATGATACCCTCTTCTTTACACTTTTCTGTATTTTTTACAACAGGAATATTACTCTAATAATCAGATTAAAAAAAAAAACAACAAGTGATTGGAAATGTTTTTTAGGTCCAATATTCTGACTAAAAATAAAGCAAACCCTCTTGTTTACCTTCTACAGAAGGGTAATTTCCTGCTGGGGCGGCTGGTGGAGCGTTTGCTTCTAGATCTCAACGGAAGAAATCAGATGGCAGCGGGGAACACACACCTGCTTCCTCTCACGCTGATAAAGAACAATTAACTCTCATCAGAATATCTGGCTTTGGCCCAGGACTAAGTGTTATTTGAAAAAAATATGGCAGGTTTTCTCCAGCGACTAAAAGCTACTGGAAGGCTCTAGCCACGATGAGAAATAGGAGCCTGGGTGCCAGACAGATCTGGTGAATTGACATGTTCAGTAATCAAATAGCCCAAGTCCATGTGATATGAAAACAAACACAAGACAAGTTCAATCTCATTTTTGTAGCTAATTGGAGGACCTTGATGGGTCTCCTAATCTGTTTGCTTGTCTGTGAATTTAAAATTATGAAGAGCTTCCAATGGACCAAAGATCACACCTGAAGTCAAAACATATAAACAAAACACAGACTCCCAAATTTAGGTTTACCAAGCTTACTGTGGCCAAGGAGAAGGTGTCCTCAGGAGTGTCCCAAGCAGGGGAGATGAAAGGGGCTTCTTCTAGGGTTTGTGTTCAATGATACAGAGGTATGTTAAAGATCAGGGGCCTCCTCTGGGGGTGTGTGTGTGTGTGTGTGTGTGCGCGCGCGCGTGCGCGCACGCTTAGTTGTGCCCTTCTGTTTGCAATCCCATGGGCTGTGGCCTGCCAGGCCCCTCTATCCATGAAGTTTTCCAGGCCAGAACACTGGAGTGGGTCACCCTTTGTTGAATGCTGACAAGAAGCAGGGGCAACTGGGTGACTGAGTACTTAAGTGATTGTCATCTAAAAGGAGATTTAATGGGGCTTGAGTTGTTATTGGTTGAAACAGCAGCAATTTCTCAGAAAGGAGGAATGCGTGTCAGAGAGTGTACTGGGGTGTCTAGGAATTTGGGGGCTGACCAGAGTGACTTTGCCAGTGTCCTCTTCTGAGCACCGTTCATGTTTGGCTGGGAACGTGGCTGCCTGGATGTCAGTAGGGCTGTTCTCCATTTTCTCAGTCCCATCCATCTTTAAAATAAACAGCATCTGATTAAAAAAAAAAACAACGAACATTTGTATACACTTTCAACTTAGAAAATGCTCTTTTACCTGGGGGAAATTCTTCGTGTTTCTCTTCAGCTTCTCCGTTCTTAAAGATGAGGACACTGAGGATCATAAACGTTTAGTGCCTCGCCCAGTTCAGCTGATTTAAGCAAACCAGAAAGTAGAAGCGTCCAGGCTTAGGCTTATACTTCTCTGCCACCCATCACTGTTCCTCATTAGTCCTGGTTGTTTGTTCATTCCAGAATGATGGAGTGATGGAAAGTGAAGAGACAGTTCAAGTCCACATCAGTATTACGCTTAGGGAACTACTGTGCTATCGGAGTTCACAACCAGGGAAGGACACTGTCTTAGGAGCCTATTGCTGCTGTAACAAATTACTAGAAACTTAGTGCCTAAAGGCAGCACAAATTTACTCTCTTATAGTCTTGGAGGTCAGAAGTGTGAAGTGGGTCTCATTGGGTCAAAATCAAGGTCTTGGCAGGGCTTTCTTCCCTAGTAGAGACTCAAGGAAAGAATCTGTTTCCTCACCTTTTCTAGCTTCTAGAGACTGCCTGCATTCTTTGACTCATGGCCCCTTCCTCCATCTTCAAAGGCAGCAATTCAGTCCTTCTGCCTTCTGCTTCTGACATGACATCTCTGACTCTGCTGCTTTCTTCTTCCATCTTTTAAGGGCCCTTATCTTTACACCCAGGCACAGCTGGTTAAGATAATCTTCTTTTGTTATGATCCTTAATCACATCTGCAATATCCCTTTTGCCATAACATATTTATACGTTTTGGGAATTAAGACACGGGCGTACTTTACAGGAGGCCGTTATTCTGCCTGCTAGAGACACCCAGCCTGGTATATTTTTTTTCTGGGGAGGGGAAGGGAGGAACTCTGACTTAATAGAGAAAAGCATCTAAACTGACAGCAGGAAAGGCCAGGAGCCAAGAAGGGAAGTGTCCTAAGCATAGAGGAGGTCTGGAGGTGAAGGAAAAGCAGGATACATTGGTAGCTCCATTAGTCATCTATTGCTGAGTCATGATGAGGTTAACAACCAACCTCCAAAATCTCAGGGGCTCACAAAAGCCAAGTTGTACTTTTTGTTCAAGCTCTGTGTCCACTGTGGACACTTGCCATGTTTTGGCTCTGCTCCATGTCCTCTTCATTCTAGGATCTAGACCAAAGAAGTAGCCCCTGTCTAGAATATGTTGGGCTCATCGTGGAGTAACAAGTTGGGGGGTAAAACTACAAGATGATACTTAAAGCTTGGGAATGGCTCACATCCCTTCCACTCGCATTTCACCAACCAAATCAAGTCAGGTTATGTGGCCGAGGCTGACATTGGCGGGACAGGAAATTTAAAATTCCCATAGGAAGAGGCAGTGAATAATCAGAACAGCAATTGACTACAACAGTCCAAGACTGGAGGGTCATAGAAGATGTGGGGGGTGGCCTGCAGTTCACGAGGTAGTGAAGGCAGATCATGTATGACTTCAAAATACAGTTTCCTTAGTTAGAAAGTAGGCTTCACAAGGGCAGGACCTAGGTTGCTTTATCTTTCTAGTCCAGAATTTCTCAACCTTTTTTTTCATTATTACTCCACACCCCAATAAAATCTTAATGTCACAGATATGCTGTTACATACTGCATGTATGTTCTTCAGTCACTAAGTTGTGCCTGACTCTTTGTGACCCCGTGGACTGCAGCATGCCAAGTTTCCCTGTCCTTCACTATCTCCTGGAGTTTGCTGGAACTCATGTGCATTGAGTCAGTGATGCCATCCAACTATCTCATCCTTTATTGCTCCCTGGAGAAGGGAATGGCAAACCACTTCAGTATTCTTGCCTGAGAACCCTAAGAACAGTAGAAAAGGCAAAAACATATGACACTAGAAGACAAGCCCGCCAGCTCAGTAGGTGTCCAATATTCCCAACGCTACTGGGGAAGAGCAGATAAACAGCTCCAGAAAGGATGAAGAGGCTGGGTCAAAGCGGAAATGACACTCCATTGTGGATGTGCCTTGGGGTGAAAGTAAAGTCTGATGCTGTACAGAACAATATTGCATGGGAACCTGGAATATTAGGTCCACCAATCAAGATAAATTGGATGTGGTCAAGCAGGATATGGCAAGAGTGAACATCAACATTTTAAGAATCAGTGAACTAAGATTTAAAAAAAAACAACTGCATGTATTTCTGAGCTTTATATATAAAAACAATATTTTTCCCCACCTAAGAATCAATTTTCACCCCCTTGGAGGTGATATTTTAATTAACTAATTATTATTATTATTTTGGCTGTGTGGTGCCTTCATTGCTTTAGTTGCAGCAAGTGGGGCCTCCTCTCTAGTAGGGTGGACGGGCTTCTCTTGTGCGGCGCAGGCTCGAGGTGCTTGGGCTCCAGTAGTTGTGGTGCATGGGCTTAGTTGCTCAAAGCAAGTGAGATCTTCCCGAACCAGGGATCAAACCTGTGTCCCCTGCATTGGCAGGTGGATTCTCACCCACTGTACCACCAGGGAAGTCCAGGTTTTAATTAAATCTTGATTTCAGTTGACTTAAGCTACATTTGTGAATTAAAGCAAATTGCTAGTAGTTGATAGGTCTATATGCATCAATCTTATTACTTTGTGTGAACTCAGTTTAACTAGCGCGACCAAGAAAGAAGTTCATCAGCTAAAGAGGAGAGGTCTGATGGAGTAGAGAGGAAGCTTGACATTAGTAAAGAAGAAGAAAAGTTATGACCAACCTAGATTGCATATTGAAAAGCAGAGACATAACTTTGCCAACAAAGGTCCGTCTAGTCAAGGCTATGGTTTTTCCTGTGGTCATGTATGGATGCGAGAGTTGGACTGTGAAGAAAGCTGAGTGCCGAAGAATTGATGCTTTTGAACTGTGGTGTTGGAGAAGGCTCTTGAGAGTCCTTTGGACTTCAAGGAGATCCAACCAGTCCATCCTAAAGGAGATCAGTCCTGGGTGTTCATTGGAAGGAATGATGCTAAAGCTGAAACTCCAATACTTTGGCTACTTCATGCGAAGAGCTGACTCATTGGAAAAGACTTTGATGTTGGGAGGGATTGGGGGCAGGAGGAGAAGGGGACGACAGAGGATGAGATGGCTGGATGGCATCACTGACTCGATGGACGTGAGTCTGAGTGAACTCCGGGAGTTGGTGAGGGACAGGGAGGCCTGGCGTGCTGCGATTCATGGGGTCACAAAGAGTCGGACATGACTGAGTGACTGAACTGAACTGAAAGATATCTACATGTTGCTTGGCAGAACTTTCAAAAACTGAATCTAAATATATTCTTGCTATCAGAAGTCTTCTCCACTATAAGCAGCCTTGCCTGTTTTTTGGGGGGGAGAGTCATTAAGCATGAATGAATTTTCCCTGATGATTAAAGGTCTTGACTATGAACATCTAGGATTAGCAGTATCCGCCGGTCACCTTTTGCTTTTGTATTTTAAACTCGTATGGCTTTTCTTTCTTTGTGAAAACCCTGACAAGCTGCCCAGTCTAAATCCTCACTTCTAGCAACGTACCTGGCTGGTTAGTTTCTGTTCTTTGCTCCAGTTTTGGAAACTAGAGATGCGGCGTGAACGCGGCAGATGCTAGTGAAGGCCCATGGAGCTCTAAAGGAGTTATATGTTAGTTTAGTATTTTGCCTAAATGTCAGTGAAGATTAGTGAGCAACTGAAGGCTGACTCTATGTCAGGCACTGCTCTAGGCTTTAAGGATATAATAGTGGATAAAAAAGATAATATCTTTGGGACTTCCCTGGTGGTCCAGTGGTTAGGGCTCTGTGCTTTCACCACCAAGCACACAGCTTCAGTCTGTGGTTGGAGAGCTAAGATCCCACAAGATGTGTGGTGCGGTCAAAATAATAATGGCTTTGTCCTCACAGGATCAGAAATGTCATTTTATGAGTTCTGATAGCATCAGAGTGGTAATACCGGACAGTGAACTGTGCTAAGGCTGGTTGATCAAAGGATGGGAGACATTTGCCTTCAGACATGAAGGGCTCTGCTCTTGGGTTTCACTTTTCTCTTTGTCCTTGAACTAAGATGAGGCATCAGTTATGAATGTGGAGACCAAGGAGTTATGTTGGAAGGTACCAATTCTTTGACTTGGTATTTTCTGTAACTGCTCAGGAAAATCACCCCTTCCTGTTCAGGCTGTCCTCGCTTCAGCAAATTTAGCATTTGCATGTGGAGCAACTGTGATCAACGTTCTTTATTTACTTGCTGGGCTGCACTAGGTCTTAGTCGCGGCACGTGGGGGCAATAGCTGGGGCATGCAAACTCTTAGTAGTGGCATGTGGGATCTAGCTCCCTGGCCAGGGATGGAACCCAACCCCCTGCACTGGGAGCATGGAGTCCTAGCCTCTGGACCACTAGGGAAGTCCCTGTAAGTCTGTAGATTTCTAAAACATAAGATTTTTAAAGCTTTTCCCTGTTTAAATAAGGCAGTACTTCAGGGGCAGAGGGGCTACTGAGGAGAAACTAAATGGGATTTCAACGTCCTTACGTTGGTCTACAGGTCTCTATCCCACACCGACCCCCACCCCCACCCCCCTCACTGTGTCCAGCCACTCTGGCCTCCTGCCTCTTCTGTTCCTTGCTTGCACCAAGCACGCTCCTCTTAGAGGGAGTTTGCACTTAAACCGCTCCACTTTGCACGGCCTGTAACCTTCTTCAAGCCCTGCACCTGGGTCACTCCTATAGGGAGGGCTTCCCTGCACCTTTCCCATCTCCCTCTATACCTTTGTCTCATTTTATTTTTAATCACAGCGTTTAACTCTTGAGTGACAAGTTATGCATATGTTTGTGGTCTTCCCACCCTCACTCAAAGGTAAGCTCCACGAGGGCAGGACTTTTGTTCACCACTCTATTCCCAGTTCCTAGAAAGGGCCAGCACAAGAGGCACGTAATCTGACCTATCTCGTGATGGCTTAAAAGTATTTCACCACCACTTTTTTTCCTTTGAGACATCGTCTACAAATGAAGTTTCTGTATGTAATACCCTTGACAAACAAGTGTTCGTACAAAAAAGAACATTTCATTTACTTTGAGGTATTTGTGTTGGAGTCTGTGTCTGAAGACAGACCCTACGTTAGAACTATGGAAGTTCAGAACCATTCAATGCACAGTCTCCTCACTCAGGAAAGAGTTCCTAGGAACACGAGCCTTATCGTGTTCAGAGTAACCACTAAGACACTACTCTGCCATTTATTTCTTCTGACCAATCACAAACTGAAGTGCTTCAGGCCATCAGGTCCTTCGGCTTCACCCATTCTGTCCTACTTCCATCCAGACCCAGATGCCCATATGGGCCTTTTCCAATACAGCTGTCCTCCTGCAGCAGAGCTGGAGCCCAGCGAGGCATACTCACGTGGGTTGGATTTTCCCCTCCAGGGTGAGTTGTATGTTGTTGCTGTTCAGTTGCTAAGTCGTTCTGACTCTTTGCGACTCTTTGTGACCCCATGGACTGTAGCATACCAGACATCCCTGTCCTTCATTGTCTCCCAGAGTTTGCTCAAACGCATTCCATTAAGTCGGTGATGACATCCAACCATCTCATCCTCTGCTGCCCCCTTCTCCTCCTGCCCTCAGTCTTTCCCAGCATCAGGGTCTTCTCCAGTGAGCCAGCTCTTTGCATCAGGTGGCCAAAGTACTGGAGCTTCTACTTCAGCATCAGTCCTTCCAATGAATATTCAGGGTTGATTTCCTTTAGGATGGACTGGTTTGGTCCCTAGCAGTCCAAGGGACTCTCAAGAGCCTTCTCCCGCACCACAATTTGAAAGCATCAATTCTTCAATGCTCAGCTTTTTTTATGGTCTGACTTTTACATTTGTACTGGAAAAGTCATAGCTTTGACTATACATAAGTCTTTCTAAATGAAGGCTAGACTGTCCAGCCCCAGATTTTATTCCCTTATTGGGACTATAAAACCAACCAGGGTAGACCTAGTTCCACACTTTAACGAAACCCATACTTTTCCTTTGAAGTTTTTGTTCTGCAGCAAGAGAAATGGTGGGTTTTAGCAAGCACGAAGTCTAGAGAAAGGGAAATTTCCTTATAATAAGAAAATAATCCTATTTTCCAACTGACAGCCATAAACACAAAGCAGTACATTGAGAAGGCAAAAAAATTCAGCTCTCACACAATGCTTTTAAGTAGGTCAAGAAGGTTTTGTGTTATCTGAGGATAAGTGAGTGGAAGACTTTTAAAAATCCCCTAGTGTGTTAGTGGTCAAGAATACTGAAACTGAAACTCAATTAAAGATTTAAGCAACTACAGAAAAATAATCTCGGAAACACTTTGTCAAACTATTTCCAAAGCCAAGAATGTGTAAAAACTCAACAAATGATTTAGAGCTGCCCCAACAAAAGCCAGGAGGACACGCGGAGACGGGAAGTCTGGCCATGCACGATGATGAAGCATGCGGCGTTTTCCACTTCAAGCATGTAACCTGGTTTTAATCTTTTTCCAGAAATGTTTCCAAATTAGAAGAGGAAAAAAAAAACTTTAAAAGATATTAATAAGTCTAAACTGTACTCTGACATCAGACTTGACTTTCCAGCTCAGACTGCTGGGCTATGACATCTGAATAAGAACCAGGACATAGAGATTTAATAACACATCTCTACCCCATCCTCCAAAATCTCATATCTACTTTTAGATGGCATGGAACTCTCTTTTTTATTCATGGTTGGGAAAAAAAGCCCGAACACACCTAACATGACCTTTAAAACTTCATTCTGATATAAAATAAGAAAGTATCCACAGCTAGTATACCAAAACCTTTGAAGAATTTATAGAACAATTAAAGTCATAGTATCAATATCATTAAGAATAGAACTGGTCAGGTTTTTGGTTAGGCACTGGCAGGCTACTGCAAAGGCAGTAACATTCCTGACAGGAAGCACTATACCCGTGCCCAGCCCAGGATCTCCATATGCTACTTACATACAAAGGAGACCACCAGTGCTTAGCGTGGACAAAATGAGAATTTAGACATGTACACAGGAAGAAAAGCCAAAACAGACATTATACTGGACTTTAGGCAAAGAGAATGTCCCTTTTTAAAGAATAATTTGATACCGTCTCTGCACTGGAGTATTTTAAAAATGCAATGGTATTAAACCAAATTTGATGGATGTCCCAAGCTAAACCAAGATATAGAATGGAGAAAAGGAAAAGGGGTGGAAGAAGACAATGGATGAGGGGCGGGACTAGGGGGAAGGGATAGTTAGGGAGCTGGGGATCGACATGTACATAGCACTATATTTAAAATGGATAACCAATAAGGTCCTACTGTGTAGCACAGGGAGCTCTGCTTTGTGCCATGTGGCAGCCTGGATGGGAGGCGAGTTTGGGGGAGAATGGACACATGTATATGTATGGATGTCCCTTTGTTATCCCCTGAAACTGTCACCACACTGTTGATTGGCAAAAAAAAAGTTTAAAAAGAAACTATTTTCTTTTTAAAAAGAAAAATAAAAGGAAGACAGCACATGGGGTGGGGATAGGGAGGAAGGAGTATATAAACCACTAATGCAATTCCAACTGACATTGGCTCTAATTTCTGGCTCTACTCATGAACACCCATCTGGAAAGGTCTTGTTTAATGGGGATGAAAAACTATCATTTTGAAAAAGAAAAATGTACAGTCAATTTTATTCACATATTTATAAAAAGATTTATACCAATCAGGTCTTTAACATATAAAAAGTAAATCTACATTTGCAAAGTTAAATATATGAAAATACAAGGCAGACTGAATTATCAAAAAGAAAACATTTTATTTATATCACTAAATACAATTAGTTTCCCTGATTATAATCCATAATGAGTGTCACCTAAAATACAGGAAGCCTGTACAGAGGCATCCAACCGCAGCATCTCTGTGTATACATATGTACACCGTGCCGCTGACCTCAGAAAAAGCAGAGCTGAGCTTGCTAAAGTATTTTTGTTTCAGAAACTCTTACCATTTGAAGGAAATCAGAGGAAAATTTGGGTAGCAGAGTACTTGTATAATAACTTAAAAAGTTCAATACTTGTAGTGATAAAATAATGTTGCACACCCCTCTCAGGAATTTTAGGCAAGTGACCCTTCCGCAGACCCCAAGTCTGGAGAAAGGTTGATCACTGAATCAAGCAGGCTCAGTTCATTTGCCACGCGGTTGGTCATGGTGCATTTCTGGCGTGTAAGTCAACAGAACAATCATGACCCAGAGGTGAAGCAAAGCCTAAAGAAAGAAAAAACAACCTACGGATTAGCCAATAAATCAACCTCCCCAAAGGCCTCATGCAGTGCACTGAGCGCAGGAGCGCGTCTCACGTGTCTCCGTACTCCTGCCCTTACTGTGTCTGCAACCCTGCAGGCACTCAGTACAAGTTTACTGGAGAAACAAGGAAGAAACAAAACGTCCATTCAAGTGAGCTAGTAAGTGCAGTGAAGGGTGATAAAGAGCTACGATACCTACAGCATTCTCAGCCGAGAGGAGCAAAGTCGTGAACACACTCGTAACACGCACATGTATACACAACTAACTGATCAGGGCATTAAAATACAGGGGAGATGGCCTGATTAAAAGTGCTAGATATACATGATATTGGTTGGCAAGGGTCTCTGTTATAACGGTTATGGCTGCTATTTTGAGAGGGTTTAGCCATGATGTGTGAAGAGGAGATGGGAATAATGTGTCAGGTTTCAGAGGCTGACTCAGGGTCCAGCATAGGACCTGCTGATCAGTTTTCACTAACTCCCCCAAGGTGGTGATCACGTGAGGAGGTGCCATGACGAAGCACCTCGCACACCAGATGTGCAAGATCGCATCTCATGCTCACAGACGGCGCCTGTGATCCTCATGATCTCCCGACCCAGATGTGGGCACATTCTGAATCCTTTCTGATGTTACTCAGTTTTTTTTCCTTTTGCTCTACTACCCATCCCTCTCATATTAAAAACTTTTTATTTAAAGGAGTAACTCTTCCCTCTAGTGGACCACAAGGAAATTTCTAGGTGTGCTTTTATTTCTTCTCAAGAAAACTGCCCGTCTTAATTCAGTTCAACTACTTTTAGACAACCCCACTCTGAACAGTTAGTAGGCTCACAGAAGATAAGACATAGCAGCCACACTATGGTAAGCATTTTATTAGAGATAAGAAATCTAAAAAAATATACATTAACTTTGAGATGCCTTTAGGAAATAAAGCAAAACTTATGGAAATAAGCTTTACCTCAAGATAAAAATGAAGTCAATTGTTTTGTATTGTGTTTTTATAAAAATGAAGTAAATTGTTTTGCACTGTATTTCTATCATTCGAGGGACTTAGAAATAAAGGTTAACTATTAAACTACACTACAGTTTTATTACAGGAAAAGCCTTTGAGCAATTTAATTTTTAGACATAATGAATTATTGACTTTACTTGCATACTTTAAGAAAGAAAGTTATCAGACATGAATTCTATACGCTTTCAAAACTGACTGCTAAACATTTAGTTAAAAAGATGAGCAGCTGAAAAAAACTAGTTAAAAATCAAATGCAGCACTGTTTCCTCAAACAAGTTTACTTACCATATATATAATCACAAAAACTCGTGCGATGGGGTATCTTCGGAGAAAAATTCCCAGACGGATGCTGAGCAAGGGGTGGGGGTGGAGAGAGAGGAGAGAGTTACACTCAAAACACATGTTTCTGTGATAATGTCTCGTGTTTTTTGTTTTTAAAACTTTACTCATTTAAACTGTGTGGCCACCATAAGAGAAAGATTAATTTTGTTTTATAGTAGACTGTTAAATGATTACTTGTAATAACCATATAAAATATCATAGTAGTGAGCAAATACTTAAGGAAACGGCAACCCGCTCCAGTGTTCTTGCCTGGAGAATCCCAGGGACGGGGGAGCCTGGTGGGCTGCCGTCTATGTTGTCGCACAGAGTCAGACACGACTGAAGCGACTTAGCAGCAGCAGCATACTTGCAAAAAGTTCAAAATTACAGAAACCCAGGTAAACACTTCAAGAATGGGAAGCATTATGACATTCAGACCTTACTGCTCATGTCTTTTGCAACATTTTTTCCCTAAGACAAATACATGTACAAATACGCCTTTCTTCTAAGACCTCTGCTTCTTTCATTATCCTTAGCACAATGCCTTGCATATATATTCTCTAAAAATTAATGTGTGTTGAATTACTCAATAGTTGAAATAGATGTGCTCAATAATTTAGAGATAGTAACTATGGCATCCAAAGCCCATAGCTTCAGGAATTCAAATTAGTAAATCACCCTCCTTATTTTTAACACCATAGCTCCATTCTGACACAAAAAGGTAAGAAAAGATTGCTCATTGTGCAACAATTCATTTAAACTATGTTTTATTACAAAAACTAAAAGGCCAGAGAGTTTAGCAGGTTATTTAGACATGAACTTTCTCAAGGTGATATACATACATTGGCAAAACATTTTCTTTATAAGGTGGATGACTGCTAGTATAAAAAGGTTTTTTTATAAATATACATAACATATATATATAAATTATGCTATTTATATAGTATATATTAAAATCAGTACTATTCATTTGTATATATAGCATCTTTTACTCTAATCATATGATAAAGGAGATAAAATGTTCAAATGGATGTATTCACATGACAGAGGCTTTCTCAATAAAATTTAATGAATTTTTAAATAGAGTTTACTATAGAAAGGAGAGAAATTGCCAGGGTTAATCACCTTCAATAAAATACAGGCACTGGCAGACCTATAGAAGAATTTCATGACACTGAAATATCATGAAAGGAGTCAGGCAATCATCACTTTAATCATCAGCTTGGGAATCCCCCGGTAGCTCAGTGGTTAGGACTTCACGCTTCCACTGCAGGAGGTGTGGGCTCCCTGGCATGGGAACCAATCCCACAAGCCAAGTGGCGTGGAAGTAAGTTAAGTAAGTAGGTAAATAAATGAATAACTATATCAGCGCTGCTGGACAGGACTCACTATGAAGCCACTGGAAAATGTTATAAAAATACGGTCCATTGCTCATTGATACTGGCACGGCTTACCTAAATTGGTCAATTGAACTAGCAGCTTTGCGGACTTTCCCATACATTCCTGCCAGATTAGTTTCTGTGTCATTAAACAGAACAGGAACGTTTCGCAGACGTGTGCCTGTTTAAATAAGAAAATAATTAATGTACAGACACCAAATCAGTTTTCTAACAAAATTATAGTTGAATTGTATCAGGTTTCCCTGGTGGTTCAGATGGCCAAGACTTTGCCTGCAATGCAAGAGACCCGGGTTCAGTCTCTTGTCGGGAAGATCCCCTGGAGAAGGAAATGGCAACCCACTCCAGTATTCTTGCCTGGGAAATCCCATGGACAGAGGAGCCTGGTGGGCTACAGTCCACAGGGTCACAAAGAGTCAGATGTGATTGAGCGACTAATACTTTGCCTTTCATACATTATATTACATGTTGAAGAAGTTCTTAAGGCCAACTTTTAAGCGATATAACCAAAGATGAAAACATTTTTTAAAAAGTTAAAATATTTAAACTTCCATATCCACAAAAGTCAAAATTTAAAAACTAAGAAAATTATTTTCCCATGAAATGATAAAAAATTAGCATTTACCAAGTGTTGGCAAGAGGTAGCACTAATGGGCACTTTCTTCCTGGGCGAGCAAAAGTGAGGCTGCACACTCTTTCTACAAAGCTAGTAACTCCCAAATCTGTATCTCCAGCCCGGGCTACCCCCAACTCCAGACTTGTCCAAGTACCCATTCCATCTACATGTGGACATCTGGTAGACACCTCTACCTAGCACGCCCCAAACTATCATCCTGACTTCCTGCCCTTGCTGCCAACCTTCTCTTCCTGCAGTTTTCCCTGTCTAAGTACATAAACACTCCATCTTTCCAAACACTTTGATTCCTTTCTCTCAAACTCCACATCTGATCTGCCAGCAGTTCTATCTGCTTCCCTTCAGATAAATCCTGAACTCATGCCTACCGTCTCCACTCTGGTCTGAGTCACCAACATCTCTCACATGGATTAACACCACAGCCCCTCCCTGGTCTCCCTGCCTCAGTGCTTCGTTCTCCGCAGTCTATTCTTGGCACAGCAGCCGGAGACATCTTGTTAAAACAGACAGGCCAGCTCAGCCGCCGCTCTGCAGACCCTTCTATGGCTTCCTATTTCATTCAGAGTGGACGTCCTGACACAGCCCTCAACAGCCTCCTTCCGAGTCTGCCCTGCTCGCTCAGTCCACTCCAGCTGCCCTGCCCCCTGCACTGTGCCAGTCATGCTGTGCCTCAGGGCCTTTGCACCTGCTCTTTTTTCTGCCGGGAATACTTTTTTTGCAGATCTCTTCATATCTACCACCTTACTTCCTTTGGGACTTCAATAAAATGCCACCTTTTCAATGAGGTCTTCCTTTGCCGCCCTATTTGGGCTATTACCCCATCCTTAAACCTGGCACCTTGTACAGCTTTCCTGTTTAACTTTTGTCTTAGTGTGCATCACCATCTCACACAACTTGTTTACTCTATGTCACCTCCCCTGTAGCCCTCCATGACACCAGAACGTAAGATCTACAGGACAGAGATTTTGGCCTCTTTTGCTGACGACTGTATTTCTGCAACAGCACCTGATACTGAGTAGGCACTTCAAAATTCTTCAGCATTCTTCTTGATCATGTATTTTGAGAATCTATACACTTCTCTACTTAAATTATAGAGCATGGATATACTCATGTGACTGACTATATATTAACTTTAATATTTACAGTTATGGTTTTTAAAGCAACTTTTACTTTAAGGGTCCTGAAAGCCCCTCTCAGGTGAACTATTTGTCCTTGACAGCCTGTGAAGTGTCCTTGGACCTTCTTCTCCAGGTTCCAAACAAGTGAGGGATATTAATCAGCCCGCTGTCCAGTTCTCTAATGATCATATCAAACAGCGTATAGACCAAGCGTCACATCAGGAGAAAAGCGGGTGCTCTGCTGGATAAAACTTTTTTTTAAACAAAAATGTCTTTCTGTAACTTTTCAGATCATTTTGAATTGGCAAGGTTAGAAATTAAAGCAATGAAATATTCCCTGGAGATTCCCCGCCCCACGCCCCCTTTTTTTTTTTACCTTCTCCACTGTCAACTCCAGCCATGTTAATAGAAGACCCGTTACTACTGCTTCCGGCAGCAGAGTTTATCTGCTGCTCGAGGCGCTCCAGCTGGAAGACCAGAGAGTTCTTCTCTGTGCTGAGACTCTCCAGCATGGTCTGCTTCTGGATGAGAGTCTCAGTCAGCTGATGGAGTCGGTTTTCTAACTCGGACTGACTGCTGTTACTTAGGGTTTTATTGGTAAGCTGAAAGGCAAGGTGTTCATAAGATTACTGTAGCAAACGAGAGGCACAGAACGCAGAGACCATATTACTGCATTCCCGCAGTGAATCCAGGGCACTCAGTGGTTCCTCAAAACTCTACAATTCTTTCACCATCGAAAGAAGCGATTTTCTAACTGTTATTCAGGGGGTCAGGAAATCAATTTGGTGGGTCACAGTCACCACTTACAAAAACAACAATAGAACAGAGTAGTACATAGCGGGCACAGCACATAGGGTGTTATTTTGTGAAACTTCTGTTTTGGTTTTATATGTATAAGTGCGTGTGAGTGGGAGGCACAGGTTATTTTTTATGTTTTGCATTTTCAGCTAAAAAAAAAAAAGTCAGTAACTTTAATGAAAGACCTATTAGTAAGAAGATTTATCATTGGATCTTTCTTAGGAAACCACAATTATAATACTGGCAATCAGCAAAACCACCGATGAGGTTACAAGATATGAAACTCTAGAGTAATTAATCACTCCTCAGGTGACTGGTTACAATATACTTGTATAAGAAGCAAGCCAAAGAATAGAGCAAATGCAGAGTCAAATGGCAGTAGATGAAAATTCTGTATCAGGTTGAAAAATAACATATCATGACTCCAAAAATAGGACTCAGGTGAAAATGTAGAGGGAGGGGCGACGTCTTAATGTATCCTTAAAAAAATATAGGTTTTACAATGATACCTTTTCCCAAGTTGTGAATACTGTTTCATACCTGATTCCTGAGTTTTTGAATTTCATCTTCTCGATCTTTAATCCTGCTTTGCAACGTGTTCTTTGTTCGATACAGATCTTCTTCTATGTAGTGGAATTCCTACACAGTGAGGCACAAATGAATAAAAGCTAAACCAGTGCTCCCCATGGCATCTCCAGTACCTGGAACAGTGCCCAACACAAAGTAAGCACTCCATCAATATGTGCTGCCTATATACCGAACAGACTTCAAGAGATACGATGACAAGTTAGCCCTTCAGCATGATGTAGCCATCTGTATACGATGGACTATCTAAGCACAGGTTTTTATTAGTCATATATGTTTCCTTTTTTCTTGGGTAGATTATGTAGAGGCAGAGCTGCTTGATCATATACGTGAATGCCTAACATATTGGAAGAAAACCTGCCAAACTATTTTCTGAATGGTTTTCAAAATACCTGTACCATTTTGCATTCCCACAGGACAATCAGAGAGTTCCAGTTCTCCCACATCCTTTCCAACATTAGGTACTGCTCTCTGTAAGGGTGGCTACTATGGCGGCGTGTAGTGCGATCTCATTGTGGTTTCAATCTGCACTTCCCTGATGATTTTGAGCAGCTTTTCATGGGCTTATTTTTGGGAATGGCAAACCACTTCACTATTCTTGCCTTGAGAACCCCATGAACAGTATGAAAAGGCAAAATGATAGGATACTGAAAGAGGAACTCCCCAGGTCAGTAGGTGCCCAATATGCTACTGGAGATCAGTGGAGAAATAACTCCAGAAAGAATGATTGGGATGGAGCCAAAGCAAAAACAATACCCAGCTGTGGATGTGACTGGTGACAGAAGCAAGGTCTGATGCTGTAAAGAGCAATATTGCATAGGAACCTGGAATGTCAGGTCCATGAATCAAGGCAAATTGGAATTGGTCAAACAAGAGATGGCAAGAGTGAATGTCGACATTCTAGGAATCAGAGAACTGAAATGCACTGGAATGGGTGAATTTAACTCAGATAACCATTATATCTACTACTGTGGGCAGGAATCCCTAAGAAGAAATGGAGTGGCCATCATGGTCAACAAAAGAGTCCGAAATGCAGTACTTGGATGCAATCTCAAAAATGACAGAATGATCTCTGTTTGTTTCCAAGGCAAACCATTCAATATTACAGTAATCCAAGTCTATGCCCCCAACCAGTAACGCTGAAGAAGCTGAAGTTGAACGGTTCTATGAAGACCTACAAACCCTTTTAGAACTAACACCCAAAAAAGATGTCCTTTTTATTATAGGGGACTGGAATGCAAAAATAGGAAGTCAAGAAACACCTGGAGTAACAGGCAAATTTGGCCTTGGAATATGGAATGAAGCAGGGCAAAGACTAATAGAGTTTTGCCAAGAAAATGCACTGGTCATAACAAACACCCTCTTCCAACAACACAAGAGAAGACTCTATACATGGACATCACCAGATGGTCAACACCAAAATCAGATTGATTATATTCTTTGCAGCCAAAGATGGAGAAGCTCTATACAGTCAGCAAAAACAAGACCAGGAGCTGACTGTGGCTCAGACCATGAACTCCTTATTGCCAAATTCAGACTTAAATTGAAGAAAGTAGGGAAAACCACTAGACCATTCAGGTATGACCTAAATCAAATCCCTTATGATTATACAGTGGAAGTGAGATAGATTTAAGGGCCTAGATCTGATAGATAGAGTGCCTGATGAACTATGGAATGAGGTTCGTGACATTGTACAGGAGACAGGGATCAAGACCATTCCCATGGAAAAGAAATGCAAAAAAGCAAAATGGCTGTCTGGGGAGGCCTTACAAATAGCTGTGAAAAGAAGAGAAGCAAAAAGCAAAGGAGAAAAGGAAACATATAAACATCTGAATGCAGAATTCCAAAGAATAGCAAGAAGAGATAAGAAAGCCTTCTTCAGCGATCAATGCAAAGAAATAGAGGAAAACAAAAGAATGGGAAAGACTAGGGATCTCTTCAAGAAAATCAGAGATACCAAGGAACATCTCATGCAAAGATGAGCTCGATAAAGGACAGAAATGGTATGGACCTAACAGAAGCAGAAGATATTAAGAAGAGATGGCAAGAATACATAGAAGAACTGTACAAAAAAGATCTTCATGACCCAGATAATCACGATGGTGTGATCACTGACCTAGAGCCAGACATCCTGGAATGTGAAGTCAAGTGGGCCTTAGAAAGCATCACTACGCACAAAGCTAGTGGAGGTGATGGGACTCCAGTTGAGCTATTCCAAATCCTGAAAGATGATGCTGTGAAAGTGCTGCACTCAATATGCTAGCAAATTTGGAAAACTCAGCAGTGGCCACAGGACTGGAAAAGGTCAGTTTTCATTTCAATCCCAAAGAAAGGCAATGCCAAAGAATGCTCAAACTACCGCACAATTGCACTCATCTTACATGCTAGTAAAGTAATGCTCAAAATTCTCCAAGCCAGACTTCAGCAATATATGAACCATGAACTTCCTGATGTTCAAGCTGGTTTTAGAAAAGGCAGAGGAACCAGAGATCAAATTGCCAACATCTGCTGGATCATGGAAAAAGCAAGAGAGTTCCAGAAAAACATCTATTTCTGCTTTATTGACTATGCCAAAGCCTTTGACTGTGTGGATCACAATAAACTGTAGAAAATTCTGAAAGAGATGGGAATACCAGAACACCTGATCTGCCTCTTGAGAAATCTGTATGCAGGTCAGGAAGCAACAGTTAGAACTGGACATGGAACAACAGACTGGTTCCAAATAGGAAAAGGAGTACGTCAAGGCTGTATATTGTCACCCTGTTTATTTAACTTATATGCAGAGTACATCATGAGAAACGCTGGACTGGAAGAAACACAAGCTGGAATTAAGATTGCCAGGAGAAATATCAATAACCTCAGATATGCAGATGACACCACCCTTATAGTAGAAAGTGAAGAGGAACTAAAAAGCCTCTTGATGAAAGTGAAAGTGGAGAGTGAAAAAGTGGGCTTAAAGCTCAACATTCAGAAAACAAAGATCATGGCATCCGGTCCCACCACTTCATGGGAAATCGATGGGGAAACAGTGGAAACAGCGTCAGACTTTATTTTTCTGGGCTCCAAAATCACTACAGATGGTGACTGCAGCCATGAAATTAAGACACTTACTCCTTGGAAGGAAAGTTATGACCAACCTAGATAGCATATTCAAAAGCAGAGACATTACTTTGCCAACAAAGGTCCGTCTAGTCAAGGCTATGGTTTTTCCTGTGGTCATGTATGGATGTGAGAGTTGGACTGTGAAGAAGGCTGAGTGCCGAAGAATTGATGCTTTTGAACTGTGGTGTTGGAGAAGACTCTTGAGAGTCCCTTGGACTGCAAGGCGATCCAACCAGTCCATTCTGAAGGAGATCAGCCCTGGGATTTCTTTGGAAGGAATGATGCTGAAGCTGAAACTCCAGTACTTTGGCCACCTCATGCCAAGAGTTGACTCATTGGAAAAGACTGATGCTGGGAGGGATTGGGGGCAGGAGGAGAAGGGGACGACAGAGGATGAGATGGCTGGATGGCATCACTGACTCGATGAACGTGAGTCTGAGTGAACTCTGGGAGTTGGTGATGGTCAGGGAGGCCTGGGGTGCTGCGATTCATGGGGTTGCAAAGAGTCGGACACGACTGACAGACTGATCTGATCTGATCTGATCCTGCAACTGTTTTATTCCATCACTGATTTTTTCCCCCTCGTTAGAGGGGGAAGAAAAGAAATACCTCCAAATTTACTAACAACTGCATCAAACTAGTTTGTACAATGGACACAATCAGTAAGAGTCAGGTCAGAATTAAAGAGTAAAGCGATGATAGGGAAGAAAGGAAATCGTTAACTAGGCACCTTCAGAAGCATTACTTACTTAACTGCAGACAAAGCAAAGGGAGCTGAATGAAGAAGCACACGTGATATGGGCTCAGCCTGCTCACTGCACAGGTTGAAAAAACTGAGATAAGTAGAAGAAAAAATGAGGAAGGTATTTAGGTAGGGGAATTGCAATTTACAAGAAGGTTTGCTGGTTTCTTTTAAGGTCTAGGCTAGCACAAAATTTAAGGCTGAAAGTACTTAAATTACTTTAAGGACTATTTGATCCCAAGATTAAGTACTTCCCATCCGGAACATCTGATTACTAAATAAACAGCCTAGAGCTACATTCAGTTTCACTTTCCTCTACTTAACTCCCTCGTCTTAGAAAAGGGCACGTCTAGTGGAGTGGTAAAACCATCCGTCACAGTAAAATGAAAGTTATCCCACTAAACATCAAGAACATCAAATTCTTGCCTTTTAATATAGACTTAAGTAAATTAAAATGCAATTTCTGGAAGGACAGCTAATTCTATAACTAAATTATCTAAGACAGTCTATGATGTACCCTACAGATTGTTACTCAGTGAATTTTTCTCTTACTACTCAGGAAACAATCACTTTCATAATAAAAACAAACACATCTTTAAGAATAGAACCAGTTTCAGAAATGATAAATCCTAATGAAACAATTCTTAAAAGGAATATAAATAGGCAAAGCTGGAAATGTTATAAGTGATGCCTTGAGAAATATACAAACAGCTTTCCCTTTTGTAAAATGAAAAGCATAGTGATTTCATTGTGAAGATGAAATAAGATAATGTATACTAAGTACCTATAATAATGATGTTACTCAGTAAACTATAAATGTTATGAATATTAAATATAGATTATTATTGTGAAAATGTGGCTATAAACATGTTTAACTCTGTTAATACTGAAACTATCATATAAGTACATTAAAGTAATATAATTTGGCTTGGAGAGCAGACAATTGTTAATTGAATAATGAAATATAATTTTAAGCATGATTTGTAAAAACAGCCTGTGACAAGCATTTTTTTCTCAAACAGCAAGAGCAGTCTATATGGCACTAATGTCGTATTTCTATTTCTAGTAAATAAAATTTTATTGCTTCTAGAAAGAAAAAATGTGATAAAATATGAAAATCAACTGCTGTCCTTAAGTGTTCTAACATACATACTCTGACAAGAAGATACAATAAAATATAGACAGGGCAGTAGAAAGAATTTTGGACTCTGGGACAGGAACCCTGGATTCTGTTCTCCAATTAGCTGTATGGTATTAGGCAAATCTCAAAGTCATTCTATGTCTCTAAGTTTCATCTGTTAAAACAAACAATGAGGAGGATGGGGTAGTAATAAGGTCGGAGGGACCTCTGAGCTGAAGCTTTAAGAGTTTCAGTAAGCTGCTTTACTAGAAATCACCTCATATGACTGCTGGTGAACAGTCTTCCTTGGGAATCCTCAATCAAAAATCCGTACCTGCTTCTGTCGGTCCAATTCCGCCTCTAGTTCTTGTTTAGCTGCTCTCTGCCCGGCTATTTGGTCTTGCAGATCCTGTAATTGTTCTCTTGCTGATTCTGCTTCACTCACCTGCTGAGCCTCAATATCCTAAAAAGATGAGCATTACATGTGAAAATAATAATGAACTGTTTGGCTCAGTATTTACTGAGTGGTCATTATGTGCCTTAAACGGGACTCAGCAGGCACTGGAGGGATGAAGATGAATGAGACAAACACAGCCTAGAAGGAGCCCACAAGCTGACCCTCATGTACCACGGCAAACGGTGAGAGGAATGAACAGGACGCTGCGGCAGAAACCGTTCGCTTTAATGGGCACGAGCAGACTGTGGCTCACTGGGAGAGTTCCCTCTGTTCAAAAGCTAACAATTTCAAGAGAAATAGAAATACGACATCAAGAAGGACTTCACTGCCTTAGTCCCTAAAACTGTAGATTATCATTAGTTTCTGTACATGTGTGGGTATCAAAAACCAACACACAGTAAAAATATAACTTCTTCCCTCATATCATGAGATTAGCGTATTATTTTCTTTTTTTTCTTTTAGCTCTATTATTATTCTCTGTTTTTACATCTTCCCATATTTCTAACTTCTTCCTTTGGTGTCACTATTCTCACTTCTTCAAATTACAAAACCACCTTCTAGACTGTCTGCAAAATCCACTAGCAGCAAAGAACCCTGCTTTAGGTTTCTGTATTCTTCCTCTATGGGGTAAGCCTGAGTCCATTCATACAGTACTACATGAGACAAAAGCTGGCATCTCAATTTTGCTTTTTATTTTTTGGTACACTGTGTATACATGCTCATCTCCACAAACTCTGCACTTCACAGATCATGTGAAAGGAACTGATAGATTACTGATCCTCCCAGATAATCAACGTAAAATACTCTTTCACACAACTGTGTGGACGTAGCGGCAAACAGCAATAAGTTAAATTATTTTTCCTTACCATTTCTGGGGTTGTAGAAAGTAGGCTAATTTTTGTTATCAGTTTGACTAAATCAGACGAATTCTCAAGAGGTGGGCAGTGTGGTTAAAGGTACAGAGTCGGGCATGAGAGAGACCAGGGTTCTAATCCTGGCTCTGCCACCTTACGAGTCACAGCAAGTTACTTTCCTTCTCCACGCCTAGGTTTCTTGACTGTAGAATGAGAATCCATCATCTCCTTCAAGGGGTTAAAAGAAGGAAGAAATGCAAGGAGATATGTGGAGTGCTTAGTGCAGAGCGTGGCACTTTAAGTGCTCAGCAAATGACAACTACTGTATTACCAACAATTCTTCCATTTTGCCAGGCCCAACGCTATGGCCCTTATTATCACTTTCATAAACTTCTTGAGAAAGGGTAGAGATGTGTCAATGTCATCAGTGATGCTGGGGTAGGGATGAGATATTAAAACAAATCATATTTTCCATCTCACCAAAAAACATGGAGTATATGAAAAATATACATGAAAATATCCAAAAGTTTAGTGTTTATTCAATTTCAAATTCATGGGACTGAAGTCTTTGGAATTCAAAATTATTTATAGAAAAAAAATCCTACAGTTTAAAGGATAACAAGAAAAAAACTCATAAATAACAGCAGCTACTATTTACTGAGCCTGTTACGTGTCAGGATCAACGCAAGGCCCTTTATACACAGGCTCCCCCTTGAACCTTGTTCTCATCTGCACTTGACAGAGGAGAAAACTACGGCTCAGTGAGAGGTGGTAGTGCTACAAGGCAACAGGGCTGCTGCTGCTAAGTCGCTTCAGTCGTGTCCGACTCTTAGCGACCCCATGGACTGCAGCCCACCAGGCTCCTCCATCCATGGGATCTTCCAGGCAAGAGTACTGGAGTGGGGTGCCATTGCCTTCTCCGAGGTAACAGGTCTATTAAGTGCTAAAGCCGGGATACAGGATCTGCGTCTAGATAGGACAGTCAAGCTTATACCCGAGACAAGCCAGCCCATTCTTACCACTTCCACACTTTTCACTGTTGTTCATGTACATCTTAAAAAATCAATAATTTCCTAAGTTGATGCATGATAAACACTCTTGGCAGACAGATTTTTTCTTTTTTTTTTAAAAACAGAAGGCTCATTATCCCATACTTTTTCTTTCTCATCCTCAGAGGCCCCTCCTATGTCAAAGACCCTTGTTTAAGATAAATAAGTGGCCTAATTTTACCTTTAAATATATTAATTACACACAAACAGTAAATTATAAGAAAATGCATGAAACTATAAAAGATCATCCCTAAGCCCATTCTAATATTAGAAAACATCCTTGTTTTAGAAGTAAACCCAAATCTACTTTGTTAACTACTAGGATGTTAGATCCATAAAATAAACATTCTGTCTGGTTCCCTGTGTAACTCTGAGCCTAGAAGATGCATGGCACACGGCAAATACTTGGTATTTGTTGAATGAATGAGTCGGGTTACCTATGTTTCTTATTCCTATAGCTGTAAGTCGATCAATGGACAAGAAGCCTGCTGCTTTAGATTCAGGTACTTCTATCAGGTAACTAATATCCCCGCAGTTTCACGTGTCACTAATCCCTTCCCCCCAGATACAGAACCGTCCCCTCTCACACCACTAACACCTGGGGTAAACGGCTGTTGGTGAAGCTGCGCTGTGATGACTCTCACCTGTAACTCGGATCTCAGCTGGTGTATCTGGCCCATCAGTTTCTGTATTTCCTCCCTCTGCGTCTCCTTCTCGTGCCGAAGTTCCTCTAGTTCCACGCTGTTAGCAGTACTGCTATCTAGGCCTTCAAAACCAGATCCTTCCTTTAAGCTGTTAATCAGTTTTTCTTTAGACTGTCATAGAAAAAAAAAAAAAAAAAGAGTAAGCAAAGCAGAGATTAGCTTGTACACTGAATATCATCTACCACACACCAATTAAACCACGATGGGAATATTTCAATTATATTCTCCATCAGAGAAAGTCCACAGAATGTTAAATCCATAGGGATAAAAATGAAACAGAGCCTTGCTGTATAGTGTTCTTAGACTGTAGTCCCCAGGACCACGTCACTGTCGAAAACTTATTAACAAGAGTATTCTCAAACTTTCTCTTCATTCTTTCTTATGCTTTTTCCCCTCCCATTATATTCCACTCAACAAACATTTATGGAGCATCTACAGTGGGTCTGGCACTATGCTAAGTGTTCTGTGTGATAAAAATAATGTCTCTCACTCCAGATAGTACCCTTTGCCTTAATAAAAGAGAAGTGGCAAATATCCAACAGAAGGCACTAAACACAAGTTGCGAGAAGGCTGGATGGAGGAAGATTACTTGTGGAGTTCTGAGCAGGAAAAACCACTTCTGGGGAAGAGAAGCATTTACTCAAAAGACAGCTCTTATACTGGTCCTGGAAAAAGGCTAAGATTTTAAAAGGTGTACAGAGAACAGAGGACAAAGCATAAAAACCCAAAAGCCTGAGAGCCTGAAAGTATTCTGAGATGTGGTGAGATAGCACGTTAGGACCAGTTTTGGGGGGCCTTCAGATGACAGGCTAAAAAGTTTGAATTTTATTTGGAGTCTGAAACCAACTGCCAGAAAGTGGATAAGGAAGTGCTATGACCAGAGCTGCGTTTGAGGAGGGCACATCTGGGAGTGGTTTAAGGCAGCAGTTCACAAACTATGGTTGATGGGCCAGGGTCTGGCCTGTGACCTTTCTTTGTACAGCCCACTAAGCTAAGGATGATTTTTACATTTTCAAAGGATTATAAAAAAGTAAAGACAAAGAACATGTGACAGAAACCACATTCAGCCCTCAAAATCTACAATATGTACTATTTCACCCTTTACAGAAAAAGTTTGCTGATCCCTAGTATAAGGATGAGTTGGAAGAAGAGATTTGAGGTGGGAAGACTAGTTGAAAAAGTGCTGTAATCTAAGGCCAGTAAAGCAAAGACCATTGGCTCCTTCACCTTAAATATTAATATTAACTCTCTTCCATCAAAAATAGTTTCTCCTTTTTATGTGGTAGAATTACAGGTGATGTCTGCAAGCTCTTCTGCATTTTTCAAATTTTCTATAACAAACAGGATTAGGTCTGTATCTCCGTACCTCCATGTGGCTAACAAGCAGGCCTCTTTACTGAGCTCCAGACCTGCATTTCTGATGGCCTTCTTGATACTGCCACCTCAGTGCCACATCAGCTTTGCAAACTCACCATAATTTATCATCATCTTCAACCCTGCCCTGCTGTCCTTCCCGTTTTCCCTTTGGGAGTTCAGGGGAACACTCAAACCAGAAACCTGGAACCATCCTACATGCCATCCTAGATGTCAGCTCTCCCCTCACCTCTTCATGGCTGCCACAGTTCTTACACCCTAATCTCATCATGCTGCTCAACACCTCTCACCGCCTACATCTCATCACCTCATCACCTACAGGATAAAATCAGAATTCCTCTGCTTGGTATGCAAGGTTTTCCACAATCTGACATCGGCTGTCTCGGAGTCTTCCCTCCTGTCTCTTGATCTCTAACACTTCTTGCTCCAGCAACAGAGAACTAGGTGTAGTCCCTTAAACATACTATGTTCCCTCAGGCCCCCTTTACTCTGGCACAGGCTGTTCTATCTGAAATCTCTGCCCGATCACGAGTCCCCCTACTCATCCTTCAAGTTTCTCTTCATCCAGATCTCCAGTGATCCCTGACATCTCCAGGCAGTTGTTAAGGGCTTCTTCCTTCAAGCTCTCACAATGCTGCATCAATAATTTCATTGTATCAATTGCCTCAGTGTCATCCCACTAAATCAAATGTTCCCTTAAGAAAGAGGACACATCTTTTGAGCTCAATATCCTTAGCACCTATCACAGTGCAAGTGAATAGTTAAGTGCTCAATTAAGAACCCTTTAAATAAATTAACAAATTACATTTATGAAAAGCACAGATATTACTTTGCCAACAAAGGTCCGGCTAGTCAAGGCTATGGTATTTCCAGTGGTCATGGATGGATGTGAGAGTTGGACTGTGAAGAAAGCTGAGCGCCGAAGAATTGATGCTTTTGAACTGTGGTGTTGGAGAAGGCTCTGGAGAGTCTCTTGGACTGCAAGGAGATCCAACCAGTCCATCCTAAAGGAGATCAGTCCTGGGTGTTCATTGGAAGGACTGATGCTGAAGCTGAAACTCCAATACTTTGGCCACCTGATGCGAAGAGTTGATTCATTGGAAAAGACCCTGATGCTGGGAGGGATTGGGGGCAGGAGGAGAAGGGGACGACAGAGGATGAGATGGCTGGATGGCATCACCAACTTGATGGACATGAGTTTGAGTGAACTCCAGGAGTTGGTGATAGACAGGGAGGCCTGGCATGCTGTGATTCATGGGGTAGCAAGGAGTCACATGACTGAGCGACTGAACTGAACTGAACACAAATAACTATATAGAAGAGTTTGAAGGAGACAGATATGATATTTCATAGAGGTAGAAAAAAAAAGCTGTTCCTAGCCAATAGCAGGCAGGGGCTAAAGTCAAAATGACACTATGGTTTCAAGCTTTACTTTCTAGGAAGACAGCAATATTATTTACCAAAACAGGAGAATGAGGGGAAAGCTGATTTGGGGTTTGCAATACCATATCCCAAGTAGAGAAGCACAGCAGGCATTTAGAAACCAGGTAGGAAGTCAGGGTTGGAGCCATGCTGAAGTCACATCAAGTGATAGAAGCAAGAGTATATGACAAAGCAAGGTAAGAAAGAATAACAGCAAAGAAAGAAAGAATAGCAAAAGAGGACAAAAGAAGAGCGCCCAAGAGAAACGGCAGTAAAGAGAAGACAGAGCTGAGGCCATACAAGTAAAATTACAAGGCAACTTTCAAGAAGGTAGGAGGGTACACAGGGTCAAAACATTCTACCAAAATCAAAGTGGATGGAAACTAATAGGAGGACAGAAAATATTTAGGTCATTAAAGACTATGAGAAGACAATTTCAGAAATGTAGCGGGGACAGAAATTACATGAAGGAGTTAAAGTTAATAGTTCTAAAATGGAGGAGACAGAACACTAATCCTGATGAAGTCAAAGTCACTCAATCGTGTCCGACTCTTTGTGACCCCAGGGACTATACAAATACAGTCCATGGAAGTCTCCAGGCCAGAACACTGGAATGGGTAGCTGTTCCCTTCTCCAGGGGATCTTCCCAACACAGGGACTGAATCCAGGTCTCCCACACTGCAGGCAGATTCTATACCAGCTGAGCCACCTGGGAAGCCCAAGAATACTGGAGTGGGTAGCCTATCCCTTCTCCAGTGGATCATCCCAACCCAGGAATCGAACCAGGTCTCCTGCATTGTAGGTGGATTCTTTACCAGTTGAGCCAATAGGGAAGCCCTAATTCTGACAAGTTTGGCATTAAAAGAAAGGAGGACAGAGAAATGGATCAAAGTGATCAAAAGGGCCAAAAGCGATGTTTCTTCCACCATAGGTAACTAGGGTTTCAAGATCTGGTCTTTGTTCTTCTACCAAGTAACCACATGCTCTTGAGCAAGCTGAGCCAGAAGAAGGCAGCAGAGACAGAGACACAGAGGAAGAGGCAGGACAGACTTAATGGAGAATGGGCTTAAATGAAATGGAAGGAATCAACGTACAGGCAGAAAAATTATCCAAGAGGGGGTAAAAAATGAAAGGACATGTCTTCCCTCTGATATGAAAGGCAAAGGAAAGAGAAGTTGAAAATTACAGTCTTGAATTAATTAAAGGGAAGGTGGAAAGGTGGGAGAGGATATCTGAGAGCGGGAGGAGGCCTAGGCCAATTGCTCTGAAAAATTCAAAAGAGAATCAACGAGGGAGAATAGATTGACTGTTAAAGACAAACACTGATATTATCATGGGGATTAAGGTGACAGGTTGAAGACCTGAACTAGGTGGTGGAAGGATGAGTATTTTTCTTAACAGGAAAAAAGTAGTGGGAGCAGGAAACATTTCAACTTTTTTATAATATTTCTAAGAAGAACAAGACACCTGAAGTAAGCCAACCCAGTCAAAAGGAAAAAGCAGCTCACAGATCTACAAAGAGCTTCAGGGAGCCTCTCCGTCAACTGGGCTGCCTCAACATTCATACACGTGCGTCTCAGGCTCACCTGGAGTATTCGAGTAGCTTTTTGCTTGTAGTCAGCTAATTCTTGCTTAGAGGAGTCCAAGCTGGACTTCAGCACTTTGACTTGCTGCTGTAGCTCATCCACTCTCTTCTTCTCATCTGAGTGTTTTCTTTCTGCCAGCGTAACTGCTTCTGCCAAATTCTGACGTTCCACTTCCATTTTATTAAGCCGTGCAGCAAACTCACTCTGTGGTAAATTTTTATATCATACTTATTATCATTTTGCTTTGAGAGAGTTTACAACCATCCATTTAGATATCCTATGGGATTTATTAGCTCAGCCCATGAAATAGGGAGGTTAAAAAAAAAAAAGCTCTTCATTTGTTAGGAAGTGAAGCACTGGAACTCTAAGGTTGTGGTTCCCAAACATGGCAACGCATCAAAATCAATGAGGAAGTCTGTTAAAAATACAGCCAAAAAAAAAAAAACAAAAAAACAAAAACCCAGCCAACCAAGGCCTTCCCTGGGCTCAACTGAATTGAAATTTCCAAGACTGGACTTAGAAATCTGTTTTTTAATCGGTTTCCCAGGTGAATCTGATCACTTGAATACCAGGTCTGATCTGATACTAACTGATCAATGAATAAAGGTCTACAGAAAACTAGAAAGTCTATTAGAAAACAAATGGAAGACACAGGTACACAGCTACATCTTCTCTAATATCATGGCTAACGTTTTTCCTTTATTTCAAACTGTCTACTAAACTAGTCAATGTAATTTTTTTTAGCATAAGAAACTTTAAAAGCACACTCTAAAGAACACAAGGTCTGTGCCTTACTAGCCTAAATTTAGTTCTGAGAATTATTTATATTTTATCCTTATTTTCAAAAGCTGTGTGTGTGTGTTAGTTGCTCAGTCATGTCCAGCTCTTTGTAACCCCGTGGACTATAGCCTGCCAGGATCCTCTGTCCATGGGATTCTCCAGGCAAAAATACTGGAGTGGGTTGCCATTTCCTTCTCCAGGGGATCTTCCCAACACAAGGGATCAAACCGTGGTCACCTGCATTGCAGGCAAATTCTTTACTGTCTGAGTCAGAGCTGAAAAATCACTAAACTAGACGCAAAAATTCACTTAAGAGTATAATTCTAAATAAATATGATGTACAATTTTCTCTTACAATAACAGAATCAGATTAACTTGGAATCAGAAAAGCTTAAATAAAAAGAATAAATGAGATGCCTCAAATTAGCTTTTAATCAAATAATGGTAACGCTTGTTGCACAATCAAATTAAATGAAAAGATGTTTGCATCTAATGAATACTAAGTGTTTTAAATTTTCAACATGTAAAAGTAAATACACTTAGCAAGGATCAAGATAAATAGCCAAATACTTAGTTTTTGTCACAGAAACGAAGTTTTCTGAAATACACAGCAGAATTTTATTATAGTACATGTGCTATGAATGGTATGAAGTGATTCCTCCTCATTCAAATAATAAAATAGCCGTGGGACTTCCCTGGTGGTCCATCAGCTAAGACTCTACACTCCCAATACAGGAAGCCCAGGTTCGATCCCCAGTCATGGAACTAGATCCCACATGCCACATCTAAACATCTCACATGTCACAACTAAGACCCAGTGCAGCCAAATAAACAAGTAAATAAAAATAAATATTAAAAAAGGAAATGGAGCCCCACTGCCCCCTTCTAACCTGCATCTGTTTGTAGCTCTCCTGTTCTCTCTTCAGAGTGGCATCCGCTTCATGCAGTCTCTCCTGAAGAGTTTGCAAAGCTTGATTCTGCAGGCTACTACCCTCACTGTGATCCTGTATTATTCTAAAGGAAAATACATCACTTGAAATAACTTATTTCCACAGTATACAAGCGAAAAGGTAGAATAATTTTTAGAGCATCAGCAAATTAGCACACACAAAAAGATGGTTTTGACTAAAACATTCTTTGAGAAGTCTTTTTCCCTTTTAATGGACTGTAATCTATATTTTTAGGCATCCAAATACAAGCACATGGCGCGTGTTATTGTATGTCAAAAGATTAATGACACTGCTCCTCAAATATTTTAAAATTCAGAATTTGCTAACAGTGCATCTCAAGATTCAAATAACACATCCAATTTTAATCACACACATTTCCAGCATTAACCAAAAGCTACATTTTCCCCTCTCGCAAATTTCCAAAGTGAAAATTTCACAAGATGGTATGACTACCATGTTTATCATTACGTGCACTGATAAATTGGAGAAGGCAATGGCACCTCACTCCAGTACTCTTGCCTGAAAAACCCCATGGACAGAGGAGCATGGTAGGCTGCAGTCCATGGGGTCGCTAAGAGTCGGACACAACTGAGCGACTTCACTTTCACTTTTCACTTGCATGCATTGGAGAAGGAAATGGCAACCCACTCCAGTGTTCTTGCCTGGAGAACCCCAGGGACGGGGGAGCCTGGTGGGCTGCCGTCTATGGGGTCACACAGAGTCGGACACGACTGAAGTGACTTAGCAGTAGCAGCAGCAGCATTGATAAATATTCCAGCTCATTTTTTCATTATTAATAGAATTAGCTACCGTGATTTTTCACTCTGTAAGGCTTCCAGTGCTTCTGTGCGAGTATTCAGCAGCTGGTCAGCTTCCTGGAGTCTCACTTTCAATACAGCCAGCTGGGAATCCTTTGCAGCCACCGCTTCAGTCAGGTCATCGACTTGGGCTCGAAGTTCTCGAGTTATTCGATCAGTCTTTGAATGGTCAACATTCCACTTCTCAACTCTTGCTCTTGCTTTGTTTAATTCTATTTAAAAAACAAACAAACAAAGAAATGAGAAGAAAGAAGTAAATGTCTCCATATAAATAAACATGTCTTTCTCAGAGCACACAAAAATTCTCCTTTAAATCCCTTTAGTACCTATTGCCAAAATTAGGAGCTTACAAATATATTTGAATTTTTTGCTCCAAGAGGGATCTCCATTTTTCAAGGCCAATACTCATATCTTATATTACAGTTAGTTGGTTGGAAAGGGGCATGAAGTTAGCTGCTTTTCTACTCATGTTTTTTTTGTAAAGCATTTGGAAGCCAAACAGTAGACAGTAGAGAGCTCACAAGACTAAAACAGTCAGTGGATTTTTGGAGTTCTGCTATAGATATGAAAGAATGGAAATCCAAATCAAGGGTGGACAATATTTATCCTGTTGCTACCGCTAAGTCGCTTCAGTCATGTCCAACTCTGTGCGACCCCATAGACGGCAGCCCACCAGGCTCCCCTATCCCTGTGATTCTCCAGGCAAGAACACTGGAGTGGGTTGCCATTTCCTTCTCCAATGTATACCCTAGTAGGATGAAAAGAAACAAAAAATCTGAAGATAAACACTGGAAAGGAATCTGTTTCTTTCCATTACTGTGGCAAAAAAAAAAAAAAAAGTGCTTTGAACCTAGAAAACTGGTGGTGCAGAAAGACCAAAGCAATATAGATCTCCACATCCTATACATCATCTGTAATTGTAAGCCTGACAGCAAAAAATCACTTTGTTTTAAATACAGAAGCAAACTGTGCAGGGTCTCTGGGAAATATTTCTATGCCTAAATTAGTCTGGGAAAGAGTGAAGCTTCTGAAGTCAGTTTAACAAGTCTTAATACATCTTCCTATGCACGGTTTCTAAAGGATGACCAAATAAACCAGTGTTCTGTTTCAGGCGGATAATGTGTAGCATTTCCAAATCTGGGCTCTCTATTTCCATGAAAATACTATTCTACAAGTCTCATCCAGGACATTTCTAACAGTTTAAATGCAATCAAGTTTTTATTATATTTTTGGAAATGCTACATTCCTAAACCTGGATAATTTAGATAAGGCTCTACCTTCTTGAGTTTCCTTGGACCTTTGAAGTAATGAGGCCATTTCTTGATTTAAATTCTGAACTTCATTTCTCAACAGTTGGTTCTCCAGGCGAAGGTTAGACAGTTCATGTGATCTGCCATCATCGTTAGGCACTGGGTTGGGGTCAGTACAGGCAGCACTTGATAATACATTTTCCTTTGAAGAATCTTCGTGGGCTTCATGGCCAGAATCTGAATCCTGAGAGGCTGCTGTAAGAAAGCAAATACATCTCTGTAACATTGGAACACTCCTCACATATGCATTCGTAGCTTACTGTGGTAGAACATCTTCTGGTTCAAGTTAACTGCTACACTAAAACACCATAAAAAATCAACTTAAATTCTTAAGAGACTTCCCTCTGATGAAATTTCATTCTCATACATACAGTCTCTAGATTTCTAAGGACCCTCAAAGTCTGGATACAATGAATGAATAGTGATAAAAAACAGATAGAAGAATATAGTTCTGGGAAAGGGAAAAGCAGAGATAATTTATGCACTGGGATTTAGGTAAAAACGGTTTTGGTCTCCTTTTTGTCTATGAATCATTTCTGAAAACAAGGATGAAGTTTTAACACTGAAAAATAATGGAAAGGAATAAAAGAAGAGCTGTGGGTTTCAAGGCAGTGAGTAATAACAGGTTAGGACAATCTGTTACACACCAAACTGGTATCTACATTGCCTTACCCAAAGATATACTCGTTAATTCAGGTATTCATTGTTTTGGATTTATCTTGTTTCTAATTTGTCATGAAATATGATGCAAATACACTTTTCACTTGCTCCCCCAAAATTAAGTATGTGCTTAAAAAAATGAACCATATCTAAATGAAAAATTTTCTCAACATCTTTAGTGATCAAGGACATGCAAATTAAAACCACAACAAGAACCAATACACACCTGCTAGATGGCTAAAATTAAGAAGACAACACAAAATGCTGGTGAAGATATGGACCAACTGGAACTCATATTCTGCCTGTTGATGGCAGTGTAAGTGACAGACTGGGGAAAATGGGAAAAGTTTTCCCAGCTTCTTCTTAAACATGTGCCTACCACCTGACCCAGTAATTCCACTCCTGAGTATTTATCGAAGAGAAATAAAAACATTTTCCCACAAAGAGAAGGACAAAAATGTTCACAGCCACCTTTATTCACAAAAACCAAAACCTGGAAACTACTGCAATGTCCAAAAATGAGCGGATGAATTATGGTGTATCCATACTAGAGTAAGATACCACACAATAAAAAAATATTTATATACTCAATAACATGAGGGAATCTCACTAACACGTTCAATAAAAGAAGTCAGGTAACAAAGTATTCACACTTAACTGTATGATCTCACTTTTTGCTGGCAAACCTACCAAGTTTCAGAACAGGCAAAAAGTAATCTAAGGTGAAAGAAACGGTAACAGTGGGTGCTTGCAGGATCAGGGTGGGGGGGGGGAGATTAACTAGAAAAGGACATGAGGCACTCTCTGCAGCAAAGGAAATGTTCTTTATCACAATAAAGGTGTGAGTTCCATAGATACAGCCATTTGTATTAATACAACTAAGATTTGCACATTCCAGTGTATGTAAAAATGATGAGACAAAGGAAACTTGAATACTGACTAGGTATTAGAGAATACTAAGGAATTATTGGGGCTTCCCTGGTAGCTAAGATGATAAAGAATTCACCTGCAATGCAGGAGACCCGGGTTCTATCCCTGGGTCAGGAAGATCCCCTGGAGAAGAAAATGGCAACCCACTCCAGTATTCTTGCCTGGAGTATTTCATGGACAGAGGAGCCTGGTGGGCTACAGTCCATGGGATTACAAAGAGTCAGACACGACTGAGCGACTAACCCACATACAAGGAATTATTATATTTTTATGGTGATAATGGTGTGAATGATTTTAAAACTTATATTTTTAGAGTTAATAAAATATTTATAGAAGAAATGATATGAGATCTGTGATTTACTTCAAAATAATTCTGTGGAGGGTAGAGGTAAAGAAAGAGATTGAAAATGAGAGGGTATAAATTAAACCAGAATGGCTACAAGCTATTGATTATCATCGTGGGATAAACTGTTGTATGGGGGTGGAGAGGAATGATCAATCTCTACTTTGATATATTTGAAATCTCCAAAATAAAGATATTTTTAATGAATAAAATATGAGAGTTTTAAAAATTACTTTCAATTTTATAAGATTTTAAAAAGAAATAAAGTATATATCCAAGCCTTATAAGATATATCTAAAGCAGTATTTAGAAGGTCACTTATAGCCTTAAATATTTACATTAAAAATGAAAAAAAGGAATTAATGAGTTATGCACCCATCATAAGAATTAAACAGCAAAATAAACCTAAAGAAAGCAGAAATTAATAATAAAGACCAGAAATTAACAGAACAGAAAAGAAACATACTAGAGGGGCTTGACATGATAAAAAATGATTTTCTGAGAGAAACACTATAAACTACATTGTCAGTACATTTTTAAATCTACATGATGCTGAAACCTATCAAACTGTACACTTTAAAAGTGTGTAATTTATTGTATATCAGTTATACTTCATTAGCACTGTTTAAAAAAAATAAGCATTTAGTACAGTACCAGATATTGGTATTCCTCAGGTAGTATTTGTGATCAAGCTTTGATTTCTGCAAGGTTACTATAAATGATTAGTGTCTGAGTTAAAATTTCAGCTGTGACCACATTATTTTCCTAAAATTAAATAAATATAATCCTCCTCAAAGTATATGAAATAGACAAATTCTTAGGAAAAAAAATGTAACTTACCAAAAAACAGATTTAAAAAGAAATGGAAAATCACTTGAATCAAAAATTAAATCTTTCACTAAGAATAGCCCAGACCCTAATGGTTTCACTAGTGAGTTTCAGCAAACATTTACTGAAAGTTAAGTTTGGTTTTAGGTTTAAATAAAATAAACCAACTGATCTGTATACCATATCAGTATTAAGGAGAAAGATTATGATATCTCAATACTTACAGGAAAAACTGCTAAAATTCAACATAAAAACTCAAACTAGAAATACAGAAAGACATCCTTGACCTGATAAAAAGTACCTAAGAAAAACTTAACACAGACTGAAACAGTGAAAGCATTCTTTTTAAGACAAGAAACAAGACACACAATTGGTTTTCAAGTACTCACCAATATAATAAGGCAAGAAAAAGATTTTTAAAAAAGATAAAATGGTTAAGCAGAAAAGTCATTATCCACAGATGATATTATTGTGTTGCTGAAAATTTAAATGGATGTACAGAAAAATATGAAGCCTAAGAGGTGTCTAGGTTGCTGTGTATGAGTGCATGCACATATGCATATTTACATAAACCGATATATAGCAACCAACAGAAAGTAAAAAATTTTAAAGTATACTATTTATAAGAGTTTTAAAAAATATAAACTACTCAGGAATAAAACTAACAAAAGTATGCAAGACCTTTATGGAAGAAACAAAACCTTAATCAAAGACATCTAAAAAATAATTATACCATGTTAATAGAAGATTCTACATTGTAAAAATGCTGATTCTCACCAAACTATCTATGTAGAAGCAATGGACTCTCAATAAAAAGACCACAGAATTTTTGTGGAACTTGGCAAGTTCTAAGATGCATATGGAAGTACAAAAGTCTCAAGAATAGCCTGTATCAAGAACTTGTATTCACTGAGACATAGAAAGAGGAAAAACATACGATAAAACTGGAGGAGAAAGAACTGTCATATACCTTCATATATAAAGAGTATCTCTGAAGCAATAAGAAAAAAGATAATGCTTCCACAATACTCGGACCATATCTCAATTGATGCATTTACTACACTACATGTAGATTATCTGTGTAAAAGTGCATCTCATCTAATAAACTATAACCCATTCAATTCTGTATCCTGGCCCATTAGGGTCTCAATAAGCATTTGTAAAATTATTCAAAAAATAGTTGAGAAGAAATTTAGGACTGCTTGTACTTAAATCTGCCAACAAAGGTCCGTCTAATCAAGGCTATGGTTTTTCCAGTGGTCATGTATGGATGTGAGAGTTGGACTGTGAAGAAAGCTGAGCACCAAAGAATTGATGCTTTTGAACTGTGGTGTTGGAGAAGACTCTTGAGAGTCCCTTGGACTGCAAGGAGATCCAACCAGTCCATTCTGAAGGAGATCAGTCCTGGGTGTTCTTTGGAAGGAATGATGCTAAAGCTGAAACTCCAGTACTTTGGCCGTCTCATTCAAAGAGTTGACTCAATGGAAAAGACCCTGGTGTTGGGAGGGACTGGGGGCAGGAGGAGAAGGAGACAACAGAGGATGAGATGGCTGGATGGACATGAGTTTGAGTGAACTCCAGGAGTTGGTGATGGACAGGGAGGCCTGGCGTGCTGCGATTCATGGGGTCACAAAGAGTTGGACACGACTGAGCAACTGAACTGGAACTGGAACTGTACTTAAACCAACTGCCAGTGCATGTGTCTGTCTTGAAAGCCCAAAACCCATCTCTTTACCACTTTTTTGTCTTGAAATACAAGAATCATTTTGTTCACTAAGAGCCAAGACTATGTGGTAGTGGTTTAGTTGCTAAGTTGTATCCAAGTCTTGCGACCCCACGGACTGCAGACTGCCAGGCTCCTCTGTCCATAGGATTCTCCAGGCAAGAATACTGGAGTGGGTTGCCATTTCCTTCTCCAAGGGATCTTCCTGACCCAGGAGTCAAACCCAGATTTCCTGCATTGCAGGCAGATTCTTTACCAACTGAGCTACAAGGGAAGCCCAATACTGTGTAAGAGGCTTTAACATTTAGGAACACAAGAAGCTACCATGAATTATCAGTTCTATAAAAAATCCCTGCAAGAACTTATCATATTCATTGTTGTTTTAAAATGTCTCCTAGCTATACAAATTAGCCAAATCATCATGTAAATATCATTTCTGCAGGTGAGAAGGTGTACATTTTGAGGTAATTTCATAGAAAAAGGAAACAACTGAAAACCAGAATTCTAAGTTTTTAGTTCACTACTAGGTCAATGCCTTCAACTCTCCAACTTGGATCAAAGTTCACGCTTTACTTTTCAGGGAAGGCAGGAGGAAAAACACACCAAAAAACTCACAAACCAGAATCTAAGTGAAATACAGCCTCCTGTCATTTTTATAATACAAATGACAAAGAGAAATGAATTAGAGACATTTCCAAATCCAAAATTATATGTTTTCTCCCAGATTTCAAAATTTTCTGGGTAAAGTTACCCACAGACAACATTCCAAAGTCCCTCCTATAACCGTATATTGACTAACAGTGTTCCATGCTGTCTCCCTTGTTCATCCACACATTTCAGAGAGCCTGCCCTTCTACCAACAGGGAGGTAACAAGTGCCTCCCCTGTCATCCTCCCAGATGATGACAAATGCTGCCAGAACATTTTAGGCTATGACAACACATCCAGTTTGGTTAACTCTAAAACAAACAGAGGCCTAATTAACTACCGTGGCTTTGGCTCCCAGAAGGATTTTCTTCAACGGCTTTGACGGTGGTTACGCTGGTGTTCACAGAACTGACGCTGGATGTCCGAGAACTCTGCAAGACAGGGGTTTTGGCCCTTTCTTTTTTGATTTCCACTTTCCCGGTAGGCTCCTTCTGGGAACTATTAAGAAAATCAAACAGCAGCTCATCATCAGGTTCTGACTTTTTTCTTCGAACAAATTGGGATGAAGGCCTAGGAGCAGATGCATTTTCAACAGGAGGGGAGGTGTCCCCCAAAGTCCTAGCTCCTACTTTTACATTTGCAGTCCCAGCTAAGATGGTGGCTTTTTGATTTCTAATGTTATCAGCTGCTGAGGAAATGTAAGTGCTTTTAGATCCCGTCTGGTAAGTCAAGTCCGTATTTTGCTGGTGAAGTTCAGAATAGTCAGTATTTTTGCTATAAATGATGTTGCTGGTGTTCTCTTTTCTACTGAGAGCTGTTGCAGCCCCTTGATCAACTCTGTTTAAAAGATCTTCTGCCCTTCCAGCTAGATCAGCAAACCAGGACATGATGGGAGCAGAATACTCCTGTTGGTGAACCTGTAAAAAGGACGTAAAAGGATCAGTGTGGCTGAGCAGCAGAACACAGTGGTTAAGACCAGCCTCTGGAGTCAAGACACTCCTGGGTTGGAAAGCCTAACCTGTTTCTCACTACGTAACTTCAAGCAAACTATTCAACCGAAACGCTTCACCTAGAAAATGAGGAAAACAAGTGTACTTATACTGTTGGATGGTTTTCAGATGAAACAATACACCAAAAACATTTTGAAAATGCTGAGCACATAGTAGGTGCTCATGTTAGTAGTTGTTCTTACTATAATTACAACTACCTCGACTACCATCACTCCTATTTCAACGATGTATAAATCTTGATGTAAAAAAGCCACTGAATGTCAAATAATATGGCAAAATTCCTGGACAACCAAATAAAAATAATTTTCTGAAGTTTGTCGTAAAGTGCTAAAACTTGAGGAAACTTCTGATTAATACAAAAGCTACTTCAGTGTTAAACTGCAACACTATCATGGATAATTGAGGTGTGCATATACACATTTAAAACACACCTCCAATAATTTGGGTTCTCTGTACCTACCACAGCACATTAGGCTAAGTTCCAAATAAAACAAGATGATAGCATAGCCATTCATGTTGATACATATACTTGGGTACTTATCCAGTGCCGCAATGAATCAAAATAATGAAATAACTAGCTTCCATGACAGGAGAGTAGTATATAAAAAAGTCAACAACCATTTCTTGAGTGTGCACGCTGTTTCTTTCGCCTGCGGTGCTGGCATTCTTTCACAATTAACTCTTTCGTTCTTGGTCTTCATCCAAATGTCATCTGCTTCAAAACCAGCTCTTTCTTTCCATCTAAATTAGGTTCTATCATTGTCTGTACACACACCATTCTCTTCCCTGACAGCCCTTCATGTTTTATATGTATTTTCCCCCTATCTCTCCCTCTTGGGGAAGGAGAGGAAGACAGTGGGTAGATAAAGGCCATGTCTTTTGCTCACCAGTGAATTCTCCGCATACCGTAGGCACCATAAATACTGCTGAATGGAATTAATTTTTGTTAGATGCCCTGCAAACATTATCTTTAGCACACATAATTTTCACAACCACATTCTGTGTTAAGTAGCAGTACCCCCCTTTTTTTTCCATTAAAAAAAAGGTGGGGGGAAGGTTTAGAAAGATCCCAGAGTTTAGACAGCAGCTCAGACAGGCAAATCTAAGTCAGCCAAACCCACTTTTAACCTCTGCCTTCTCAATCTAGCCTACCAGTACCTGAATAACCTCAAGAAGAAACTGACCCCCTAAACCTGTTCCTTACAAAATGGGATGATTACATGACTGTGTATTTCACAGAGTTTATGTAAATCAAATGAAAATGGAAGTGACATGCTCCCAAACATACAAAACCCCCTACAAAGTATTTATTATTCCCAAGTAAACACTGGTGGTAATTAGGGGGCAAATTATCTCTCCTAATAAGGCGATCAAAACATACTTAATTTCTTCCATCTTGCCTCCCATCTTAAAGTTTAAAAGGACTTTCAAACAAAAGCCTGTGCCTTAGGACTGACTACCCAATTAAAGGTTAAGACGGGCCCTGGGCATTTCCTCCATGGACAAGACAAAAACTCTAGCAGACTTCCGAGGTAGAATTCTGAGGTCATTCTGCCCAGTAAATAAACGGCTCACACCGAGGTGAAGAAACAGGGCGAGGGCGTGGGACGGGGACTGGTCGGCCGACTGCGGGGGCAGGGCCTGCTCGGAGGCCAGGTGTCAACACGGAGGAAGGGAGGCTGGGGGTCAGCTGGCCGGTCCCCTTGAGTCTGTTGTCGGGATCTCAGGTAGGCGAGTCCAGACCCCCAACTTGGCTTCCCACCCACTTCGTTGAGCCTCTGGAGGGGGAAGACGGGCCAAACCAGGTTGAGGTCGCGGAGACAGAAAAGGGGAGGGCACCAAGCAACGTCCGTGGAGATCCAGGGGGGCTCCCCTCCCTCTTCTTGAGCCCCTAGCTGGGCAGAGAGACCAGGGTCTCCGCCAAGGGGCTGCCGCCCCCGCCTCTAAGGCCGTTAACGTCCCAAAGGAACCCATCGGGCCGTAAGGCCCCCGCGGCCGCCTCACCTGAGGGCTCTGCAGCGGCTGCACCGCGGCCTGATCACCCTCCCGGGCCGCCCTTCTTCAGCAGCGGGCCGGGAGAGGGCTCAGGTTGAGTAGACCCGGTCCCGGACCTGCCACGGCCCAGCTACTCTTCCGGGAGACGTGGAAGAGCAGCGAGGACCCCAAAACAGAGTGCCTTCCGAGCTGCCTGAGCGGCCAGGAACCTAGAGCAGCCACCTGGAGGCGACTCAGGCAGCAGCGCCGCCAGCTGCGGGGTCCTCGCGCCTGGCCACGCCCTTTCTCCGCCTGTGGCGAGAAAGGAAAAGGGCAGGGCTTGCGTGCGTGTGACGTTGCTCGCCTCCCTGGGACCACGGCCGGCACGCGGCCTACACAACATTGAAGGCCACGCCCATAAGGGGGCGGTCCCCTCTGCGGGCCTCTTTGATGGCAGGGGCGGTCCTCCGCCTTGAAGGAGAAAATAGGACTGAGACGCTGATATCCCGGCTGCCGTTTACTTTTACCGGTTCTTCCTCCGCCTGCTTAGATTTACGAAAGACAGTGTTGAGCAGGAGGTGGGAGTAAAGAAAATAAGTTTCAGAGCTTTACCAGAGCTGTAAAGACAAGATGATGAGAAGTGACTGGAGGTGGGAGAAGCACTTTAAAGGATGTGGTCAGGGACGGTCTTACTTTGAGGAGGAAATATTTGAGCTGAGACCCAAAAGATAGAAATGGCCAGTAAAGGACTTTTCATACAGGTGTATTGTAGGGTATGCAAGCTGTTCACTGAATATTTGAATTAAGTCTACAATTTTAGTAATTGAACAAATACTCAGCACTTACTTTGTTCATAAAGAAACTGAAAGTAAAATCTCTCAGTCGTACCCGACTCTGCCACCCCGTGGACTGTAGCCCGTCGGGTTCCTCCGTCCATGGGATTTTCCAGGCAAGAATACTGGAGTGGGTTGCCATTTCCTTCTCTAAGGGATCTTCCCGACCCAGGGATCGAGCCTTGGTCTCCCTCATTGTTGGCAGACGCTTTACCGTCTGAATCACTAGGGAAGTCATGTTGTACATGCTATTCTATGCTAAGTCACTTCAGTCGTGTCCGACTCTGTGCGACCCCATAGACGGCAGCCCACTAGGCTCCGCCGTCCCTGGGATTCTCCAGGCAAGAACACTGGAGTGGGTTGCCATTTCCTTCTCCAATGCATGAAAGTGAAAAGTGAAAGTGAAGTCGCTCAGTCGTGTCTGACTCTTAGCGACCCCATGGACTGCAGCCTACCAGGCTCCTCCGTCCATAGGAGTTTCCAGGCAAGAGTACTGGAGTGGGGTGCCAGGGCCTTCTCCGTACATAGGATTTGGCTAATTTGGCCCTAATTACAAGTCTATAACATAGTCCAAAGGACCCTAGAGGTTAAATAACTTGTCTAAGATCATGTGCCCCATATTAAGGAGCCCACATTACTACAAAGCCTGTGCCCTTAGACTCAATGTTTTATTGTCTCTGAATTAAATATTGGGAGTAATTATAGCTCCTTCTTTTCTTCTTGTCAGGATTAGTCCAGTCCAGTAAACAGAAAATTTTCAGCATCAGGAAATAATAATAATAGCCTGTAATAGTAATTGTGCTCTTATTAAGCTTGTTGTTCATTGGTAAGTTGTGTCTGACTCTTTGCAACCTGATGGACTGCAGCATCCCTGGCTCCTCTGTCCCTCTCTGTCTCCTGGAGTTTGCTGAAATTCATATCTATTGAGTTGGTGATGCTGTCTATCCATTTCATCCTCTGCCGCTGCCTTCTCCATTTGTCTTCAGTCTTTCCAGCATCAGGGTCTTTTCCAGTGAGTTTACACTTTGCATCAAGTGGCCAAAGTAGTGGAGCTTCAGCATCAGTCTTTCCAATGAATATTCAGGGTTTATTTCCTTTAGGGCTGACTGGTTTGATTTCCTTGCAGTCCGAGGGACTCTTAAGAGTCTTCTCCAGCACCACAATTTGAAAGCATCAGTTTTCAGTGCTCAGTCTTCTTTATGGTCCAACTCTTACATCTGTACATGAAGACTGACAAAACCATAGTTTGACTATGGTTGTCAGCAAAGTACTTGGGTTCAATCTCTGGGTTGTCAAGATCCCCTGGAGAAGGAAATGGCAACCCACTCCAGTATACTTACCTGGGAAATCCCATGGAAAGAGGAGCCTGGCAGGCTACAGTTCATGGGATCTCAAAGAGTTGGACACATCTTAGCAACTAAACAAAAACGTATTTTTACCTACTCCAGTATTCTTGCTGGGAAAGCCCCATGGACACAGTAACCTAACAGGCTACATACAGTCCATAGGGTTGCAAAGAGTTGGACGTGACTGAGTGACTGAGCATGCCCTTGTTAAGTTATTGTGCCCTTATAACACAGTATAAGGGCACAATTAAGCATTGGACATGCTTCACCTCATTTAATTTTCACAACTGCCATAAGAAAGGAATTGTTATTATTCTGTGGTAGGCGACTTCAGCCATGAAATGGAGCTTGCTCCTTGGGAATAAAGCTATGACAAACTTAGACAGCATATTAAAAAGCAAAGACATTACTGACAAAGGTCCATCTAGTCAAAGCTACCTGATGCAAAGAGCCGGCTCATTGAAGAAGACCCTGATGCTGGAAAGATGGAAGGAATGAAAAGAAGGGGATGACAGAGGATCAGATGGTTAAATGGCATCACCGACTCGATGGACATGAGTTTGAGCAAGCTCCAGGAGTTGGTGATGGACAGGGAAATCTGGAGTGCTGCAGTCCATGGGGTTGCAAAGAGTCAAACACGACTGAGTGACTGAACTGAACTCAGGTGGCATTGTTGTTCCCAGCTTTTAAGTGAGTGTTAAGGATATAAAATGGAGAAGGCAATGACACCCCACTCCAGTACTCTTGCCTGGAAAATCCCATGGATGGAGGAGCCTGTTAGGCTGCAGTCCGTGGGGCCGCTAGAGTCGGACACGACTGAGCGACTTCACTTTCACTTTTCACTTTCATGCATTGGAGAAGGAAATGGCAACCCACTCCAGTGTTCTTGCCTGGAGAATCCCAGGGACGGGGGAGCCTGGTGGGCTACTGTCTGTGGGGTCGCACAGAGTCGGACACGACTGAAGCGACTTAGCAGCAGCAAGGATGTAAAAAATTAAGAGAAACAGAAACCTGAATTAAATAGAGTTGGGAGACCAGAGGGGGAGCTCTCCCAACCCATGACCTAGCACAGCCTAACAACAAATAGAAAGATCCCTTTTCTGTCCTGACAACTCAGCGAATGAAAGGTGTTTGTTTACTATAGCCCTCCAACTTTTCTTTCCTTTTTTATAAAAGTATTCTCCTTCCCTTAGGGACTTGCAAGTGGCTCACCATGGTTGTAGACCCCACATTGTAATTCTCTATGGATCCCAAATAAACCCATCTTTGCTGGAGAAATACCTGGTAGTCTAGTTTCAGGTCAACAAGGATTATACATAATCACCTGTTGCTATGTGGCTGCAATGCATCCTGTAGGAAGAATGTCCTTTCCAGCCTTACGAATGCCAGGCTTGATCATACGACTTGCTTTGGCCAATAAAATGTAACTAGAAGTATCTTTCACCACATCCGAGTAGTTGTGTTAGAAGCCATTATGTATTTCTACTAGCACTTTTGATCTTTTTCTTTTCTCATGGGTATGCCCTGTCCCAGATGGAGCTGCTCCCTCAGCCTGGGTTCTGGAAGGAAAGACATGTGAAGCCCAATGAGTGGCATGAGCAAAAAAAGAAAACTTTGCTTTTAAAGATTTGAAACGGTTTCTTACACAGCCTTACCTAATGAAATCTGATGAATATATACCCCATTTAACAGATGGTGACCCTGAGATTCAGAGAGGTTTAGTAATTTTCCTGAAGTCACGCAGGGAGTTGGTAGTACATCTGGGATTCAAACCTGTATCAGTGTGACTCCAGAAACAATATTGTTAATCATTGAAGGGATAAGGATGATTCAAATGAAATTCAAGTTAGATCACCTATATGAAAAAATTGGCAGTGGGCAGGCTACCCCACTGTTTAAAGAATTCCCACCCATACTTCCTAAGAGTCAGCATATACAGACCTACCACCCAGAAGTCACTGGGACTGGGCTACGTTAGCTAGAGAAACAGCACACCCAACAGAAAGAGGTTACAACTTTGCCTTGTACAAGACACGTGCAAAAAAACACTAACCACAGAAGAAAAGACTGCAATTTGGACTTTGTTAAAATTAATAATTTCTTTCCATCAAAAAAAAAGCAAAAGCAACAACAACAAAAACCAAGAAAACATTAAGAGAATAAAAGGCAAGTCAAAGATTGGTAGAACATGTTTACAATACATATATCTGACCAAGGATTTGTATTCAGAGTATATAAAGCTCTCTGAGAAATCAATAAGAAAGACCAATCAACCCAACCAAAATGGACCAATATCTTAAATAAGTACTTCACAAGAGAAAATATCCAATTGATCAAAGCACAGGAAAAAGTGGTCGACACTATTTATGAGTCATCAGATCAGATCAGATCAGATCAGTCGCTCAGTCCTGTCCGACTCTTTGCGACCCCATGAATCGCAGCACGCCAGGCCTCCCTGTCCATCACCAACTCCCAGAGTTCACTCAGACTCACGTCCATCGAGTCAGTGATGCCATCCAGCCATCTCATCCTCTGTCGTCCCCTTCTCCTCCTGCCCCCAATCCCTCCCAGCATCAGAGTCTTTTCCAATGAGTCAACTCTTTGCATGAGGTGGCCAAAGTACTGGAGTTTCAGCCTCAACATCAGTCCTTCCAAAGAAATCCCAGGGCTGATCTCCTTCAGAATGGACTGGTTGGATCTCCTTGCAGTCCAAGGGACTCTCAAGAGTCTTCTCCAGCACCACAGTTCAAAAGCATCAATTCTTCGGCACTCAGCCTTCTTCACAGTCCAACTCTCACATCCATACATGACCACAGGAAGAACCATAGCCTTGACTAGATGAACCTTTGTTGGCAAAGTAATGTCTCTGCTTTTGAATATGCTATCTAGGTTGGTCATAACTTTTCTTCCAAGGAGTAAGCATCTTTTAATTTCATGGCTGCAGTCACCATCTTCAGTGATTTTGGAGCCCAGAAAAATAAAGTCTGACACTGTTTCCACTGTTTTCCCATCTATTTCCCATGAAGTGGTGGGACCGGATGCCATGATATTTGTTTTCTGAATGTTGAGCTTTAAGCCAACTTTTTCACTCTCCACTTTCACTTTCATCAAGAGGCTTTTGAGTTCCTCTTCACTTTCTGCCATAAGGGTGGTGTCATCTGCATATCTGAGGTTATTGATATTTCTCCAGGCAATCTTGATTCCAGTTTGTGTTTCTTCCAGTCCAGAGTCTCATGATGTCATCAGAGAAATGCAAAATTAAAATCAGAAAGAAATACTGTTTTTTTTTAGCTGAGCACAGACTTTACAGACATATGTTTTAAATAACTAAGTTTCAAACACAGAGGTACATAAAAAAATAGCTGATAAACTTTTCTTATATTTTTTCACCAAAATGGAATCCTCATAATCATCAAAAATATCCACCATCTTTCCACTAGATTTAAAAATAATATATTTGACATCAAAATGTTATGAAAGATGTATAATGTCTTAATAACAAAAGGTTTAGCACTATCCCTTTAAAACTCCAAATTCTGTCTGTGTGTTTCAATTTAATCAATAAGGTTTTTGGAGATGTAAATTAAATAAACATTTATTTAATCACTGATTCATTCATGCAGGTGTTTGGTTCCCTAGATTCTTTATATTCCTTTTCCCCTGGATGATAACAGAAGTAAATGATATTAGAGCCATTCAATAAAGAAATACTTTCACACATCCACCATAAGTGCTAAAATGTAAAAAGATGGAAATTGCCAAGTACTGGTGAGTTTATGGAGCTGCTAGAACATTCATGCGTTTTCAACAGAATTCTAAGTAATAGAACCACTTTGGAAAACTTGGACTGTATCCATTGAACCTAAATATAGGCCTTCTCTTTGACCAGGCATAGGGCCACCCTATGAGTCAGCAGTTCCACTCAAGACAAATGGGGGCAAGTTCCATCAAAAGACATGTACAATGAAAAACAAGAAACTATACACACCACAACATGGATGAATCAGACATACTTGAGTTAAATAGTGTTGAGTTAAAGAAGACACAAAAGACCACATACCATATAATTTTATTAATATGAAGGTCAAAACAGGTGAAGTTAATCTATGATTATAGAAGTTATACTAGTAGTTACCTTTGGGGGGCCAGACATTGACTAGGAGGGGTCAAGATGGATGCTTCTAGGATCCTGACAATGTATATTGTATGTAAGAATTTATTAAGCTCTGTACTTAACAACTGTTAACTTTATTGCATGTATGTTATCCCTCAATTAAAACAATTTTAAAAATAGACATACTCTTTGAGAAAGTGATTTCTCAATTTCAACTTTTAGGAAATTATCCTACTTAATAATTTTGCATATGTGTGCATACTCACACATATGCAAAATTATTAACTATAGCATTGCTTATAATAGCCAGTATTGGAAACAAGTTAAATGTACATTGATTTAAAATCTTGGGGGGACTTCCCTGGTGCTCCAGTGGCTAAGAATCTGCACTCCCAATGCAGGGGGCCCAGGTTTGATCTCTGCTCAAGGAATTAGATTCTACATGCTGCAACTAAGATCCTGTGTGCCGCATAAGGCCTGGTGCAGCCAAATTAAAAAAAAAAAATTATTTGAAAAAGAAAAAACTTGGTATATTCATGCACTGGAATACTATGCAGGTGTTTTTTAAAGAATATAAAAACAAAAGTTCTTATGTAAGGATATAGAGTCTATGCCCTGACCAGTAATGCTGAAGAAGCTGAAGTTGAACGGTTCTATGAAGACCTACAAGACCTTCTAGAACTAACACCCCAAAAAAGATGCCCTTTTCATTATACGGGACTGGAATGCAAAAGTAGGAAGTCAAGAAACACCTGGAGTAACAAGCAGATTTGGCCTTGGAGTACAGAATGAAGCAGGGAAAAGGCTAACAGACATTTGCCAAGAGAATGCACTGGTCATAGCAAACACCCTCTTCCAACAACACAAGTGAAGACTCTATGCATGGACATCACCAGATGGTCAATACCAAAATCAGATTGATTATATTCTTTGCAGCCAGAGATGGAGAAGCTCTATACAGTCAGCAAAAACAAGACCGGGAGCTGACTGTGGCTCAGATGATGATGAACTCCTTATTGCCAAATTCAGACTTATATTGAAGAAAGTAGGGAAAACCACTAGACCACTCAGGTATGACCTAAATCAAATCCTTTATGATTATACAGTGGAAGTGACAAATAGATTCAAGGGATCAGATCTGATAGACAGAGTGCCTGAAGAACTATGGACAGAGGTTCATGACATTGTACAGGAGACAGGAATCAAGACCATCCCCAAGAAAAAGAAATTCAAAAGCAAAATGGCTGTCTGAGGAGGCCTTACAAATAGTTATGAAAAGAAGAGAAGCAAAAAACAAAGAAGAAAAGGAAAGATATACCTATTTGAATGCAGAGTTCCAAAGACTAGCAAGGAGAGATAAGAAAGCCTTCCTCAGTGATCAATGCAAAGAAATAGTGGAAAACAATAGAATGGGAAAGACTAGAGATCTCTTCAAGAAAATTAGAGATACCAAGGGAACATTTCATGCAAAGATGGGCTCGATAAAGGACAGAAATGGTATGGACCTAACAGAAGCAGACGATATTAAGAAGAGGTGGCAGGAATACACAGAAGAACTGTACAAAAAAGATCTTCACGACCCAGATAATCATGATGGTGTGATCACTGACCTAGAGCCAGACATCCTGGAATGTGAAGTCAAATGGGCCTTAGGAAGCATCACTACGAACAAAGCTAGTGGAGGTGATGGAATTCCAGTTGAGCTATTTCAAATCCTGAAAGATGATGCTGTGAAAGTGTTGCACTCAATATGCCAGCAAATTTGGAAAACTCAACAGTGGCTACAGGACTGGAAAAGGTCAGTTTTCACTCCAATCCCAAAGAGAGGCAATGCCAAAGAATACTCAAAGAACCACACAATTGTACTCATCTCACATGCTAGTAAAGTAATGCTCAAAATTCTCCAAGCCAGGCTTCAATAATACGTGAACCGTGAACTTCCTGATGTTCAAGCTGGTTTTAGAAAAGGCAGAGGAACCGCAGATCAAATTGCCAACATCCTTTGGATCATCGAAAAAACAAAAGAGTTCCAGAAAAACATCTATTTCTGCTTTATTGACTATGCCAAAGCCTTTGACTGTGTGGATCACAATAAACTGTGGAAAATTCAGAAAGAAATGGGAATACCAGACCACCTGAATTGCCTCTTGAGAAATCTGTATGCAGGTCAGGAAGCAACAGTTAGAACTGGATTTGGAACAACAGACTGGTTCCAAATAGGGAAAACAGTACATCAAAGCTGTATATTGTCACCCTGTTTATTTAACTTATATGAAGAAATATCATGCATGAGAAACACTGGGCTGAACAAAGCACAAGCTGGAATCAAGATTGCCAGGAGAAATATCAATAACCTCAGATACAGAAGACACCACCCTTATGGCAGAAAATGAAGAACTAAACAGCCTCTTAATGAAAGTGAAAGTGGAGAGTGAAAAAAATTGGCTTAAAACTCAACATTCAAAAAACTAAGATCATGGCATCTGGTCCCATCGCTTCACAGCAAATAGATGGGGAAACGGTGGAAACAGTGACAGATTTTATTTATTTGGGCTCCAAAATCACTGCAGATGGTGACTGCAGCCATGAAATTAAAAGACACTTGCTCCTTGGAAGAAAAGTTATGACCAACCTAGACTGCATATTAAAAAGCAGAGACATTACCAACAGAGGTCCATCTAGTCAAAGCTATGGTTTTTCCACTAGTCATGTATGGATGTGAGAGTTGGACTATAAAGAAAGCTGAGCACTGAAGAATTGATGCTTTTGAACTGTGGTGTTGGAGAAAACTTTTTTTATTATTTATTTATTTTGATTGGAGGCTAATTACTTTACAATATTGTATTGGTTTTGCCATAAATCAACATGCATCTGCCACGGGTGTACACGTGTTCCCCATTCTGAATCCCCCTCCCACCTCTCTCCCCATACCATCCCTCTGGGTCATCCCACTGTACCAGCCCTGAGCATCCTGTATCAAGCATCAAACCTGGACTGGCGATTCGTTTCACATATGATATTATACATGTTTCAATGCCATTCTCCCAAATCATCCCAGCCTCTCCATCTCCCATAGAGTCCAAAAGACTGTTCTGTACATCTGTCTCTTTTGCTGTCTTGCATACAGGGTTATCGTTACCATCTTTCTAAATTCCATATATATGCGTTAGTATACTGTATTGGTGTTTATCTTTCTGGCTTACTTCACTCTGTATAATAGGCTCAGTTTCATCCACCTCATTAGAACTGATTCAAATGTATTCTTTTTAATGGCTTAGTAATACTCCATTGTGTAGATGTACCACAGCTTTCTTATCCATTTGTTTGCTGATGGATATCTAGGTTGCTTCCATGTCCTGGCTATTATAAACAGTGCTGCGATGAACATTGGGGTACACGTGTCTTTTTCAATTCTGGTTTCCTCGGTGTGAATGCCCAGCAGTAGGATTGCTGGGTCATATGGCAGTTCTATTTCCAGTTTTTTAAGGAATCTCCACACTGTTCTCCATAGTGGCTGTACTAGTTTGCATTCCCACCAACAGTGTAAGAGAGTTCCCTTTTCTCCACACCCTCTCCAGCATTTATTGCTTGTAGATTTTTGGATAGCAGCCATTCTGACTGGCATGAAATGGTACCTCATTGTGGTTTTGATTTGCATTTCTCCGATAATGAGTGATGTTGAGCATCTCTTCATGTGTTTGTTAGCCATCTGTATGTCTTCTTTGGAGAAATGTCTGTTTAGTTCTTCGGCCCATTTTTTTATTGGGTCGTTTATTTTTCTGGAATTGAGCTGCAGGAGTTGCTTGTATATTTTTGAGATTAATTCTTTGTCAGTTGCTTCATTTGCTATTATTTTCTCCCATTCTGAAGGCTATATTTTCACCTTGCTTAGAGTTTCCTTTGTTGTGCAGAAGCTTTTAATTTTAATTAGGTCCCATTTGTTTATTTTTGCTTTTATTTCCAATATTCTGGGAGGTGGGTCATAGAGGATCCTGCTGCGATTTATGTCAGAGAGTGTTTTGCCTATGTTCTCCTCTAGGAGTTTTATAGTTTCTGGTCTTACATTTAGATCTTTAATCCATTTTGAGTTTATTTTTTGTGTATGGTGTTAGAAAGTGTTCTAGTTTCATTCTTTTATAAGTGGTTGACCAATTTTCCCAGGACCACTTGTTAAAGAGATTGTCTTTTCTCCATTGTATATTCTTGCCTCCTTTGTCAAAGATAAGGTGTCCATAGGTGTATGGATTTATCTCTGGGCTTTCTATTTTGTTCCATTGATCTATATTTCTTCTTTGTGCCAGTACCATACTGTCTTGATGACTGTGGCTTTGTAGTAGAGCCTGAAGTAGGGCAGGTTGATTCCTCCAGTTCCATTCTTCTTTCTCAAGATTGCTTTGGCTATTCAAGTTTTTTTGTATTTCCATACAAATTGTGAAATTATTTGTTCTAGCTCTGTGAAAAATAATGTTGGTAGCTTGATAGGGATTGCATTGAATCTATAGATTGTTTTGGGTAGTATACTCATTTTCACTATATTGATTCTTCCGATCCATGAACACAGTATATTTCTCCATCTATTAGTGTCCTCATGAGCAACGCTGGACTGGAAGAAACACAAGCTGGAATCAAGATTGCCTGGAGAAATATCAATAACCTCAGATATGCAGATGACACCACCCTTATGGCAGAAAGTGAAGAGGAACTCAAAAGCCTCTTGATGAAAGTGAAAGTGGAGAGTGAAAAGGTTGGCTTAAAGCTCAACATTCAGAAAATGAAGATCATGGCATCCGGTCCCATCACTTCATGGGAAATATATGGGGAAACAGTGGAAACAGTGTTAGACTTTATTTTTCTGGGCTCCAAAATCACTGCAGATGGTGACCGCAGCCATGAAATTAAAAGACGCTTACTCCTTGGAAGGAAAGTTATGACCAACCTAGATAGCATATTCAAAAGCAGAGACATTACTTTGCCAACAAAGGTTCGTCTAGTCAAGGCTGTGGTTTTTCCTGTGGTCATGTTTGGATGTGAGAGTTGGACTGTGAAGAAGGCTGAGTGCAGAAGAATTGATGCTTTTGAACTGTGGTGCTGGAGAAGACCCTTGAGAGTCCCTTGGACTGCAAGGAGATCCAACCAGTCCATTCTGAAGGAGATCAGCCCTGGGATTTCTTTGGAAGGACTGATGTTGAGGCTGAAACTCCAGTACTTTGGCCACCTCATGTGAAGAGTTGACTCATTGGAAAGATTCTGATGCTGGGAGGGATTGGGGGCAGGAGGAGAAGGGGACGACAGAGGATGAGATGGCTGGATGGCATCACTGACTTGATGGACGTGAGTCTGAGTGAACTCTGGGAGTTGGTGATGGACAGGGAGGCCTGGCGTGCTGCGATTCATGGGGTCGCAAAGAGTCGGACACGACTGAGCGACTGATCTGATCTGATCTGATTAGTGTCTTCTTTGATTTCTTTCACCAGTGTTTTATAGTTTTCTATATATAGGTCTTTTCTTTCTTTAGGTAGATATATTCCTAAGTATTTTATTCTTTTTGTTGCAATGGTGAATGGAATTGTATCTTTAATTTCTCTATTTTCTCATTATTAGTGTATAGGAATGCAAGGGATTTCTGTGTGTTGATTTTACATCCTGCAACTTTACTATATTCATTGATTAGCTCTAGTAATTTTCTGGTGGAGTCTTTAGGGTTTTCTATGTAGAAGCTGAAACTGAAATTCCAATACTTTGGCCACCTGATGCAAAGAACCAACTCATTTGAAAAGCCCCTGATGCTGGGAAAGATTGAAGGTGGGACGAGAAGGGGTCGACAAAGGATGAGATACTTGGATGGCATCACCGACTCAATGGACATGAGTTCGAGTAAACTCTGGGAGTTGGTGATGGACAGGGATGCCTGGAGTGCTGCAGTCCATGGCGTTGCAAAGGGTCAGACATGACTGAGCAACTGAACTGAACTGAACTGAAGAATATATAAAGAGCTCCAGGATCTTAACAACACACGATGTTTTAAAAAAAACCAGAAGTTAAAAAAAAATGGTGTTTGTATGCTATCATTTGTGTAGAAATATCTTTTATGAGTAAAATCTGTTTCTTTGCCTCCTTGGAAAACTTGGCTGGGCAATACATGCGAGAGGGCGGTTTTTTCTTCAATGAATCCTCTTTGGGATGCACCCTTTGAACACTGTACCATAAGAATGTATTTTTTAAATATTAAAACAATTATTAACTTTGAACATCCTTGGAGGCCTAATGCACTCCCCATGTCTTCATAGCCCTGCCTCTCAGTACCTCCTGACACCCTTCGTTTATGTGTCCTGCCCAGCCCTGCAGGCCTTCTCCAGGGATTTTGTGACCCTTATTAGAAGGTTCCTATATTCCTTCAACTCCAGGTTTTTATGATTCTACTCCTTGTTAAGCAGCTCTGAAGGACGAAATTGTGAACCTCTTTGTGCATTTCTATCTTCCAGCAGCAGGAGGCACTTAATACTTAAAAATATGTACATGCATATCATATTTGGATTAACAGGTAAAATGAGGATTGGTGGACTGTTTTGTTTATAGAGCACAGAATGTAATATTTCCATGAATCTTCCCTAGATGACACCCAGGAATTTCATATTCCTGTACCTGTTTGGGAGTTCCTCCAGCTTGACAGGCCATTTCTGGCGATTTCTGTGTCATCTGGAACGCTAAGATGCTCCTGGAGATGAGTCCCTCTGCCATGGCACTCCTGATGAAACCTCCTAGGCCCTCATTTACCCCACATGCTCAGAGTGTCATGAGCATTTTCTGCTCAGAAGCCTCCCACCCCCATTTGACCCGATGTGGGCAGCAGGGCTGGTTGGAGAAGAGGCTTTGAATTTTCCTGGAAATAACACGTGCCTGAGAGTCAACAAACAGCACGCTGTGCCTTGTTTTGGTGTCATAACAACTCCCTTTCTCTCTCAGGGCCTCAGTTTCCTCATCTGTAAAATGGGTGGTTAGTGGTTTTGAAGGTGTATGTGAGTGATTTTTATACCATGGTGTTCTTTCTTTAAAGGACATCTTATGTCTATGCCTCATACATAAAGTACATCCAAGTGAAGCACTCCTGATTAAAGACTGTAGATGAAGAGGGTGAAGATGGGGAAGAGGATATGCAGATCCCCTTCCAGTGTTTCCCCATGCCCCACCAAGAAGCTCCTGATGTAGCTTCTAGGGAGTTCAAAATGTCTCTGCACCTGTACTGGGTGTTTTTTGTTTTTGTTTTTGTTTTTGTTTTGCCGTGTCGTAAGGCTTGTGGGATCTTAGTTCCCTGACCAGGGATTGACCCTGATCTGTCAGTGAGAGTGTCAAGTCTCAACCACTGGACCACTAAGGGGTTCCCTGGGTGTTCTTTAAGAGCCTCACTTTGAGGTTCTGGGGTTCTGTGGAAGACTAGTCCTGCTTGGGTGCAGGGAAGGGACCTACATCTTATCTTCTTTGTGCCATGAACCCTTTTGCAGAATTGTGTGGCTATCTCTTTTTTTTTTTTAATGATTTTTTCTATTTTAAAATTTTTATTATTTATAATTGAGGGCAGGAGGAGAAGAGGGCAACAGAGGATAAGATGATTGGATAGCCTCACCAACTCAACGGACATGAGTTTGAGGAAACTCCGGGAGATGGTGAAGGACAGGGAAGCCTGGTGTGCTGCAGTCCATGGCGTCGCAGAGTCGTACACGACTTAGCAACTGGGCAGCAGCAATGGCTGTGCTGAGTCTTTGTTGCTGCACAAGAGGGCTTTCTCTAGTGGTGAGTGGGGAATACTCTCTAGTCGCAGTGTGCAGGCTTCTCCTTGCGGTGGCGTCTCTTGTCACGGAGCACAGAATGTGGGGTGTGAGCAATTCACTAGTTGTGGCACACGGATTTAGATGCCCTGCGGCATGTGGAATCTTCCCAGACCAGGGATTGAACCCTTGTCCCCTGCGTTGGCAGGAGGATTTTCAACCACTGGACCACCAGGGAAGTCTTCGTTGTTTTATTTTTAACAAGTTCATCATTTAAGAAGTCTGAATTCATTTTCATCACATGATATTATAGACAGTCATCTGCTGAAACAATTCTTTTTAACAGATCACAGTTTTAAAAAGTCATAGGTATTGTAAGTTCTGTATAAACTAGTGGATAGTAAGTTGATTCCTTCGTTCTGATTTATAAGCCTCAACTTCACTATTGAATAAAGAAAGTAAAGCAAAGAAAGCATAACTGGTCACTTGTTTAGAACAGCATTATTTCTGTAATTTGAAGCTTTCTAAATGGACGGATTCAGACCTGGTGTAACAGGATTACTTAATGAATAGGCTATAGTGAAATTGTACAAAAGGTTATTAACTTTAATCACTAATAGCTTAAGGAGTACTATGTTACTAATTGCTATTCAAATTCAAAAACCTGTTTTTGAAGCCTCAGGAAGTAGCATGTGTACACAATTAAGCCACCTTATACTCAGAGGAGTGTCAATATGTAGACACTCAATGTTCAACAAAAGCTTTGGCTTTAGGGAAGACAGAAACATTTAAAATAATGACTTTAATCATCATTTTAAGTATATGATAGGGCTTCCCTGGTAGCTCAGTGGTAAAGAATCCGCCTGCAGGATTTGCATGCAGGACACGCGGGGGGGTTGATTCCTGGGCTGGGAAGATTCCCTGGAGAAGGAAATGGCAACCCACTTTAGTATTCTTGCCTGGAAAATCCCATGGACAGAGGAACCTGGTGGGCTACAGTTCATGGGGTCGCAAAAGAGCTGGACATGACTTAGCAACTAATCAACAACAACAAGGGAAAGTGTGCTTTAATTAAATACATATCATACCAGTGATGCTGGCAAGGTTGAAAGTTACTCCCAACTTGGACAGCTATAAAAATGTGTGTACATGATAAGACAGTAAGATAAAAAGCAATCCTTTTGAAACAAAGGTTTAAAAATATTTTGTTCACAGCGGTTTGTATCAACAGTATGCATTTGATGATGATAACTTGTACAGATTGAGCACCCTAGGGCTCTCTTTATATCCTAAAGAAAATGAACATTCACATTATTCATGGGTTGTAGTGAATTTAAAACAGATCAGTTGTACACTTAGCTCCTAGACAGGATAAACTGTCCTGAGACTTTCAGCTTTAATACCATCATTAAAGTTGTTTGCAAAAGGAACAGAGAATTAAAAAACAAAACAAAACTGTAAAAAAAGAACACATTTTTTTCCTGGGTGTGGAGAGTTTCCTATTTGCTGTTATAACAAGCAAATATCATTCATTAAGTCAAAAATGGAAGGAGCAGGCTCACCAACACTATTTGAGCAAGCTGAACAATCCACATAATTTAAAAAATGAAGGTCGTACACTCTGTATCACAAGTCCCAGTTAAGCAGTGTCAAAATGACACCCATTTCTTTGCTTGCTTTGTGGTCACACCCCTTGGAGATGTTAATGGATCTCCTGGCATTCGGCTTCTTTTTCTCTGCAAGTTTTGAAATCTGAAAAAGACTTTGTCCACACTTAGCGTGGTATCTCCATTGTCAAACTCTCCACAATAACTGGGTGCAGACAACAGAGTGATCAAATGCTTCTTGGCAAAAAATTCATACCCATCTTCTACCACTTTATAGGCTTTACATATAAGACCCAAATCATACTTATGGAGAAATTTGCCAACCACTTCTGCACCAAGTGTGAAGGACACTCCTCTGTTATTTTTATCCTAAGACAACTTTACCCAGGTCACACCGCAAAAGGTCACAAAGAAGACCTTGATCCAGTACATCAGAGGGTCACATCGTTTTCCAAATCTGCTCCATAGATTGAGGATCTGGTGACACACCTCCAGGACAGCAGAGTATTTTCTTGACCAGGAAGGCTGCAACTGGTAAACAGATAAAGCAGTCTGTGAACCATGTTTTCCATGGTGTAACTTTATATCTTTTACATTCATCCCCAAATCCATACATTCTATTGATACTGGCACATTTGTGGTTTCTTCTGAGAAGAAAAAAAGTCTCTGGATAATCAATTTTTTTCTTTAGCCAATAAAAGGCAGATAGTCTCCAAAGTCTGTGTCCGCCACTATAGTCTGCTTTCTAATGGGAAACCACCATACTCCAAAAGTTGAGACAAATCCAATATTGCCTGTGGGTATCATCACTATTTTGAGCAACGCTTCAAGTTCTAGTAGGATGGGCTGACTGAGAAAGATTTGGCAGAACTTTAAGCATAGTTCTCTTTTTTCGTTCTCCTTGTAGCCAGACATCCTTGTGTGGCTTAGACCCTCTCATTTGCAGCAGTCATTGGTTGAGGCTGTTGATGTGGAGTTTATCTGTATCTGCCATCACCTACTCACAGTTGAGCCTCCTGCATGCGTGGGCTCACACCTGGGGATTTATATCTCCTTTCCCAAGAACAGGAGCACAGAGGTGGCCGTGGTGGTGGTGGAGGCGATGACAGAAGCCACAGTGGGTCCCCTCCTGTGGCCTCATTCCCTGCATCCTCTTTCTCCCCATTGGAATCCTGAGGCAGAATTGTGTTTTTTGATGCATAAAATAATATGCACAGAATGATAAAAGAAACTAGATTGGAAATAATTGAAATACAGTTATCAAAATATTTTTAGATTATGTGATTCAATAATCTATGTACTTTTAAAATAAACACATCAAATAACAGTGTGTAAAATGAAACCCAGCCTCCCTACTCTGGCCCACAACGTGTCGCTGAAAATCTCGGCTCTCTATGCACCCATGCCAAATAGAAATATGGAGACAGAGGTCTGGAGGAAAGAGAAGGCGTAGCTTTATTTCTTTGCCAGGCAAAGAGGCGATATAGTAGGCTAGTGGCTCCAGAACTGTGCCTGCCCTGGAAGAGTTAGCGAGAAATTTTATAGTCAGGGCTGGCAGTCTGAAGAAGGAAATAAGGCTCAAAGCAGTGACAGGCTTGCATTCTTCTTTCTTTTGCAAAATTTCAAAACAGCCACAGCTGGCATCAGGCATAACTGGGGTTGGTCCTCTCTGCAGTGATCTGTTCGTGACGTTCCTTCTGAAATGAATGTTTCAAGGTAGTGTTACAAAGGAGAGTGTGGGGGAAAAGAATGCCAAGTGCAGGGTAGAATTCACATAGACTCAGAGAGTGATTAGCTTGGTGAAGGACCAGAAAGCTACGTGCGTTTGTTAGTAGTAACAGCTAAAGACTAACCAAGGTTGCTTAACTCTTTCGGTCCAGTTTAAGCTGTTTCTCCAGCCTGTTCATTGTTCTCTTATTTCCCTTATTTATGAGAAAAGTCTCATTTCTATTTCTGCTGCAGCAAAGGCCTTTCAGGATCTGGCCCAAGCTGCCCTCGCCAGCTCCATCTGGAAATGCTCTTCCTTAGACTCACAGCGTCCGGCCATCCTACCCTCAAGAACACTGGCCTTGATGTTCCCACTGCCTGGAAATTTCCTCTCCACATGTCCCCTGTTCTCCCACTACCCACAGTTACCACTTCATATTGCCGGTTCCCTCCCATCCTTCAGGTCTTGGTATAAAATTCTCCCCTTCTGGAGGCTTCCCTGGCCACTCGGGGTCAGCTAGCTGCTGTTCTCCACATGGTACCTCATTCTTTCCCTTTATAATATTTATGCTAATTTCATTGTGTATAATTTGTACAATTATAATTATGCAAATTTATAATAATTTGTATAGTGTGTATATATGTCCAGTTGTTTATTTACTTAGTGTTCATCTCCCCTCCATGAAGGCATAGACCACATCTGTCTTTCTCTGTGTACCTAATATCTGGGACAGGGCTTTCTACTTGGTAGACGCTTCTCTCTCTGCTCTGCGTGTGCATGCTCAGTTGTGGCTGACTCTTTGCGACCCCATGGACTGTAGCCCACCAGGCTCCTCTGTCCATGGGATTTCCTAGGCAAGAATACCGGAGTGGGCTGCCATTTCCTTCTCCAGGGAATCCCCCTGACCCATGGATCGAACCTGTGTCTCTTGCGTCTCAAGCAGGAAGAGCATTGGCAGGTGGATTCTCTACCACTGTGCCACCCAGGAAGTCCTTGGTAGGTGCTTACATACTTGTTAAATGAATGAATGCAGTGGTCCCACCCTGTGGATTAGAGGAGCTGGTTCCATGAGATAGGCAGGTATCTCAGACAGAATCTATTGCATATGTAAGCATCCAGTATAATGCCTGGCACACAACAAGGACTTAATAAATGGTAAGCATGATTTTTATGTCCTTCTGAGTTTTCCCCTGCATGACCTTCTACTTAATCTTCTCCATCCACAGTCCACATCTAAAGTCCTAGTTCCATCCAGAATTAAGATGTGGGCCTTGCCATGGTCTCCCTGTACCCCTCCATGCCAGCCTGCCTAAACCACAAGGCCTATCTACCTCCTTCCTCCCCACACTCATCTCAAGTAGCTGCCCTACTTGGTTTTCCAGGACCCCAGGGACACGGAGGTGGTAGCTTCTGCTGCAATGCTGGAGGCATTCCTGACATGCAAGCATAGAAAAGGCTGGTGGAGTTCCCCAGGTCTGAGAGGAGGGGTCTTCACCACTCCGGGGGGGAGACATCACCTTTGCAATTGAGTGTGAACTTGGTGGAGTGACCAAGGGGCAGGACCAGTGCAGCCCCCTTGCTTCAGGAGCCAGGAGGCTGAGACGGAGGTGACGGTCTCAGGATGGAGGGATAGTGAGTGGGGGTCCCTGGTGACAGAGGGCAGAGGAAGAGAGAAGGATGCCCGAGCCTTGTGACGGTGCCCAGGAAGGGGGCACGGCTGGTCCTTGATATCATTTCCTTGTAAACTGACTGTTAATCACGATTTGGGGATTTGCCATCTGAACACAAGTGGGGTAGCCAAATAAATGTGTGCTTGTTTCAACTCATGTCCCTCTCAACTGGCTTATTCTCCCATAATTAGGGAACGCAGCAGCCTAGCAGGGACTCAGTGCCCAGCTTCACTCACCCAATGTTATTTCCCCAGTAGATACCCTCTGCTCTATCCAGACAGGTGTCCCCACCATTCTGAAGACAAGCCTTGTGAACACCCCAGCTTCTGGCCTTCTTTCACTCTGCCCACTGTCTTTCATTCACCCACCCATTCCATCTTTGTTGAGTTGTCTAGTCTACGCCAGGCACAGCGAGGCATTAAGGAGACATGACATCTGCTCTCAAGGAGCTCAAAGTCTGTGTGGATAGATAAGGTAACTGACAGTTATAAACAGGGAGACCTGAGGAATGACTAAATTGGCGAGTTAATGAGTAAGTCTGGGTGTGTGAACACACCTCAATCTACTCAGTCCTATGGCCCCCACTGCCTCAAACCACCCGCCCTGGCCAGGCATGATAGTAACCACTGGCATGACTTATCTTACAACAGGAGGTCCTGGGTAAGGAATGCGGATCTAACAACCAGAAGAATTTGGGAAGTGTCCTAAGGAGAAAAGAGACACAGACACCAATTGATATGTCCTACCAACCTCCCAGAATCCTCCTTGCTGGAATCCATCTTGGCTGAGAGATGCTCGCACCACCAGGAAGGACCCTGAGTCAGAATGATTGGCCAGAGACAACCCAGAAATGAATCCCATCACCATGAAACCCAAGACTGCAAGCCACATGGCAGAGCAGTTCTCCTGGCTTCCCTTACCCTGCTGTTTTCCACCCCAGGCACCGCTTCCCTGTAAAGTCTCTCATCAGCACATGTGTCTCCATGGACAATTCATTCCTGAGTGTTAGACTAGAGTCCACTCTTGGGCCCTAGGAAAGGTCTCCCTTCCTGCAACAGTGTGACCATCCATGGACAATTCATTCCTGAGTGTTAGACAAGAGTCCACTCTTGGGCCCTAGGAAAGGTCTCCCTTCCTGCAACAGTGTGACCATCCATGGACAATTCATTCCTGAGTGTTAGACAAGAGTCCACTCTTGGGCCCTAGGAAAGGTCTCCCTTCCTGCAACAGTGTGACCATCCATGGACAATTCATTCCTGAGTGTTAGACAAGAGTCCACTCTTGGGCCCTAGGAAAGGTCTCCCTTCCTGCAACAGTGTGACCATCCATGGACAATTCATTCCTGAGTGTTAGACAAGAGTCCACTCTTGGGCCCTAGGAAAGGTCTCCCTTCCTGCAACAGTGTGACCAGTCTTATGTCCATCTTATCAGTGGGTAGGAACACACACAGGTCTGGGACTGAATTCACAAGATTGTGCCACTCTCTTACAAGAATACATGTGGGATTTCTAAGGCAGAGACTTAGAAGTGGAATTCTTGAAAATTTCTCCTTTCTATGAACAATAAGAAATTTTTCTCTTGGTCAGTACAAACTCCTTTTCTTTCTTGAAACTAGCTTTTGGAAAATTCATTCACTGACTGATTCAACAAATATTTATTGAGCATTAAGGGAGACCAATCCTGAATTTCACTGGAAGGTCTGATGCTAAAGCTGAAGCTCCAGTATTTTGGTCATCTGATACACACAGATGACTCATTGGAAAAGTCTCTGATGCTGGGAAAGATCGAGGGCAGAAGGAGAAGAGGGCATCAGAGGATGAGATGGCTGGATGGCATCACCGATGCAACGAACATGAACTTGGGCAAACTCCGGGAGATGGTGAGGGACAGGGAGGCCTAGCATGCTGCAGTCCATAGGGTCGCAAAGAGTCAGACACGACTGAAGCGACTAACATTCTCACATGCGCTTAGTACAAATCTAGTTGCTGGGGATAGGAACCAAAGAGACCAAGGTTATATTCTAATGAGAGAAGACAGAAAAGTCAAATTCTGGCATCTGAGACAGTGGTAAGTTCTATGGAGGAATACAGAGCATGGAAGGAGGGGGTGGTGTTTGGAACAGAAGTTGCAATTTTGAATAGGATGGTCAGGGAAGGCTGAATGAGGTGACGGCTCTGTAAAGACCTGAAGGAGATAAAGAAGTGAGCCCAGAGGACTTAGAGTGGGAAAAAGAAGAGTGTTGCAGCCAGAAGGGAGAGTGAGTGTCGAGACATAGGTCAGGGGCAAAGGGAGCCAGGACTGCAGGGGCATAAGGGGCAGAGATGCTGGAGGTGAGGGTGGAGAGGCAGGCAGGGCTCAGATAATACAGGTCCTTCTAGACCATGTGAGAATTCTGCATTTTATCTTAAAAGCATTAGGAAGCCCTTAGAGAATCTTGAGCAGAGAAATGGTTTAACTTGTTTAGCAATTCAGTGTGCATTTTATGTGTTCACATGACTGGGTCAGGGCATGCCCAGATACCTGGCTCAACATTACGTCTGAGTGTGTCTGGGAGGGTGTTTCCAGATGCAATTAGCATTTGCAAAGCTAACTAACTTTCCTGGGTCTCAACTTGAAGACAACCGATCACGGCACTTCAAGCCTTCATAACTGCATGAATTAATTCCATATCTTTATCATACATACATACATACTGTTTCTCTGGAGAACCCTGACCAATACAACCAGGATCCCTCTGGATGATGTGTTGAGAATGGATTGACATGGACCAAGGACAGGAGCAGAACAACAGTTTCTGGGTAACCGTAACAACCCTGGTGAGAAAGGAGAGCGCCCACCCCAGAATGATAGCTGTGGGGGTGACAAGAAGTGGTCAGATTCTAGAGCTGTTCTGAAGAGAATCAGTAGGGAATAAAAGAGAAGGGACTTCTCTTTCTGGGGGTCCAGTGGTTAACAATCCACATGCTAATGCAGGGGACACAGGTTCGATCCCTGGTCTGGGAAGATCCCACATGCCACAGAGCAACTAAGCCCATGTGCCTAGAGCCAGTGGTCAGCAACAAGAGAAGCCACTGCAGTGAGAAGCCATGCACCAAACGAAGAGTAGCCCCTGCTCGCTGCAACTAGAGAAAGCCCATGCCCAGCATCAAAGACCCAGCACAGCCTAAATAAATAAATAATATACATTTTTTAAGGAAAGAAAGAGAAGTGTCAAGGATGAAGGCTGTAAGGTTTTCTGCTGGAGGACTTCGAAGGAGGACTTGACATGAATCAGGAAGAGCAGGCTTGGTGGGGAAGGTCAGGGGCTCAGTCTTGATCCGGACAAGTGTGACAGGCCAAGTGGAGAGGTGTCAAGCAGACAATAGGATGTGTGAGTCTGGAGTTCTGCGGAGAGTCCTGGCTGGGGAGACATGGATGGAACTTAAAACCATGATGAGTCAGTCAGGGACTAAGTAGGGACAGAGACAAGGAGAGGTATAGGACCGGGCCCTGGACCTCCAATGTTCAGAGATCAGGGTAAGGAAAACCAGGAAGCATGGGGATCCTAGAAGCCTCATGAAGAAAATGTTTAAAGGAAGAGGAAGTGATCGGCTGCATCAAATTGTGGGGAAAGGGCATGATGGCATATATACAAAATACACAGAGCAAGTAAATAAAGACAAAGAGCAGATGGGTGGGGAGTGGGGAGTGAGCATTGATTTGGGAAGAGGGTTTTCTTTTGGGGTGGTGAAAATGTCTTGAAACTCCACAGAGATGTGCTTGCACAACATTGTGTGTATTAAATGCCATGAATTTTACTTTAAAATTATTAGTTTTATGTTACATGAATTTCACATCAAAAAAATTTCTGTGAGCAATCAAGCATGATAAGCATGATAAGATAAGCAATCAAGCATCATAGATCTTGAAAATGACTAATAGATTTAGAAGTCTGGAGGTCTCTGGTGAGCTGGACAGAAGTTGTTTTAGGCAGGGGGGTGGCATAGAGCAAAAATTTTAAGGAAGCCCCATGAGGGCTGCCACGGGCTGCAGTTCTCCCAGGATCTTTTTACCTCTCTGCCCAGAGCATGTTTTCTTTCTGTCAGTTTTAGTCATTAACCTCAAGGCTCATTCGCCTCTGGAATCTGGTTTTGACCTTGCCATCAGCAGATTTCTTACACTTTTTAAAATGTTTTAAAACTCCTTTTTGTATTTAAAATGATGATTTTGTCCAACCTCACAAATTTTGTCAATTTGGCGGGTGTCTAATGGTGCCTCCCTGTGGTTTTTATTATGTGAACATGTATTGTGTGCATACATCTTGATATTGTCAATTACAAGTTGGCACTTGCCGTGGACACTCGCTGCCTACTTGTAAGGATTAAATCATGTGCTGCTGCAGCTGCTGACTTTTAACACCCCCTGAAAGGAGTTCAGGCCAGAAATGAGGCACTCTGCGCTCAGGGAGAAAAACTGAAGACAGATCTTCAGATAGATATTTTCAGAGGATGATTTTATGAGTCCAATTCTTGTATCTCCTCATATCTAGAAAAACGCTGAAATCCTTCATGTTGATGTCCACTCCTTGTGACTAGCAGGAACTTGCACAAGAAGGCCCTGTGGGAACTTCCTAGATATAAAAGCCCTTCTGTATCCCCTCTTTCTTTTTTGTATAAAAAGGGTGTGGTCTTCTAGGCCTTTCTTGTGTTCCAAAGAGCAGACTTAAGCAGTTACTAATTAGGGAAGTGAAGGGATGCAGAAACAAAGGGAAAACAATCAAGAAACAATAGTTCAGCAATAACAATGAGACAGTGTTAGTTCCTCCTCAAGGGATACATATATAAAGCAATCTGACACATATCTTTGAGCTGTTCTGCAGAAATGAAGAGCCCACCCCACCACACCCACACCCCCTCTTCCCCTGTTCAACATACTGATGGTTACCACATGCTGACCATAGCATGTTGACCCCAGACTGGTTTGAACCAGGAGGTGGATGATTAGGATTCTTGCAACACCACCCTCACCACCACCAATCAGAAAAACATCATACACCCTGCAGCCCTCATGCCAAAAGTTGCCTTTAAAACCCCTTCCCTGGAAGCCACGGAGGAGTTTGAGTCTTTCGAGCATGACCGTGGCCCTGGGCCCTGCAATAAATGCTGACTTTGCTTCACCATAACCTGGTGTCAGTCAGTACATCGGCCATGCTGCATAGTGGGCGAGCAGATGCAAGTTAGGTTTGGTAATACCGTACGCAGTTCTCCATCTGGCTTTTCCCGAGTTGCACCCTTTCACAATAAACTAGTGATCTAATAAGTAACATGTCTCTCTGTGGGCCATTCTGTAAGGGGAAACACTGACTGAAGTTGCCCACCCTGGCCAGGCACCATAGTAACCGTCTGCATGAATTATTTTGCGACAGGATGTCCTGGGAAGGAACACAGAATCAACAAGCCACCACCAACCAGAACTTGGGAAAGGTCAAAAGAAGACACAAGGCTTCCCTGGTGGCTCAGGTGGTAGAGTCTGCCCACAGTGCGGGAGACCCGACCCAGGTTTCATCTCTGGGTCTGGAAGATCACCTGGAGAAGGAAAGAGCAACCCACTCTAGTACTCTTGCCTGGAAAATCCCATGGATGGAGGAGCCTGGCAGGCTACAGTCCATGGGGTCTCAAAGAGTCAGACAGGACTGAGCGAATTTACTTTCACTTTCTTTCTTTCAAAATAAGACACCAGTCCATATGTCCTACCAACATCCCAGAATTCTTCTTGCTAGAATCCATCTTGGCTGAGCAATGCGTACTCAACCAGGAAGGACCCTGAGTCAGAGTGATTGGCCAGAGACAACACAGAAAATAATCCCATCACCATAAAACCCCAGACTGTGAGCCATATGGCAGAGCAGTTCTCCTGGGTTCCCTTACCCTGCTGCTCTCCGCCCAGGCACCCCTTCCCAATAAAGTCTCTTCGTCAGCATGTGTGTCTCCTCGAACAATTCATTTCTCAGTGTTAGACAAGAACCCCTGGAAGGGGTTCCCCTTTCTGCTACAATTCTAGCAAATTTATCAAGGAGTGCATTTTGAAAACCTCTGATTTGTTGTCAGTTTCCTAAGAAGTCCACTTAACAACCTGGACTTGCAACTAGCATCTGAAATCCACGAAAGGGTGTTGGAAGCTCCAGTCTTTAGCTGGTTGGTCAGAAGAAGCTAAGACAGATAAGAACTTGGACTTGTGACTGGTCTCTGAAGTTGGGGGCTGAGGTGGGTGAAGGGCAGTCTTGTAGGACTAAAGTCTTGACCTGTGGAGTCTAATGCTGTCTTCAGGTAGACAGTGCCAGAATTGAGTTGAATTCCAGGACACCCAGTGAGTGTCTGAGAACTGTCTGTTACACGAGGAACACCCGCTCCCATGTTGGTGTAGAAAAAGGAACAGACTGTCACCCATCCTCCAGTTATACAAAGAGTTAATTCACAGCCCACTGCATGCGCTCACTGACTGTGCACCCTGAGGGGAATCAGAATGGAAAAGCAGGTGAGGCATCCAAGGCTTTGGATAAACAGGATGAGGTTCCAGATAGTTAAGAACAGGCCCCTGTGTAGTCAAGACACATAGCTCAGGAAAAACTTCAGTGACCACAGATTCTTGCATCTTCTCATACATAGAAAAGCACTAAAATCATTAACTTGAGATTCCTGTTCTTTTGTGATGAGCAGTAATCCTTCACCAAGATGTTTGCTTGACTTCATGTTTTTCCTAGACAAAAACAATTCATATATATACTGGCCCCTACCTTTGCAGAGCAAATCCTCAGAGATATCAAGAGGGTGTTTCTCAGGCTACCATCCTCAGTGAAACCCTGAATAAAACCCAGCTCACAACTCTTAGGTTGTGTGTGTGTGTGTGCGCACGTGTTTTCCATAGGCACTGGAAATTGGGTCTCAGAACACCAAAGAAAGGTCTATCCCCTGTTACCTACAAATTGGCACTGGCCATCTACCCTTACAAGGATTAAAATTATGAGCCTCTGCACCTGCTGACTTTCAGGACCTCGCGAAATGAGTTCAGGTTAGAGAGCAAAAATGAGGTACTCTGTCTTATAGAAAAAACTAGCAGAACAGGTCTTCAGATAGATATTTTCAGATATTTCAATTTTATTAATTAATATGAGCCAAGTTTTCTCAAAATTGTCTCAAATATGGGGCAATTTTATTAATATGAGCCTGATTCTTGTACCTCCTCATATCTAGAAAAGCACTGAAATCCTTCATGGTGATGTCTGCTCCTTGTGACTAGCAGTAACCTTCTGCAAAAAATATGTGCTTGATTGCATATACTTCCCCTTCACCCAAATCACATGCATACTGACCTTCCCCTGTTTCTCTTTGGAGAAGTTTCTCAGAGCTATCTGAAATGCTGTCTCACAGGCTATAGTCATCATTTTGCCCCAAATAAAACTTAATTCATAACTTGCACACTGTGCTTTTTTTTTTTTAGTTGGCACCCTTAATTTTGCATTGCTAGACCACTCAAAATTCTCCAAGCCAGGCTTCAGCAATAGGTGAACCGTGAACTTCCTGATGTTCAAGCTGGTTTTAGAAAAGGCAGAGGAACCAGAGATCAAATGGCCAACATCTGCTGGATCATGGAAAAAGCAAGAGAGTTCCAGAAAAACATCTATTTCTGCTTTATTGACTATGCCAAAGCCTTTGACTGTGTGGATCACAATAAACTGTGGAAAATTCTGAAAGAGATGGGAATACCAGACCACCTGATCTGCCTCTTGAGAAATTTGTATGCAGGTCAGGAAGCAACACTCAGAACTGAACATGGAACAACAGACTAGTTCCAAATAGGAAAAGGAATACGTCAAGGCTGTATATTGTCACCCTGCTTATTTAACTTATATGCAGAGTACATCATGAGAAATGCTGGGCTGGAAGAAGCTGGAATCAAGATTGCCGGGAGAAATATCAATAACCTCAGATATGCAGATGACACCACCTTAATGTCAGAAAGTGAAGAGGAACTAAAAAGCCTCTTGATGAAATTGAAAGAGGAGAGTGAAAAAGTTGGCTTAAAGCTCAACATTCAGAAAACGAAGATCATGGCATCTGGTCCCATCACTTCATGGGAAATAGATGGGGAAACAGTGGAAACAGTGTCAGATTTTATTTGGGGGGGCTCCAAAAGGCTTCCCTGGTGGCTCAGAGGTTAAAGCATCTGCCTGGAATGCAGGAGACCCAGGTTCGATCCCTGGGTTGGGAAGATCCCCTGGAGAAGGCAATGGCACCCCACTCCAGTACTCTTGCCTGGAGAATCCCATGGAGGGAGGAGTCTGGTAGGCTACAGTCCATGGGGTCACAAAGAGTTGGACATGACTGAGAGACTTCACTTCACTTAAAATCACTGCAGATGGTGTTTGCAGCCAATAAATTAAAAGATGCTTACTCCTTGGAAGGAAAGTTATGACCAACCTAGATAGCATATTCAAAAGCAGAGACATTACTTTGCCAACAAAGGTCCGTCTAGTCAAGGCTATGGTTTTTCCAGTGGTCATGTATGGATGTGAGAGTTGGACTGTGAAGAAAGCTGAGCGCAGAAGAATTGATGCTTTTGAACTGTGGTGCTGGAGAAGACTCTTGAGAGTCCCTTGGACTGCAAGGAGATCCAACCAGTCCATCCTAAAGGAGATCAGTCCTGGGTGTTCTTTGGAAGGACTGATGTTGAGGCTGAAACTCCAGTACTTTGGCCACCTCATGCGAAGAGTTGACTCATTGGAAAAGACCCTGATGCTGGGAGGGATTGGGGGCGGGAGGAGAAGGGGATGACAGAGGACGAGATGGCTGAATGGCATCACCGACTGGATGGACATGAATTTGAGTGAACTCTGGGAGTTGGTGATGGACAGGGAGGTCTGGCGTGCTGCGATTCATAGGGTCGCAAGGAGTCAGACACGACTGAGCGACTGAACTGAATTGAACCATCTAGTTTAATTTTGTTTTTTTATGAACTTTACATCCACGGAGTCTTTGTGTATGTTTTCTCCTGTATCTGGCTCATTTTGTCAACATAAGGTGTAATATTTAGCCACATTGTTGTATGAGGAAATTTCATTATTTTATGGTATTCCATTGTACCTATCTATTATCTATCTATCTAGAGAGAAATTGGGGAGTCATGGGAAATTGGAAGGAGTGAGTCTGATCATTCTTCTAAGGAATTTTGTTGTCAAGGAAAAGAAAAATGGGCAGCTTCTAGAGGGGATAGTGGGGTCAAGAGATGATTTTTTTTCTTTCCCTGCTTTTCTTTTTTTAGATTGGAGAAAAAACAGATCTTTCTCTTTTCCAAGGAAACTCCGAAGGAGGAAGAAAAAATGATAATCCAAAAGAGAGAGGGAAGTTGAAGCCATGCCCTTGATTTGCTGAGAGGGGATGGTACACATAAGGCATGGGGAGGATCGGGGGGTGGAATGGATGCCTTAGGTAGGAACATGAACAATCTGTCCACCTGTCAACTGAAAGAAAAATGCAGTGTGAGGGCTGTGAGTCAAGTTTTATTCAGGTTTTACTAAGGACTGTAGCCTGGGAGACAGCCTCTCGGATAGCTCTGAGCAACTGCTCCAAAGAGGCAGGGAGGGGACTTCCCTGGTGGTTTGGTGGCCAGGACTCTTCCATCTCAATGCAAGAGGCTCAGGTTTGATCCCTGGTCAGGAAACTAGATCCCACATGCTGCAACAAAGATCAAAGATCCCAGGAGCCACAACTAAGACCCAGTACAGCCAAATAAATACGTAATTTTTAACAGAAGCAAGGCAGAGCTAGTTTTTATGTGATTTTTGCTGGGAGGGAATACACTCAGTCAGCATACATCTTGGCAAAATGCTACTGCTTGTCCAAAAGAACAGGTATCTCAAGTTAATGGTTTGAGCCTTTCTATGTACAAAAGGTGTAAGAGGCGGGGTTCATAAGAATTCTCCCTGAAATGCATCAGACTATCTAAGGACCTGTTTGTCCAAAGCACAGAGCAGCCTGTTGTCATCTTTAGTTTCCTCTGTCTGCAGCACAGAGTGCTTCATCCCGTTATTGCCATCATCTCTTTGTCTGAAGTACAAGTGCCCTGTCAGCTAGCAGCTGCTGCGGGATTTGCTGTAAATTTAAATGGAGGGTGAGATGCTGTTTGCTCTTGCTTTGTTTGCATGTCCTAACAGGAAGCAAAGCTGACTGTGTAATCATAGATGTAGGTAGCAGGGTGGATGTGCTAGGGATGCTTGCAGAAGTGCTTTTCACATGGATTCACTTTTCTCAGAAAAATAGGAAATGAGATTTCCAACTGAAGATGATTGCGGAGGAGGTCATGGGGTTTTAGGAGTGAGAGAATGTGAAAGCACCACTTGGCAGGCCGGAAACTTAAATAGCAGAATTTGGGTGATTTCTGGACAATCTCCAGGGCCCACTTACAGTTGGAAGTCGTGAATTTATAGCAGCCTGGTTACAGAATGCCCTGCAGTGACCTTCTGCCTCATAAGCCCTGGGCCAAGCAGGGGAAACAATGGATTAGCCATGTTCAGCTAAGCAAACGTGAGGAAGTGAAAGAGCCTATGAAAGTGGTCATGGAATTCAAAGGGGCTTAATGGGTGTGAGGGCACGAGGTAAGTAGCAGACAGGGAAACATGGTGAGTGAAATGGATTGTAGAGTCTGGAGGGTTACAAGGACGGTGAGGGCTGAGGTCCTGGAGAGAATGAAGTGGAAGGTAGGAAGAAGTGGTGGAGAAAGGGATGCTTGACATTGAGGTTGTGGAGGATTGGGAGTTCCTGGTTGCTATGAATTGTGTCCCCTCCACCCCAACTCATGTATTGAAGCCCTTATCCACAATGTGATTATATTTGGAGATAGGGCCTGTAAGAAGTTAATTTGGGTTAAATGAGGTCATACAGGTGGGCCCTGATGATAAAGGATTAGTATCCTTATAAGAAAAGAAACTAGAGAGCGCTCTTTCTTCCTCCCCACCCTACGTCACCACCCTGTGAGGATAGGGTGAGATGGTTGCAAGCCAGAAGGAGCGCTTTCACCAGAAAACAAATCAGCTGGTACCTTGATCTCGAACTTCTAGCCTTCAGAACTATGAGAAAATAAACTTTTATTGCTTAAACTACTCTGTGTATGGTATTTTGTTATAGCAGCTTGAGCAGACTGATACGCTGGTAATGACACGATCTTCTTTAGGATATGACATAGACATATGGGTTCAGGATGTTGGAAGGACTAGCAATGGGTATACTGGAATTATTGAGACTCATGACAGGCATTTGTGCCGGAGAAACTGACAATGAGTCAGGAGCAAGGAGTTTGGTTCTGATGTCAGTAAAGACCGTAATGGGGAGAGATGGTGGTTGTTGACTCAGTGATGGATGTTGTTAGGGGACATAAGGCAGAACAAGAAGGCTCTAAAGCCAAGTTGTAGAGTAGAAATCTCATCCAAACCCTGGTTGAAATCACGGTGCAGACCCAGCTCTGTCTCTTATTCCCTGGGTCCCCTGCCTTCCCAGGCTTGTTGAAGGGGTGAGCGAGTCAGTGTTGGGAAAGAATTCTGAGCATGCTGGAGGAATCAAAATTTTGGCTGAGGAGCCACGGAACAGGCATTGAGCAGACAAGAAGCATCTTGTTCACCTTATGATGGATCCAGTTTCATCCCTGGATGGTTTTTGAAATCCCTTGAAAATGCACTTGGTGAAGGGAGCTCTTCAGGGAAAAATGTACTAGATCCACAGGCTGCAAGCAACCTCCACCAATAGCAGAGCCTCAGCTGATTTCATCGCCTCTTCCATAGAGGAGAGTAAAGTACAAAGTTCACTCCCACCTCAGGGCCTTTGCACTTGTTCCCTCTGCCTGGAGATGTTCACAGAATCTGCTGAATTCACTCAGCCTCCCTATCCTGACAGTCCAATCACCAATCACTCACGATTCCCTTATTCTGCTATTTCCGTGTTAACACTAGAAGGCAAGCCCCTGGCAGCAAGAAATTTGCTTTCTTATTCATTTCCAAACTCAAAAGCACCTAGAGCAATGCTCAGTAAATTAAAAAAAAAAAAAAAAGGAATGAATCATCTTAATCCTAAGCAAAGTTATCTGGGTGGGGTCCTGAAGTCAAATTACCTCGCAAAAACAATGCCCAGAGAAAAATACAAAAGGAGACATATACAAGAATATTCATTGCAAATTTATTTATGGTAGGAAAAGACTGTAAACCACCCAAAAGGCCATCAGCTGGGTAGCTGAGAAAGTTGAGCTCCATTCTCATAGTGAAAGACAATGTTCTCTGCTAAGATCCTCCATCCTGAAGTTACTTGTTTTTCCTTTAGAAAAAATAATTATTTTGTGAGGAGGTACTTCAAGACTATGTAAATATCCTATGTAAATTTCTCAACCTATGTTCATCTGCTAGATTTAACATTCATTGAATTCCGGGAGTTAGTGATGGACAGGGAAGCCTGGTGTGCTGCGATTCATGGGGTCCCAAAGAGTCGGACACGACTGAGCGACTGAACTGAACTGAACTGAACTGATGTGTCTTACCTAAATTGATTATTGTTATTGCTGCTGTTTAGTCACTATGCTGTGTCCAACTATTTTGCAACCCCATGGACCATAGTCTGCCAGGCTCCTCTGTCCATGGGATCTCCCAGGCAAGAATACGGGCTGCTGCTGCTGCTAAGTCACTTCAGTCGTGTCCGACTCTGTGCAACCCCATAGACGGCAGCCCACCAGGCTCCTCCGTCCCTGGGATTCTCCAGGCAAGAACACTGGAGTGGGTTGCCATTTCCTTCTCCAATGCATGAAAGTGGAAAGTGAAAGTGAAGTCACTCAGTCGTTTCCGACTCGTAGCAACCCCATGGACTGCAGCCCACCAGGCTCCTCTGTCCATGGGATTTTCCAGGCAAGAGTACTGGAGTGGGGTGCCATTGCCTTCTCCAAGAATAATGGAGTGAGTAGCAATTTCCTTCTCCAGAGGATCTTCCCAACTGTGTCTCCTGCTTGGCAGGCAGATTATTTACCACTGAACCACCTGGGAAGCCCCAATTATTGCTATGATGATTGCCAAATAATTTTCTGATTATTCCATTATTCGTTCTACATTTATTAGTTAGCATTCTACTGCAAGTAAGTGCTTTCTTTTCACTTCATTCTTTTATTGATATCAATGTAGAGGCATAGATTCCTGTTTTATTCAATGTAATATAATCTGCCACTCTTATTAACTGTATTGATGTTCAAATTGGCCAAGAATCTGACTTTTTTGTCCTTTGCAATGTCTCTACAAGTTTTAGAGCATCTCTTTTCTTTCTGGAGCCACAAAATGTTTCAGGCTCATCTTATACTCTCTGTGCCCTTCTAAAATCAGTAATTTTTCATTTTTCTAGAAAAAAATAGGATTTAGAAACCAAGATCTGGGGATTAGGTGTGTTCATTGTTACTTGCTATTTACTTCTACATCTTTGCATTTTGAAAACCATCAGTTGACACCAATACTTCCAATTCCAATCCATCAGCATAAGGTTCATTCTAAACTTCCTATTTTCATATTTCTAAGTCTCCCCTCTGACAATGAGAAACCTGCCTTCCCTTATGTATTATCCTCAATATACTTATGTATTTGCTCAATCCCACTTTACATAAGTAATCTCCCAACCCTGCTTTGTCACTGCCCAGTTTGGCCACTTTCTTTGCCAAAGACTCCACTGCCAGGGCACTGACCTGCTGGGCCCATAATCTTTTAGAATATATTTATTCATTCATTTGGCTGCATGAAGTCTTGGTCGCAGCACGAGGGATCTTTGTTGCATCATGTGATCTTTCGTTACAATGCGTGGTGTCTCTACTTGTGCTGCGTGGGCTCTGGAGCACGCAGGCTCAGTAGTTGTGGTGTGTGGGCTTAGGTGCCCTGAGGCATGTGGGATCTCAGTTATCCAACCATGGATCCAACCTACATCCCCTGCATTGCAAGACAGATTTTTAACCACTGGACCACCAGGGAAGTCCTGGGCCTATAGTCTTGTATGAACCCTGATCACTGTTAAGGCACCTCCAGACTTGGCTCCCTTCCTCACTTGGATGTGTTCAGTCACTTCTCAGCTGGGTTATTAAGTAAGGAAGCAAAGAAGGTAGGCAGGAAGTCCATATGAATATTTCACATAAATATAAAACAAAATTGTTTAAAAATAAATCCCCCATACCAAAGGAAAAAAAAATACATCTATACATTGAGTTGTGGCATAAACACTCAAACAGAAACTATATCAAGTCACTTTAATGCAAAGTAATTTGACAGCACATTCCCACAGACATATACACTAAGAACAAAAAGAGCTACAAGAGGGAATTCCTTGGAGGTCCACTGGTTAGAATTCCACATTCTCATTACCCATAGCCCAAGTTCATTCCCTGGTTGGGGAACTAAGATTACACAAGCCATATGGAGCAGTCAGAAAAAAAGAAAAAGAGCTATAAGAAAACTAAACGGGTTTCAATAATAACCCAGAAATTCCACTCCTCAGTGTATAAATAAGAGTAATGAAAATGTGTTTCCACAAACAAACTTGTACATGACTGTTCATCACAGCACTACCTATAAGAGACAAGTGGAAACTACCAAAATGTCCACCAACCATTGAAGGGATTTTAAAATGTGGCATATCCATGCAATTGAATATTATTCAGCCATAATAATGAACACAGTACAAATACATGCTACATGGGAAGGAACCTTGAAAATATGCTAAGTGCTTAAAGAATCCAGTCAAAAAGAACACATATTGCATGATTCCATTATATGATGTATATAGGCAATTTTACAGAGACAGTAAGCAGATTCAGTTCAGTTCAATTCAGTTCAGTCACTCAGTCATGTCAGACTCTTTGTGACCCCATAGACTGCAGCACACCAGGCCTCCCTGTCCATCACCAACTCCTGGAGTTTACTCAAACTCATGTCCATTGAGTCGGTGATGGCATCCAACCATCTCATCCTCTGTCATCCCCTTCTCCTCCTGCCTTCAATCTTTACCAGTATCAGGGTCTTTTCAAATAAGTCAACTCTTTGCATCAGGTAGCTAAAATATTGGAGTTTCAGCTTCGATCCTTCAGTCCTTAAAATGAATATTCAGGACTGATTTCCTTTAGGATAGATTGGTTGGATCTCTTTGCAGTCCAAGGGACTCTCAAGAGTCTTTCCCAACACCACAGTTCAAAAGCATCAATTCTTCGGTGCTCAGCTTTCTTCATAGTCCAACTCTCACATCCATACATGACTACTGGAAAAACCATAGCCTTGACTAGACGGACCTTTGTTGGCAAAGTAATGTCTCTGCTTTTTAATACGCTCTCTAGGTTGGTCATAACCTTCCTTCCAAGGAGCAAGTGTCTTTTAATTTCATGGCCGCAGTCACCATCTGCAGTGATTTTGGAGCCCCCCCAAATAAAGTCTGACACTGTTTTCACTGTTTTCCCACCTATTTCCCATGAAGTGGTGGGACCAGATGCCATGATCTTCATTTTCTGAATGTTGAGCTTTAAGCCAACTTTTTCACTCTCCTCTTTCACTTGCATCAAGAGGCTCTTTAGTTCTTCTTCACTTTCTGCCATAAGGGTGGTATCATCTGCATATTTGAGGTTATTGATATTTCTCCCGGCAATCTTGATTCCAGCTTGTGCTTCTTCCAGCCCAACATTTCTCATGATGTACTCTACATAGAAGTTAAATAAGCAGGGTGACAATATACAGCCTTGACGTACTCCTTTTCCTATTTGGAACCAGTCTGTTGTTCCATGTCCAGTTCTAACTGTTGCTTCCTGACTTGCATACAGATTTCTCAAGAGGCAGCTCAGGTGTTCTGGTATTCCCATCTCTTTCAGAATTTTCCACAGTTTATTGTGATCCACACAGTCAAAGGCTTTGGCATAGTCAATAAAGCAGAAATAGATGTTTTTCTGGAACTCTCTTGCTTTTTCCATGATCCAGCAGATGTTGGCCATTTGATCTCTGGTTCCTCTGCCTTTTCTAAAACCAGCTTGAACATCAGGAAGTTCACGGTTCACGTATTGCTGAAGCCTGGCTTGGAGAATTTTGAGCATTACTTTGCTAGGATTTGAGATGAGTGCATTGTGCAGTAGTTTGAGCATTCTTTGGCATTGCCTTTCTTTGGGATTGGAGTGAAAACTGACCTTTTCCAGTCCTGTGGCCACAGTTGAGTTTTCCAAATTTGCTGGCATATTGAGTGCAGCACTTTCACAGCATCATCTTTTATGATTTGAAATAACTTAACTGGAATTCCATCACCTCCACTAGGTTTGTTCATAGTGATGCTTCTTAAAGCCCACTTTACTTCACATTCGAGTATGTCTGGCTCTAGGTGAGTGATCACACCATCATGATTATCTGGGTTGTGAAGATATTTTTTGTATAGTTCTTCTGTGTATTCTTGTCACCTCTTCTTAATATCTTCTGCTTCTGTTAGGTTCCAGATTGGTGTATCACTGCTATGCAATGTGTTAAGTTTGTGCTGTACAACAAAGTGAATCAGTTATATACATACATATATCCCTTCTCTCCTTACCTTACCTGCCTCCTGAGAAACCTGTGTGCGGGTCAAGAAGTAACAGTTAGAACCAAACAACAGACTAGTTCAAAGTTGCAAAAGGAGTGCATCAAGGTTGAATATTGTCACCCTGCTTATTTAAAGTATATGCAGAGTACATCATGCAAAATGCTAGGCTGGATGAAGCACAAGCTGGAATCAAGATTATCGAGAGAAATATCAATAACCTCAGATATGCAGATGACACCACTCTTATGGCAGAAAGCAACGAGAAACTAAAGCGCCTCTTGATGAAGGTGAAAGAGGAGAATGGAAAAGCTGGCTTAAAACTCAACATTCAAAAAACAAAGATCATGGCATCAGGTCCCATTATTTCATGACAAATAGTTGGGGGAAAAATGGAAACAGTGAGACACTTTATTTTCTTGGGCTCCAAAATCACTGCAGATGGTGACTGCAGCCATGAAATTAAAAGACACTTGCTCTTTGGAAGTGAAGCTATGACAAATCTGGACAGTGTATTAAAAAGCAGAGACATTATTCTGCCAACGAAGGTCAAAGCTATGGTTTTTTCCAGTAGTTGTGTATGGATGTAAGAGTTGGACCATAAAGAAGGTTTAGCTCTGAAGAATTGATGCTTTTGAACTGTGGTATTGGAGAAGACTCTTGAGAGTCCCTTGGACTGCAGGAGATCAAACCAGTCAATCCTAAAGGAAATCAACCCTGAATGTTCATTGGAAAGGAAGATGCTAAAGCTGAAACTGCAATACTTTGGCCACCTGATGCGAAGCACTGACTCATTAGAAAAGTCCCTGATGCTGGGAATGATTGCAGGAAGAGAAGGGGACCACAGAGGAAGAGATGGTTGGATGGCATCACCGACTCAATGGACATGAGTTTGAGCAAGCTCCAGGAGATGGTAAACGCCTTGGAAGCCTGGCGTGCTACAGTCTATAGGGTTGCAAAGAGTTGGACATGACTGAGCAACTGGACAACAACAATCCCCTCCCTCCTGAGCCTCCCTTCCACCCCACCCCCACTGCATCCATCAAGGTTACCACAGAGCACTGAGCTTAGTTCCTGCAATATGATACATATATACAATGGAATATTACTCAGCCATCAAAAGGAATGAATTTGAGTCATTTGTAAAAAGACTTTTATCTTTTTAGAGCAGTGTTAGGGTTATAACAACATTGAGAGGAAGGCAGATTTCCCATATACCCCCTGTCCCCACACATGCATAACTTCCCCCGTTATCAGTCACCAGAAGAGTACATTTTTATCAAGGATGAACCTACACCGACACATCATAATCACTGAAAATCTAGAGTTCACCATAGGATTCACTTTTGTTGTTCTATATTCTATGGATTTGAACAAAAGTATGATGACATAAAACTATCATACAGTATCATCCAGAGTATTTTTCTGCCTTAGAAAATCCTCTATGCTCTGCATTTTCACCTCCCTCAACCCCACCCTGGCAACCATTAATCTTTTGATTGTCTCCATATCTTTGTTTTTTTCCAGAATGACTTCTGATAGCTCAGTCGGTAAAGAACTTGCCTGCAGTGCAGGAGACCCAGGTTCGATCCCTGGGTTGGGAAGATCCCCTGGAGAAGGAAACGCAAACTACTCCAGCATTGTCGCCTGGAAAATCCCATGGACAGAGGAGCCTAACAGGCTGCAGTCCATGGGATTCCAAGAGTTGGACACGACTTAGCGACTAAACCACAGAATGTCTTATAGTTAAAATCATACAGTATGTAGACATTTCAGTTTGGCTGCTTTCACATAATATGCATTTGTTTTCTCCATTCTTTTAATTGTACTTTTTATGGATGTATACATGCCTATCAAGAGTACAAAAGTTTACAGGAATAATAAACATTAAATTATAACAATAGTTACTTCTGGGCTGAGGAAGCAAGGACAGAAGGGCCTTCAGATACAAGTTTTTTTAAGAGTCAGAACAAATATGACATGATGTTATCATGTGTTCAGGCTGGAATGTGGATATATGGGCATTTGTTATTGTACAGTCTTACATTTGAAATATTTCAAAATAACAAAGTGAATTATGTTTTCAAAAAGCCAGGATACTCACTGCTATTTAATATTGTACTAAAATTCCTAGTCAGTGGAACTAAATAAGATCCAAATATATGCCAGAGTGCTTGAAATAGGGAGATCTTTGAGTGGACTTTGGTAAAGAATTTTTTTTTTTTTTTTTGTAACAAAAGAGCATTTGTTCAGGAGCAGAACTAGTATGAAGATACCAGAGGTCTTTCTCTGAATGGATAAAGGAAGGGCTTCCCTGGTAGTTCAGTGGTAAAGAATCCGCCTGCCAAGCAGGTTATGTGGGTTCGATCCCTGGGTCAGGAAGATCCTCTGAGGAAGGAAACAGCAATTCACTCCAGTATTCTTGCCTGGGAAATCCCATAGACAGACAGGCTATAATCCATGGGGTCTCAAAGAATTAGACACGACTTAGCAACTAAACAAGAAGTCCTGGGAGTTTATGAACATAAAGCATCCCTAAGCAGATGAGTGTTGAATCTATTCACAACTCTGCAATACTTTGCATCGATTCAGGGTATGTTCACTCATTTATGAAAGCATGAACCTCTTTGGCAGTCTTTTGTTGAGTTCAAAGCTTTATTAGCCATTTACTGCTTCTTTTTTTAATTTCCTCACTCAGCTATCTCACTTTTAACCAAGTGCTTTGTTATAGAGAAAGAAGAAAAAGAGGAACTCTGGTTAACTATTTTTACTTTTGAAACCATGTTAATTACTATCTGTGTGCTTTGCTGAACATCACAAGCAGGTCTCACTATTTATGCAATTCATCCTTAGTTTGGGGAAATCACGAGTTCTGGGATACAGGCCAAAGATAACACTGACTTTTGCCAATGTCTTTTCATGCTCATTGGGACTGTATAAAGATGTAAGGAGAGAAAATATTGATAGCATTTCTTTTATTTACTGAACACCAAAATTGGAGAAGAATTTTTATTTGGGAAAGAAAGTATAAGAAAATGAGACACTATGATACCAGGAAATTGATTTAACAAGTGGTTTTCAGGGCTGGCTGGAGATCAGCCCAGATTCAGACCCAAATCTTATACTCTGATGTGTAACCTGGAGAGGCATCTGGACTAGAAACCAGAAGAGCTATGTTCAAGATTGCTTCGCAGCTAACCTGCTGTACGATCTTAGCTGCCATGTTTCCTTCAGTATCTCAGTCTCTTCATTGGCAAAATCAGGGCCCTGGGCTTTATCACCTCCAAAGTTATTCTACATCCAAAAGTCAGAAAGGGATTTCACTTATTCTAGAAAGAATTTCACCAGAAGTAGAAATCATAGATTTCTTCTGGTCAACTCTCATGCATTCATTTGGTATTCAGCCAACATTTGCAAACTGTTCACAATGTTTTGAGGGACTGGATAAAAACACATAACAGCTAGTTGTCCGTGGACCAAGCAGGGATTTCTGAGCAAGATGTGGTGGAGGGAACCAGCTCTGCCAAGAACATCTTGGTAGAACGTCATTGTCTTCTTCAGTCAGGAGGCCGGACAAAGCTGTCTCAAAAATAATTTTCCAGGGAGGGGACTTTTTTAAACTATTATCTTCACTCTAGGGGAAAACTGATCTTAAGAACTTTGAGGTTCTGGTGCGGGGGAGACAGTTTTTTGAAAGGTTTATGCAAATTTTTGGTTTCATTTCTGGGACAGGCTATAGCCGGTCCTTTGTTCTGGAAAGACAATGTAAATAATGATAATAGGAAATAATTCTGTATATACCATATACCAGGTACTGTACTAAGTCCCAGTCATTGAATCCTCATAACAGACTGTAAGAAAGGTGCTATTATTAACCTCACTTTATAGATGGGGAAACTGAGGAACAGGAAAGTTAAGAAAACTCACTCAAGATCACATACAGTGGTGATTCCCTGATGGCTCAGTGGTAAAGAATCCACCTGCCAATATAGGAGGCACAGGTTTGATCCCTGATCTAGGAAGATCCCACATGCTCCAGAGGAGCTAAGCCTGTGCTCCACAACTACTGAGCCGGTGCTCTAGAGCCCAGGAACCACAGCTCCTGAGCCCACGTGCGGTGACTACTGAAGCCCGCTCACCCTAGAGCCTGTGCTCCACAACAAGAGAAGCCACCACAATGAGAAACCCGCATACAACTAGAGAGCCCCTGCTCTCCGCAACTAGAGAAAAAGCCTGTGAAGCAACAAGACTCCACACAGCCAAAAATAAATTAATTAAATTTTATTATGTTTTAAAACGATCACATCAAGTAAGTAGTCAAGTTGGAATCTGAACCCATACATCTGGCAAATCGTGCTCTTAATTCCAACCACCAATATCTCCCTGTTGCTGCTGCCAAGACACTTCTGTCGTGTCCGACTCTGTGTGACCCCATAGACGGCAGCCCACCAGGCTCCCTCGTCCCTGGGATTCTCCAGGCAAGATCACTAGAGTGGGTTGCCATTTCCTTCTCCAATGCATGAAAGTGAAAAGTGAAAGGGAAGTTGCTCAGTCGTGCCCAACTCTTCGCGACCCTATGGACTGCAGCCCACCAGGCTCCTCCGTCCATGGGATTTTTCAGGCAAGAGTACTGGAGTGGGGTGCCATTGCCTTCCCCGAATATCTCCCTAAATTGGTCTGTTAGTGATGTAAAACTAGAGCTGTGCTATGCTTAGTCATCAGAGAAGGCAATGGCACCCCACTCCAGTACTTTTGCCTAGAAAATCCCATGGACTGGGAAGCCTGGTGGGCTGCCATCTATGGGGTCGCACAGAGTCGGATACGACTGAAGCGACTTAGCAGCAGCAGCAGCAGCATGCTTAGTCATTCAATTGTGTCCGACTCTTTGCGACCCCATGGACTGTAGCCCCACAGGCTCATCTGCCCATGGGGATTCTCCAGGCAAGAACACTGGGTAGCCATGCCCTCCTCCAGGGCAGCTTCCCAACCCAGAGATCGAACCCAGATCTCCCGCATTGCAGGCAGATTCTTTACTGTCTGAGCCATCAGGAAAGCCCAAAACTAGAGCTAGGATTAGCTTATGACCTACTGTATTAGTTTCCTGTGGCTGCTGCTGCTGCTAAGTCGCTTCAGTCATGTCCAACTCTGTGCGACCCCAGAGACGACAGCCCACCAGGCTCCCCCGTCCCTGGGATTCTCCAGGCAAGAACACTGGAGTGGGTTGCCATTTCCTTCTCCAATGCATGAAAGTGAAGTCACGCAGTCGCGTCCGACTCCCAGCGACCCCATGGACTGCAGCCTACCAGGCTCCTCCATCCACGGGATTTTCCAGGCAAGAGTACTGGAGTGGGGTGCCATTGCCTTCCTGTGGCTGCTGTAACAAATTACCACTAACTTTGTAGCTTAAAACAACACAAATGTATTCTTTTATAGTCCTGGTGGTCAGAAGTCCAAAACAGGTCTCACTTATCTAAAATCAAGGTGTTGCCAGGGCTACATTCCTTCTGGACGCTCTAGGGGTGATCTGTTTCCTTGATTTTTCAGAGGCTGCCTGGCTTTCTTGGGTTGTGGACTCTTCCATCTTCAAAGTTAGCAATGGCCAGATGAGTCTTTCGTATGCTACATCACTCTGACACTGTCTCTTTTACCTCCCTCTTTCCTTTATATGACCCTTGTGATTATATTGGGGCCACTTTGATAATCCAATTTCCCCATCTCAAGATCTTTCATCACCTCTGTAAAATCTATTCTGCCACGTAAGGAAACATGTTCACCTATTCCAGGGATCAGGACATAGGCATCTTTGCAGGACAACTATTCTGTCTATTAAAGCTGAAACTCCAATACTTTGGCCACCTGACATGAAGAACTGACTCATTTGAAAAGACCCTGATGCTGGTAAAGATTGAAGGCGGGAGGAGAAGGGGACGACAGAGGATGAGATGGTTGGATGGCATCACCAACTCAATGGACATCAGTTTGAGTAAACTCTGGGAGTTGGTGATGGACAGGGGGGCCTGGTGAGCTGCAGTCCATGGGGTCACAAAGAGTCGGATACGCCTGAGCGACTGAACTGACTGATTCTGCCTATTGAAGCTTCCCAGGTGGTGCTAGCAGTAAAGAACCCACCTGCCAATGCAGGAGATGTAAGAGACGCAGGTTCAGTCCCTGGGTTGGGAAAATCCTCTGCAGGAGGGCATGGAAACCTACTCCAGTATTCTTGTCTGGAGAATACCATGGACAGAGAAGCCTGGCAGGCTACAGTCCATGGGGTCGTAAAGAATTGGACACGACTGAGCGACTTAGCACACACGCATGCACTCTGCTTATGACATCTAGTAGTTCCACTTGTAGGTTTGTTTATACCCAAGAGAACTGCAAACATATGTTCAAACAAAAACTCATATACGACTGGTGATAGCAGAATTATTTATAATAACCAGCAAGTGGAAACAACCCAATGTCCAAAACTGATAAATGGACAAACAAAATGTGTATATATCCTCATAACACATATTGTATTATATTATAAAGGAATATTATATTATTGAGCCACAAAAAACAATGGAGTACTGGGATATACTACAACATGATGGACTGTTAAAATATTATGTTGAATGAAAGAAGCCAGAAATATCCACAAAGGGCAAATCTATAGAGACAGAAAGTATATTTGTGGTTGCTAGGCCCTGGTCCTGTGAACAGAGAATGACTGCAAATAGGCATAAGGATGATGGAAATGTTCTAAAACTAGATTGTGGGCATGGTTGCACAGCTCTCTACATTTACTGTAAGTTACTGAGTTGTCCATTTAGAATGGATGAATTGTATGACATGTAGATATCTCAATAAAGCTGTTTTTTAGAACAAGAGAGACATAAAGAGTACACAGTGCACATGTTGAGGTAAAGCTGTCAGTCCCCTTCCTTAACAAAGACTCTTTTATTCTGAGATTATTTACTTCTCACTATTTTTTAAAATTTTATATATCCTTTCTTTCTGAAAGTGATGTGATAGAAAATGGCAGTAATTGTAGTTGGTTTTTTATTGTCCTTCCTTGGTAAGCAGTAAGTAAACATCCTGTGTCATTTCTGGAAAGTCTGTGGGAAATGTAATGATCTGTGAAATCCAAGAGTTTGGAAACAGTATACCAGCTAATCAGTATAGCTGCGAGAGGTCTTAGGGATCCCTGAGTTCAGCCCTCTCATTTTCATGATGAAAAAGGGCTAGAGGCCTATGGCACTGGGACTATCATTTAAGATTGCCTAGCTGGAGTCCCTTGGACTGCAAGGAGATCCAACCAGTCCATCCTGAAGGAGATCAGTCCTGGGAGTTCATTGAAGGGACTGATGTTGAAGCTGAAACTCCAATACTTTGGCCACCTGATGCGAAGAGCTGACTCATTTGAAAAGACCCTGATGCTGGGAAAGATTGAGGGCAGGAGGAGAAGGGGACGACAGAGGATGAGATGGTTGGATGGCATCACCGACTCAATGGACATGAGTTTGGGTAAACTCCAGGAGTTGGTGATGGACAGGGAGGCCTGGCGTGCTGTGGTTCATGGAGTTGCAGAGTCAGACATGACTGAGGGACTGAACTGAACTGAACTGAATGGAGCCAGTCTCTGGGTAGTTCATTTTGTTTCTACTCTCACTATCTCCTCCAAGGCCCCTTCTGATTCTAGGAAGTGAAGAATTTATCTATCTTCCCATCAGTGCAAACCAAGGTATGATGTTCTTGGCAGGTCAAAACATTAAGAGGTTTCAACCAGGACGTAGTTCTAGGCGAAATGCCTGGCTCCACTGAGCTCAGTTAGTCTGGATCAGTGACGTGACCCAGATCAGCCCACACTGTCACGTGACAGTCAAAGTCAGTGAAGTGCATCTGCCAAATGACTAAGAAGGGCTTATTGGCCAAAGGAGATGTTGACCATTTGTGCTGGTAAAGAAGGGTACTTCCCCAAGACTCAGCTGAATGAACCTGTGACTTGCAACCCCTAGGGCTGGACCTCAGCCCCGCAGTCTCAGTTCTACTCTTGCTGCTGAAAATATACTGCAAAGGCACTTGTGAAAATGTCCAGACCCTCAAAGATCAAGCACTCAAGGAATGCAAAGATGAATCAGGCATTGTCTTTCTTTATTTACGTCTAGTCTTAATTCCAGAAAGGATTGAAGGTAGCTTTTAAGGATGCATAAAATCAGAGAATGTAAATTAAAAGAGAAAGTGATACAGAAGAAACTGAAGTGTCTATCAACAGATGAATGAAGAAAGATGTGGGTTGTGTGTGTGTGTGTGTGTGTGTGTGTGTATGCACACACCTTTGCAGCTGAAGGTGGAGAAGCTCTATACAGTTGGCAAAAACAGGACCAGGAGCTGACTGGCTCAGATCATGAACTACTTATTACAAAATTCAGACTTAATAGGCCATTCAGGTATGCTATATGGTGTGCGTAGTCACTCACTTGTGTCCGACTCTCTGCGACTGCATGGAGCGTAGTCCACCAGGCTCCTCTGTCCACGGGGATTCTCCAGGTAAGAACACTGGAGTGGGTTGCCATGCCCTCCTCCAGGGGATCTTCCCAACCCAGGGATCAAACCCAGGTCTCCGGCATTGCACGTGGATTCTTTACCATCTGAGCCACCAGGGAAGCCCAGGTATGACCAAAATCAAATCCCCTAGAATCATACAGTGGAAGTGAGCAAATGGATTCAACGGATTTGATCTGACAGACAGAGTGCCTGAAGAACTATGGATGTACATTCATAACATTTTATAGGAGGCAGTGATCAAAATCATCTCCAAGAAAAAGAAACACAAAAAGGCAAAATGGTTGTCTGAGGAGGCCTTACAAATAGCTGAGGAAAGACGAGAAGTAAAAGGCAAAGGAGAAAAGGAAAGATATACTCATCTGAATGCAGAGTTTCAAAGAATAGCAAGGAGAGATAAGAAAGTCTTAAGTGAACAATGCAAAGAAATAGTGGAAAACAATAGAATGCAAAAGACTAGAGATCTCTTCAAGAAAATTAGAGATACCAAGGGAACATTTTATGCAAAGGTGGGCACAATAAAGGACAGAAACTGTATGGACCTAACAGAAGCAGAAAATATTAAGAAGAGGTGGCAAGAATACACAGAAGAACTATACAAAAAGATCTTAATGACCCAGATAACCACAATGGTGTGATCACTCACCTCGAGCCAGACATCTTGGAATATGAAGTCAAGTGGGCCTTAGGAAGCATCACTACAAACAAAGCTAGTAGAGATGATGGAATTCCAGCTGAGCTACTTTCAAATCCTAAAAGACGATGCTGTGAAAATGCTGCACTCAATATGCCAGCAAATTTGGAAAACTCAGCAGTGGCCACAGGACTGGAAAAGGTCAGTTTTCATTCCAGTCCCAAAGAAGGGCATTGCCAAAGAATGTTCAAATTACCACACAATTGCACTTGTTTCACATGCTAGCAAATCAATGCTCAAAATTCTCTGAGTGAGGCTTTAACAGTACGTGAACTGGGAACTTTCAGATGTTCGATCTGGATTTAGAAAAGGCAGAGGACCCAGAGATAAAATTGCCAACATCTGCTGAATCATAGAAAAAGCAAGAGAATTCCAGAAAAAGCATCTACTTCTGCTTCATTGACTACGCTAAAGCCTTTGACTGTGTGGATCACTACAAACTGTGGAGAATTCTTAAAGAGATAGAAATACTAGACCACCTTACCTCCCTCCTGAGAAACCTGTATGCAGGTCAAGAAGCAATAGTTAGAACCAGACATAAAACAATGGACTGGTTCAAAATTGGGAAAGCAGTACGTCAAGGCTGTATATTGTCACTCTGCTTATTTAACTTACATGCAGAGTACATCATGCAAAATGCTGGGCTGGGAATCAAGATTGCTGGGAGAAATATCAATAACCTCAGATATGCAAATGACACCACCCATATGGCAGAAAGCGAAGAGGAATTAAAGAGCCTCTTGATGAAGGTGAAAGAGGAGAATGAAAAAGCTGGCTTAATACTCAACATTGAAAAAACTAAAATCAAGGCATCGGTTCCATCACTTCATGGCAAATAGATGGGGAAACAATGAAAACAGTGAAAACAGACTTTATTTTCTTGGGGTCCAAAATCACTGCAGCTGGTGACTGCAGCCATGAAATTAAAAGATGCTTGCTTCTTGGAAGAAAGCTATGACCAACCTAGACAACATACTAAAAAGCAGAGACATTACTTTGTCGACAAGTTCTGTCTAGTCAAAGCTATGGTTTTTCCAGTAGTCAGGTATGGATGTGAGAGTTGGACTATAAAGAAAGCTGAGAACCAAAGATTTGATGCTTTTGAACTGTGGTGTTGGAGGAGACTCTTGAGAGTCCCTTGGACTGCAAGGAGATCCAGCCAGTCATTCCTAAAGGAAATCAATCCTGAATATTCATTGGAAGGACTGATGTTGAAGCTGAAGCTCCAATACTCTGGCTACCTGATGCAAAAAGCTGACTCATTGGAAAAGACCCTGACACTGGGAAAGATTGAAGGCAGGAGGATAAGGGGGCAACAGAGGATGAGATGGTTAGATGGCATCACCAACTCGATGGACATGAGTTTGAGCAACCTCCGGGAGATGGTGAGTGACAGGAAGCCTGGTGTGCTGCAGTCCCTGGGGTCACAAAGAGTTGGACACGACTAAGCAACCAAACAACAACATACACACACACACATATATATAACATATATAATAAATAACAAAAAAATATATATCTATGGAATACTACTCAACCTTAAAAAATGAAATTTTGTCATTTGCAATAACATAGATGGACTCAGAAGATATTATGCTAAGTGAAATAAGTCAGAGAAAGACAAATTCTGTATGATATCACTTACATGTGGAATCTAAGAAATACAACAAACTAGTGAATATAACAAAAAAGAATGAGACCCACAGATACAGAGAACAAACTAGTGGTTGCCCGTGGAAAGAAGGAAAGTGAGAGGGGCAGTAAAAGGAAAGAGGATTAAAAGGTACAAACCATTTTGCATAAAATACGCTATAAGGATCTACTGTACAGCATAGGGAATCGACCCAATGTTTTATAATAACTATAAATGGAGTATAACCTTCAAAAATTGTGACTCACTATACTGTACACCTATAACTTATATAATATTATCCAGCAGCTATACTTCAAATTTAAAAAAGTTTAAACAGAGGGAGAGGGACACTGAAGTTATGTAAATATGGAAGTCATGTTCTGACCTGAAACCCAACATTTTATTACAAATGACTATAAAAATATTCGATTAAAATTTTTATACCTCTTAGGCCTAGAACACAAATTCTTAAAAACCTTATTGTGATATATATCACATATTATAAAATTTACTCTTTTAAACTGTACAATTCAGGGTTTTTGGTTTGGTTTTGGTTTTGGTTGTACAGTATGGGTAGGAGGATCCTAGCTCCCCAACCAGGGATCGAATCCTTGCCCTCAGCAATGAAGCGGAAGAATCCTAACCACTGTACTGCCAGAGAATTCCCAAAATTAGATATCTGGTTTTTTAAGATTTGTTTATTTGACCGCACAGGGTCTTAGTTGTGCCATGCAGGGTCGTTTGTCATTCAAACTCTTAGTTGCTGCATGTGGGATCTAGTTCCCTGACCAGGGATTGAACCCTGGCCCCTTGCACTGGGAGCTTGACGTTTTATCCACTGTACCACCTGGGAAGTCCCTCTTTTTTTTTGGCCATGCCTGGTGGCTCAGAGGGTAAAAGCATCTGTATGCAATGCAGGAGACCTGGGTTCAATCTCTGGGTCAGGAAGATCCCCTGGAGAAGGAAATGGCAACCCACTCCAGTACTCCTATCTGGAAAATCCCATGGACGGAAAAGCCTGATAGGCTACAGTCCAAGGGATCGCAAAGAGTCAGACATGACTGAGTGACTTCACTTTTACTTTCATGGCTTGTGGGTCTTATTACTCAACCAGGGATTGACTCCATGACCCCTGCAATGGAAGGGTGGAATCCTAACCACTGGACCACTAGGGAATTCCCTCGGTGGTTTTTAATATATTCACAGTTGTGTACCTATCACCAATATCTAATTTAAGAACACTTTTGTCACGCCAAAGAGAAAACTCTGTACCTGTTAGCAGTCGCTCCCCATTCTATTCCAATCCCTGGCTGGGAGAAAATATTTGCAAAAGACATATCTGAGAAAGAGTATAATAGTCTTTATCAGATATCTATATAACTCTTTATTAGTATATAGATATAGATATAACTCTTAAAGCTTAGCAATCAGTCATGTCTGACTCTTTGCAACCCCTTGGACTGTAGCCTATCAGGCTTTTCCGTCCATGGGATTTTCCAGATAGGAGTACTGGAGTGGGTTGCCATTTCCTTCTCCAGGGGATCTTCCTAACCCAGGGATTGAACCCAGGTCTCCTGCATTGCATACAGATGCTTTTACCCTCTGAGCCACCAGGCATGGCCAAAAAAAAAAAAAGAGGGACGTCCCAGGTGGTACAGTGGATAAAACGTCAATTAACAACCAGAAAATTAACAACCCAGTTTTAAAATGGGCAAAAGACCTGAACAGACATCTCACCGAAGAGGATATGAAGATGACATGTAAATATGTGAATAGATGCTCAACGTCATGTATCACTAAGGAATTTCAGATTAAAACAACAATGAGATATCACTACTCACCTATTGGGATGCCAACATCCCAAACACTGAAGATACCAAAAGTTGGTGAGAATGTAGAATAAGGACTCTTGTTCATCACTGGGGAGAATGCAAAATGGTACAGGCATAGCTACTTTGCAAGACAATTTGGCAGTTTTTTCACAGAAATAAACATACTTGTTCCGTGTGCGGCTGCAACTGCATTCCTTCATATTTATCCAAGTGAGTGAAAACTTACGTCCACACAAAGCCTGCACACGGATGTCTGCAGTAGTTTTACTTACTGTCCTCCAGTAGATGAACAGATAAATAAACTGTGGTACATTCAGACAATGGAATATTATCCAGTGCTAAAATGAAATGAACTCTAAAGCCATGAAAAGATATGGGAAAAAAAGCGTATTACTAAGTGAAAGAAACCAATATTTCTTTCACTACATAGTGAAAGAAGGCTACATAGTATAGGAATCCAACTAAATGACATTCTAGAAAAGTCAAAACCATGGAGACTATAAAAAAAGATCAGTGGTCGCCAAGGGTTGAGGGGAGGGAGAGATGAACAGGCAGGGCACAGAGAATTTTTAGGGCAGTGAAACCATTGTGTATGGTTTCAGTATGATACTGTAATGGTAGATTGATATCACCACACATATGTCAAAATCCATAGACCGCACAACACCAAGAGTAAACCCTAATGTAAATTATGCACTTTGGGTGATAATGATGTGTCAATGTAGTTTCATTGGTTGTCATAAAGCACTACTCTGGTGCAAGATGTTGATTGTTGGGGTATACGGAATTTTCTGTACTTTTTTCTCAATTTTGCTGTGAACCTAAAACTACTCTAAAAAGTAAAGTTTACCAAAAATAACCAAAATAGGGGCTTCCCTGGTGGTTCAGTGGCAATGAATCCACCTGCCAATGCAGGAGACATGGGTTCATTCCCTAATCAGGGAAGATCCCACATGCCATGGAGCAACTAAGCCCATGCACCACAACTACTGAGCTGTGCTCTAGGGCTGGTGCCCCACAGCTACTGAGCCTGTGTACCTGGAGCCTGTGCTCCACAAAAACGGAAGCCACAGCGATGAGAAGGTCGTGTAACGCAACTGGAGAGTAACCTCACTTGCTACAAGTAGAGAAAAATCCCGCGCAGCAAGGAAGGCCCAGCACAGCCTAATACAAGTAAGTAGATTAATTAATATTATTTTAAAAAGATACAACACATTTTTAAAAATAACCTAAATAAATAAGTAAATAGAATAGCGCACCGAGAGACTATCATATATACCTGACTAAAGTATTATGCATAAGCTGTGCCGGTTCCAAGGGTAGGGCTCCTGTTGCCCTGCCTAGGATCCCCTCACTCAGCCAATGAGCTCCCAGGTGTTGGCTGCTAAGAACTCACTCTGCATCTTTCTTAGGTTGGTTCCCACTCTGCCTTTGGTGAAGGGAAGCTGTCCCCCATCAGGAGATGCCCAGGAGTTTATACTCCTCTTCATGACCGACAACTGGCCAATGTGGGCACATAACAGCTCAGCCCTCTTGCCTCCGGGTGGGACAACCTTTCTGGTACCAGGTGTACTTCAGAAATCCCCATGGGATCAGGCTGAGGATCACCTCTTCGTGAACCCACATCTCTGCGGAGTTCCTTCCTCTGCCCTGTCCCTTTCCCCCACTCCCCCCAGGTTCCTCCTGAGAACATGTCTTCAACAACGCACTTGCCCAAGGATCGCCTCTCAGGCTTTGCTCTGGGGAACCGATCTATGACAGTTCCTACGGACTGTCCCTGTCTTCGAAGTATATCCTGATTTGTTTTGCAAAATATTATATGGAAAGTCATTTTCAAAGGGTCAGGTGATTCACTGTCCACAGCATTCCTTTGATACAAAGGACCTTTACATATTTTTTTCTGCATTGGTGGTCTGGGACACATCACATTGCTCTTGAATCTGACTCCACAAAACCAAGACTTTCCCTCCCATGCACATGTTTTTACATTAAAAGAGTGATTTTAGAGAACAAAAAAAAAAGTGGAAGTGAAAAAAAAAAGGACTATGGTGGTGATATGGTGGTGACATGAAATGAGTCTGAAAAACTGTGGGTTTCCCTTGGGTGGGTCACAGATTTCACAATAAGCCTTGTGTTTACTAGCACACATACACGCACATGTTCATTTATATAATTCAGTATTTCTCCTTAAAGAACCCACTCTATTAAAATCAGTCAGGGGACTTCCCTGGTGGTCCAGTGGCTAAGAATCCCCCTGCCAATGCATGAAATGAGAGTTCAATCCCTGCTGGGTGAACTAAGATCCCACTTGTCAGCATTTAAACCTGCACACCACAACTACTGAGCCCATGGACACAACTAAGACCTAAGGCAGCCAAAAAAAAAAAAAAAAAAAAAAAAAAGAACAGTCAGAATTCCTGCCTTGTTGCTGTGGTTCAGTCGCTCAGTCATGTCTGACTCTCTGCAACCCCATGGACTACAGCATGCCAGGTTTCCCTGTCCTTCACTATCTCCCAGAGTTTGCTCAAACTCATGTCCATCAAGTTGGTGATGCCATCTAATCATCTCATCCTCTGTTGCCCCCTTCTCCTCCTGCCTTCAATGTTTCCCAGCATCAGGGTCTTTTCCAATGAGTTGGCTCTTCCCATCAGGTGGCCAAAGTATTGGAGTTTCAGCTTCAGCATCAGTCCTTCCGATAAATATTCAGGGTTGACTTCCTTTAGGTTGACTGGCTTGATCTCCTTGCAGCCCAGGGGACTCTCAAGAGTCTTCTCCAACACCACGGTTCAAAAGCATCAATTCTTCAGAGGTTAGCCTTCTTTGTGGTACAACTCTCACGTCCCTACATTACGACTGGAAAAACCATAGCTTTGACTATACAAACCTCTGTTGGCAAAGTGACGTCTCTACTTTTTAATATGCTGTCTAGGTTTGTCATAGCTCTTCTTCCAAGAAGCAAACGTCTTTTAATTTCATGGCTGCAGTCACTGTCCACAGAGATTTTGGAACCCAAGAAAATAAAGTCTGTCATCATTTCCATTTCTCCCCCGTCTATTTGTCATGAAGTGATGGGACTGGATGCCATGATCTTAGTTTTCTGAATGTTGAGTTTTAAGCCAGCTTTTTCACTCTCCTCTTTCACCTTCATCAAGAGGCATTCCTACCTTGGTCCTTCTGAAAAGCATACCCCACCAGGTAATGAAGATAACCTTGATACATCCTTGGAGGAGAAAAGCCCCAGATCAGCTTGATTCCTAACCCCTGCTCTCCAGGTTAAACTCCCTTATAGACTTTGGGCCATTTATTTGATTTTTCTGAGGCTTCACTTTTTCATTTGTAAAATGGAAATAGTTACAGCCTCTACTCCATAGATTTTATTAGTTAATTAATCCTTTAAAGGGCACTAAATGATAAACTCTGTTAACAGGTCCTGTTGTTGCTGTTAGTTGCTAAATCATGTCTGACCCTTTTGCAACCCCATGGACATAGCCCGCCAGGCTCCTCTGTCCATGGGATTTCTCAGGCAAGAATACTGGAGTCGGTTGCATTTCCTTCTCCAGGGTATCTTCCCCACCCAGGGATCGAACCCACATCTCTACTTCCTCCAACTGGATCTTTGTCAGGAGAAAGGACAAGGGATGGCTTAAAGTTGCCAGTTAGAGGCTTCTCAGATTTGGTCTTCTCTGGTTTAAGTCACTTTCCTTCAGATTTGGGGGGGGGGGGGACTGATTAGTTTCTCAGGCTGTCTTCTTGGCAGAAATGGCTGGATATCCCCAAATACCCATTTTCTCTTACTTCCTGCAATAGAACTCTTGAATTTTAGCCAGGTTCATGGCTACCCAACTAAAGACTGCATTTCCAAGCCTCCCTTGAAGCCAGGTATGACCATGTGCCTCAGCTCTGGCTAATGTACATGTACATTTTCCAGCCAGGTGCCTGGAATGTGACATGGTGTGGAGCCACTTTGGACCAGATACAGTCAACAACCTAGGAATGGAAATGCTCAAGACAGAAGGAAATTGGGTCCCTAACACCAGGCAATCATCAGCCCTGGACTCCCAACACCTGTGTTTCACAAGACAAACCTCTCTTGTTAATGTCACTGTCACTTTGGTCTTTGTCATAGGACCTGACTCTGCATTTTCATTAACAAACTTTTTATTCCCTCCTCTCTTTCTGGAGAGTGTCTGGAGAAAGGGCAGACTTATGTAGCCTCGTGGCCATCAGCAGTGAGCTCCATTTGGTTCTCCACTTGGAGTCTCACAGGCTGAAATCAAGATGTTGGTCGGTGTGAATGCCTACCTGGAGGCTCTGGGGAAGAATCCACTTCCGAGCTTATTCAGTTGGTTGACGGAATTACATTCTTTGTGGTTGTAGGAATGCTGTCTTCATTCCTTTGCTGGCTTTCAGCTGGAGACCACTCTCAGCTCCTCAACCTGCCTGAATGTTGGTAGCCCTTCCACCTTCAAGCCAACAACTTTCTCTAGCACTGCTGCTGCTGCTGCTGCTAAGTTGCTTCAGTCGTGTCCGACTCTGTGCTACCCCATAGACGGCAGCCCACCAGGCTCCTCTGTCCCTGGGATTCTCCAGGCAACAACACTGGAGTAGGTTGCCATTTCCTTCTCCAATGCATGAAAATGAAAAGGGAAAGTGAAGTCGCTCAGTTGTGTCCGACTCTTAGCGACCCCATGGACTGCAGCCTCCCAGACTCCTCTGTCCATGGGATTTTCCAGGCACTAGCCAGACCAAATTCTGCTTTTAAAGGGCTCCTACAAGAAAATTAGAGATACCAAGGGAACATTTCATGCAAAGATGGGCTCGATAAAGGACAGAAATGGTATGGACCTAACAGAAGCAGAAGATATTAAGAAGAGGTGGCAAGAATACACAGAAGAACTGTACAAAAAAGATCTTCATGATTCAGATAATCACAATGGTGTGATCACTCATCTAGAGCCAGACATCCTGGAATGTGAAGTCAAGTGGGCCTTAGAAAGCATCACTACGAACAAAGCTAGTGGAGGTGATGGAATTCCAGTTGAGCTATTTCAAATCCTGAAGGATGATGCTGTGAAAGTGCTGCACTCAATTTTCCAGCAAATTTTGAAAACTCATCAGTGGCCACAGGACTGGAAAAGGTCAGTTTTCATTCCAATCCCAAAGAAAGGCAATGCCAAAGAATGCTCAAACTGCCACACGATTGCATTCATCTCACACACTAGTAAAGTAATGCTCAAAATTCTCCAAGCCAGGCTTCAGCAATACATGAACCGTGAACTTCCTGATGTTTTAGAAAAGGCAGAGGAACCAGAGATCAAATTGCCAACATCCGCTGGATCATGAAAAAAGCAAGAGAGTTCCAGAAAAACATCTATTTCTGCTTTATTGACTATGCCAAAGCCTTTGACTGTGTGGATCACAATAAACTGTGGAAAATTCTGAAAGAGATGGGCATACCAGACCACCTGACCTGCCTCTTGAGAAACCTATATGCAGGTCAGGAAGCAACAGTTAGAACTGGACATGGAACAACAGACTGGTTCCAAATAGGAAAAGGAGTACGTCAAGGCTGTATATTGTCACCCTGTTTATTTAACTTATATGCAGAGTACATCATGAGAAACGCTGGACTGGAAGAAACACAAGCTGGAATCAAGATTGCTGGGAGAAATATCAATAACCTCAGATATGCAGATGACACCACCCTTATGGCAGAAAGTGAAGAGGAACTAAAAAGCCTCTTGATGAAAGTTAAAGAGGAGAGTGAAAAAGTTGGCTTAAAGCTCAACATTCAGAAAATGAAGATCATGGCATCCGGTCCCATCACTTCATGGGAAATAGATGGGGAAACAGTGGAAACAGCGTCAGACTATTTTGGGGGGCTTTAAAATCACTGCAGATGGTGACTGCAGCCATGAAATTAAAAGACTCTTACTCCTTGGAAGGAAAGTTATAACCAACCTAGATAGCATATTCAAAAGCAGAGACATTACTTTGCCAACAAAGGTCCGTCTAGTCAAGGCTATGGTTTTTCCAGTGGTCATGTATGGATGTGAGAGTTGGACTGTGAAGAAGGCTGAGCACCGAAGAATTGATGCTTTTGAACTGTGGTGTTGGAGAAGACCCTTGAGAGTCCCTTGGACTGCAAGGAGATCCAACCAGTCCATTCTGAAGGAGATCAGCCCTGGGATTTCTTTGGAAGGAATGATGCTAAAGCTGAAACTCCAATACTTTGGCCACCTCATGTGAAGAGTTGACTCATTGGAAAAGACTCTAATGCTGGGAGGGTTTGGGGGCAGGAGAAGGGGATGACAGATGATGAGATGGCTGGATGGCATCACTGACTCAATGGACTTGAGTCTGAGTGAACTCCGGGAGTTGGTGATGGACAGGGAGGCCTGGCGTGCTGTGATTCATGGGCTCTCAAAGAGTCGGACACAACTGAGCGACTGAACTGAACTGAACTGAACAATTAGGGTATGCTCACCTGCCCAGATAATCTCCTTTTTGCCATATAACATAATCACAGGAATAATATCTCATCATATTCAGAGGTTTCACACATACTTAAGGAGGAGCAGATTAGACTTAAATGAGGGTCATTCTTAGACTACTGCCTACCATACAGGTAAATAAATGCTTATTGTTTGAGTGGAAATCCTTAAAAAAGAACAACCAAGAAGAGACAGGGCCTCCCCTGACTAAAGAAGCACAGCAAACAGCACTTATCTGTATCATTTAATTTAATTGATAAATTAAATTAATTTATCATTTAATTCAATTGATTAAATTGTCATTTAATTCAATTGATAAATTTATTTAATGAGTATCTATTACATGACAGCTTATGCTTTTAGACCCTGTGACTACAGAAATAAATAAGATAGACTGGGTCTTGCTTTCAAGCAGCTTGTGTATTTGTTTTAAAATATTTATTTATTTCGTTGTACCAGGTCTTAGCTGTGGCACTTGGAGTCTAGTTTCCTGATCAGGGATTGAACCTGGGCCCCCTGAATTGGGAGCATGGAAGCCTAGCCATTGGACCACTAGGGAAGTCCCTCAAGCAGTTCAAATTTTACTGGAGTCACAGGAAATTAACTAACAAATGTATAAAGTGAGATTGTAAAGCAAAGTAAAAGGCTAGGGGATGGTGGAGGTTTGTGTGACTATTATAGGTCTGCGGGCCCAGGATGGCATCTCTGAGGAGGTGGTGCTATTTGAGCAGAAGCTAGCTATGTGTCTGGAAGGGGAAGGGCATTCCAGGAAGAGGGAGCTGCATACACAAAGGCAAGAAAGTCATTAGGCTGGAGAGGAGTAACTCATGTGGCAGGAAATGAGGTCATGGGGACAGGTAGGAGTAAGGCCATGCGAGCCAGTGGAATTTTGTTCTGGAAGGATGGAATAGTTTTTAAGCTGAAAATCAAGATGAAAAGTTTTGCAAGTAGAGAGTAGTGAGGGTTGCATGCAATGTGAAGATAATTAATGCCACTGAACTGCACATATGAAAACGGTTAAAATAAGCACATTTTATGTTATATATGTTTTACTACAATAAAAAAAATGGAAAAAAAAAAAAAAAGAATAAGCAGTACTTGGTCAGAGTAAAAACAAGAGAGTCAGGAGCCAGAGCAAACAGCATAATTAACTGCTTAGGGGAGGCACTTCCCTGACGGTCCAGTGGTTAAGACTCAGAGCTTCCAATGCAGGGGGCACAGATTTGATCCCTTGTCAGGGAACTAGACCTCTACATGCTATGCAGCACAGTCAAAAAATAAAAACAAACAAACAAATAAAATTAGGTTGTTACAGAAAAAAATGCTTAGGGGAAGGGAGGGTATGGACCATTAAAAAAAAAAAAAAAAAAAAAAGACGATCTGAAGAAGGCCTAAGTGTATTTCTAGGGTGTTGGCCAAGCTCAGGTTTTCATCCAGGGGCTGGTTACCTGGATGTATTTGCTCTGTGAAAATATACGGAGCTGTACATTTATAATTTGTGCATTTTCCTCTATGCATGTTATACTTTCACTGAAATATTTAAGCTTAAAACAAGTCCAGTTTGTTTGTGGTGGGAGGAATTGAATGTACGGACCCTTGGGGCTCAGGCTAGGGCCCAGCACTTACCATGCACTCAGTGAATAGCTGACACTTGGCTGGAATCTGAACTAAGTTTTTTCATTAGGTGGCACTAGTGATAAAGAACCCGTCTGACAATGCAGGAGACGTAAGAGATGAAGGTTGAATCCCTGGGTCAGGAAGATCCCCTGGAGGAGGGCATGGCAACGCATTCCAGTATTCCTGCTTGGAGAATCCCATGGACAGAGGAGCCTGGCGGGCTACAGTCCATAGGGTCGCAAAGAGTCAGACACGATGGAAGAGACTGAGCACACAGCAAATGTTACTTCATTCGATCTTTACCACAGCTCTACGAAGCACAAAGAAGTGAAGCACTTGTCCAGGATCACATAGTCAGGAAGTGGTGGAGAGGGAATTGAAACCCAGGTGGTCTGGATTCACCATCTAGGCCTTTAGCCATCACATCAAATGGAATGAATGAATGATATATGCAGCTCGCTCTCTCTCTAAACTAGAGGTCCTCAACATGGGGGAAACGTTGGGCAAAGTCTGGAGACATCTTTGGCTGCCACAACTTGAGAGAGGGGTGCTGCTAGCATTGGGTAGGTAGTGGCCAGCGATGCTGCTAAACATCTTAAAATGTGCAGGACAACCCCACTTTCCCACCAACAAAAAATAACTGGGCCTCAAATATGTTAATGCTGAGAAGCATTGACAAACTTGCTCTCAGTTCAGTTCAGTTTAGTCACTCAGTCGTGTCCGACTCTTTGTGACCCCATGAATTAGAGCAGGCCAGGCCTCCCCCCTGTCCATCACCAACTCCGGGAGTTCACTCAAACTAATGTCCATCGAGTCGGTGATGCCATCCAGCCATCTTATCCTCTGTTGTCCCCTTCTCCTCCTGCCCCCATCCCTCCCAGCATCAGAGTCTTTTCCAATGAGTCAACTCTTCACATGAGGTGGCCAAAGTACTGGAGTTTCAGCTTTAGCATCATTCCTTCCAACCAGTCCATTCTGAAGGAGATCCCAGGGCTGATCTCCTTCAGAATGGACTGGTTGGATCTCCTTGCAGTCCAAGGGACTCTCAAGAGTCTTCGCCAACACCACAGTTCAAAAGCATCAATTCTTTGGCAATCAGCCTTCTTCACAGTCCAACTCTCACATCCATACATGACCACTGGAAAAACCATAGCCTTGACTAGACGGACCTTTGTTGGCAAAGTAATGTCTCTGCTTTTCAATATGCTATCTAGGTTGGTCATAACTTTCCTTCCAAGGAGTAAGCGTCTTTTAATTTCATGGCTGCAATCACCATCTGCATTGATTTTGGAGCCCAAGAAAATAAAGTCTGATGCTGTTTCCACTCTTTCCCCATCGATTTCCCATGAAGTGATGGGACCGGATGCCATGATCTTTGCTTTCTAAATGTTGAGCTTTAAGCCAACTTTTTCACTCTCCACTTTCACTTTCATCAAGAGGCTTTTGAGTTCCTCTTCACTTTCTACCATAAGGGTGGTGTCATCTGCATATCTGAGGTTATTGATATTTCTCCAGGCAATCTTGATTCCAGCTTGTGTTTCTTCCAGTCCAGCATTTCTCATGAAGTACTCTGCATATAAGTTAAATAAGCAGGGTGTCAATATACAGCCTTGACGAAACTTGCTCTAGACCTAACCGATTACTTTCACACTCTCCCCAGCTCTGGTTGTTTTATAATCGTAATCTCTTACTTAATCTCCCACCATTAGATAAGAAAAGACTTTGAACCTGCCATGGTTCCTCATGGTTCTTATCTGTGGTGACAGTTATCCACCACATCCATATCTGGCTGAGCCTCATTAACCTCTGCTTATGTGGAATGGTGGCAAGAGTCACCAGATGGTGACTTTTCCCATGATAATTTGGCCAGGGGCATTTGATGGGGAGATCCCCATGCCCGTGTGTCCACAGGGGGCCTGCCATCTTCCTGCCTCCTGTGTACTGTTTCGGCGCTGACCTCTGCTCCTGGTGCTTCCCATCGGCAGAGCACACCCCCTACCTGGGTGACATTCTCTGAGGGGGTACAGGTGCCCAGGCAGTGCTGAAATTCAGATCTCCATCTTCTTTCCCTCATTGGGAGTCTTAATTCATAGCTCAGCAGCCACAGGCATCTTATTAACACAGTGAGTAGCTAATATTAATAGGGCATTTACTTGGTGCTAAGTACTGGATTAATAAATTTAATTCTCAGAGAGACCTTATGAAGTAGGTACTGTTTATTCTTTCTTTTAAAATTCTTTTATTTATTTATTTGGCTGTACCAGGTCTTAGTTGCATCACGTGGGATTCAGTTTCCTGACCAAGGATGGAACCTAGGACCCCTGCATTGGGAGACTGGGAGTGTGAAATCTTAGCTCCTGGACCACCAGGGAAGTCTGGGTGCTTTCTTCCCCACCTCCCCCCGCCCCCCGCCCCGCCGTTTGTCAGTTGAAGAAACCCAGGCACTGAGAAGCTAAGTGACTTGCATAGGTCACACAGCTTATAAGTGGTAACATTGGAATGTGGATCCAGATAACTTGATGAGAGAGCACACCATGTATAAGTTCCCATGCCAAGCCTCTTGTATCTCAGCCTCCTCCCCATAGCTGGCCTAGGTTAGCCACCTTACGCATCTTCTGAGGCTCATCTGACCAACACCAGGGACTCCTCAATTTTCAGTCACCTTCTCTTGTTTCAACTCTGAGCTCTGAGCCCACACTGCTGCTGAGGAAGACTGGGGGGACTACCCTGGGCCATTTGTTTGCCTAAACATGCCTGGCACCAAGCCACCACATTCATTCCATTTCAAGTGTGAAAGCCTAACCAGCTGGAGGTCGCCATTTATTCTGGGTGAACAGAGGGAGTGGTTAAGGATGCTCTGCCTCTCTTACTAGACAGTAAGTTCTCAAGTGTAAGGAACAGATTCCTATTTCTCTCCATGCTCAGTTACATCTGAGAAATGGAATATTTCCTGACACAACACATCGGTAAATATGGATGTCACGTCACCAGCAATTGCAGCCACTACATATGGTGAGCTGGTGAGCCCTGAGGGAACCCAGGAAGGAAAAAATACCTGCCATCTAGCAGACATCAGACAGCAGCCACTCCCTATGGTGAGCCCCGAGGAAGCTCAGGATGTGAAAACAGTATACTGCGCTGAGTGAGGTGCAACATCAAAGGACTGATTTCAGTGAGTCCAGATGCTTGCACCTTCCCATACCTAGTAAAGTGCTAAATTCCTTAACTTGGGTTATCTGGTTTTCTTTAACAATAACCTTTTTATGTTCAGACTACTTGTCCTTTATTGCAAAACTTCTATATAGCCTGGCTCCTCCTTGGAGCAGTTCTCTCAGGGTTACTTGAGATGCTATCCCCCGGACTCGAAGTCTTAAAAATTCCCACTGAATAAAGCATAATCCTCAACTTTTAGGTTGTGAATGTTTCTAAAGCCCACACACCTGGCACATAACATTTATGCTCCCCATTGAGGAAGACTGTGAAAGCACAGTGGTCATGAGAACTGACTTTGGGCTTGGACAGACCTGAACTTGAAGCCCTGGTCACTTCCAAGCTGTGATCTTGGGCCAAGTACTTAACTCAGGGTGGGTAAGCTTTTTCTGTAAATGGTCACACAGTATACACATTCTTTGGTGGGCCACATGGTCTCTCCTACAATAGCTCATCTCTGCCTTGTTCTCCCAAAGAGTCATACCTAAACCAATGTGTGGCTGTGTTCCTCTAGACTTTTATCCACAAAATAGGCAGTAGGCCCAGGGTAGTACACAGACCCAAGATTTGCAGTTTAAAAAAAAAAATTATAAAAGGATATCAGGGAGTTCCTTGGTGGTCCGGTGGTTAGGACTCTGCTTTCACTGCTGAGGGCCTGAGTTAAATTGTGGTGGTGTCAGGGGAATCACACTGATTGAAACTGCCCACCCTGGCCAGGCACCATAGTGACTATTTGCATAAGTTGTTTTACGACAGGAGGTCCTGGTAAGGAACATGGAACTAATAAGCCTCCAGCAACCAGAAGAGTTTTTCTGGAACTCTCTTGCTTTTTCCATGATCCAGCGGATGTTGGCAATTTTATCTCTGATTCCTCTGCCTTTTCTTAAACCAGCTTGAACATTAGGAAGTTCACGGTTCACCTATTGCTGAAGCCTGGCTTGGAGACTTTTGAGCATTACTCTACTAGCATGTGAGATGAGTGCAATTGTGCGGTAGTTTGAGCATTCTTTGGCATTGCCTTTCTTTGGGATCAGAATGAAAACTGCCCTTTTCCAGTCCTGTGGCCACTGCTGAGTTTTCCAAATTTGCTGGCATATTGAGTGCAGCACTTTCACAGCATCATCTTTCAGGATTTGAAATAGCTCAACTGGAATTCCATCACCTCCACTAGCTCTGTTCATAGTCATGCTTTCTAAGGCTCATTTGACTTCACATTCCAGGATGTCTGACTCTAGGTCAGTGATCACACCAAGTTCCAGAAAAACATCTATTTCTGCTATATTGACTATGCCAAAGCCTTTGGCTGTGTGGATCACAATAAACTGTGGGAAATTCTGAAAGAGATGGGAATACCAGACCACCTGACCTGCCTCTTGAGAAATCTGTATGCAGGTCAAGAAGCAACAGTTAGAACTGGACATGGAACAACAGACTGGTTCCAAATAGGAAAAGGAGCACATCAAGGCTGTATATTGTCACCCTGCTTATTTAACTTATATGCAGAGTACTTCATGAGAAACGCTGGACTGGAAGAAACACAAGCTGGAATCAAGATTGCCGGGAGAAATATCAATAACCTCAGATATGCAGATAACACCACCCTTATGTGGCGGAGTCATTTCAATATTTGGCAAAACCAATACAATAGTATAAAGTTTAAAAATAAAATAAAATAAAAAAATAAAAAGCCTCTTGATGAAAGTGAAAGTGGAGAGTGAAAAAGTTGGCTTAAAGCTCAACATTCAGAAAACAAAGATCATGGCATCCGGTCCCATCACTTCATGGGAAATAGATGGGGAAACAGTGGAAACAGCATCAGACTATTTTGGGGGGCTCCCAAATCACTGCAGATGGTGACTGCAGCCATGAAATTAAAAGACGCTTACTCCTTGGGAGGAAAGTAATGTCCAACCTAGATAGCATATTCAAAAGCAGAGACATTACTTTGCCAACAAAGGTTCATCTAGTCAAGGCTATGGTTTTTCCTGTGGTCATGTATGGATGTGAGAGTTGGACTGTGAAGAAGGCTGAGTGCCGAAGAATTGATGCTTTTGAACTGTGGTGTTGGGGAAGACTCTTGAGAGTCCCTTGGACTGCAAGGAGATCCAACCAGTCCATTCTGAAGGAGATCAGCCCTGGGATTTCTTTGGAAGGAATGATGCTAAAGCTGAAACTCTAGTACTTTGGCCACCTCATACGAAGAGTTGACTCATTGGAAAAGACTCTGATGCTGGGAGGGATGGGGAGCAGGAGGAGAAGGGGACGACAGAGGATGAGCTGGCTGGATGGCATCACTGACTCAATGGCCGTGAGTCTGAGTGAACTCCCGGAGTTGGTGATGGACAGGGAGGCCTGGCGTGCTGTGATTCATTGGGTTGAAAAGAGTCAGACACGACTGAGCGACTGAACTGAACTGAACTGAACCGGAAGAGTTCGGGAAAGGTCAAAAGGAGACGCCACATGTCCACCTCCCAAAATCCTTCTCTCTGGCATCCATCTTGGCTAAACAAGGCATGCACCACCAGGAAGGACTGAGTCAGAATGATTGGCTAAAGACGACCTGGAAACTAATCCCATCACCATAAAACCCAAGACTGCAAGCCATGTGACAGAGCTGTTCTCCTGGGTTCCCTTACCCTACTGCTCTCCACCTGGGCGTCCTTTCCTGATAAAATCTCTTGCTTTGTCAGCAGATGTGTTTCCTCAGACAATTCATTTCCGAGTGTTAGACAAGAGCCCGGTTTCAGGTCCTGGAATGGGTCCCCTTTCCTGCAAGAGTGGTGGAACTAATTTGACACAAGCCAACACAGCCAAGAGAGTTCCAGAAAAACATTTATTTCTGCTTTATCGACTATGCCAAAGTCTTTGACTGTGTGGATCACAATAAACTGTGGGAAATTCTGAAAGAGATGGGAATACCAGACCACCAGACCTGCCTCTTGAGGAACCTATATGCAGGTCAGGAAGCAACAGTTAGAACTGGACATGGAACAACAGACTGGTTCCAAATAGGAAAAGGAGTACATCAAGGCTGTATATTGTCACCCTGCTTATTTAACTTATATGCAGAGTACATCATGAGAAACACTGGGCTGGAAGAAACACAAGCTGGAATCAAGATTGCCGGGAGAAATATCAATAACCTCAGATATGACGATGACACCACCCTTATGGCAGAAAGTGAAGAGGAACTGAAAAGCCTCTTGATGAAAGTGAAAATGGAGAGTGAAAAAGTTGGCTTAAAGCTCAACATTCAGGAAACAAAGATCATGGCATCCGGTCCCATCACTTCATGGGAAATAGATGGGGAAACAATGGAAACAGTGTCAGACTTTATTTGGGGGGGCTCCAAAATCACTGCAGATGGTGACTGCAGCCATGAAATTAAAAGACACTTACTCCTTGGAAGGAAAGTTATGACCAACCTAGATAGCATATTCAAAAGCAGAGACATTACTTTGCCAACAAAGGTCCGTCTAGTCAAGGCTATGGTTTTTCCTGTGGTCATGTATGGATGTGAGAGTTGGACTGTGAAGAAAGCTGAGCGCCAAAGAATTGATGCTTTTGAACTGTGGTGTTGGAGAAGACTCTTGAGAGTCCCTTGGACTGCAAGGAGATCCAACCAGTCCATTCTAAAGGAGATGAGTCCTGGGTGTTATTTGGAAGGACTGATGCTAAACCTGAAATTCCAATACTTTGGCCACTTCATGTGAAGAGTTGACTCATTGGAAAAGACTCAGATGCTAGGAGGGATGGGGGGCAGGAGGAGAAGGGGACGACAGAGGATGAGATGGCTGGATGGCATCACCGACTCGATGGACATGAGTTTGAGTGAACCCAGGGAGTTAGTGATGGACAGGGAGGCCTGGCATGCTGCAATTCATGGTGTCTCAAAGAGTCAGACAGGACTGAGCGACTGACCTGAACTGAACTGAACACAGCCAAAACAAAAAAAGATGAAACAAGACAACCCATGAATGTAAGTCTCAATATCTTGTGCTTGATGTCCTTGGGCAGGACTGGACTTATAATAGCTCCATTCAACTCAACTTTTTGAGCTCCACACCATGGTACTTGTATGTATAGTATTTTACTTTTCTCTCCCTGTGAGATAATACCAAACGTTTGAGAAGTAGCATACGGATAAAAAGCACCGGATTCTGGAAGTAGACTGCCTGGCTCCGAATTCTGGCTCTGCCACTTCAGAGGTATGTGATCTTCCGAAAATTAACCTCCCTGACATAACTTTCCTTAGTTGCCCCGTGTGTAAAGCTGGGATGAGATTAACAGTGCCTCCCTCTCCTAGGGTTGTTACCAGGATGAAACGGATCTGCACATCCCATCACCTGGGGCTCTTTAAAGACTCCAAAACCCAGGCCACAGGCAGACCAACCAAAGAACTCAAAATCTTTAGGGAGAGGCGGAGGCATCAGTTCCTACGAAGCTACTACCCTATGTGGTTCTAATTTGTGTACAAGTTTAGAAGCAGAGTGTTAAACGGCTTAGGGCGCTGGGATCGATCCTTCCGGGGAATCACTGCGCCCCTGGTTCCACACACGTCAGAACCACCCTCCCACCCTCACCCCATCCCGCCCTAATTCACTGGATACCGTCCTCCCTGCGTTCCTTTGCCTTCTGGGATCAGAAGGCCCCGCGAGGACTCGCTGGGACTTGTAGTTCCTGCGACTCTCCGGTCTCGTTCTCGCCTCCCATTGGCTTTCGAAGACGCTCCTCCCCGAAGCTCGGCCAATCGCCGCGGCACAGCCAACCCTCAAAGCAAGGAGCTAGGACCCCGCTCAGCAATCTCTGCAGAGAGGACGCCGGCAGCTGACTGCTCTGAGGCTGCGCACCGCGAAGAGTTCCCACGGTCTCGCAGCAGGTAATCAATATCCCTGGCAGGGGACTGGGGCCCGGCCCAACGCCCCAGACCAGGGTCGCCCATTGGCCGCAGATCTTGGTTTCATGTCTGGGATTTTCAGTTTCCCCGGCCTTTTTTTTTTTTTTTTTTTTTGAGTAAATCCATTTCTCATCGGGAGAAAGGGAGTTTTCGGCAAACGATGACTTCCGATGACCTCTCTCAGCCTTGCATCCCGTGGAGTTGGTGAGTTGGGGCTCCTTTTGTTGCGCGAGCCCTGGCTGGAAGCCCAGGCTCCTCCAAGAGCAGAGAGAAACAGGCGCGAGCTGAGAGCACATTTGCTAAGGTCCTATAGCCAGGGAATGCCAGGAGGGGTCTCTTGTGTCCTGTCTTAACAATCTAGAAACAATTCAGGTTGTTGAGGTTTGTAATGCTGAGGTTTCATCTGTTTCCAGTTAGTTCTTGGTAGCCTAAGGGGGAAGGGGTTATGTTAACCACAACAGCAAATATACCCAAAGGTATAAAAACATCCCTTCTGAGAAATCATAAAAGCTCCACTTCTCACAGGTTTGAGCTGGTGGGAGTTAACAGGATGATTCACATGAACCATGGAAGTGAAAGTTAGCAGGATTTGATCCCCTACTTCTATTAGAGTTGAGGTTTTACCCACGTGGTATTCAGTGCCAAGAATCTAGGGGCTGGGAGAAAAATTTTGTGAAAATAAATGTCCATGGTTTGAGACTTGCCCTGTGGTATGTAGTGAGTGGCATGGCCCAGCTGTCTTTGCTCCAGACAGTAATGTCTTTACTGCATTAGTTCGCAAACATTGGTTGAGCCTTACTAAGTTTTTTAAGCAGGGATTATTTCATAAAGGGGAGAGGCAGTTTATCGTGAACCATTCCAGTGTTCCAGGGGCAGCATCTAACCCTACTTGTGGGAAGACGTAAGACTTTGCAGAGAAGGGAATAATTGAATGGAGTTTGAGGGATGGGCAGGAGCTAGTGAGATGAAAGAGAAGAGCCTTTCGCCTGGAAAATAGCATGATGAAGGCAGGAAAAGAGCACTGATTTTGGACCCGGAGTCCTGAGCCTGGTTGGAGCAAGGGATTTCATGTGGATAGTGGAAAACAGAGGCACATCTTGCAAGCTTGTAAGAGACTTGGATTTTGCCCTGAAAGCCCTAGAAACTGGATTTAGTAGATGTGTATCTTTGTTGTTGCTATTGTTTAGTCGCTAAGTTGTATTGGACTCTTTTGTGACCCCATGGCCTGTAGCCAGGCTCCTCTGTCCATGGGATTTCCCAAGGGAGAATACTGGAGTGGGCTGCCATTTTCTTCTCCAGGGGATTTTTCCAACCCAGGGATAGAACCCGAGTCTCCTGCATTGGCGGGCAGGTTCATTACCAGTCAGCCTCGAGGGAAGCCCAGTGTGTATCTTAGATACTCTCTAATGTGGAAAAATGTTGGAAAGAGGCCACACCAGGGAGCTCATTGCAGTAATTCCCAGGGGAATTGCTGAGGATTAGGGTTAGTTTAAAGACAATTGCAGTTGAATGAGAGGAGAGATGAGTAAAAGGTTGTGAACTCTTAAGTAAGTGAACACCATACCTAGTATTGTTCATTAAAAATATATTGAGGTGAATGCTGTCTCTTGAGTTTTCCACCTATGACTATCTTTTTTAAGGAAATGACCAGCTTTTTTTTTCTTTCCTTAAACCACAGACATTGCTTTAGGCCAAAATTTGAGTCCCATTTTATGAAGAAGAAATCATCACAAATGTTAAGGATGTTGAAATCTGGATGATTAGACATATGACTCAAATTATCTTGTAATCCAGGAGATACAGATAAACCCATCATTAAGTTCAGTTCAGTTCAGTCGCTCAGTCGTGTCTGACTCTTTTCGACCCCATGAATCGCAGCACGCCAGGCCTCCCTGTCCCTCACCAACTCCCGGAGTTCACTCAGACTCACGTCCATCGAGTCAGTGATGCCATCCAGCCATCTCATCCTCTGTCGTCCCCTTCTCCTCCTGCCCCCAATTCCTCCCAGCATCAGAGTCTTTTCCAATGAGTCAACTCATAATTAGATCACTTTATATCTATCAGAGTAGAAATTATGAACTTTGTTACTCTCAAGAGTATCAATCGTTTGAAAGATATCAGATATTTGGAAGTATATCTTAAGATAGTACTGCTGCTGCTGCTGCTAAGTCACTTCAGTCGTGTCCGACTCTGTGCGACCCCAGAGACGGCAGCCCACCAGGCTGCCCCGTCCCTGGGATTCTCCAGGCAAGAATACTGGAGTGGGTTGCCATTTCCTTCTCCAATGCATGAAAGTGAAAAGTGAAAGTGAAGTCGTTCAGTTGTGTCCAGCTCTTAGCGACCCCATGGACTGCAGCCTTCCAGGCTCCTCCGTCCATGGGATTTTCCAGGCAAGAGTACTGGAGTGGGGTGCCATTGCCTTCTCCATAGGACAGTACAGCTGCTAGCAAAATAGGTATATCTTAAGACTCAGTGGTTCTACTCCTAAAGTACCAGAGAGACATTTGCTTACAAGGCAATGAGTATAAGAATGCTTTTGCAACATTTTAATAGTTAAAAAAAAAAAAGGTAACAACCTACATGTTTGTTAGTAGGAGAATTTTTATAAAGTGGATATATGTATTTTAAAGTATAATACATTGATTGGAATGAAATAATTTACAGTAGTGGTTACCTTGTGGTATGCGGAGAATGGGACAGGACAATGGGGGACTGTTTTATCTGTAATGTTTTATTTGTTTATGGGGAAAGAGGGTTAACAGATTTACAAAATATTAACAGTTGATCTGTATGACGGTAACAGGTATTTTATATTATATTTGTACATTTCTATAGTTTAACGTGTATCCTTCAATTTCTTAAAATATAAGTTGTAGCAAAATTAAACTTAAGAATTTACATCTAGTTATAAAAGTCATGCTCATTCATTTGGGGAAAGACTACAAACTATTATTAATCCTAGATTTTAAAAAAATAGTAATTTGGGAGAAACTTAAAGAAATTCAAATGCCAAATAAGCAGTGAAAATAAAAATGTAGAAAAACCATTAACCAAAAATCAAATTCTTCTAGACATTAGTAAATTAAAAAAATCTTTCTTGACTATGTGTATTTTGAAATATGTTATAGCTGCTTGTACATTTTGAAATGTTAAAAGATAATTTTTTAAAAGTGAAGGGGGCGACAGAGGATGAGCTGGTTGGATGGCTTCCCTGACTCAGTGGACAAGAGTTTGAGCAAACTCTGGGAGATAGTGAAGGACAGGGAAGCCTGGCAAGCTGCAGTCCATGGGGTTGCAGAGTCGGACGTGACTTAGTGACTGAACAACAACATCACTCTATATATATTACTGTCAGTTGAAAGGAGATTCCAAGTACAAAGTACATTTGTAGATTAGAAATACTGAAACGTGCAATGGGCAACCTGGCTTCTTTCTTTCAAAGGGGGAGTCACTTGCACCTCCACTTAATAGAATGCATTTGCATGTTTTTAGACAATAATTATTTTCATTTCTAGTATCTACAGTTTACAGAGTTGTGGGGGAAAAAAGTTCCATAGAATCATTGCAGGTAGATTCTTTACCAACTGAGCCACCAGGGAAGTCCTCCATAGCATCAGAATTAGGTAACTTTGAAGGACATGCTCTAATCTAGAATGTGCTTTGCTACTGAATCATAAATGTTCCCTATGAAAAAACATTGATTCTCTCACTTGAACAAAATCCATTTTTTTTTTTTTTTTTTGAGATTTGAGATAAGACTACTTGGATTTTCTTTTCTTTCTCTCTCTCTCTCTTTTTTTTTCCATTTTACTCTTGAAACAGAAAATCAAAGGATATGGGAACTGAATGGGCCCTTAATAATTTAGTTCTACCATCCCATTTGACAGATGAACAATTAAGGTGAGGCAGGGTCTCCCTGGACTTAGGAACTAGTAACTTAGTAACTGTCCTGTATTAAAGAGAAATTTCACCTGGCATTTGTTAAAAATGATAAGGTGGGGACTTCCTTGGTGGTCTAGTAGTTAGGACTTTTTCCTTCCAGTGCATGGGGTGCAGGTTTGGTCCCTGGTTGGAGAACTATGTGCCATGTAATGTAACCATTTTTTTTTTTTTTTAATGACAAGATGGATTTTTTTCTAGCTGTTGTATTAGAGGAGAAAGACTTCCATATAGAACTGAGCTCAACTCCAAATACATCAAGGACAACTGAGATTTATTGCCAGTAGGCAGAGTGGGAGGGGCAATGGCTGAAAAATTGCTAAGAGGAGCTTGATCAGATGCCAAAGATGGGAGATCCTTGCAGGATTCTTGCTAAACCTGGGCTCAGTGGGCCAAAGTCTTGTCAGGAGGAGGGCTCAGAGGAACTTGACTTCAGTTCGGTGAAAGAGGGCTCCTTGTCTCCTGTCCTGGTCTCTTTTGCATGTTATCAGCCAGGGACCACTTGCATGATGATTTTGTTGTAAGCCTGCAAAGAACAGAGGGCAAGATCTTAAAACCTGTAGGTTTGGAAGTCTCTTTACAGATGTCATTCACTGCCCAGCTGCTTTGCTTGGCTTTAATGGTTCGCTGTCTCTAACCCAGAGCAAGTAGCAAGTACAGGGCTGATGTGGGAGGTCACGGGGGTGGTTAAGGTCTGGGCTTTGGTGTCAGATGTGGATTTGAATTTGATCCTGCTATTTAGATGGTCCTCTAACTGTAGCCTTGTTACTTCTATTGCTGCTGACAGTTGATCTAGTATGTGCACTCAGGTCTGTCCCAAACCTCCCCTATTGGATCTGACCCCACCTGATGGCACTGCCTGAAGTGGAATCCTTCAGTTGAATCAGTGATTTCATGTAGCCCTGTAACATGAGAGGGTCGCTGGACCAGTGGGAGCAGTGAGGACTTGGCATTGGAGGCTGGTGACATTCATTTGTAAAGGCTTGTCCATTGACTTTGTCAATGGACAACCACTTTGTGTGGTTCAAGTTCTCTTTTGATGGGCTCTTGTCCAACCACTTTGTGTGGTTCAAATTCTCCTTTGATGGGCTCTTCTTCTAAGACCTTTTTATAACCGATTACCCACAAGTGTCTTAAAATAGTGGGGTGATGAAGAGCAGGCATGTTGGGTATCCTGCTGCTGGAGGAAACTTGGAGGCCCCGGAGTGTGGGGTGTAGCCCTCCCACCTGTGGTTACAGGGCCTCTGAGATACTCACAAAAACAATGCTTTTTTGGTGTGACAAGCGAGGTGGTGTAGCAGAAGAAGCAATCTTTGGAAGCGGATCTGTGTGTCACCCGGCAGTACCACTTTCCACCAAGTTTCTCTACCTCTGCTAGTCTGTCTCAGCTGAAGCGGGTAATGAGCCTGCTCACAGGCTGTTGTGAGGATGGGAAAGTGTCTTGCACACTCCATGGTTCATAGATACCGACGCATGTCCCTCCTTCCCTCCCTGTGCGGCATAGCAACAGCAGAACACTCCTGGGGACTTTCCTCTCTCCCCTGGTTAGAGCAACAGCTCCCTGGGTCATTTTCTCCCTGCAAATGGTTAGCAGACTAAACACATACCCCTGAGCATCCTCTCAGAGGCCTTCCCACTCTTAAGAACTTCCCACTTTTAAGAACTACCTTTTTCTTTTAAAGTTGTCACTGTATCCCATTATAAGGATGTATTATATTTGATTTAGGGCCTGGTGGCTCAGACGGTAAAGAGTCTGCCTGCAATGCAGGAGACCCAGGTTCGACTCCTAGATTGGGACGATCCCCTGGAGAAGGGAACGGCAACCCACTCCAGTATTCTTGCCTAAAAAATCCCATGGATGGAGGAGCCTGGTGGGCTACAGTCCATGGGGTCGCAAAGGGTTGGACATGACTGAGCTGCTAACACACACACACACATAATTGATTTGCTAAATAGTACCCTATTTGATAAAAGCCCCTGATGTTGGAAAAGACTGAAGGTAAAAGGAGAAGGGGGTGGCAGAGGATGAGATGGTTAGATAGGATTATCAACTCAGTAGACATGAATTTGCGCAAACTCTGGGAGATAGTGGAGGACAGAGGAGCCTGGTATGCTACAGTCCATGGGGTTGCAAAGAGATGGACACGACTTAGCAACTGGACAACAACAGACAACCCCAGTAAATGACCATATATGTTGCCTCTGGGGTTTTCCTGCTACAAATGGGTGAGCTCCTTCACCTTCTTAAAATCTTCCCTTTTTGAAAAAACGATACCTGACACTCCCACCGGGACTTCCTCTTCTGCCTTTATTTCTTCCCCAGCTCTCATGACCACCACACAACCTGTCTCTTCTGCTAGAATGTCAGCTCTGCGAAGGATTTCGCCAGTTTGGCTCCCTATTCAGTCCCTGTGAGCACCTGGTGGGTGTTCAGGCCCTGTGTGTTGGACGGACGAGTAGACAGGAAGAAGTAGAAGACTGCGCCTGTGTGACTGGGGCCGTGGAGTGCCACGGGCAAGAAATAGTGCCCTGGGCCAATTTGGCAGGGATCATTTACTTTTTTTTTTCTGGCTGTGCTGGGTCTTCACTGCGGTGCTTGTCTAGTTGCAGCCTGTGGACTAAGTTACCCTGCAGCGTATGGGATCCTCGTTCCCCAACTGGGGATCACATCTGCGTCCCTTGCATTGGAAGGCAGCTTCTTAACCACTGAGCCATCAGGGAAGTCCCAAGGATCCTTGTTTACTTTTTATTCATGAACTTTTCACTCTGCTGAAACAAGAATCATAGATATGCCGCAAGATGATTTGTGACTTTGTTTTCCTGCTCTCGACTTTGTCAAGAATAGTGCTGACCAGGAAACTGCTATCTGAAACCTGCTGTTTTGAGACGTGTTCATTGCTAAGGGTGATGGAAGGATTGTATTATTTCACATCTTTCCTTCGCCCCTGGCCCCATACCGCTCCCACCGTATTGGTGTATGTGTTTTTTAAGTGGCATTTCCCAGTCGGTGTCACATGGTGAGGCTTGTAACTTGGCATTGTATTCAAGGAACCACAACTCTGTGTTAATAATTTAAAAAAAGACAAGAACATCGCCAAATGTGAACTCTGAAAATGTCCCCTGTGTATGAATAAGAGTAACTTGCTAGTGTTTTAGTAGAAGAATGAAAAGTAAACTGGAATTTGTAAAAATACCCTGGTGGTGTTTTTTGCTTGCGGATTTAGGCAGTTGAGCTGGTGGCGTCTATTCTGTTGCTCAGGCAGCCCAACCATTCGACTCTAGTATATTTTATTTAAATATGAAAGGGGGAATTCCCTGGCAGTCCAATGACAAACTCTGAGCCTCCACTTCTGGGGGGCACAGGTTTGACCCCTGGTCAGGGGAACTAAGATCCCACATGCCATGAGGCACAACAGAAAAAAGAAAAGAAAAGAGAAAGACAGAAAAGAAGAAGTCAGGCACTAGTGCCTCGGGACAGATCAGCCTCTTCAGGATTGAGTCACATGATAGACACTCAGAAAGCGTGGTATGCAAACCAGGGAGCCTATTTTATGATTGTTGATGAAAGATAATAAAAACCCCAGACTGTACCTGTCCTGTGTTCTCAGTTCTGGCTCCTGAGGGCGGGCCACAGAGACCGCCTGTTTCAGTTTCATTGGAATGTAGCCGTGTTCACTGGTTTCTGTATCATCTTTGGCTGCTTTGTGATGCAGTGGGAGAGCTGAAGAGTTGTGATGGGGATGACTTGACCTGCAGAGCTGAAAATACCTACTTTCCAGCCCTTTACAGAGACTTTGCTGACACCTGCCCCAAGAGAAGGCTTCCTGGGAGGCTTGCCTGCGGCCAGGAGGCTGCTGGTTGCATGACCTCCAGTATCATTGGCTCACCTTCCCCTCCAGTGTGGGGGCCACTGCAGAACTCTGGGGGTGGGAGCTTGACAGTCTCTTGCCTGACCTCACTGCTGCTGATTCATACCTTTGTATCACTTCCCCTTTTATTATCCCTCGGTGAGCCCTGGGCAGGTCAAGTGGACATGAGCAAACATCCTCTCATACACACTGACATATTAATAGACCAGTGGGTTCCGGGGCTGGGTGGCCTGGGAAGTCCACTGCCCTCATCTGTGACTCATCTTGACCATTTCAAGACAATCTTGAATCAAATCTGGGGCACGTTGTTGTAGTTACCCGTGCATCCATGACTTTGTAGTGGAGCTAAAGAAACCTGGATCTAGCACCAACTCAGATTCTTTTTTGTTGTTATTTGGCCATGCTGTGTAGCATGCAGGATCCTAGTTCCCTGACAGAGACTGAACCCTTGCTGCCTGCATTGGAAGCTCAGAATCTCAACCACTGGACTGCCGGGGAAGTCCTCCCACCTCAGATTCTTAATTCTTACCTGTGAAAAATTGAGTTCCTGGGAGAAGTCTTGCGGAGATAGAGTAGTACGGTTTCTTGACTAGGAAGCTGGGCTTCTGGGCAGAGCTGACTAGAGTGTAGTCCTGGGCATCACCCAGAGCTTGTCAGAAATGCAGAGTCTCAGGCCCTGCCCATGCCTACTAAGTCAGACTCTGCCTTCTAACAAGCCCCCCAGGCAATCTGGGCGTATAGTTGGAGAAGTGCTGGCCCAAAGTGCCTTTACTTTTTAAAACTTGTACCAGACTCAGGGCTTCCTGTTTTTTCACTTGAGAGGAAATCCCATCATTCTGAGGTTTAGCACAGTCTTAGGCACAGATGCTGAGGATGGTTTCCTAGACTTTGAGGTGTTTCGTGCCTTAACTGGCTCTGCAGTCCTTGAGGACAGAGGCTTCATCCTGTCCCTACTGCATTCCCATCCCCCAGCACTTTTTCTGGCAGGGTCAGAGCTCAGGAGACTCTGACTGAGTAGGTGAATGAATGAGTGAATACATTAATGAGTGAGTAAATGAGCACTGTTTTGTCAAAAAGCATCAGAGGCAGAGGTTAGCCTTGGAACTGTTCTGTTCCGAGTTCCTACGTCTCAATGACTGTTTTTCCTCTTATCTCAGAATGGCAGGCCTGGCTTCTGCCATAGGAAGGCTTTTTTAAAAATAACATAGTCAGGACACAGGGCATTAAAATAGCATACTTGTCTGAGTAATTTCAGGGTGGCCAGGACTCGGCCTTAGTTCTGCCTTTTGTGCTTTAAAACTGTCTTTAAAGTTTTGGCCGTGAAGTGTAAAATTGGGCATGTAGTTCATTAAGAATAAAGGCTTGAGATGCAGGACCATGTAGCAGAAAGGGTGGACCAGGAATTCAGAAGGCGTGGGTTCTGGTCTGTGGCCAGTGCTGACTGTCCGTGAATATTGGGTAAGTCACTTCTCTCTTGTTTCAACCTCCCCATCCAGTAAAACAAGGATTAAAATGTTTGCCCAGCCTCTTGTACAGAATAATGTAAATGGGTTGTAAGCAGTATACAAAGACATTCATTTGGGCTGCCAGTGTTAGACTATAGCTTACCCAGATAGCTCACACACATAAATTGCCCCTCAGCATTTACATCAAGCGTATGTTGAATTTTTACAAGCTTTGTTGTATAAGTAATATATATTATTTGTAGTAAAGAGAGACAAAAAGAAAGATCATTCTTAATTCTACCTATCTACCACCCAAGAATAACTACTGTTAGGTTTTGTCTGCCTTCCACATTTTGCTATGCACACATTCTATGTCTGTTCTTTTCTTAAAACAGTTCATAGTATGTGGTAGATATTTTTCCGACACAGTGAAGTTTGTCAGTGAATTTTGTTTTCCGTATTCTAAGTTGTGACAAAAACTTTAAAAAGTTGCCCCTAGAGGTTCCTCGATATTCTTCGGTTTATTCTCCTAAGTTCAGCCCGTAGTGAAGGGGGGGCGCTGTGGGCAGCCCTCTGCTCCACTCCAGGGAAACGGCAGCAGCGCGGAGAATGAAATTCTGCTCTGACATCAGTTTTATCCTCGGTGTGTTCTGTCTGGTGACTAAATAGTCTTATCTTTTTGAGCCATTTTCTGTGGTCTTGTCTTAGGGGCCAGTAGTGTTCTCCTGTTTTTGTCAGTCCTTTTTCGCTTGACTCTGACTTTTTCTTCCTAGATTTCTGCAGTGGAACCCCAAGGGGGCAGGATGATTTGGGAAGTCACCGTGTTGCTCAGCTTGGTCCTGGGAATTGGCGCTGTTCCCCTGGAGGACCCTGAGGATGGAGGCAAGCACTGGGTGGTGATTGTCGCAGGATCAAATGGATGGTATAATTACAGGCACCAGGTAAGAAAGTGACTCGCCTCTTCCCGTGTGACACTCGCAGTCTGTTAACTGGACATTGTTATTAGAAGAGACTTTTTATTTATTGTTTTTTGGTTTGGTTTTGCTTTGGGATGGAGTTGAAGCTATCAAGATTTTATTTATTTTAAACTTTTAATTTTGTATTGGGGTACAGCTGATTAACAGTATTGTGATAACTTCAGGTCAACAAAGGGACTCAGCCATACATGCACATGTATCCATTGTCCCCTAAACCCCCTCCCATCCAGGCTGCCACGTGACATTGAGCAGAGATCCCTGTGCTATACAGTAGGTCCTTGTTGGGTATCCATTGTAAATGTGGCCATGTGTACATGTCCATCCCAAACTTTCTAACTATCCCTTCCCCCCAGCAACTGTAAGTAGAACGGATGTTCCTCTTAGGTTGGCAAAAATTAGTGTGTTGATGAGGATGTGGAGAGCGGAACACCCCCACCCCCCCCATCCCCCGCCCCCATTGCTGAGTGGATTATAAAGTGGTACAGTCATTTTGGAAACCATTTTGGCTGTTCTTCAGAATGGCCCGTATGTCGTCACCTCAGTCTAATGCAGGGATTCTCAACCTTGGCACTGTTGACGCTTGGGTCCATCCAGGTAATTCTTAACTGTTGGGGGCTGCCCTACGCATGTAAGATGTTTAGCAGCATCCCTACCTCTACCCTCTAGGTACCAGGAGCATCACCCAGCCACTGTAACAACCAAAATTGTCTCCAGACTTTGCCACATGTCCTTAGTTGAGACCTACTGGTCTAGGGCCTTCATTTTAGTAAATAAAGAAACTGAGACTTGAAGACCGGAGGTGACTCGCGTGAGGCCACATAGGTGCAGACAGGACTCTGGAAGCAGCGTCACGAGTCTGCTTGCCTTCCACACCCCTGCCCTGCTGCTCTGCCTTCACCCTTTCCTCCTCTTCTTTCCTGGCACTCTCAGCAAACCAGCCTGGCAGAAATTAGAGAGGAAAGAATCTACATTCATAAATACGTTAAAAGTGCAGCCTCCAGGTGCGAATGTAAAATGGTGTAGCTGCTTTGGAAAACAGTCTGGCAGTTCCTCAAAAGGTTAAACTTGGAGTTACCGTGTGACCCAGCAATTCCACTCTTAGTTATATATTCAGGAAAAAAAAGAATATGTACGTCCCCCCAAAAAAACTTGTACTCAAATGATTATAGCAGTTTTATTCATGTTAGCCTAAAAATGGGAACAATCCAAGTGTCCAGTAAATGGATAAACAAAAAGTATAGTCTGTCTGCACAAGGTGTTAATATTTGGCCATAAAAGAGAACAAGGGACGGATACATGGCTTCAACAGGGCTGAACCTTAAAAACATTATCCTAAGTGAGAGGAGCCAATCACAAAGGACCACAGGATTCCATTTATAGATGGAAGTCTAGCACAGGAAGCTCTGAAAACAGAATGTAGATTAGTTAGTTGACAAGGTCTAGGCAGAGGAGTGGACAGAGAATGACTATTACTGGGTATGGAGTCTCTTTTAGGGATGGTGAAAAGGTTCTGGAATTAGAGAATGGTGGTGGTTGCATGACTTGGTGAACATACTAGAAACCACTGACTTGTGTATTTAAAAGGTTGACTTGTGTGATATGTGAATTATATACCTTCATAATGTTGTTATTAAAAAAGTCATTGAATCTTTCAGTTCTCAGAGACGAGATGCACAGGCAATCACAATTGAATGCATCTGACCCGCATTGTGGGTTTATGTGCCGTCAGTCCAGTTCTTTTTCCCGATTTATGTTTACTTTCTGTTTCAGCTGGTCACCTTTGAAGTGCTCAGTCACCAAGTGTGGCCAGTGGCTGCCAGATTAGACCTGGCATCTGTGCTTGTGATGGCTTAAGAGGGCTGCCTCGTGAGTGTTTCCCTCCTGAGGGATATATAACTGAGGTATAGCCACTTAACAGTTAAACAGGGGTTGGTTTAGGTGAACTCCCTACCAGCTCTATAATTTGATGATTATTGAATGACTTAGTTCTTGAATGCTTTTTATATGCTAGCTGAATAGGAAATTTGGCTTGATTAAAAAGTTATTTTCATTGGCAATATACCTTTTTAATTCTTCACCCAAACCCGACCCCGGCTTCCCTGGTGGCTCAGATGGTAAAGAATCCGCCTGTAATGCGGGAGACCCAGGTTCGATCTCTGGATTGGGAAGATCCCCTGGAGGAGGCCATGGCAACCCACTCCAGTATTCTTGCCTAGCGAATCCCATGGGCAGACGAGCCTGGCGGGCTACAGTCCATGGGGTCACAAAGAGTCGGACACGACTGAGTAACTAAGCACAGCACACACACAGGCCTGACCCAGTTAAAGAGGAAGAATCCGAGTATTAACTACCCAGCTCAGTTTTCTCCTCTGCCTCTCACCACAGGTCAGAAAGATGGGGTATTAAATACGGGTCACTGATAGCAGACTGGCTGCTTCATCAGACACCCTGGTTTTTATACAACTAACTTTAAAAACCATGTATTGGTTAAACATTATTCAGTATAGGTATCTGATTACCCTTTGCTCCCAGGAAATTTTTTTAAAGTGTTGCTAGTTTCCCTGGGTAAACTACTTCATATCAAAATGGAATGAAGCAAGTAAAGCAAAAAGAAGTGGGCACAGACTGAAATTTCTGTCCCTAAAGAAGGGCGGATGCTGGTGCTAAAGCTGGGCAGAGGAAGCATGGCTGCTGAATCATGGTTGGCCTCGGTTCGTATCCCTGCCGGCCAAGTTCTCTCCTTGGCCAACTGCTGACACTTGCCGTCTTGACTTTGGAGACTGAGCATTAAAAGAGCGTTTGAGGTATAGCCAGTTAACACCCCTATACAAAATAAAAAATTCAAAGTGTGAGGGGAAACAAAAAGAGCATTTGAAAGAACTTTTCCCATAGAACCTACACAGACTTTTTCTTTTCTGCAGAGACTTTTTTTTAAAATTTATTTTATTTTTTAACTTTACAATATTGTATTGGTTTTGCCATATATCAACATGAATCTGCCACGGGTATACACGTGTTCCCCATCCTGAACCCTCCTCCCACCTCCCTCGCCTTACCATCCCTCTGGGTCGTCCCAGTGTACCAGCCCCAAGCATCCAGTATCGTGCATCAAACCTGGACTGGCGACTCGTTTCATGTATGATATTATGCGGTTTACGTTTTCCTTGAGTGAACATAGCACTCGTTATCACAAATTTGTTTAGGGAAGATTAGTATACTGGGCACAATTAGATTGCTGCAGAGCGCTCTTGTATGCTTTATGATGGTTATTTAACCCGTGTTGGTTACATTGAATTGGATTTCTCTGTTTTCCATTTGGGGCTGGGATGAATGGATGACAGCGAGGGAATTGGTGGGTCTGGGCGGATGTTAGTGGGATATGTTACATCTTGAGTATGGGCTTGGAAGGTCTTGGAGGACAAATTCCTGCAGTGGTGGAGGCAGGAGCCAGACTCCAATGCATGGATGACAGAGGAAGAGGTCCCTTGGTGCAAACCACACAAGGGATGTTGTACTGGCTAATCTTCCGACAGGCTTGTGACGGGGAGAAAGAAGAACATAGGTCACCAGGGGAGGAATGGGACTAGAGGAAGGTTTCTTTCACTATAGAGATCTGAGTGCATCGAGAAGGAAAATTAAGTGGATTGAAGGTGAAGTTCACCATTGTACAAGGCATTAGGAGGACGTTGGGATATGGGGGGTGGGGGTGTTGGGAGGAGAGGAGATGTGAGCCAGGAGTCACTAGGAGAAAGGGGCTTGAGGGGAGCTTTGAGGTCACTGCTGGGCAGTGGGGCTCTGAAGGAGAAGGTCTGGCGTGTTGGCAACAGAAGAGGTGAGGAGCTGGGAGAATGCTGACGTCCCCTCCCCTCTGCTGGTCTCGAGCTGGGGGCTGTGGTGGAGAGGAAGGGAGTGCCACTTTTTCCTGGGAAGGCTTCAGGAGCCTCCTTAAGAGCATCCACGGGGCCAAGAGGAGGCAGAGAGGGAGAGGGAAAAGTCCAGAACTTGTACATGTTGAAGTTGGGAGGAAAGAATAGGATGATGGAGGGTCTAGTGGCAGTCATTATACTTGTGAATGACCACCTTTCACTTTATATATTTAAGGGTGTGTGTAATTACCACTTTTTAGAAACAGCTTTATTGAAGAGGTATGTTTCCATGCCATACAACTCACCTATCTCATAGTACAGTGATTTTTAGTAAATTCAGATAGTTGTGCAAGTGTTACCACAGTTTAGTTTTAGGACACACCCATCATTCTAGAAAGTTCCCCTGTGCCTGTACTCGTCCCAGCCTCCTGCGCCCAAGGATTTGCCATTTGTCTTTATTGTCTTGCCCTCTCCAGAAACTTCATAAATGGAATCATACAACGTGGAGGCTTTGGTGTCTGGCTTCTTTCACTTGGCATAATGTTTTTATAGTTAATCCATCTTGTTACAAAGTATCACTTTTATATTTTAAGAAAAGAAACAGATGGAGAGCAGAGCTGAGCAGGACTGAATTAGGAGAATGCAGTTAGCCCAGGAGGGCTGTCTTTGTACAAGCTAGATGCTGGGCCGGGCGGTCGGGACTGTTGGCTGTGGACTTGCATAGACCCCCAGGTGTAATTCCTGTTCTTCCCGAATCTGGTGTGTTAGTTTGAACAAATGATGTAATCTCACTCCAAACCTCTTGATTCTCCTCTGGAAAATCTGAGGTGGTGGTGGGCTTAAGGAGTGAAAATTGCTCAGTCCATGGAATTCTCCAGGCCAGAGTACTGAAGTGAGTAGTGGTTCCCTTCTCCAGGGCATCTTCCCAACCCAGGGGTCGAACTCAGGTTTCCCACATTGCAGGCAGATTCTTTACCAGCTGAGCCAGCTGGGAAACCCAAGAACACTGGAATGGGTAGCCTGTCCCTTTTCCAGTGGATCTTCCTGACCCAGGAATCGAACCGGGGTCTTCTGCATTGCAGGCAGATTCTTTACCAGCTGAGCTAGCAGCCCCCTCACCCTCGCCCAATGCCCAGACTCAGGGCTTAGCCTCAGCAGTGCTCAGAGCATGTGCCAGGAAGGGGTACTATACATATTCCTCTCAATGAGCAGCCCATGAGAACTCTTCCCAGCCCCTACCTGGCTTGAAGGTGGACCCCTTGGCAGTGACGCCAAGTATTTCAAGAACATGTACTTTGCCTTTGCCCCAGGTTAGCTTAGTTAACCTGGGTTGCCCCAGGTTGCCCTTAGTTAGCTTACAGTTGGCCTGAGGTGGGGCAGCATGATCAGTGACTGGACAGTAACCTCCACCAGGAAATCACGGGATGTGTCAGTAATCCCATCTCTTTATGCTGAGAGTTGAGTCAGCAGTCTCTGTTCAGTGGCCCAGAGGGCTCTGCCCTTGATGTCAAGTCTTGCTCAACACCTTCCTCTCACATGGCATTTCTGTTTTTAAGGGAAAAAATGCAGAGATAAGACATGCTCCAGGAAAGTCATTTAACTAACCTTTAGCACTGTCTCCAAGTCACCTGACTTGGCTTAACCTTACATTTATTTCTTTTGGGTGTTAGTGAGTGCTTGACTCCGACTGAAAGCCCTTTTGAATTGAGAAGATTGGGAGGAAACCACGTAATTCCAAGGACCCAAGAGAGGATCACTGCTTGGCTTTGAGACCTCTGTGTGGGAGGCAGAGCACGAGGCATGGTTGGGGAAGCCCTGAGCCCTTCCTGAGCCTGTCCCCATCTGTGAAATGGACATAAAAGAGTCTGCTTGTCAGGACGGTGGTGAGGAGCCCAGGAATATGGGGAGCACTAACAGGATAGGCTGAATGTATTTTCTAAAATATATGGTCTTACTGAAGCATATTTTACAGATTGTATATAATTCACCCATTTTCAGTGTTCAGTGATGTTTTAGTACATTTAGCAAGTTGTGCACACATCATCATAAATCAGTTTTAGAACCTTTCCGTCTCCCCAGTAAGATCCCTTGAGCCAATTTCCAGTGCCCAGCTGGAGGCAGCTGCTAGTGTACAAGTCTACTTTGTCATTCTGTAAGTTCGCCTTTTCTGAACGTATCATATAAATGGGGCTGTGCAACGCGATCTTTTGTGCCTGGCTTCTCTTAAGGCCATGTTTTTAAACTTCATCTGTATAGCGCGTGTCAGTGCTTCATTCCTTTTATTGCCGAGTAGCATTCCATTGTGTGGTCACATCACATTTTGTCTGTTTACCACTCAGTGGATATTTGGGTTGTTTCCTTTTTTTTCTTTTGCCCATTTGAAGCATTCTGCTAAGAACATTTGAGTACAGATCTTGGTGTGGATAAATGTTTTTATTTCTCCTGGCAGATACCTAAGAGTAGAATTCCCAGGTCATGGGGTAAATTTATACTTAACTTTTAAAGAAACTTAAACTACTTTCCAAAATGGCTGCATCATTTTACATTCATGCAGCAGGGATGAAGCTTCCTGGCTTATCCTCAGCAACGCTTGTTATTGTCTGTCTGTTGTGACGTGGTAACTCACTGTGGTTTGAGTTTGCATTTCCCTAATGAGTAATGATCGTGAACACCTTCTTATGTGCTTATCAGTATATCTAGTTAGGTGACATGTTTATATAAATCTTTTATCTGTTTTTGATTGAACCAGTTGTTTTACTGAGTACAAGAGTTCTCTGCACATTCTACATACAAGTCCTCTCTCAGATATGTGTTTTGCAAACACTTTGCTCTCACTCTGTTGCTTATCTTTTCACTTTCTTACTGGTGTCTTTTGAAGCACAAAAATTTTGAATTTTGTTGATGTCCAGTTTATCTTTTTTTTTTTTTTTTTTTTCTTTTATAGACCATGCTTTTGGGGTCATATCTATGACATCTGTGCAATTACAATTCAAGATGTCAAAAATTTTCTCCTGTGTTATCGTATAAAATTTTGTTTTAGCACTTAAATTTAAGTATGATTCATTTTGAGTTAATTTTCATATATGGTGTGAGGTGAGAGTCTAAGATCATCTTTTTGCATGTAAATATCCAAAATTTCCCAGCACCATTTGTTGATAAGATTCTCCTTTCCTAGGGTAGTTCTGAAAACAGGAAGTGAAAGTTCTCCAGCTTTCTTCTTCTTTTTCAGTATATATATATATATTTTTTTTTACTATTGCAGTTACGTACAAATTTTAGCATTATCTTGTCAATTTCTGAGGAAATCCCTGCTGATCAGTTTTTTAAAAAAATTTTTGAGGGGGAGAGGAGAGGTATTTTAATTTTATTTTTTTATCTTTTGTCTGTACCGCACGGCATGCGGGATCTTAGTTCCCCAACCAGGGATTGAACCCATGCCCCCTGCAGTGGAGACACTGGAAGTGTGGAGTCTTATCCACTGGTGTTGTTAGTTGCTCAGTCGTGCCCGACTCTGCGACCCCATGAACTGCAGCCCACCAGGCTCTTCTGTCCATGGGATTTTCCAGGCAAGGATACTGGAGTGGGTTGCCATTTCCTTCTTCAGGGGATCTTCCTGAGCCAGGGATTGAACCCAGGTCTCCTTCACTGCAGGCAGACTCTTTACGGACTGAGCTAGTGTTTTAAAAAGTTTAAGGGTGGTATGTCTTTTGATCCATGAGCATGAGATATCTCTCTGTGTATTTAGATCTTTAATTTTCCTCAGCAGTTTTATAATTTTCAGTTTACAAGTCTTGCACTTCTTTTGTTAAGTTTATTCCTAAGTTGTTTTTGTTTTTTTGGTGAACCTGCTTTTTGGTGTCTAACAGGAGAGATAAATAATAGGCTGGTTTGCACTGAGATGAGTGGGTAGGTGTGCCTGCTTACTCCAGTTTCACTGAGAAGGTTAAATCTGACATAATATTGGTTTGATTTTTTTTCTTATGAAATAGAAAACAAATATCTATAGAATGTGCCTGCAATGTAAAGAATAATAATAAAATGAATACCTATGTACTTTGTACTGAAATGTTGTTGCTGAACCACAAAAGACGCTGGGATTCTTGGGCTCCGGAGGAGAAGAATTCAGTCTGGGGCCAGAGATGAGGCTCGATCACTCAGAGCTTTTGTGTAATTTTTAGTAAAGTATAAAAGAGATAGAGAAAGCTTCTGACAGAAACATCAGAAGGGGGCAGAAAGAGTGCCCCCTAGCTAGTGTTAGCAATGGAGTTAAATACCTTTTAATTAAGTTATTACAATGAATCAAAAGAATGTCTAGAGGTTGTAAGATCAGATCAGATCAGTCACTCAGTCGTGTCCAACTCTTTGTGACCCCATGAATCGCAGCACACCAGGCCTCCCTGTCCATCACCAACTCCTGGAGTTCACTGAGACTCACGTCCATCAAGTCAGTGATGCCATCCAGCCATCTCATCCTCTGTCATCCCCTTCTCCTCTTGCCCCCAATACCTCTCAGCATCAGAGTCTTTTCCAATGAGTCAACTCTTCGCATGAGGTGGCCAAAGTACTGGAGTTTCAGCTTTAGCATCATTCCTTCCAAAGAAATCCCAGGACTGATCTCCTTCAGAATGGACTGGTTGGATCTCCTTGCAGTCCAAGGAACTCTCAAGAGTCTTGAGAGTGAAGATCTTACTAAACCCACTCCCATAATTTACATTTTAAGATAACAGGATTAGCCAGAAGGTTTTCAGGAAGGAGAAACTGTCCTCAAGCAGGATGCATTGTTGTTACATAAACCCTAGCACAGAGTTTAAACTGAGTTGTTTGTTATATAATCATCAGTTCCAGGCTGAAAGATAAAATCCATTTTATGTGACTAAGACTGAGGAATTTAGAGGAAAAAACCTTTGTCCTTTTCTCCTCCTTGAGAATTCCAGACCCCTCTCTCCTTGGGGACCCCCGGACTTCTTATCAACCTGCCTAGGAATTGACTCTCTCAGTACCCGACTGAAGAAAAAGAAAATTATTAGTACATTGTCCCCTGTCTGGTCCAGTCTTCACCCTGCCAGAGGGCAAGTTCCTTAGATTTGTTTTAGAGTTTACCATCTGTGTATTTAACTAAGCAACATAATGTTTACTTTAGCCTGTTTTGACCTTTATATGAATGTAATCATAAGGAGATCAGTCCTAGGTGTTCATTGGAAGGACTGATGTTGAAGCTGAAACTCCAGTATTTGGCCACCTCATGCGAAGAATTGACTCATTGGAAAAGACCCTGATGCTGGGAGGGATTGGGGGCAGGAGGAGAAGGGGACGACAGAGGATGAGATGGCTGGATGGCATCACCGACTCGATGGACATGAGTTTGAGTGAACTCCGGGAGTTGGTGATGGACAGGCAGGCCTGGCGTGCTGCGATTCATGGGGTCGCAAAGAGTCGGACACGACTGAGCGACTGAATTGAACTGAATCATAGTGAATATTTGTTTTCTATCATTTGTTCTTTTTCTCATTATGTTCCTGAGATTCATGTATCTGAAGCATGGGTTGTATTTCATTCATTTTTAGGTATTCCATTTGTGTGATCTTCATGGTACTCCCGTTATATGAACATCAGACAGTTTATTTTTCTATATTTTCTGAAAGCAAGATCAGGTTCTGGAGTCAGAATGCCTGGGATCTTTCACTTTGAGCTGTGTGACTTGCACAGGTCACCTCCCCTCCCTCAGCTTTTAGGACCTCACTGTGAAATGGGAATCACTATCACAGAGGGTTGTGATGAGAATTAAATGAGATGGTACCTAGAAAGTCTGAGCATAGTGCCTGGCAAGTAGAACAAAGTCCATAAATGTATGAGTTTTCATATTCAGTTATCTATTCATCTAATAGCTCTTGAATGCCAGGTCTTGGACTCACCCACACAACATTTAGCAACTGTATTTTGAGCACCCATTTTTGCTATAAAGTCCATTTGTTTGGGACATGTACAGGCAGAATGCTGGGTTTGGTGGTGTGTGAGCTTTATTTCAATTGCTCTGCTAAGAGCTGTTTAGAACATGATCTGTGGACATCCAGTTTCTGAAGCCCTCTTCTTTACAGAAGCAAATAACTGGGCATGGCATTTCTTTGATACTCTGCCCTAGGAAAGACATAATTAAACAAAAGCAGAAAGTTAGGTAACATTTTCCCCTTTTGTCCTCAAATGATTTCCATGTCATGGAGTGTAGTCTGTATCATTTGAAAAAGGAAGCAAAAATTGTCTTGGCCTTTTTATGGACAAGGAATCTCATTAGCAAAGTTTTTCTTTTCCCTTTACTATGGTCACCCTTGTAATTTTTTTTTAAACTAAAGAGCACATTCCTCATTTTAGTTCCTGAGTGGAATTTTTGAGTTTTTCACTCAGTTCTCTGAACAGCGAGTGTGGCGGTTAAAGTTACTGGAACCAGAAGAGTCCTGTGTGATGCAGAACTAACCACTAAGCTTTTAATCTGTTGGTTCATCATTCTGTCATTCTGTTCTTCAGCCCTAAATCAGTGCTTTCAGGAGACTTTTCTATGGTGTGGAAAATGAAAATAACTTATTCAGGGCTTTCAAAAGCCCTTGCTTCCTGCAGATGTGGTGGTGGTGGGTGGTGGTGGTAGTTGTGTGTGTGTGTGTGAGAGTAGTCCACATGTTACACTAACTGCCTGATGAGAGTTTCATGGTGAAGGGTGGTTTTTTAAAAATTGAACTGAAAAAGATAAATGAATGTGTTTTAAACTGATTTAAATACCTGACCAATAGGGAGTGGGACATAGCACGTCTTCCATGAGAAAGAACACGCTGCTCATGAAAACGCTCAAATTGGTTTCTTCTGGGCAAAATCTAACACTTGACAAAACCCCTTCTCCCAGGCAGATGCGTGCCACGCCTACCAGATCGTTCACCGAAACGGGATCCCTGATGAGCAGATCATCGTGATGATGTATGATGACATCGCCAACTCTGAAGAGTGAGTATGGAGGGCTTTGAACTTGATGGTGAGGACCTTTAGAGCGTTTTAAAAAATGCATGTGGATTCTCAGGAATTCTTGGTTGGGCAGCCTAACATTAGAATGTAAGCTGACTCCCAGCTGAAATTCCACCCACCTACTTCATGTAGAGCTTTGACCATAACTTGGAAGAACCCAGCAATGACAGGGACATAGCAAATGGTGGTGAAGGTGCTGAGGCTCGGGCTTTGCAAGGCTTTAAAGCATGAGTTCCCTCTCGGCTTGGAGAACTAATTCATTACTAGGTTCTGCAGTGCTTGTTCCTGAGCTCTGTGCCAGGGCGCTTTGGAGGCCTGTACACAGGAGGCTCCTTTGTAGCTTAGATCCTCCCACCCTTCTTTCTATACCTATTTCCTTTTTAAAAAAAAATTGCTGAATTTAATTTTATAAACCGTTCTCTTATGCCTGCTTATCTGATTTCTTGAGATCAGAAACAGCAGGTGTGGGGGACTTCCTTGGTGGTGTACTGGTTAACACTCTGAGCTTCTGTGCAGGGGGCTCAATCCCTGGTCAGGGAACTAGATCCCATAAGCCAAGTGGCTCACCCTTTCTTCCCCCTGCCAAAAAAAAAAAAAAGGGCAGCAGCAGGTTCGGGTATGACTCTAACCTGTTCTAGTCTCCCAGCTCCTCAGTTTCCAACTGTGGCTTTTCCGATGATCACATGATGGTTCCTAACCCATTCTGAGCTTTAATGCCTAAGCTCTTGCATCAAAGCCTTGTTTTCTGTTCTCTCTCTGAAAGTAGTTTTTCTCTGAAAGATCTCTTGATGAGATCTCCCCTCCAAGATGCAAGCTGGTGTCTAGTAAGGAGGCCAGGCACACAGGGGCCTGGGTTCCTGTCCTCAGTTTGCAGAGCTCAGCCCTTCACTGCTCTGGCCAGGAGCTCAAGACTTGTGGGACCCCAAGACCCTTGGGCTACTAAAACCACATGTTGGAGACCTGGGTGGGTGATGAGAAGTGTCTGACAATCATGGCTGTTTAGTTTTTTTATGCTTAACCGGAACATATTTATGAAGATACAGATTTCAGAGATACATCAAATTGTGTGCTTCATTGCATCCTTTGATTTTCAGCAATCCCACCCCGGGAATTGTGATCAACAGGCCCAATGGCTCAGACGTGTACCAGGGCGTGCTGAAGGACTACACGGGCGAGGTGAGGCGGAGCGCGGGGTCGGAGCCGGCGGGGTCTGCTTCGTTTCAATGATGGTTTTCCCCTCTTTCTTGAACTTCTGGAATCAGGACCTCATTAGACAGATTTCTGGCCAACGTTTCATGTTTATATTGAGATTTGTGCCTGAGGCATAATTTCTGTGAATTTTGAAAGAAAACAGAGAGGAAAAAAAAAAGAAAAAAGTGTTAGTGGTAGTCTGCCAATCTTTTATTTCTAGTTTTATTATACTTTAAATCTCAGTAGTTTTCTTTCTGTAATACCTGATTTTCTTAAGATACTGCCACTAATCTGATTATAAACTATTTGTGTCCTTTTCTGAAAATCAGCTTTCTCAAATGCCAGCCCTGGTGTAAAGTAATGTCTCTGGATTTTGCTGAGATAGTTTCCCACCATTTTTATAATAGTATATCACTTCCAAAGTATTGTAGCCATCCCAACTGATTGGCAAAAAAGTTTGTTCAGTTTTAAGTACAAATAAAAGACATTTTCCATTTTCACAATGAACTTTATTGAACAACATAGTCATTAACCAAACAAACTTTTTGGCCAACCCAGTACATTGACACATTTTTTAAAACACCATAATTTCATTAGCCTCCTGGATTTCATACCCTCTTTTTCTTAATTTCAGTGGAATCTTTTAGGAACTAATGTTCCTTGTGAGAGAGAAACATTTCTATGAAGTTTAGCAGTTCTTCCAGTTTTATTTTTCTCTTTTAAACTCAAGAACAATTAAATCAGATACATCATTCATCTAACATAGATGATCCCATTTTTATGAAATTGTTTCCATAGATTTATTTAAGGAAATGTCCAAAATGTAGGTGGTGGAATTTCTCGTGATTTATATTCTTTCCTCTGAGGTTTTCTATAATTTTTTTTTTTTAAATAATCAGATATCATTTTACAAAGTTGCTTTTTTAAGGTGTGTTTTTGGGAGCCTTTGAGGAGGCAGGCCATTTGCAAAGGTCGGCACTGAAGTCTCTGCCTCCATCTTTGTTGTCTCTCTGAGGCCACTTGCTCTTCCTCTGCTCTTTGTCCCTCCCTACCAACATCTTTGGGTTTTTCCACCTGGACTTTATAATGGTCAAGAAGAAATGGCAGGCTTGCTGAACGGCATCAGCCAAAGACAAGACGATGCCTGAGACAAGGTCATGCACACGCGCCGGGAACACTGACCTTGCTCTGGGTCTTTCTTGGTGGCAGATTTTTTTGAAGGATGTATTCGCCCTTCATCCTTAAGCCTTGGAGGTGTGTAGTCATGGCCTGGGCCCTCTGCTACAGACTCAGCACTCTCACTGATTTGAAGTGACTGCTGCATCTGATTTCAACTCCCAATTTTTCGTAGGATGTCACCCCGAAGAATTTCCTTGCTGTGTTGAGAGGTGATGCAGAAGCAGTGAAGGGCGTAGGATCTGGAAAGGTCTTAAAGAGGTAAAGTCTGTTTTATGGCTGTCCCTTTTTTCTGAATGACTTGGTACTCCAGAATCGAGAATTCATACAGGCCTTGTTCTTGCTTCTGGCCTGTTTACTGGTGAGAGATTGCAATGTGGGGACCTTTGTCCCGACAGCCTGCACAGAACCTGTGGCTTCTTTCGGCAGCCATTTCTGTAACAAATTAACCCTATGATCCAGGGTCCCTCGTTACTCTTAATGAAATGTTCCCCATCGCTTAAACCTGCTGCCAGTCTATTGGAACACCCTGAGACCAGCGTGAAGCTCTGTGGCCAGTCAGGTTGAAGGACCCCCACCCAGCCTCCCACCGACCTTGTGCTCTGATGGCAGGTCAGCCCAGCGGGAGGAGGACATTGATAAACCTCTGTGTTGGGGAAAACTCACCCCGGTGCTTGCCCTGCTCTCTGTGGGTGAGGGATGTCTCATGTAGCATCTCTTTATGAAGCATTTTGACGTGATGTCAGGGAGCTCAGGAGCATGGCCTCAGAGTCTCAGATACTAGGCAGCTGGTGCTGCTCCCCTCATATCTGAGGGGAGACCTGGACACGGCTAGCTCCTGTGAGTTAGAGCAGAGAGGGATGTCTGAGCCGGATGAACCAGGTTGCTTCCGAGTGAGTTGTTACATCTCTGCCATCTTGAAACAGGGTCCTCAAGTGAGGGAACACCAGTGGGCGTCCCAGGCTGTGTGCAGGCCAAGGGCCCTGGAGGGCAGTTGGAACTGCAGGACCACGTTTGGTGGCATGTCCTGGCTCCCTTACTTGTTTGGGGGATATCTAGTAGGAGAGTGTGGCCGCCTGGGATGAGGCCTAATGGCTACAGGCCCCCACTCTCCCGATCACCCTGGGCTGTCTGCTGAGTCCTGGCCTTCCAGACTCTGGGATATGCCTCTTGGTTCAGAGTAGCACTCAGTGGGATCAAAGGGAGCAAGCCAGACAGCAGTGTCTTGTGCTCCTCCTCCCACCTGGTTGGGAGACTGTAATCCTCAGGCTTCTCCTTAAGTTTTTTGATTGGAGTGACTTTTCAGAGTCACGGAGGCAGAAATAGGAAACGGCCTACTTCGACTCTCACGCTTGTCTGTGTATCTCTTGGCAGTGGCCCCAGGGACCATGTGTTCGTTTACTTCACGGATCACGGAGCCACTGGAATACTGGTGTTTCCTAACGAAGATGTGAGTTTCTTAATGTTTTAGAAATAAGCTGTGGGGAACTCCCAGAGGTTCCACCTCTGCACTCTCACTGCCAAGGGCCCGGATTCAATCCATGGTCAGGGAAATAAGATCCTACAAGCTGAGAAGGGTAGCCAAAAAAAAAAAAAAGGCAGGCAGGGAGAATGAAAAACAAAACCTCGGAGTTGGCAGTACACCTGTGATGTGTGTCTCTAATGTCCTACGGGGTGGTTTGTGTGCGGCTGGTGAGTGTGGGGCTGCATTTAGCAGCTTGAGATCTCTCCAGAGGCGTCTCTTCTGGCAAGTTTTCCCTGCGTGTCTGCTGACATCACAGCATCAGTCTCTGTCCCTGAACTTGGGTGCCTGCACGAGATGCAGTCATAGAACACAGCCCCTGAGTGCTCCGGACAAAGTGATGAGGAAGTACCTCTGCATGTAAACAAAGCCCTTGATGACATTCTGGGATGATGCTGTGCAGCATGATTACCTCTAAGGATTTCTAAATAAGAATTTATAAGGCATCACTAGGGCTTGATTAGTGGGTTATCCAGCACATGGTTTCTCTTGATGTGTTTGGTCTGAGTGTCCATATTCTTACCTTTCAGCTTCATGTAAAGGACCTGAATGAGACCATCCGTTACATGTACGAACACAAGATGTACCAAAAGGTAATGTCAGTGCTTGGGGCGGCCTTGGGGAAGGGATGTGAGGGAGGCAGTAGAAGCAGAGCCCACGGTGCTGTGATGGGCTTTCTAACTCTGGATTGGCTGTGTTTTTTTTTTTTTTTTTTTTTGAAAAGGTGTCCTTTGTGTCAGTCTTGACTTCTGGTCTCCCAGGAATAACTTTTTTGTGATTCTAAAGCTTCAGCTGTTAGGTCAGAATCACTGGCAATCTTGTTAAAACACAGCGTGGGGACTTTGCTAGTGGTCCAGTGGTTGAGAATCTGCCTGCCGCTGCCGGGACATGGGTTTGATCCCTGGTGCAGGACAATCCCACGTGCCTGGGAGCAACTAAGTGTGTGTGCCACAACGGCCGCCCTGCGCTCTAGGAGCCCAGGCTTTACAACCAGAGAAGCCACTGCGGTGAGACGCCCTCCCGCCTTAACTAGAGAAAGCCCGCACACAGCAACAAAGACCCAGGGCAGTCAAAAATATAAATAAATTAAAAAAAAAAACAAACACACAGTATGGACCCCACCGCCAGCATTTGGCTCAGTGTTTCTGGGGGGAAGCCTGAGGGTCTGCTTTTCCAACAATGCTCCTAGTCCAGGGACCACAGTTTGGAGATTGTTCTTTCTAGGATTGTCACCAGTCTGGGGCAGTTGGGGAGGAAAATACCACCTTATTCTGCCTTCAGCCCTCTCTAGCCCCCTTTTGCACCCTGTGTGGAATCTCCATAGCTCTGGCAGGTTTGTGTAAGTAACGTGTTTTTCTCCTGAAAATTGTACCCTGCATTGGATGGAAAATCAGTTTTCCTTAGCATCATGTATGGTTCCATTTTCCCTGCATTATTTCAACTAATAGGTCGTCTTATTTTATAGCCACACACAAGGATCTTCCCTGTAGCTCAGATGATAAAGAATCTGCCTGCAATGCAGGAGACCTGGGTTCGATCCCTGGGTCGGGAAGATCCTCTGGAGAAGGGAATGGCAATCCACTCCAGTGTCCTTGCTTGGAGAATTCCATGGACAGAGGAGCCTGGCGGGCTACAGTCTGTGGGGTTGCAGAGAGGCAGACAAGACTGTGCGACTACTACTTCTGCTACTAGCCATACACAAATTTAAGTCCTTCTGGTTTGTATGACAACAGCATCCATAGCCTCTGGCAGCAGCTTCTTCCAGCACAGGTGTCTCCCAAAAGTGAAAGTCTCTTGAGAAATGGGTCAAGAGAGTGGCAGAGCCAAAGTGGCCTTGGTGAGAGAGATCTGTGCCTGGTCAGGGGGAGTTCACTTGTCTCATTTGCCTCCTAGATGGTGTTCTACATTGAGGCCTGCGAGTCTGGGTCCATGATGAACCACCTGCCACCCGACATCAATGGTAGGTGGGCACACTGACCTCTGAGCTGGGCTGGGTGAGCACTGTGTTCTGTAGTAAAAATGGGCATTTGCTGATTCTGCCTATGGGAAGAACCAAGTGTCTTACAGAAGCAGGGGCCTAGGGTAGCCTGGTGCCCAGAAGTAGGGGGATACTTGTGGGCAGCTCTGGGCTTCTATTCCTGGAGGATTAATGGTCAGGGGGTGACGTGATATTGCTCTGTGGTGCTCTGCTGGGTTCTAGTAGGGCTGCTGCTGCTGCTGCTAAGTCACTTCAGTTGTGTCTGACTCTGTGTGACCCCATAGATGGCAGCCCACCAGGCTCCCCTGTCCTTGGGATTCCCCAGGCAAGAACACTGGAGTGGGTTTTCATTTCCTTCTCCAATGTATGAAAGTGAAACGTGAAAGTGACGTCGCTTAGTCGTGTCTGACTCTTTGCAACACCATGGACTGCAGCTTACCAGCCTCCTCCATCCATGGGATTTTCCAGGCAAGAGGACTGGAGTGGGGTGCCATTGCCTTCTCCATCTAGTAGGGCTACCTAAGTCCAAAATTAAAGTCTCTGGACTGGCCTCTGTCCTTTGCAATGTGTTGTTTGCTGGCTATCTAGTCTTGGAAAGATGACTTATCCTCTTTTACTCTCAGTTATCCCCATCTGTAAAATGGGAATAAAAATAGTGTCTGTTGGGAGAGTTATACTTTTTTTTTTTGGAGAGTTACATTTTAAGTGATGACATTTATCCAGCATAGCTCTGAGTCCATGGTAGCTAGATAGTAAGTGGTAGCTCATAGATTCAGTCAACCTAAATGTTTCTCTAATATTAGTAAACGTTCTTTTTCTCTGGAAATGAAATGAAGTCCATATCCTTCAAGATTCAGCTATTCTGATCTTTTAGCACTTTTCCAAAACAGCTTGATGTCCCATTAAGCATGCCTGGTTGCTCATTGTAGCAAGTGTCTATCAGTTGGCTTCTCTTTCTTCCACCTTTAATTTTAGACGAGTTACTGTAACTGAGTGAACAGGGCTGGATGTAGGGAGGTCCCCCTGTCCTCCCTGAGTTGATCACAGGGGACGTGCTTTGATTGCACCAGGAAAAGGGGGGAACTCAAGCTTCTAGGGGAATCCTCAGACAGCCGAGGATAAAACACACCTGAAAGGTGCCTTTAATTCCTTGTAGTTTATGCAACTACGGCTGCCAACCCCAGGGAGTCGTCCTACGCCTGTTACTACGATGAGCAGCGGTCCACGTTCCTGGGAGACTGGTACAGCGTCAACTGGATGGAAGATTCAGATGTGGTGAGCCGTCGGGGGGCCAGCGGCTCAGTGGAGGCTTAGCTGTCAGCTGCGATGGTCAGAGGGCTTGAAACGTTTGCATTTTTGCAGGAGGATTTGACCAAAGAGACCCTCCACAAGCAGTACCAGCTGGTGAAATCCCACACCAACACCAGCCACGTCATGCAGTATGGGAACAAGGTGAGTTGGGGCCTCGCAGGCCTGACAACACCCAAGCCTTAGGCTGCCTCGCTGGGAATGTTCATCCCTCGGTGAAGAGAACCGGGATCCAGGCAGGTGAGGAATGACTGAGGCAGGGCTGGCTCTGCCTCTCACGGCCACTCTGTCCTGGAGAGTCTGCCCAGGCTTTGGAATCAGACTCAGGTTCAAACTCACAAAGTTCTGAGGCTTTGGGCCACCTACCTGTTCTCTCCGGGTCTCTGTTACCTCCTTGGTCAGAGCCCTAGCGTGCAAGCAAGGTGATTGGGAGCCCAAAGTTGGCGGCACATCCCCAACACTAAAGACAGACCTAGCGCCTGGTGGGAGGTTAGCCAATAAGCTCGTCCTGCGAGTGTTGTGGCTTTGCCCCCTGGAACCCCACACCCTGGATGTGTCCAGCCTTCCTGCACTTGCAGGATGTTATCTTGACCCGTAGGCTCTAAATTAGAGATGTTTATCCCCTCCAGGTGTGAAAGGACCTAGGTGGTCAAATAGGTAAGTCCATCAGGGCTGTCCTGACGGAGGTCACATTAGGTGGCTGCTGAAGGCTTGCGCCTTAAGTACAGCTTGTGGGGCCAGCCCTTGGGATGTGAAGAGGGGGTGGGGGGTGCTCCCAGTAGTCTGTATGACCAGATCCCCTCCAGTGGCCTGCCACCATCTGAGAGCTCACCAGCGGAATTCCTTCCATATAAGCATCGGCCTTCTAGAAGAACTGGTGAGCCAGTCAGTCCAGCTATTACCTTTAGCACTTCTTGGGCAGCGTGTGGATGGGAGGGCCCTGGAGCCAGTCACAGGCCGTGAGACATGCACTCAGGAGGCTGTGGGCCTGGTCAGGCTTTTGAGAGGTGGATAGTGGAGGGGAGGAGTGGAGAGAAGCCAGGGAAGGGTGACTCGGGGGAGGCAGGGTCAAACATGGCACCACCCTGGCTTCGTTGAGGGATTGGAGGGAGGGGAAGGTACCAGCAGCAGCTCTTCTGCCCTGGGCTTTCTGCTCTCTGGAGTTTCCTCAGCATTGGCCATGTCTGCTCTTGGTTGAGGAGGTATGAAAGATTTTGATTTTTTGACTGTGCCACTTGGCATGCAGGATCTTGGTTCCCTGACCAGAGATTGAACCCATGCCCCCTGCATTGGGAGTGCGAAGTCTTAACCATTAGACCACCATGGAGGTCCCCTGAAGGATCTTTTCTAAGCATTATATTTCTATATATGTATGCCTGTGTTTCTTGGGTGGCGCTAGTGGTAAAGAACCCGCCTGCCATTGCAGCAGACAAAAGAGACATAGGTTCGATCCCTGAGTTGGGAAGATCCCCTGGAGGAGGGCATGGCAACCCACTCCAGTATCCTTGCCTGGAGAATCCCACTGACAGAGGAGCCTGGCAGGATATATATAGTCCAGGGGCTTGCAAGGAGTCAGATACAACTGAAGCATCTTAGCATGCACACATGTGTTTTATTTTTTGTTTTAGAACTGTTTCTAAATTAGTGTTTTGGTAATTAGTGATTAGTGTTGCTTGGTTTAGGAACATGATTGCTTGCAGCATTTCTTTTCCTCTTAATTGGGATCCAGTCTGTAGTGACTTCTGTGGGCAGACAGAGCCAGGCATTCGGGCCCACTTGTTAGACCCTGATGCCAAGTATGCCCCCTACTCTGTGGCTTTAGTTCTCCCATCTCAGTGGACTCAGACCTCAGCTCTAACCCTCCAGATGCTCTGCATCGTCCTTCCTTCCTTCTGTCACCAGGGGCAGGCAGGTGAGCGTGGGGGTGGTGGTGACAACCCAGCGTCACCTGTGGCTGACATGACTGGTCCAAGCTCGGCAGAACTGGGGCAGTTCTGCTGCAAAGGGTACCAGGCATCTTCAAAGTTCATCATCGGTGGATTTCAGGTGCTCAAATGCATCACCTCACCCACTGCTGAGGACTGAACTCGAGCTTTGAGGCTGTGACTCTGACCCTCCCGTGGTCCAGAAACCACGTGGGGCGAACGGTGGACTCCAGGACCTGGGGTACGTTTGGCACCTCTGCTCTGCCCACTCAAACCCACTCTCTCTCCCTCTCCAGTCCATCTCTGCCATGAAGCTGATGCAGTTTCAGGGTCTGAAACACCAGGCTAGCTCTCCCATCTCGCTGCCCCCCGTCAGTCGCCTTGACCTCACTCCAAGCCCCGAGGTGCCGCTCAGCATCATGAAAAGGAAGCTGATGAGCACCAACGATCTGCAGGAGTCCAGGCGTCTTGTCCAGAAGATTGACAGGCATCTGGAGGTGAGTGGCGGTGAAGCTGCAGCCCCAGCCTCGCCGTGGAGCGTGCGTGAGCCCCATCTCTGCCTCCTGACTGTAGTTCCATGTTGGTGGGAATCAGGTGACGGAGCTCTGGGGTTACCCTCCTCCTACCACGGGAATATATGGGAAACAAAACCTTCCTTTACTCGTGTGACATGGACACAAATGAGCAGGACAGTGGCCAGCTTTATTCTTCCTTGATAAACTGGCCTTGACCGCTTTGAAGCAGGAAGCAAAAGGAGGGGACCTGTCTCCTGCCAAGAAGCCAAAGCACATGGATGTTTCTTTATTTACCCCTGGTTGCTTAGGAGACATTTTTACTTTGCTGTTTGGTGAGTTAGTAGCTAATCATATTAAAAAAAAAAAGTCCAGTCCACAAAAAATTTCTGCTGGCTTAGGAAATCATAGTCACTGCCCCAAATTCTTCCTAAAATGCTTGAGCAATCTTTTACGATAACTGGGTTTGTTTTCAGTAGCTCGTCAGTTTGTCTGGAACTGGTTGAATTTCTTTTGAAATTCGAGCTGTGTGAGTAGAACCACTAGGCGTATACTCTCGAGATGCCTGGCAGAGACTGACTGTCCTTCCAACAAAGCCAGCCGTGCTGACTCTGCCCACCTCGCCCATTACCCCACTTTCCCCTCCCCACCACCCCACCCTACAATCAGCACAGCCCAGAGACTGATGTGCTGGGACACGGCCTGAATTTTCTAAGAAAGAAAAAAAAAAAAAAAGCCTATGTAAACTGTCTTAAATGTGTATATCTCATGATTCTGAGTTAGCTACCCCAGGATGGTTTCTTTTGTTGTTGTTATCACAGTGGAATACAACAGATCTCCTATTTTTTCCTCTTAGACCTCTTTACACTCTTAAAGGTATTGATCCCAAAGAGCTTTTATTTATGTGGGTTATATCAGTATTTACTGCTTTAGAAATGAATATTGAGATTTGTAAAATATTAACTCATTTAGAAATAATAATAAACCCATTTTGTGTTAATATACTTTTTATAAGAAAGAATTATTTTCCAAGATCAAAAGAATATGAGTGAGAAGAGTGGCATCACAACATGTTTTTGCAAATCTGTTTTGTGCCCAGCATAATAGAAGATAGCTTGGTCCCTGTTCCTACGTCTGCATTCACTCTGTCGGGCTCTGTAGTTCTGGTTGAAATATACAAAGAAAGTGTAGCCTCACACAGATACATAGCTGAGAAAGGAAGGACATATGGAGCCCCCAAGAAATCTGGGGGACCCCTGTGGTCCTAGACGACAAGTTGAAAACTGCTGGTCTAAAACACAGACGGCAGGGAATGTTCGGGCACAAATGGAACAAACCCGGCTGGGGAGTGGGGGGGCCAGGGGACTCGATCGTATGTTTTGGTTGATGTGGAAGCAGCCGCCCCTTTGTGATGCTGGTTTTCATGATCCGGGAATAAAATGATGCCCTCCCCCTTTGTGTCATTCTGTCTAAGCATCTGCTGATTTCTAGAACAGACAGAGGTACCTGTGAACACACAGCACCATTTATGGGACCACAGTCTACTTTGGGACACAATTTCTATGCAGCCCCCCACCACCACCCCTGCCACCTCAGTCTGGGCCATACCTGCCCTTCAGGTATTTAGATTTAAATGCTGCCTCCATGCCAGAAGATCTCTAAGAGGCAAGGTATTTCTGGAGGTTTCTAGCTGTAAAAAGCCTTGCGTGCACAACTTTTGCTGCAGAAAGCATCAGTTGGCATCTCTGAACATAGTGGAGTGGGGGCAGTGTGAAAGAAGCATCTAACCAGTCCAGGGTTCTAAGAGAGACTGTGTTAAGTAAAAAAACAAAAACGTCACTTCACAGGCCAGGAACATCATTGAGAAGTCAGTGCGGAAGATCGTCACCTTGGTCTCAGGCTCCACTGCCGAGGTGGACAGGCTCCTGTCCCAGAGAGCCCCTCTCACAGAGCACACATGCTACCAGACGGCCGTGTCACACTTCCGCTCACACTGCTTCAACTGGCACAACCCCACGGTAAGCCCAGACCCTGGGGCCGCCGGCCTCTGCTCCCCGGTTTCCGTGGCCAACTAACTTGGCCTTCCTCTGCACCTTCAACTCCAAACCCAAGTTAGTATGGTCCACGGGTATCACACCAGGTGCATTGCCTTGTAGAAGGTTCCGTTTTGTAGAAAGAAACAGCAGCAGACTCATTCTGTGGCCTTTGGTGGGATGTGAGAGGGGCAAGGTCATCCAAATTCACTAACCAGTCTTGGTCCCAGTCTTAGTCCCAGACACTCTTAACTGTCCCAGTGGCTGGGAGAGTTTACCAGTTATAGACGATTCATCTCCCGTTTCTGTTGGCCTTCGAAGGGGACTTCCTTGTCTTCATGCTGTGCTTTCCTTGCCAAACTCCACCCTTACCCCTGCCCCTCACACCAGCCACACAGATTTTCTCCCTTTTGGGTGTGTTCTGACCTCTTCCCAAAATTTGTTGCTGAAGTCAGGCCTTAGTGCTTGGAGAAGAAAGTACCTGGTTTCTGTGGATTGTAGAATGTCAGGGTTGGAAGGGACCTAAAAACCCCTCCACTTTGGTCAGTGCTTAGGTGATGCTTGGATCCTTCAAGGAAGGGGTTATTCGCAAATTGTGACCCACAGGCCCATTCCTGCCCACAGACTGTTGAGTTTTTTTCCTCCACAGACTGTTTTTATAAATAAAGTTTTATTGAAATGCAGCCATAGCTGTGTGTTTTATAAATAAAGTTTTAAACTGAAGCACAGCCACAGCTGTACTCAGTCACACAGAATCTCTGACTGCTTTCATGGCGAGGCCGAGTTGAGTAGTTCAGACAGCCCACAAAGCCTCAAATATTTACTATCCAGCCCGTGCAGAAAAGTTTGCCAAATCCTACTTTAGACTTGTGCTCTTTGATACAGTAGTCTCTAGCCTCACTGTGGGTGGCTATTTAAACATGAATGTACATTCAGTAAAATGAAACAAAATGTAAAACTCGGTGCCTCAGCCACAGTACCCACATTCCAAGTGTTCAGGAGCCGCACGTGGTTAGCGGCTACTGAATTGAGAATGTTATAGAATATTTTCATCGTTGCAGAAAGTTCTGTCTGGGCTGTGATATGCAGACCATGATCTTCTGATCTCTTTGTGACCCCATGGACTGTGGTCCGCCAGGCTCCTCTGTTCTTGGGATTCTCCAGGCAAGAATACTGCAGTGGGTTGCCATTCCCTTCTCCAGGGGATCTTCCCCACCCAGGGATCGAACCGGCATCTCCCGAGTTACCTGCATTGGCAGGCAGATTTTTTTTCCAGATTGAGCCACCTGGAAAAATTATACTCAGAAGATGGTTCTCCATTATTAAGAGAATCTCAGTTTTATTTTTCATTTATTTAACAAAGCAGTCTCTTTATTTAATAACTTTAAATTTTCAATTTTTTAAAAATGCTTTATCATCAGATGTTACTTTTTTACCCTTGGGAATCACAGAAAACAAATCTCTTCTTTCTTCCTCTTGTGAGGTCACAGATTCCCTTGAAGTGCTTTTCAAGTTATTTCGGTCTTGGCTGCCATCTGGTTTGGCATTCACTTACCATACGTCTCCCTCGTCAGTTGTTCTAGACCAAAAGCCAGGCCGCCAGAGGAGGTTTGAGCTGACAGAGGGGAGCAGGGCCAGGGGTTTCTCATCCAGGAGTCCTTACCTGGACTTGAAGGAGCTATAGGATTGCTGCAGAGTGCTGCAAATCTCCTGCGCATGTTCATTTTTCCTGGGAAATGGTCTATAAATCATACCAGATCATCCAAAGTTGGGGAGGGGGCATCCCTGACTCAGTAAAGGTCAAGAACCACTGGCCTAATTTTTTTTTTTTTTTTTTTTGGCTTTGCACCAGATGGCTCATGGAATCTTTAGCTCCCCCACCAGGGATCAAATCCTGGGCCCTCATCAGTTTAAGCACAGAATCCTAACCCCTGGACATCTAGGGAAGTCCCAAGAACCACTGGTCTAGATGCTGTACATATTCCCAAGTTAGGAGTTGATCCTGTTATAAAGGGATGATGTCTGATCGTGTCTTTTTGGTTTGTTTTCCTCTAGTACGAGTATGCTTTGAGACATTTGTACGTGCTGGTCAACCTTTGTGAACACCCTTATCCGATTGACAGGTAAGCCAGCACCTGGCATTTAAAGGGTCAGTGGGGGTGGGAAGGTGAGAAGGTGGGGTCCTTCTGAAAGTAGAACGGTGTATGCAGCTCTGCTATCCCCTTCTCCACGTGGGTAGTTTCCTTCTGCCTCTCACTGTGGACGAATTCAAGACAGATGTATCCCCAGGGGTGCTGGATTGGGTGGGTCTGTCATACAAGACTCCCTGTTCCCTGGTGGGTTCTCTCTGTCTTCATTTTTTCCGAGTTGAACGACTTCCGGCTCACCACCTCCTTCTTCCGGTTTCTTACAGAATAAAATTGTCCATGAACAAGGTGTGCCATGGCTACTACTGAAATACTACCTCCTTGAAGCTTTACCGAATATGATCACCGTCCCTTAGAATGTGTGCTAATCGGAGACTGGAGAGCTGGAGCCTGAGGGAGGCTCCGCTCCCCGAGCCCCAGCGGCTGCGTCCTCCCAGGGATGCCGTCAGGCCACCGGAGCCACGCTCCAGGCCTCTCCCAGGATGGCTTGCTCACCTTTACCTACTTCCCCCAGCACCTACAGGTCCTGTGTGATCCTCTGAAAAGCCCAGAGATTTGGGAAGCTCTGTGTTGAGAAGGGTGTATTTGCTTTTTAAGAGGGTGTTTTGCCCATGACGTTTAAGGAGTGAGAATTTCACTGGGACTTCTGTAGCCAGTGAAAGAGTCTTTGTTCTGTGGAATCTGACATCAGAACCTCTTAAGTCTTCACATGATTTTCTGGAAGAGGGACATAAACCCCAAATGGAAAACTATTTTTAGAAAATACCATAATTTTGGATTGCTTTTATATTTTATTTGGCAGTAATGGACAAGTCTAAAAAAATAAAGATTTATCACTGAACCTGAGTATTAATTTCAGGTTCCCGGCGTTTTAGTTTATGTTCCTGGCCCCTCCTGGTGGAGCCCTCCCCCTGTCTGTCTGTCTCCGATCCCCTTCCCCGTCCCACTGGTTGGCTCTTCCTGCCAGCTCCCCTCTCCCCCAGCTTCCTGTACTTTTCGGCCTCCTGTGCCCGTGTTCCTTGCTGTGCCTTGTGCCCTGGAGTGCCTGCCCCTCCGTCTGGCCCATCCTCAAGGTGTATCTGAAAGTGCCCTGTCTTCCTCAGCTTCCTGCTCTCTGTCTGTTGGTATTTGCATTTCCCTTGGATCTTTTCCAGCACGTGTTGGGGTCTGGGAGGTTATCTTTGAGGGCAGAGGGTGCCTGTGTTACCCTTGTTTCTCTTGGCCTGGTGTCCCACAAGGGATGATACCCACCCTAGCTTTGTGAAAGACATTTAAAAGGAGCACTAACTCTCCCCAGGCAGTAGAATATTATGCGGCAACAAAAAAGAATGAAGCTGTGATACAGCTCCAGCATTTAGCCCAGGGAAAGCAGCCGGTTACCTAAGACCCCTGTATTACATGATTCCATTTGTATTTAAGGTCCAAAATAAACAAGTCTATTGAAACAGAAAGCCTACCAGGCTCCTCCGTCCATGGGTTTCTCCAGGCAAGAGTACTGGAGTGGGTTGCCATTTCCTTCTCCAGAGGATCTTCCCGACCCAGGGATTGAACCTGGGTCTCCCATACAGTAGGCAGATGCTTTACCATCTGAGCCGCCAGGTATTTAAGGTCCAAAATAAACAAGTCTATTGAAACAGAAAGTAGATGCATGATGCTGGGAACTGGGGAGAGGAAATGTGGAAATAGTCAATGCTAATGGGGATGTCGGAGAAGGCAATGGCACCCCACTCCAGTACTCTTGCCTGGAAAATCCCATGGACGGAGGAGCCTGGTGGGCTGCAGTCCATGGGGTCGCGAAGAGTTGGACATGACTGAGTGACTTCACTTTGACTTTTCACTTTCATGCATTGGGAAGGAAATGGCAACCCACTCCAGTGTTCTTTCCTGGAGAATCCCAGGGACGGGGGAGTCTGGTGGGCTGCCGTCTATGGGGTCACACAGAGTCGGACACGACTGAAGCGACTTAGCAGCAGCAGCAGCAGCAATGGGGATGTGGATTATTTTGGGGGTGATGAAAAATGTTTGGAAGCTGATAGTAGTTGGTTATGCAACACTGAATGTACTAAAATCCAGTGACTTGTACACAACAAATGGAATGATATGGTTTGCTAATTATGTTTCAGTAACATTTTTAAAACTAAGCCATATAGCTAGATGGCTGTTTTAAATAGAAAACAAAGAAAAAAGGAACACTAAACCAGGACACTTGTGACCACCTGTACTTATGTTGTGTCTTCTTTAGCAGTGATAGATGCCTTTAAAGTTTGGAGGTAGAGACTGAAAGTAGAGATATTGTTAAACAGGGTTAATTCCAGGGTTATGCTTCTGTTTCTAATGGGCCTGTTTTTAATCAGGTTATCCTTTCTCTGAGAGGCTGTCTTAATACAGTTAATCGCGTGACCAGGATAAAGAACTTTTACTGTCCTACGAATCTAGGGGAGCTTGAGGGTTTTAACAAGTACAAGAAGAATATGGTGTTTAAATGTTTATTACTAAAGCTCAAGAATGGGCAATGCTGAGGGCTGACTGATGTTCAAAAAGTAGAATTTTTAAAAGGAGTCTCTTAAAAGACCTCAAGATTCAGGTAGGAAAAACTCTGTTCTTCTCTTTTCTAGAACCGTTACCTATGCTTGTAACCCTGCTTCCCTCTCTTTCTTTGTCCTCCCTGTAGAACAAAAATATATTTAACTATTTAACAAGTGCAGAAACTTGAATGTTCACGGCTCTAGAGGTTAAAAGAGGCTTGTTCATTTTCTCAAATAAATGGCATTTTCCTAAGTCACACTGCCTTGACTTTTTTTCCTCCTCCTGTGGTTCTTAGGTCCCCAGCAGAAGCAACTCTCCATCCCTCAGGTTAAGCCATTTTCTATTAGATTTCTGAGAAAGGTGTCCTTTCCTCGTGTGTCACAACCAGGACCAGCATTTTGTTCCCTAGTTACATCTAAAACATGTTCTATCGTAAGAGGTACAGAAACTTTCAAAGCAAAACATGGCCACTCCCCTTCCCCCACCCCCCCAAATCCCAAATAACAGTTTGTATTCATCATTAGAATCCCCTTTCTACATATTTACATACCTATATACAAAGGAAAGTCCCATGGACAGAGGAGCGTGGTAGGCTATAGTCCACGGTCGCAAAGAGTCGGACACGACTGAGCAACTTTGCTTTCACTTTCATACAAAGGATACTTTACTTTTTCACTATAAAATAAAAGCAGATCCAGAAAACAAGTACAATGCTTAATGAATGATAAGATGAAATACCCTTGTAATTACAATCCAAGTCAAGAAATAGAACTATACCAGATGCATGAGTCAAGATTCTCCTGAGAAATAGAAGCAATGGATGTGTACACATATAGAGACATTTACCTGAAGGAATCAGTGGCTGTGGAGGCTTGGTAAACAGAAAATTGCATGCTGGAGACCCAGAGGAGGAACTGCAGTCCAGGCCAAAGGCCCCCTGGCAGGATCCCTTCTTGCTCAGGGAAGGTCTTTGCACTAGGAGGCACCTGTTTGGACGGGACCCACCCACATTACTACGGACTTCCCTCATAGCTTAGTTGGTAAAGAATATGCCTGCAATGCAGGAGACCCACGTTCGATTCCCTGGAGAAGGGCACGGCAACCCACTCCAGTGTTCTTGCCTGGAGAATCCCATGGACAGAGGAGCCTGGCAGGCTATAGTCCATGGGGTCACAAGAGTAGGACACGACTTAGTGACTAAATCACCACCACCCATGTTTTAGAGGGTCATCTGCTTTGCTCTAAGTCTACTCATGTAAATGTTGACATCATCCAAAAAAATCGTTCACTACAGCATCCAGAATAATGTTTGCCTAAATATGTGGGCACCGTGGCCCAGTCAAACTGACACACGAAATTAACCATCACACTGGCCATCCTGGAAGCCCCTGCTTGTACTCCCTCCCAGTCATAGCTCCTCCCTCCCAAAGTAACCACCCTCCTTGTGTTCTTTGTGGTTTTAGGACAAGTGGGCATCCCTAGACACTTTTACAGTTTTTATTCTACAGATTCTCTCATCTTTTTTTTTTTTTTTTTCCCCTTCCAATTTCCATTAAAAAGTCCAGGCTGGAGATCAGTGGAGTTTCTCAGTCTGGACTTCACTGATTGCATACATAAGCTGCTGCTCAGCATGTCCTTCTGATGCCCAAGTCTCTTACAAATCAGCAGCTGGATCCAGAGGATTTACATATTTCTATTGGGTTTTGATCCATTGCACTTCTTTACTGAAGCTCAAGTTGTCCATTTTTGGCTGAATGAATGAAAGTTGCTCATTTGGGTCCAACTCTTTGTAACCCCATGGACTATACGGTCCATGGACTTCTCCAGGCCAGAATACTGGAGTGGGTAGCCTTTCCCTTCTCCAGGGGATCTTCCCAACCCAGGGATCGAACCCAGGTCTCCCACATTACAGGCAGACTCTTCACCAGCTGAGCCACCAGGGAAGTCCTGGTGAACTCCCAAGGTGGACTCCCAAGCCCTTTCAGAGGTCAAACCAGTCCATCCTAAAGGATCAAATCAGATCAGTCGCTCAGTCGTGTCCGACTCTTTGCGACCCCATGAATCGCAGCACGCCAGGCCTCCCTGTCCATCACCAACTCCCGGAGTTCACTGAGACTCACATCCATCGAGTCAGTGATGCCATCCAGCCATCTCATCCTCTGTCGTCCCCTTATCCTCCTGTCCCCAATCCCTCCCAGCATCAGAGTCTTTTCCAATGAGTCAACTCTTTGCATGAGGTGGCCAAAGTACTGGAGTTTCAGCTTTAGCATCATTCCTTCCAAAGAAATCCCAGGGCTGATCTCCTTCAGAATGGACTGGTTGGATCTCCTTGCAGTCCAAGGGACTCTCAAGAGTCTTCCCCAACACCACAGTTCAAAAGCATCAATTCTTCGGTACTCAGCCTTCTTCACAGTCCAACTCTCACATCCATACATGACCACAGGAAAAACCATAGCCTTGACTAGACGAACCTTTGTTGGCAAAGTAATGTCTCTGCTTTTGAATATGCTATCTAGGTTGGTCATAACTTTCCAATCAACCCTGAATATTCATTGGAAGAACTGATGCTGAAGTTGAAGCTCCAATACCTTGGCCACCTGATGTGAGTTCAGTTCAGTTCAGTCGCTCAGTCGTGTCCGACTCTTTGCGACCCCATGAATCGCAGCACGCCAAGCCTCCCTGTCCATCACCAACTCCCAGAGTTCACTGAGACTCACGTCCATCGAGTGAGTGATGCCATCCAGCCATCTCATCCTCTGTCATCCCCTTCTCCTCTGGCCCCCAATCCCTCCCAGCATCAGAGTCTTTTCCAATGAGTCAACTCTTCTCATGAAGTGGCCAAAGTACTGGAGTTTCAGCTTTAGCATCATTCCTTCCAAAGAAATCCCAGGGCTGATCTCCTTCAGAATGGACTGGTTGGATCTCCTTGCAGTCCAAGGGACTCTCAAGAGTCTTCTCCAACACCACAGTTCAAAAGCATCAATTCTTCGGCGCTCAGCCTTCTTCACAGTCCAACTCTCACATCCATACATGACCACAGGAAAAACCATAGCCTTGACTAGACGGACCTTTGTTGGCAAAGTAATGTCTCTGCTTTTCAATATGCTGTCTAGGCTGGTCATAACTTTCCTTCCAAGGAGTAAGCGTCTTTTAATTTCATGGCTGCGGTCACCATCTGCAGTGATTTTGGAGCCCCCAAAAATAAAGTCTGACACTGTTTCCATTGTTTCCCCATCTATTTCCCATGAAGTGATGGGACCGGATGCCATGATCTTCATTTTCTGAATGTTGAGCTTTAAGCCAACTTTTTCACTCCCCACTTTCACTTTCATCAAGAGGCTTTTGAGTTCCTCTTCACTTTCTGCCATAAGGGTGGTGTCATCTGCATATCTGAGGTTATTGATATTTCTCCCGGCAATCTTGATTCCATCTTGTGTTTCTTCCAGTCCAGCGTTTCTCATGATGTACTCTGCATAGAAGTTAAATAAGCAGGGTGACGATATACAGCCTTGACGTACTCCTTTTCCTATTTGGAATCAGTCTGTTATTCTACGTCCAGTTCTAACTGTTGCTTCCTGACCTGCATACAGATTTCTCAAGAGGCAGGTCAGGTGGTCTGGTATTCCCATCTCTTTCAGAATTTTCTACGGTTTATTGTGATCCACACAGTCAAAGGCTTTGGCATAGTCAATAAAGCAGAAATAGATGCTTTTCTGGAACTCTTTTGCTTTTTCCATGATCCAGCGGATGTAGGCAATTTGATCTCTGGTTCCTCTGCCTTTTCTAAAACCAGCTTGAACATCAGGAAGTTCACGGTTCACGTATTGCTGAAGTCTGGCTTGGAGAATTTTGAGTATTACTTTACTAGCATATGAGATGAGTGCAATTGTGCGGTAGTTTGAGCATTCTTTGGCATTGCCTTTCTTTGGGATTGGAATGAAAACTGACCTTTTCCAGTCCTGTGGCCACTGCTGAGTTTTCCAAATTTGCTGGCATATTGAGTGCAGCACTTTCACAGCATCATCTTTCAGGATTTGAAATAGCTCAACTGGAATTCCATCACCTCCACTAGCTTTGTTCGTAGTGCTTCTTTCTAAGGCCCACTTGACCTCACATTCCAGGATGTCTGGCTCTTGATGAGTGATCACACCATCGTGATTATCTGGGTTGTGAATATCTTTTTTGTACAGTTCTTCTGTGTATTCTTGCCACCTCTTCTTATCTTCTTATCTCATCTTATCTTCTTATCTTCATCTTATCTTATATTCATCTTCATCTTCTTATCTCATCTTCACCTGATGTGAAGAGCCGACTTATTGGAAAAGAAAATGATGCTGGGAAAGATCGAAGGCAGAAGGAGAAGCAGGCAGCAGAGGATGAGATTGTTGGATAGCATCGTCAACTCAATGGATGTGACTTTGAGCAACTGCAGGAGATAATGAAGGACAGAGGAGCCTGGCGTGCTGCAGTTCATGGGGTCACAAAGAGTTGGACACAACTGAGCAACTGAACAACATGAAAGTAGATTAGTGGTTGCAGGGAGGTAGGCAGAGGAGGATGCAGTCATGATGTAGGGACTGAACAACCCAAGCCCTTTTGACATGACGCTAAGAAACTCCCACGGCTTCCTTCCTATCTAGTGTATCAGAATGTTTCATTCTACATTTCCTGTCCCAAAGGTGGGATCAGCTATTTCTCCAGGAAACTCTGGCGTCTTTTCATGAGACATTGTCTTTCAAGACAACAGTCTAAATGCTAGGAGTGCTCACTGTTACTGCCTCCAGCCCAGCCCCTCCAGTTCTGTTCTATGTGGGTGCAGAATTTCCAGACTCGCTGTGCTGCCAACTGGGGCCATTCAAAGACCTGACCGGCCACCCCTTTGGCCTCACCTCCCACTACTCTTTGCTTCAGGCTTTATGTACACCCGATCTTTTAATGACCGGTGACTCTGCATACAGCACGCTCCTATTTCATTTTCTGTGATTTTTCACTTTCTTCCATCTTCCTTGTCAAAAACTGTCAAGAGTCAGAGATTTTACCCCACGTGCACGTTAACAAGGTCACCTGCCACACTGTCATACGTGCTGGCAGAAGGTATGAAACTCCTGGGACCACCACCAGGGACTTCATAACCTCAGCACCCAGGTACGCGTGCTTCACATTTGCGGCTCCCCTGGCCTGCCGAGTGCCCTGAGGGGCATGCGGAGGTGGGCCCTGGTAGATGCTCTGCACACAGTGCGTCTGGTTCAGGCTGAGAAACGTACGGCTTAGGAATAAGGCTGTGAGCAGACCTGTCCCGCTTTGGCCCTGTCAGAGGAGACACGTTCTTTCAAAGTGAGAGACGCTAGTTTATGATATTGATCAGGAAAAAAAATATTAAGCAATGGTATCCTCCAAGGCTAGTCAAATACTCTTTTTTAAAAAATATTATTTTGTTGTTGTTGTTGCACTGTGTTCAGTTCCAGCCGCATCGTTGATATTTCCTGTGCCACGTGAGATCCTTACTTGCAGCATGTGCGATCTAGTCCCCTGACCAGGGCTCAAACCCAGGCCCCCTGCATTGGGAGCTCAGAGGCTTAGCCACTGGACCACCAGGGAAGTCCCTAGTCAAACATTCCTAAGAAGATAGTCTGGAATAGAAGCTGTCAATGAGTCTTCACCAGACATGCAAGGGCACCGTGGAGAGTTCCAGCAATCTTCAGGGGTTCTTCGATTCCCTTCTGCTCTAGGCCAACTCTGCATTCTTCAAGACCCACCTCAGGCATGCTCATTGGCAGGAAGCCATCTGCTTCCTCCAGGTGGGTGACATGCCCTCTATTCCCTCAGGCACATCCCGTGCTGCCTGCTCTCATTAAATCAAAATTACGCAGAGCTGCCCCCAGGAGTGCATTCACCTGGACTCCCTGTAGACCAGCGGTCCCCAACCTTTTTGGCAGCAGGAACCAGTTTAATGGGAGACAGTTTTTCCATGGAGCGGGGATAGGGAGGATGGTTGGGATGGTTTGGGGATGACTCAAGGGCACTACATTTATTGCATGCTTTGTTTCTAATCTAACGCCACCACTGATCTGACAGCAGGTACTGGTCCACGGCCTGGAGGTTGAGGACCCCTGCTATAGACCATATGACGATGTGGAAAAGGTGTCCCTTTCTCCAGGTGGACACGGTCCTGTGCCAGGTGACAAGTGGAGCCCAGCCTGGGTTTCAGCTCCCCAGTCCCCTCAGCCATGGAACCTTGGCTATGAACAACTTCCCTGCCTTTATGTCTAACTCTGAATTTATTTCCCTCTACCAAAAGATCTGAGGCTTTGCCTGCCTGCTCCCACCCGAGAGCTGGTGTGATCCCTGAGACAAGCCTGGGAGATGGGGGAAGAATCATTCTTATTTTAAGAATAGGGATACTGAGGCCCAAAGATGTGAAGCATCTCGTTGAGGGCTCAGAGCTGGCCTGGGACCCAGGTCTCCTGACAACCAATTGAGGTTCCTCCCGCCTTCCAGCTGAACTTTGACTTCGAAGCCAGATTTGAGTTCCCTTTTGGCCTAGGGTTGTGTCAGCTGCAAAGAGATGTTTCCTGGAAGGGCATTCCTAGGAAACCTCTGTCTTCCAGCAAATAGCGTGACAACTGGGGATGAGGCAACCCATGGCCACTGTGAGTCAGAGCTTTCCTACCCAAAGCCAGGCTCCATATGACCTTCCTGTGAAGGGAGGGCCTGGTTCCTGCCCAGCTGCTCCCCGCTTTCCAGGCCAGATGACTCTGCAGAGCAGGAGGTGGCCAGTTCTTGGATTCAGGCCAGCTGAGTGCTCGCAGAGTGCTCACAGAATGCCCACATCTGCAAACTGGCGAAATGGTCTGTGGGGGGAGGGGAGGGGGGCACATCTCCTCTGCACCCACAAGACCCTCCCCGCCTCTCTCTGTCCTTCCCCCACTCAGGGCCCCCGCTTCTCTCTGCCCACTTCCTCTGCAGGCTGGTCCCTTGTTCCCCAGCAGAAACCTGCTCCTAACTAGGGAGAACACAGTACAACACGTTAAGGTCTTTTGAGGCCATGATGGGCCAGGTGTCTGCAGGGCGGGTTTGGGACTGCTCATGATGGGCAGGGCTTTGCACCCAGCTGTCACTGCTAGGACCTGGGGACGGAGGAGCTGTAGGGCCTGGCCATGTCCTGGTCTCCGCAGATGTTCTCATAGCTTATCTCAGCACCACTGGCCCAGAGGAGAGGTCAGTAAAAGCAGAGGGAGGGAGCCAGCCGGCCAAGAGTGCAGGGCACGAACGCCAGGGATGAGACAACGCCCAGCCCCTGCTCTACGCCACAGCCTGTGACCCAACACCCTCGGACACACTGATTCCTTGCTCGGGGCCCATGGAGGAGCCAGGTCACTTCACTTGCATATTGGACCTCCGGGTCAAGTCAGCCCTGTGATGCTCACCATGGCCTCAGGCAAGCTCAGGAGTGGATCTGGCAGGTGAGGCTCATCTGACTTTGGTTTTCTACAAACAGGTCACTTGGGGTGCTGTGTGGGGTAAAGAGAGCCCTGAATTTGAGGATAGGTTCAAACCTGAGTTTGAGTTCAAACCTCACTCTGGCCTCTAACCAGCTGAGTGACCTTGGGCAAGTCACCCTGTTGTTATGGGCTAAACTGTGTCCCCTCCAAGTTCTCGTGTTGAAGCCCTAAGCCACATCTCAGAATGTGCCCGCATTTGGGAGACAGGGCCTTAAAGGGTTACTAAAGGTAATGTGAGGTCACACAGCTGCACCCTGCTCCAATAGGACCTGTGTTCTTTTAAGAAGAGATTAGGGGTGCTCAGGCCCAGAAAGAAGGCTGTGTGGGCAGGCAGCTGTCTGCAAGCCAAGGAGAAACCAGCCCTGATTCGGGACTTCAGGCTCCAGAACGGTGAGAAAATAAATGTCTGCTGTTTAAGCTGACCCATCAGTGGTATTTTTGTTAAGGTCACCGGAGCAGACTAATTCTCCCCGTTTCTTTGAGCCTTCACCTCCTTATCCATAAATACCTCCCACAAGAGGAGTCACTGACCAGTTCCAGGCACTCATGAGGGCTCAGCACTTGCACGGCCCTGTTTCTTGATCCTGGATCAGGCCCACACACCCCACTGCGGACAGAGGCCTCCAGACCACAGGATCCAGGTAGCCCCACCCGTCCTGCTCTCTGGCCTGCCCTGACGGGAGGGGCCCCACGCTCGAGCACACACGCGCACACACACACGTGGGGTTCTTACAGCGGTGCCCCTGGTCCAGGTCACTGACTGGCTCTGCCCGCTCCCTGGGAGCTGGACAGAAGACCCCCCTGCCCCCTGCCAGGGCTGGACTGATGCCCAATCCACCCTCTGTATTCCAACCCCACCCCAAGTTTGGGCCCCACTGGCAGGAGGGTGCTTGGGTAAATGGACCTCCGTCTGACCCATCCCCACCAGTCTCAGGCCTAGTGAGAGGCAGTGGGCACCCTGCCTTACAGCTGGGGATCGAGGCAGCACAGCCAGCTCAGCTTCGGGCTGTAGGGAGCATCGGAAGATCAGGAAGGGGACAATGTCTGCGCCTGGGGGTGGGCAGGGGTGTGGCAGAGAAAAGGGCAACCTGGGATCATGGCTGGCTAACCTCAGCTTCTGGGTATTTGCCTGTTTCCTCATGTCTGTTATAAAGATCCCCGGCCTGGAAAGTCCAGGGCTGGCTGGCTGCATCCTGGAGCCATCCCTGCATCTGCCACAGGGCTGGCCTGGAGCCACAGTCAGACAGATGTTTGTTGATCAGCTGAATGAGCTGACTGCTTCCCAGCAATATAATTCAGGGAAGTCCAGATGCCCTGCCTGTGGGCACAGCTCACTGCCATGAATGCTGGGGCTGCATGTGCACTTTGATTTGTTCTCTACTGTCTCCCAGGGCCTAGAAGAGTGCTGACATCGAACAGGCACTCAGCAAACACATCTTTTTACTCAATGCTGAGGACACAGACTGGAAGGGTCCAAATCTGGTGGAGAAAGCAGAAGTATCAACAGACAGATACAATTGGATGAGCTCCCTCTTGTGACAGAGATGAGCCCACAGGGCTGGAGGACATGGACAAGGACTATCTGGCCAGCAGCCTAGGAAATTAGAGAAGGCTTTCTGGAGATGGGCTTTGAGAGATAAATAGGAGTTTGACCAGGCAAAGATTGTACAGAATGGTATTGCTGCGATAGGCAGCAGAGGCAGGAATGATGGGACGTGTGGGTGCTAGGAAGAGAGGAAATGACCAGGCTGAGGGGCAGACAGGGCCCAGGGCCCTGAGAGTATGCTATGCGTGTGTGCCAAGTCGCTTCAGTCGTGTCCGACGCTTTGTGACCCTATGGACTGTAGCCCACCAGGCTCCTCTGTCCATGGGGATTCTCCAGGCAAGAACACTGGAGTGGGTTGCCATGCCCTCCTCCAGGGCATCTTCCCAACCCACGGATTGAACTCGTGTTTGTCTCCTGCACTGGCCGGCAGGTTTTTTGCCACTGGTGCCACCTGAGAAACCTATAGATTCTGTCAAAAAAAATAGGGTGCTCAGTGGAAAGGAGGTGCTTTTCTGAACCCCACCTTGGAGGGGGATTAGGCTGTTGGGGGGGGTGCCCTGGCTGCCTGAGCAGAGCTCTAGCCCTTTGAGAAAAGAAGATGCCATTTTCAAAAGGGCTTTTATTAAAACACTCCCCACACAGTGTCTCTTGCCATGAATGCCACAGTCCTGGGGTGCCCACAAAGGAGAGGGCCCTGAACAATGTCCCCTGTGGCCAAGGCTGGGCTCGTTCACGTAGCTGTGAAGCTGGCCTCGCTCGGAGGTCCCAGTGTACACCCGGCTGCTTCCAGAGGGGCTGGGGAGCTACCGGCAGCAGGGAGAGTGCTGATGGCTGAAGGCTGGCTCTGAGGCAGGGGTGAAGGGCCTGTCTCCTCACGCACCCTGAGATGCTCCTGAGATGCTGGGCGGGTCCAAAACATTTCAGCTCCATGGGGGCGGGGCAGCTGTGGCCAGGCCACTCCTCCTGAGGACGGTCCTGGGGAAACCTGAGCCCTCCCGGGGAAAGGCTGGGGATCAGGCTGGGGATCCGGGTGGGCATGGGGGTGGGGGGCGGGGCAGACGGACTGGCCTGAGGGGCTGTGTGTGAACAGGGGCCGAGCTTGGGCTCTGTGTGCTGCAGGGGGCTGGAGGGTCCTTTCTCTCTCTGAGTTTCCATTTCCCTTTCTGCCTAATGAAGGACGTGGCCTCTCCTGGCTCCCGCCCTTCTACTGGGAGCACGCCGGGGCCATGCCACGGTGGCCGAGGCGTGCTCAGTAGGCTGCAAGCACGGGGCAACGTGTGGGCATCCCTATTGGGAGTGTGTGTTTGAGTGCGCACGCGCATGTGTCTGTGCGTGTGCATGTGTGAGTGGGTGCGTCTGAGTGTGAGTGTGGGGGTCGAGGGTGCGGGCCGGTCTGCCAGCGTCCCCGCCTGGGTGGACACTGCCGTCGGAGGGGCCGTGGCTCCAGGCTCACAGGAAGTTGGGCTCCCGCACCACGAGGCAGGGCGGGCCTCCGCTGCCCCCGCCGCCGTCCAGGGGCCGGTACACGAAGTGGAAGTCGCGCTTGGGCTCGCTCCGCAGCAGGTAGCCCTTGATGCGGTGTGGCAGCGCCTCGTCGGCCAGCTGGAAGGTGCGGCCGTCCACCAGCACGAAGAGCCGGTAGTCCTGGGGCTGCACCACCTCGAACTTCTCCGCGCATTGGGCACACAGCGCCTCGGCCAGCGTGTCCGCCCGCGACGCCAGCGTCCGCGACTGCTGCTCCGGCTCCAGATACGACACGCAGATGAAGTCCTGCAAGGCGAGACAGAGGGGGTCATGGTTACCGGCGGGGCCAAGCCCACGTCCTGTCTCACCCCTGCCCCGATGCTGGGAGCCTGGACAGGAGAAGCTGCGTGGCCTTGTCCTCTTTGGGCCCCCCGATTCCTCTCCATAGACAGCGGATGGATGGCAGGAGGGGTCGTGAGGCTGGCCGTCGGGGCACCTGCGGCTGACCCTGCTGCGTGACCTCAGGCAAAGACCCTCCCTCTCTGAGCCTCAGCTCTCACTAGGTCAGTCGCTTGGTCTGGACACAAGGAGTGGGCGCGCCCCCTGGTGGCCAGCCCACAGGCTTGCTGTCATTGAAAAAATCTATTTTTCACTTTCTCTTCTTCCAGGAGTCCCCCTGCATTCCAGGCACTCTGCTGGGCACACGGGGCAGCATAAATAAAATCAAAGATTCAGACCCACCCCAGCATTCCATGGCTCAGCTGGAGCAGCTAAGGCAGGCTGAACAGTTCAGGCCCTAGGGCTGGAGGGGCCTGGGGATGGGAGGGTGGTGTTCCCAGGAGGAGCAGGCTGGCAAGGAAGGGCGGGGGAGAAGACTTGGGGGAAAGAGATGGGGAGTGTTTGCAGAAAACAGCACACTCACACCTGAGTCCACCAGAGACCGTGGAAGGAGTCCCTGCCTGGCTTTGAATCTGCTCCCACTCACTGTGTGACAGTCTCCATTTCCACTACTGTTAACTGGGGATAAAAGCAGTCCTTTCTCTGTGCCTGGGGGTGGAGCACAGAAAACTAGCTCAGAGCCTAGAAGATTCCCCTTTCTCCCAAGGGCCCGGAGGGCGGGCAGGAAGTGTGTGTGCGGGGCTGCCCCCTTGTGGAAGGACGGTGACAGCACAGCGGTCTCCGGATGCCGCCTAGTTCAGAATGGAGATAATGACTAGAGTAGTGCCAGGCTCTGTGTCAATAGTCCCTGGGATCACTTCTTTTTTTTCTTCCTGGGAGGGGAAAGCCCAGCCCGCTTCCCTGGGTCTCAGTGGCTGCCTGTGCTCTCCTCAGCCACCATCAGGCCTCCCCCAGAGTCCTTGACATCCGATGACTCTCAGGCTTTGGGCTTTCTCTCCTGAGGGTAGGGATTTACCGTGTGCGGTGCAGAGGAGACACTGGGAAGAGGGCGGACAGCGGTGCCCTCCTCAGACCCCAGAAACAGTGCTGATAAGTCTCATCCCAAGCCTCTTCCTGAGCTTTGCCTCCTTAGTGGGACGCACTGATGCTCAGCATTGGGAATCCACGAGGTAGAAGCAAGAAGGAAGGAGTGCGAGGGTCACCCTTGGACCAAGAGCGCTCACATTCCAGGAGTTGGTAGAGGGGCAGGAGGGAATGCTGGTGTGCTGCAGCCGCACTCGCCAATCTATGCTGGCTCATACCAGCTCGAGAAAGCCAGCTGTGTACATCTCTTCCCAACTCCAAGTTCCACGCTGCCAAGTCAGTAGCTTGGAATCAGCCACAGTGGCCGTATTTATAGTAATACCATGGAAATTGGCAGAAGCAAAGATCAGAGCCTTTTTTTTTTCTTTCTCCCCAGAGAACCAGTTACTAAACATTATCAAGACACCATTGATTAGAGGAGGAGGGACATCAGCTTGGCTGATGTTAGAACATGTACTGGGGAGGCAGAGCTCAAATGGGCCAGAACCTCCCTGGGCTGACAGGAAAACTGCGTCCCAGAGAGAGTTAGACACGGCTTGGGGTCACACAGCAAGCTAGTACAGAGCTGGATCCATACTGTGAGCCTCTTGCCTCCCAGGCCTGGGCTCTCCCAGTTATAGAAAGGGCATGTGGAAAGCAGCCACGCATGGGATTCAGGTCCAGTGTGCCCTGGATGCCAGGGAAGTGAGTCTGGAGACCTATTCACAGCTCTGGACTGCAGCTTGATTCACTGTCCCAACTCCTGCCATTGTGCATACTCCCCAGTCCCACTCTGTCCCAGGCCCTGAGACATGTGAGCAATAGGGCCTGTTCTCTCAGGGTTACAGCTTTATACACAGATGGTTACAGTACAGGGTATATGTGCTGCAATAGAAGCAGCAGCAGCAGGAAGCACTTCTAACCTATGCCATAGGGAATGGGGGGGTGGGGACAGGCGGGGGGTGTCAGGGAAGGCTTTTCAGAGGAGGGGCTGTTGGAGAAACTGAGGCTGGGCAGCGGCTGCTGGTGAGGAAGGGGAGATGGACGAGCATGGGCTGAGAGGCTAAGCCCTAGGGAGTCGAGCTCAGCGTGTTCATAGCTGTTCTGATGCATGAGTTTGAGTAGGCTCCAGGAGTTGGTGATGGACAGGGAAGCCTGACGTGCTGCAGTCCATGGGGTCACAAAGAGTCAGGCACGACGGATCGACTGAACTGAAATGAACTGATCTGATGCAGCCTCGGAGGTGTGGGATAACGGGATGGGTGGGGCAGGAATCTGTTCACCAGTGACTTTTGAACACTGAGTCTGTACAGACAGAAGTGAGGAAGGATGGGTGGGTGGGTTGGAGGTGGGCAGGCTGTGGGCAGGGGGACCCTTGGCAGCTGCTGCATTTGTCCGGGCACCAAGTGGCAAGGCTGCAGATCAGCTCCTGGGCTTTTTAACTGGGACAAACCACTGGTCCCTTCTCCAGCCCTAATAGCCTGCTCGGACATCACAGATGCTGAGGAATGCTGGGTGAAGGTCTCCTTCCTAGCTCTATCTTGTGTGCCCAACTGAAACGCTGATGCTCGCTGGTACCTTTCTCTTCTGCAGCCCTCAACTTCTCATCCCCAGCCCCTAACCCAGCATACAATGGCAGGCTGGGGGGCTCAGTGCCATTGCTCCTGAACTGGCAGGCAGTAGGGATGGTCTGGGAGCAAGGTTCCATGGTCCCCTCCCACCCTCTCGGTCCCAGGCCGCACCTGCACGGAGGAGCGGGAGGCCCGAGCCTTGTTGAGCGTGCGCCGGCGCTCCCAGCGGTGGATCGAGTCCTGCACTTCCACGCTCAGCTGCCGGGTCACTGTGATCTTGTCGTAGTTCTTGATGTGCTCCAGGGCCCCGTAGGTGGTGGTCAGATAGTAGGAACCTGCAGGAGGCACGGGTGTGGAGGCGGAGCCTGAACCACCGCCTCCACCCACTCGCAACCGCAACCGGAGGGAGCTGGTCCCGGCTTGGTCCGCCCCGCCCACCTCTGTAAGCCCCACCCACCGCCGCCGGCCCGAGGCGCGTGCGGCCAGGTGGTTTGGTCACTTGCTGAGATTCAGACCCGCGCCCACCGCAGAATCAAGATTCCTCGAGTCCAGCCCTGAGCTGTACGGCTCTGCTCAAAGCTTGTCATTGGCTCCCCTTTAGGACGCAACTCTTGCTTATTTTACTCTTGCCTGGAAAATCCCGTGGACGGAGAAGCCTGGTGGGCTGCAATCCATGGGGTCGCTAAGAGTCGGACACAACTGAGCGACTTCACTTTCACTTTTCACTTTCATGCATTGGAGAGGAAATGGCAACCCACTCCAGTGTTCTTGCCTGGAGAATCCAATGGACGGAGGAGCCTGGTGGGCTGCCGTCTATGGGGTCACACAGAGTCGGACACGACTGAAGTGACTTAGCAGCAGTCCTTGCTTATTTTTAAACTGATGCTTTAAAGTGAGTTTTTAGTTTTAAAATGTAAAGATACTCAAGAAACTAACAGCCATGGATGTCTTTAGGGTGGGGAAAGCAGTGCCTTGGAGACATGGGTGGGCAGGAGACCTCTCTCTGTAGGTGTCATATACATTTTATTTAAAAAAAAAACTTAAAATATATGTGGAGAAAATGTTAATTATGTTTATATGATGACACACAATTTTTAATAATTTAAAGAAAGTTAAAAATTTGCATCCTTCATTTCTCCGTTTCTTTTTATCTTAATTCATACATATTCCTAATATCTAATGTTTCCTAAGGTAATTTAATTTTTGAAATATGTCGTGCATGTGTGCTAAGCTGCTTCAGTCGTGTCCGACTCTGTAACCTTATAGGGACTGTAGGCTGCCAGGTTCCTCTGTCCGTAGAATTCTCCAGGCAAGAATAATGGAGTAGGTGGCTATTCCCTCGTCCAGGGAATCCGCCAGACCCAAGGACTGAACCTGCGTCTCTCATGTCTCCTGCATATTGGCAGGCAGTTTCTTTACCAGTAGTGCCACCTTCAGACTGAAAAATTTACATGAAGTTTTATGATTAAAGATAATCATTTGCACATATACTTATAAATTTACTTTCTGTGGCTTGTTGGAGGCTTTGGTTAAAATGCGTGAGGAGCACTGGCCTTGTAGCGCCCCTCACTCTAGAGGGGGTGGGGTGACTTGGCCAAGGTCTTGCTGAGCTTCCTGGCTTCCCTCTCACTCATCAGGTCTGTCCTTAGTGCTCTGGGTACCAGGGCGATGATTTATTTATTTTTAGTTAAAATTTTTTTTCATTAATTTTTCAATTGGAGTATGATTGCTTTACAATGTTATGTTAAATTTCTGCTATACAACAAAGTGTTTCAACTATATGTATACATATATCCCCTCCCTCTTGAGCCTCTCTTCCACCCCTACCTAATCCTACCCCTCTAGGTCATCACAGAGCAAAGCAGCGATTTTTGACATGAGGGTCATCTGCCAGTGAGCCACCCAAATCTCATCTTCTTTTTCTTCCTAATTAATTGCTGGCTCAGAGGGTAAATCGTCTACCTGCAATGCAGGAGACCCAGGTTCGGTCCCTGGGTTGGGAAGATCCCTTGGAGAAAGAAATGGCAACCCATTCCAATACTCTTGCCTGGAAAATCCCATGGACAGAGGAGCCTAGTGGGCTACAGTCCACGGGGTCACAAAGAGTCGGACATGACTGAGCGACATCACTTTCACTTTCTTTCTACTTGTTTGGAGTAAGTAACACAATTAAAATGCTCACTTCCCAGAATCTCTTTCAGTTTGAGGTACAGGACAGGAGACCCCATTCTGGCTGCTACACAGATATAAGTGGAAGTTCCTGGGTGGGGCTTCCAGGAAAGCCTTTAGTAAGGGACAGACTTAGTTGATACATCTTGTCAGGTTTTGGTTTGTCTCCTCCCTTCCTCCTGTCTGGAACACAGAGGTGAGCCCGGAGGCACAGGAGCTGTTTTGTGATCAGAGGTGATAGTCACAAAGACAAAGGTTCACATCCTAAAGAACAATGGAAAGAGCTGGGTCTACAATTTCTTGATGGCAGGGATAAAAACTGCCATCATTATCAGTTGCTTACCCCAGGACTTCTTTTTCTCATTCAGATCATTTATTAAGAGCGGTGTTAGTGAAATTTGGGCTGTCTCATCTGTGTGATATTGCAACATGAAAAGTCACATACATTCTAAGGAGACCCCACAGAATTGAGAAACCTTCAACAGTACAGTCACAGATTACAAAATTAAAATACAAATAATCCCCCCAATTTGGCAGGAAACACCTACAATATGAGGAGACCCAGAATGAAAGGGGTCTTGCTTTTCAATAAGGCAGTTACAAAATGGAAACAAAACCAAACAAAACCAACTCCAGGACTTCTTGATGCAAGAGACAAACCAGTCCCTTACTCTGATTTAAACCATTTTTAGGTACCTAGTGAGTTATTTGTAGCCCAAAGCATTCCTAACTGCTACACTGGATGAAGCTGCCTACATATTGCTACAAATTCCACAGCCAATATGTGAAAAGTTCATAGCCTGCCTGGGGTGAGTAGGGGGTGAGATAAAGGGGTTTGTGGCCAGAGGATCACTCGCCCTTTCATGGCAGTGCAGGAAGGAGACAGTTTTTGAAATAGGTATGCCAAGGCCAGGGCTTCCATGGTGGCTCAGCAGTAAAGCATCCGCCTGCCAATGCAGGAGATGTGGGTTCGATCCCTGGGTGGGGAAGAGTCTCTGGAGAAAGAAATGGCAACCCACTCTAGTATTCCTGCCTGGGAAATCCCATGGGCAGAGGAGCCTGGAGGGCTACAGTCCATGGGGTCACAAAGAGTCGGACACAACTTAGCAACTCAACAACAACAAAAACAATATCAAGGCCAACACGGAACTTGGCTTAGCGTCCCTTATCAGAGAAGGGCCAGTAGACCTCCCATGGGCCTCCTATTCCAGCCCAGCTCAAAGCCTGTGTGTTCCAGGAAGACTTGCCTGCGGCCTCCAGCCCTTGCTGGCCGAGAGTCCCAGTCCTCCAGCTGGCATTCCCCATGGGCGTGTTTCCCGTGGTGATCACGTCCCCCTGGCCGGGAAGGGGGCGACTGGCTGCAGAGCACTGACTGCAAATGTTCAGATTTGGGGCCACAGAGCAGGGTCCGGGTCTCAGCCTTCAGCAGCCAGCCCTGTGTTTCAGGTGAATTAGTGTCCTCTGTGCTCCCATTTCCTCATCCACAAATCCCATCAAATGTAGTGAAAAGAGAGGAACACACGTAAAGTGCAGTGCTCAGTAACACATGGTGGTTAGGTGACCTAAGGGAGGTGCTCTGGAGGTTCCCCACCTTCTTGGGCAAAGGGACGAACTCTAGCCCTGCCAGCACACTCCTGCTTGCTCACCACCTGCTTTTCCACAGCCTCCTGGCTCTCCTAGACCACTAATCTTGGACTTGGGGTCCTCTGCAGTTCCCACCATGACCACTAGGTGGCAGGTGACTCTGCACGTGAGTTTTGGAGCTGGGCAGTTCTCTTTAGGGAGAGTGTGCTACTGATGGAAAAAGCTCATTGCCTCTCTTAAGATATTATTAGCTCAGCACGGCCAGCTGTCAGCCAATGTGCAGAGGGGATGTGGGTAAAGGAATCTATGAGGGTGCTTCTGGGAGAGTTTGTATTTTGAGCTGGCTCCAGCCAGGTGCCCAGCAGCTGCATGGGTCTCCCATCAGTCCTGTAATTGCCCAGAGTGATGGACGCTGCAGAGAGGGTGGGAGGGGAGAAAGGGGCCAGGGTTCCATCGGCCCAGTGTCCAAGTACTCTCTACTTCGTACAGGAAGTCCCTGATCTCTCACTCTCTAAAAGCGTGCTACAACAAAGTGGGACTCTGTTTCTGGTTTTTGCCAAATTACAGCATGTGAAACCAGTTGGAAAAACATGAAGGTTTTACAGGTTTCTGGTGAGTTCAGATCTGTCTGTTCAGCCTGTGAAACACAGGAAGGCGGAAGCCCGTTCCACCTCTCCTCCTGCCCCCACCTGCTTCTGCAGAAGGGTGGAGTGCCCAGATGGTCTGAAAACCCCAAATCTAGTCCCATGCCATCTCTTTCCCAAGCCACAGAAGTAGCTTGCCTGAGATCTTCAGCCAATCAGAGGCAGAACTGGGACCAAAATCCAGCCTCCAAACTGCTCTTTTCTATACTCTGTGTTAGTTCTCCGTGTGTGTGTGTGTGTGTGTGTGTGTGTGTATGCGTGTGTGTGTGTTTGTGTGTGTGTGTGAGCTTAGTTGCTCAGTCGTGTCCAACTCTTTGCAACCCTTTGGATTGTAGCCTGCCAGGCTCCTCTGTCCATTTGATTTTCCAGGAATTTTCCAAGAATACTAGAGTGGGTTGCCATGCCCTCCTCCAAGGGATCTTCCCAACCCAGGTCTCCTATGTCTCCTGCATTATAGGCAGATTCTTTACCCCTGAGCCATATGGAGTAATTGAAGTTCTCAAGAGTAGGGACTTCTTGGAGCCTGCCCCTAGTTCGGGCATGTCTGACTTTGCAGAGCACCAGGGGTGGGGATATGCCATCAGGGATTGAACCCGGGCCTTTGGCAGTGAGCGTGGTGTCCTAACCACTGGACCACCAGGGAATTCCCAGGCAAGTCCCTCTTTTTACTGTACTTCAGAGGCTTCGGTGATGTGCAGCACCCTTTGGGCCACCACCCGGTGAAGACAGGAGAGTAAAGCTGGGGAAACTCAGGAACCTCCCCCCACGCCCCCTGGTGCTCTGTCGCCTGCTCTGGGGCCCAGATACATCTAGATGGAAGTCACTCGACTGGCAGACTTGGGTTACCCATTCTGGAGGCCCCCAAATTGTCCTTCTGCCAGAGTCCAATGCCTGTAAGGCTGGGCTGTCCTAGATGCAGAGCCTCCCACTCTGGCTTTGGGAGTAGGAACAGAGAGAGGGGCAAGGGGGCACACACGCACCCCAGTCTACTTCCTGCCATTTCTCCTTCCAGCAAACACCCCATAGAATTCCTTAGAAATTTCCCCATGGTGCCAGAGGTGGGGCAGGGGGGCCCTGACTCTTAAGTCTGTAAAGGAGTAGTGTGCAGGGTATCCAGGCAGTGTTTTGGGTCAGAAACTGTGAAACGTTTAAGATCTTTGTGTATTTATTTGTATTTGGCTTGTCTCAAAAATACTTCATGTCGCTGAATATATAAAATAGGTAGGCAACAAGGATTTACTGTATATCACAGGGAACTTTAGTCAATATCCTGTAATAGCCTATAATGGAAAATAATCTGAAAAAATAATACATAAAACTGAACGACTTTGCTGTACACCTGAAACTAACATGACATTGTAAATCAACTATCAGATCAGATCAGATCAACTATACTGCAGTTTAAAAAAAAAACAAACTTAATGAAGCCCCCAAACAGACTAGCTCTCCTGACCACAGGATTTCAGCTTTCCCACCCGAACCCCTTGTGGGTTTCAGGAAGAGGAAGAAGGTATCCTAGGAGGTTATGGCACAATTGACGTGGGAGGGTTCATGTCCATAAGTAGAGGGTAGTTGGATCAAGGATGTCTCTGGCCTGGCCCTACTGTGTGCCACCATGCCTGGCGTGGAGCCCTGCTTGGCAGCGAAGATTGAGGCTCTGGATGGAGCAGAGGTCACTGTGGCCAGGGCATGGCTGACCACTGCCGGGAAACTGGCCGGCTGGGGCTCAGACCCAGTGCAGAGCGCCACAGCCCTGCCCCATCCTTCCACTCTGCAAAGGGCTTTCCCTGACACTGTCTTTAAGACCCCCACAACAGTCCACGGGGCTGGGCCAATCCTCGGTGGCTTTACACGCTCCCCTGAGCTGCCAAGAACTCACAGGACTAGATACGTCATACTGTCACCCCAGAGACCAACACGGGCTAAAAAGGCAAACAGATGCAAAGAGGGCCAGCTTATCTCAAGAACCACAAAGCCCAAAGGGGCCACTGGGGGCCTGAGAGTCTCTCCACCCTTTGGGGGTGATGTCTCAGAGGGCGGCTTGGGGCTCCCTCGGAGCTGCTATCTGGGCTGGCTGCCCCTCAGGGATTCTTGGTGGAGGGGTGGCTGAGGCTAAGTGGGTGGAAGGAAGTGGTGGGAAGGAGGAAAGGGAAGGAAAAGTGAGGGTGGGAAGAATTACGCTCCCACCCTCGTCCTCCAGGAGAGTTCATGGCCTCTTGTCACAGCATCACTTTCTTCCTGCCAGAACTGGATGAGTGGAAGCCTGTGAGTTCCCAGGGCCAGCCCTAAGAACTTGACCATCATTCCCTTATTGTTTATACTGCCAGCAATGGCTGTTCCCTGTGCGAAGATGGCTTTTTGTCCTTCTTTATCTGACTGGTCCCTGTTTATCCTTCAGTGCTCAGCTCAGACATCACCTCCTCCAGGAAGCCTTCTCTGATTGCACAGACTACGGACCGTGCTCTGGTACCCTCAGGGCCTCCCCTGATAAGCCTCGATGATGAGGTCTCTTTACTGACACAGCTCCCCTGCTAGTCTGTGAGCTCCCCCGGGACTGGGAATGTGTTAGGTATCGTGTCATGCCCCAGGAATCTGGTATCCAGGAGGTTTGGGTTGAGCTGCCCAGCGAGCCCCTGGTGTGGCTGGGTCAGGGGTGGGCGAGAGGCTCCGGGAGTCCAGAGATGGGTCTGGCACAGTGACTCACCCTCCCCCAGCTGCAGGGCGGGATCCATGAGCTCCATCATGTATTCCACGTTGAGAAGCATCTCTGTGAGGTTGCTGCGGGCCAGGACGTACATGAGCACCGGCAGGAAGTCGTCTGCCCCGTAGGGCTTCCCTGGGAGAGGAAGGAGGCGGAAGGTGGTGAGTGCGAGGCTCTCTTTGGGAGCTGCTCCCTGCCCAGGGCAAGGATCAGTGGTTTGCTGGGTGGGTGGGTGATGGTCATCCCAGAAGAGGAACCTTCGTGTTTTCTCCTGACTCTCAGGACACGGGGCAAGCCTAGGATCAGCCTAGTCAGAAGGCCTGAGACACAGTCTGGGTTTCGGAAGAAGGAACCGAGAAAGGTGCCCTCCGCCGGGTGGGCAAGACCAGCCCCTTCCCCTCTGCCAGCTCTTCCCCTCTGCCATCCTCATTCAAGTTCACGTCACACTTCATGGACCCACCCAGGAGCAGCTGTCTGTCTCAGGTCTTCTGGGAAGGCTCCCTGTCTCTGTGACCACACGTCTCCCCTGCAAAAGCGAAGCCCTCCCTCCACCAGATGCCACGAGGCCTGAAGCTCCCCCTCCAATCTGCATTCTTTGGGGCTATGTGGGTCAGTCATGTCTGACTCTTTCATGGACAGTAGCCTGCCAGGCTCTTCTGTCCAAGGGATTTTCCAGGCAAGAATACTGGAATGGGTTTCCATTTCCTCCTCCAAGCAATCATCCTGATGCAGGGATCGAACCTGAGCCTCTATGGCAGTTTAGCACCGGACCTGGATCCAAGTCCCAGGGTCAGCACTCACCCGCTCGCTCACTTGTGACCCTCAAGTGAGCCCAAGCTCAACCTTGCTGCGCCTCAATTTCCTTGACTATAAAATGGGGATAACAACAGCATCCGTGCCTCATGTGGGTGGTTGTGATGTTTCAGTAATAAGACAGAATGTTATTGCTGTCGTTTAGTCACTCAGTCCTGTCCGACTCTTTGCAACCCCATGGACTGTAGCCCTCCAGGCTCCTCTGTCCAAGGGATTTTCCAGGCAAGAATACTGGAATGGGTTGCCATTTCCTTCTCCAAGGAATCATCCTGACTCAGGAATCGAACCTGAGCCTCTCTCGCAGTTCCTGCATTGGCAGGTGGATCCTTTTACTGCTTAGCCACCTCAGTGGGAAGCCCCTCTTTTGGGTTAAGCAGTACCCTTTCCTGAGGGTTTCTTCTAAAACATAAATATCTCTGAAAGGAATAATCCATCACTCCTGCTTTGTGTAGGCAGGGCCGGGGAGGGCGGCGCTTCCCTGGTGGCTCAGGTGGTAAAGAATCTGCCTGCAATGCGGAAGACCCAGGTTTGATCCCCTGAAGAAGGGAATGGCTACCCACTCCAGTATTATTGCCTGGGAAATCCCATGGACAGAAGAGTCTGGAGGGCTATCGTCCATGGGGTCGCAGAGTCGGACACAACTGAATGGTCAGGGTGTGGTGGCCTTGAAAGATGCCTTCTCGGAGCGACTCACACACACACACACACACACACACACTTTGTGGAAAGTGTTCCTGGGCTCAGAGCTCCTGACATGCCTTGGGGAAGGAGCGAGGTGGAGGTGGGCCTAACAGATGCCCTGAGGGCCTGTCATGGTTTTTGAGAGACTGAAATGAGAAAGAGAATACAAGAGTACTTCAGTACCCACAGGGTGCAGTGGAAAAGTGAGCTATTCTTGGCACCTCTGTTCTGCTTTCTGAGGTGGCCTCAGTTTTTCTACCCGTAAAATGAACTGGTTGGTGGAGTTGGTAACACCCAGCACTGAAAAGCAGAGTCAGACTCGGGGCAGGAATCTCACTCCTTACCAGCTGTGTGACCTTGAGCTAACTGCCCTACCCCTCTGAGCCTGCATTTCTGGCCCAATGTGAACTCACACAGCATGACATCCTATGAGGTTTCGGTGAGAATTCTATGAAATGAATTACAGCAGAGTGCCCCGACACCACCTCCATGGAAATGCCCACTAAGGAAGAACACTGTTCCTCTTTTTCCAGCTCTGTGTTCGGAGGCTCTCTGATCACGTCTTTCAAGTTTCCCGTGTCTCTGCACACAGGATCAGTCAGTTTTGGAGAAAGTCTTTCTTTCATAACCTTTCTGAGCCTGAGACACAACTTTAGAATTCCAGGGGACATAGTACTTTGTGCCAGGAGTTGGTTTTCATGTTGATAATTTAATTATTAGAATGCTCGGAACACGGGAGATTCTTTTCTTGTTTGATTTATGAATTAGGGAACAAGGTGGGTCTGGCAACATGGATGTGAAACAGTCCTGTGCCCTTTGGAATTCACCTATAACTCATGCTGACTGAAATTTTACTCTGCCTCCAAGAATATAATTTTTTTTTTTCTTGGTATTGTATTACTGGGTTGGCCACAAGATGGTAGGGAAACACCTGAACGAACTTATTGGCCAACCCAATGATAACTCGCCAAACACAATAATCAGGAAAGCTTATTTGCTTTTGAGCAGTGGTTCTCAATCAGGGAGATTCTGCCCTTTGGGGCCACTTGGCAATGTCTGGCATTGTTTTTGCTACTGGCATACAGGCCAGGGATGCTGCTAAAAACCCTACAGGGCACAGAACAGCCCTCCATTGAAAGGAATTACTCAGTCTCCAAAGGTCGGCAGCGCCAAGGTGAGAAAACCTGCTTGAGAGGACAGCTACATTCAGCCAGGACTGTCCAGCTCCGGCCCGAGGTCTGAGGACTTAAGAGAGAAGGGGAAGGAACCCTCCAGACTGCGGCCCCGGGCTTTGCCCTTTTCTCCTTGTCCCCACGCTCTTCTTGAGAATCTCGGCTGACCCTCAGGAAGAGCTCTGGGGCCCATCTCCTTGGTTCCCATGATTTTGTGTTCAGCCACTCCACTGCACGGGACTCCTTAGACCTCATATCTGTCTGTCCCTCCAACTATCCATGAGCAACTTCCTCTCTGTCTCCCCAGTGCACAGAGCAACAAGGCAGGGTGTGTGCAGGAGATGGTGCTGGGTAAGTGTGAATGAATGAATGCTGAGCTCCCAGCCAGACTTCAGAGCCTGAGCCTGGTGCCGACTCAGATGGGCCTCTGCACAGACTCCAGGAGTCCTTCCTGCACCAGGGGGAACTCAGGATGACATTCCGCCACCCACTGCCACACTCTGAAGAACACCCCACTGTGCTGAATTGCAGCTGAACGCTATGGGTGATCTGCGCCTTCACACACGGTTCCCTCTGCCTGGGCTGCCCTCCCTACCTTTCCCTTACTAACTTCTTGTCCTCCCACATCCTCAATAGATGGTCCCTGCTCTAGTGCCCAGACCCTTGACTGTTTCAGAGCCTGCCCTTCTCGTGAGCGGTGAGCTCCCTGAAGGCAGGGATGGAGGCTGTGTGAGCTTAGGCAGATCACTTAACCTCTCTGAGCCTCTGCCCCATTACAGCCCTTCCAGTCTCTAGCACGGGGCCTGGAATCTAGGACACCGACAGTGTGCTGGCCCCACGTGTCCTCCCACCAGGCCCCACTCTGTTCTCCCACAGCTGGGGTCATGGTTGAGGTTACTAGGATCCATTATTATGGCCTTAGACAGTGGTGTGCTGGGAATGCTTAACAAGGGGTTCTCCAAAGAAAAAAGCTCTGCTTTGCAGGATTTGCCAATTTTCATGGCATAAAGATTTCCCCAGTGGCCAACTTCAAGCTACCAACATGAACATGGAGCAGGGAAGAGACGCAGATGACTAGCTTCCGTGAGATGGTTCATACCATCACCGACTTAGCACACCAATAGCTTTGGATTCATCAAGTCCAACCTCATTATTAGGAAACTGAGGCTCAGGGATACAGAAATTTGCTCCAAGTCCCACGGTTGGTCAGTAGAATCTGGGTCTCTCTTCTCTGATGTGGTAAGAAATAACCACACAGGCTCCCTGACCTGAGAGCTCCTTGTGGACAAACACAACTTTTAAGCATCATTTAAAGGCACTGGCTCCCAGCCAATATCCTGGAGATAGTTAGTGCTGCATTCTCCTTCCTAAAAGCCTGGAGCCCAAGGCTTCGGGCTCAGGGCTCAGCCCCGTACACAGCGGGCCCTCAAGCGGCAGGACTGAGATCCCGGGGGCACGGTTGTAAAACAACTGGCCTGTGATGAGAACATCTGTCTCGCGTGGATCACAGATCAGTCCATCAAGCTGTGCCTCTGAAAGGGCCGCTGGGCTGCAGCCTGCATCTCCTGCTGATTCTGGCTTTCTTTTTTGCCAAAGACACATCTGTTTTCCATCTGTAGATGTTGCGGGGCACCAATTACATTTTGAAGAGCTGGCTGGGGGTCTTACGCATGTTTTCATCAGCCGGGAGACTTTGTAGAAGAGCTCTGATAAAAACATGTTGAAGTTGCACACCTGGGTCACACAAGCCATGAGGACTAGAAGGCCCCTTCTCAGCCACTTAACCAGCTGTGCTTTCTGGGATCATGCCCTCTGAGCCTCACTTTTCTTATCTGCAAACCAGAGATATTAATAATAACAAAACTTAGTCTGTGACTCAGAGCCCTGATGACATCGAATGAGTGGCTGGATTAAAGACAAAGTTTTGTCTTCTAGGAAGCATTTTCTAAAAGAGGAGTTGGCAAATTTTTTTCTGTAAAGGGCTGTGCATGCTAAGTTGCTTCAGTCGTGTCCAACTCTTTGTGACCCTCTGGACTGTAGCCCGCCAGGCTCCTCTGCCCATGGGATTCTCCAGGCAAGAATACTGGAGCGGGTTGCCCTTTCCTTCTCCAGGGGATGTTCCCCGCCCAGGGATTAAACCTGTCTCTTACATCTCCTGCACTGGTGGGCGGGTTCTTTACCACCAGTACCACCTGCGAAGCCCTGTACAGGGCTGGATAGTAGATATTTTAGTTCTACTATTTTAGTGGGCCGCATGGCGGCAGAGAGTGAGATGGTTAGATAGCAACACCGACACAATGGGCATGAATTTGAGCAAAGGAGATATTCTTCACCAGGAGATAGTGAAGGACAAGGAAGCCTGGTGTGCTGCAGTCCACAGGGTTGCAAAGAGTTGGACGCAACTGAGCAACTGAACTGAACAACAACAAGCACGTGGCCTCTGTCCCAACTATTCGACTCAGCCATTGTATAAAAAGCAGCCAGAGATGCTACGTGAATGAATGGGCGTGGCTGCTTCAATACCAATTTATCTATAAAGCCAGGTGGTGGGCCAGAGTTGGCCTGCAGACCCCGATCAAGAGGAAAGAATACATCACCTTATCATAACTGCCCCTCGAAATGTGTTGACTGGGCTCTTATGGAAGGTGAGTGGCTGTGCAACAATCCTGGGGCAGCTCAGGACTGTGACCTGCTTTGGCCCTAACCTCCAGCACCACTCCCACTTGAAGCCACTTCGTTCCTCCAGGAGGTTTTAACCCAAGACCCTCACTCCCCACCAATTAGGTTCAGTGCCCTTATAACGGGTTTGCTGGCCCTGTCATTGCAGAAAATGGAAAAACAAATACACACTAACTCAGAGAGGCCTCCCCTGATGACCCAACCCAGAACAGCAAACTCCTTCACACTCCCCAGACCCCAGAGCCTATTTTATTCATTCAGATAGCCTGTTTCAGCACTGACGGCATATTTCCAAGGAAACAGGAAGCACTGGTTCTTTATTATCTGTTTCTTCCCACTAGAATGAAAACTTTATGAGGGAAGGGACATATTGTGCTCACTATGTATATCCAATGCCTCAACAGTGTGTGAGCGCTCAGCTGTGTCCGACTCTCTGCGACCCCATGGACTGTAGCCTGCCAGGCTCCTCTGTCCATGGTAATTTCCCAGGCAATAATCCTGGAGTGGGTTGCCACTTCCTACTCCAGAGGATCTTCCCGACCCAGAAATGGGACCTGGGTCTCTTGTGTCTCCTGCATTAGTAGGTGGATTCTTTACCACTGCACCATCTGGGAGGCCCCCTGAACAGCTGCTGCTGCTGCTAAGTCGCTTCAGTCATGTCCGACTCTGTGCGACCCCTGTCCCTGAGATTCTCCAGGCAAGAACACTGGAGTGGGTTGCCATTTCCTTCTCTAATGCATGAAAGTCAAAAGCGAAAGTGAAGTTGCTCAGTCGTGTCGGACTCTTCGCAACTCCATGGACTGCAGCCCACCAGGCTCCTCCATCCATGGGATTTTCCAGGCAAGAGCACTGGAGTGGGGCGCCATTGCCTTCTACGAATAAATAACATTTGCTAAATGAATGAATGAACATCATTCATCAACAGTTTTCACCTGTTGAATGCTCCGTGTCTTCCATTTGAATTGTGATCATCCTAAAAACAGGCGCTGGGTTTTCCTGTTAACATTCATATTGTCAGAAAGTGTTTGTTGAACTGTTGAATGAATGAATTTATCTGATAAAAACACAGGATGGCAGGAAGTAGAGAGCGTCTAGAAAGGAGGTTTTAAACTTTTGCTGTGGAAGCCTTTGGTTAAGGGGCATTTTATACAGGACTTGGCTTCTCTGGTTGATCAGAGTCGGACAGCAGGGCTGGCCTCCTATTTCCTCTCCTCTGCAAGATGTCCCCAGCACTTCGAGAGTTCTCCGGGACCAGTTTGAAAACCACCAGTCCAGTCTGAACTCCCAGCTGCACAGACGACAGAGCTGGAGCCCCAGGCAGGGAGGTTCCCCATAGCCTGTGGCTGACGTGAGACGAGAAGCCAGCCTCTCCCACACTGAGCTTCCCAGAGCGACCCTGTTAGGCTGTTTGCGCTTTCTGCAGGCGCTGCTTACGTCTCAGTTCTGCTTTGAGCAACACCACATCCTTGAGGAAATCGCTCTGGCCTCCTGAGTTCCTCTTTAGGGAGCTCAGCCCACAAGGCAGTCGACCACGCAGGGTGTGGGTGCAGAGACCCGAAGCCGAAAGTCCCAGCCTGGCTGGAAAGCTTATGAGGCTACTGTAATTAGGTGTGGCCTCTCTGAGGTCATCTCTGGCCTGAGGGTGCCCTGGAGAGGCAGGGGAACACAGCAGGTTAGCACAGGACCTGGATCCAAGTCCCAGGGTCAGTGCTCACCCGCTCGCTCACTTGTGACTCTCAAGTGAGCTCAAGCTCAACCTCGCTGTGCCTCAATTTCCTTGACTATAAAATGGGGATAACAACAGCATCCGTGCCTCATGTGGGTGGTTGTGATGTTTCAGTAATAAGACAGAATGTTATTGTTGTCGTTTACTCACTCGGTCCTGTCCGACTCTTTGCAACCCCATGGACTGTAGCCCTCCGGGCTCCTCTGTCCATGGGATTTCCCAGCCAAAAATACTGGAGTGGGTTGCCATTTCCTTCTCCAGGGGATCTTCCCTACCCAAGGATTGACCCGCATCTCCTGCATTGGGAGGTGGATTCTTTACCACTGAGCCACCTGGGAAGCCCAAATAAGACAGAAAGTGATGAACATGGTACCTGCTGGGTTACTGGACTGTGAGAAATGTTAGACATGGTTATTATACAAGACAGGAGGGTAATGTGGCTTCTAATTCTCAGTGGCACTAATGGTAAAGAACCTGCCTGCCAATGCAGGAGACCATAAGAGACACGAGTTCAATCCCTGCGTGGGGAAGATCCCCTGGAGGAGGGCATGGCAACCCACTCCAGTATTCTTGCATGGAGAATCCCATGGCCAGTGGAGTCTGACTGGCTATGGTCCATAGGGTCACAAAGAGTCAGACACGACTGAAGTGACTTAGCACGCAATCCTCAGAACATGACATCTTAGAGGTCCTGAACCCCATTTCTGTTGTGGGGCATAAAAACAAGGTTGTTCTGTGCTTCCAGGCCAGACACATAGCTTCTCTGTCTGTCCACGTGTCTCCCTTCTGTTACCTGCATGTCAATGCCTAGGGGACTTAGAAAGCCTCCCCTAGCCTGGATCCCTGGATGACTATATGGCATGGAGCCCACTCCCCTCTCCTCTATCCAATTGGACCTACATGTGTGAGAAATAAATTTGTATTGAGTTAGAGATTGCAGGGTTTATTTGTTACAGCAGAAAGTATTTCCTTAATTAATTATCTATTTACCTGTCTATATCTATTTCAAAGAGACCAGATAAAAACCTATCACAATACTAATCATCTTTTTCTATAATAAACGATTAGTGACATTTGTCATTAGAAATCAGTTTAGGCTTTTTAAACATAGATTTTTAAAAACCCACAGCCTGCCCTCCTTCTCTGTCCTCTCTACCCTTGGTAGATGTCACGGGCCTTTGGTCCCACACACCTGGGGTCTCCCTGAACAAGCTACACAGACTACTGAAGGAAGAGGAAAAAGCAGCGGGCTGGCCTTCACTGCCCTCTGGGATGCTGCCTGCTTTTTATCTATATTAGAAGAAGGCTCTTTGTTTTCTTTTAGAAGGAGTCCCCATATTTGCATACACTGTGTTCCTCTTTCCTTCCCCCTCCTCTTGTGGAGGAGTTCTCGGACTTGAAACTATTTCTTCCGAACAGCAAGGTCAGCCCTGAATGTCTGGTCTTAGATACTGAAGAGGTGGCGACCGCTTGTTTATCAAAGTAATAGAAGGGATGATTCTAGAAGTTTTAACTGCTCTCACCAGGCCTCATGCAGTCTGCTCCTGGCTGCAGAAAGGAGGGCCAGGTCGGTCCAAAGCCATCTGTCTCCGTGAACTCTCCACTCTGCCTGCTGCTGCTGCTAAGCTGCTTCAGTCGTGTCTGACTCTATGCGACCCCATAGGCGGCAGCCCACCAGGCTCCCCCGTCTCTGGGATTCTCCAGGCAAGAACACTGGAGTGGGTTGCCATTTCCTGCTCCAATGCGTGAAAGTGAAAAGTGAAAGTGAAGTCGCTCAGTCGCGTCCGACTCTTCGTGACCCATGGACTGCAGCCCACCAGGCTCCTCCGTCCGTGGGATTTTCCAGGCAAGAGTACTGGAGTGGGGTGCCATTGCCACTCTCTGCCTGACACGGACCCTAAACCAGCTTCATTGGAAGAAGTACTTGATCGGGATTTATGGATTCTGGGATCCGTTCCCAGGATCTGCCAGGTACAGTGCTGGAGGCATAGGCTCTGGAGTGAGGAAAGCCCAGCCTTGAATCCAGGCCCATATCACGGGCATTAAAAGCAACTGCCTTCTGGAAAAGAAAGCCTGGTCCATGATCCCAGGCCTCATGTCTCCAAGTTCCATGCCCAACCCCCCCCCACCCCCCCATCCCAGCGCCTTGCCAGCAGCCATGCCTTGCAGGTACCAGTTACTATTGCCAGCATTGTGTAATGGGAAAGACAGGTGGGTGGAGCTTCCTCCCTGGACTCGAGGGGCTGGGGCAGGGTGTGGTGTAGGGGATGTGGAGTGATGGGGAGAAGGGCTTTTTTCTGCTAAGAGCAGGTCAGTGGTGAAGGCCAGCAGCACCCAAGCTGGATGTGTGCCTTCCATGGGGTCGTTGATGCTCCCAGGGCTTCCATGGGGCGCTGTGGGTCTGTGGACAACACTCTGGGTAGCAAGGTGCTGGAAGCCTCTGGGTTGAATGGGGATGGGGATGAGGGGAGTCAGGGTGGGGTAGGAGGTGGGGAGCTGGGGTGGATGTGAGCAGAAGGCCCGAGGTAGAGGGCCTGGTCCTAAGATCATGGCAGGTCCAAGTCAGAAGAGAATTTAAGAGATCTGGCTAAAAATGTCTAATCATGAGGAAACATCTGACAAACACAAAATGAGGAACTTTCATGACAAAGAAACAGTGAGGTGGGGGGTGGGGAGGGAAATCTGTATTCCTTAAAAATGTCAATGTCATAGAAGACAAAGAAAGGCTGTGAAGTTCCAGATTAAAGGAGACAGCAAAATGCGATCCCTGCCCTCCCCCTGGATCCTGAGCTGGGGGAGGAAGTGGTAAAGAAAGCCCCGTCAGATCACTGACTGCCAGCAGTACAGAAGGTGCCGTGGAGAAAAGCACTGTATTGATGTAAAATTATGAAGCAGACGAGTTTAATGTGGTTGTGTGAGGGAATACCCCTATTTTTAGAAGTATTTGGGGTAAAGGGCCAAGCTGTATGTAAACCTGCCCTCATATGATTCAGGAAAAAATTACATATGCACAGAGAGTAAAAATGATAAAGCAAATGATGTTTAAGATATTAGCAGTCCACAAAGGGTATGCGGATATTTCTCTTTTAATGAACTATTCCTGCTCTTGAAGTCTGGAATTATTTCCAAATGAAAGATTTTTTTAAAAAAACTAAAAAGTTTAGCAGCAGAACGGGTTATTTCAAACAGAATCCCAGATGGAACCCTGTGTGTAAAACAGGGACAAGCAGGGCTGCCAGGGGTCAAGCCCAGCCTCTTGTCCCTTTGGTGGCCCCTGGGATGCCTCCTGGAACCCAGCTTGGAAACCACTGAGTGGGTTCAGCCTCCACGTTTTGGGGGAACCTGGTGACAAGGCAGCCATTCCTGCAACCTCTCATCCACTGGACGCTCACGTACATATCTGGTCGCATCTGAGCCTCACCACAGTCCCGAGAGAGATGTTCCCAGCCCCTTTGTAAGTGAAAAAATGGAGGCTCTGAAATTAGTACCTCCCTGGAGCCTGAGCCAATCGGGTGATTTCCAGGTCCTCTCCCAATGCCCTGCATGGCAACCTGAGAGGCAGGTCGTATCATCTACATTTTATACACAAGCAGAGGCCCCATGAGATTCAAGTCCAAGGCTACAGCACCGAAGCTGGGTTCAAACGCGTATCCTTGAATGAACCCCCCCATATCCCTGCTCTTCTCTTCACCTGCATCCTCCCAGGTGAAGAAGCTGAGGCCCCGAGTGGGGCAGCTCTTCTCTTCACCTGCATCCTCCCAGCAAGCTGAGGCCCCGAGTGGGGCAGCCCAGGCCTGCTCAGGGCACAGGGGAGACGGAAAGTCCACTGGTTCAGTGGCCAGTGCTCAGGCAGCAATGGCTACCTGAACAGAAAGCCATCTGCTCCCAGTGGAGCTGTTTCCGCTGGGGAATCTTCACACGGAGCCACGACCCCGCCCTGAATTTCTGCCTGGAGCTGGCTTCTCAATCAGCAGGGATATTCCCGTCTCCCTGCACCCCCAGCCCCACCCCCGCCAGCAAAGGCTGAGGACAAGGATCTGCATCCTTGATCTGCTCGGTCTTTCTCAGGCTGAACTCTGACGGCGTCTCTCTAGCAACTGTCCTTCTCCTTCACATTTAGCTTTTCCCTCCCCCATTCCCTGCTCGCTGCTAAGTTTTCAGTAAGTAAATTCACTGTCAGCAAAACTCATGGTGTTTGAAGTCACTGCCAAGACACTGGGTGTTTAAGCTAAAGGTTTCTGAGTCAACAGGGGACTCGCTGAGGATGCAGCTGCCCTTTTCAGGCCCAAAGCTGCCTCCTTGATAACATCTCAGGGTCTGTAGAGCCCTTGGCCCTGACTTTGCCCCAAGCCCCCGGATGGCAGGGAGAATGACTGCCCAAATGAGTTCAGGCGGGGGGAGGGGGGGGGGTAATTGTCCTTGTCAAGTGCCGGCCACTGGTCTGCGTGCAAACTGCAGGCTAATCTAACTCCCACAACAGCCCCATAAAGTGATTGTAGTTGGGCCCATTTAACACGGGGGAAACTGAGGCTCAGAGCTCTGACATAACCTTGCACCATACCCCAGTCTCACACACACGCTTTCTGTTGGTCTGTGGCCATACTGGCTTGCCCTTCTCCAAGACAGATGGATAACCCCTCCCTTCAAACAGCCATCACTGGGCAAGCCCACTAGGCACCATGTGTGGCAGGCTGACATTTTACACATGCTATTTCTAATATTTACAAGTGACCAAGTGTGGCTTCTGAAATGTTAGGGGTCTGAGTTTCTTTGTAAAACAGCTTCCAGAGATGAGGGAACTGGGTCCTATAAAGGAGTTAAGTAAATCATTCAAGGTCACACGGGTAGTAAGTGACAGATCAGGAATTTGAACCCATCTGTATGGCTACAGAGGTAACAGTCCTTCCATTCTCCCTTTCCATGGCTGTCATGCACAGTTACACAGGTTGCTTACTGTACAAGGACATCCAGCTGAAGGGGTAATCAGGGGATGAAATGCAGCCACAATTCTGTTCACTAAGGTGTGCCCCACAGCGCAGTGATGCCTGTCCTTGTCTGCCAGGAGCAGCGCTGCGGTAAACTGATTAAAAGTGATCCCAGTGATTCCCTTCTCTACATCTGGACTCCTTGCTTTGTTCCTTTGCAGCTCTTCTCAGCATGAAGGGAAGTCTAATTCCTCACCCTTTAAATCTGGGCTAGTCTTGTGACTCAGTGAGTCAGTGAAATGGTTCAGTGTGGCACTGTGCTAGTTCAAGTCCAGATGGAGAGACTTTGCACTTGCCCACTTGGATCCCAACTACCACCGTGGGCACATGTTTGGGCTAATCTGCTGCAGAATTAGAAACATGTGGCCCAGTCACCCCCTTTCCAGACCAGTCAACAACCAATCAACCACCCAACCTATAAGGAGGACCATCTTAGCCCAGCCAGCCTCCAAGTGACCCCTCACACAGACCCTCAAGCCAGCCCAACCAAGCTCAGATGCACCTGACCAGATCAGGGTAAATGCCCAACTGACTTCTGTAACTGATTTCTGTGGCCATTAAGGGCTGAATTGTGTACTTTCAAATCCGTATGTTGCAGACCTAGGCCTCAGCGCAGGGGACCTTATTTGGACATTAGGTCTTTGCAGATATAATTAGTTAAGAGGAGGTCATCGTGGAGGAGGGTGGGCCCCTAATCCAGTATGACTGACATCTTTATAAAAAGGGGAAATTTGGACACAGACACATGCACAGATAGCACACCACGCAAAGGCTGGAGTGATACTGCCACAAGCCAAGAACTCCCAGAAGCTAGAGGAGAGGCTTGGAACACATCCTTCCCTACAGCCTTTAGAGGGAGTAGGGCCCTGCTGATACCTTGATATCAAAAATGCCCGTCGCCAGAACTGTGGGCCAACACATTTCTGTTAAGACACTAGTCTGTGGAACTCTGTCACGGCAGCCCTAGGAAACAAAGATAGTCCCTTTTCCTAATTCATACAGAGGCACAGTGTGGGCTGGATTCCTTGCCTGCTTCCAGTGTGGCTGCCAATCACGGCTCTCCTCCCAGCCCCCAGGGAGCACAGGACGTGCCCAGGAGTTCCACTACTCCCACCCTAACAGATCTCTGAATCTGGGACAGCTTCTCCCGTGCCTCTCAATGGCTCTAGAGTTCTTGAGGGGAAGGGGTCACAGCCACACATAGCATCACTCGTCGAGGGACCCAGAGAGTACCCGCAGCCCAGGGCCCCTCCCGGCTGCCCACCTACCTGGGTTGCCGAGGGCCATGGAGTCGTAGATGAGCTTACAGGTCTTGAGCAGGATGGAGATCTTCTTCTCGGGTGAGTAGGCCTTGTGCATGCTGGCGAACTTCTGCAGGATCTTCTCCATGACGGGCACCTCTGGCACGCTGGTGGTCACGCCCAGGTCGGTGGTAGTGGTGGCCAGGATAACCAGCTGGTTATCCTTGAGCTGCTGCAGTGAGCTGTCCTTGCTGTGGATCTCATGCAGGCATGAGTAGATGGCTTCCTTCAGGGGCTTCAGGACACACTTGTACAAGGCAGACTCCACAATGGCTTCTATAGGTGAGTGAGAGCCAGAGGGTGGGGTGAGGAAACCAGCAGCAGGGATCCCGCCCCCAGGTCTTGTTGCCCAACAGTGTGGCTTCCCCATCCCTGGTCCCTGGAAGGACATACTCACAGCCCTGGCAGGTTCGGCCCACAGTTCTGCCAGGTGAGACTGTGTAGTACATTCAACAGAAAGGCACAATGCTAAGGGCACAGGAGCCCTCCGGGACCCATACGTGGTATCCTAATGCTTTTCACAGGGCTTGGCACAGATTTAACTCTCATAGGGCTGCCTATTCATATACAATCTGAGACGGTCCTATTCACATGGGAGTTGTGCAGTCTACAACCTGTGCAACTGTACCTGGAGGGCCTGAGGGCCCAGTAAATGTTTGACATTTAAAAAGTGTCAAATGTCAAATGAAGTAAATATTTGACATTTAAAAAACGAGTTATTCTTTTTTAAAAATTATATATATGTATATATAATTATTATTATTATTTGGCTGTACTACAAGGTTGGGATCTTTATTTTCCAACCACAAATCAAACCTGTGCCCCCTGCAGTGGAAGCATGGAGTCTTAACCCCTGGACTGCCAAAGAAGTCCCAGTAGAGTTATTCTTAATATGTATTTTTCAATTACCAGATCCATTTGCCTCTAGTCTCAAAAATACAGTATAGCCAAAACCTGATTTCTCATCATTTGCATGGCTACCACCTGGACCTGAGCCGTCATTATCTCTTACCTGACTTATGTTAATAGCCTCTTGCCCTGGCTTCCTTTAGTCCTTTACTCAACATTGCAACAGAGAAGGCAATGGCAACCCACTCCAGTGTTCTTGCCTGGAGAATACCAGGGATGGCACAGCCTGGTAGGCTGCCGTCTATGGGGTCGCACAGAGTCGGACACGACTGACACGACAACAGCAGCAACAGCAACAGAGCAACCAGCATAATCGTGCTATGCTATGTTTGATCATGATATTCCAGGGCTCAGAACCCTGTAATTGCCCCAATCTCTGGTGGCTCAGAGGTTAAAGCATCTGCCTGCAATGCGGGAGACCCAGGTTCGATCCCTGGGTCAGGAAGATCCCCTGGAGAAGCAAATGGCAGCCCACTCCAGTATTCTTGCCTAGAGAATCCCATGGACGGAGGAGCCTGGCGGGCTACAGTCTACGGAGTTGCAAAGAGTCTGACACGACTTCACTTTCTTTCTTTCTTTCTTTCATGCACAAAAGAGGCCAAAGTCTTTCCATGGCCCACAAGCCCCTCTGTGCTCTAACCCTGTGACCCTCTCACTCATTACCTTGCCTGCTCCCTGTGTTCAGGCTGCTCCAGCCACCCCGGCCCTCCTGCTATTCTGCCAACCTGCCAGGTTTGTGCCTACCTCAGGGCTTTTGCACCTGCTATTCCCTTTGCCTGGAGGAATGCACATGGCTATTTGCACAGCTTATTCCTCCTCTGTTCAAACGCTATCTTATCCAAGAGGCATCCCGATCAGCTAGTAGAGTGAGAACTAGTCATCTCTGATCTCACAGCACTCTGCAACATACATGTCATAATTCTCACTCAACAGATGGATCAACTTAGGCTCTGCTGGTGCAGGTCACAGTCAGTTGGGGGCTGAGCAAGGATTTGAACCCAGGTCAACTTGATACCAAGGCAATGCTCAGCTTTGATTGACAGTAGTGAAATATTCTTGGGAAGTCTTTTTGGCTCTACTCAATTCCTGGGGTGGGGTGGTGGGGGTGGTCTCGGCTATTGGCCCTGGTAGCAGAGGTCCCAAGTCCTGTCCCTCTAGAGAGACACCTGAGCTGCCTTATCTCTGGGAGTGAGGGAGAAGCCTCTGTTCCCATGACTGAGTCCCAGCAGAGGCCAGTCCCTGCTATGCATGCTTAGAGTTGGCCCATGTCTGGGCTTGGGGCGGGTTCTGGCTGTCTCGGTCCTCATCCTACAGCCTCCCTCTTCTCCTTTGCTTCTCCAGCCTCGCCAACAGGAGAACGCATAGCTGCCCTTGCCTCTCTCACCCCACTGCTGTCTGTCCCTCCAAGTCCTCAGAGACTCTGCAGCTGGAGGTGTGGTGAATCAGAGGCAGGGACCTGCGGTCAGCTTCCCTACTGCTCCTGGCTCCTGTGTGACCTCGGGCAAGTGCTTTCCCCTTCCAGGGCTTTTCCCCTCATCTGCAAAACAAGAGGTGCCCTATCAGGTCCCTTATCTCTGAAGCCACCAGGTCTCCTGCGGAGACGGCCTCTGGCCCTCAATAGCCACACATGTTACTGCTTCTTATGCTGCTAATCGCTTCTAGCGACTGGTCTCCCTAATGAAACCAGGAGCATCCTGAAGGTGGGGGCCGGGCCAATCTATCTGGGTCCCTGGGCCGAATTCCGAAGGAAGAGGCAGAACAGTAGAGGGGTTATTCACGGAAAGGGCGAACTGTCTGGGATCGTCTTTGGCCCCTGCCCGCTCCCAACCCCTGCCCAGGACCGACCTAGCTCCTCCTCGGTGTGCAGGGCAGGGTCCACTAGCGCTTTGAGCTCGGTACTCTGCAGCAGGTAGCTCTTGAGCTGGGTCATCATGGTGCGGATTTCCTGCAGCATTTCGGTGCTGGAGGTCTGCTGGGACATCATCTCCAGGCTGTACACTTTGTAGTCCTGCACCAGGTTGCCGAAGTACGAGCCCTTGTCCTGGGCCAGCTCCACCACCTTCTTGTACAGCTTGCGGTTGTTGGACAGGAAGGCGTTGAAGACATTGCTGAAGCTCACGAAGCTCAGCCGGTGGCGCGCCTTGCCCAGGATCATGGACGGCTTCTTCTTCATGCCGGGGCTGCTGAACTGCTCCAGCTCCTCCTCCGTGCTGCTGGTCGAGTACGAGTCCTGGTCAGCGGCCGAGGCGGGCACGCCCAAGCTGTCCGAGAGGGAGGCCAGGGAGCCCTTGAACTCTGGAGCGCTCTGGGGTCGGGCCCCTGCCGGGGCATGCGGGCTCTGATTATCCCCAGCGGGGTAGGAAGGACCTTGGATCTCTCCCGGTGGGGGACCAGGCGTGGGTTTCTCGGGGGCCTCCCCTGCTGTGGAGAGCTCGGCAGTCTCCTGGGGAGTTGGGAGGACAGAGGCCAGCTGCCGGGAGACCCGTTTCTTCCTGGGAGGCGGGACTGGGGCTTGTCGGATCTTCCTCAGAGGCTCTGGCGCGCTGCCGGGGTTGCTGGCTTGGGCTGATGCTTCCTGGCCTGGCTCTGTGGTTCTCTGAGGCCTGTCCCGGGGGGTGTCTGAGGTCCGCAGGGGAGGCAGGCGGAGCGGGGATGCCCTGGAAGGACCCCCCGGGTCCCCCTCTGCGGCCGCCCCCCTGTCCGGCTTCCCTGCGCTCTGGTCCTCCAGGGAGACCTTCTCCGAGATGCGGCGTCTGGGGGGAACCGTGGGGAGGTTCTTCTTCGTGGGCACTGGCGGGGCAGGGGCTTTCAAGGGGCTGGCGGCTGCCCCCGGCTTCATCTCTTCCTCCCTGAGGGGGTCCAGGCCTGCGAGGGGGCGTGGGAGCCTCTCACAGGCTGTCATGGGTGGCTGGCTTGGAAGCTCCGGAGGGCCTGGGGCATGGGGTGCCAAGTGGGGGGCAGATGCTGGGGGTGAGGGCGGAAGAGCCTCTGGAGGCGGGGGAGCCGCCGCCGGGGGAGATCTGGGCGATGGACTGGCCGGAGAGGGAGGAGCAGCAGGAGGAGGCCGGCTGAAGCCCGGGGGGTGCAGGGGGAGTGGCGGGGGAGGGGGAGCAGGGCGGCGGGGGGCCCACCGGGAGGTGGGTGAGGTAGCGTCAGAGGTGGGGGGCGCCGGGCGCGAGGGGCAGCTTCCAGCGGGGGGCTGGTCGGCCGGCGGGGCACGGTCACAGTCCTCGATGAAGATCGGATTCACAAACCACAGGCGGCCGTTTCCTATGGACAGCTCGATTTCACACGAGCAGTTTTCGGGATGGGCGGTGGACTTGAGGCTGGAGGCGGGGGGCGCTCCAGGGGCTGGGTCTCTTGGGGCTTCCGCTGGACTCCCACCTCCTCGCCGGGGGTTCAGCGAGGAGTCCCAGAAGCCTGTCCGAGAAGAAAGAGGGAGAGGCGGTCAGTCCCCGAAGCCGGGCCCCTGCGTGGAGCGGACCCGGTGGTGCTTGCGGGCTGCGTTGGGGCAGGGCCGAGGAAGGGCCCGGCGGCGAGGTGTTTGCTTCACCCGCTTGAAGGTTGTTTTCCCCTCCTGGACTGTTTTAAACCTCTCCCACCACTTCCTGCCTCGGGAGGGGGAAGCCCCACGCCGTCCTCCCCTGCGGTGCCAGTGCCGGGGTGGGGCCAGGACGGTGCTGGCGACAGGCTCAGCGCCTCGGTCCTGTCCCCTGGCGCGTGACAGCCGCCAGAGGGGCACCCATGACCTGGGGTGCAGGGACGTGTGGACATGGAGTGGACGAAGCCCAGAGCTCCCGTTGCTGACCAGTCGGGGGCTCTGAGGCAAGTCTCCAGACCTTCCTAGGCCTCGATCTAGAATGGGGTCCCGACAGATAAGGGACTTTGGGCCTGTTTTTGGCCACTGCGGTTGTCACAGCAGGAATAAAGAATTATGGACGGTGGCCAGTGAGCTCAGACCTGACCATCCAAGGAGGGGAACGCCTGCCCACTGCAAAATGATTCCACCTCTGGTCGATCTCGCTGCTAAAGCAGGAAAATGCCCTCTTGCCCTCAGCTTGGAGAGCTTGAGCTCCTGCACTGCTGAGCCCCCAGCACACGCCTTTCTCTTGACTCAGCCCATGGCTGAGGCCGCCGGAGCAGGCCTTTCCCTCTCCAGGTACTGATGGTCAGAGCCAGGCTTGTTCTGGGTAAGGGGCATGGGATGTTCAAGTCGGGGGTTGACGAGATCACAGGAGGTCCCGACCTTTCGGTACCAAGCCCTCTGGAGAACCTGATGAAAGCCCGGGATGCTCCAAGAAGGGCCCCATGGGCACGTTTTGAGAACAAGGTCAGAGGGCTGGCAGGTCACTGCGAACTCATTCAAGCAGTCCCTTCTGCTGAAGAGGAGTAGGGAACCCAGGTCTTGTCCAAGCTATTAATTTTAGAGATCGATAGTGCCAATTCCTTGTTAATGAGGCCAGGCCTCCAGTCTCTCACCCAAAGCTCTTTACCTCCGGGAAGGAGTCATCAGTAAGAAAATTACCAAAAATAGCATCAAAGACAATACCAGGAACAAACATGTGCTGGATCCTGGGTGTGTGGGCTGCTTGCTCTACTGTCTCAGGGTCTCTGACCACAGGCCTCGGGTGTAAGTCCTCAGGTTGTCCCCATGTGACAAATGAAGACAAGAGACCCAGAGAGACGAAAGGTCACCAGGTCGGGGAATGAAGGAGCTGGGGTTTGAACTAGGTCGCACTAGTTCTGAAGGCCGGGTGCTGGGCTGATGTGTTACATGCGTGGCCGCCCTTCATAGGAACTTGCGACACTTCCCATCCCTATTGCTCTCCTGGCCTGAGTGAGGGGCTGGGTGGCGTATACCCCAGAGCCAGGGTCGGGGTAAGAACTCAACAGGTTCTCAACACTGGAAGAAAGGAGACATTGCGAGATGGCCGAGGAGTAGGGAACCCAGGGAACTGAGGGCAGCTGTGTGTGTGTGTGTGTTCATCCCAAGGGATGGGCACTCTCAGGGGTGTGGGTGTTCACCAGCTTGCTGGCCAAGGAGGTCAGAAACCCGATCAAGGTGAGCGATGTGTAATTCAAGGACAACAGGGCTGCTGAGAAGATGAGAGCACCATGTGCATCCCTCTGGGGTGGGGCCATCGCAGAGGAGCAGAGCAGGGCTCATGGTGCAGCCCCTTCGTGGGCAGAGACTCCATGTTTAGAAGTGCTTCAGCCAGCTGTCTCCACTGTATCAAAGATGACAAACTTTCATGTGACTTTCCAATGTGCGCCCTGGCCAGTCACTCCCTGAGGACATAGGGGGCCCGGCATGAGAGGGTGTGTCTTCAAGCTCTCCCACCATCTACAGGGGTGGAGGGGGGGGAGGGCTGTTTCTCATGGCCGCCTGTGCCTTGTGCTTTGCTTTCTTGGGCAGCTACTGACCCCTCCGTGACCTGTCCATTCTCCTGGGTACTTTGCACAGTCTTCTTGGTAGGCTTCCTAGCAAGGAGCAAGCAGGCAGCCAGTCTGATGAAGGGACTGGGCAGCAGCCCCATAGGTGAGCTGAGGCTCCCAAGGCTCATCTCCAAGTTCCTGAAAGACCCTTCGGGAGAAGGTACAAGTCACAGGGCAGGCAATCAACAGAACTGCCCACCTGTGCCTGGACATGCCTATTACTGCTCACCCAGATCATGGCCATAGCCTGCCTCCGTGTCCCCACTCTGCGTCCAATCCATTCTACTCCTCGTGGCTCTATGCTGGGCATATCGTAGACCCTTGATTGCTATTTGTTCAGAATCACTTTTGAGCCTTTAGCCTGGCATTCATCCCCTGTGGGATCTGACCCTCTACACCTTCACCTACTGAATCTCCACCCCAGTCTCTCTGCTGCTCACTCCTTCTTGAACACGCCATGGGCAGCTCCACCTTTGGGTCTTGGCTAATGTTCCCTCTGCTTCGAATGTTTTTCCTACCCTCTCCACCTGGCAAACTCCTTCCTACCCAACCTTCAAGACCCAAGTCAAATGTCACCAGTTTGGTGGAGCTTTCCTGACACTTTCAGGCCACACCTACACTCCCCTGGCTCCCCCGCCCTGGTGCACACTGATGAGACAGACCAACCCTAGGACTGTCCTCTGGTTTCATCCTGGGCCTGGGAGGGTGTCTAAAGACAAGAAGTAAAGAAGTGAGAAAATGAGAGGTGAAAGGCAAAACGGAGAGCAAAGAGCTCTGTAAGTGCTGGACCACCAGCCAGACCACCCACCTGGGGACAGCGGTGGCGGGGGGCTGGGGGTGGGGTGGGGCTGGGCGGCAGGTGGGTGGCGGGGCGGGCATCACAAAGGAAAAAAGAACACACTTTCCACCACTCAGATCTGCATTTCTACACGAGTGGAAGAGACAGTGGGGTTCAGGGAAATATGTCCAGGGGCTGGGTGACTAGGAACTGCTCCCCTGCCCCTAAGATAGGCCTGGTGGTTACACCCCGCAGGGCAGAGGCCTCAAAGCCAAGGCCGCTCTGAGAGGTGGGAGAGCTGGGACCCAAGGAGCTACACCCTGGGGTCTGGGGGCCTATTAGGGAACTCAGGTCTTCATGCCTTTTTTTTTTGAAAAAAGGAAGTAGGTAACTTTCTCTGCAGAATGCCAAGGCCAGGGGAGAAGCGGAAGGCTGTCGTGCAATCATAGTGGTTGGTGCGGCCGTGGGCGTCTGCGCCTAGTGGCACCGGGCCAACCTCGGCTCAGCGGCTGCAGTTCCCCTAAGGGCCTGAGCCCTCTCCTCCTGTGTGCCGCCCTCAGACTGTGGCCGACGTTCTGCCCCGGCCCTGTGGCCTCCTGTGTCTCAGCTGGAGATGCCTCCTGCCAGGCGTCCATGCCTATAGTCCTCAGAGGGCCTTGGCCAGACCAGGTGCTAGGCTCTAGACCCTGAGGACAAGTGTGACAAAGGTTTCACACTTGAGAAACCCCAGGCTACTGGCGGAACGAAGAGGGCATGAATAAAGGCAGCCAAGTGTTCCAGATGCCGTGGAAACTGCTAGAAAGTCTGAGATCAGTGGGTGAATGTTTCTGTGACATCCCAAAGGTGGGCTGTTAAGACAGTCATTCAAAAAAAAAAAAAGACAGTCATTTAAACTGGACTTTCCAATGAATTTTTGACAAGTAGGAAAGTTCTTATTGTATAACATAAAGGCAAAAGCAAGTTACAGGCCACCTTGGAAGAGTTATAGCACATATTCTCTTTTTAAACATATTTTAGAAATATAAAACATATACTCACTGCAAACATGTCTGAGAACCTCTGCAAGTCTAACTTGCTTTCTCTAGATTCCTTTTGTACTGAGAAGATTTAACTGCATGCAGTTTAGTGAACTGCTCCCTGTGTTAATTCTGTGGTCCCAAGCTTCTACCTACAGAACCCTTTTGAATGCTGGCTTTTCCAAGGCCAAGCTCAGACTTTCCTACATCAGCTCAGGAGCAAACATTCTGGGCAATCACATGGTGCTGAGCTTGTGAGTCAATAACCCTATTTCAGCAGCATCATCTCTGTCTGAACAGCAGGCTTGTGCAATGATCTGGATTTATGACACTCTATTCATTTTGTAAAAAGTGAGTAGAATGCCAGAAAAAGAAACATTACTGATACTAGTGACAGAAAGCACAAATGCCTCATAAACGTATTCCAGCAACAAGGTCATCAGATCAGTATGCGGGGGCAGATGTCAGAGCCCCACGGATGGAGGAGTTGGGAGTGGGAACCAGGGGTTAAGGAGGCTGAGCTGTGTGCAGAGAAGAGCATCCGCTGCCTGCAAAGCTGAGCAGACTCTCTGCTCCTATCACGGAGATTCCCTGGCCTCCTTTTACTAAATCCCCCTTTATCTTAAGCTATTTTGAGTTGGTTTCACTCCTTTGCCACAGAGTGCCTTGCTTAGAACGTGTGATGCGCTGGGCACCGTGCCTGGGGTGTCCGGCCCTTATCTTTGCGTATTTGTCACCGATGCTGCAGGTGAAGGCCGGGGCGGTCTGCACATCTCAGAGCCAAGGCTTCTGGTCTCTGATGGGACGTGCCCTTTCAGCTCTGGGTCTCTATCCTTTCTGGGGATGAACAGAAAAATTAGCCCTTCCTCGGCTCCAGGAAAAACTTATCCTGGTGAGCCTCACTTCCGTGCTTCAGCCCTTGGGGACACCGGGCCTGATCAAAACCCTCTGGTTCCTAAGCTGCAGTGTCCTTGGGTTTCATTTAAATCCACTTCTCAAGGAAGCGGACGCTGACACACAACCTGAACTGCCAGCTGCTTCTCAGAGGCCCCTCCCCGCTCACGTCCTCAACCTGCCCAAGAGGTCAAGCTTGCCCAGATAGAAGGGCTTGTCGATTCCAGAAAGGAATATGGTTCTCCCTACAGGAGCAGCTTGTCTTCCACATAGTCGTTCCTAGGGTTCAGGGACACCCCATCCCCAGGTGAGAGAAACCTGGGGGTCCCTGGGGCAGTGGATCCCAGGGGCACCTGCCTCAACCCACCTGCAGTGAGGCTGCAAACCAACCCTCCTTTTGGTGGTAAGCCTCCCAGATGGAGTGCATGCATCTCACTTGCCCTTGAACTTGACCTCAAAGTCAGCCAGCAACTGTTCGTTGCACAAACAACTGAGACGCTCATGAGGTACAGCCAAGGGGCGGCGGAGAGCTATGCTGGGAGTCAGAAAGCTCTCGGTGTGCTTCCCAGCTGTGCTCCTCGCTGCCTGGAGCATCTTGGACAAGTTTCCTGGCCGTGCTAAGACTTGATTTTCTATCTTTAAAATGGGACTGCAAGGATCACACAAGACAGCGCCTAGAGAGTGTCACCTCTGCCGTGTTAGCCCTCGGGAGGGGTGTCGTTGGACTGTATGAGTTACCAGATGCTCAACCATCCCATGGACTTCCCAGGTGGCTCAGCAGTAAAGCATCCACCTGCCAACGCAGGAGATGTGGGTTCGAGCCCTGGGCTGGGAAGATCCCCTGGAGAAGAAAACAGCAACCCACTCCAGTATTCTTGCCTGGGAAATCCCATGGACAGAGGCGCCTGGAGGGCTACAGGCCATGGAGTTGCAAATAGACATGCCTGAGCATACACACACACACACACACCTGTCCCACACCCAAGCTTCTGGAAGAGTAAGAGCCCAGCAAGTATAACGTCTGGGGCCCAAGCTTAGTGTTTATTCCCAACATCAACTGCAAACTGGCCCCAAAGTTTATGAACTGGGTCAACCAGACCTAGGAGAACCCAGATACAGTGACGGGGCACCACGAGCTGGCGGGTGGAGGCTGGAGCCTAACCGCCCTGCTCTGTGTGGATCCCGTGACTCTAGACACGTCACTCAACTCCTTGTGTCTGTTTTCTCTGCCATAAAGTGGGCATCATGATATTACAACCTGCTGTACTGGGCTGTCTGGAGATCTGATGAGTCAACGCAGGTGAAGAGGTCAGAGCATGGTTATCGCTCATTAAACCCGAGGGCCTGCACTCCTCCTACTTCCTGGCCTTTGACCATGAGCCGCCTTGCGGCAGCTTTCTCTGTTGTCCAGCGGTCCCCTGGGGGGTGGACAGTGATGGACCTGAGAACCAAGGGGCATCTCCTCGGATCCCAGGTCTGCCTTTAGTTTCATCTATGCCTTGGTCCTGCCCGCTCCACCAACCTTTCTTCCATTTGACCAGCACTGCTGAAAATGTACCAGTGGGCTCAGCCATGTGTAGTGCAGGTTCCTGGGTATGGTTTGGCCTTTTAAAAAATTTTTAATTTATTTTGGGCTGTGCTGGGTCTTTGTTGCTATGTGTGGGTTTTCTCTAGTTTCGGTGTGCGGGCTTCTCATTGCCGTGGCTTGTCTTGTGGAGCATGGGCTCAGTAGCTGTGGTTTCATGGGCTTAGTTGCCTCCCACCACGTGGAATCTTCCTGGACCAGGGATTGAACCTGCACCTCCTGCATTGGCAGGTGGCTTCCCAACCACTGGAACAGCGGGGAAGTCTGGGTTTTCTTTTTTTAAAAGTTGACATATAGTTGATTTACAATATATTAGTTTTAGGTGCACAATATCACGATTCAAAATTTTTATAGACAATAATACTCCATTAAAATTATTATAAAATATTGACTATATTCCCTGAGTGGCTTAGTCTTGATAAGGGCTCATGAACTGCTTTGTTCATAATGTGACCTGGCCTCTGCCTAGGATGGGGGCCTGCAGGGGTGGCCGGCCTGGCCTCCTGGCGGCTCCAGCTTTGGGAAGCATGGGCTTCCAGAGAAGGGCCAGCATGGTGAGGCCATGTCAGAGGTTGGTGCTGGCTCAGTGAAGCCCATGGTATGGAAAGGGCCCAGGAAGTGTGAGTTCTTCTTACTATTACATAGAAGGGCTGGGATCAGAAACACTCTTGTCTTTTACTCCCCCCCACCCCAAATCCCTCAAAAGGTCAGAAGGGTAAGGGGCAGGGTGGGTGTGCTAAGTCACGTGGTTGGGTAGGGAGCAGGCCAAGGGGGTGGGGGGCACCTTCAGTTAATGATCACGGTCATGCTGAGACGGACCCTGGTGTTTGGTTTGGCTTCTTGCAGGTCACACTCTGACGCCAGGTCAGCCTGTGTGGGCCCTGACTGGCCCCCGCTCCCTCAGACCCAGCAAGGCTGTGTGTGAGACCCCCTGACAGCTGTTAAAGCAGCCACTCTGAAAAGTGGGAGTGTCTCCCTGCTGGGGGGCTCGGCACCTGGGGCAGGGGAGCGGGTGGTCCCGTGGGAGCTGGGCCTCAGGATCCAGCTTGGGCTCAGCCTGAGAGGCCCCCCGGGACCCCTGGTTCTACTACAGCCCGGTCTCCTGCTCTGACCCCGGAGGGGACTTACCCAGGCCCAGGTTGGAGATGATCTCGAGGTCTGTGGAGCTGCGGGCTTCGAGGATGGCCCGGGGCAGCCTCAGCGTGAAGGGCAATAAATCTCTGCGGAAACACGAGGGGTCGGAGGTTAAGTCTAGGGCGGGCTCTGTGTGTCCAGTCTCAGCCCCACCACCTCCCAATCCACAGCCCGTGGAGGAAGAACCCGGCAACCCCGCTGGCTGCTGCAATCGCCACAGACTGGAAACTTCCCTGGAGCCAAAGGATGGAGTCCTAAGGGTGAGGGAGCAACGGGTCGGATCCCAGTCCTGTGTCTCCACTGGACCCAGAGATGCTGAGGCCCTCCTTGGGCATGGTGAGGGGTGGTGCGTGGAAGGGAAGCCCATGCAGCTTCCTCTAAAGGAGCTATTCTGGGGAAGGTAAGGGACCCACCCCCTCCGGCCCTCCGAGCCTTGCCATTCCACACTAAGGTGTGCAGCAGGTGCACAGCCAGACCCTGCCTCCTGCTTCCCCCCAAAACCGTGAGCGCACAGCCTCTGGCGAGCACACAGGCGCCCCCAACAACACAGTCCGCCAGCTCTATCTGCTGCCTTTGGTCTGAATGGCAGTTCATCCCAGGATCGCTTCAGAGATCCCCCAGAAGAGGCCTATACACCCTGCCCCCCTTTATTGTACAGATGGGGAAACGCGTCAGAGAGGGCCTTTATGATCCCCCCTGGGATGTTATCTAAAACAATCCTCCAATTCTCTGGACAACAAAGGGATGTCCTACAAGTTAATTCTGACACTAACTGCCTGGAATTAGCACTAACTACTGGCCCTTAATATAGGCTAAGGACTCAGTCCCACCATTTCGGATACCAGTCCCAGGTCACCTGTACTTCTGAGCGACAGGCTGTAAGTCAGGGGTTCTCATGACCCCTTCCTCAGGCTTGACAGTTTGCAGGGAACAGCTCACAGGACTCAGGGCAACACTTACATTTCCTGGCTCATTGTAAGGATGCAGCCCAGGAATAGCCGGATGGAAGAAGCACACAGGCAAGATCAGGGCAAGGGGCTCCCCTCCATGCCTCAAAGTGTCCATCAGCTGGGAGGTGGGCGGGGGGGGGCTGGAAGTTCCCCGCCTTGATCACTGGTCTTCTGGTGACCAGCCCCATCCTGAGGCTGTCTAGGGGCCTCTCCTGTTTATGGGTTTGCATAAATGCAGGTGTGACAGAAAGGGGCTCCTTATGAATAACAAGAGACACCCCTGTCAACTCAGGAAATTCCAAGAATTTAAGAATTCTGTGTTCAGAACCTAGACTAAGGCCAAACATATTTTCTTCTTCTACTATTACCTCCTAGTGGGTTGTGGGCCATGGACTAAAAGTACCAGGCACCATGTATATTATTAATACCTTATTAGCTCACACAGGCTAGCTTTCTCTTTCCCATAGGGTTTGGCACTCACCCCCACCCTGTCCAGGTCCTATAAATTTTGGGGCAACTTGGGGAGCGCTTCCAGAATGGAAGCCTATGAAACCATGTCTGCACCCCCTCCATGCCTCGTGGCTCCATCTCCTCACACGTCCCGGGTGACTTCTGTGGTTTTGAAAGTCAACCACTTTCAAAAGGAAAGTAGAGGGGAAAGCATGAATTCCTTTCCATTAAAAGAATTTCTTTAAGTGAGAGGGAGAAAGAAAAAACCAGCATGAATTCTGGAACCGAGGACGCTGGTAAACCCCAGCTCTGCCATTCCTGGGGGGTGTCATTCCATCTCCTGGTCGGACAGGGGACATGATGCTCGCTTATGGGGTTACTACAGAAACCATGCAGCACAGCAGGGGAGCACCTAGTGGGAACTTGTTTCTTCCCCTACTGCTGGGAGCTCCAGTCAAGGGTGCTTCGGGGCCTCTGAGCTGTGTGGTCAGGCTCCTTTCCTCTGTCCCCGTCCCCCTAACCAGGACTTGGAAGGCAAGACCGTGGCTCCTGGTCCAGGCGGCTATGAAGGCAGCTCCAGACACGGTGATAACAGCTTCCTTCAGAGAAGAGGCCCAGCCCACCTCCCCCAGCTGCCCAGTGGAGGATGACAGCCTCGTCACAACACTGGATGCCTGGCCACCTCCTAGAGAGGCTGGGAGGGCCAAGGGGCTCCCCACTTCTTCATTTCGGTTAATGGCACCCATTTCACAAGGCTACTGACTCCTGACCCCAGGCTGTACTGAGGATCAGAGCTTGCCATCCTTGAAAAGGGGCTTGGCAGAGCATCTGGTGTGTAGAATGTGCTCCAGGAACTATCACGCCTGCTCATGCGCCTGTGCCCATGATAAGAGCCCCGACGGTTCCCCAGGCTCCCCCTACCTCCCCACTCCTCCCTGCAGTGACCGCCCCTACCCCGCCTGATTCCCCATCCCCTGCCTGGGGCCTGGGTGGCTGCAGAGCCCAGCTGGTGCCCACACTCCTCTTGCTTCAACCCCACAGCCTCTGCAGCCACGTGGTTCTGCTCAAATGCAATCCATCTGTGAGCTACAGCAACTCCCAGCACCAGGGAAGGAAGCCCTGCATGCAGCTCCTGGGCTCGGCGTTCCAGGCCTTCCAGGCACCTTATCCCCCACCCACATGTCCAGCTCTTCCCAGGAAGCCATTGCCAAGCAACCTGCAGCCGGCCCGCTGCCAGGCCTCTGCCCACGCTGTGTCCTCTACCTGAACTCTCTTTCTGCCCTTCTTTGCCTGGCCACCTGTGTCACCCTCTCACCAAGAGGGCCTAGACTCCCCGCACATGGAAGGGGAGAAGCTGCTGCTGGAGGGAAAGCAGACCCGTGTCCTCTGGACCACGGGCCTGGCCCTGTATGCCGGGCAGAGGCAGCTGGGCTCGGCAGTCAGACAACCTGGGGTTCAGACCTGGCTCAGAACTGAGCTGGGTGACCCGAGGCTGGCCAACTCCAGCTGCAGCGTCTTCATTTATAAGAGCAAGAAGAACATGCTTGATGCCTCCTGGAGGATTCATTCCAGACCAGGGGCTCTGCTAAGCTCCTTGCAAAGGTCTGATCCTCGGCACAGCATGGGACAGGGGTCACAAGCCTCATGAAGTGGGTCTGTAGTGATAACATCCCCTGCCCCACCCTGCAGCACCGTTCAGGTTAGAGAGAGCTCTGTGGGCAGCACCCAGTGTAAGCCCGACTCAACAGACGCCTGGTCCACGGAGCTGACTGGAGCAGTCGCTGCTGCCGCCCCCTCCAGACACTTCAGTGTTTTTTTACCAGCTCCGCACCCATCGTCCAGCCTCTGCGGAGTTTGCTCCTGAGGGCCGGCACCCATGACCCCCAGAGGCTTGTCCTGGCATACTGGAGCCTCAGCGCCTGCTCCAGTGGCCCTACAGAGAGCCACACGTGCCTGGGTATGCTGGCCTGGGGGCACAGAGGTCCAGTCCCATGGCTTATGGTGGACCCCAAGGTCTGCTTTGTGCTCCGGAGCTGCTGGCGAGAGGGATCCACTGAGGCCAGGCACCCTGGCACTGGACCCTGACAGGACTTCTATCCTGTCCCCGTCCTGCACCCCACTGCCCTGCTGCTTCCTCCTTCAGGGGAGGCCCTTGAGTGCCCCCTGCACATGGATTCTCCTCTCCAAGTATGCCCCCAGGAGGCCCTCGGCTAACTGTTAGTATCCTTTTCTTAGGAGCAGTTCCCAAACCTTGGTTTGCAGACAGGCTTATTATAAATGCAGATTGTGTGTGTGTGTGTTATAAATGTGGATTGTGTGTGTGTTATAAATACAGATTGTGTGTGTGTGTTATAAATGCAGATTGTGTGTGTGTGTTATAAATGCAGATTCCTATGCCCCACTCCCAGCCTGCTAGTCAGAATCCCCAGGGTGGGCCCTGGAAGTGTTAACCAGCTCCCTGGGTGACTATGGGACTCAGATTCTCTAGAACTCTCACACCATCTACCATCCAGCCAGGAGCATCAGAGTTCCAGCGAGGTTGGGGCGAACACCGTGAAGCCGAATCTACGCCCTCCCACCCCAAGGACAGGCTGTGGTGGACCACAGCACGTGTTCCTGAGTGAGCACTGGAGAAGAACCGGCCTTCATGAGCCCATGTGACCGAACCAGGGCTGGTCCACGCTCTTGCAGGGACTGTGCTCAGTGGACAGGCGCCGAGGCCACAGGGGCACTGAGGGCCCATCAGGGAGCAGGCTCTGTCTCAAGCCAGGACTGGCCTGTATCACCTGGGTGTTTCAGTTCAGTTCAGTCGCTCAGTCGTGTCTGACTCTGCAACCCCATGAATCGCAGCACGCCAGGCTTCCCTGTCCATCACCAGCTCCCGGAGTTCACCCAAACTCATATCCATCGAGTCGGTGATGTCATCCAGCCATCTCATCCTCTGTCGTCCCCTTCTCCTCTTGACCCCAATTCCTCCCAGCATCAGAGTCTTTTCCAGTGAGTCAACTCTTCGCATGAGGTGGCCAAAGTACTGGAGTTTCAGCTTTAGCATCATTCCTTCCAAAGAACACCCAGGACTGATCTCCTTTAGAATGGACTGGTTGGATCTCCTTGTAGTCCAAGGGACTCTCAAGAGTCTTCTCCAACACCACACTTCAAAAGCATCAATTCTTTGGCGCTCAGCTTTCTTCACAGTCCAACTCTCACATCCATACATGACTACTGGAAAAACCATAGCCTTGACTAGATGGACGTTTGTTGGCAAAGTAATGTCTCTGCTTTTCAATATGCTATCTAGGTTGGTCATAACTTTCCTCCCAAGGAGTAAGCGTCTTTTAATTTCATGGCTGCAATCACCATCTGCAGTAATTTTAGAGCCCAAAAATATAAAGTCTGACACTGTTTCCACTGTTTCCCCATCTATTTCCCATGAAGTAATGGGACCAGATGCCATGATTTTAGTTTTCTGAATGTTGAGCTTTAAGCCAACTTTTTCACTCTCCTCTTTCACTTTCATCAAGAGGCTTTTTAGTTCCTCTTCACATTCTCCATAAGGGTGGTGTCATCTGCATATCTGAGGTTACTGATATTTCTCCCTGCACTTTGATTCCAGCTTGTGCTTTAGCAGATCTCAGAACGCCCCTCTGCAAGGCCCTGCTGGGGACACAAAGGCACCTAAAACATGCGTCTCTGGCTCGCCTCCGTGGCCTCCGGGCACTTGGTTCTGAAGATGGCTGCTCGTTCAGACCTCACAGAGGAACACAGCTCTAGCACTCTGGGGTTCTGTCTTGGCTCCCCTTGACACGTGAGGTGACTGGGGCCGGGAAAAGTCGGGGGACTTGCCCAAGGTCACACAGCCAGGAACGGGCTCTCCACTCCTAGTCGACGGCCCTTCCTTGGCAACTTTCACTCCCGAGAGGTGGCCTTGGAGCTGATGCCCCCTCCCCTCAAACACAGGAGTTCCAGCCTCTGAGCCTTGTGACCTCCCAGTGGGTTCCCTGAGTGTCTGAGGGCAGGTAAAAAGCATCTGCTTTTCTGGAACGTGGAGAAACAGCAGCCAGAGGAGGAGCGGGTGGGAGGCAACAGTGGTGTCTGGGGACCACGGCTCCGGGTCTCACTTCATTCAGATGACGTCACCACCTGAGCACACCTTCCTGTGGCCCAACCCACGGAATCAGAACCAGAGCACCTCCTGGGTGTCAGTAGTATGCTGTCCCTTTATCTCATTTCTTTCTCCAGCATCTACAGCATGGGTGGTGTTCTCATTTTACAGGAGAGAAAGTTGAGAAAGATCAGCTCAAGTTCTGAGCTCTGCAATTACGTCACCATTCATTCATTTATTCACTCACTGGAAGCATCTATCTTGGGCCAAACTCTAGGCTGTCATCTCCACTAAGGTAGAACTTCTCAGAACAGGAAAGGGCCTGACTCTGAGAACCTGACCTGTCATAATGTACAAAGGGCCAGGGAGCCCTGATGCTCGGCTTTGTGGGCCTAGAAGGACACGCTAGATTATCAGAATCACTGGAGAATGTACACAGGGGGACGGCTGTAGCAAAGACCATGGGCCTTGGTGCTCTGCTTTGAATCTCTACCCTGCTATTTCACCAGGTTCATGACCCAGAGCAACTTACTTCTCTAGTCTCAGCTTCCTCATCTGTAAAATGGAACTAACAAGAGCACCCCAGTGGTTAAGACTCCACACTTCCGTGGCAGGGGGCACAGGTTAGATCCCTGGTTGGGGATCTAAGATCCCATGTCCTGCATAGAGCAGTCAAAAAAACCCGGGGAGGTGGTGGACTAACAAGAGCCCTTAACGGGGTGGAACTGTTGGCAAGATTTAAGAAAATAATGGATATAAAACCCTAGCACCTCACTGAATACCTGGAGAGCCCCCTACAGGCAGGAGCGGTTAGCACCTTATTATCAGCATCTCGATTCTGCCCACCGGGCCCAGGAGGGTCCTGGTAGGTGGGAGGGCTGTCCTGGGTTGAGTGAAGGCAGCATGAATGGTCTCTTTGAAGCAGGGAGAGGTGAGCCTGGGGGCCCTGGGCCCCAAGACATCCTGCCCAGCCCTGATCAAATCCCTGTAGCGTAAGCCATTGGCTTCTTGGCACCAAAATGTATTTTTAAATTCCTGTTGACCTGCAACCAGTTCTGAATGAACAGAGCAGTTCTGAGGGTGGTTACAGACACACACTCCACCCAGCAGCTGCTTCAAAATCACACGCTTTCTCCCATGAAGAGTATCAGCCCTTCCTGTTGCCCCTACAGGAAGTTCCTTCTAGAACTCCTCCAACAGGGCGGGTCAGGTCAGCACAGGACCCACCCCAAGCTGTCCTGAAAGCTGGAAGACAAGATGGTGATGGGCAGTGAGCCAAGGGGGCAGGTGAAGGTGAGGGGGGACCTTTAAAGAAAGAAAGCAGGAGAGCCGGCACCCCCCACCTTTCATGGGTACCAGGGCGAAGCCAGGGGACTGCCCCCTCTCTGCATCCTGTGGGCTGCACCCTTCCCTCGGGGGCTCCCCTGTGACACCCCCGCCCCCACCCAAGATGCATGAACATCTGTTGCCATGAGATGCCCTCCTGTGGGGCCAGGAATACTCACCTACTGACACAGTAGAATGCGATCAGTCTGAAGATGTCCTCAAACACAAGAACCGAGCCTTCCAGGTACAGTACTGAGGAGAGAGGACAGAGGCTTGGATGAGTGTCCCTGTCAGAGGAGAGGGGGTGTCCCTAGGGAGGGCGGGCCTGCCCGGTGCTCACTTGTGGGTCACGGCACCTGCTGCAGGGCCCAGCCTGCTGCAGTCACGAACACATCAGCAGCCCATTGGGCCATAGGGAGGAGAGACATGAACTTCTGTGGTGCTAATCCTGAGATTTTAGTGAAAGTCGCTCAGTTGTGTCCGACTTTTTGCGACCCCATGGACTGTAGTCCATGGAGTTCTCCAGGCCAGAATACTAGAATGGGTAGCCTTTCCCTTCTCCAGGGGATCTTCCCAACCCAGGGATCAGACCCAGGTCTCCCACATTGCAGGCGGATTCCTTACCACCTGAGCCACCAGGGAAGCCCAAGATTTCAGGGGCCTCTTTATTACAGCAACTGGTGTTAACTAGTAACACATGCACCATTTTGAGTGAAATAACACTGAAGATTCTAGATTGTAAAAGCAGAACTTGAAAACGTCCCGAATTAAACATTCAGGGTCATCTCCACTTGACAATTCTGAGGACTGTGGGGGCCAGCAGAGGATGGTTTGTCCCTGTTCTGCTTTAGCTTCCAGGAGATTCCTTGGTCCAGTGCGGCCACTGGCCTTTCGCCCAAGAATCCCTGGGCTTGTCAGAACCTCACTTGATTTGGCTGCACGAGTAACCCAAGAGGGAGGGTGACACCCATATTTTCCAGCTCTGACAAGGAAGAGGGATTAAGGGAGAGAGAGCCCATCCTGGGTGGATGTGGCTCCATGGAGTGGCAGGGTGCCAGGATGTGGCAGTCAGGGCCCGAAGCCGGGGTGGACTGCCCAGAGGAGAGCATGGTACCACATCATGCCCTGCAGCAGAGCACCAGGGCTAGGGGCCCAGAGATGCTGAGCTGCTCACCAGGGGTCTTGGCAGCCACCCGCCCCCATGCCACCTGACTCTCATCCCAGGGCTCCATGCACCCGACAAGTGATGCTCTCTGCACCTGGGACCCACAGTGAACTTTCTTGGGCATCAGAGGGCCAAGAAACATGTGTGCCTCACACTTCATTTCCAACTTCCTCAGGTTCTTCTGAGCATCCATGGGGTGGAGGTAGGTATAAGGCTGGAGCTGGGTCCCAGGTCTGGCTCCAACCTTGAGGTGGACAGTATGACTATGGATTTGCCCCTTCCCCTCTCAGTACCCCAGTTCCTCTACGTGCAAAGGGAAGAGCCCTTCCAACCCTAAGCACTCTTGTATCTAGCTGACTGCAGCCTGCTTCCAAAGCCTAGGACAGCATTCTGCTGCATTGGTGATCTACGATATGCAAACCAACATATTTTGTTCTAATAACTTTATTTTAATACTTTCCTTCTTTCTATATGCTACTGCACCATTCTAAACAGTTAACATGATTTTTTAAAAAAAGATTGTGCTTAGTCACTCAGTCCTGTGTGACTCTTTGTGACCCCATGGACTGTAGCCCGCCAAGCTCCTCTGACCATGGGGATTCTCCAGGCAAGAATACTGGACTGGGTTGCCATGCCCTCCTCCAGAGGATCTTCGAGACTCAGGGATCCAACCCAGATCTCCCTGGGTTTGCATTGCAGGCGGGTTCTTTACTGCCTGAGCCACCAGAGAATTACATTCATCATTTATTTATAGCAAAGAGATCATGGTTTCTCATTAGGATAGATATAAAAATTTTACAAGAGGGTTTAAAGAAAAACATTAAGTAGGTTACAGTTCTTGGAGGTACTGGCAAGATGCCCATAAATAACAAGTCAGAGAAACATCAGGGCATGGAATTACCACTCTCTGTAAGTTAATGGACATGAGGTGGTCCACAGCGCCACCTAGTGGCACATCAGTGCATCACGGACCTTGGCAGCATCAACTGACCAAGGGAAAGTGAAAGTGAAGTTGCTCGGTTGTGTCTGACTCTTTGCGACCCCGTGGACTGTAGCCCACCAGGCTCCTCTGTCCATGTTACTTTCCAGGCAAGAGTACTGGAGTGGTTTGCCATTTATAGGCTGGGGTCAAAAGACCTCTGGTAGCTGGGAGAGGTAGAGTGGATGCTCCATCTGTAAACTGGAGTTAAGACCTTTCTCATGAATCCTTCAAGAGGAATTAGTGGTGATGCATGCAAAAAGCCTAGCCTCTTTATACCAGGCCTGCTCAACAATGAGCAGTTTTCCCTCACCACTGAGACATGGTCTGACCTTTGCAGACACAGATGAAACCTTTAAGATAAGCAGTCCCTTCCTCTCCCGTGCCCCTGCGACTTTCTATAAAGCCCACAGTTCCTTTAGACTTAGTTTACCCCCACTCTGGTCCCTTCCTCAGGAGCAAGGACCAGGGCTCATCCATTTTGTGGCTGGGGCCATGCACAGTTCTAGATATAGTGGCCCAGTCCCCTTTTTGGAGAAGGACATGGCACCCCACTCCAGTACTCTTGCCTGGAGAATCCCAGGGACAGGGGAACCCGGTGGGCTGCCGTCTATGGGGTCGCACAGAGTCGGACACGACTGAAGTGACTTAGCAGCAGCAGCAGTCCCCTTTTTACTGTGAAAACAGTAGATCTGTCAAAGCACAAGGGAGGATCAAGGTCATGTTTGTTTCTTTGTAACCAGGTCTCTTCTGCCCCACCCCCAGCCCCCAGTTCATACTTCCCCGTCCTGCTCGTGGGAATAGCACAGCAAGGCCAAACCCAGGGGAGCTCCTGCCTGCCAGGGCCAGGGCTTTGCCCACACTTGAGCCTTCCTCAGGGCCTATGTGTGGCATGCAGTTTCAGTTCAGTTCAGTTCAGTCGCTCTGTCATGTCCGACTCTTTTCGACCCCATGAATCGCAGCATGCCAGGCCTCCCTGTCCATTACCAACTCCCAGAGTTTATCCAAACTCATGTCCATCTAATCGGTGATGCCATCCAGCCATCTCATCCTCTGTCGTCCCCTTCTCCTCCTGCCCCCCATCCCTCCTAGCATCAGGGTCTTTTCCAATGAGTCACCTCTTTGCAAGAAGTGGCCAAAGTACTGGAGTTTCAGCTTCAGCATCAGTCCTTCCAATGAACACCCAGGACTGATCTCCTTTAGGATGGACTGGTTGAATCTCCTTGCAGTCCAAGGGACTCTCAAGAGTCTTCTCCAACACCACACTTCAAAAGCATCAATTCTTCGGCGCTCAGCTTTCTTCACAGTCCAACTCTCACATCCATACATGACCATTGGAAAAACCATAGCCTTGACTAGATGGACCTTTGTTGGCAAAGTAATGTCTCTGCTTTTCAATATGCTATCTAGGTTGGTCATAACTTTCCTCCCAAGGAGTAAGCGTCTTTTAATTTCACGGCTGCAATCACCATCTGCAGTGATTTGGAGCCCAAAAATATAAAGTCTGACACTGTTTCCACTGTTTCCCCATCTATTTCCCATGAAGTGATGGGACAAGATGCCATGATTTTAGTTTTCTGAATGTTGAGCTTTAAGCCAACCTTTTCACTCTCCTCTTTCACTTTCACCAAGAGGCTTTTTAGTTCCTCTTCACTTTCTGCCATAAGGGTCGTGTCATCTGCATATCTGAGGTTATTGACATTTCTCCTGGCAATCTTGATTCCAGATTGTGCTTCTTCCAGTCCAGCGTTTCTCATGATGTAGTATGCAGTTTGGGAGATAATAAATGTCTGCTAAAAGTCTGACTGGGGATTCCCTGCTCGTCTAGTTGAGAATTCTAGTTAAGAATCCGCCTGCCAATGCAGGGGACATGGGTTTGATCTCTGGTCCAGGAACATCCCATGGAGCAGCTAAGCCCATGTACCACAGCTACTGAAGCCCACGTGCTCTAGAGCCAGAGCTCTGCAACAAGAGAAGCTATGCAACAAGAAGCCTGTGCCCCCCAACTAGAGAGTAGCCCCAACTCGCCGCAACTATAGAAAGCCCATGTGCAGCAACAAAGACTCATCGCAGCCAAAAACGAATAAAAGTACAGAAATAAATAAACAGTTCAAAACATAAAAGTCTGTCTGGCAGAGGGACCCCAGAGGAGCAGAGGCCTCGGCGGGGTGAGGGGGGGACGTGGTGCCTTGGCCGGGGTCTCAGGCCTCCCACCACGTGGCTCATGCCCTCCCTCCAGGGGCCCAAAGGGACACCTGGGACATGAGGGAGCCCCGACAGGCAGCTTCACACTGTTCTGGAGCAGAGGTGAACGCAAATCAGTAAGAGCTAGACAAGCCTTTGTTCCAGAGGGTGGGTTGGCGCTCAGCTTCCAGGACAGCCCTGTGTCCTGCACTGGCCGGTGGCTGTGTGCAGCGCCCCGACCAAATGGCCTGAGTGTGAACATGTCTCCATCACGATTGCTTAGCCTCCCTGAGCCTCAGTTTCTTCAGCTGTATGCGTGCCTGAATGCTCAGTCGCTTCATTCGTGTCTGACTCTTTGTGACTCCATGGACTGTGTAGCCCAACAGGCTCTTCTGTCCATGGGATTTCCCAGGCAAAAATCCTGGAGTGGGTTGCCAGTTCCTTCTCCAAGGCGTCATTTGAACCCAGGGATCAAACCTGCGCCTCTTATGTCTCCTTCATGGACAGGCATGTTCTTTACCACCAGCACCACCTGGGAAGCCCCTTCAGCTGTATAACAGAGTTCATAAAGTACCTGTCTGTTGTGGGCTGAACTGTGTCTCCCAGAAAGACAGACTGTGATCCTAACCCCTGGTACCTGCGAGTGTGACTTTATTTGGAAACAGGGTCTTGGCGGATGGAATCAAGTTCACATGAGGTCTGACCAGATTGGGGTGGGCCCTAAACCCAGTGATGGGTGTTCTTGTAAGAAAACCTGTGAAGACCTGGGACACAGACACAGAGAGAAGCCATGTGCAATGGAGGCAGATGCAGCCAAAGCCAAGGGTGCCAGCTGTCACCAGAAGCCAGGAGAGGCCTGAACAGATTCTCCCTGGTCTCCAGGAGGAGCCAACCCTGCCACACCTCGACTTGGGATTGCTGGCCTCCAGGCCTTTGCTCCTGCTCTCTCCCCAGGCAAGGAGGACCCAGCTTCACCCTTTCTTGCTAATCCTCCTCATTTGTCTTTTGCCTTGAAGGCAAGGACTGTAAACTTCTCTGTATAGCATGCCTGGCAAAAAGGGTATTCTATCATGATACGGCTTCCCAGATGGTGCAGAGGCACAGAATCCGCCTGCCAACACAGGAGACATAAGAGATGCAGATTTGATCCCCGGGTCGGGAAGATCCCCTGGAGAAAGAAATGGCAACCCGCTCCAGTATTCCTGCATGGAAAATTCCAAGGACAGAGGGGCCTGGCAGGCTGCAGTCCACAGGATCACAGAGTCGGACACGACTGAGTGACTGAGCACACAGGAACTATAAAAACATACCACTTAGCATTTTAGTAATTTTTAAGAATACTCAGTGGCTTAAGTACATTCACATTTTACAACACAAGGCTTCTTTTTTGATGTGTTGAAAATGTTCTCAGATTGACCCTGGTAGGCTGGACAACTGAATATACCTAAAGCCACTGAATCGTACACTTTAAATGGGTGAATTGTATGATGCTGACTACATGAAGTAAATACATCTCAATAAAGTCATGATTAAGGAAAAAAAAGAAAATGCATACACACAGTAGACTGAATTTAATTTCCTGTATTACGTTTTTCTGGCACTTTTATGACGAGCCTATATAATTTCTGTAAGCAGAGAAACTATGAAGATTTTCTAAATTTTTCTCAAATGTTCTAAATTTCTCTGTATATTTTTCTCAGGAGCTGACTGGTCTCCAGAGTCCTCTTGGCTCATGCTACTTTGGTTCCCCTCCGAGCCCCGCGAGGGCTGACAAGCTCCCCGGGTCACCCACTGGGTGTTCCCAACAAGGACGCCGGCTCCCTCTGCTCCCCTCTGAAAACTTGAGCAGCAGTGACTCCTCCACTGTGTACAGTCTCCAGCCTCCTCAGTGGAAAGAGGGAAAGACCAGCCCCCGTCTAAACCATCTCTCTTTCAAAGAGTGAGGAGAAAAAGCAGTACCAGCTAGTCCCATCTGCTATGTCCCCAGCTGACAACAGGTGCCAACAATGGGACTTGCCCCTGCCTAGAGAAAAAGAAACCTTTCACCTCCTGACTCACCATCAAGCCTGAGTCAAGACAAGGTGGAGAGTCCGGCTCCACGCACACCAGCCTGGCTTCTGGCCTTTACAATCTCAACATCAAAACAAGTAATCCACAAAGAACCAAAAGCTGTTGGAAGATTCAGTTTTTAGGAAATTCCATTTTATCACTCAGGAATACAAATGAACTGCCAAGGCAGGAATGGTGTACGCATCTTCTGTTCTCCACGGTACCCTCAGCACCAGGCATGGTGCTTAGCACATTGCTGGCTCTCCAATATTTATGTAACTATTTCTTTAGCAAATGTTTTCTTTGGAAATACAGGTCCACAGGAAGTTGCAGAGATAAACAGAGAGGCCCTCTTCACTTTTCATCCAGTTTCCCTCAATGGCAATATCAGGGTGCTTAATTAGAGGACAAGATCTGAACCAGGAAACCAACCTTTGTGTGATCCACAGAGCTCATTCAGATCTTACCAGGTTTATACTAGCTCTCGTGCATATGAATGTGCATTTGTAGAGAACTATGCAATTTTATCCCATGTGTAAATCCCAGCTGCCTGTAATCACTACCTCTATCAAGGTATTTCATATCACATCCACCCCAACCCTTGGCAACCACAATCTGTTTTCTATCTCTGTGATTACATGATTGAATGTCATATAAATGGAGTCATACAGGACATATTCTTTGGGACTGGCTTTTCCCATTCTGCTTCATTTCCTCAAGGGTCATCCAGGTTATTGAGTGAATCAATACCCTGTTTCTTTTTAGTGCTGAGTAGTAACCTATGGTCTGGGTGTACCTTGGTCATTCACCCACTGAAGGACATCTGGGAATTTCTGGTTTTTAGTGATTATGCACAAAGCTGCTGTAGAACTTTTAGGTCCATGTTTCTGCATGAAAATATGCTTTGCTTCCTCTGGGATATATGCCCCCAAGTGCATTTGCTGGGTCACATGGTGAGTCCATCCTTTGTTTTTCAAAGGAAGGGCCGAGCTGCTCTCCAGAGTGGCTGTACCATTTTACATTCCTACCAGCTACGCAGCAGCGATGCAGCTTCTTCCCCGATCCTTGCCAGCTGGGTGTGGTCACTAGTTTTTATTTTGGCCATTCCACTAGGTATAGAGTGTTAGTTCATTGTAGCTTTAATTTGCATTTCAAAAAGAGGCTGAATGCCCTTTCATGTGCACATCCGCTCTGCTCAAGTGTCTATTCACGTCTTTTCCTGTTTTCTAATTGGACAGTTTTTCAAATGTTGGATTTTTTAAAAAGCCATTTTATTAAGATATCATTCACACACCATACAACTCACCTCGTTCACACACCACCCAACTCACCAATTTAAAGTGCACGATAGTCTTAGTATATTCACCGATTTGTATAAACATCACCACAATCAATTTTAGAACATTTTCATTATCCCCCGCAAAGAAATGCAATACCCATCAGCAGTCACTTTCCAATCCTCCCTCCTCCTAGCTTCTGGAAACCACGAATCTACTTCCTGTCCCTATGGATTTGCCTATTTTGGACTTTTTGTATAAATGGAATCATACAATATGTGGTCCTGTGGGTCTGGCTTCTATCATTTAGGATCATGATTTCAGTGTTTGTCCATGTCCATGTTGCAGCAGGAGTCAGCCTCAGCACTTCACTACTCTTTTTTTTTTTAAGTTAACTTTTACTGGAGTATAGTTGGTTCCCAGGTGGCGCTAGTGGTAAAGAATCCACCTGCCAATGCAGGAGATGCAAGAGACTGGGGTTCAATCCCTGGTTGGGGAAGATCCCCTGGAGTAGGAAATGGCAACCCACTCCAGTATTCTTGCCTGGAAAATGCCATGGGCAGAAAAACGTGGCAGGCTACAGTTCATGGGGCCACAGAGCTGGGACACGACTGAGCGACTGGGCACCGACCGTCGATTACAATGTTGTGTTAGTTTCTGCCGTACATAAATACACAAATCCACTCTCTTCTGGATACTTTCCCATATAGGTCATCACAGAGCACTGAGTAGCTCTCCCTATGCTATCAGTGCACTTCACTCCTCTTTATGTCTGAATAGCATTCTGTTAGATGGATATACCGCATTCTGTTTATCCATTCATCACTGATAGGTATTTGGGTTGCTTCCACTCCTTCGTTACTACAAATAACACTGCTCTTGGCATTTGTGTACAAATTTTTACGTGGACATATATTTGCGTATCTTGAGTGTATGCCTAGAAGTGGAATTGCTAGATCCTACAGTAACTCTTCTTTTCACAGCTATCCGTAAGGCCTCCCCAGACAGCCATTTTGCTTTTTTGCATTTCTTTTCCATGAGGATGGTCTTGATCCCTGTCTCCTGTACAAAGTCACGAACCTCAGTCCATAGTTCATTGGGCACTCTATCAGATCAAGTCCCTTAAATCTATTTCTCCCTTCCACTGTATAATCATAAGGGGTTTGATTTAGGTCATACCTGAATGGTCTAGTGGTTTTCCCTACTTTCTTCAATTTAAGTCTCAATTTGGCAATAAGGAGTTCATGATCTGAGCCACAGTCAGCTCCCGGTCTTGTTTTTGCTGACTGTATAGAGCTTCTCCATCTTTGGCTGCAAAGAATATAATCAATCTGATTTTGGTGTTGACCATCTGGTGATGTTCACGTGTAGAGTCTTCTCTTGTGTTGTTGGAAGAGGGTGTTTGCTATGACCAGTGCGTTCTCTTGGCAAAATTCTATTAGCCTTTGCCCAGCTTCATTCCGTATTCCAAGGCCAAATTTGCCTGTTACTACAGGTGTTTCTTGACTTCCTACTTTTGCATTCCAGTCCCCTATAATGAAAAGGACATCTTTTTTGGGTGTTAGTTCAAAATTCTCCAAGCCAGGCTTCAGCAATACGTGAACCGTGAACTTCCAGATGTTCAAGATGGTTTTAGAAAAGGCAGAGGAACCAGAGATCCAATTGCCAACATTCACTGGATCATCAAAAAAGCAAGAGAGTTCCAAAAAAACATCTATTTCTGCTTTATTGACTATGCCAAAGCCTTTGACTGTGTGGATCACAATAAACTGTGGAAAATTCTGAAAGACATGGGAATACTAGACCACCTGACCTGCCTCTTGAGAAACCTATACGCAGGTCAGGAAGCACCAGTCAGAACTGGACATGGAACAACAGACTGATTCCAGATAGGAAAAGGAGTACGTCAAGGCTGTATATCGTCACCTTGCTTATTTAACTTCTATGCAGAGTACATCATGAGAAACGCTGGGCTGGAGGAAGCACAAGCTGGAATCAAGATTGCCGGGAGAAATATCAATAACCTCAGATATGCAGATGACACCACTGTTATGCTACAAAGTGAAGAAGAACTAAAGAGCCTCTTGATGAAAGTGAAAGAGGAGAGTGAAAAAGTTGGCTTAAAACTCAACATTCAGAAAACGAAGATCATGGCATCTGGTCCCATTACTTCATGGGAAATAGATGGGGAAACAGTGGAAACAGTGTCAGACTTTATTTTTTTTGGAAATAAATAAATCCAAAATAAAGTGATCCAAAATCACTGCAGATGGTGATTGCAGCCATTAAATTAAAAGACGCTTACTCCTTGGAAGAAAAGTTATGACTAACCTAGATAGCATATTCAAAAGCAGAGACATTACTTTGCCAACAAAGGTCTGTCTAGTCAAGGCTATGGTTTTTCCAATGGTCATGTATGGATGTGAGAATTGGACTGTGAAGAAAGCTGAGCGCCAAAGAATTGATGCTTTTGAACTGTGGTGTTGGAGAAGACTCTTGAGAGTCCCTTGGACTGCAAGATCCAACCAGTCCATTCTGAAGGAGATCAGCCCTGGGTATTCTTTGGAAGGAATGATGCTAAAGCTGAAACTCCAGTACTTTGGCCACCTCATGCGAAGAGTTGACTCATTGGAAAAGACTCTGATGCTGGGAGGGATTGGGGGCAGGAGGAGAAGGGGACGACAGAGGATGAGATGGCTGGATGGCATCACTGAATCGATGGACATGAGTTTGAGTGAACTCCGGGAGATGGTGATGGACAGGGAGGCCTGGTGTGCTGCGATTCATGGGGTCGCAAAGAGTTGGACACGACTGAGCGACTGAACTAACTGACAGTAACTCTACGGAGAAGGTGATGGCACCCCACTCCAGTACTCTTGCCTGGAAAATCCCACGGACGGAGGAGCCTGGTAGGCTGCAGTCCATGGGGTCGCTAAGAGTCGGACACGACTGAGCAACGTCACTTTCACTTTTCACTTTCATGCACTGGAGAAGGAAATGGCAACCCACTCCAGTGTTCTTGCCTGGAGAATCCCAGGGATGGGGGAGCCTGATGGGCTGCCGTCTATGGGGTCGCACAGGGTCAGACACAACTGAAGTGACTTAGCAGCAACAGTAACTCTACGGGCTTCCCCAGTGGCTCAGCAGTAAAGAATCTGCCTGCAATGCAGGAGCCGCAGGAGACGTGGGTTCTATCCCTGGGTCAGGAAGATCCCCTGGAGGAGGAAATGGCAACCCACTCCAGTATTCTTGCCTAGAAAAGTCCATGGACAGAGAAGCCTGGCAGGCTACAGTCCACGTGTTTGTAAAGAGCCAGACACAACTGACTGACTGAGCACACACACAGCGTGCACAGTAACTACATATTTAAGAAACTGGTGGAGTGGTTTTCAAAGCTTCTGCACCATTTAACATTTCCACTCACAGTGTTTAAGTTTCTCCACAGGCGTTCATTGCCTGGTGGTCCAGTGGTTAAGAATCCACCTGCCAATGCAGGGGACACAGATTCTATCCCTGGTCCAGAAAGATTCTACCTGCCTCAGGGCAACTAAGCCTGTATGCCACAGCTATGGAGCCCCCGAGCCGCAACTACTGAAGCCCATGCGCCCTAGAGTCTGTGCTCCGCAACAAAAGAAGGCATGGCAATGAGAAGCCCACGCACCTCAACTAGAGAGTAGCCCCCACTTGTTGCAACCATAGAAGACCCGTGAGCAGCAATGAAGACCCCGTGCAGACAAAAATAAACACACAAATAAAATTTAAAAAATAAGTTTCTCCACACCTTTGCTAGTACTTTGTTACTGATTGGAATCATCTTAGCAGGTGTGAAATGGTATCTCACTGTTTTTGTTTTTATTTTGTATCGGGGTATAGCTGATTAACAATATGATAGTTTCAGGTGACAGAGAAGGGGACCCAGCCATACATATACATGTATCCCTCACTGTGGTTTTGATTTGCATTTCCGCAAGGATTAATGATGTCAAGCATATTTTCATGGATTTATTGGCTATTTGCATATATAATTTGGAAAAATGTCTATTCAGATCCTTTGCTCATTTTTATTTGGGTTACTTGTTTTTTATTGTTGAGTTTTGAGAGTTCTTTTTTTGATCTAGATACAAAGCCTTTATCAGATGTGTGATTTGCAAATATTTTCTCCCAGTTGTAACTTGTCTTTTCATCCTTGAACAGGGTCTTTCAAATATTTATCTGAGTGAAAAAAAAAAAAAGAATACTGTCCAAATTTGTGAAATAGTAAGCATTCATATGGTGTCACATAAATAATTCAATAGTTATATGTCCAAGCTGCTTTAATGAACTCTGAACTCGTCTTTGCATTTGGTAGTATCTACTGTTATAATTAGAGGCTTCCCTGGTGGCTCGGTGGTAAAGAATCCACCTGCCAATGCAGGAGATGCGGGTTCAATCCCTGGGTTAGGAAGATTCCCTGGAGAAGGAAGCGGCAACTCGCTTCAGTATTCTTGCCCGGGAAATCCCACGGACAGAGGAGCCTGACAGGCTATAGTCCAGAGGGTCACAAAGAGTCAGATACAAGTTAGCAATTTAACCACTACCACAACAAACTGTTATAATTAAGGTATGAGGGGGTCTGTAACCAGCTATTATTCTTCTCTAGACCAAAGTCCCCTGTGCCCTCTTACTCTTCAGTTCCTGTGCAGGCATTTACTTCATAGTTGGTCCAAAGGTAAACGTCAGCCACACCTGGCTTAATTTTACCACACACTCCCAGTGACTGCAGTGAATGAAACTGACAAGTGAGAACCCCTTCTCCAGCATGTTCTTTTTAAGCAGAGATGGCTGTTGGCAGGTGCCTTCTTTAGGGTCTGATTCGTCTTTACTGGTAAGTGAAGGTGAGCATCTGTTCACTTAAGCTTGACCCTGGGCTCTGATGAGGAAAAGATCATCATCACGAAAAGAATGAATATACACCTTGCCAAGGCTATTAACATTGTGAAATGTACAGATTACTCAGGAAATGTAAACTGTCTTCCCTGTTGGCCGACGGCCTTGTCAACCTAAGCGATCTCCGTTCAAACACATTCCTTTTGACAACAGGAGTCGTTAATAAATTTCCAGGCATGACCCTCATTGGAAGGGCTGGGTCCGAGTTACTCTTCAGCTAGGACATTATATATTCAACCATTGACAAATATTTATCATGCTCGCGCTCTGTAGAAATCAGGGGAAATAGATTTAGAAATTGAGAGGAAGCCTGGAAGTGAGCAGGATGACGGGGAATTTGCCAACAGTTTAGGCCACAGGACTTATCTGAAACTCCCTCCTGAGGGGGAGAGGTTCAATACAACCAGCTCATTCTTTTTTGAGGATTGAAAATGTGGTTGGGTAAGGGTGGAGGGATGTTCATTGGTTTTTACCTAAGAAAAAACCCTGCAGGTATCAAGGCCTCAGTGTGTACGTTTACGGAATGTGGCCCCAGATGGATGAGAACTGCCTCATAAGAGTGTCCCCATGTAAAGTAATTAACCTCCAATTAAAATAAGTAAATTTACATTAAAAAAAAAAAAGAGTGTCCCCAGAGGGATGAAGGAAGGATCGCTACTTGCAGGAGGGGTGGGGTCTCGGACCTCTCAGAAAACGGCCTCACACGTGGCTGAGGGAGTCTGGGTGGGCCCGGGAAGTGGCCCCCGCCTCAAAGACTTCTGTGACACTGCAGAGCCCACCTTCCCTGAAATGTAACACCCTGAATGGGTTGCCAGACAGATTCTAATAGATTCTGATCCTGCTTCCTGAAAGGGATCCTAGATCGCCAAGCTGGGTCTCTGATAGCAAAGGTCAGGAGTGCAGAGCCTGAGAATGAAAAGCCAGCATGACCAGAGGCCAGGGAGTGGCTCCAACTGGAACAGGAAGGGGGGTCACCTGCAGTGACCATGCCCATTCTTTCATGTCCCTCCCAACCCTGTCAGCTCCTTCCTCAGCTGGAAGTTCACACAGTTGGAGGGACCTCTGCTGCCCAGCAAGACCACAGTTGCCATGGGAACCATGACCTAGACAGTACGTGACAGAGAAGGAAAAAGACTATTTCATACTATCATCAGGCCCAATCTTCTTTGTTAGCTGAGAATTCCTTGCCCTGTTCCCAGGGGTAGAACTGAAGAGAGTGGCAATTTCTCTGGCGTCCAGAGGACCTTGTGGTTCCAGGCCCAGCTTCAGCACCACTTGCTTCCAGATGCTGCCGCAGTGCATCTGGGTCACCCATGAAGCGAGAGAACAGCTCTGCCTCCAGCAGAGGGCAGAGCTGTCTGGAGAAGCGAGAACAGACAGTCCCGTGCCGGGCAGCCAATCTCCTGTGGTCTCAGAGCAGATTCGATGCCTGACCATACAAGGACGAGAGCACAGAGCGGGGCAAATGTCTGTTCCCACTCCAGGCAAAGCCCAAACCCCTACGGTACTGACCAGGCCTGAGCTCTTGGTTCCACCCCCAATGCGCCCAGAGACCAAAGCCTTCAAGTCTCTGAAACTTGCTTTCTCTAACAGCCAAGGGAGGATTTGAGTAACCAAGGCCCTCTCGGGCCCTGCACCTGCTGTGCAGAGACTGAGTGGCGGTACCCTGCAGACAGGTCTTGAGTGAAGACTAGCAGCCTCTCCCCCAAAGGTGACACAGAGGTCTGGAAGGTCTAGGGGGGAGTAGGTGGAGGGTATCAGGGACCTGGGAGAGGACGCTGATCAGCAAACGTGCCCAAAATCGTTCCCTTTCTGTCTCCCTGGCTGTTACTGATGGTCCAGGGTGGGCATCTTGGCCCCTGGTTCACTAGCTGGCTCTGGGGTCTTTTCACTCGTCTATTCACTGGCCTGCCCTCCGTAAAGTCCCAAGCAACCCTGAAGCCTCAGTGTAAGATCATCGTTCCTGAGGCCCCAGTCTCCCCCATCAAATATGGACCCCAGGGCAGGACTAGATGCGGGGCACAGCAAGCCGTTGCCCAACGCACCTTTGACTAGAGGCAATGGGAAAGGGACAGGGGAGGACCCGGCAGCCATGGTCAGGGGTCCAAGCAGGGGCCATTTCCACATGCTCCCAGTGCCCCCTTGCAGGGTTTGGCTAGGGAGCAAAGGGCCTCTTCCTCCAGGTGGCTGCAGCCCTGCGAAAACCGCACAACCTGACAAGCAGAAGACCAGCTGGATTTAATCCTACCAGGAACTTCCGGGCAGGGCACAAGCTGGGCTGCAGCCCTCGGCATGAGTCACAGCCATCTTTGCTGGTTGTTCTTGGCGTAAGGAGCCATCTCCTCTTGATTTCATCTTAAGAATTTTAGGATGAAAAAGGCAGGAATGCCTTCTTACTGAGTTCTCTACCAGACCCCTAGTTTGCTCAGACTAGATCCAAGTACCTGTAAGTTTGCCTCTCAATGGATGGGGATCCACTGAAGGCCAGAACAGAAGGGCTCTTAGAGACAGCTCTTGTCCAACCTCCCTCATCGCACAGACAGGGAAACAGAAGTCCAGAGAAGGCGCATTATCATCTGATGAAAGAGGGTTAGCCTGGGTGTTTCCTGGAGTTCGATTCAGGCACTCTCTGGACTCTAGATTCTAAGCCTGGACTACTGCTGTTCTGCCTCCTTCTCCCAACTTCACAGTGTGGGTTTTGTCCAGATTTGAGCTTCCTGGTTAGTAATAGAGGGTTATCATTTTCAAAGTTTTAATAACAATAACATCATCTATCATTTACCACATACCTATTCTGTGCTAGCCTCTGTATTTCTAACTATCATAACTCCATTATTTTCATATTATGAGCAAATTAAGCCGAGGCTCAGAGAGCTTAAGTAACTGGATGAGGGCACAGCCCCAGTCATGACCAGGTGTCACCAGCCCCAGGAGCCTGGCGTATGAGACAGCTTTTGCTCAGCAGCAGTGACATGGGGCGGGGTAGAGGGGCATGCCAGGGCTTCATACCTACTCTCAGTGTGCCTGCTCCACCCGCCAGCTAGCAGGGACACCTTCCCATGGACCACAAAGCCCCACCTCTGTCACTCAGCAGGCCCCGGGTTCCCCTCGGAGACGGCTTCCTGGGCAGAACGAGCTCCTCTCCCTCTGGCCCAGCACTGGACACACACTCCACTTGAGAGCGCCATTTCCCCACACCACAGTGTGTTCACGGGTCTGACGCTGGCCCGAAGCTTCTGGAAAGCAGGGGACGGGCCTTCCTTCTTTCCCAGATCCAGGGCTTTGCCTGGATCACACCATATGCTTGATGGGTCCTGCCATTATTGAAAGCATTTCCTCTGAATCCGTGTTGGCAGCCATCTCTGTAGCCTCTGCCACCGCACTGTCCAAGCTGTAATAAAAACTGCTTTTTTCTTGGACAGTGCACTTCCGTTTTTAACAACCGCGTCGATGAGGATTTAAGTGTGGGAAAAGGAACGCAGAACGAGCTGTCACACTGCAGATGGGACTTTGCCGGGGAACTATTTATAGGTTCAGACGCCAAAACAGAAGGGGAGATGGTGGACAGATGTGCGAACTGTCAAGTGTAAAGGAAGACTAAATAAAGAGTAAAGCCACAGGGAGGCGTTGGGGGAAAAGAAACAGGGAGGGGTTGGCGGAGACGCTGAGCAGAGGCTGACCATCCTGGGGCTTGAGTTACCCATGGGGAAGGAGCTGCAAGGCTGGGAAAGCAATCCACCTGCTCCTTTGCTCAGGCTGTAGGGGCGGGGAGGCGTCTTTGCACCCATCATGAAAAGATGCTGCTGTCTCTGGGAACAGAAAAGACAGGAGGGAAAGGACATGCCCTGGGCACCACCCTGATAGCAGGACAGCCCCAAGGGCCACAGGAAGACCCAGCAAGAAACCACTGTCCCCAGAAAACAACCCAGCTTCAGCTTCAGAAGCTTATAAAGTTCATCCCACCTCAGAGTTTCAGAACTCTTATCTGTGGTCTAGGAGAAAGTGGCTGCCACTTACGAGAACTGTGACACTCAGAGAGGTTAAGTGGTTCACCAAAGGTCACAGAGCTGGGAAGTGGTGCCAGGATATCACCGGAAGTGAGACTGACTCAGCCCAGGCTCCCAACCTGTGTGCCGGGCCACCGGCTCTTGAGACCTTGCTATCCCATAGAAATATAATTCAAGTCACATGTGCAATTTAAATTTTGCCCATACTCATATTAGTAATAGTAAACAGAAACAAGCGAAATTAATCTCAGTAATGGCCTATTTAACCCAATATTTTCAAAACAGCATCATTTCAACAAACTACAAATACAAAAAAATTACTGAGACACATCACAGTCCTTTTTTTCATATGTAGTGTTCAAAATCTGGTGTGTATTTTATACTTACAGCTCATCTCTATTCTGGAGAAGGCAATGGCACCCCACTCCAGTACTCTTGCCTGGAAAATCCCATGGACGGAGGAGCCTGGTGGGCTGCAGTCCATGGGGTCACTAAGAGTTGGATGTGACTGAGCGATTTCACTTTCACTTTTCACTTTCATGCACTGGAGAAGGAAATGGCAACCCACTCCAGTGTTCTTGCTTGGAGAATCCCAGGGACGGGGGAGCCTGGTGGGCTGCCGTCTATGGGGTCGCACAGAGTCGGACACCACTGAAGCGACTTAGCAGCAGCAGCAGCATCTCTATTCAGACTCCACATCTGTAGTGTTCAGTAGCCTCATGCAGCGCGAGATTGCTTAAGTAGATGGCACAGCCTTAATCAGTGTGCTTGGCCAGGAGCAAATCTGTCCCCCAGGACACGTGTGGCAGGGCGTGGACACATCTCAGGTTGTTGGGGGGAATCCAAGGCAGGGTGAGGCAAGGGGTATCACTGACATCTAGTGGGCAGAGGCCTGTGCTTGCTTGGTTGCCAAGTCATGCCTGACTCTCTCTGACCCCACGGACTATAGCCCACCAGGCTCCTCTGTCCATGGGATTTTCCAAAGATGTTGCTAAACTTACTAATTTAGTGCACAGGACAGCCCCACCACCACTCGAGCAAAGAATGATCCAGCTCCAAATACCAAGAGTGCTGAGTTTCAGAAACCCAGCACCAGAGGGTGAACCGGCTTGTCTTCCCAGGACAACCGGCAAGAGCCAGGAGCCCTGTGGATGCCACATCTACAGCTGCCTGCACGCAGCGGATGCCTGACATCAGTGCTGGGACGAAAGTGAATGCAAGACTGGAGCGTCCACCAAGACTCAGAACCCAGGACCTCAGCCTCACAGGAGTCATAATCCCGTCCCAGCCGAGTCACAGGGTATGGAATCAAGAACAAGGGATCAGGGATTCCCTGGTGGCTCAGTGGTAAAGAATCTGCCTGCCAACGCAGGAAACACAGGTTCAATCCCTGATCTGGGACGATCCCACATGCTGGGGAGCAGCTAAGCCTGGGCGCCACAACTATTGAGTCTGTGCTGTAGAGCCTGGGAGACGCAGCGAGAGAGGCCATTGCAACGAGAAGCCTCTGCACCACAGCTAGAGGGCAGCCCCTGCTCACTGCAACTCGAGAAAAAGCCCATGTAGCCCTGAAGACCCAGCACAACCAAAAATAAATTACAAAAAGACACAAGGGACCAGTCTCGAGTCAACTGACATTTCTCTCGCTTGGAGATGCTACTGAAACACCTGCTGGTAGATACTCAACCATCTGGGCTCAGGACACAGCTTTCTTCTCGCCGGCCCTGGTGTGAGTATCCCGGAGCAGGCTCGGCCCTTGCCAGGAGAGGCCCTCAGTTCCAGGGAACAAATTTAATGAGAGGTGTGACGCTAGGGCACTTGATTTTGGCTGTAGGTCAAACTGCATCGTTCCAATCAGTCCATCGGTAGGAAAGCTGAGGTTATGATCCTTTATTCCCTCGCTGGTTCTGAAGGCAGGAGTGGAAGAAAGGGAATGGTATTTATAGAACCGCCCCCATTTCCCAAATCCTCTGCAGGCCTAGGGCTGAGTGCTGCCCTGAACAGGGAAGGGATACCAGCGCTGCTGCCCGAGGAGCATCTCTGTGGGCTCAGAGACATTCCCGTGACCTGCTGGGGGTCAGGGTCAGGGTCAGGGTTCAGTGTCCTCGGGCAAGCAGATTCACAGAGCCTTGGGTTCCTCTGGTCTGTCATCTAGTTGAAAGGCCCCTTTGGCTACCACGTGGCATTTTTACTGGCCAGTAAGAAGAGTGGATTGATCTCTAGGCCCAGAGGTGGAAACGGGCCTCTGGACCCCACAGGAGATGACCACTACAGAGAGATGATGTGGGCTTAGCATCTCACCCCTCAGAGACTCTCAGAGCTTTGCCTCAGGCTCCACCCTCCCTCCAGAGGCCTGGACCCAAGGCTTCATTCATTTTCATTCATCAAGTACTTTCTGAGCAGCTACTATGTGCCAGGCACTGCTCCAGGCGCCGGGGTGATGGTGGTGGGCTCCTTTCTCCCTGGCACGGTGGCTCCCTGTGTTCCCTGCTTGTCCAACCAGTCTTCCCCTGGACCTGGGGCAACACTGCCACAGATTCCCAACATCAGGGGCCCCGGGAACCACAGAATCCTCTTCCTTCCTCAGCCAGTTCTGCCAACTGGCAGTCAGTCTTCCTCCTGGATACTTCTGGGCCATGTCCCTTCCTCCCCACACTGACCGTCACTGTCAGGTCCAGGCCACACATGCTGCCTCCTACTTGAATTCCTTCTGGTGTCGATCCCCTGGGGTATCCCCTGTGTTGCAGCCTCCACACTGCCCCCGGTGGTGAGGGACTTCTGTTTAAAAGGTGCATCAGATCATGCCTCACCCCACCCAGCCCCCACCCCTAACGCCCTTCTGCCAGGGTTCCCCGTGGCCTTTAGGATAAAGGTTGAGCTGCAGGACACGGATACATGCCCCTCTGTGATCCACTCTGGCCAATGGTCTCATCTCTGCCTGTCCCCCCTTCCTCACACCCTACGTTCCAGCAGATACCACATCCCTTGGACACATCCCAATATCCTGTAACTCCACGCCCTTGCATGTCCTGTCCTACCACCTCGCGTGTTCTTCCACCCTCATTCAAACAGGGCACTTCTAGTCATCCTTCAAGATACAATTCACATGTCTCACTCCCCAGAGGTGAGCCGTGGGGTCTCACTCACCTTCCAGTGTCAGGGGTCCTTCCTCTGAGTACAGTAAAATCCTAACCTTTTCTTAATATCTTCATCTCTGTATCCCTAGGGCCTAATGGCCTTAAGTTGAGTAAATGAATAATTGAATGTCTCAGGTGATTCTTTAATTATATAGTGCATGTGATCCCTGCACCCCAAAGTAGATAGAAGTTTCCCTGAGAGCAGAGCCCTATTTTCAATCCAAGAGCAGTACAGCATTGTGTCAAGGGAGCATTGTGCTGGGGAGCCAGGCTGCCTGGGTTTAAATCCTGACCCCACCACTTACTAGTGTGTGTCTTAAGCAAGATACTTAGCCTCCTTATGCCTCAGTATCCTCAGCTATGAAATGGGATTGTACTTGTTCTGTATCTATTGCTGTGCAAAAAACTACTTACAAAATTTAGTGGCATAAAGCAACCACCTTCTTATTGAAGCTCATGATTTTGTCGGTTGGGAATTTGGGCAGGGCTCTGCTGGAAGATTCCTCTGCTCCTTCTAGCACTGACTAGGTCACTTGGTGATACTGGCTGGGGATCGGTCTGGTCCAGAGGGGCTGAGAAGCCTTTACTCATGCCTGGGCCTTGGCAGGCACAGCTGGAAGGCTAGACTCAGCCAGGCCCCCTTGGGCCTCTCTCTATGTCCATGTGGTCTCCAGGCTTCTCCAGTACGGTGGTCTCAGGGTCATCAGGCTTCTTACATGGCAACTCAGGGCTCCCAGACTCCAGGAAGAAGCTGCCAGTTCTTGAAAGTGCTACACATGAAGCTGGCATAGTGTCACTTTGGCCTTATTCTGTTGCCCAGTCTGAGCTGACTCAGATTTATGGGGAGAGGGCACAGCTTCCACTTCTTGATGGGAAGAGTGTCAAAAAAAGCACTGCCACCTTCAACCTGCCACGCAATTGTGTCTATATTCTAGAGCTGATGTGCAGATTAAATGAATTAAAACATATAAAGTGCTTAGGGAATGATGATTGCTCTCAATGTCCTACTTCCTTAGTATTCTCTCACTGTTTCTAGCCAAGTTCTCAGGAAATAATTCGTGTCATAACTCAGTAGAGGAGGAGTCACAGAGAGAACATTCTAGGTTGGGCTGCATAGAGGGAGCTTCTGGGACCAACCCCTGACCTATACTCTGCAAACCAGGGGTTCGCCTGGAATCCCAAGATGCTGAAAACAGAGTTCTGAGGGAGCCCAGGAGAGAACAGAACCAACGCAAATTCAGCACACAGTCCACAGATGCCAAAACCCACAGGCCTCCTCTCCATGGGTTTCCCCAAACATATATGTCACAGATCAGGAAACTGAGCTCAGAAAGGGCTCTGGAGCTTGCCCAGGTTCAACCAGCTAGTAAGTGACAAAGCAGACTTCACATCGGAGTCTGCCTGTGTGTTGGTTTTTTCGACTATAGCCACTGCCACAGAGAAAACCATGGAACATGCTCTATCCCGTCTTCTCAATGACTCACAGGGCTTTGGTCCCACCCCTCAGGCTTCACCAGAAAGGACCTCACAATCTCCAACATTATCCCGGGATGGGCTTACAGTCTTACATCATCCACCCCATTTCTCTGGGAATTTCTGCCACACCTGCTGTTCCACTCCCTGATTCCATTTCCTGTTTCAGCAAAGAAACAGCCCCCAACCACTTTTAAAGATACAGATGGTTATTGGAGAATTATAACAAACTACATATGAATATGCACAGCATATCTACACACACACAAAACACATCATGCTTTAGTCTGCAAAATGCTCACACATGCATTCCCTCCCAATGGTTCCACGAGGTTGGCAGCACCGTACCCATTTTATAGACAAGGAAACTGAACGGTGGTGTGCTGGTAATGTTTAACAACCAGCTTTCCAGGGGAAGAAAGCCCCAGTTTTATGACATATTCCAATTTCCATGATGTAAATGCTCCCACTGCATTGATTTCAAGCACCGAGTTCGGAAGAGATGTGGTATGAACTCTCGCGGGCTGGAATGACCTGGCTCCAGCACCCCACCAAAACCAAGGCTCAGAGACAAGCCCACTTGCAGACAGTCATCAAGAGGCAGAACCATTAAGAGGCCATGAACCCAGGTGATCCCACTAGCTCCTCTCCATAGCTGTCCTTATTGAAGCCACCCAACCCCTGTCTGCTGCTTTCTTTCCAGCTCTGGCTCTGTGCAGTGAAAATAAAGCACTAGCACCTGGGTATACTCTTAGCTCAGGCCTCATACTCTGAGGGTGGGCTTCCCTGAGAGCTCAGTCTCAGTTGGTAAAAAAATCCGCCTGCAGTGTAGGAGACCCTGGTTCAATTCCTGGGTCGGGAAGATCCCCTGGAGAAGGGATAGGCTACCCACTCCAGTATTCTTGGGCTTCCCTTGTGGCTCAGCTGGTAAAGAATCTGCCTGCAAGGCAGGAGACCTGGGTTCGATCCCTGGGGTGGAAAGATCCCCTGGAGAAGAGAAAGGCTACCCACTCCAGTATTCTGGCTTGGAGAATTCCAAGGACTGTATTGTCCATGGGGTCGCAAAGAGTTGGACACAACTGAACAACTTTCACATACTCGGAGGGTAGTTTCAAAGTTCTCATGTATACTCCATGATGGTCTGCTTGACGCCCCGCTCTCTGTGCCCCCCACCACCCCTAACTTGGAGCCCCATGCACATGAGGACCACGGAGGCAAGACAAGAAGCAACCTGCTCAGATGAAGGTGCTTTGAACATGGAGTTGAGAGCCCAGCTTCAGTCCCAGTTTCATCCTTGGGCACAATTCCCTCCGCTGCAAAATGGGGGTCTAGCACCTGCTTCGTAGGGCTGTGGTAAAGACACGAGGAATGGCTTCCATGAAGACCACCTCATGCCTGGTACACAGAGGGTCTGGTACACAGTCTGGTACACGGGGAGTTTCCCCAGTAGCTGGGGCCAAAGGCTATATAAGATTTCAGGGTAGGGTCTAGTATTGAGGAACTGAGTCTCACCTGGGGGCTTCCCAGGGCAGTCTTGAACTGCAAACAATGACTACATTAAAGAAACATCTCAAGAGGGGAAGTTCCACTGCGGCGCGTTCCCTGAAAGTTTCCACTGTGTAAACCAAGGCCGAGACAGCAAAAAGCACAACAGAATGTACGTAACAGACTTGGGACGGCCAATAAAAGCAATGCAAACTATTCACTGATTCCTAACAGATCTAGGGTACTGGTGGTGGTTTAACTGCTCAGTCGTGTCTGATTCTTTGCAGCCCCATGGTCTGTAGACCCCCAGACTTCTGTCCAGGCAAGAATACTGGAGTGGGTTGCCATTTCCTTCTCCAGGGCATCTTCCCAACCCAGGGATTGAGCCCGCATATCCTGTGTCTCCTGCATCGCAGGCAGATACCTGATATCCAGGGAGATGGACACACGCACACACAAAATCATGGAAGTCACCGGTCCATTTCTACAGAACTTTCCAGAAGGTTTCACCTCTGACTGCTTCCTTAAATAGTTTGGGCAGAAAGGAGAAGTTGATGGGACAGGCATAATACTGTGGCTTCCCAAGTGGCCAGCAGGGTTGCCTGGGACACTGAACATGTATTTTCCTCACCTGTGGTGAGGCTTTTTATCCTAGTGCTTGGGATGTCTGGGGCCAGGCAAACCAAGACTAGCACCTTCTCTTTGTATGGGGCTTCATCTTTCCAAGGCATTTTATGTCCATTTCTTGCCTGGTGAGGTCAGGTGGCCCAGAGACATTGAGTGACATGTTTAAGGTAACACAGCAGGTTACTGGTGGGGCCAGATTAGAACCCCATTCATTGACACCCGACATGGTTTTGCATAAACTCACACTGATGCTGTTCCTCTTTCTGCTGGGAAAGCTGCCTGGAAGCTTCCAGAGCCAGGCAAATCTGTGAGGCGCTTCAGAAGTCCTCAGAGGTGGACTTCCCTGGTGGTCCAGTAGCTAAGACTCCGTGCTCCCAGTGCAGGAGGCCAGAGTTCGATTCCTGGTCAGGAATCTAGAGCCCACAAGCCACAGCTGAGACCCCGCGTACTGCAGCTAAGGCCCGGCACAGCCAAATAAAATTTTTAAAAAGTGTCCAGAGGTAACAATCAGCTTTCGCTTTTGGGAAAGAACCCTCAAATCTGAGTTCCCCTGGAACAACCCCAAAGAAGTCCTGAATATTGGGGGCACTCCTTCCAGAGCAAAGCTCCATACAGGGACACCATGAGAACTGCAAAGCCACTTGTAAAAAGCACTTTGCCTTGTTTCTTCCAACCCACTCAGCTACCCAAGTGATCTTTCTAAGAGTAGAATTTGGTCTCCTCTGAGCCCAGGGCTCAATAGCTGCTAGTTATGTATACACGGGAACGAATGGATGGACGGATGCAGTAGTATGCAGCTTGCTTTGGAATCTCTGTCAGGTTTTAGGTATGTTCAAATGTTTTCTTGTTTATTCCCCACAGCAATTTCCTTGGGGACATCTTTAACCCTATTTATGGTTGATGAAAGTGAGGCCCAGGAGTCACACCTTGCTTGAGTTCCCAGAGCCAATTAAGCAGGAGAACTGAATGCAAATCCAGGTTTTCTGACTCCAAGACCTCTCGGTCAAGGGTGGAGGTGAGCAGAGAAGGGGAAGAGGCAATTAACTTTTCATGAGTACCGACTCCGTGTAGTTTCATTTAGTCATCACTCTGATTATTAGGTCATTTCACAGTCGAGAAAACCAAGGCTTATTGAGGTAGATGATTGAGTAGCATGGCCAAGACCTCACAGCTGATGAACACAAAGGGGTGGCATTTGAGTTTGGATCCATCGGGTTCCAAAGCACACTCTCTGGGTCCTAGAGACTCTCTGAACAAGTATGAGGTGTGACTAACCAGTTGAGCAGTGGTGCTACTCTTTGCTAGGCGATGGGGACCACAGATGTATCAGACAGAAGCTCTACCCTTCTGTAGATGAGTACAGCTGACTGGCTGAGAGGAGAGGGCTTTGATCCCCCCCCCAGCACAGCACAGAGGCAGGGTGACATGCTGAGTGCAGAGGAGGGTGGCACCAGATGGGGATGCAAGCATTTATTGTCTTCCAGGGGCCTCGTTGTGGAGGTAACCTGGGAGAAACTGCCTCCATCAGGCAGCAGACGCATAAGAACTTCACTGTCCACCTAAGTAGTCTCATCAGGAAGTCTGCGGCCTGGGCGGGTGGTGGGCATGGGGAGGATGCTGGAGGTCAGATGAGCCTCAATGAAAGCAGGTGCCCCCTCCTCTGCTATTTTAGGATGGCCAGGACAAACTAACTCCCACTCTTTGTTGGCCGATGCCTGGCGCTCCACCCCTGTAATATCAGTACAATAACTATTCCCACTGAGATGTATGCCCTTGTGGCTGGGAGCACTACTTTATGATGGTGTTAGTCTTTCACACATTAGTATGAATCTGTTTACTGGCTAGAGAATTTCCAGAGAGCAGTTTTTCATGGAAAGTGGCAGAGGGAGGCAGAAACAGCTGGAAAGGAAGGTGGGAGCCCCAGACACAAATGTTGATAATCCAAACCCATAGTTTTCTTGTGACAGGAAACCCAGGAGGCACTGGGGCCCGATCCCTCTGGAGTCACCCCGAAAAGAGGGGTTGTAGCTATGCAGAGGCCCCTGGCTCTCTGAAGACACTGAGTTGGACTGTCTTCTCTCTCAGACACATCTTCTGAAGCTGCAAAGCCCCTGCAGGTGGCAGTCACTGTATACACAGGCCGAGGCCACTCGCTGGGGCCTGGTGACGGTGTGACACTTCCCCTCCCCCCACAACCCACTTCCCTCTTCTCTTGCCTCCAAGGCCACGTGGCCTGGATCTTTCTCCTCTCTCTGTCAAAACCTCCCCTGGTGCTCCATTTCCACAGAGCCAGACACACTCCTGGTGCCCTCAAAGTGCACACTAACATTCTAGCTCTTATGACCATCTGACTTCCATTTCTGGTTAAGTGCACATGGGTCAGCTCAGCGTTGGCCAATGTCAGGCGCCGTGTCTTACAGAGCCTTCCTAAGTGTCATTCAGCACACAGTTCATTGGATGCAAAGTCTTTGAAATGTTTAATAACACAGAGAAAGCTCATAATAAAATGTTTAAGTGAAAAAAAGAAGGCTAAAAAATATGCACCACTATGATTCAAAAATCTATTAAAAAAAAGAAAGAAACAAAGTCAAAGATTTACAGTAAGGTTCTTGGAGTTCAATTATCTGATGATGTATTTTTTCCTAGACCAACCTCAATTCTGGAAGCTGAAAGGGGAATTACTGAAAATAGAAAGATACAAACTGCGGTTACTTTTTTTTTGCCAAAACCTGCATGGGTAATAACCAATATGAGATAAGAAGAATGAATTAACTTCTTAGAGGAGTCCTACAAGAGCACGGCGCTGCAGGAAGTGATGGTTTTGAGGTCTGAGCTGCATGTTACTCAACCCCACAGCTAATTATAACTGCTAGAATTTATTGAGTGCTTACTACACTCAGACACTGTGACAGCTTTCCCCCATACATGACTTCATTTTGTCCAGGAGACAACATTAGGATATTATAGTTACCTCTATTCTGACACCAATCCCAGAGTCTGTGCTTTCCAAACCACCAAGCTACTCTCCAGCACCCACTGGGTGTCCTGCAATTTAACTCAATTCTTTATTTTCAAAAATGTAAAAACATATTTTTTTTGGCTGAGCCATGCAGCATGTGAAATCTTAGTTTCCCTGACCAAACTCACATCCCCCTGCATTGAAAGTGCAGAGTCTTAATCAATGGACCTCTAGGGAAGTTCCCAGTCTAACTCAATGCTGATACTATGTACCTAGACACAGTGTCAGATCCCAGAGACAGCGTCAGATCCCACAAGACTCACCCCCACCCACCCCACTTCAGACACTAATCACAAGTCTAGGTTGTTACCCGTGCTTGTGACCAATCACCTATGGGATCGGAGGTTCTGATGACTTGGGTTCAATTAATCTGCTAGAGTGGGTTGCAGAACTCAGGAAACCCATTTACTCACAAGATCACCGGTTTGTATTAAAAGATATAACTCAGGAACAGCCAAATGGAAGAGACACACAGGACAACATATGCAGGAAGGGGCCAGAGCTTCTCTGCTCTCTGATCACACCACTCTCCCCAATCCCCATTGTGTTCACAAACCAGGAAGCTCTCTGAACCCGGTCCCTTTGGATTTTTATGGAGGCTTCATTTCACAGACATGATTGATCAAATCATTGACCATCAGAGATACTCAACCTCCAGCTCCTCTCCCTTTCCCAGAGGTTGGGAGTGGAACTGAAATTTCCAACATTCCAATCAAATGATTGGTTTCCTGGCAACCAACCCCCATCCTTAGGTACTTTCCCAAAGTCACCACATTGACATAAACTCAGGTGTGGTTGAAAGGGTTTGTTACGTGTCTCAAGTTACAGTTACGGCCCTTATTACTTAGAAAATTCTGAGGGAGCTCTGTGCCAGGAATGGGAATGAAAACCGTGTGTATTTCTAATTGTAGGTCACAATATCACAGGTCCAAGGCACATACTTCCTATGTGCCAGGCAGCAGTGCCTCTCATCCCTACTGTGTTCACTCATCAATCCTCCAACAGCCATGCTGCAGATATTCCCATTTTGCAGACGAGAAAATTGAAGCACAGAGATGTTAAGATACTTGTCTACTGTCAGAAGATGCCAGGGACAGAATAAAAACCTAGAACTGTCAGTCTTTCCAAAGCTCATGATCTCAAAAGAGGTTTGCCTTGACAAAAGCACAAGACTCACCATGATACAATGCCCCCTGCCTGATAAAATATCAACAGCTTGCCTTCTTCATACCAACCCTGACTTTAACATAATCATTCCTTACCTTTTTATGGACTCAATAGGTTTTGGCCCAAATACAGGTGAAATCTCATTCTAGGATAATGGGTCAGTTGGTGAAAGGGTCAAACCCAAGAGCACCAAAGCAAATCTTCAGTGTGGACCTCAAAGGCAATTTGTGTGACACTCTGCCATCCCATACATACAGATCTCTACTGCCTGGGAGGACTCATCTAGAATTGCTCCCCTCCTTGGTTTGAAAGGTCCCCCAATCCAGTGGTGATAATCATCAGCACCAATCAGCACAACATTCACCGCTGAGGTGGGCTCTGTTCCCAAGGGCAAGTGTATTTATCTCGTTCAACTACTTGGCCCCAAATCACAGGCCCAAGGGTGGGAGATCTGCTCAAAAACAGGAAGAAATCTTAACTGAGTTCAAGAGGCCAGCCTTTCTAATGCCAGGGGTCAGTGTGGAATAGGGGCTAGGCAAGAAGGGAAGTGGGGCTGTCCCGAAACGAGGCCAAGTGGCTCAGACTGAGTACTGGGCAGTCACTTCCTGTAGGAGCCAGACCATACCATCCGCTGCTGTCTCATGATTCCGCTTCTGCAGATGGGGCCAACCGACTTTCTGTTATGTATCAGCCAGGGGAAAATGCCGGCACACGAAGGTGTCATTGCTGCCATCTTCAAGGGTGCAGATTAATGAAAAAGATGGCTCGTGTCCCCCAGCCAGCTAGTTAATTTCAGCCATAAAGGGGCAAGGCTGCACCTGGAGACTGGTCAGACCTCCATCCATCCTGGGTCCTGTCCCTTCGCCTCCTATATCCCCTGAGCCAACGTCTTTTCTGCCAGTTCTCAGCCACTACCTGCCACACATACACGTCTGGCCTCTGAGTGTCCCTGATGAAGCTAAGTGGTGACGCACGTGTCACCCTGGAGCAGCACAGAGGGGAATCGGGAATGCAATAGGTGACAACAGTTGTTTAAAACAGCCCCACCCCTCCGTGCCAGTCACACACTGGCGGGAGGACCATGCTTTCCATCCCACTGTGTCTGGTCTGGCCATTCGACCTGTTTTGGCCAATGAGATGTGGTGGGAAGTGACTTCTGCCACCTCTGAATAAATCTGCCATCTCTCTCCGTCCCCTCTGCACCCTCCCCTCTCTGGGTGCTGCTTTTTCAGCCCAGACTGCAGAGTGAAATGTTTTTGTAAAGAGTCTCAGCTGACATGTGATGTGACTGAGAAACACTCGCTTACTGAGCGTGCAGTGCTGTGGGTATAGAAGCCTCTGCAGGGCAGAGCTGTTCGCCACCACAGCATAGCTAGCCTGAGCGGACTGGTTCCGGATTTCGCCAAAAAACTCTTAACAAGGAACTAGGGGATGACCCGAGCACACAGAAGCACAGAGGGGGTCTGCAAAGGTCTCTCTCATTCAAGGCCAACAGAGGCCGGCCACAGATGAGGCCGACTGCCCACTTCCTGGGGGATCCCCTTGTCTCCTTCCTTCGCCTCAGCTCTGTGTGGGGAATCCCAACAAAAGGTCCCAGGTCCAGGCTCTGGGCCTTTCCCTTGCCCACTTCCTCCTCAGGCCACCCCCCACCGCAGCCACCATGGCCACGGGAGGATGCAAGAAGATGGTGGCTCCTTCCCCCCACGGAGGACTACAGTGAGGCCCCACAAGCTGGGCTGGGATATACCCAGAGCCTTGGAGCACAGTGTGTAGGCTTATTCTTCTACTCCTTTTGCCTTAATCCTGAAGGAGCCTTAATAATAACAGCAATAACAACAACAGTGATAATAACAAACACAGTTATTACCCTCTAGGGTGCTCTGGGGACTACCCTAAGCACTTCAGATACACTAACTCCTCCTTCCAGCCCGCTATGGGAGCAGCACCATTATCATCCCCGTCTTAGAGGCCTGGAGAGGTTAGGCAAGGGGCCCAAGGTCACACAGGTGGTTAAAGGCAGAGCTCCGATTCCAACACAGGCAGTGTGGCTTCCCTGGTCTGTGCTTGACCATCATGTTAAGGAGCAGGAACCACACAGGAAGACAGCACAAAGGTGGAAGCGGCGAAGCGATGTGGCAAAGAAACACGCCACCTGCTGCTTTCTTGCTGTTGTCTGGTTTCTCTCGAGGCAGACCTCAGGATTGAGGTTTGGGGAGCAGAGGAGTAAAATTTAAAAAAAAAAAAAAAAGAGCAAAATGAAACACATACAAACCTATTGACAACATCTGTGCAGTCACAGGGAATGGATACGAATTGTGATTTAGAAGAGTTATGTTTCACGAAGGATGTTTGGTTTGGGTTTTGATGCTCTTTTCAGCTAAGCTGAGCATACATTTTTAAAGGTTTAAAAATGGAAAATGGGATTCTACCACGTGGCCCCGGGAGGAAGACATGAAATCAGAGAAGGAAGCTTCCTTCATCCCGAATGCCTTGGCGTATTCCTTGGGCTCCTACTCAAGAATGAGACACACGACCAGATGTGACATCTGGTTTCATGGATTAGACCTTGTGCGTGCTTCCCAACCAAGCTCCAAAAGCCTGGGGCAGCCAGACTGTCACTGGGGTGGGAAGACCGAGAAGTGATTACCCTGGAGATGGGGCAGGGAGGTGGGAAAAGAAGCTCGGGGGCCAAGGATTTCGGAAAGCAGAGCTTCTAGACATTCCATCCATCCAGCCCAACTCCTTTTCCTCCACGAAGGCTCCCTGGTCGGCCTGCACTTGAAACTGTGCTCCCCCCTTCCACTTCTTGCACATGTGCTGATGTGTAACCGGCAAACCACAACACCCCCATTTTCAGCTACTTTCCCAAAGTTGGTGTTGAAATTCAAGAGCACAACTGGCTCCTGAGTTTCTAAAGGATTGTAGATACTTGATTCCTGTAGGTACTCTGGGCAGCCAAGTCCCCAAAAGCCTGGTTACTCTCCATAAGAAGCAGCACTTAATGAGTCCATAAGCAGGAAGGCTGATGGCTGTCTTTTTCCCAGATCAATAGTGCACCCAGGGTCTGTGTAGCCACTAGGTGCCCCAAACAACCTCACTCCTTCTGTAGTTACCACGTTTGGTCTGGGGAAACTGTAACATTCTCCTTCTTCTCTGAGATCCCTACGTTTTCTTCCCTGCTGGATGCTGTAGGACAGGAGTCATTAAGGGTTGCTGTATAAATTAACAACCCCACACACTCCTTACCCTTTACCCTGAGAGCAGACTCCAAGCAGTTCACCAAGATCCCGGCTTTTTGTGCCTTCCCTTTCACTTTCATGCATTGGAGAAGGAAATGGCAACCCACTCCAGTATTCTTGCCTGGAGAATCCCAGGGACAGAGGAGCCTGGTGGGCTGCCCTCTATGGGGTCGCACAGAGTCAGACACGACTGAAGCAGCAGCAGCAGATGTCTGGACTACATATCCCAGTCCCCCTTGCAGTTGGGTGTGGCCACGTGAGGACGTTCTAACCAATGAAATGTGAGCACAAGTGTCACACCCACTTACAGGCATTGAGGTAAGACCTATCCACAAAACTCCCCTTTCCCTTCCAGCCTACCATGTGGAAGGCATGCCATGTGGTTGGCATGGAGTCAACCACAGGAGGGCTTCTCAGGTGGCACTACTGGTAAAAGAACCTGCCTGCCAATGCAGGAGACAGAAGAGCCAAGGGTTTGATCCCTGGGTCGGGAAGATCCCCTGGAGAAGGGCATGGCAACCCACTCCAGGACTCTTGCCTGGAGAATTCCATAGACAGAGGAGCCTGGCAGGCTACAGTCCATGGGGTTGCAAAGAGTCGGACAAGACTGAAGTGACTTAGCATGCATGCACATGCAACCACAGGAAACTGGAAGCTGCATGCTCAAGGTGGGGTCCCTGAATGAGCCTTCCCCACTGACCAGGAATCTTGCACATGATCAGGAACTAGCTACTTTTGAGTTTGAAAGTGTTGGTCGCCCAGTGGTGTCTGACTCTTTGCAAGTCTGTGGACTGTAGCCCACCAAGCTCCCCTGTCCATGGAATTTTCCAAGCAAGAATACTGGAGTGGGGTGCCATTTCCTTCTTGAAGAGATCTCCCCGACCCAGGGATCGAACTCAAGCTATTCCAATTTTTGTTGTTATTGCAGCAGCTGGCTCATCTTCCCGCTTACATGTTCTCCATAGCATGACTCTCCATGGGATGATCACCTTACATCACTGACTCATTTATTGTCTCCTCTCTCAGAGCAAGGCCTGTGTTTTGTTCCCAGCTGTGTCCCTAGTGCTATCGCAGCTACACACACCATGCAGAGACACTTAATAACCAATTGCTAAATACACAAATGAGTAGATGATGTTTCACCCATTCAGTGTTTGGCAAGAACAGAAATCTGCCCCTGCTTTTGCTTTCTCCTCTGCCTCTGAGCTAGAAAATTAGCATATAATTAAATTGACATCCTCACTCTTCTGGATCCAGCCTGTATCCCCTTCTCTTTCACATCCTCCCAGAATCCTTCCCACCATGGTCTGCAGCCTCGGTGCCCCTGAGCTGGAGGTCCCTGTGCAGATACAACTGTCACACTGCACAGCAAGGGCAGGGCTCTCTGTCTTTCCCACCCACCATGTCCCCCACCCTCCAACTAGACTGGGAGAGCCTTGAGGCCAGAACTCTGTTTTTTCATCTTTGCATCTTCCCACTGTTGGGCTCAAGTGTCTCTTAAGAAACAAGCACCCTAAAATACTGAATAAATATTTGTAAAAATATTTACTGTATGTGTATAACATTTGGGCTTCCCAGGTGGCTCAATGCTAAAGAACTCGCCTGCCCATGAAAGAGACATAAGAGACATGGGTTGAGAAGATCCCGTGGAGAAGGAAATGGCCACCCACTCCAGTATTCCTGCCTGGGAAATCCCAGGGACAGGGGAGCCTGGCAGGCTACAGTCCATGGGCTTGCAAAAGAGTTGGACACGACTTGGTGACTAAACAACAACAACATTTAACATTCAATTATGCAAACATTTGATTACCTTATGTATTTCTATCCTAAACACTTAAATATTTTATCTTTTTTAAACTGTTGTTACTCTGCTGCTAACCAAGAATAAAAAGCTTCCCACACTGTTGGATCCATTTATAAGGGACCTGAGCTCGTGCTCAGAATAGTCTACAGATTTCTTCAATTAAGCTTTTTGGATCTTAATACTTGGCATGGCGCATGAGAGGAGGGGGAAGCCCAAACACTTTCAGTTTCACACAAACCAACCCTTGATTGCGCTCCCCAAACATTTTTCCAGAGGCCTAAGCCTGCCTCCTGGCACCCCTGGACACACACACAGGATTTTTGTTTTTCAAAGTGCTTGTCCATTTGACCCTCACAAAGGCAGTGGGATACACACAGGAAGAGACTATTCTGTCCATTAGAAAGATGTGAAAATTGAGTCTCAGAGAGGTTCAGTGACTTGTCCAAGACCACAGTTTGTGTGCTGAGCTGGCACTAGGATCCAGGGCCCCAGACATTTCCCCTCTTTTCCTTCCCTTTCTTCAGCATGACCTAAACAAAAGGAAACTTCACAGGGGCCTTGAGGAAGCAAAGCCATCGAGCTGTGACACGGGTGAGTGCAAACACGTTGACTTTGAGTGATAAACCCGAGTTCAGAACAAACTGAGCCAAACAACTTCAGCAGATGAAAGCTTCCCCCCTTCTTCTAACTTTAGAGCCTTCTGGCCTGAGAGGAGTGTCTGTGGTTACAGGGTGTAGCATCTGCTGCTGCTGTGTGGTTGGAGGCAGAATGGGAAGATGGTACTCACTCGATTTTTCTTCTTTAATGGTGTATTCGAGCACCTCGGATGAGCTCTCGTTCAGGGAAGGGAAGTGGACACAGAGCACCAGGTGCTTCAAGCTGCTGTCCCGGCGGACCAGGAACGTCTGCAATGGAGGAAGAGGGCACTCCATGAGTCAAAGATGTGGCAGGAGGTTGGAAGGACAGCTGTGAGATGGGAGTCATCTGGAAGGATCCAGAAACCAAGAGGCAGGGTGGTGGAGTCTAGCATTCCCAAGGACAAGTAAGGGTTCTGTCCCAAGAGCCATGTGTCACCTGGCACATGTGGCATGGAGCCTTGAACCTCGGTTTCTCATTTGTGTGTGGAAGTGGAGTTCAACTAAATCAAGGCAGATTCCTGTGTCCCCACCGTCTGAGATGCTGGTTTGTTGGGGGTGGGTCTGGGTCTGGAATCAGCTGAATCTGGTACAGGTAGAGGTCTGGGGACTACTTTTAGAAAAGCACAAACATAACGGCTGAATCTCAACTCACACCCTAGCGCACATGCTCTAGGGGAGGCTGGAAACAATCATAGATATTAGTCAAGTCACACTATTTTTTTCCCATGGAAACAAAAATAGCAAATAACTAATATACAGCTTGTGCTGTGACAGCAACTGTTAGGAATGCTTTGCATATGTTTACTTGCTTGATCCTCCCGATAACCCTGTGACGTGAGTGTTGCTGTTATCCCTGCTGCACAGATGATGGAAGGTGCTCCCTGACCCTAACAGGACCTGGCTCTTCGGGCTGGTGTGAAGACAGACTGAGGGAATACCCGTTTGGGCTTGGGCCCCAGGACACACCCTGAAGGCTGTTCCTGGCCAAAGCTTCACAGCTGATGGGGTAGAGCTGGGATTCAGCCTAGGTCACTGGTATCCACGCTCTAGACCCCATGCTATGCAGCCCTTCTCTGTTCCCCACATCCCGCATGGGGGGAACTAGTCCTTTCTTCTCCTGTGGATTTACTCTAGTCGAAAATGACGCTTCTGAGCCCCGAGGACCTATTTGTGCTGTCGTAACCAAGCATTACCTGAAGTCTAAATCAGAGCCAGTGTGTTTACAGATGCCTCACTTTTACTTCGGAGAAGGCAATGGCAACCCGCTCCAGTACTCTTGCCTGGAAAATCCCATGGACGAAGGAGCCTGGTGGGCTGCAGTCCATGGGGTCCCAAAGAGTTGGACACGACTGAGCGACTTCACTTTCACTTTTCACTTTCATGCATTGGAGAAGGAAATGGCAACCCACTCCAGTGTTCTTGCCTGGAGAATCCCAGGGATGGGGGAGCCTGGTGGGCTGCCGTCTATGGGGTCACACAGAGTTGGACACGACTGACGCGACTTAGCAGCAGCACTTTTACTTCTCCTCTCCAGACGACCATTCTGCTCAGCTAAAGAGCCTGTGACTCTGAAGTTTTCCCCTGTCATAGCCACAGCCACCCTGGGGCTGTGCCCCCCAACCCCAGAAGGCCATCATGGGGAGGGAGCCCCTGCTTCCTTTCACAGCCTCTGTGGTTTTAAAAATGTTCTCTTTCCTCTCCATTGGCCCCACTCAGGCTCATCCCTCCTTCCAGGTGATAATAGAGGCCTTCTGGAATCTGCCCAGCCTCCAGGGCATGGTGTCCCCCTGGGGAAGAGGGAGAGGAATGGTCCTCCCCCCAGGGTAGGGTCAGTCCCTCCTTTCCTGAGAAAGGACGTGGTCACTGTATCCCCCCTCTCCTCCAACCTCAACCAGGGGTCTAAGCCCCTCCCAAGAGCCCAGGCTAGAGTTTTGAAGACCAGGAGCCTGGTCAAAGATGCTGAGAAAAATTTGGGAAGCAGGCCCCTGGGACCTCCAGAGTACATGGCCCCATGCATAAAAGGCTCTGGAGGAACAGAAAGATGGCGCTTCTTTCCTTCTCCCTCCAAGGCACTGTCCTACTACCTCTTGGGAGATGCTCCAAATTCCCTGCCATTGCAACTGATTACTACTGGATTGATGTTGAAGCTGAAGTTCCAATACTTTGGCCAGTTGATGCGAAGAGCTGACTCACTGGAAAAGACCCTGATGCTGGGAAAGACTGAAGGCAAAAGGAGAAGAGGGAGGCAGAAGAGATGGTTAGATGGCATCACTGACTCAATGGACATGAAAGTGACCAAACTCCGGGAGATAGTGAAGAACAGCTGCAGTCCATGGGGTTGCAAAGAGTCAGACTAGACTTAGTGACTGAACAACAACAAATTTATGATGATAATGCTATAGTATTAGAATCATTAATTCAATGTCATTAAATTGTTGATGCATGCTAAGTTGCTTCAGTCATGTCCAAATTTTTGCGACCCTGTGGACCGTAACCCCTTGGGGCTTCCCTAGTGGCTCAGTGGGTAAAGAATCTATCTGCAATTTAGGAGATCCAGGTTCAATCCCTGTGACGGGAAGATCCCCTGGAGGAGGAAATGGCAACCCACTCCAGTATTCTTACCTGGGAAATCCTATGGACAGAGGAGCCTGGTAGGCTACAGTCCACGGGGTCACAAAGAGTCAGACATGACTGAGCGACTAACACTTTCTGCTAATGGACCATAGCCCGCCAGGCTCTTTAGGATGGGACTGGGATCTGAGCTCAGGCCCTTTAGCTCGAGATCCTGATCCCCGTGCCCAGCCCACAGAGGGTGGTCTCTTGGTTTAAGTGTCTGCTCTCTGGGAGAGTGCTTCCTGGGAGCAGGGACACAAGGCACCCATTAGTCCTTGAACTGAGGTCAGAAATGAGATTACTAGCCTCTCCTCGCACAGGGCAGGCTGGAGAGAATCTGAGAACCCAGTGAGTGGAGGAAGGCTGTAGAGAGGCTTCTGGGGCAGAAATGGGAGGTGGGTGGGGGTGCCGGCACCCCACCTGGAAGGCACCTCCTCGGGGACCTAGCAGGAGGTAGGCTCTCCTCTAGGTGCCTCTCTGCACTCCTGGCACAGCCTCGCCTGCTGTGAGCAGCAACATCTCTGAACTGATATGTTCACTTGGACCTGAACTGCCCTTATGAATGCACCTTTCAAAGAAAAGAGGTCACTTTGGCTCCTCTTCAGAGATATAGGTTAGCATTAGCTCAGTTCAATTGCTCAGTTGTGTCTGACTCTTTGCGACCCCATGGACTGCAGCATGCCAGGTTTCCCTGTCTATCACCAACCCCCAGACCTTGCTCAAACTCATGTCCATCAAGTTGGTGATGCCATCCAACCATCTCATCCTCTGTCAACCCCTTCTCCTGCCTTCAATCTTTCCCAGCATCAGGGTCTTTCCCAATGAGTCAGTTCTTCACATCAGGTGGCCAAAGTATTGGAGTTTCAGCTTCAGCATCAGTCCTTCCAATGAATATTCAAGACTGATTTCCTTTAGGATGGACTGGTTTGATCTCCTTGCAGTCCAAGGGACTCGCAAGAGTCTTCTCCAACACCACAGTTCAAAAGCATCAATTCTTCGGAGCTCAGCCTTCTTTATGTTCCAACTCTCACATCCATACATGACTACTGGAAAAACCGTAGCTTTGACTAGATGGATCTTTGTCAGCAAGGTAATGTCTCTGCTTTTTAATATGCTGTTTAGATCGGTCATAGCTCTTCTTCCAAGGAACAAGCATCTTTTAATTTCATGGCTGCAATCACCACCTGCAGTGATTTTGGAGCCCAAGAAAATAAAGTCTGTCACTGTTTCCACTGTTTCCCCATCTATTTGCCATGAAGTGATGGGACCAGATGCCAAGATCTTCGTTTTTGGAATGTTGAGCTTTAAGCCAGCTTTTTCACTCTCCTCTTTCACTTTCATCAAGATCCAAGTACCTCATACCTATCAAATCCATGGGAACTAGCATGTGTGAGGGAATGTGGGAGTGAGTGAGTGTGTGTGAGAGAAAGAGAGAATGAGTATGTGTGTGTGTATGTGTGTGAGATAAAGAGAGAATGAGTATGTGTGTGTGTGTGTGAGAGAGAGAGAGAGAATGAGTATGTGTGTGTGAGAATAAGCCTGTGGGTGCTATAAAAAAATACATCTGGTTTTTGTCCCCAGTTCCTGGCACAGAGATTCAGAAACCCTTGGAATTTCCTGAACAATGGGGGTCTTTCACAGTTCATAAAGAGCCCCTTTGGACCACATCTGAGTTTATGTTCACAGGTGGCTCAGGTGGGACCTTAAAGAAGGGGCTGCCCCAGAAAGACAGTCACATAATTAGAGGATTGGAACCCACAGACCCACCTCTACCTCTGGGGAGGGAAGAGGGACTGCAGACTGAGTTCAAGTCCGGGGCAATGATTTAATCTCCTGGTTGGCGAACACACTGATATGTGGGGCGGGTGCTGTGCCCAGATTCCATGGGGAGAGGGTATGGAAGCTCCGCGTGGCCCTCCCCACCCAGACCTCATCCCTGTGTGTCTCGTTCAGCTGCTCTTGAGTTTTATAATCAAACTGTCATCGTAAGCATAGTGCTTTCAGTGAGTCCTCTGGATCTTTCTAGCAAATTATCAAATCTAAAGAGGGGGCCATGTTTGTAGCCAAGTCAGAAGTGTGAGGATCCTGGGGACCCCATTTGTGTCTGGCATCTGCAGTTAAGCGTAGTCTTTGGAGGAACCGTCCCTTTAACTTATGGGGTCTGTGTTCACTTTGGGTAGTGTCAGAACTGAATTGTAGGACATCCTACAACTGTAGGACAGTTGATACCAGAGAACTGTTCAAGAGTAGAGTGAATGTGTGTGAGTGTGTGCACAAGTGCATCAATGTGTGAATGAATGTGTGTGTGTGGGGGGTGGGGTAAGTGAGGAACGAAGGGACTCTGGGCTGAACTGGACTCAGGGCTCCCCTCCTGGAGCTCTGAGGCGCAGGGCATGGGAAGGGTGCCCAGCAGGAGCCAGGGGTGCCCCTGGGAAGGCAGACAGCAAAGCTGGATCCTCAACCCTGAGCCCAGGCAGGAGCTGAGGCTGACGCCCTCCTGAACTGAAACCAAACTAGCATAAATTCTAGTTGGAGGACAAGAGCTCCCTTTACAAGGGTGGCGTACATATGTGTGTTGGGGGGTGTGGGTAGGAGGAGACACAAGCCCAGGTCATTGTTCAGAAGCACGTGCACATAGCAGAGCTGCCCCTTGCCATCCTGGAGTGCCAGGAATGGCACAGGAGGCAAGGAAGTGATTTCAAACATGACCCACTGGGGAAAATGCCACCAGCCAGCTTTTTTTTTTTTTTTTTTTAACAAACAAAAATGAAACAAGATAATAAGGATTCCTATCAGAAGGATGGACAATTTTTTTTTTTTCAATGCCATTCTCTCAAATCTTCCCACCCTCTCCCTCTCCCACAGAGTCCATAAGACTGGTAACAATAACCCTGTGTACGAGACAGCAAAAGAGACACTGATGTATAGAACAGTCTTATGGACAATTTTTTATTAGAGAGAGCAAGAGAGAGAGATCTATGGAGGGTCAGGGCCACAGTACAACATATCTTTTAATTTTTATTTTTTTGATGTGGGTCATTTTTAAAGTTCTTATTGAAATTGTTACAATATTGTTTGTTTTATGATTAGTTTTTTGGCTATGAGGCATGTGGGATCTCAGCTCCCCAACCAGGGATTAAGTCCATAACCCCCTGCATTGGAAGGCGCAATCTTAACCACTGGACTGCCAGGGAAGTCTCCAATGCAGACATCTTATTCTACTGATGGTTTCCTTCTTCCTGGACTATTTGACCCCCGCCGATCCCACCCTAGGCTGACTGCAATGACAAATCACCGCTGGCAGCTTCAACTGGGACCTCCTGCAATGCCACCCTGCGACCTAACTGGCTCTTTCACACCCAGCATGTAACTATTTCTAGATTTCCTTACTCTGCTGAGACATTGGCCCTGTTCTCCACCCTCCTGTTCCACAGAGAGAAAGACGATAAGAGCCCTCCGACAGGAACTCCTCCAACTGCAGGAAGAGTCAAATCTGCATGTGATAGTCAAGATCTGTCACCATCTGCATTTCTTCCTGGGCTCCCAGAGGGCCCTGTGCAGCCTGCTATGAGCTCTGTGGCCCTGGGTCATTCCGTAGCTTCTCTAAGCCTCAGTGTTTCTATCTGTAAATTGGGATAACACCCATGACCACCTAGCAGAGACAAGAAATGAAACCAAAGCCCTGCCCTTCTGTGTTGGAAGGAGTAACTGAGATGTTACACAGGGAGGCACCCAGTGGGGTAAAAGGGTTTCTACCAATGCTCGCTAAGAATTAATTTTCTATCTGCTTCTGCCTTCCTTGACCATGGCTGGTTTACATTCCTCAACCTCCCAGTCTCAGGCTCCATCTAGAACTAGGGCTCAGTCTACCACATGTGTTTCTTGTGAAAAAGACTCAGAACGGATTTCCTTGAGAAGGGGTTCAGCTGCAAGTAAGGAGCAGAAATTTAAACAGCAGCTGACGTCTGTGCTCTGGACCAGGTACCTTACACCTTGCATCATCCACTTCCTTCATGGCTGGGTGAGGTAGGCACTATTATCATTCCTTCTGATGGGTGAAGACTCAGGGCACAGAGGGGTTAAAGAAACCCAAGGCCATGCAAACAGGAAATGCAGAAGCAAGACCTGGGTGTCACCGAGAACATCTCACTTATCTCTTGCCATCGAGTCTGTGTTAACTAGTCATTGCAGGGCAGGGGTGCAGACTGGGTGGAAAGTACCCCAGGCTGGGCTCAGCTTCCCAATTCTGAGTGCCCAACACCCACCCTCTGGCATGGCCACAGAGCCTCCTGTAACACTTCCTTCTGCCATGGCCAAGTCCTCTTATCTGAAAAACTAAGATAATGCACTGGGTCAGGGGTTTGGGGAGATGAATGTTATGGGGGAGAAGTGAGGGAGGCTCAAGGAGTCCTCTGACCCTTCCTGCCCAGATGGCAGTGAGGGAGAGGGCACTGACAGGGGCCTGCTATAGGCAGAACCCCGGTCAGTGGTCTGCATTGGTCATTATCCATTGGAGTAAGATGGTCTCTTCTGCATTCCCCTTTGGGGAGGTTTAGCTGCTCAGCTAGTCACAGGATCCCTTCCAGGAAGTATTCACAGATAGCACCTCAAAAACAGTGTCATTATACGACTCACTGTAAGAACATATGCCGAGTGGTAACTCCTGCAAAGTGTTCTAGATTAGGGTGTAACTCCTGTGCTTAAACCCAGCAGAGTTCAGCCAAAGCTGGTATCAGGAGAAGAGCATCTGAGTAAATTGCCCATGTTCCCCTTGCCCCTCATCCTCTCTGGGTGTCCACTGCCTATCCTCTACATAGATGCTGTCCACAGTGGTCGTTGCAGGTGAGTACCCAGAAGGCTAATGGGCTGGGTGTGCCATCCAGAGCTTCCACTCCAGCACCCTTGGGGAGGTCCATGTGCAAATTTCCCAAGCCCATCTTACTTCTCTTTCTACCTTCCCACCCCCTGGAAGCCCACTTTTTAGACCCCCAGGGGGACTTGAATCCCAGCTCTGATCAGCTGTGTGTCCGTAGGCAAGTTACTTTTACTTCTTTGGCCGCAATTTCCTCATCTGAGCCTGAGTATAATAATATCCATCTCTCAGGGTTTCCATGAGAATTGTTGACCATGTATATGAATGCTTGGCACAGAGTATGCACTTAAAGATATTTATTATTATTATTATAGACTGCTACCATTTACTGAGCACTAAACCAGATGCTAAGATTTTTATTTGCAAATAGGGGCTTCCCTGATGGCTCAGATGGTGAAGAAATCTGCCTGCAATGCAGGAGACCTGAATTTGATCTCTGGATTGGGAAGATCCCCTAGAGAAGGAAATGGCAACCCACTCCAGTATTCTTGCCTGGAGAATCCCACGGACACAGGAGCCTGGCGGGCTACAGTCCACAGGGTCACAAAGAGCTGGACACATTGGATGACTAACACTTTCACTTTCAATCTCATCTGACAAATAAATGATACTTATTAATAAGATTATTACTATGTATATTTTCTTCCAAACAAAGAGCTAGGAAGACAGAATGAAAGATCATCTATGTGGCAGATTAAAAATGGGCAGGAATTCTTTGCAGCTCCTTCCATCAAGAGGTAGAATCTAGTTCCCTGCACCTGGTGGGCTGGCCTGGGACTTGCTTTTGACCAACAGAATGCAGCAGCAGTAGTGGTCTTGAGCTCTAAGCCTAGGCTTAAGAGGCCAGCTTCCATGCTCACCCTTTTGAACCGTAACTATCATACGCAGAAGGCTGAGCGAGTCTGCTGGAATCATGAGGCCCAGCCCACAGCTGGCACCACCTGCCAGACAGGTGGTCAAGGCCATCTCAGGCCATCCAGACCTAGTCAAACTGCCAGATGACTAGAGCCGTTTGGTTGATCCCAGGAGAGACCAGCAGAAGAACCACTCAGCAGAACCCAGCCCAAACTGCTGACCTACAGAATCCTGAGAAAGTCAAATGACGACTGTTTCAAGCCACTGGACCTTGGAGTGGTTGATATGCCACAGTAGGTAATGGTATAGCTGTGGGGTATGAGGACGTGGGGCCTCATCCTTTGGGTACCTCCCACTTTCCTTCTATTAGGTGCTGCTGAGGGGCCCCCAGAGCTCAGTGGGGAAATTTGAAAGCTGCAGATGTATTCAGCTCCTCACTCTACAGCTAAAGAAACCAAGACCCAGAGATGCAAAAAGACATCCTTGTTGGTGGCAGAGCCAGAACAAGAATGCAAGGCCAGTGACCTGCAGGCTGCGATTGTGACCTCCTATGTATCCTCCAACCCAGCCAACCCACCAAGTATCAACTGATCATGTTTCTATGCCAGACACCTGGCTGGAGGTTTTAAATACCTCACAGCAACTCCTTCCCTGGGGTTTAGAATATTTTACCCCTTGTACAGATGAGAAAACAGCACAGGAGAGGACTGGCAAAGAGAGAGAGAAAGGGGAAGATCCAGAGTGTTGGGCCTTGGGGCCCTTCTGTGTAAGACTTCAGTCCACGGGCTCTGGAGCCAGACTCTATAGAGTTCGGTCCTTAGTTGGTCACTCTGAGCTGTGTGACTGCTCCAGGGCTGCTCCTTGCTCTGCAAAATGGGAATATGATAGTTCCTGTCTGTGATGGTCACTGTGAGTTAGTTCCCTGAGAACCAGTCCCCTCCCTCTCCTTGGTAACTGACCTCTGCCACTCACTCCCTTCCCCAGCTACCCTCACAGTCAGGAGTGGCCAATAAGGATCTGCAAAAACATCTGTTCCCTGACAAAAAGACTGATCCTAAGAGAAGAAAGCCTTTTGCCCATGACCTCCTGCTTTTGAATGGATGAGATGGCTGGAGCTGCAGCCACTAATTTGTAACCATAAGGTGACAAACCCAAGACCCTTGAAAGCCAACCTTGAAAATGAGGGAACAGAAATGTGGAAAGAACTTGGGTCTTGAAGACATCAGTCAGTTCAGTCACTCAGTCGTGTCTGACTCTTTGTGACCCCATGAACTGCAGCACACCAGGCCTCCCTGTCTATCACCAACTCCCAGAGCTTGCTCAAACTCATGTCCATCACATAGGTGATGCCATCCAACCATCTCATCCTCTGTCATCCCTTTCTCCTCTGGCCTTCAATCTTTCCCAGCATCAGGGTCTTTTCTAGTGAGTCAGTTCTTCACATCAGGCGGCCAAAATATTGGAGCTTCAGCTTTAGCATCAGTCCTTCCATTGACTATTCAGGACTGATCTCCTTTAGGATGGACTGGTTGGATCTCCTTGCAGTCCAAGGGACTCTAAAGAGTCTTCTCCAACACCACAGTTCAAAAGCATCAATTCTTTGGTGCTCAGCTTTCTTTATAGTCCAACTCTCACATCTATAAATGACTACTGGAAAAACCATAGCTTTGACTAGACAGACCTTTGTTGGCAAAGTAATGTCTCTGCTTTTTAATATGCTCTCTAGGTTGGTCATAGCTTTTCTTCCAAGGAGTAAGTGTCTTTTAATTTCATGGCTGCAGTCACCATCTTCAGTGATTTTGGAGCCCAAAAAATAAAGTCTCTCACTGTCATCTGTTAACTACTAAACTAGCCCTAGACCCCAAGCCTCCAGATTTCTCATTAGGTAAGCAATAGTCGCCTTATGGTTGAAGCTACCATAGGCTAGGTATTACCTGAACTGAAAGCATTCCCAGCTGACCTAGTGCCTCAAAGGATTATTGAAAGTGCCCAGGTGACTTCAGTAGAGTGCCTGCTATATAATAAGCACCCAATATATGGTATGGGGCTTTCCAGATGGCACTAGTGGTAAAGACCCTGCCTGCCAATGCAGGAGACATAAGACTTGCGTTTGATCCTTGGGTTGGGAAGATCCCTTGGAGGAGGGCATGGCAATGCATTCCAGTAATCTTGCCTGGAGAATCCCATAGACAGAAGAGCCTGGTGGGCTACAATCCATAGGGTCACAAAGAGTTGGACACAACTGAAGTGACTTAGCATGCACACAATGTATGGTGTCTCTACCTGCCTCAGAGTCCCCTGCAGTGCGGAGGTGGCATTCCCATCCTCTCGTTCATGGATGGCTCTATAGTCAGAAAGGTAACATGCTGAGCACCAGGCACCTTGGAAATGGAAAGACATTCTCACTAGCAGCTCCAGACTTCATGTCTCAGCCCCGAGTGAAAGGATGAGCTCATGGTGAGCAGAGAGGGAACACGAGGTGACAAGTCCAGGCCCCGGGGCCTTCTCTGTCTACCTCCAGGATCCCTGAATGCGGGCTGCCCAGGGTTATTAGGATGGAGCAGATCACACTCATGCCCACACTGGGACCCTCCCTGAGCAAGTCCTCCCAAAAGCCTCCCCTGATTAAGTGGGGCCAAAGCTTGCTGTGCCCTAGCGTCCTCACTTAACCTCTCTCCTCTACGGGTAGAAGCGTCATCTGGTGCCTTGTTGAGCCGACATCTGAGTCAGCCCACTCCTTCTGTTCCCTCTTTATTTTTTCCCCTTTTGTCAGCTCCCCCAATACACTAAATTAGGAACTTGCAAAAAAGTAGAAGAATCCTTTTCCCCTCAACTGTACAAACTGAGGGGTGACACGCCCACCCCATGCTCTGAGGACCCAGTTTTCTTTTGAAGAGCTAGGATTCGCTCATCCCCACCCTCTGAAGCCTACAGCAGGGTCGTGGCCAGAGCCCTGGGCTGTGAGGCAGGACACGGAGTCCCTCCTAGTGCTGACCCTGGCTTGCTGTGCCCTTCAGCAAGTCACTTCCCCTCTCTGAGCTGGCTTTTCCAATCTAGTCTGGGAGAGGGACAAAAGGGTCCAGGACTCCTTCCATCTAGAAGATTCTCTCCCAGCATCAGTGTCCTGGGATCTTTCCAAAACTCAGGGTTAGTTTTATAGGTAAATCACTGCAATCCAGGAGGGCTGAGCCCCTAGCTGGCATGTGAGCCCCTCCCTGTCCACCTTCAGTCAGCATGATGAATTTTGGGAAGACCAGCTGATTTCAGTAACAGCTGGGACAGAATATGCTTAGGGAGAGAACACAGCTACTGTATGCCCTTCCTTCTCTCCAAATAAATACATAAAAATCCAAAGCTAAATACACTATAAATGGTTTTGTTTTTACTATCCCTTTTTGGCCCAGTCAATCCAGAGCTGTCTGCTTTTCCACTTTTGTTATTTTAGGACTATTTTCCAGTTGCTTGGGGAAATTTTCCAATCACGCTCTTCAAGGCTGGACAGAAGTGGCTAGTTCTTTGTGGAGCCCACAAGTGCAGGGGCATTTGTGCCCGTGGAGGTTGGGGGGCCGGCGGCCGAAGCCCAGTCTGGACATGCAGCCCACCTTCGTTACATACAACGAGGTTGTAGACTGGCAAGGAGCGGGGTTTCTCAATCCTGGCTGCACATCAGAATCATCGAGGGAACTTGAAACCATGCTGATGGCTGAGCCCCACTCTAAACCAAAGAAATCTGCATTTTTGGGGATGAGGCTGAGACACTGTGGTTTTTTTTTTTAAGTCTTTGAAGGCAGTTAGTGCAAATCACACTCTATCACTTAGTAGCCATATTACTCAGGGCAGGTTCCTTACCGTCAGAAGTGAGTTTCCTCACTGATAAAATAGAGAGCCCTCGGGAATTCCCTGGTGGTCCAGTGGTTAGGACTTGGTGCTTTCACTGCAGGGGCCCGGGTTTGATCCCTCGTTGGGGAACTAATATCTCGCAAGCCACACAGTGTGACCAAAACATAAAAATTAAAAATAAATAAATAAAATAGAGAGCCCGCTCCCTGTTCTGCAGGGCTGTTGGAAAGATGAGAGATAGTACTTGGCAACACAGCAGACCTGCTGGCTGTCTTCTTCCCTGGTCCTAGCACCCTGAAGGGGAGAAAAGTGGCTTCGCTGATGCTTTTGCCAAACTCATACTGAATGGAATTGGTATCCTTGGCTCACAGTAGAGGAAGATGCCCTGAATGTGGCTGGTCCATATCACAACTCAGGTTACTGCAACTCTTGCTAACCCCTCACTACATAACGCAATCTTGCAAGAGGTTTCATTCATTAAAAGGCCACCTTGAGGTCTAGAAGCAATGACACTCTAGTAGCAACACTGAGTGCCCAGATCTTAGTTTCTAGCATTGTTCTCCAATGAGAAATGGCTTAGCCTAGAACTAGGGCAGGAAATACATAAGATAGTCTGGAGCATCTTGTAGTGTAAGAAAGTGAGGAAGTGCTCCAAACAAACAAATAGGTAAAACACACACAGAAAGATGGGGGTTCGTCAAAAGGGACACAGGAACCAACTGAAAGAGCTCCCAGTGGCCAAGGTTGAAACAATTTGAGCAACAAAATAATTAGAGTAGTATGAGGCTATAATGGGCCTCCCTGGTGGCTCAGTGGTAAAGAATCCAGTGCAGGAGATGCAGGTTTGATCTGGGTCGGGAAGATCCGCTGGAGCCCTGGAGAAGGAAATGGCAATCCCCTCCAGTATTCTTGCTTGGAAATCCCATGGACAGAGGAGCCTGGTGGGCTACAGTCCACAGGGTTGCAAAAGAGATGGACATGACTTAACAACTAAACAACAACAACAACACTGAGTTATAACTCAAAGCATAAAATAAATATCTGTGAGTCCATACTGATAAAGTAGCTGATTGAATAAATAAATAGAGGAGAAGAGATAAATCCTTTGTGCAGAAGAATTTCAAATAATTTACATAGATGCTCTACCCTCAGGGAGGGGGAGCACATGTCCCCACTCCCTGATTGTGGGCTGTGTAGAGTGACTTCCTTCCAAAGAGGATGGTGTGGAAGGGGGAGGGGAAGGGGTAACTTCACAGTGGAACCTGACAGGTGATCAAGGTCAACATCCACAGTGACGTCATGTTGATAATACGTGCCTTAGTCACAACGGGATGAGAATGGCGCTTTGGCTCTGGGATCTTCCTCCCTCAAACCCATACCCCCGTCTAAGTGAAAGTGAAAGGGAAGTCGTGTCCGACTCTCTGTGACTCCATGGACTGTAGCCCACCAGGCTCCTCTGTCCATGGGATTCTCCGGGCAAGAATACTGGAGTGGGTTGCCATTCCCTTCTCCAGGGGATCTTCCCGACCCAGGGATTGAACCTAGGACTCCTGCATTGCAGGCAGACACTTTACCATCTAAGCCAGCAGGGAATCCCCATCTAACCATCAGACAAATCACAGGTAAGGGACAATCTACAAAACGCCTGACCAGTGCTCCTCAAAGCTGTCAAGATTGTCAAAAACAAAGAAAGTCTGAGAAACATACAGCCAAGAGGAGCCTAAGAAGACTGAGTATATATGATGTGGTGCCCTGGAGGGGATCCTGGAAACACAAAATGATATTAGGTAAAAACTAAGGAAATCTAAATACAACTGTGGGTGTTAGTTAATAATAACGCAGCAATATTGGTTCATTAACTGTGACAAATGTACCAGACTAATGTTAGATGTTAACAGTGGGAGAAACTGGGTGAGAAGTACACAAGGGAACTCTCTGTACTATCTTGGCAACTTCTTTGTAAATGGAAGACTTCTAAAATAAAACTAAAAGAAAAAATACCCCACCCTTTGGGTGTAGAATGAATAAAGGTGGCTTTTGACTGCCTTGCTCTGAGTCCATGCAAATCAAAAATGGGCCAATATGTTCCCAGCACCTTATCAGAGAAGCAGGCTGCAGGAGATGGGGAGGGATTGGACGGGGGTGGGGGTAGGTGGGTGGGGATGTGGTCAAGGTCATACAGATAACTGAGACAAAGGGGCGGAATCTCCAGTCTCCTGACCACTGGCCCCAGACTTGATGAAGCACTGTCCCTCCCCAGTGTCATGAAGGCGTGGGGCCGTGTGATCTCTGAGGACCCTCTGAACTCTCACAGCCTGGGGGCTATTCAGTGTCTGTATCTTTAAAAACTATGAAGCCATTGCACTGATGGAAATTCAGACAGTTCCCTGAGAGTGATACTATACAGCAAAGGGCCTTCCCAGCATCCCTGCAGATCACACCGTGCAGACTCTGCACTTTCTAGCTGTGTGACCTCAGGCAAGTGACTTAACTTCTCTGTGCCTTCATTTTCTTATCTGGAAATGCAAATGCCAATAACACGGACCAGAAAGAAGTCACTGTGAGAATCTAATAAGATCATGCAAAGAACAACTTTGGGTAAAAGTGGGACAAGTTTGTATCAGGGCATGGGCCTCAGGGCTTTGCTTTCTGCTTGAAAATACAGAAGCTCAAGGGGAGAAGAAGGGGTGAGGGCAGAGAAGGGAACAGAAGGTGTCTCCTTCAGTTCTATGGTCCCCAGGGCTGCCCCAATCCCTGTGGCCACGGAGGGGGCAGTAAGGGGGCAGCAGTGGGAAGGGCCCAGTTGACCTCCTCCAGCTCCCAACCTGTGGTCTTAACAGTAGCCTGTGGTCTCACTCCTGGGATCAGATTCAAGGCTCTGGACACAGGGCTCAGCATCTGCCTCCTCCAGGAAGTCTGCCTGGATCAGCCCACCTGGACATGTTCCCTCCCTCTTCCAGGTCCCTCGCTGTCCTACCTTTCACATAGCACTTAGACATCTCCTCCCCGTGCCATCTCATTCATATCCATGCACAGAACTCGCCCTCCCAGACACTCTGAGAAAACAGTGGTAAGATCAAAGTTCACCCATCTTCATATGTGTTTAAGGTCATAGTTCACCCATCTTTGTACATGTCTCATACCCACACCCATCTGGTATTGGTTGAGCTCAGAAAGTCACTTCTTTTTCTTTCCTGCTACGAACTTTCACCCTTGTGAGGGGTGTGCTCTGGCTTAGCTAGGACTGGGGTCAAATCTCAGCCCTGTAACTCACTACCCGTGTGACCCTGGACAGGTGACTTCACTCCCAGTGGCAGAGTCCCACCCACTCTTTTTAGCGGACCCCAGCCCTGCTTCCAACAGCCAGATTGGCATCTCTTTGCCCACTGGCTATTTCTGGCCAGAGTCAGAGCTTCTCATACTGAGAGCAGAAGGGAGGTGTTGGAACATGAAACATCACCCCCCACTGCCTGGAACCAACGGCTCTCAGGAGTTGGTCAATAACACCAGCTCCCTCAGCCCTCTGGGGGGAATGACCTTGAGATATGTGTTCTGCCCTGGCTCCCAAAGTGCCCCAGGAGAAGCCAGCTCCATGTGCCCTGGGGTAACCTGCATGAACGTGAAAGTGAAAGTCACTCAGTCGTGTCCGACTCTTTGTGACCGCACGGACTATATGGTCCATGGAATTCTCCAGGCCAGAATACTGAAGTGGGTAGCCTTTCCCCTCCCCAGGGGATCTTCCCAACCCAGGGATTGAACTTAGGTTTCCCACGTTGCAGGCAGATTCTTTACCAGCTGAGCCACAAGGGAAGCCCTTTATTAGGATTAGGGTTGATTTTATTAGCTGTCTCCACTTTCTTGTCTTATTTCCCCCACTTGTGGTCGCTAGGGTCACCTCCCAAATAAACCACTTGCAATCAAACCCTCAGGTTGGGAAGCCTTTGAGGTTTTGCCTTTGGGAAGCACAAACAAGGGCAGTCCCCCTCCAGCCTCAGTTTCATTATCTGTAAAATGAGGATCATGGCAGAGCCCACCTCGCAGGATTGCTGCAATGATTCAATGAGATGACAATCTCATTGTATTTGGTACAGGGCCTGACATTAATAAGCATGCTCCACACAGACCACTACTATTGTTTTGAGTAGGGTTTATCGCAAACTTTTTGAGGATTGAACCATCTGATGAAGTGGGCATGACTTACACCCAATGCAGTTCGCCTTGGGATGGGTCCTCACTCTCTGGTCCACCTTCATCTACACACAGGCCTGGACACACCTCTCCTGATGACCCAGAAAGGTCCAGAAAATGGCCAACCTCAGCATTGCAACCTTGCACTTGGGCCTGTTTTTCAGCTACATCCTCCCCTCAGATCCTAATAGGAGAGTGGATAACCAACCAGGCCTGCAGCCTGGGAATGCTGACCAGAACACCTGCTGGTGTGAGTCTCCAATTTTATTTTCTATGCAGTTTCATCATCTGCTCTGAAGCCTTCAGTCAGTTCAAAACGGAAAGCCTTTAGGTGGGGGAGGAATGAAACAACAGATCTAGTTTCCTGAGGACTACAGTCTCCCTGCCTGCCCCCTCTAACCCTGCCAGGCTGATCTGGTGCTGTGGTGGGGCTGGGAAGGTGCACAGGGCACCTACCTCATACCTGGGGGCAGCCTCCCTTTGCTCCCTCGGGATTCTGCTTGGTCTTCAGGCTGCTATGGGCCCCACTCACTATGGCAGGGGCCTCTGTGGGGCTTACTAGAGGCCTCATGTTGTTGTCGCTGCTGTTGTTCAGTCATTAAGTCGTGTCCAACTCTTTGTGACTCATGGACTGCAGCACGCCAGGCTCCCCTGTCCTTCCCTATCTCCTGGACTCTGCTCAATTTCATGTCCATTGAGTCAGTGACGCTATCTAACCATCTTATCTTCTGCCACTGTCTTCTCCATAAGTTCCAGTAATTCCAAAGTTCAGGTACAATTGCCAAGTTGATGGATTTTTATCCAGCCCATGGTAAATGAATCCACTATCCACCTGAGTCTCCTGTGTTTAGGAGCTTCGACTATTCCCCAGAGCGTGGTGATGCACGCCACACTGAAGGTGAGAACAACACAAATGGCTGAAAGATGTGATTCTATCCGTGTCAAATAAACCCTGTACATGGGAGCTCCCCAGCCACCTGGGTTCAAATGCCAGCTCGGGCACCGGCTCCCTGTGTCCACCTGGGGACACTCAACTGCAGGGTATCTCAGTTACTTTATCTGTAAAATGGGCATAATAGTAACATCTATCTCAGAGGGCTGCTGTGAGGATAACCTGCACTGGAGAACTTAAACTGTGCCCAGAATACAGTAAGCGCTTGGTGAATGGCTTCCCTCAAGGCTCAGATGGTAAAGAATCTGCCTGCGATGCAGGAGACCTGAGTTCAATCACTGGGTCAGGAAGATCCCCTGGAGAAGGGCATGGTAACCCACTCCAGTATTCTTGCCTGGATATTCCCATGGACAGAGGAGCCTGGTGGGTTACAGTCCATGGGGTCGCAAAGAGTTGGACATGACTAAACAACTAACCCTTTCACCCTTTAGGAAATGCTAGCTATTACAGATGTGGGGGTCTGAATGCAAGATGAACTGGACACACACGTTCAGCAAAAATGACTTCTGGAAGCAGACCAGTGGCTGTCAGGGGCCAGGGGAAGAAGGAACAGGGAGTAACTGCTTAATGGATATGGGGCTTTATCTTGGGGCAATGAAATCTTTTGGAACTAGACAGAAGTGCTGCTTGCACAACCTTGTGAACATATACTAAATTGCTCACTTGAAAAAAGCTAATTTTATGTTATGTGAATTTCACCTCAATTTTAAAAAGCCCCAAACAAAAAAAGACTTCTGTGTAGTAGGTAGGTGGAAAAAGAGTAGGTGGCAAAGACCTTTATCAGACACTTTACTTCTTTATCATTTCTGTCCAGCTTGATTTTTTTTTACAGTAAATAAATATATATATATATGTATCACTTTTAAAATTAAACAAATTTTAAAAATTTAAAGGAAGTAGCATGTACGGGGGTGGTGGAGGGTGGGTGGGATTTGATGAGCTCTGACTCATATTCTATCATGTACCTATCTATCTTCCTCTGTGATGTTTATACCATGGGGAGGAAAATACTATTAATGGCCCCATTTCAAAGAGAAAAGTGAGGTTCAGAAAATTTAAGCCATTTCCCAACTCACAGAGCCTGACTCAAAACCCCCCCAATAAAAAAAACCACTCAAACAAGAGAAACCTTTCGATTCTATCACACAGCCCCTCGTCCTCACATGTAAAATAAGGCGGATGTAAAATGATTTCTCAGGTTCCTCGGTCTCTGATATTCTCTAGTCCCTGGATGCCTGGCTGAGTTCTCAAAGTGCCAGTCCTGCTTGGGACACCCAAGTGGCCAGACACACCCCGCTAGCCACGCTGCCCGAGGCTCCGCAGAGGGACACCTGCTCTCCGAGGCAGAAACCAGACGGCCCAAGAGTCCCTCAATCCTGAGCTCTGGTTGGAACGCTGATAATCCTAAAAAGAGAGCAAACGTGCAGGCAGAGGGCAGCTACTTCCGTGGGAGCTGGAGCAGCTCCTTACAGCTGTACCTGCCTACCGGCCACGAGGTGGACAGACCACCCCACTCACCCCAGCCGCCTCCCGGTGTAGGATCCTGGCCGCCTCCACCCGGCCCAGACCCAGCTGCAGCCACACCGGGCACGTCTTGACGAGTTTCTCCAGGACGCTGATGTCCCGGCGAGGAAGGCAGTTCTTCGGAGTGCCTGGCAGGCCGGGCCCCACGCCATCTTCCTCCTCCTCTTCCTGTCTTTCTCCTTTGCCAACATCTGGAATAGGACTGCGAACAGAATAGAATGATCAGCGCATCCTGACACAGGTCCAGAGAGGACTTGACAACAAATGGGGATTCAATTCTTATTGGATTGAATAAATCATGCTGCTTATTCAGCATCTGCATAGCCAGGGCCTTTTGGGGAATTAAAAAATGGACAAACCATGATCTTCACCTTAAGGCACTTAAAATGAGTAAGACATACACAGAAATAAACAGCTGTAGCACAAGATCAGACTAATATAGCAGGAGGACAGTGCAATGGAAGGAGCCAATTCCAACCCAGGGTGGGTTCATGAAAACAATGGCATCTGAGCACAGACCTGAAGAGAATTAAAAAAAAAACAACAACAACTTCTTAACTGAAGTGTAACTTACATACAGTAAAATGCACTAGTCTTTAATATACAATTAGACAAACTTTGACATATGTCTGCACCCAAGTAACCATCACCCAGATCAAGACAGTTGTGCTGTCCAGTACGATAGCCACTAGTCATATCAACTCTTAAGAGTGAGCTGTCTGAACTAAGACGCACTCTAAGTGTAAAATACACACAGGACTTCAAAGACTTGGTATGAAAAAAAAAAAGACCACAAAATAGTTCATTAATAATATTTTACATTGATTGTGTATTGAAATGATCATTTTTGGACATACTGAGATAGAACATCATTAAAATTAATTTCACCTCTTTCTTTTTCCTTTTTTTAGTGTGACTACCAGAAAATGTAAAACTACATAAGGGGCTTGCGTTGTATTTTGGTTAGATGTGCTGATTCAGACATTTCCAGGTTTCCCTGTCTCTCTCCCAGTCAATCCCCAGGATGAGGATGAAACAGGTCAGGGCCCTTGGGAAAGGAGGGACATCACAGGCCTGAGAATTGGCAGGACAAGTAGAGGACCGGCCCAAGAGATTCCAGACTCTCCACAGCACGCTTGCTCCACCCGACTCCCTACACACACACGCACGTGAGTTTGATTCCAGGAAAGGAGGAACAGTATCTTGGTGCCTCAAATTCTGAGTCGGGGGTGGGGTGGGGGCTGTGTGGTCTGTCTGCCTGCTACCTGAGGAACGAAATCTCTCAGGGTATCTGCAGGGGTGAAAACCTTTTTCACTGTGGTTGCTGTTTTTGTTTGTTTTTTAGCTGCGCCCTGACCAGGGATCAAACCCATACCCCCTTCAGTAGAAGCATGGAGTCCTAACCACCAGACCAAAAGGGGTAGTTATAAAACCAGGAAGATGCAGCTGGTGCCTCTCCTTCGTCCTGTATCCCTGAGATGCTGCCGAAGGGCACCAGAGATCAGGTTGGCATTTGCTGTTAAGGAGCTGCCTGGGGGTGGGGTAGGATGAGGCCAGGATGAGTCCTGCTAGAGGCACAGAAAAGTGGAACCATTTGCTGAGGTCAGAGGACATGGGGACCCAGGAGTCCTGATGAGGGAACAGCATTCCCTAGAGGGGAGGGCGGGGGTCCTGGCGGTTCTCTGGGTGGTGGGGAGGCTGGGAAAGTGCGATTAAACGGATCCAGTTGTGTTGGATTTTGCAGAGACCAGACTAGAAAGATATGTATAGTGAGAGATCCAGCAAAGTCAGTGTACAAAAAATTTCCTCTTCTGATGCTCCTCACTCCTAATCCTTCTAGAAGCCCGCCCTCCCTCCTTGGAAGCTGCGTGTGTCGGGGGTTCTTATGAATTTCTCCTCTGGGTCGACACAAGAGTGTGCCAGGTCACCAGGCCAACAGGAGTGTCCAGGCAGCTGCAGGCGTCATGGGGCTGGGAGGGGCAGCTGGGGGGCATCTACAGGCTGTGGAATTGGGTCTCATTTAGAGTTTGAGAGCAGGGCGGTCCAGCTCATTCGGACATGACCTCTTCCCAGACCCCGAAGTATGGTCCACATCTCCTCTGGGAAAGCAGTAAAGACAGCGGAGGCCAGAATCACCCAGAAATACACATTCTTGGTCTTCTAGGTTCTTCTAGCCTTCCTTGGAAGAACAAAAATATCTTCTGGCACCAAAAGGCTTTATAATCATCCTAAAATCTTCTTGCTTGGCCCCAGGCTTCCCCTCAGAGGCCAATTAGGACTCTAACAGCCACTGGAGGGAGAGCAATTGGCTCCCATTTCCTCTGCCACTAACTAAGCTTAGGTTGCTTAGTGAAGTCTGTGAGCACAACTGTTCCCTCTTGGGCCTCAGTTTCTGCATCTGTACAATGGGGAGAAGTGGTCTGGAAGACTCCTCTATCTGCCAGGTAGCTAGGTAGGACCTGGACTTTCAGGACAAGGGTCCCCATTTTCTCTTGTGGAACCAAGATCAAACAAACTTTGAAAAAAATGAGAAAGTTTGCCTTGAATTCATTTATGCTATGAATATTTTCTGAGGGCCTGAACACACCAGATGTTGTTTCAGGCATGGGGTTAGAGCAGAGAACAAAATAGTTTAAAAAGGAGAAAAACCCCTCATCTCTGGAAGAGGAGTCAGGCCACAGACAAGGTGAAGGGGTGCCCTGCGGTGTTAGATGGTGCTGAGCACCGGCCAGGCAAGCAAAGGGTTGGGTCAGGGGAGCCCTCATTGAAAAGACTGAGTAACATCTGGATGCAGACAGCTGGGGAAAAGATTCCAGACTCAGGGGCACCAAAGGCCTTGAGCAGCAGGCTTGAGCTGCCTGGTCCAGGAGGAACCACGAGGAAGCCTGGGGGTGGCAGGAGGTAGAAGGGTGAGGGTGGGAGAAGGTGAGGTCAGGGACCGGCAGGGGAGGCCGGGGGTGTGTCTCTCTAAGGATTCTGGATCTACTGGGAGAGTCGCCTCTAAATCCACATATATAAGCACCTTCCCTGGGCTTCTGGCTAGCAACTTGCTCTCACCAGCCCCTGGGCTTTCTTGGCAAGAAGAAATGGACTGGTTAAGATGTGGTGGGGCCTGGCTGGCCTCTGGGACCACAGAGATGAACCCAATCCCCTATCCCCAGCCCCCAGCAGTCCCACCTACATCTTGAGGTACAGGCTGCTGCTTTCAGGGTGACCAAGTAGAAACTCTGCCCCAGGCTCCAGCACCAAAGGGACTGTGTCATCTCTCCTTTTGTGATCATGTCCCTGCCCTGCTCTAAAACTCTCAATGGCTCCCACTGATGGAAGAGTCCAATCCAGTCCCTGATACTGAAGGCATTCCCATTTGGAGCCCCCAGCCCACAGAAGGAGGCCGCTGTCCACCACCCCTGCAAACCTGCACATCCTCCCTTGACACTCTTGCTCCAGCTATTTTGTCCACCTGCAGTACCTCCAGATTCTCTGTGACTTCCTCTCAACAGGTAGGCAAACATTTATTAGACTAGACACAGAAAGCAAGAACCATAAAGGAAAAGATGGATAAGTTAGTCATATCAACATTGAAACTTGTGCCCATGAAAACACCTCATGAAGAAAATGAAGACTCAAAAAAAAAAAAAAAAAAAAAAACCCCTAAAGACTCAAACTACAGGCTAGGAGCAAATATTTGCAAAGCATGTATCTAATAGAGATCACACAAATTAATTTTTTAAAGGGGCTTTGAGGATGCTTCAAAGAAGAAGACATGACCAGGAAGCAGGTAAAAAGTGCTCGACATCATTAGTCATTAAGGAAATGCAAATTAAAACCACAATAAGATACCACGACACAACCACTAGGATGGCTAAAATTAAAAAGACTGATAACATCACATGTTGGCAAGGACGGGAAGTAAACAGAACGCTCATGCTTTATTGGTGAGAATGCAAATTGGTACAACCACTTTGAAAAAAGGCAGGCTTTTCAAGTCAACTTTCATATACACCTGCCCCATGGCTGAGCCATTCCACTCATAGATATGTACCCAAAAGAAAGGCAAAAGTATGCCCATGAAAAGACGTCTCCTTGAGTGTTCATATCAGCTTTATTCATAATAGTCCCAACCTCGTCCAGACATCCATCGATCAGAGAATGAACAGACAGGGGTACCTCACACAGTGGGAAAATATTCAACAACAAACAGGAACCACTGATATACACCATCCCATGTATAAACCTCAAAAACACTGCTGAGGGAAAGGAGCCAGATGCCAAAAAATACATATGATGTGTATCCATTTATATGAAGTTCAGCTGGTACACTTAGCTAAGTATATTTGCATTTTATTATATGCAAATTTTATACCAAAACAATAAAAAAGAACCATAAAGAAATACTAAACTCTAGTTAGTGATATATGTGCTAAATATTCTGGGGTGTCCAGAAGTTTCTTCAAAATGCAGAAGAAAAAATAAGGTGGAGAGACAGAGGAATAAACAAAAACATCAAGGGTAAGTGCTTACTCCATAATTATTTTGACTCTTCTGTATGTCTAGTATATTTTTTATAACAAACCACTGGGGATAAAGTTTTCCCATCCTTCAGGGCCCATTCAGAAGAAGGCTGCCTGATGCACTACAAGCCCTAGGCTTGTGTGATCTCTGGCCAGATCCTTTACTTCTCTGGGCTTCCATTTATTCACGTGTATAAAAATACTTCATAGGATAATTGTGAAAATTTGATGGGACATTTGTCAAGAACTTGGCAGAGTGCACACAATTCAGGAAATGCTAGCTACTGTTTCTCTTTTCAACTCGCTAATTGGAATTCTTGTTTTCCTCTTCTCACTATAGTTCTCCCACATTGCAGCCTTGATTTTAGGACTCAGCACATTTAGAGTGGGGTACACCTTTGTGTATTGCACTCATCTTGTAGCCAAGTCAACATCTGAGCCCCGTTCAAGTGCCAGGGAACCATGGCTTGACATGAACAAAAAAGCCAATTTCGGGGCACAGAAACAAATAACTTGGAGGATCCCTTTTATAACTTGAGCTCAGCCAGTGCCGGTGGAAAGACAAATAAGACCTGGGGTTACTGCAGAAAGCTTCCAGACATGAGCACTGAAGGGGCTACGCGTGGCCACTCAGACTAAACGCTCAAGAGGCCAAAGGCTCTTAAGATGCTGCTTTCCAGGAATTGTCCAAGTTGTTCAATGTTCTCCTTCCCCTCTGGGTGGTCGAGGGTGGAAATAACAAGGGTTTGCTCAGGGCCCTCTAAGTGGTGGCTTGGCAGGATCAGAGGCTTGGAGTGGAAACTCTAAGTTTCAAAGGCTACAGCAAGGACTATAAGTTAGCGAAGGAGCAGCTGAGTCTGGGGGAGGTTTGGGCCTTGCACCAGGTCACAGGAGCAGCAGAGCCCTGGAGGGACAGAGTGGCAGGGATACCTGCTCTGACCAGGCCAAGTAAGGAAGGGTAATGGGGCCAGGAAGACGCCCCTTACCCCCTGAGTCCCTGATGACCTTGAGCCTCAGGTCACTTGAGCTCTCTGGATGCCCACTTGTGACTATTAAATGCTGGAGCTGATGCTGGAGCTCCAGGCTGGACTGTCGGGCTCGAGCAGGATGGCAGAGGTGCGAACACCCTGAGCCAGCATCATGCAGGCTGTTGCACTGCCATGATCACGGTCATTAAACAGCGTGGCCACACCAGCTCTGACTTTGAGGGACCATCACTGAGTCCACGTGACAGCCTATATTTCATATGCTGGCACAGTCAACCACCCCAGCACCCACACCCTCCTGCTCACCAGCCAAGCTCCAGCTGAGGGCCCTGTGAAGGCAGCCACAAGAACCCCGAGTAATGAATGGCACTGTTAGCACAAAATAATGAGCCCAGACACTTCAGGGCAATTCCACCAGAAAGAGAAATCATTCCATGACTTGTTTCCCTTCTGCTTGCACAGGAGAAACAGAGATCGGCTCTAATCAGCAGTCCTAACAGCCTTTCAATTCAAGGGGTGGGCTGTCCGAGGACACCCAGGCTGCCCTACCCAGGCGCAGGATGGCCAGACACCAGGAAAAACCCTTGCCCTGGGCCAAAGGGACCAGGCCTGGGCTCAGCATCCTGGCTTATTTGGGGACCTTCTCACCAGCTCCTAGAGGAAGGAGGGACTTGGCATGGTGTGTCCACCTTGGCATGCTGCCTGCATTGAGTCATTGACTATTAAACCTTGGTGAGGAGAAAGGAAAGCCCTGCTCTGGGGTGGAGAGGCCACCTGAGGGGCCCACCTGGGTGTGGGGTCAGCTAAGGGTGCGGGGCCCTGGCTGGATGCTGCCTGTCTGGGAGAAGGCCCCTTAGTTCCCAGCTCACAAGGGTGCTGGCCTTGGGCTGCCTGCGTGGGCCCTGGGGAAGCAGCTCAGAAAGTTCCAATGACGCATCACTGGAAGGAGAACTAAGGCCCCCTTGTGCAGACTTGGCCGGAACTCGGGGGGTGGCAGGGGAGTGTGGGATGGAAGGGGAGGACTGGGAAAAGGCCAGCTCCATCCCACCCGCAGTCCTGACCAGGCCCCCACTCCAGGACCAAGTGAGTCTACTGAGTGAAAGAGACCTGGGCCCAGCATTCAGTGTCATGGGATGGCCCCATCATTCTGTACAAGGGGGTGAGCACACAGATGACATGGAGGGGCCAGGGTGGGAGGTGTGGGCCCTGGAAATGCCAGTCAGGGCAGCAACGTGCCTGTTCATCCCCAATAGCCCGTGGCACACAGTCATCCTCACGCCTACTGGAGTGGCTAGTACCGTGTCCCTCAGAGAGACTGATCCAAATTCTAACACCCAGCCCCTGCAAATGTGACCTCACTTGGAAAAAGGATCTTTGTAGATGTAATTAAGGATGACCTCATTCTGGATTTAGTGTTAGTTGCTCAGTCGTGTCCGACTCCTTGCGACCTCATGGACTGTACCCTGCCAGGCTCCTCTGTCCATGGGATTCTCTAGGTAAGAATACCGGAGTGGGTTCATTCCCTTCTCCAGGGGATCTTCCCAACCCAGGAATCAAACCCACCTTTCCTGCATTGCAGGCAGATTCTTTACTGTCTGAGCCACCAGGGAAGCTCTCTGGATTTAGGGTGGACCCTAAATTCAAAGAGAGGTGTTCTCATAGAAAGACACAGAGGAATCCTCTGGCTTCAGTGGTTAGGGCTCTGAGCTTCCACTGCAGGAGGCAGGGGTTCTTAGTTTAGGGAACTAAGATCCTGCATGCAGCAGCCCCCAGACAGACACAGAGTTACAAGAAGGCAGGGAAGAAAGTAGAGTTAGGAGTTTTGAACACCAAGGATTGACGGCTACCACCACAGGCTGCAGAGAGGCATGACCCTATTCTCTCAGAGCTTCCAGACAGAACCAACCCTGCTGACCCCTTGGTCTTGAACTTCTGGCCTCTAGAACCATGAGAAAATACATTTCTATTCTTAATAGCTGCGAGGTTCGTGATGACTTGCTGCTGCAGCTCTTGGAAACTAACATATCTACCTGATGCTCCTGCTGCTAAGTCACTTCAGTTGTGTCCAACTCTGTACGACCCCATAGACGGCAGCCCACAGGCTCCTCTGTCCCTGGGATTCTCCAGGCAAGAATAGTGGAGTGGGTTGCCATTTCCTTCTCCAATGCATGAAAGTGAAAAGTGAAAGTGAAGTCGCTCAGTCGTGCCCAACTCTTAGCGACCCCATGGACTGCAACCTACCAGGCTCCTCCATCCATGGGATTTTCCAGGCAAGAGTACTGGAGTGGGGTGCCATCGCCTTCTCCGATCTACCTGGTAGTCTCATGTAAAGATGAGGACACTGAAGCACAGAAAGGTTAAACAACTCATCCAAGGTTGTGTGTTCAGTCATGTCTGACTCTTTGCAATACTTTGGACTGTAGCCCGCCAGGCTCCTCTGTCCATGGGGATTTTTCAAGCAAGAATATTGGAGTGGGTTGCCATTTCCTCTCCAGGAGATCTTCCCCACCCAGGGATCAAAACCAAGGTTCCTGGGGCTCCTGCATTGCAGGTGGATTCTTTGCTTGCTGAGCCATCAGGGAGGCCCAAGGTCACACAGCCTCTAAGTGGCAGAGCTGTGCTTCAAATCTGGACAATCTGAACCCAGAGTCTGGGATAATAACCTCTACACTACTCTAGTTCTTGAAGAAATTTTAAAAATTTCCCATGTATATGTATCCTTATAGTACTTGGCAAAGAAAGTGCTCATTAAAGTTTGTGGCAGAAAAGGCAACGGCACCCCACTCCAGTACTCTTGCCTGGAAAATCCCATGGATGGAGGAGACTGGGAGGCTGCAGTCCATGGGGTTGCTAGGAGTCAGACACAACTGAGCGGCTTCACTTTCACTTTTCACTTTCATGCACTGGAGAAGGAAATGGCAACCCACTCCAGTGTTCTTGCCTGGAGAATCCCAGGGACGGGGGAGCCTGGTGGGCTGCCGTCTCTGGGGTCGCACAGAGTTGGACACGACTGAAGTGACTTAGCAGCAGCAGCAGCAAAGTTTGTGGACCCATTTGGAATTTATATAAACACAGAAACAGAGAAATATAAACATACACAGAAATAATGTCCTGAAGGCTCTGTATGACATCATTCAGTTCAGTTCAGTTCAGTTCAGTTCAGTCGCCAGTCGTGTCCGACTCTTTGCGACCCCGTGAATCACAGCACGCCAGGCCTGCCTGTCCATCACCAACTCCCGGAGTTCACTCAGACTCACGTCCACCGAGTCAGTGATGCCATCCAGCCAACTCATCCTCTGTCGTCCCCTTCTCCTCCTGCCCCCAGTCCCTCCCAGTATCAGAGTCTTCTCCAATGAGTCAACTCTTCGCATGAGGTGGCCAAAGTACTGGATTAAGAACTGTTATTTCTGAGAAGTGCCCACAGGGGGGCTGCTTCAAATTTTTATGCCAATTATGCATTACTTCTATGATTAAAATCATCTTAAATCAATGTGTTTGATTTACACTGGTTTGTCACATAAATGCATGCGGGGTGGAGAGCTGGTGGCTTTGGGATCTCCTGCGCTGGCTTGGTGGTCATTTCACACACTGCCAAGCCAGTTCCGCACTGACTCTATTTGCCTGTCTAGCCACACTCACCTCCAGTCTCCTCTTCTGTGAAATGGGGAGCAAGTATAACAGGCGAGGGGGTTTCCCTCGGGAGTGGAGAGGATGAGATGCGCACACTGCGAGCTATTATCCCGAGAGTGACTGAGAGCAAGCTTCTAAGAGCCATAACTGAATTGCCCAGTGGGGCTCCCAGGCCCAAGCTGAGCTTCCAGAAGTCCAAAGCCTCCCTCCTTTTGAAGTGACAGCTATTTCTCGAGCTGGGGCAAAACTAACCAGAGGCCCCAGGGGTGTTTTCCTCGTGTCTGATCCTGGAGAACCAGCTGAGCCTTGAGACACACGGTGGGGGGAGGGGGGGTGGGGGGGAGAGGGCAGTCACTCATGGCTGTCCCCACCCACTTTCTCACTACAATTAGAGACGTGGTGGTCATTTCACATTCCACATAGCCCCATGATGAAAACTAGGACTCAAGCAGTCTCAGGCCCAGCCCTGCCACATCTGGCCATGTGACCCAGGGTGAGTTGTTTAACCTCTGTGGTCCTCAGTTTTCTCATCTGTGCAATGGAGCTGGTAAGCCCTGCCACATGTAATGTGCATGAAGCAGCATCTGGCACACAAGAACACCTCACATATGTCACTACTCTAGCTGGCCTAACCACACATGTGGTCCTGCCCTGTTTCTCCTACGAATGCCAACATGAGAAATGGCCTGGGATAGGTGAGAACCCATTGCTCAGCCCCCTGAATGCCACCGGCACACCAAGGAGGAAAAGCACCCCCATGAGAACAGAAACAGTTGCACCTGCTCTGAAAGACTGTCAAAATCTAAAAGAGGGGTGCTGTAGCCAGGCCCCAGCAGCCCCACTCCCAGGACACACACAGGCATAAGGAGACAATTGAAAATAATGAGAGAAAATGGGAACAACCAATGTCCATCCATGAAAAACAGACATGAGAAAATGATAAATAAGTTGTGATTCTTCCACCCTGGACTATCACACAGCTGCTAAAAGTTAGGAACCAATTGCTATTGAGTGAAATCTCAAAATCCTGTCAGTTGCATTGATGTTAATTTCCTGATATTGATCCTTGTGCTGAGGTTATGTAAGAGAATGTCCTTGTTTGGGAAATATTCAAAGACATATATGCAAGTAAAGAAGCACAATGCTTGCAACTTACTCTCACACAGTTCAGAAAAAGTGAAGAAAAGGAAACCAACAGATGTGATAAAATGTTCATAATTGGTAAATCTGACTGAAGACTGTAATACAGAAATTCACTGTACTACTCCAGTAACTTTTCTGGGAGTCTGAAGTTATTTTAAAAGAAAAAGTTAAGAAGTTTTAAAATCAAACAAAACAAAATCCCAATGTTGAATGAAATAAGCAAATTACAGAAGGAATGAAAACACTTATATAAAGTGTAAAAGTGTACACAACACAGGCACACCAAATCCAGAACAATGGTGACCTCTGAGGAGCTGGAAGAAAATGGGATCTGGGAACTGTGTGAAGGAGGCTTTGGCCAGTTCTGCAATGACTTATTTATTTTTAAAATGTCAGAAACATGCATCTTCTCCCAAGGTCCTCCAGAACCTGCCACAAGCCCAGGCATTGTAGAGTGGGGGTCTTAGGACGTTACTGAGTCCAAACTCGCTCTGCTTGCCACACGACAGACCAATGAATCGAGGTGTTGAGACAAGGAATATGCCTTTAATCAGAAAGCCGGCTGACAGAGAAGATGGCAGACTAATGTCTCAAAATGACCATTTGCTGGGGTCTGGATGCCAGCTTCTTTTATAGAACCAGAGAGAAGCGGTGAGGAACTAAAGTCAAAAGGCAGAATAGAGAGGGGGAAGCAATGAGGAAGTGAAGTATTAACACAAAGAAAGGGCCGTCTGTCTTACAAAACATCTCCGGAACAGCCAGCCTGTGGAAGGGGTGTGTTAATCTCTTCTTTCCTGCAGCGGTTCACAGGTGGGCAGGGTCAGATTATCTTCCTAAAAGCTGAACAAAGGCTAACAATTAGTCCAACAATTGAGTTTGCCTGGTGACTCAGATGGTGAGAAGAATCCGCCTGCAATGCAGGAGACTGGGATTCCATCCCTGGGTCGGGAAGATCCCCTGGAGAAGGGAATGGCAGCCCATTCCAGTATTCTTGCCTGGAAAATTCCATGGACAGAGGAGCCTGGCAGGCCACCGTCCATGGAGTCGCAGAGTCAGACACAACTGAGTGACTTACACACACATACAGTCCAACAGTCAGGCAGAGGGGCAGGGTCCTCTGAGGCAGGCCATTAGATATTGTTATCATGGTGGCGCTAGGGGTAAAGACCCTGCCTGCCAATGCAGAAACATAAGAGACTCGGGTTGGATCCTTGGGTTGGAAAGACACCCTTGAGGAGGGCATGGCAACCCACTCCAGTAATCCTGCCTGGAGAATCCCATGGACAGAGGAGCCTGGCGGGCTACAGTCCATGGGGTGGTAAAGAGTCGGACATGACTGAAGTGACTGAGCATGCACGTAACAGCAGCAACGAAAAGCAAGTCAAAGAAACGGTTCCAACGTGGAGTCAGAACTGGTTCTTCTCTGCAACAAGAACACCTAAGCCGTCCCTTCTGCCAGGCCAGTTCCTCTGGAATGACTCCCATTGTTTGTTTTCTTTGGCATTTTTAAGACCGTTCTGGAGCCTGAGGGCCTGTGTTGAAAGGTAATCAAGATGAGTCTGTCCAAAGAATCAGGCCCTGGGGGACTTTAAGGAAAATCTTCTGACAACTGCATCAGCAGAGCAGAAGCCAGAGAAGGTCACTGGGACTGTGTCTCCACACTGTGGCAGCCACAAGACTTGGGCCAAGGAGCAGCAGCTGAAGCCAGAGTGAGTGACAGCTTGGAGTTCTGACTACAGGTGAAGATGCCAACGGGAACATGCAAGACTGGCGGCAGGTATCTGGAGCTGGGAGAACTCCTTCCGAGGCCCCGGTGCTATGAACAAACACCCACCCTGGGCTCAGTGTCCCCCACTGTAAACAGGGAGCCTAGGCCACTGATGAAATTAAAATTCACATTTTAGGGCAAGATGAGAAAATTTAAAATAACCCGATCTATTTATTTTTGGCTGTGCTGGGTCATCGTTGTTGCACGGGGTTTTCTCTAGTTGCGGCGAATGGGGGCTACTCTCTATTAATAGTTGCGGTGCAGGGGTTTCTCACTGCAGTGGCTTCTCTTGTCGTGGAGCACAGGCCCTAGGGCACAGGCTCTGGAGCTGTGGCACGTGGGCTCAGCAGTTGTGGCAAATGGGCTTAGTTGCTCTGAGGCATGTGGGATCTTCCCAGACCAGGGATCAAAGTCATGTCCCCAGCACTGGCAGGCAGATTCTTTACCAGTGAGCCACCAGGGAAGCCCGAGATGAGAAAATTTAAACATAAATGTCTTCCTTGCTGGTTTGAGCCTCCTCCCTCCCCTTTAGTGTGTGTTGTGCAACCCCATTAAGCAGACCTCCCTCGGTGACAACATTCCTTCTTTAATCTTGCAAGGGGCCACGAGGACCCATGACCCACTACACACTTTGTAGTGTAGATCTGAACTGTGTAACCTGTCAATAACTTGAGTATGGCCTTTTCTCAAAAACTTCATTCCTGGGCTCTGACCTCTAAAAGGGTGGAACAATTCTCAGAGCTTTCTGAAAGACAGTCTCCTGGATTATAATGCTCAGGTCGGTGCAAATAAAAAATTTCATTTCTTTCTAGATCAACTATTTTTTTAAAAGACGTATTTATTTCTGGCTGCACTGGGTCTTCGTTGCTGCACAAGCTCCTTCTCTGGCAGCAGCAAGCGGGGTCTACTCTTTGTTGCAGCGTTCAGGCTTCTCACCGCAGTGATTTCTCTCGTTGCGGAGCACGGGCTCTGGGCACGTGGGCTCAGTAGCTGTGGTGCATGGGCTTAGTTGTCCTGCAGCACGTGGACCAGGGATTGAACCCGAGTCCCCTGCACTGGCAGGCGGATTCTTTACTGCTGAGCCACCAGGGAGGCCCCTAGATCAATTATTGATTAATTCTTTCATCTACACCACTTGCCTCAGAGGTCATGGGACAGGGTAAGGAAGAACTCAGCCACAGTGGACACTTAAGTGGTAACTCCTAGATGAGATGAAGAGCTCACGACCGTTCATGGAAGAAGTCAAGGCTCATCAGATCCTGGGACAGGGCAGGGAAGGTGAACCCACTGGTGAAGGAGGAGAATCTGGGAATTTTGGGGGTGGATGAGCATGAAACCAAGCTCCCTGGGAACTGAGTTGCCCCACTGGGTTTATGATTAACCTCTGTATCCAAAACTTGATTCCTTTTCTTGGCCTGCCCCTGTTCCCCTCAGGATTGAGGTTTATCGAAGAAAAGGGGGAACCGAAACGAAGTAGGACACTTTGGGGCCTTCCTGGGTACAAAAGCCCCTTGCTGTGCCGTTTCTTGTTTGTAGAAAAAGGTTTTGATCTCCTAGGCCTTACCTGAGTTCCAAAGAGCAGACTGAAGCAGTCAGTAATTAGGGAAGCGAGGGAATGCAGAAACAAAGGGAAAGCAGTCCATCAAGAAAAGCAATGACAACTTAGTAGTTCAGTGAAAAAAAAAAAAGTGTCCTAGTCCCTCCTTAAGGGATCCGCAGAACAATCTGATGCATATCTTTGAGTTGTTCTGCAGAAACTAAGATCAGCCACCCAGGTAAAGGATGGTCACTACATGGCTGACCATAAGCACAGAGACTCCAGACTAGCTGGAACCAGGTTGATGAAGATTCCCAAAACATCACCCTGTTGCCTCACCACCAACCAATCAGAAGAACATCCCTGAGCTGCTGTTCTCACCTTATATTGCCTTAAAAACCTCTCCCTGAAAGCCACTGGGAACTTCGGGTTTTCCTTTTGAGCACTAACTGCTCACGCTGTTTGCTTGCCACCTGCAGTAAATGGTGTACTTTCCTTCACTACAACCTGGTGTCAGTAGATTGACTTCACTGCACGTGGGTGAGTGGATCCACGTTCTGCTGAGTAACAAGCACTCCAAAAGACCTGTTGGAGCAGTTGGCTTGGATCAGTGATGTGCTATTAAGCACCTGTTCACGACAAAAAAAAAAAGTCCTGACGTATAGTGAATGAGGATTGCCATGGCTGTAAGTATTCCCACCATTGCTAATAAGAAGTTATCGATGATTTAACAACTAGCTTAAAATTTCTGAATATTGAACAAGACTTTGTAAACCTATCAGCTGTCCTCTACCTCAGAGGTTCCCCTAACACTGGGAACTCTCTATACCATCCCAATACGTAGCTGTATCTGTTTGAAGACCTCTAATGACAGGGAGCTCACTACCTCACTAGGCAAGTCATTCTGAGAACCAGTCCTCGATTTCTATTGGGATGAAATCTGTTCCTCTGAATCCTTCCTCTTGTTTCTTTTTCTACCCCTTATAAGGCCACAGGGACAACACACCCCATCCCCACGCAGCCCTTCAACTACGCAGAGAAGGCCAACACATCTCCGCTGATGCCCTAGGGTCAGCTCTTCTCCAGGTTGATCAGCCCCCCTCTCCTTATGGCACCCACAGGTAACATTTAACTTTTCCCCTGTGTCTGACACTGAGCCACACATTGGTTTACGCACAGTCTCCATGAATTTGCATACGGAGTGCTTTGCTTTCTAGTAATATTCTAAGGTGTACACTGAGATAGTTTTCAGTACAATCACAGAATCATGCAACTATCACTGCAATTCATTTTAGGATATCTTCATCATCCCAACAAGGAATCCTGTCCTCATTAACTGTCATTCCCCATTTCCTCCTAATGCCCCAGCCGGTGTCAACCACCAATCCATTTTCTGTCTTTATAGGTTTGCATTCTGATATTTCCCATACGGAATCATACAGTATGTGGTCTTTTATGTTTGGTTTCTTTCACTTGGCATGTTTTTAAGGTTCACCTGGGCTTCCCTGGTGGCTCAGACAGTAAAGAATCTGCCTGCAATCCAGGAAACCCAGGTTCGATCCCTGATCAGGAAGATCCCCTGGAGAAGGGCATGGCAACTCACTCCAGTAATCTTGCCTGGAGAAGCCCATGGGGAGAAGAGCCTGGTGGGCTACAGTCCATGGGGTGGCAAAGAGTCGGACACGACTGAGCCACTAACCCTTTCACTTTCACGCTGTCACAACTTACGTAATGCATCAGTCCTTTCTTCCTTTCTTTTTTAAAAATTTTATTTATTTTTGGCTATGCTGGGTCTTTGCTGCTGTGCGGACTTTTCTCCTGTTGCAGCTAGTGGGCGCTACTCTCTAGTTGTGGGGTGAGGGCTTCTTTTCTGTGGAGCACGGGTTCCAGGGCACGTGGGGTCAGGAGTTGCAGCTTCTGGGCTCTAGAGCACAGGCTCAGTAATTGTGGCACACAGGCTTCGCTGCTCCACAGCACATGGGATCTTCTCGGCCCAAGGATCAAACCCACGTCTCTTGGATTGGCAAGTGGATTCTTTACGACTGAACCACCAGGGAAGCTCCAGTGCTTCATTTCTTTTTAGTGCCAAATAGTATTCCATTGTATGGACATACCGCATTGTACTTGTCCCATTAGTTGATGGATATTTGGGTTGATCCGCTTTTGGGCCTTTATGAATAACGCCACTGATATTCATGTATGAGTTTCTGTATAGACATTGTTTTCAATTCTCTTGGGTATATACTTAAGACTAGAATTGCTGGGTCATACAGTAACTCTGTCTACGGCCATACCACCCTGAATGCGCCCGATCTCATTTGATCTTGGAAGCTAAGCAGGGTCGGGCCTGGTTAGTACTTGGATGGGAGAACTCCTGGGAATACTAGGTGCTGTTGGCTTGGTCTTCCCTGGTGGCTCAGTCGGTAAAGAATCCGCCTGCAAGGTGGGAGACCTGGGTTCAATCGCTGGGTTGGGAAGATCCCTGAAGAAGGGAATGGCTACCCACTCCAGTATTCTGGCCTGGAGAATTCCAAGGACTGTATAGCCCATGGGGCCGCAAAGAGTCGCTCAACTTTCATGGTAACTCTATATTTAGCATGTGAAGAACTGCCAGACTGTTTTTCCAAAATGGCTAAAGAATTTACACCCCACTGACAGTGCGGGGCAGCGGGGGGGTCCCAATTTCTCCACATTCTTATCAACACCTGTTATTATCATTTTGAAATATTTATTCTTTATTTGTTTGGCTGCATTGGATCTTAGTTGTGGCATGTGGGATCTTTGCTCTTCGTTGAGGCATGTAGGATCTTTAGTGGCAGTGTGAGAACTCTTAGTTGTGGCATATGGGATTTAGTTTCCTGACCAGTGATTGAACCCAGGGCCCCTGCATTGGGAGCGCAGAGTCTTAGCCACTGGACCACCAGGGAAGTCCCGTTATTAGCTATCTTTATTGTTATAGTCATCTTAGTGGGTATAAAGTTATATTTCATTGTGTTTTTTTCTTCCAGTTTTACTGCAATATAACTGACATACATCATTGTATAAGTGTAAGATGTACAGAATAATGATCTGGCTAACTCACATCATGAGACGATCATCACAAAAGTTTAGCGAATGTCTCATCGTGATTTTGACTTACATTTCTCTGATGTAAAACTACACTGAGAATCTTAATGATTGACGATTTGTAAATATTCTCTAAAAATGTTTTTTTCAGATTCTTTGCCTGGTTTAGAATTAGATTATCTTTTTATTATTGAGTTGTAAGTTCTTTATATATCCTATGTTTAAGTGCCTTATATAAGGTGTGCGATTTGCAAATATTTTCTCCCATTCTTTGGGTTGTCTTTTAATTTTCCTGAGGAAAGATGACGGTGTCCTTTGAAACACAAAAGTTTTTAATTTTGGTGAGATCCAATTTACCTATTTTCTCTTTGGTTGCTTGTACTTTCCGTCTCATAGCTAAGAAACCAACATCTAATTCAAGATCATGAAAATTTACCCCTGTTTTCTTCTTTTACACTTAGGTCTTTGTTCCATTTTGAATTAACTTTTGCATATGATGTGAGATAGGGTCCAACCTCCTCCTTTTGCATTTGGAGATGCTTTTGAACTGTGGTGTTGGAGAAGACTCTTGAGAGTTCCATGGACTACAAGGAGATCCAACCAGTCCATTCTGAAGGAGATCAGCCCTGGGTGTTCTTTGGAAGGAATGATGCTAAAGCTGAAACTCCAGTACTTTGGCTACCTCATGTGAAGAGTTGACTCATTGGAAAAGACCCTGGAGTTGGGAGGGACTGGGGGCAGGAGGAGAAGGGAACGACAGAGGATGAGATGGCTGGATGGCATCACCGACTCGATGGATGTGAGTTTGAGTGAACTCCGGGAGTTGGTGATGGACAGGGAGGTCTGGCGTGCTGTGATTCATGGGGTCACAAAGAGTCGGACACGACTGAGCGACTGAACTGAACTGAACTGAACTGATCCTATTGTCCCAGCAGCGTCTGTTGTATAGATTATTTTTTTCCCCATTGAATTTTCTTTGCACCCTTGTTGAAAATCAATTGACCATAAATTATGGAGTGGTTTTGAACCCCTTCATTGTACTGTTTTTATCCTCCTGAGTGTGCTGAGTATCCTTCTGTCTTTCTACCTCTGAAATGTAGAGTCTCAAGCTAGGAAATAGTCTCCCAGGTGTGCCCTGAGCAGCTTACAAAGGAGCATGACCATCACCTCTCTCAATCTAGATAGTCTACTCCTGTTAACATGACCTAAGACAGCTCAGCTTTTCTGCAGCTAGGTACACAACATTCTTGGGGAACTATGGGCAACTTTGTTGAATTCTGAGGTTGGGATCACAATGTGGAGATGAAAGGAGACAAAAAGAGCTTAGGAAATGAGTAATTACATGCAGATACTGTTTTCATCAGGATAACAGGGACAACACAAAGGAAATGACACAGCTCAGACTCAAGAGACCATGGTCTGGTTGTGTTGTTCACGCTGAGACCTTTGGCCACTCACTCACTTCCCGTCTCCAGGCTCAGCGGCCTCTTCAGTAAAATGAGAAGACTGCTGTAGATTTGGAATGGCAGGTAGGTTGAATTTCCCTGTGAACTCCAGTTGATGGGCAGCAGCTGCCCAGACTGTCACTCTAAAGGCTCGGCAGAGAGAGTCTGCTGGGATCGCCTACTGTTGCCAGCCATGGGCTGGGTACTGGGCTATGCATTGTCTGAGCGTGGATGAGACCTGAGACTGGGGTTCCTTCCAGCACTATGCATTCCGTGATTCTGCGATTCACCAGACCCCTAGCTCATACCATCTGAAGTCTCTCTGCCAAGCCAGACTGGCTCTGGCCCAGCAGACAGTCTGAGAGAAGGTAGGCAGCCAGGCCAGCTTCTCTGTGGCTTCCGCTCCACCAAATGCTTTTTCCTGGACCTGTGAAAGCTGAGCCACAGCTGCTGCCTGGTTCCACCTCTGGCCCAGCCTTTGGAATCACGTGGAGACGGAAGAGAGACAGCTAGTCGCAGAATCAGCATCGCTCACATGTATATAATCTGCAAAGGCTCAACCAATGCTTCCAGTTCCATGGGCCAGATAACTGCATGAGGCCCTGGTGGGTTCCCACAGTCACTGGGGCTCCAAGAACGGTGCCTGGGATCTGTTGTGAGAGAGTTCCCTAGGTGTCTCCTCACTGGGAGACCAAAAAGCCTTCTGAGATGAGGTAGGGCATAGGGTGCAGCTTAAGCCCCCGACCCTTGGTGGGCGCCCCCCGGGAAGCTGGGACCGGACTTGGAGGGCCCCTGCCCACAGCCTCACCGAGGGGAAGTCAGTTCAAGCAAGTCTTCCGGGCCCCGGAAGTGCTGAGAACAGGTCTGGCTGTCTCAGCTCGCACGTCACAGCCCACATCAAGGGATCGAGCGGGTCCACGGCCTTCAAATTTTCCACACCTGTGTGCTGCAGGCCTCTGCTGCCCGGCGTGTGTCAGGCACACCTGGCTCCCAGCCCTGCCTCCCGGGCTGCCTGCCTGATCCCCACAGCCTTCCCAGAACTGGGGGACAGTTCCTCCACTCTCCCTCTGTAACCTTTGGCTCACAGGTCCCAGTCTCTTTCCATACCCCAGCCAGTCCCTTGAACCCAGCCTGATGGGCAGGTCAGCCTGCTCATCCTGCTGACCTCCCTCCCCGAATACCAACCTAGGCTAGGGCTGTCCACTGCCGTCAGAACCTGGTTCATAGGTGATGGTACCCATTCTGGCCCCAGTGCTATGTGCGATCAGGCCTTGAGGGGTATGTCGACTAGCAGTTTAAGCATGGGCTTGGGAACCAGACAGTCTGGGTTGGAATCCCAGCATGGTGGCCTTGGCACATGACCAAACAATTCTGTCCCAATTTCCTCACATTTAAAATGGGAAACATAAGCATTACTGCCTTATGGAATTGTTGAGGATAGTGCCTGGCATACAGCAAACATTCATTGAGGTTATTATCATACATTCATTCATCCAGTAATTTATTGAGCATCTACTATGGACCAACACCATTCTAGACTTTTCACAATAATACTTACAATAATAGCCACACACAGTGAAAAAGCACTGACATTCCCTCCCTTCCCCCGCCCCCTTTAAAACTCCTGGGAAATTTCACTGAACATGGAAGTGGTCACTAGAAAAGACAGAATTTGGGGTACCAGCTTCTGGCTGAGATTGAAGCTGAAAGCAGTGGGGACAAGAACCCAAGTCACCAAGGGCGATGGACAGGCCCCGTGCATCTCTGTGATACGTGCATGTTAAGGTGCTCTGATGCCAGACTTTCCTTGTGGCTCAGTGGTAAAGAGTCCACCTGCCAATGCAAGAGATGGGTTCCATCCCTGGTCCAGGAAGATCTCACATGCCTCGGAGCAACGAAGCCCGTGCACCACAACTACTGAGCCTGTGCTCTAGAGCCTGGGAGCCACAAATATTGAAGATGGAATACCTAGAACCCGTGCTCTGAAACAAGAGAAGCCCTTGCAGTGAGAAGCCTGCACGCTGCAGCTAGACAGTAGCCCCCACTTGCCACAACTAGAGAAAAGCCATGCATCAACAAAGACCCAGCACGATCAAAAATAAATACCGTACATACTTTTGCACCTTTTGAATTTCAACCATGGGACTATATCACCCATCTGAAAAATGATCAAAGCAGTTTGGAACTTTGAAAAAAAAAATTCTCGTTAACGGGGTTTCAGATGTGAAACTGAGCTGAGTTCTGTACATGCAGATCTAGAGAACTGTGCCTTCTTGGGGTGGCTCAGTGGTAAAGAATCTGCCTGTCAATGCAGGAGATGCAGGTTCAATCCCTGGGTCAGGAAGATCCCCTGGAGAAGGAAACGGCAACCTACTCCAGTATTCTTGCCTGGAAAATCCGATGGACAGAGGAGCCGGTGGACTACAGTCCACGGGGCCGCAAAAGAGTCAGATGGACGACCTAGTGACTGAACAACAGCAACAAATCAACAAACATAAGGCCTCTGTAAATACTATGCAACTTAAAAAAAGAAAAAGAATAAGGAAGCTCTCTGCATACTGACATGGAAAGGTTTTCAGGATATGTGGTTAAGTGACAAAAGCAAAGTACAGAAGAGTGTCTAGACTGTGCTCTCTTGTTGGAAAAAAAAAAAAAAAGCCTTATTTGTATTTGCAAAAAGTCACTCTGAAGGAACACACAAGAAACTAACAACTCGTGGGGCAGGGGTGGGAACAGGCATGTGGGGGACAAAGGTAGGAAGACTATTTCATTGCATTTTTTTTTCATTCAAGAAACATGAAAATATTGAAATAGTGCAGAAAAAGCCTTGATGCAGTCTGCGGCATTAACCTCTATAAAGATGTCCTTTCAATCCTAAACCATTTGAAAAAAAATCACAACTTTTAAAATATATATTTTTATTTTGAATCCTGCAAATGTTTTACCTACTCAAACATAAATAATGTTTACAGAGATTTCTGTGCCAGGCATTGCTCTAACTGCTTCACATACATTAACTAAGTTGACTTTTTCAAACAACCCTACAAGATAACGCTGGTTATTGCTCCCATTTTACAGAGGGGAAACTGAGACACAGAGAAATTAAGCAACTCACTGAAGCTATAGAAAGTGGCAGCGCTGAGATTGGAACCCTGGCCATCTCAGAGTCTGTGTTCTTCATCACCCTGTGAAATCCCTCTAGACTCTTATTCACAATGTATGATTATTAAACATTATAAGCATACAATACAAGAAAGAGATGGAGGGCAGATCTCGTCCACAGAGCGGAAGACTTAACACCCTCAAGGTATGAATCCTATGCAAACTGATTGAACGAATCGGTGCAATTCCAATTAGAACCCCAAAAGTGTTCTGTGAAAAGTGCCAAGATCATCCAAGACACACTTGAGAAGGGGGTAGGATTTGGGCTGCTGGAAATCAAGACTTATGATAGAGCTACAGTGATGAAGAAGGTATGGTATTGTGGCAGGGACAGGCACATAGGTCAGTGGACTAGACAAGTCCAGAAATAGATCCCCCAACACAGTCATTTGAGGTACATATGGTCACAGTAGAACATTGAGGAAAGGACAAACTTCGCAACAAAATGTGCTGAGACAACTAGCTATTTGCATGGGAGAAAAATAAACGTGATCCATTCTTCACAGCTTATACAAAAATCAGTTCCAGGAAGACTCTGTTCTGATAAAATGTACAAAGCAAAACAAACAAAAAAAGCTTCTAGAAGAAAATAAAAAATACTTTCATAATCTGATGGAAGAGCGACTTCTTAAATGCTGCACACACAAACACACACTCACACCTCAACCTTAAATAAAATTTTAAGTTTGACTGCATTAAAATGAAGACTTTCTGTTTATCAAGATACCATCAAGACAGTGAAATTTATGCCCTGTGGGGGAGAAGATACTTGTAACATAAAGTGCTCAGAACTAGATTAGACATAGAACTTCTACACATTGATGAGGAAAAAACAAGACAAATAAGAACAAACAGAAAAATGGGCAAGAGGCTTGAGCTGGCACTTAACACAGAGACCATCCAAATGGCCAGTGAGCATCTGAAAAGCTTCTCAAGAGCAGAGAAATCAGAAAATCTGGAATTAAAACTTCAGGAGCCTGTGAGAACGGTTGTGATGAGGCAGACCTACATGACCAAGGACCGGGGCCATGGAGGAACCGGAGTGCTCCTGCTCTGCCTGTGGGAGTATAAAGTGGTCCATGAGCGGTTCTTAATCCTGGGATTAAGGGATTTCTGTCTCCTTCTCGACACTGTTTTTCCACATTCCAAATTTTTACACTGAGTGTGTATTACTATGAAAATCAGAAAATAATGGACGAACATTTCAGAGGAAACAATTAAAATGGAAGAAAAGATGGCCAGGGGAAAGACTTCCCAGAAGATCAATGTGCCCATCAGGGTCTCTCCTTCACATACAACTGAGTGAAACAGTGCAGGGAGTTGAAAAGATCATCAGAGCCCCAGCCTGGTTGCCCCTCAGCTACCCCGGACACACCGAGGGAAGAAAAGGGCCTCTGTGCCTAGAAAACAAATGTGTTCCAACCTGTCCCTTAGCTCTCTGAATCTCAGTTTCCTCTTTTGGAAAAAAAGCAAAATATCATTCTCATGAGGCCTAACAGGTGGCACAGATGGTAAAGAATCTGCCTGCAATGCGGGAGACCTGGGTTTGATCTCTGGGTGAGGAAGATCCCTTGGAGCAGGAAACAGCAACCCACTCCACTATTCTTGCCTGGAGAATTCTGTGGATACAGGAGCCTGGCAGGCTACAGTCATACATACAGGGCCAAGGAGCCAGGCAGACCAGAAAGAATTGCGTCTGGGAAAGGTGAATACCCAGACATAGTTAAATACATAAAACAGGTCCAAAGGAACCAAACTGATTCCAGAATTTACTTTTCAGCTGGCAGGGTTTTCCCTGCTCATGGTCCAGCCAGTGCTGCCTGAAAGAACTGAATGCAGTGATGGAACGTCCCGTGTCTGCACCGTCCAGTGCAGTCGCCATCAGTTGCCCGTGGTTTTGGAGCATTTGCACTACGGCCAGTTCAACTGTTACTTCACTTTAATTAATTTAATTTGTAAAACAGATACATGAGGCTAGTGGCTAACGTACTGGACAATGCGGGTCTAGACTTTTCTACTGTTTAAATCTTTTCAGTGTGTGAATTCATATACTGTATGGGGGATTTGTTTTTAGTTAGACAGAAAGAAAAAAGATTAAAAAAAAAAAAAAGACAACTCAACGCATGTCAGTGCCATGACCATTAGCCATTGCCCAATTTGGAAAGTTCTTCAGGAAGACCATGTCTTCGGTCGTCTGCTCCAGGGTTTAAGGTCCCCTTCTCTCAGGAGTTGCCCACGCCCCCATGGCTGGCTGTAGGTCAAGGTCCCTTTTGCACATGGATCCCAGCCCAGGCCTCCCCAGGCTTGTCCCTACAGAGCTCCCGGGGTCCTCGCCCACCTTCCTTCTGCTGTCTTCTCCTCCCCACGTGGACCAGGTTTGGAAAACAGGAGGCCCGTCGGCTCTGGGGAGGCCTGTCCTTGGCCCCTGCTGGCCTCCTTCCCTCCGGAATCGCCCGCCCCACGTGGCAGCCCACAAGCCCCACCGTGACCTTGGCCTCTGGCCCCGCTGCTGCTTACTCAGCGGTTCCCCCATCATCTGGGGGAAATGGAAAGGAGATCACAACCCTCCCCTCCCGGGCCTGACCCAGGGTTTAGGAGCGGGAGGCAGGAGGAGGGAGCAGGGGTCCCGTGGTAAATAGGTCTCAGCCCAGAAGGGGAGACGCGGGCTCTCCACACCCTCACCCAGGCCTTCCCGCTGGACCTCCGCTTAAATTTCTCTTTCCCTCACCGTTCGTGTCTGGGGCCTGACTGAATTTCCCTCTGAGACCGGCCTTTCAAGGTCTGTAAAATGAGACTGAGAACAGACCCCGAAAGGCCGCGGTGAGGACAAAATGCCGACTGCATCTGGAGCATCACAGTAGCTCTGTCTGTGGTCACTGCGGACATGACTGATGCTGGACAGCTCTGAGCGGCGCAGGAAATGCTCTGCCCCAGAAAGGCGGCCGGGCTGTGTTCCAGCCTCAGCCACAGGCTGGCTGTGTGTCCTCGGGCAAGCCTCCCTCCCTCTCTGGGCCTCAGTTCTCTCACTAATGAGATAAGGGAAAGGATACTCACCCTCCCTCTTTCAGAGGCTTGCAGGAAGGGTGAACCATGAGCAGAGTCAGAGGGGTGTGCTTTGACAAAATGAACCCCCATTTCTAAACCAGAAGTGGGGTCACGCCCAGGGCCTGTCCAGGGTTCAAGGGGTGAACACTGACCCAACCCCTGATGCTGCCGGGCTGGGGCACTGCCTGCACCCCCAGGAGGCAGGCTCTGGACATCTGCACCTTGCAGGAAGCTGCTGCGGCGTCACATTCCTCCAGCCCCTGGCGACACTGAGTCACCCTGCGACCCACCTCACAGCTGTTGTGACCGCATTTCCTCTGCGGGGTCCTGTGCACGTCCCAGCTCAGCAGTCCTGACACTGTCTGACAGCATGCCTCCTGGGCCCAGGCCCACCTCCCAAAACAAGGTGAACATCCCACCCCCACCCCCAAAATCCCACCTCCAGGGCCGTGCCCTTTTTAGGGCTTGGGTCCCCTCCCCCATCAAACTTTACAGGGCGCACAGTCCCTGATGCCTGAGCATAAGGGAAGTTAGCCTCAGTGACTTTTCAAAAGTGGAGGAGGCCGAGGCCTCTGGCTCATTACCTTTGGGGGCCTTTGGGAGGCACTGGAGTGGGGAGAGAAGAAACACTCTCCACCCCTCCCAGGTTAAAGTGTCTCCCAGCGACTCCGGGAGAAGGGGTGGCAGAGGATGAGATGGTTGGATGGCATCACCGATTCAATGGACGTGAGTCTGAGCAAACTCCAGGAGATGGTGAAGGACAGGGAAGCCTGGCGTGCTGTAGTTCATGGGGTTGCAAAGAGTTGGACATGACTGAGCAACGGAACAACAATAACAGCGACTTTGAGGGCGGGGGTTACAGGATGTGACTGTCAGTGGATGACAAGGGAGAGACTGGAAGGCGGGGCCAGGCCCCCATCTCTGCACCTCTGCGTTTCTTCACCTGGTTCATCATATATGGCCAACTTGGGGAGGGGGCTAGGAGGTTACCCACTCCATGGGGTTCAGCAGGCCTGGGGAGGGCCCAGCAGCATCCCTCCCTCCAGGACCAGGCACACCTGGATCTAGGACAGGCAGCAGGTCCTGCAATCTTGGGATGTAACACAGGGATACAGGTAATTCAGGGGCAAAGGCCGAGGCTCTGGATTCGGATAAACCTGGATTCAGGTTCCGAGTCTGCCACGGAGCGCTGAGGGCTTCCACTGAGTCACTTGCTGTGCCTCAGTTTCCCTGCCTGTAAATTGGGCACTGCAACCCCAGCCTCACAGGGCTGTGACGATTAACTGAGAAACAGCACTTAGCAAAGGGGCCTGGGGAATTTCCTGGAAGTCCGATGGTTAGGGCTCCACGCTTCCACTGCAGGAGGTGCAGGTTTGATCCCTGGTTAGGGAACTAAGATCCCACATGCCGTGCGGTGTAGCCAAAAAAACAAAAACAAACAAACAAAGGGGCTTCACATAACTGCTGTAACTATTAATGGCACCCCACTCCAGTACTCTTGTCTGGAAAATCCCATGGACGGAGGAGCCTGCTAGGCTGCAGTCCATGGGGTCGCTAAGAGTCAGACACGACTGAGAGACTTCACTTTCACTTTTTGCTTTCATGTATTGGAGAAGGAGATGGCAACCCACTCCAGTGTTCTTGCCTGGAGAATCCCAGGGACGGGGGAGCCTGGTGGGCTACTGTCTATGGGGTCGCACAGAGTCGGACACAACTGAAGCGACTTAGCAGCAGCAGCATGAATACCACAGGTCCCTGATTTTTATGCCTCGATCAAAACTCTGCTCCTTAAAAGGATGCTTCTGTGAGAATCACAGAATGTGACATATTAGCACTGACTGCTCCCCTCTTTGAAAACTGTTCTTTCCAAGCCTTGAATTTCACTGGAGGGAGAGAGGACCAAGGCTCGGGAACAGAGGGATGGTGCCTACCCTCCAGGACTCATGCATTTTAAAGACAGACCATGCACGAGTCGGGCACTTCTTAATCCGGAGGAATGAACTGCTGATAGAGACATTCAGACAGTGCAGTGGAGAGACTGGGACTGACTTATGTACCCGATGCACACACAGTCCACTCTCAGCATCTGTGGTCAGTACATTCCACAAAGTTCTCCACAGACACTGAGTTAGTGGAAACAGAACCACTGCTTTTGGGGAAAACACAGGGGTAGGTTCCCATGAACCGCTGGTCACAACATTTCCATCCCCTGATCAGGACACATCTTGTTTTATGTGTGTTTCTATTTAAAGATACCTTATTTAATTCGTATCATTGATTTGTTAACCTTGAACTCACGGCCAACAGCCTAACTCATGCCTGAGCGAAGCTCTTCTAACACCCCTATTTTCTCTACGGGGCCTGTCTCAGCTTTCTCACCCTCAGGAACCCTAGACAGCAGAGAAGCACTGTACTTGGGGGACATTTTAAACAGCGAAACCATCAACCCAAAGTAGGAGAACTCGAAAAACATAACAGACCACGACGAGGACGGAATCAAGAAGGCACCTTGTTCTCAGATGAGAACGTGCATGTCAGAATATTCAGATTTTTCATCGCTCTGCGCAGGGCGGTAAACAACTTCCAAAGCACTATGATTTGGGGGTTATGAATAAGCCTCAGCAAGCAGGCCAATTTGCAAATGCAGAATCTGTGAGTAATGAGGATAGGGTGCAAACGTCCCTTCGTTAGGCTGGCCCCCACTGTGGCCCACCTGGACATGAACCCTGCTCACAACCCAGAATCTGTCAGAGCCTGGGAGCGAGCTGCTGCGTCATCTGAACTGGGACCCAGCATACCTCTTGCCCTGGAGCCCAGGCCAGGGCCCCACCTGGCACCCCGCCGTAGCTGCTGAGGCTTCCCCAGCTGCCACCATGGGCAGTTCCTGTCAGGAGCAGAGAACAGATTTGGGGGGGAAAGGGGGAAGACGGTATTTGTAGGAGCTGCACGGGAGCCTCTGGCAGTCCCCAAACCTGTGTCCTGAGAGCCTCTCACCAGCCTCCCCTGACAGTATCGTGAGCAGGACCCACAGCCAAGTCTTCATGAAGTACCTAATGTGGGAGGCTGCTGGGCCACATGCTGCTTCGCACAGAGCCTGGCACACAGTGGGGGCTCTGTGCCTCCACATTGCATGAATGCAGGAAGCAATGGTCAAAGAGGGCAAGGAGCCAGCTCAAGGTCTCACAGAAAGACAGGACAGACTGGGGACAAGTGGAGTGCACAAGAGGGTAGGCACTGAGGCCTTTCCAAAGACCATGGGACATGGTTCACATTTCTTGAACACCTACTACGTGTCAAACTCGGTCCAAGCTCCTTACATGCATTAACTCATGTAATACAACAGCAGCTCTAAGAGTACGGAACTATTACCCCACTTTACAGATGAGGAAACTGAGGCGGAGAACAGAATGGGAACCTTGACGGTTTGCTCCATGGCCTAACCGCTAAGCTGTACTCTTCCCCTCTCAAAGTTCTCATATCCAGATAGCCACGCTGGGCCACAACAGGCATCTTCTCCTGGGCAGGTGCAGTGCGGGCTGGCAGGAGGTAATAAAGGTAGCCTCCTTGCCTCATGATGCATACCCAACCCACCACCAGGTTCCATCCGAGATACACTCTGGGGGCGCCCTGTCTCCCCATCCCCATTGCTGAGACCCTGGTCCAGGCCTCCATCTCTGCTCACCGCAACCCCTACAGTAGCTTCTGCCCCACGTGCTTCTCGCCCAAACCCCATGCCCTTCTTCACACAGCAGCCCAGTGCAAGCAATCCATGTGATTCCTGCACAAAACCTGTACCTTATGCACAAATGTTTGCAGCAGCTTTATTCGCAGTTGCCCCAGACTGGAAACAACCCAAATGTGGCACAGCGGGTGATAAACAAACTGTGATACATGCAGACAATGAAATACACTCAGCAATAAAAAGAAAGTAATACTGAGACACACAACACAGATGGGTCTCCAATGCCTTCAGCCAGGTGAAAGAAGCCAGACTCAAAGGCAGCATGTGTGTGAAGTTCTCGAAACATCAAAACTCATGGATGGAGACGAGTGATGATGCCAGGGTTTGGGCGGGGGAGGGGCTGGCTACAAAGGGCACAGGGGAACTTCGGAAGGTGATGGAACTGCTCTATATCTTGACTGCGGTAGTGGTTACCTGACAGTCGATGTTTACCAGAATGTATTGGAAAGTTCACAGAAGAGGCTTACTCCATATAAATGCTACCTTGTTATGGGTCGAACTGTATCCCTAGAAAGACATGTTGAAGTCCTAACCCCCAGCACCTTAGACCTCAGAATGTGACCTTATTTGGAACTAGGTCATTGCCAACGTTGTAAGTTAAGATGTGCGTGCTAAGTCACTTCAGTCGTGTCCCATGGACTGTGTCCCGCCAAGCTCCTCTGTCCATGGGGTTCTCCAGGCAAGAATACTGGAGTGGGTTGCCATGCCCTCCTCCAGGGGTCTTCCTGACCCAGGGATCAAACCTGCGTCTCTTATGGTGTCCTGCACTGGCAGATGGGTTCTTTACCATTAGTGCCACCTGGGAAGCTCCAATGTAAGTTAAGATGAGGTCATTTTAGAATGGGGCAGGAGGGACCCTAAGTTGACATGACTGGTGTCCTTATAAGAAGAGGATCGACAAGAAGACACACAGGGAGGACATGGCCCAGTGACCAGGCAGAGACTGGAGTGATGCAGCTGCAAGCGAAGTGACCCCAAGGACCGCCAGGGCCACCAGAAGCTAAGAAGAGGCAGGAAGATTCCACCCAGAGTCTCAGAGGGAGCACAGCCTTGCCGTCACCTTGATCAGAACACCAGCCTCCAGAACGGCGAGAACAAACTCTGATTGTTGTAAGCCACCCAGTTTGCGCTGCTTTATCACAGCTGCCCTAGGAAACCAATAGACAGCCCAACTTTAAAAATGGGGGGACGAGACTGTCTCAGTCTCCAGGGTCTACAGGTTCCAGCCTAAGAGCCTCAGGTGTCTTGTCCCCTGTTCCCGCACAGGTCACCTCTGGTCCACGCACAGCGCAAACACCAGGCACACTGGGCCATGGTACCCACAACCAGGCCATGCTGGTTCCCCCATCCCCGGTGGCTACCTGGGAAACTCTCAGATGTCACTCAGCTCGGTTTGGCTCTCACCTCCCCGGTAAAGCTCCCCCAGATGTGCTCTAGTCTGTGTGGGACACCCCTGAGCCAGCCGAGGACCCCAGCACTCCAGGGGACCATCCTGCATCGTTCGGGCATTGCATTGCCTGCCGCTCCTGCAGCCCCACAAGACTGGGGATCCTGGGACAAGGGTGAGTTGTCAGGTAACTGCCGGACCAATGCCGTGTGGGCTAGACAGGGGCTCCAAGGCTTGGCTGGATGGGGGTCTAAGGGCTGGGGAGGAGCTGGGGCTTTGGCAAATACCTACACTGTGCCCGTTCAGCCCTGGCCCTGCAGAGTGGAGCCAGGACCAGGCCAGGCATGGCTCAGGTTTCTCCTGCCACAGCCTCTACCTTCAAGCCTCCCACCCAGAGCTGAGCTCAAAGGCCTGCCCAGCCACACACCTCACTCTGCTGCTCAGGCTTGCATAGCCCACAGCCTCCTCTGCAAGCTCCTGGCAGGCCCCTTCCCATCTCCCAGAGGCCCTCTATCCTGGTCAATCCCTCCCCACCTCTCTCCTGGGCATTAACCTGCCATATATTCATTCAACAAAGCCTTGTGTGGGACACTCCTCTCCAGCCCTTACTCTTGCTTAGCTTGAGCGTTCTCTGAGTCAAGCACTCTATGCCCAGGACAGTGTGGATCTGGCAACCACACCTGTCAGGAGGAGTCACTCTCTCTGCCCTGAGAGCTTACAGTCTAGCGGGGCCACAGACAGAATACACCGTGACAGCGTGAGAAGCGAGGCTCGGACAGGGCTGATGGGTCTTCGCTGACCGGCGTCCTGGTACCTCTGTGTAAATTAGGAAAAGATGCTTCTTGCTTCCCATGGATGCAGACAACCCCTCCTCCACCCCGTACACACACCTGACATCACAAAGGGCTTGGCAAGAGAGTGAAACTTCAGGGGCCCCTTGCTCCTCTCTCAGCAGGTGCCTTTGTGCAGTGAGCAACCTGCACAATTGTACGCAACAGCCCCAGAGGCTAGAGAGCCTGGAAGGCTTCTGCAGGAGGCTGGAGGTGGGGTGTGTATGCTTAGTCCCTGAGGCAGGAAAGAGCTCAGCACTACCCAGAGGCTGGAGGGAGAGGCAGCCAGTGACGGCCGATGTGACTGTCCCCCCACCTCTAGGGCCTCATGTGAAGGAGCAGCCTAGGCGCCTGCACAGAGCCGTGGAAACAGCCTGGGTCCAGCTGTGAGAATTTGGGGCAACCACATCCCCTCTCTGAGCCTTATCTGTGAGCAGGGGCTGGATTATGGGGTCACCAGACCCACACTGAGCTCTGATGCCTGACAATGAGAGGGCCAAGGATGGGGGCCACTTTGGCTCGTGGAAAGAAGCCACCTGCCTGCCTTTCAAACTACTTCGAAGGCAATTGCCTAGCCTTTCAAGACGGCCCACCCTGCTCAATCCCAGGATACCTGTGGCCTCTTAGACCAAGGCCCTCGAGGCCTCCCCATACCTGGGGATAGACGGACAGCATGATCCTGGGCTGTGGGAGGGCAGCTCAGAGCAGGGTCTTACAGGATCCAAATGGGTCTTTGCTACCCCTAGAAAGGGAAGGCCAGCCCTGGCCATCTCAGGGCAAACCTTTCCCAAGGCTGAGCAGAGAAGTGAGGTGACCACCCCAGACCTCTAGTGGCCAGCGGTCAGCACAAACCCAGCCTGGCACCTGTAAGTGCTCAATAAAGAAGCAATAAAAGAATGAATGAATGGTGGCAGCCATCAAGGATACAAGCAAGCACTGTTCGGAGCAGGCCCCCAGCCTTTCTTGTGCTGGTTTGGTCGGAGAACCAATCTCAGAACATCGGCACAGGCAGGAAGTTTCTCCATCTAAAGCGCAGATGAAGGGGGCTTCCCTGGTGGTCCAGTGGCTAAGACTCTGGGCTCCCAATGATGCAGGGGCCCCAGAGGTTGGTCCCTGGTCAGGGAACTAGATCCCACATGCCTCAACTAGAGATCCTGCATGCCGCAACAAAGACCAAAGATCTGTGAGCTGCAACTAAGACCCAACACAGCCAGTAAATACATATTTTTTAAAAGCCAACATATTTGGGAAAAAGTAAAGTACAGATGAGGAAACTGAGGCTGAGGGAAGAGACATGGCTGCCTTGCTCAGCAGTATTTAGCCTTGTCAAAGCGCGAACTTTGAGAGTCAGAACTTAAACCAAAATAACTAGTCTGAAGCTTCTGGTGAAATCTAAAACTCACAAACACCCAATGGGAAAAACAAGTTTGCAATGTAGTCCTTGAATTAAGAGTCTTAGTCTATGCAAAACGTCTCTCCCCTCTCCCCCTTTTCCTCCTTCTCACCTCCACTAGGAAATAAAGGCTTGCATGTAGCCCTGAAAAGCAGCTTTAGCGTTTCTGGCATATACTCTGGTTCCATGTGGCAAGGGATAAATTTTTGTGTGTGTCAGGATTAAGTTTGTCTGTGATAGAAAATTTTAAACAATAGTGATTTAAGTAAGGTAGATATGTATTCCTCTCTCATACACAAATCTGAGTACAGGGCTGGGATGATACACCAACATGTCTGAGAGCCTTACTATATTTATATATTATATTGTTGCTCTACTCTGCATAACTTCCGTTCTCAAATTCACCCCAGAGTCCAAAATGGGTGCTTCAAGTCCAGCCATTATGTCTATATTCCAGCCAAGAGGAAAGAGGGAAATAGAAAGGCATCAGCCTTCCCTTTAAGGACATCACCAAGCAAACCTTATTCCCCATATATTTTTCTGTCCAAACCTAATCTCATAGCCACATCTAGCTGAAAGGAAATTGGGACGTGTTTAGCTAAAAATTTACACCCAACTAAAATTCAGGGGGCCAATCAACAGGCTCTGCTTCACCCCTGAACTCAAATACTCCAAGATGATGACAGATGACAATGAAATGGTCTCCAAACCCTAGACCCATAAAAGTTCTCAGGAGTTTCATTTAAAACAGAGGGAACTTCGAAAAAAGGTGACATATGTCTATACCTACTCCAACCATTAATATGATCATAATATGATGAGGTCGTCAAAGATGATAGGTAGGCAACATACCTCCACATACGGCATGCAGAAATACGTACAGGAAATAACACTCAGTAAACAAAGAGGAACACAAACTAACAAATACATATTGCTCAAAACCATGGACCAGAGATGCACACGAAAGAAACATGCAGCTGGACTGGGTGTAGCCTCAAAAAATGACATGCTTGATGCTTTACATTTTAGTATTTTTTATGTCTATGTGTGAGCTTTTTCAGATATAAAATATTGTTTTGAAAATCAACAGCATGCATGTGCACACGGGCTCACTCACACACACACACACCATACACAGACAGGCAGCAGCCCTTACCTGGTCTCACAGCCCAAATAACTAAGAACATCCTCTCATGTAACCACCCTGTGAGGCAGGGATCATCACTCTGCTTGGAGAGGAGGAAGAGGAAGGTGTCCTGGCAGGTACAGGTCAGTGACTTGCCCGGGGTTGCCCAGCTCTAAGAGGCAGAGCAGACCTGTGGTCAAATTCAGCTCCTCCACCTGCAGCCAAATGGCCCTGACTCCCTTTCCAGGCCCATCGCGCAAAGAACCCTTCTTCCCTGTCCCCAAACCAGGCTCTTCAGAGCTCCCACACACAGCCTGTCCTTTCTACTTTCTCTCTTGGTGCTTTTCTCCTAAGATACCCTTTCCGATTTCAGTTAAAATCCCATTCATCCAGGGCTTCCCTGGTGGCTTGGTGGTAAAGAAATCTGCCTGCCAGTGCCGGAGACACGGGTTCGATCCCTGGTCCGGGAGGATCCTACATGTGGTGGAGCAGCTAAGCCCGTGCACACAATTACCGAGCCTGTGCTCTAGAGCCTGGGAGCTGCGGCCACCGAGTTCACATGCCCTAGAGCCCATGCTCCGCAACAAAGAGCAGCCCCAGCTCATCACAGCGGAAGAAAGCCTGCACAAAACAACCAAGACCCAGCACAGCTGAAAATAAATAGACAAATAAATAATTTTTTTAAAATTCCTATTTATCCTTCAAGACCTAATCCAGATGCCACCTCTGCCAGGGAGTCCTTCCTGCTCACCACAGCCAAGTGTAACAGAGCCTCAGCACCTTTGTACACAGTGCCCTACAATTAGGTGCATATTTCACTTACTTTCCCAAGTAGATGAACTGAAAACTCCTAGATGTCCAACCAATATTTGCTGAATGGATGGGTGTAGTGGGGGAACAGATGGAGAGATAAAGGGATGGAGAGATGGAGAGCTGGCTGCATGGATGGATGGGTGAGAATGGCTGAGATTTCACTGGTTTCCCCAATGGTTTCACTGGGGGAAAAAAACCCTAAATATATTTTAGACAGTTGCTCTGTCAAAATGACATGAATAGCAAGAAGCAAGCATAACAAATGCTCTCATCAGGTGCCACTGATAGAGAGGTAAGTCTTTGCTTTGAACCGCAACGTGTGCGTTCTAAGCTGCATCAGTCATCTCACTCTTGGTGATTCTATGCACTGTAGCCCACCAGGACGCCAGGCTCCTCTGTCCCTGGGGATTCTCCAGGCAAGATACTGGAGCGGGTTGCCAGGCCCTCCTCCAGGGGCTCTTCCTGACCCAGGGATCAAACCGGCATCTCTTATGTCTCCTGCATTGGTGGGTTCTTTACCGCTAGCACCACCTAGGAAGCCCTTGAACCGCAGCATCCCCAGGGAAATGTACAGTATCCATCTCTGTCACTGATTGAGATTAAGGGGGTTGGGGCTACTGTGGGTGGGGAAAGAAATCCCCAGTGTATTCCTTCTTGAGAGCTTTCTCCTTTAGCCAGAGATCATCAGATTGTGAATTTCAGATGCAAAGTCCTTTACTTCTTTGGTCCCTGGAGGTGGATGAAGATGCACATTTATTAACCCAGGGACAACCCAGCCCTGGGAAAATCCGTGCAGGAGGGGAATGTATCTCTGCTACCCCTGGGGTCTCCTTTTCTTCTTCTGGGCTGTCCCTTTCCATATCCCTTACTTCTCTTTCTGCCTTAAGGAAACAGGCCCTTTCATCAGCCCTAACACCTCGTATTGAATGTTGTTAGTCAAGGAGTTGGGATGGTGTCTGGCATTTGAAGTCCCATGTCTTAACTAGGGAATAAAAACTTCTTGGCTTTGATAAAGATCCCAGAGTCAGTGATGAAATGGGGGTCACGTTCATGGAGGTAAGTGTCCCCTAGGAGAGCCCCTCTAGGGCAGCCTCTCACTGCTCCCGGCTCCCTCTCCTGGAATCCTGAGCCTCCCAGGGCTCCAGGCTGGCGGGTGGAGCCAGGTTCTAGAGGAATCGCAGGCTGCCTGGCTCCAGGTAGGGGAGGCAGGGGGCCTTGACCTCGGGCGGGCGCCATTTCCCCATAGGATGTGGCCCGAGCGAGCGCTGGTGCCGTGCACAGACGGCAACAACAGACCTTGACCACAACCGCTCCAGAGGCCGTTTCTTCTAAAAGGGAACCGACATTTCACAGCAGGCTGGGTGGGTCTTCAAACACTTACAGACTGAGCTAGGGGCACCCCCAGGAGCTTCTGGCAAGATGGGACAAGGAGCCCAGCTGCCACTCTTGGAGCTCCTGACCACCAGGGCTGTTCCAGTCTCGGGACCAGCGTGCGGCTGCTTGGGGGGCCTCACTGGCAGGTGGGGAGAGACAGAGGCAGCAGTCATGCCAGCGGCTTCCAGATCCTTCTATCCAAGGCCTGAGGTGGACGGCCACACAGGTATGGGGTCAGTAAGGCCCTCCCACTGCCCTGTAGACACACACCCCAGCTAAGGGAAGGCCTCCTCTGTACCCACCCACCTCCTTTCTTCTAAGGCCGCCCTGGAAGGAGGCAAAGGCCTGGTTTCACTGTATAACTGTGTGTGTATGTGTGTGCGTGTGTTTGTGTGTGTGTGTGTGTGTGTGTCCTCGGGCCCCCCTCCCTCCTGCACACGGACGGCCTGGCTCTGTCGGGGCAACAGTGGGGATGCTGTGGGGAGGTTGGGCCTGCCTATCAGGAAGCCCCTTCCCTCAGCTGAAGGGCCTGTCCAGCCCCCCATCCTGAGTCCTTCCTCAGACCATGCCCCTCTCAAACCCTGTCAGGAGCAGCCTTCCCAGCCAGGAACCCCGTGACACCAGGCCGCCTGCCACCTCGTCCGCACCCCCACGGCTCCCACACCAGCGGGCCAGAGCAGGGCCCACTCGTGCACATCCACTCACACTCAGAGAAGCCCCTCCAAGGAGCCTTCCCAACTCACTGACCAGGCGGCCAGTGCTACCAGGAAGCCAGGGGCCTCTCCCCAAAGCGGGCTCCCCAAACCAGTACACTTCTTTTTTTTCAAAATGAGTTTTTCAAAAATCACCCCACACCAGTGAAAAGACACTTTCTTCCAGGCACTCGATCAGGGTGATGACCCAGAAGTCTCCTTTCTGGGTCTTTGTTTCTTATGAAAGTATGTTTTAGAAGAAACATCAGAGGAAGAAAGAGCTGTCTCATCTCCAACTGGCACTCCCATATCACTCCAGGATACCAGCTTCTGCTGCGTGTTGGCCAGTAATTCAGGGAATCACTGAGTCAGATAGAGCAGGGTCTTAGAGATTACTGAGTTCATTTTTCAGGTAGAGAAACTGAGGCCCAGGGAGAGTAAGGGACTTACTCCCTAGAAAAAACCCCAAACCCCAGAACAGCATGGGACCCTAGGATATCCTCCAGCCCTACTGATGTTCTTAGCATGCAGGTCCTGAAGCATCTTCAAAATCAGCAAAGAGCCATATCACCCGGCCGACCTTCTGGAGAGGGGGTGAAGGGGGAACAAAATGGATAAATTCCACTGAAGCAGCTCAAGCAGTGTTTCTCAGACTTTCCTCCAGCAACTTCTTCTTTTGCCAAAAAGACATTAAAAACTAACAACTACCATCAATGTGCCCAATCATTTCATAAAAGAAAGGAGGCTTAATACAGCAAGAAGACCTAATCTCAGAATAAGGAACAGTGCTGCCCTGGAAAAGATAATTTGGCAACCTTGACTGATAGACATACACACGTGCACACACACACACAACACATCATTTTCCCAGCTTCTCAGTGGACCACAAACCTTCCTGACCAGCCAGGGTCCCCCCAGATCCTGTACACCCAGCTGACCCCATTCTTTCGGCAAAGATGTACGTCTATTTGTGATCCAGAGGTGGCCTGGGTCTTTTCTGGGTCACCTCCCCTATAACTGGGCTCTTTCTAGGCACACAGGTGCCCCGAACCCCTAGAGTAACCTGGGCAAAGAATGGGGCCGTGAGCAGTCCTCTTCATACTCCTGCCAACCTCTCCCTGGCCAAAGCTGGCCTTCCCTGCTCCCTTCGACCCCACTGCCTGATAACTTGGGGGGCAGATTCCTTCCCTCCCGGGCCCACTCTACACTTCCCACCTCAAAGCCTTGGCTCGGGCACTTCTCTCCCCTGAACCTGCCCCTGCCCCCACCCCCTCCCCGGCTGCCCACCCACTTCCGCTTATGTGTCACTGCCTGGATGACACAACCGAGGGACGACTCTCAGGACAGAATCTCACCGTGACAGATGGAATCTGTGAGCGGGTCTGAAGGACGGTGTTTGTGGTTGTCTGGGACCTGTTCTTCCCTTCCCTCTGCTCTGGCCCATGGCTGGGAGGCCAACGAGTTCGCCGCAGGCCAGCCCAGATGCCTGTCTGTAAAAGGGAGCTCCCGGGAGACCTGAGGGGGCCCGGGGGTGGGTGCTCCCTTCAAATATCAAGCCCATTCCTGGTTGGTTTCTGACTTGATTTCCTGATCTCTTGGATTAAAATGCAGGTGATCTCGTTGTATTTTAACACTTGCTGCCTCAGTAAAGATGACAAAATAGGGACCCGGGCCCAGGATAAGGCCCGTCAAGTGGGAGGGATAATGGGAAGGGGGCCAGGGGTAAACGTGCTGAGACTCTCCCATCCTGAGCGGCCCCTGCACCCCTACTCCCTGCCCTCCTATGTGCTTCCCAGGGGTATCTTTCCACTTCCCAGGGGTGCACTGGGGTTTCTCAGGGCCTGAAGTGAAGGAAGGTACCTTTTGCTTAAGCTGGTGAGGTATCATTTGCTTCCCGTGGGTCAGAGTCTTTTTTAGGGTCTGGAAGGGGGTGGGCATCCCAGCTGAGGGCCAGCCAGGACCATCTGGGAGCATTAGCCCCTGACAGCAAAGAAACCGGGGTCAGCGAGCTGAGCGGTAGCTAGGACCCTGAATTCATCACTGGATCCTGTTCTGGGTGGGCCTCACCCAGGAAAAGCCCCCACCTTAGCGCTGGAAGTGGTTGAGGGGCTCCTTGAGGCGTTTGGCAGGACCCCTACCTGAGGGGCTCTCTCAAGCCTGGGGCCTTGCCCTGGCAACCCCTTGCAGGCCCAAGGCTCAGGAGTCCCACGTTCTGGGCCCAGCTCCCCTGATCTTGGGTTAAGTCACTTCCTCTTTCTGGGTCTCCGTTTCCTTGTCATACGAGGGGACTGGATGAGGTCTGTGATGGCCATGTTTTTTCCAAGAGTGGGCTCTTTTTTCAAATAAAATCTTAAACAGCTCCTTAATTTATCAAACACGAGAAAGCGTATGGGCTCTGAGCACACACATCCCCAGTGACCCCGCCACTGTCCGGCGTCTGGTCGCCTGACAGTCACAGCTTCAGCAGCCTCACCTCACCTCCAACCCACCAGTGAAGCCTGGGGCTCCAGCTTCTCATGTCTCCACTGCCCACTGCCCCGGCTCCAGCCCTCTCTCCCAGCCACCACAGGGGCCCCCCTGCTTCTGCCCCTATTCCCCCCACAATCTGTCCTCAATACAATCCAAATACAAGTCAGGTCACCCCTCTGCGAACCCCACCCATGGCCCCTCTCACCTAGAGCACCCTCCAAAGCCTGTACCCCACCGGCTAGCCTTTTTCTGTCCTCTTTCCAACTCCACTCCAGCCTCCCTTGCCTCCCCTTGTCAGACACACCAACCACCACCCCCAGCCCCCCACCCCTCAGGGGCTTGACTCACTCTCCCCACTTCCTTCAGGTCTCGGCTAAACACGGTTTTCTTGGAGCGGCCTTCCCTAACCACCTGCTCCAGAACAGCTCCCCTGGGCTCCCATACCCCTAACCCTAACTTTCTGTCTTTCCTGCTGGGAAGGTCAGCTGCAAGCCGGCAGTGGCTCGTTTTAAGGCTGGGCCCCTCCTCCATCTAATGCAGATACTACTTGTGGAATGAACACTGAATGAATAGAGGAAGAGAAGTGTCTGCATCCAGAGTACTGGGCAGCCTGTCTGCATTTTCCTTCTCCCCAGCCGGTGTTTCCAATAAGAAGCAGACGGAGCTTGCTTGCCAAAATCCTCATACTCCTGTTCCAGGGGGCTGACATCCAAGCCACCCGCTCCGAGCCCCTGGGTGTGGGTTGGGAGGCATTCCCCTAGCTGTCTGGACATCCATCTCCTGCCAGCGAGGAGGAGGGGGCTTTGGGAGCCGGGTGGAAAGCTGAGCTCAGCTAAAGACTTGGAAGCCAGCCCTGAGTGGTCGGCAGGCTCTGGGGGTGGCCTGGGGGTGAGGGGTCATAAATGATTGCCCCTCATCATCTTTGGGTACTGTAACACGGGTAGATGTGCAGCTCAGGGGCTGACAGAGGATGCCTGGGTGAGACTGAGAACTGCCTTCTAGTATTTGAGTGAAGAAGGATTGGGCCCCTCTGAACAGGGTTTCTAATGGTACAAGTTAGAAGAAGGCAGATTTTCTCTGATATCTATTGGAAAGACTACCACAGTGGTGGTAAGTTCCCCATCACTGGAGGTATGCAAGCACCTTTCAGGAATATTGTCAATGGGATTCCTGTACTGGGTGCAAGGTTAAAGGAGATACTATCTCAGAACTCTTCCAACTCCAAAGATCCTCTTAAATAAAGCAACCTTTTTTTTTTTTTTTTTTTTTTTAGCAACAAACCAATATTCAATTACTATTTATGATGGATGGGCCCCACACAGTTTAAAGTAAGCTTGCACTGGTATGTTAATCCTTGGTTGCCTGTGGATAGCTACTTAAATAGTAACTTATCCAATCCTCATAACAATCTTAAGAAGCAGGTGTTATTATTACCCCCATTTTACGGATGAGGCCAAGGCCATCCCATCCTAGTTAAGCAATCGGCAAACAGAGGTTATCAACAAATGATAATAGCCGTAATAATAATAACTATTAAAAGTTTGCCCTCCACCCCAGGTGCAAAACTTCTTATGCATTATCTCATTTAATCCTCAAAACAACTCTGAAGGGTAGTTATTATTACTTATCTTCATTTTCTAGGTAAGTAATGAGGCACAGAGAGGTTAAGTATTAATAACTGACCCAGTAATAAACAGAGAAAGGCAAGAGGAAGTGGGTAAGGAGAGGTCAACCTGGGACAATTATGGGAAGTCATCGAGTTCGGGACCCTGGCCCCTCACCTCGCCTTCCTCCCTGGGAATCTCCTCCTAGGTCCACCCATCAGTACTGGATGTGGTAGATATTTGGTTCTGGGGGGGCGCCCTCCCCAACAAAATTTCCAGTTCCTCCAGCGGATGACATTTGTCTTTCCACTTCCAAGGGAAAGGATCCAGGCTAGGACGGAAATGGGGGAGGGGGAGGGCGGAGGCATTCGGATCTAGTGCTCTCCGGTCCCTCTGAGACACCCCTCCCCACTAGCCTAGGGCCAGTTACCTCCAGCTGCTCCCCAATTCGGGGCTGCCCGAGAACAGCCCGTCGCTTTGTTTTACCACTGGGGAAAACTGAGGCCCGCGGAGCTGAGGTCACAGAGCTAAGCCAGGCAGCAATTGGGTGTCCATCACAGAAGTCGCTCGAGCCTGGCTTCCCCCAGGGCGCCCACCATCCTTAATCCCCAGAAAGGTTCTAAGAGGTTTGCCCAGTAATTTGCCTCTGAACAGGAACCTCTTCACCCCACTGAAGCTTTCCCTGGGCGCCTGCTGGGTTGGGCTGATCGAAAGAATCTACTTCAGAGGGCAGCCCTAAGCAATGTCCAGAAGTCCAAGGGTGCGAGATGGGGGTGGGGGACATGAAACCAGACGCTGGAGACCCCTCCCGAAAGCCGCCGGTTCCCAAACCGGTTTGGCTCCACGCATTCCAAGCAGCGCCTCCTCCCTTCCGTAGAGGATTCCTAAGGCCACGCGCAGTTCGTGCGCCCTGGACCCTCCCCAAGCCCCAGGCTTCGCAAAGGCCGGTCCGAAGGTCACTGTCCGGGAATCCAAAAGAGAGGTGGGGGAGGGGATCCCGGTGGGTCCTCGGTCTTGGCGGGCGGGTGGGCTATTAGGCCGCGGGCGTGTCCAAACTCACGGGGACCCGGGTCCTCGGCCCCATGAGCGGCCGAGCGCCAGCACCCGAGGACGCGCGCGGGACACAGGCGAAGCGGCGGGCGCGAGAGGCTGGAGGGGCCCGGCCCGCGGTGATCGCATCTGAAGTTCAGGCGAGACCAGAACCTGGGGAGGGGGCCGCGATCACACAGCCCCTCCGCTTCGGCTCTGACAGATAGAGACGACCCTTAGATACCCACCAACCTAGCCCTGGACGTGCCGGCCGGTTTTCCGGCGAGCGACATCTGGGTTTAAAAGTTTCGCCAAGTCTTGAGTCCTGAAGAGGCACCAGGGCCGCCCCCTTCCGCGCAGTACCGGGGGGACCGGCCCGAGCCGTGGCCAGGGGTTCGGTCTCAGTCCAACACCCCGAAGTCCTGCGGCCGGGCTACTCCGGAGCTCCGAGCGCTCGGGGGCGGGAGGGACGCGGAACGAGAGGGGCCCTGGGACACCGAGGGAGAAGGGGGCACCGCGGCTCCGCACTTACCCCACGGGGTCCGCGCGCTCGGGCGCCCCGGCTCGTCGGATCATGCCGCCGGCAGCTCCGGGACCGTGAAGGCAGGGGCTCAGGCCCCGGGCGGCGCGGGCCGCGGGGGCCCGGGCGCCCGCATGCCCCTGCCGCTGCTGCCCTGGGGAAGGGCCCGGGAGGGCACCGCCGCCAGCCCCGCGCCGAGTCGGGAAGCCACCGCCGCAGCCGCCGCCGCGCTCTGGGGCCCTCGCTCCCTCCACTTCCTGTATCGGAGCGAGCGGGGCTTTCAGGAAGAGGTTGGCCTTGGTGGTCAAGGGTTTTTTTTTTTTTTTTTTGTCAAAAGCCTTTCGGCAGCGGCTCGCAGCCCGGAGCCCCCCACCCCCACCCCCGGGGGCCCTCCGAAGACCCCGCAGCCGCGCCCCCTGGGCTGGGCCGGGCCTGGTGGCGGGCGGCGTCGGGTCGGAGCGCCCAGCCGCGGGGTGCTGCCTGCGTCGCTCCGGCGGCTCCCGGAGACCGGGGAGAAAAACTTGGAGAAAAGTTTGCAGCTTGGTGGACAGTCCCGTGGGACGCAAGTCGCTTCCGCTCCGGACCGGCAGGTGGGGAAGCCGAGAGCTCTACGCAGAGCACTCTTGCGCTTTACCTCCTGCCCGAAGGAGGCTCAAAATGCCGTAGCACAGCTCCAGACCAGAGGCAGGGCGCCTCCTCCACATCTCTGACAGGTGGCCACGCTGCCTTCTCTTGAATACCTCCACTGACGGTGGACTCACTACCTCACAAGGTAGTCTGTTCCTCCATCAAGCCAGGCATCTAATTCACCTATTCTAGGTACCACGCCTAGATCAGAGCAGAGGGAGAAAGCCAGTCAGTTTACACAAATACAACTACAGCTACTCTAGTGGGACCAGGAGGCCTCTCTTCTAAAGGCATGGGCACTCAGAAATGCCTCCTGAGCCCGGGCTGCCCTCAGAATATCTCACAGCGACTGGTCAGCACTGACCTCTACAGAGTGACCTCAGTCTAATGCAGGGTTCCTCAGCCTCTGCACAAGTGATATTTGGGGCCAGATAATGCTTGGTTGTTGGAGCTGTCTTGTGTCTTGTAGGACGGCCTCTGCCCACTCTGCCTGTAGCATCACCCTCTCCTTGTAATAACCCCAAAATGTCTCCAGACATTGTCAAATATCCCCCCGGTGGCCACAATCATCCCAGTTGAGACCCTCTGGTCTAACATCTTTATTTCACAGATAAGGAAACTGAGACAAAGGAGGTGACTTGCCTGAGGCACATGGCAAGGTAAGGTGCCATAGGACTGAGGCCCAGGGCTCTGGTGAAAGCATTTGGAGGCGAGGCCTCTTTGCCCTCCCTACCCCTGCTTGCTCATCTGCAGAAGTGATATGTATAAACGGGAGGGGGTGAGGGTGGCACTCCAGGGTGCCATTATTATTAGTCCTCTGCTGTTGCTAAAACAAGCCTGTAGGCCACTGCCCGGGCTCCCTGGGCCCCAGGGTCCATCCAACTCTCACACCTAGTATAGTCTTCTAGGTCCTTCTAAGCTGATCTGGATCGCGAATAACCACACTCTTTCATGGCCTCCACAAATAAAGGTTTCCTTCAGCACCCTGGTGGGCTTCCCTGGTGACTCAGATGGTAGAGAATCTCCCTCCAAGGCAGGAGACCGGAGTTCGATCCCTGGGTTGGAAAGATCCCCAGGAGAAGGAAATGGCAGCGCACTCCAGTATTCTTGTCTGGGAAATCCCATGGACAGAGGAGCCTGGAGGGCTACAGTCCATGAGGTCGCAAAAAGTTGGACATGACAGCGACTTGCACTCACTCTGCTCCCTGGACCACGTCTGAGAAACTCAGGACAAGCTCTTCAAAGCCTGGGTTCCATGAAACCATCTCCAGGGCTCTAACCATGTCCACCAGAGGCCTCCACAAAGCCTGCTCCTCACCTCCTCTGTGAAGATAGAACTCCTCCGGTGGACACCAGACGAGGCCCCACCCTGACCTTGTTGCTGCTAACTGATGGAGGAGGATGTTGCCAAGACTGGAATCTGAGCAACCCCTTTAGTCATGGCCTCTGCCAAGCTAGCCCTTAGATTCCTTCCTGGGTCCCCTTTTCACTCTCAAGTCCTCACACTCCCCACTTCTCTCCCTGGAGTGAATCTGAGGACTCCTGTGGGAAGTGAAAATCTCCAGCTGTTTAGCCCTGCAAACTCCTTCCTCTACCCTCACCTTTTTTGGTTAACAGTTTCCGTTTAAGGAGTCAACCCTCCTCAGTTAAGTTCATGCGAAGACAACCAGATTCTACCCCCACTTTAGAGGACATACACCAATCTAATCTGACCAATCAGAGCCCTATACTTACCAGGCCCAGTGATTGGCTCATGGATGAGCACATGACCTAAACTGGGCCAATAAGATCCCTCCCTGGGACTTTATGTTGGCACTATCAGGAAATGCCAGCAGTCTTCCCCCCCAACCACAAACTGGCCTTATCCTGGGAGAACATAAGCTTGGGGCAGCCCAGTAGTTACTTGAGCCACCATGTGGTAAAATTGTGCTCAAAAGACAGTCAAGAGAGAAAAGTAATGCAGAGACTATGCCCTAATGACATCTTTTGAGGTCTTGATTCTGAGATTTGTAAAGCACCATTAGACATCTCATGTATAAGAACCAATATAGTCCTTTATATTTTCTTTCCATTTCTAAAAACTCAAGCCAAATCTCCGTCAGGTTTCTGTTAACCATCACACAAAGACTCCAAGCTGTCCGTGACTGCAGCCCCTCCTTCCACCTTCTACCCCAGCTGGGTCTGGAGGATGTCCAGGTGTGGCAGGACTGTAGGAATGCAGAGGTAAACACTTCAACTTATTGCCCCGAAAGAGAAAAGGCTGCTTTGCCTCTCTGGGTCCTCCTGGGGTAGCTCTCACCTGCACAAGCTCCTCCACTTTCCCCTCACTCCACTCAGATGAGGGCAAATAGGCTTGATCCAGAGGAGGAATGTGTGAATGTGCAGGGGAAAGTCACCTTCAGGAGGTTAACTCCAAACCTTGGAGGAATTTCTGGGGACGATTAGCAAAGAAAAATATTTCACAGTACAGTCTTATTTTTCAAAACCTTGCTCTGAGTTGGATTACAGACTTTGAGGAAACAGAGCATATTTGTTCAACAGAAATTTTCCTAGTATATGGAGTAGTTAAAAGTTAGTAACTACTCTTTCCTAGTATATGGAGTAGTTAAGTCAAGAGTAGGGGCTGGAGTCAGGAGTTCAGTTCAGTTCAGTCCCTCAGTCGTGTCTGACTCTTTGCGACACCATGAACCGCAGCACGCCAGGCCTCCCTGTCCATCACCAACTTCCGGAGTTTACCCAAACTCACGTCCATCGAGTCGATGATGCCATCCAACCATCTCATCCTCTGTCATCCCCTTCTCCTCCTGCCCTCAATCTTTCCCATCATCAGGGTCTTTTCAAATGAGTCAGCTCTTTGCATCAGGTGGCCAAACTATTGGAGCTTCAGCTTCAACATCAGTCCTTCCAATGAATACCCAGGACTGATCTCCTTTGGGATGGACTGGTTGGATCTCCTTGCAGTCCAAGGGACTCAAGAGTCTTCTCCAACACCACAGTTCAAAAGCATCAATTCTTCGGCGCTCAGCTTTCTTCACAGTCCAATTCTCACATCCATACATGACCACTGGAAAAACCATAGCCTTGACTAGACGGACCTTTGTTGGCAAAGTAATGTCTCTGCTTTTCAATATGCTATCTAGGTTGGTCATACCTTTCCTTCCAAGGAGTAAGCGTCTTTTAATTTCATGGCTGCAGTCACCATCTGCAGTGATTTTGGAGCCCAGAAAAAATAAAGTCTGACACTGTTTCCCCATCTATTTCCCATGAAGTGATGGGACCAGATGCCGTGATCTTCATTTTCTGAATGTTGAGCTTTAAGCCAACTTTTTCACTCTCCTCTTTCACTTTCATCAAGAGGCTTTTTAGTTTTCTTCACTTTCTGACATAAGGGTTGTGTCATCTGCATATCTGAGGTTACTGATCTTTTTCCCGGCAATCTTGATTCCAGCTTGTGCTTCTTCCAGCCCAGCGTTTCTCATGATGTACTCTGCATACAAGTTAAATAAGCAGGGTGACAATATACAGCCTTGACGTACTCCTTTTCCTATTTGGAACCAGTCTGTTGTTCCATGTCCAGTTCTAACTGTTGCTTCCTGACCTGCATACAGGTTTCTCAAGAGGCAGGTCAGGTGGTCTGGTATGCCCATCTCTTTTACAATTTCCCACAGTTTATTGTGATCCACACAGTCAAAGGCTTTGGCATAGTCAATAAAGCAGAAATCACATATTGCTGAAGCCTGGCTTGGAGAATTTTAAGCATCTCTTTACTAGTGTGTGAGATGAGTGCAATTGTGTGGTTGGTTGAGCATTCTTTGGCATTGCCTTTCTTTGGGATTGGAATGAAAACTGACCTTTTCCAGTCCTGTGGCCACTGCTGAGTTTTCCAAATTTGCTGGCCTATTGAGTGCAGCACTTTCACAGCATCATCTTTCAGGATTTGAAATAGCTCAACTGGAATTCCATCACCTCCACTAGCTTTCAGGAGGCCAGGGTTCAAATCCTAGCTCTGCCACTTAGTGCCTGTGCAGCCTTAGGCAAACTACTTCACCTCTGTGTGACTCAGTTTCTTCATCTGTCAGATGGGATAGTAATAGCGCCTACCTCATAGGGATTCTGTGACTGTTGCATGAACTAATGTAGGTAAGGAACTTAGAACAGATCCTGGAATATAGTAAGTACTCAATAAGTATTAACAATTATTTGTGCTATGACTAAGCACAAATGAATCAGTCAATTCTCACAGGTACTTCTGATTAGGATAATTTGAGTAGGGCTTCCCTGATGACTTAAGTAGTAAAGAATTTGCCTGCAATCTAGGAGAAGCAGAAGAAACTGGTTTAGTCCTTGGGTTGGGAAGATCCTCTGGAAAAGGGATAGGCTACCCGCTCCAGTATTCTTGGGTTTCTCTGGTGGCTCAGATGGTAAAGAATCCAACTGCAATGCGGGAGACCTGGGTTCGATCCCTGGGTTGGGAAGATCCCTCGGAGGAGGGCATGGCAACCCACTCCAGTGTTCTTGCCTGGAGAATCCCATGGACAGAGGAGCCTGGTGGGCTGCAGTTGCATGTGCATGAGGAGGATTTAGTAAATGTGTAGTGGGAAGTAAAAGGGACTGTGCTATGACTTAGGTCTATTATCTTCCTCAGCCTGAAGACGAGAAGGAGTGGTTACCAGACCCAGAAGCAGAGAGTCCTGTCCTGTAGAATGATCACCTAGGGAGCAGACCAAGGACCCTCAGTCCAGGGATGCAGCCAGGAAAATAAATAATCTGAATCATCTCCCTCCACCTAACCTCCAGCAAGCAGTGGGCCCTTCAGTCGCTAAAGTCAGCTAGAAGCCAGAGGGCTTGGGAGCCTATTGGTCAGTCCCTATAGGGGTGGAATCCCTCTGGGTCAGACTCCTAGGGTGTGGGGAAGGACTGGGGTCAGGGAGGGCAAAACTGTGGAATCAGATAAAATGAGCTCAAATCTTACTGGACTTTGGCAGGCACTCTTGGGCAAATCAGCCAAGGGACCAGACAGATGAGTGAAACCATCTTGGATCCTCTGGACCAGCTCATCTGCTAGCCAGATGTCATGCAGTGACCTCTGTCAATGTCACATGGACCAGGAGAATCACTGGACAAGTCCTACCTGAATTCTTGACTGGGAAAATTGTGAAATAAGATAAAAATGTTTGGGGCAGTTTTGTTTTGCAAAAATAGACACAGAAAGCAGCTGTTTTCCTGAGGCTTTTCCATCTTCTTCTGACCTCCTCCCCCAACCAGAGCTCCAACATTTCTGTTCCCTGTTACTTTGGTGAAATATGTTGAAAGTGGTGGAGAAAAACTTTATTATTGCAAAATCAATCAGTATCCTTTGGGTCAGCCAGGAACACAGTGTCTGCAGCGACTGGGTAGGGGCTGGGATGACCTGAGAACCTGGCTCTGGAGGAAGTGGCAGCCTCTTCTCAGTTCTCCCCAGCAGACGCCCAGCAGGAATGAGGGCCTGTGCATAAAGGGCCTTACAATTTTAAAACAGAGTAAAAATTGGGACTCTGGATTTTTATAGGACTGTATCAGATTTCTGAAATATGACCCTGACTAAAGAAGCATTTCTAAAAGCCCAGTTATCCTATGGATGCTGGCTGAGGATCTGACCACACCTTCTGTACCTTCAGCCACTCTGAGACTCCATGTGGCAGGAGGGTGAATCTGACTCATGTGAAGGTGTGCCTAGTGGAACCCACAGGTGCACAGGGATTCCATAGGATCCAGAAGGGATGGGATCCTGACAGATAATGTTTGGCCCTTGTGACTCAGATGGTAAAGAATCTGCCTGCAATGTGGGAGACCCAGGTTGATCCCTGGGTCAGGAAGATCCCCTAGAGAAGGGAATGGCTACCCACTCCAGTATTCTTGCCTGGAGAATCCCATGGACAGAGGAACTTGGCAGGCTTCAGTCCATGGGGTCGCAAAGAGTCAGACACAACTGAGCGACTAACACCCTTTTCTGTCCCCTAGAACCAAGCAGGATATCTTTAGTCCCAGTCTTTGGCATTCTGCCTCATTGTCCTCTCTCTGCAGGTCCTCATCTTTCTTCCCTCCTCTCTGCAGACAGACAGCCCCACAACCCCCAAGTTTCCAAGTCTCAGTTAACCCTGTATAGAGACTGACGAGCATCCCACGGTCCCGATTCCCAGTTCTCTGGAGATAACATCTGATTATCATCTTGGCCTCGAGGGGTTGGCAATCTCAGAGAGCAAGGGTGCTCGTGAGCTGAGGACACACCCCAACAAACTTTTAAAGCAACCTCTAATCTGGATTATTGGGGCAGCTTCTTGTCTGCTGTCCCACTTGCCCTCGGCCAGCCCCACTCATCACTGTGGCAGAAACTGAAAGCTTTCAAGATCTTTCTTAGAGAACTGCTCTCTTGCTCAGTCACTGCATTGGTTCATCTGACTCCAGGTTCCTCTCTGAAGCCTGCATGCTCCCTACTAACGTACCCTCTTAAACCACACTTGTTACATATTTCTAGACACTACGATGTTCTCATGCCTCTGTTACCCTTAGCATGAGAGTGCCAGCTCCCTAGGAGCAGGGAATATGCCCTCTTTAAAAAAATTTTTTTCTCTCCCCTCATCAGAGCCTGGTGGGCTGCCATCTATGGGGTCGGACACGACTGAAGCGACTTAGTAGCATCAATCTTCAGTGGAGGGATTTGCAAACAGCAGGCACTTAATAATCTCTTATTGTCTAAATAAAAAGACTTGTAACCAAGGAGAAAGCCTGCTCTATTTCTCAGTCCTGTGTCATTGTTTGACTTGTCCCTGCTTTGTGCTGTCAGGTTCCTATGCAATATTGCTCTTTACAGCATTGGACCTCACTTCTATCACCAGTCACATCCACAACTGGGTATTGTTTTTCTTTGGCTCCATCCCTTCATTCCTTCTCGAGTTTTTTCTCCACTGATCTCCAGTAGCATATTGGGCACCTACTGATCTGGGGAGTTCCTCTTTCCATAGCCTATCATTTTGCCTTTTCATACCGTTCATGGGGTTCTAAAGGCAAGAATACTGAAGTGGTTTGCCATTCCCTTCTCCAGTGGACGACATTCTGTCAGACCTCTCCACCATGACCCGCCCATCTTGGGTGGCCCCACACAGCATGACTTAGTTTCATTGAGTTAGACAAGGCTGTGGTCCATGTGATCAGATTGGCTAGTTTTCTGTGATTATGGTTTCAGTGTGTCTGCCCTCTGATGCCCTCTCGCAACACCTACCATCTTACTTGGGTTTCTCTTACCTTGGATGTGGGGTATCTCTTCACGGCTGCTCAAGTGAAGCGCAGCCGCTGCTCTTTTATATGTATTGATATAAAACAATACCCAGTTGTGGATGTGACTGGTGATAGAAGCAAGGTCCGATGCTGTAAAGAGCAATATTGCATAAGAACCTGGAATGTTAGGTCCATGAATCAAGGCAAATTGGAGGTGGTCAAACAGGAGAGGGCAAGAATGAACATTGACATTCTAGGAATCAGTGAACTAAAATGGACTGTAATGGGTGAATTTAACTCAGAAGACCATTATATCTACTACTGTGGGCAGGAATCCCTCAGAAGAAATGGAATAGCCATCACAGTCAACTGTCATGGTCAAGAGTCCAAAATGCAGTACTTGGATGCAATCTCAAAAACGACAGAATGATCTCTGTTCGTTTCCAAGGCAAACCATTCAATATCACGGTAATCCAAGCCTATGTCCCAACCAGTAACGCTGAAGAAGCTGAAGTTGAACGGTTCTATGAAGACCTACAAACCCTTTTAGAACTAACACCCAAAAAGATGTCCTTTTCATTATAGGGGACTGGAATGCAAAAGTAGGAAGTCAAGAAACACCTGGAGTAACAGGCAAATTTGGCCTTGGAGTACCGAATGAAGCAGGGCAAAGGCTAATAGATTTTGCCAAAAGAACGCACTGGTCATAGCAAACACCCTCTTCCAACAACACAAGAGAAGACTCTACACATGGACATCACCAGATGGTCAACACCAAAATCAGATTGATTATATTCTTTGCAGCCAAAGATAAAGAAGCTCTATACAGTCCGCAAAAACAAGACCAGGAGCTGATTGTGGCTCAGATCATGAACTCCTTATTGCCAAATTCAGACTTAAATTGAAGAAAGTAGGGAAAACCACTAGACCATTCAGGTATGGCCTAAATCAAATCCCTTTTGATTATATAGTGGAAGTGAGAAATAGATTTAAGGGACTAGATCTGATAGAGTGCCTGATGAACTATGAATGGAGGTTCGTGACATTGTACAGGAAACAGGGATCAAGATCATCCCCATGGGAAAGAAATGCAAAAAAGCAAAATGGCTGTCTGAGGAGGCCTTACAAATAGCTGTGAAAAGAAGAGAAGTGAAAAGCAAAGGAGAAAAGGAAAAATATTTCCTTTTTAATAAGGAGTTCCAAAGAATAGCAAGGAGAGATAAGAAAGCCTTCCTCAGTCATCAATGCAAAGAAATAGAGGGAAACAACAGATATGGGAAAGACTAGAGACCTCTTCAAGAAAATTAGTGATACCAAGGGAACATTTCATGCAAAGATGGGCTCGATAAAGGACAAAAATGGTATGGACCTAACAGAAGCAGAAGATATTACGAAGAGGTGGCAAGAATACACAGAAGAACTACAAAAAAGAGCTTCATGACCCAGATAATCATGATGGTGTGATCACTTACCTAGAGCGAGACATCCTGGAATGTGAAGTCAAGTGGGCCTTAGAAAGCATCACTACGAACAAAGCTAGTGGAAGTGATGGAATTCCAGTTGAGCTATTTCAAATCCTGAAAGATGACGCTGTGAAAGTGCTGCACTCAATAGGCCAGCAAATTTGGAAAACTCAGCAGTGGCCACAGGACTGGAAAAGGTCAGTTTTCATTCCAATCCCAAAGAAAGGCAATGCCAAAGAATGCTCAAGCTACCGCACAATTGCATTCATCTCACACACTAGTAAAGAGATGCTTAAAATTCTCCAAGCCAGGCTTCAGCAATATGTGATTTCTGCTTTATTGACTATGCCAAAGCCTTTGACTGTGTGGATCACAATAAACTGTGGGAAATTGTAAAAGAGATGGGCATACCAGACCACCTGACCTGCCTCTTGAGAAACCTGTATGCAGGTCAGGAAGCAACAGTTAGAACTGGACATGGAACAACAGACTGGTTCCAAATAGGGAAAGGAGTACGTCAAGGCTGTATATTGTCACCCTGCTTATTTAACTTGTATGCAGAGTACATTATGAGAAACGCTGGGCTGGAAGAAGCACAAGCTGGAATCAAGATTGCCAGGAGAAATATCAATAACTTCACATATGCAGATGACACCATCCATATGTCAGAAAGTGAAGAGGAACTAAAAAGCCTCTTGATGAAAGTGAAAGTGGAGAGTGAAAAAGTTGGCTTAAAGCTCAACATTCAGAAAACGAAGATCATGGCATCTGGTCCCATCACTTCATGGGAAATAGATGGGGAAACAGTGAAAACAGTGTCAGACTTTATTTTTTCTGGGCTCCAAAATCACTGCAGATGGTGACTGCAGCCATGAAATTAAAAGACGCTTACTCCTTGGAAGGAAAGGTATGACCAACCTAGATAGCATATTGAAAAGCAAAGACATTACTTTGCCAACAAAGGTCCGTCTAGTCAAGGCTATGGTTTTTCCAGTGGTCATGTATGGATGTGAGAATTGGACTGTGAAGAAAGCTGAGCACCGAAGAATTGATGCTTTAGAACTATGGTGTTGGAGAAGACTCTTGAGAATCCCTTGGACTGCAAGAAGATCCAACCAGTCCATCCTAACGGAGATCAGTCCTGGGTGTTCATTGGAAGAACTGATGCTAAAACTGAAACTCCAGTACTTTGGCCACCTCATGCGAAGAGTTGACTCATTGGAAAAGACCCTGATGCTGGGAGGGATTGGGGGCAGGAGGAGAAGGGGACGACAGAGGATGAGATGGCTGGATGGCATCACTGACTCAATGGACGTGAATTTGAGTGAACTCTGGGAGTTGGTGATGGACAGGGAGGCCTGGAGTGCTGTGATTCATGGGGTTGCAAAGAGTCAGACACGACTGAGCGACTGAACTGAAATGTGCTGTCAGATGAGCTAAAATTAGGGTCAAGAATGTCCTTAACTGGGACTTCCCTGGTGGTCCAGTGGATAAGCCTCCATGTTCCCAATGTGGCGGGCCCAGGTTCAATCCCTGGTCAGGAAACTAGAATCTTCATGCTGTAACAAGAGATCCCTCATGCCTCAGCTATGACCCTATGCAGCCAAATAAATGTTAAGGGAAAAAAAGAATGTCTTTAATTCATACAGTCTATGAATTATGACACCAGTGAGGCTCTGGGAGGACATGGAAGGCCTGTCCTTGAGGAGATTTCAAACTAGTGGAATGAGATATGCCATAGGAGGATGCTTTGGGGTTTGAGTGACAGGAAACCTTGACTCTAAGTGGACCAAAGGAAATGTCTTGTCTCATATAACTCACAGCACAGATTAGGGAAATGAATCTGTTATCTCAGTTCAGTTCAGTCACTCAGTCATGTCTGATTCTTTGCAACCCCACGGACTTCAGCCCATCAGGCTTCCCTGTCTGTCACGATCTCCCAGAGTTTACTCAAACTCATGTCCATTGAGTCGGTGATGCCATCTAACCATCTCATGCTCTGTTGTCCCCTTTTCCTCCTACCGTCAATCTTTCCCCGCATCAGGGTCCTTTCCAATAAGTTGGTTCTTCGCATCACGTGGCCAAAGTATTGGAGTTTCAGCTTCAGCATCAGTCCTTCCAATGAATATTTAGGACTGAGTTCCTTTAGGATGGACTGGTTGGATCTCCTTGCAGTCCAAGGGACTCTCAAGAGTCTTCTCCAACACCACAGTTCAAAAGCATCAATTCTTCAGTGCTCAGTTTTCCTTCTCCAACACCACAATTCAAAAGCATCAATTCTTCGGTGCTCAGTTTTCTTTATAGTCCACCTCTCACATCCATACATGACTAATGGAAAAACCAAAGCTTTGACTAGATGGACCTTTGTTGGCAAGTAATATCTCTGCTCTTTAATATGCTACCTAGGTTGGTCATAACTTTTGTTTCAAGGAGCAAGCATATTTTAATTTCATGGCTGCAGTCACCATCTGCAGTGATTTTGGAGCCCCCCAAAATAAAGCCTGTCACTGTTTCCATTGGTTCCCCATCTATTTGCCATGAAGTGATGGGACCAGTTGCCATGATTTTAGTTTTCTGAATGTTGAGTTTTAAGCCAACTTTTTCACTTTCCTCTTTCACTTTCATCAAGAGCCTCTTTAGTTCTTCTTTGCTTTCTGTTATAAGGGTGGTGTCATCTGCATAGCTGAGATTATTGACGTTTCTCCCAGCAATCTTGATTCCAGCTTGTGCTTCATCCAGTCCAGCATTTCTCATGATGTACTCTGCATGTAAAGAAAGCAGAGTGCCAAAGAATTGATGCTTTTGAACTGTGATGTTGGAGAAAACTCTTGAGAATCCCTTGGACTGCAAGGAGATCCAACCAGTCCATCCTAAAGGAAATCAGTCCTGAACATTCACTGGAGTTGGACACGACTGAGTGACTGAACTGAACGGAACTGAACTCTGCCTATAAATTAAATAAGCATGGTGACAATATACAGCCTTCTTATCTATTGCTATTATCTATTACCTCAAACTTAGTGACTTATCACAACATATTTATTATCTCACAATCTCTGTGACTTGGGATGCTTAGCACAACTTCGATGGCTGCCTCTGTTTAAGGGTCTCTCATGAGGCTGCTGTCAAGGTGTCAGCCAGGGCTGGGGTCTCAGCTGAAAGCTCAGCTTGGAAACGGTCTGCTTCCAAACTCACTTGACTGTTGGTAGGACTCAGTTCCTTGAGGGGCCTCAGTTCCTTGTCTGCTGTTGGCTGAAGGCCACCTTCATGTCCATTCCTGGACATGTGGAAATGTCTAATATGGCCACTTTTTTCATTAGTGTGTGCACACTTAGAAGGTAATGGAGAAACTCTGCCAGAAAGATGGAAGTCTCAGCCTCGTACCACCTAATCATCATCATTGCCCTATTCTTTTAGAAACAAGTCATAAGTCCTACCTACACGCAGCAGGAGCGGCTTAAACAAAGGTATGAAGACCGAGCAAGGACTATTTGGAGCCATCTTGGATGCTGCCTAGTAAAAAGACTCAACATTATCATCAGTCACTTAGGTTTGGTCCCTCTTTCTGCTCTGGCCTCCTCAGCGTTGACTTCAACCTCAGGCTGGTTCTCCTATGGTTCTAAGACAGCTTGCAATGGCAATTGACGTCATGCTCTACAAGGCCATCCTGTGAGAGAGGGGAAAAACCTGTTTCCAAAGCATGCAACTGAAGTCCTACAGTGTGATTGGCCAACTTAGGTCACACGTCTAGCTGAGTCATCAGGAGAATGTCACACACCAGTTGGCTTAGGTTGATTAAGATCCACACTTGGTCCTGGGCTTGGAGATGACCTTCCTTCAGATCATGTTGGGGAATGGTTGAAACCCTAGCAAAATTAAGAGAAGGAAGAAGAGAACGGATGTAGGGTAGATAGCCAACAATGTCAACTGCATCTGCATAGAGATGACCAGAAAAATTAGGTCATATGTGAGGAGATATTTACATGTGGCTTACTGTTATATTCATTATCTTGATTGTGGTGATGGCTTGATTGGTATTTACATATATTGACATCAAATATACACCTTTAACATGTACAATTCTTGTATGTCAATTTTACTTCAAAAAAGCTACTTCTGAAAATATGTATTTTCTTTAGACATTATGCTATGAAAAGCACAAAGAAATTAAGCAAATATTCTTCCAGTCTTCAAAAACTATTGTCTAGTTATGTAGAGAAGTCCTCATGTCATCAATGAATTAGTACAATTCTGACTACATATTTATTGTTTTGCTTTGGTTGTATCCATTAGTGTAAATTAAATTGTGTTATTTACAGCATTCCTGTCATTCATCCGTTGAAACCATAGCGTTGGTTACAGATTCAAGAGTTTAGTGAAAAGCAGTGAAAGCATTCTGTAAGAGTCAATAGGCTCTGTGGAATTCATACTAGAGTGTTACCTATGTATTATTTAAGAAAACAAAGCCCTGAGTTATATGTATAATTCAAGTTGCTCTGACAGTATGATTCATAAAGATTCAGAGTGGGGAATCATTTCTCAAGAAGGTCGTTTTCTTTCTTTGCTGCCTCTCTGTCGGAGTGAAGGATGACCCGGGAGCCCTAAAGGAGGAGGCAGGCCTTGGAGAGCCTTGAAGGATGCAGCCTTCTCTCCAGCTGCAGGCAGCTGGCTCAGGAAAGGCTCTCGCCTGCCTGGTTTGCATGTCCTTCTTCTTGGCAGCATGGGGAGTGAGGGAATGGAAAGAGGCTTTGAAACAGTGACCTCTGAGAAACGAATCCACATTTTTGACTGGAGGCCAGACCATTGAGCATTAACAGCTCATCATCTCTTAAGCTGGCTCATCTCACTAGAAGGCAAGCCAGGAGGTAGAAGATCTTCTCTGGAAAGCAGAGCTCTTACTGTGTGCCAGGTCCTGTGACCCTACTGTGTGTTAAGGTGGAGAAAGGGCTCCAAGGGTGAGGACACAAAGGACATGATGTCTGCCCTCTCCTCGTGTTCCAAGTGATAGTCTTTCACTTTGTCTGATTCATCCATGGGTGTCCAGACTGAGGGCTCAGAACAGTTGAATAAACAAACTAAACCTGTATATACAGTGTATTAGTTATTCGTTGATGTGTAAAAAATTACCCCCAGATTTAACAGCTTTAAACAGCAATAAACTTTTTTTTTTTTTTTTTTAATCATACCCAATTTCCTTGGGTCAGGAATTCAGAAGCAGCTTAACTGTTTTGATCTGACTTGGGATCTCTCATGAAGTTGTAGTCAAGATGAAGTTAGGCAGCTATTTTGTGCTATGAGGCAGAATCTATATCCTGAGGAAGAAAGAGCCACCACAGATAAAGAGCTTAACTGCCTGGTGCCATGGAGTGCCTCAACAGGCCAGAATGAGCACCCTTGTCTTCTTCTATATGAGACAGAAATAAAATCCTATCCTGTTTAAGCCACTGGTCTTTGGTGGTTTTCTGGAGGAAGGTTCCAACAGGCAGAAATAAGGGAAGGGCATCCTAGGGGGAGGTGAAAGCAGTATGAAGAGAGGCCTTGGAGGTAGGACCTTACTTAGCTGTCAACATAGTGATGAGGGGGAAATGAGTTACTGCCTAAGAAAGCTGAAGTGCCCACCACTGAGAGGAGCTGGAAACGCTCACCATAGCTCATCCTCCTAATTTGTTTTTTGCCTCGAGGTCACGGAGTGTATCTTTTTAAAAAAATGTGTTTTATTATTTATTTATTTGTGCTGTGCTGGGTCTTTGTTGCTGCATAGGCTCTTCTCTAGTTGCTGCGAGTGGTGGCTACTCTCTATCTGTGGTGAGGTGCAAACATCGTGCTGGCTTCTCTTGTTGCAGAGCACAGTCTCTAGGAAGCGGGGGCTTCGGTCGTTCCAGCTCCCGGGCTGTACAGCACAGACTCAATAGTTGCGACACACAGACTTAGTTGCTCCGAGGCCTGTGGGATCTTCTCAGACTAGGGATAGAACCAGTGACTCCTGCATTGGTGAAAGTGAAAGTCACTCAGTCGAGTCCCACTCTTTTCAACAGTCCATGGAGTTCTCCAGGCCAGAATACTGGAGTGGGTTGCCTTTCCCTTCTCCAGGGAATCTTCCCAACCCAGGGATCGAACACAGGTCCCCTGCATTGCAGGCAGATTCTTTACCAGCTGAGCCACCAGAGAAGCCCAAGAATACTGGAGTGGGTAGCCTATCCCTTCTCCAGGGGAATCTTCCCGACCCAGGAATTCAACCAGGGTCTCCTGCATTTAGGCAGATTCTTTACCACTGAGCCACCAGGCAAGTCCCAAAGATCGTATCTTAAACCTCTGTTTAAGCGTGCTCGGCAAAAAAGATGGTCTATCATGATGTGGGAGAGAAGCCATGATTTATTTCTATTTCACTTCTCCCTTTGGGGCTATTTACTTCCTCTGAAAATCAAGTGTGGTGTCCTCAAGGCACCTTCCTCATGAGAAAACCCAGGGTGTGTCCTTTAGAATCATGGGTTAGCAACAAGTCGGTCAGAGTGAGAGAAACCTGAGCCCGCACTGGTCTTCTTGGCCACAGTCCCCGCCTGGGCCTCTGCTGCCATCCCAGGGGAGAGTCCCCAGAGGGGTGTGTACCCTGCAGGAGGCTCCTGGGACCTCAGGTTAAGAACACTCCCCACCGTGGACTCCCTGCCTTCAGGAGATGCTGGGCGGTGGGGTGGGTGCTGAGATTATGTGTGCTCTGGCCGCTTCAAAACTGCACAGTGCAGTTCCCTTTCAGTGACACTCTTGCCCTCTGTGTGACCTTGGGGAAGTTTCTTAGCCTTTCTGGGCCCACGCTTCTTTTTCTGGAGGACGGGTGGACGCCTACCTCACAGCTGCTTGTGAAGATTGTATGGACGGTGGCTCCCTGTGTGTTGAGTAGCAGGCTTGTGATAAATGTCAGTTTCCCTTCCTTGACTTTTTTTTTTTCCCCTTGTGCTGTGCTGTGCTTAGTCACTTCAGTCCTGTCTGACTCTGTGACCCCATGGACGGTAGCCCGCCAGGCTCCTCTATCCATGGGGATTCTCCAGGCAAGAATACTGGAGTGGGTTGCCATGCCCTCCTCCAGAGGATCTTCCCAACCCTGGGATCAAATCCAGGACTCCCGCATTGCAGGCAAATTTTTTACCCTCTGAGCCACCAGGGAAGCCCTTTTATTTTTTTCCCTTATCGATTTTTAAAAAATTTATGTTTATCTTTGGCTGCACTGGGTCTTTGTTGTTGAGCTTGGGCTTCCTCTAGTTGCGGCAAGTGGGGGCTATTCTCTTGTTGCGGAGCTCGAGCTCTGGGTCATGCAGGTTCAGTAGTGGTGATGCATGGGTTTTGTTACCCTGCAGCATGTGTGATCTTCCCAGACCAGGGACTGAACTGGTGTCCTCTGCATTGTACGGCAGATTCTTAACCACTGGACCACCAGGGAACCCCTTCCCCACTTATTGATTTTTATAAGTGAAGAATGGATGCCCAGCTCCATGGACTCTGTAGTGCCTTCCACCCCATGCTCTTCCCCTGACAGGGGTGCCAAGATGTGTGTTTAAGGAAGTTTGAGTTCAATTCAGCTGCTATTAATTATTGCTGCCTCCTTAGACAAGGTGATGATGAGGACCAGAAAGGAAGGTGTGGGATCCCTGCCTTTCAGGGGGTGTCATCCACAGAAGCCTCGGCTACTGGCATTGCAGTGTGACCCTCACAGGGGTCTGGGCCTAGGGCAGGGCTAGCTACACGATTTGCAGGACTAAGTGCAAAATGAAAATGTGTGAACCCTTGGCTCAAAAAGTGATACAGATTTCAAGACAATGGCAGTAGAACATTAAACCGAGCACAAGAACGTCTAAGTGTAGGATCTTCTAAGCATGGGCTCTGTGAATGCACAGGCCATACACCCATGAGCCTGGCCCCAGCCTGGGGTGACCAAGTACCTTAGTTGGTCCCGGCCTCAGGGGTTTCCCAGGACAGGGGAAGGTGCCCACTTGCTCGTAGCACCTCTACACTGCCCAGCCCCTGGGAGCCTCGCTGGCCCTGCGGGCCCCTCAGCCCCTACCCCAACCAGCTCTGTGGCCCTGAGGCCCACATCAGCAGTGGTTCGTGGGTCAGGAGCCCCACAGGAGGTGCTCTGGCTCCTGGATCTAGGGTGCACCCTCTCTGTGTGCCTGGCCGTGCTACCCAGCCCTGGACTCTGCTGCCCATACAGCTGGCTCTGACCATCATGCACTGCGCCTCCTCCCTGCCCCAAGGCAGCATGTGGCGAGTGGTAAAGAAAACAGTCTTCATGATCCTCGTTAAAGAGCAGGCAGGCTTTATTCAAGGAGGACCACCGCCGTGGGGTCTTGAACCTGTCCCATCTGAATAGAACAAAGGGAAGTGGGAGCAGGGTGGGAGTCAGTGGATGGGATACTGCTAAGGGGAAATATCAGGAGTCAGAGGGATTCTGACTGAGCTGACCTAACAAGATTCCCACTGAAGGCAGGCAGTGCGGTTAAACGTCACCTGGAGGCGGGGCGGGGGGCGGGGATGAAAAACCGGATCAGATATCAAGAGTTATCAGGATGGAGGATGGGGGATCTGGCTAAACTGACTTAGCAGGATTCTTGCTAGAATTTGACAATGCATCGACATGTTTTATTTCACTTTCTTTATTCATTTATTATTATTATTTTTAATATTTGGCATATGAATGAAATCATATGGTATTTGCTTTTTTCTGTTTGACTCCTTTCACTTAACATAATACACTCAAGGTCCATTCCATCTTGCCATTTGTATATGTATATATATATACATATGTGTGTATATATATATATATCCATGTATATATGTATATGTATATATGTATATGTATATATATATATATTGGACTTGCCTTGTAGCTCAGCTGGTAAAGAATCTGCCTGCAATGCAGGAGACCTGGGTTTGATCCCTGGGTTGGGAAGATCCCCTATAGAAGGGAACGGCCACCCACTCCAGTATTCTAGCCTGGAGACTTAATCCATGGGGTCGAAAAGAGTCGGACATGACTGAGTGACTTTCACTTTCTTATATATATATATTTATCCCTCCTCACTTAATGGGCAGTTGTTTCATATCTTGGCTACTGTAAAAAATGTTGTGGTGAATATAAGGGTGTATATATCTTTTAAACATTTATTTCTGTATTATTTTTGGCTGCCTCGGGTCTCTGTTGCTGTGCATGGGCTTTCTCTAGTGTGGGTAAGCAGAGGCTGCCCAAGTTGTGGGGCACGGACTTCTCATTGTGGTGGCTTCTCTTGTTGTGCGGCATTGGCTGTAGGCGCTCAAACTTCGGTAGTTGGCAGCCCTCAGGCTCGAGAGCATGTAAGCTTCAGAAGTTGTGGTACACAGGCTTTGTTGCCCAGCAGCAGGTGGAAGCTTCCCGGACCAGGGATTGAACCAATGTTCCATGCATTGCCAGGCAGATTATTAACCACTGGACCACCAGGGAAGTCCATAGACATCGTTTTGAATTCGTGTCTTTGTATTCTTTGAATAAATACCCAGACATGGGATAGCTGGGTTGCAGTATGGTAGTTCTAGTCTTAAATTTTGAGGAGCCTCCATGCTGTTTTCCATAGTGACTGCACCAATTTATATTCTTACCAATAGTGTATGAGGGTTCTCTTTTCTCCACATCCTTGCCAATACCTGTTATTTCTTGCCTTTTTGATAACAGCCACTCTAACAGGTGTGAGGTGATACCTTATTGTGGTTTTGATTGTATTTCTGACAGTGATTGAACTTTTTTTTCATGTGCCTGCTGGCTGTCTGTATGTCTTCCTTGGAAATATGTCTATTTGGGTCTTCTGTCCTTTTAAAATATAGGTTTTTTTGCTGTTGAGTTGCTAAATCCTTTATATATTTTGGATATTAATCCCTTATTGGATACAAGATTGGCAAATGTCTTCTCCCATTTGGAAGGTTGCCTTTTCATTTTATTGATGGTCTCCTTTGGTGTGCAAAAGCTTCTTAGCTTGATGTAGTCCTCTTTGTTTGGGGCACCCAAGTTGCACCCTAGTAAAGAATCCACCTGCCAAGTCAGAAAATATAAGAGATATGGGTTCGTTCCCTGGGTTGAGAAGATCCCCTGGAATAGGAATTGGCAACCCACTCCAGTATTCTTGCCTGGAAAATTCCATGGACAGAGGAGCCTAGCAGGCTACAGTTCATGGGGCAGCAAAGAGTCGGACATGACTGAGCGAAGCCACACACACAGTCTTTAGTGAGCACACCGCTCACTTCCTTATAGGAGTTTCATGGTTTCAGGTCTTACAATCATTGTGAGTTGATTTTTGTATACAGTATAAGATAGTGTTGACTGAAAAAATAAACACTACCTAAAAGTTGAGTTACGTTTTATTTGGGGAACTTACTGAGGACTATGGGGCTTCCCAGGAGAAGGCATGGCACCCCACTCCAGTACTCTTGCCTGGAAAATCCCATGGACAGAGGAGCCTGTTAGGCTGCAATCCATGGGGTCGCTAAGAGTCGGACACGACTGAGCGACTTCACTTTCACTTTTCACTTTTCATGCATTGGAGAAGGAAATGGCAACCCACTCCAGTGTTCTTGCCTGGAGAATCCCAGGGATGGGGGAGCCTGGTGGGCTGCCGTCTATGGGGTCGCACAGAGTTGGACACGACGGAAGTGACTTAGCATAGCATAGCATAGCATGGGGCTTCCCTGGTGGCTCAGACAGTAAAGAATCTGCCTGCGATGCAGGAGACCTGAGTTCGATCCCTGGGTGGGAAAGATCCCCTGGAGAAGGGAATGGCAACCCCCTCCAGTATTCTTGCCTGTGGAATCCCATGGACAGAGGAGCCTGGCGGGCTGTAGTCATGGGGTCACAGAGTCAGACATGACTGAGCGACTAAGCACAGCACAGCACAGCACTGAGGACTCTAGCCAGAAAATCAGTCTTAGAGTGCTCTGAGGACTGTTCCAAAGTGGTAAGAGAGGAGTCAGAATGTGTAGAAATGTTTGCTGAAAACAAACCCCTAAAACCCATCTAGTTGAACATCAAATGATTACTGCTAATCTCACACACACACACACACACAAACTCAAGTTAATGATTTTAAAGCTTTCCTACATATCAGAAGATGCAAGAATCTGCGCTCATTGGAATTACTCCTTTGATATGCATCTTAACTACCTGGGGCCAGTATTCCTGTTTTTCTTCATCCTGAATTCCCCTTCTGGCGCAGCACTGGGCTGGCTGGATTGGTGTGGGTGACCTTCGTGGTTTACTGAAATGGCAGACAACATTGTTTTCATCCACAAAATATTTGAACATCTCTGTCATATTTTCTCCTGGTTGTTCACTGACTCTTTTTAAACCATGAAATGTTTGCTGTGATTAGAATGTGTCTCCTGCATGGCTCATGTGCGGGTATGATATTTCCCAGCCTGATTCCTGACTGGCCTTATCCCTGACGGCTCATCTTGAGTCAAAGTCTCCCCGACTGTGAGGATGACTGGGTACCCCTTCTCTGTGCTCTTGCCTCCTGCGCTCACTCCCTCCCAGAACGTGGGGGCCCCTTGAAGTGACAGGCAGGAGGCCTCCCATCTCTCCAACCAGCAGTTGGCTTCTTGCTTGCTGCAGAGCAGGATTTCAATACATTTTTGCTGACTAAATCAGGGGGTGACCAAACACTCTGTGCTCTTTCTAGCTTTAAGGGCTGGTCTAAAAGATGTAGTACAGACACCCCAAAATTGGTGACCTTCAATGGTTGGTGGAGGCCATGGGCAAGTATATGAGACAGTTCTACTGCTGCTGCTGCTGCTGCTGCTAAGTCGCTTCAGTCGTGTCCGACTCTGTGCGACCCCATAGACGGCAGCCTACCAGCCTCCCCCGTCCCTGGGATTCTCCAGGCAAGAACACTGGAGTGGGTTGCCATTTCCTTCTCCAATGCATGAAAGTGAAAAGTGAAAGTGAAGTCGCTCAGTTGTGTCCTACTCTAGCAACCCCATGGACTGCAGCCAGGCTCCTCCGTCCCTGGGATTTTCCAGGCAAAAGTACTGGAGTGGGGTGCCATTGCCTTCTCCGAGACAGTTCTAGAAAATTCCAAATGCGTAATTGTCAAAAAGTATCAATAACTGAAACAAGCTTACAGACACACACAAAAAAAGATAATTAAAAACAAAACAGAGGACTTCCCTAGTGGTCCAGTGGTTAAGACTCTGTGCTTCCACTGCAAGGCGAGTGCGTTCGATCCTTGGTGGGGGAACTAAGATCCCACATGCCATGGGATATGGCCAAAAAAAAAAAAAACATAGCCTGTTTCCAAGCTCTCTTTAAAAAAATTAAAAAACAAACTGAAGCAAGTGATTCATTCTGGCCTGGAGGCCTAAGTAGGCCTTGAAAGAAGAAGTGTGGGCCCTCCTCTGCAGGACAAGGGGTGGGGAAACCATTTCAAACGGAGGAAACAGTAGAGTCTCTGAGGCTAGGCAGAATCATGCGGGAAAAAGAGGAAGATAACGTCATTGTGGCGGGTCTGAGGTAATTGGGAGCCATGGTTTTTCCAGTAGTCAGGTACAGATGTGAGAGTTGAACCATGAAGAAGGCTGAGCACTGGAGAATTGATGCTTTCAAATTGTGGAGCTGGAGAAGACTCCTGAGAGTCTCTTGGACTGAAAGGAGATCAAACCAATCAATCCTAAAGGAAATCAACCCTGAATATTCATTGGAAGGACTGATGCTGAAGCTGAAACTCCAATACTTTGGCCACCTGATGCAAAGAACTGACTCATTGGAAAAGACCCTGATGCTGGGAAAGATTAAAGGCTGAAGGAGAAAGGAACAACAGAGGATGAGATGGTTAGATGGTATCACCAACTTCATGGACATGAGTTTGAGTGAGCTCCAGGAGTTGGTGATGGACAGGGAAGCCTGGTGGGCTGCAGTTCATAGGGTCACAAAGAGTTGGACATGACTGAGTGACTGAACTGAACTGATGAGAAGAGCTGATTCATTGGAAAAGACCCTGATGCTGGAAAAGACTGAGGGCAGGAGGAGAAGAGGACGACAGAAGACCAGATGGTTGGATGGCATCTTCGATACAATGGACATGAATTTGAGCCGATTCTGGGAGATTTTGAAAGACAGGGAAGCCTGGGGTGCTGCAGTCCATTGGGTCGCAAAGAGTTGGACATGACTTAGCGACTGAACAGCAACAAAATGCTTCTAAGTTCTAGAAGATGGATGAATCAGATTTCTGCATTAGAAGATCCCTCTAGCTGCCGAGAAGGAAATGACAATCCACTCCAGTACTATTGCCTGGAAAATCCCACAGACAGAGAAGCCTGGTAGGCTACAGTCCATGGGGTCGCAAAGAGTCAGACATGACTGAGCGACTTCACTTCACTTCTAGCTGCTGAATGGAGGCTGGACTGGGAAGGGACTGAGGGTGGAGGCAGGGAGACCAGCTCAGAGCCTTTGCCCTGGATCACATAAACAGTGCCAGTGGGGCCCTGAAGGCTGGAGCAGAAAGGGAGTGAGAAGTTGCAAAAATGACCGCAAGGGAGAAAACAAGAAGATAGCTCCAGGGGCGGTGGGAGGAGCTGACATTTTGCTGATGACTGCTGAGATACTGGGGAAGAGCAAAAGGTTACTGGGGGTGGGAGAAGGGTTTGGTGATTTTCCCCAACTTTTTATTATGAAAGATTTTAAACGTACAGAAAAAAACACCCTGTACTGTGAACATTCATACACCCACCATCTATAATCTACCACTAACACTACCAAACTCACTGTATCACATGTCTGTCCATGACCCACCCAGGTATCTTAGTAAGTTGCAGACATCAGTATCCTTCACCCCTAAACACTTGAGCCAGGATATCATTACCTGGAGTTCAATATTTAAGATTTCCCCCCTATTGATAACCTCAACATCTCTATAAGTTATTAAATATTCTCTTTTACTCTATCCACCTGTTGATGGACATTTGAGCTGTTTCAAGTTTTGGGCTATGATGAAAAAAATTATGCACATTTCTCTCTTTAAAAAACTGGATTACTTTTGGACTTCCTTGGTGGGCCAGTGGTGAACGATCCATCTGCCAGTGCAGGGGACATGTGTTTGATCCCTGGTCCAGGAAGATCCCACATGCTGCAGAGCAACTAAGCCTGTGTACCACAACTACTGAGCCAGTGGTCTAGAGAGCGAGAGCTGCAACCTCTGAAGCCCATGCACCTGGAGCCTGTGCTCCATAACAAGAAAAGCCACCGCGATGAGAAGCCCGTGCACCACAACGAACAGTAGCCCTGGCTTGCCTCAACTAGAGAAAGCCCATGTGCAACCATGAAGACCTAGTACAGCCAAAAGTAAATTTTTAAAAAATTGGATTATTTCTAATCAGACTGACTATGAGGCACTTGGGAAGCTGAATATTAGGAGGTGAAAAGTGCCTGTGAGGGGGTCTGGAGGGACAGAGAAACTTGTGGCTGGCAGTATCTATCTTGAGGGACAGCAGTGAAGCTGTTAATCATTGCTGTGTCTCGGAAGGTTGAGTTGGATCAATGGAATCTTGGTTGCACATTACAATTACCTGGGATTTTTATCTGCAAATAAGGGCTTCTGTGGTGGCTCAGATGATAAAGAATCTGCCTGCAATTCAGGAGACCCAAATTTGATCCCTGGGTCGGGAAGATCCCCTGGAGAAGGGAATGGCAACCCACTCCAGTATTTTTGCCTGGAGAATCCTATGTACAGAGGAGCCTGGCGGGCTGCAGTCCATGGGGTCACAAAGAGTTGGACATGACTGAGCGACTAAGCACAGCACAGGAACTTTTAAAACCCTAATGCCCAGGCCAGCTTGACTGGACAGTCCTGTATTTTAAAGCTCCCAAGATGACTCCAACGGTCAGCCAGGATTGAGAGCCACCAGGTAGAAGAAACGCTTCAGGGTGGAATGCAGGTAAACACTTTAATTTAAGGAGCAGGAGGAGGAGATGCCAGGAGAAGAGAGGGAGATATAAAGAAGTGGAGAACCCGAGTGAGTTTGTTTATTAGAAAGGACGTAATTCGCAGTATTAAAACCTGCAGAGTGACTGAGAGGAACCAGAGCCTGGGGGTAGCATGGTCTGAAGACGCATACCGGGCAGAGGTGGGTTGGGAGACCTTAAAGGCAGTAGGTGTGGGCTGAATCTCAGTAGAGAGCTCGTTGGTGGGGATGAGCAGGGGTCAGAATCTCCCCCTCCCCTTGGTTCTGCCTGGGGGGCACCAGCTAGCAAAGTGAAAAAGTGCAAGTTGTTCAGTTGTGTCCAACTCTCTGTGACCCCATGGACTGCAGCCTGCCAGGCTCCTCTGTTCATGGAGTTCTTCAGGCTAGAATGCTGGAGTGGGTTCCCTTCTCCAGGGGATCTTTATCACCCAGGGATCGAATCCGAGTCTCCCACATTCCAGGCAGATTCTTTACCGTCTGAGCTACCAGGGAATGGGCAACAAAAGCCCAGGAGAAGGCCTGCTTCTCGCACCAGTGGACCATCGGACTGTGGTGCTGCCTGTACCAGCGCCATGGTGACCTTGGAACCGCCTGGAGCAAGTTTTAGAAAACGTCAAAAACAAGCTGATAGAGCCTGAGCTGTGAAATCAACTAGGAAACGAGCTCCAAGATTCCACCAACCACCCTCTCCTTTCTCTGGTCTGGGCAGTCCCAGGCCTGGCTGTTCAGGCTGGCTCTCATGGTGAGTGGACGAGAGGCCCTGCACACAGCACGCATGCCCTCTGAACCTCATTTCCTACATCTGTGAAATGGAGATATTTTCTGTTACTGTCCTGTGTTCCACTGGTTTTTGTAAACCACGCAGTGCCAGATGGACTGAGGGACAATGAGATACTGAGAATTAAGAACTTGAGGCTACAGGATCCTCAGAGCTGATTGAGCTGGAATTACCAAGTCAAAGGCCACAGTACCTCGTGGATTGACTTTTACACAGAAAAGAGTCAAACCCATCTAAACACTCATCTGAAGTAGAACCTGTAGGGAAGACTTTTTAAAAATATTTAAAATTTTTTAATTCATTGTGGACAGATATTTCCATGAGTACAACAAAAATTGCTAGAAAAATGCAATAAAAAAACACGTTCAGACATAAAATTACTCATCATGTTGCCATAAATGTTTATACTCTCAGTTTCTACACTTGTCTTGTGGCAGATGGACAACAGTCTGAGAGGCTGCACAGATGCCCAGCTCATACTCTGAGCGGGACTGATCCGTTTGTACTCAGTCGTGTCCGACTCTTTGTGACCCCGTGGATTGTAGCCCTCCAGGCTCCTCTGTCCATGGGATTTTCTAGGCAAGAATACTGGGGTGAGTTACCACCTCCAGGGGATCTTCCCGACCCAAGGATCAAACCTGCATGTCTTGCATTGGCGGGTAGATTCTTTACCACTAGCGCCACCTGGGAAGCCCCGGGATGGATCCATCTTCTCACTCTTCAGTGTAGACCAGCAGCACTGGCAAAACCTGGGAACTTGTTGGAAATATAGCATCTCTGGCCCCATCTGATCCCGCTGAATCAGAATCTGCTTTTCAACAAGACACCCACGTGATTCACATGCATGTTAAAGTTTATGGTGGCACGGAGGCACCTGGGACTCCGGAAACATTTCAAATGAAGGAATTAATCAGAATTTCTCTGGTTAATTAACCCCTTCATTGCAATTTCTCATGACACAAGAGCTGATGGCATAACATTCTTTTCTAAAAAATTTTAGCAAGTAAATCTGTGTGATTACATTGGTCAATTATATACTTTATTAATTCCAACTGGAAATAAACCTTTCAGTCAACCATGCCAGGATAAATACTGAATTATATTTCTATCCTCATAGCAAATGGGAACACAAAAATCACTGTCAAATGAAGAGATGATGAGAAATACACAGCCAGAAAATGTAGAAAAACTATTATTAAGGAGTGTTAGGTGATTACTAAAAATGCTATTGTATTTTTACTGGCTTTTTTACATTTGTGAGACTTTCCAACTTTTAAAAACATGTAATCTCTTGTGATTTCTTTTCTTATTCTAAAAAATATTAACATTCACATTCAGTTTTGCATTCATAGGTTTGAAGACCCATTGCGGGCAGATTCTTTACCATCTGAGCCACTGGGGAAGCACATTGAAGACCCAGCTCCCAACTTGTTTGTTTCAGGCCTTATAGACCTATGTCTCTGCATATTTTACTGTATTTAATATGTATTCCCTGCTGTGGTCAGTGAGATTGAATTTCCTTTGTTAATTAGCCATTTATGCTGCTTTGAGAATTGCTTTTTCTTTATCATTTTTCTATTGAAACATTTTTGCCATTTTCTTATTAGCTTGCAAGAGTTCTTTGCCTAAGGATACCAATCTCTTCTCTGTTATGTATAGCATAACCTTATTCTTGATGAACAGGACCAGATTCATAATTTTCAGGGCCCAGGGCAAAATGAAAACATGTACTACAAGGACATATTGTACAATCAGGGAATTAAAACATTCTAAAAGTATAAATGGAGTATAACCTTTAAAATTGTGAATTATATTGTACATCTATAACATATATTGAACAACTATAATTTAAAAAAAAGAAAATGTGAGGTCCCCTTAAAATAATCATTTACGATTTCAAGATGGTGACAACCGAGCCTGGGGGCTTTCTGAGTGTGAGGCCCTGTATGGCTGACGCCATGGGTGCCCTGCCCATAAAGTTGGCCTTGCTGATGAGACAAGAGAAGAAGGCTGGATCATTCTGGATTTACTTGTGCTTTGCTAAGGTAAGTTATGTGGACCTCCTGGGTGGCTCAGATAGTAAAGAATCTGCCTGCAATGTAAGAGACCCAGGTTCAATCCCTAGGTTGGGAAGATCCCCTGGAGAAGGGAATGGCTACCCTCTCCAGTATTCTTGCCTGGAGAATTCCATGGACAGAGGAGCCTGGTGGGCTACAGTCATGGGGTTGTAAAGAGTTTGACATGACTGAGCGACTAACACTTTTATTTTTCAAGGTAAGTTATGAGTTTCCTGCTTCATTTTATTATCAATCATAATTAAAAAGCACCAACCCACATCCTTTTCAAAGTTTATTTTTCTTAATATGCAAATAGAAATGTTTCCATAAATGGCTTTTATTCCAGTGTAAAGAATTCTTTCCAAAAATACAAATATGTATGTGTCTATTAAAACATGACTGGACGCTCTCTATAGGGAAAGACAACTTGTGTTCATTTACTTTATTGACAGTGTACAGATTTTCATAGATTGCATTACAATACTGACTGCTAGATTTCTTATAAAGGTTTAGTTCGTATTTACTCTAGATTTGTCTTCACAATAAGAATAAACTCATGCCAGTGTTTAGTAATCAAGAGTAGCAATTCATTCAAATTTAATGACAGTTTTATTAAACTAAGAATCTCATATCACAGAGCATTCACAGTGCAGGAGGTCACAGTTATTGAAAAAATAAATAGTGGGACAAATATATTTATTATTTACAACTTTTCAGCTCATGGCTCCTGCTTTGCCCATTAGAGATGATGAACAAATATGGCGGTATGCCAGAAATGTCTCATGCAGGTGATGTGTAACAGCCTCAGAAGTTTTGGGTTTTGGTTGTTTCTAAGGGGGGGTTCCTTTTGGGCATGAGAGCTCTGGTTCTATCTACCTGCTATTTGTTAGGTCACATCTGAGCCCCAGGAAGATCCCATGGCCCTGTGCGCCCCTGGGCTGGGTTAGGCCTCCCCTGCCCGTTCTTTGGCAGCTCCTGCATCTGTGCATGGGCCCGGCCCCATCTGGCTGGCAGCCCTGTTTCCTCTCTAGGTAATCAATGCTCTCTTTGTATTCAGACACCCAGCAACTGCTCCGGGCTGGCAGCAGCTGGATAGGAGATACCCAACAGAAGGCAGGCACCCTACCAGGGAGCGTGTGCTCTTAACTGGACACCTAGCCTCCCAGACTAGCAGCCCCCCGAGGAGGCTCCCTTAGACCCAACCACAGAGGATTAGTCACAGTTCTCTCCCTGGGCCCCCAGATATCCTTGGTCCAGGCAGGTGGAGAAAGTGCCAGGAAGTGTCCCATGGATTCAGAAAGGTACCTCTGGAGGTGAGAGGAGGGATGCCATGGCGGCCAGAGGAAAAACCCACCAGAACATCTGATTTGGAAAAACAGAGCTGTCTGGCTCACATCCCAGCCATTTTCAGTGGGAAGAAAGGCCTCGCTCCTGTTGAAAGGGGACTTCATGTTCATCAGGATACTCCCAGGTATCTGGGACCTTCTGGAGTTGGGGTGTGGGGCTCTGTTGTCTGGGACCCTGCTTTATGCACAAAGGCTGACCAGACCAAGCCATGCACCCAGAAATCAAAAGCTGAGCATACTTTCAATAGTTAAAAAAATACATTTTTCAGTGGTGGGATGGGGAGGGTACACACTTTCTCCAGGATTAAGGGCTTTATTGGCTGCTACTGTGGATAAGTCACAACCAACGTGTTGCATAAAAAGCAGCTGTCTAAATTCTGGCAATGGAGGGAATAGGTGTGGATAGGCCTGCATGTATCACAGGGCTTTGAATAAAGCAGCAGCCCACCCCACACCCATAAACCTAACGGTGGAAACACCACACAGAAAGGGCTTGACTTTCACATGGGTTCAGGGAGCGTTTCTAACTGTCAGAGCCACCTCCCATGACCCTGGGTCTGTATCAGGGTGTCCGGGCAGCAGATGTTTTCCCAAACTAGAAGACGATAAGTTCTTAGCCCCTGTTATGAAGTGTGTGGAGGACATACCACCTTGACAACTGGATGCCAACACCGTAAGAGGTGATGGAAAGCCCGGAAGATTGTGCAGGTAAAAGATGACACCAAGCACGCCCCCCTGCAATGCATGAGGATTTAGCAGAGACCAAAGGAACCTGGGAACCACTGGTCAACTGAAAAGTTAGAATTTTTTAAAACCCCCATAAAATAATCAAAGCTCTAATACAACCGAGCTGGCTTCCCTGTTGTGATGGAAGAAACAGCTCCTCCTGGGTGGCGAGATGGGAGAAAACACCTCTTCTCTTGATTTCATGCAGGTACCATTTCCTTGAGGTCGGGCAGCATGTGACTCTGGATACTAACCCATTAGCTATGAGGTCTGGAATTAAGCGCATACTAAACTAGCATCCCAGTTTGGTTTTCCCTATTAAGAAGCAAATGCAACAATCTAAATGGACTATGCCCTTGGGAGAACAGTTGTCTGCGGCAAGGCGAAGGGGCTCCACAAGAGCCAAGTCACAAAATCTGCCTGATGGGCCTGTGCCAAGGTGCTCTTGTTCTACCACCCACATGACTGACACAGTGCAGGATAGGCCCCTTCTATATGCGCCCAGAAGGTCCTGAGAGCGTCTTTGCACTTGAGGGGCTCATGAGACCAGCTGCAGAGAGAAAGCTGGAGGGGAGCCCAGATGCTTGGGGTGAATCCACATAGAGGGCAGGGGCGAGGGGCAGCACATTGGGTTTAGGAATAAATGGGGGATGACGCTCTTCCTGCTACTCAAGAGCTGCCCACAGAGCGTTTCCAAAAATGTCTGGAATGAGCACCACGTGGTGACAAAGCAGCCGAGACGTGATCCATCTCAGGAATCCTGAATGCATCTGCTAACTGCCCCAAGGGGAGGAAGACTCACACAGAAATGATGTTCAGAGGGCATTAGAGGGACCCGGAAATATGGACTGCAGCCCGCCATGGGATTCTCCAGGTAAGAATACTGGAGTGGGTTGCCATGCCCTGCTCCAGGGCATCTTCCCAACCCAGGGATCGAACCCATGTCTCTTATGTCTCCTGCATTTGGCAGGCGGGTTCTTTACCACTAGCGCCACCTGAGAAGCCCATATAAAACACAGTTAAAGTGAAGTGAAAGTCACATAGTCGTGTCTGACTCTTTGCGACCCCATGGACTATACAGTCCATGGAATTCTCCAGGCCAGAATACTGGAGTGGGTAGCCTTTCCCTTCTCCAGGGGATCTTCCCAACCCAGGGATTGAACCCAGCTCTCCCGGATTGCAGGCAGATTCTTTACCAGCTGAGCCACAAGGGAAGCCCTTAAAACACAGTAGCAGGGGAAAATCTCCTGAAGATTTTCACCCTAACCAGCAGGTTCCTTGTTTATTCAAGCAGCAAGCATTTGCTGAGAGCCTGTCATATATGCTGCACAACCATCTTTTCCCACCAGGGAAGGAAAGGTGGGGCTGAGAGACAGGCCAAGCCCAATCCCTAAGGACGCACTCAGTGTCAGGGCGGATGGGCGGCCACAAGCTCACTGGGCAGTGCCAGCCGAGCCGAAGAGTCTCTGCTTCTCTGTCCTGGTACAGACCTTGACTCCACTAGCGCATTTCACACCTGGGGAAGGAGGGGAAGAACGGACCCTCTCCCAGTTCATCTTGCCTCTGCCCACCCCCACCTTAAGGACAGGGAGGGGCCCTAGAGCTCAGGGAGGGGAGATGCCAGGAGGAAAGGAGGGCATCAGGCCAGGAGGCCCACACTCATCCTGGATTCCCAGCCTGTGTGTGGAGCCCAGTGTTTCCTGAGGGCTGAGCGCCCACTGATGCTACAAGGCATGCAAATCCTCCCCAAAAAGGAAGAGGGGGACCTCCCTGGTGGTCCAGTGGTTAGGACTTCCCCTTGCAGTGCAGGGGGTGCAGGTTCAATCCCTGGTAGGGGAGCTAAGAGCCAACATACCTCCTGGTCAAAAATCCAAAACAGAAGCAATATTGTAACAAATTAAAAAGACTTTAAAAATGGTCCATATCAAAAAAATCTTTATAAAAAATTAAAAAAAGGAAAGGTGGGGGTAGTTTCTTCCCTTAGAACCTGGACTCGGGGAAGCCCAGGAGGGGGTCTTTGGTCAGGGTCTGTAGGGGGTTGCCCCCCTCCACCCCTGGAGGGATGGGCACACCTATCTGGCTCCTGAGGGGTTATTCTTTTCAGCTGCTTGGGTGTGTAAAAGCAAAAGATTGACAAGGAGAAGCAATGTGCCCTATCGCTGTTGTGTCCGACTCTTTGCAAGCCCATGGACTATAGTCCACCAGGCTCCTCTGTGTTCATGGGATTCTCCAGGCAAGAATACTGGAGTGGGTTGCCATTTCCTTCTCCAGGGGATCTTCCCGACCCAGGGAGTGTCTCATGTCTTCTGCGTTGGCAGGCTGGTTCTTTACCACTAGGCACCATCTGGAGGAGCAAGAACGAGTCCTAATAGGTGGGATGAGGGGAGGAGGAGTAGGTAATGAACAGAGGAAAACTCACAAGGTCGGTGCTTACGGACGGTGAACACAGAGGTCGGGAGACCATGGGTTACAGGAAGGATGGGAATGAGACCATTCTGATCTGCCTTTAACATCAGTCTCTCACTGCAGCTGACCTAGAGCCTTCCTCTAGGGCCAGGCTCTCAGGACACTGCATACCTTCCCCTTGACTATGCTCGGCTGGCAAAGGAAAATCCAAACCAGAGATGCCAGGAGCCTCCTGCTCCTGCTTTTATAGATGTTTTCTATCTGAGTACAATGGGTTCATTTCTCTGCCCCCAATTCAAAGAGCCAAGTTTATGATTCAGATTGCTTATTTTCATAGCAGAGTAATTACTCTGTGCTAATTAGCTTCGGGAATAAAATAAAGGAAGTAATCCTGTGCAGTGACGAAAGCATTATTTTTCAAATGAAGGCCTAATTAATCAAGCAATTCTTTAAACTTGAAATGGAAAAAATATTTAGTTACAAAAGAGACTTTTTCACCTGCGACATATATATAGTTTCCTAGCTACAATAAATGCATAGATCCTTTAAGAAAGTTACATTGGCACATTAAAGTCATAAGAGGATTAGCCAGGAGGGCTGTTATACATACTAGAAACATTAGTTTTTGTCTCAAATTGGAACTGCAGCATATTTATCATCTCAGATGGGTTCTGGTGAGGAAGAGGTGGGTGATGAGGGTGTGTTCTCTGAAAGCTACACAGGGATTCAAAGACGGAACACCAGCAGGGCTCTCATCAGGGCTCATACGGCCTAGCTAAAAATATTTTTTGATCTTTATCAGAAAATAATAGGGACATAGGATGGGGATAAATATTAGGATGGGAGACAGAGCATCCAGATGTCAGTTAGAAATGTGATGAAGTTTTGACTCAAACAATAAGGGCCAACCCCAAGGACAAGGACACATCCACACCTGCACGACCAAGGATGACCACACACTGGACTGGCCGAGCCGGGTGGCAATCTGGGGCTTGGCTCCTATTTGCAACTTACTAGCCATTGACCTAGAGTCACCTGACCTCTCCAAGACTGAACTTCCTGTTAAATGGGGATAATCATCCCTACTTACATCACAGGGCAGTTTTGAGATTCAAAAATGGACACAGATGCACTCTGAAACCCAGATGAGGCTGTAAGACAGAGGAGACCAGGTGGCTATTCTCTGTGGGCAGAGTGGTTCCGACAACTCTGAAACCCTCTGCGTCTAAATGTTTGTGCTGATGAACCTAGGGGCTCCCTGGCTGCCCACTTAGCTAATTTCTCAGGAAAATGACCCTTGTCCTCAACTGGAAGACCACTGAGAATCTAAGCAGAGAAACAAAAGGAGAAGTCTTGACTTGGTGTAGCTACTAACACTGATGGAGATCCAGAATAGAAACCCGGTGATGGGGCTGTCACGTCTGAGGCTCATGCTAAGGAAAGTTTAGGGACACAAGCCTAAACATGCCCTCCTTCTGAAATTCAAAGGCCACAGAGAGCACAGCCACAGATTCCACTGCGGGTTATAACCATTGTGTCTCGGGAAAGAATCAGCTCTTGGATTTACACTCATCACCCATGATTAATTATCAGTGAATCACTAAAACCCTCCTTTCCTCATACCATCATGGGGGCGTTCCCCATACAGTCTTCTGTGCAAAATAGCCCAGTATTAAAAGTGCATCAAATCTGATAGACTCTTTGCAATAGAAACATTAAAAAAAATAAAAAAGAACACCTCTCTATAAAATGAATTGTGCTTTCTTCTCAGAAACCACAAATGGTTTGTGTTCGTAAATCTTTTTAATATATATTTGAGAGCTACGAAGCAGTCAAAATTGTTTAATGTTTCTATTTTTGAATTAACCTCCCATCTTTGGCCTTTCATGCATAGCAAACTACAAGATTCAAGAACCTTAGCTCTAAAAATTTCCAAGTTATGGTTTCCATACTTGCCTCCAGCTCACCAGACAGCAATTGGTGGTTTTGCAGGAAATCTCTCCTCTTGTCATTAACCATTACTTCTGGCACACGCATTCCAGTTCAGCAGGCTATGAAATTTGTTGGGCATATAAACAATTGGGTCTTTGAACAGGGTGACTGTGAGGGCAGGGCATTAACAAAGAAATGACAAACCCAAACTGACAGCGTGTCCCAGGCCACAGGTCTGGAATGAATGGCTGTAAAGCCCTATCTCCACTGTGTCTCTGAGTTAGCACCCATTTAGATGTTAGTCTTCTACTTTGTCTATGTTCCAAACCAGACGTCTTAGCATCAACGTAACATGATACACATAGGATTTGTTTCCCATAAGTATTACCTTTCTGGTCCCCATCAAGGTCCTTTGTATGCGATGATATTTTTCAAGTATGATGATCTATAGCTGACATTTTATTTTGACTGTGTCATTGCTCGTTCTCCGAATGTATCAATGAAAATGAGAAGAGTATGCACTTGGTTTCTCTCTTCTGCTGTGAACAACTGTTTCTATTCTTCCAAATTTGTCCAGGAAAAGGGATGGAGTGTTTGTTGTCAAGGCCCCAAACTCCCAACAGGTTGAGCCTCGCTCTCTCCCAAACCTGACTGCTTCCAGCAGGATTCAGAAGCTCTAAGGAGCACATGCTGCCCAAGGAACCCACACCCTCTGGTCCAGAGGGGCCCCTTAAGAACAACGCTCCTATTTTGCACTTGCCCCAGGAGACCTTGTGTTCACTGACTGCCTCATTTCCGAGGCTGCCTTGCGACAGAAAGACAACCCACATACAGAAGTCCTTCTGATCCAGGCGTCCGAGAGGAGATACGTGCCACGCCCCTACGGCCGGCGGCTCGGAGGTCTGCGAAGCTGCTCCAACAGCGGCCTCTGAATCTTGCCTTTTTGTGGGGGCAGAACTCCGAGGAGGAGGATGACGCCCGCAGCCTGGCCCATGACCAGACACAGACCACGATGGTGCTTTCTTCCCATGGATGAAAGAACGGACGGTGGCGGCCGATGCAGGAGAGATCTGTGGTGGGGAGGGGCAGGGAAAAAGGACGCCAGCGCCGGAGTGTCCAGAAGAGCTCCCGGGCGGGGGGTTAGTGGCTCCGTTTTAATCGTCTTCTCGGCACATTGGCAGGTTGACAAAGGTAAAGACGTTGAACTCTATCATTATGGAGAAGCACAAGAAGACGGCGTAGAGGACCAGCACGTACACCCCCAGCTTCCGGTCCAGCTTCCACTTGTTCAAATGGATGCCGAGGACCTAGAAGGAGACAGAGCGAGTGTTGGGTTCGGGGAGCAGAGAAATAACAAAAGGCACTTTTACTGGAAAATTACACACGAATGGTGAACCCCAGAACTTCCTCCAAACTGTGGACAAGAACAGAGGGGTGCTGCTGGGTGTATCGTTGGTTTGATCAGAATGAGCCCTGTAGGCTTTAGACTCGTCTGATGAAAGGATGCTGACTCCAGGAAAGCAGCTGTCCTCAGGGGATAGGCCCTCCCCTGGTAGGCACGTTCCTTTTTGGGGATGCACAGGCCTCCCAAGCCTTCTTTAGTGACAACTGGGGACTGCCACTGGCTCCTTCCTTTGCTTTAGAATTTGGCATCCTCAACCCTCTTCAGCAAAACCTTCAAGGCTCCCATTGGCCCACTGTCTGGACAGCTTCAGCTTGGACCGTGTGTGTGTATGTGTGACAGGGTTGGAATGCTTCCTCTTTCTACATTCGTTTCATACTTGCCTACCTATTACTACCTTCTTTCTTTTTTTACATTAATTTATTTATTTTAATTGGAGGCTAATTACTTTACGATACTGTGGTGGGTTTTGCCATACACTGACATGAATCAGCCATGAGTATACACGTGTCCCCTCCATTCTGAAACTACCTTCTTTCTTATCCATGAATCAAGGCTCCCCAAGAGTTGAATCATAGTTACCTCCAATGCTGTGGGTCCTCAGAGACAGACCAACTGGGGTTCAAATCCCAGCTTTTCCTATCCCTGTAGACTTCATGAAGGGAGTGGATATGAGTCCTCATTAAAAGGTTTTAGAAATGTGGGGTCCATGAAGAAGGGATTCCTTTTTAAGCAATAGAACTAATGGGACAGTTATGGGAAAGAACAATTATGGCAAATAGCCATTTCCTACCCCTGTGATCTGGGACAAGTTACTTAATTCCCGAACCTTGATTTCTTCTGTAAAGTAGAAAATCACCAAGTGCTTGTAAGGATGGAATAAACTAAGCCGAGGCATTGTTTACCACAGCTCGGGGCCTGTGAAGTAAGGAGACCTCCGTGTCACCATGTACCATCCCCGAGCCCTGACCATCATGCCCCCAAGGCAGCTCCGGTGGACTGGGGGTGGGGGGAACGTGTCTCCTACTCGCATCATTGAGGGGAGACAGACCGGGCAGGAAGAAGAGAGGAAATGTAAGTCCCTCCTTCTGGGGACTTCTCACCAGCTTAGGGAAAAGTGTAGTGGTGGATGCCAACATTCTTGGCACAAACTCTGTCTGGGGGTATCTGTGAATTTATATGTTTTTTCAGCTTTATCCCTCACGGCCAAGGGGAAGAATTCAGAGACTGTGCAGAATCGAAGGAAACCATGTGTGTGTCAAACTGCCATTCTAGAATTGTAAAAACTCACGGTGAGAGCGACGGAGCCCAGCAACAATGCCACGGAGTAGACCAGACCCCGACTGTTGATCTTCACCTGGAGAAATAAACACACACGCCCTGAACCTCTGGGCTGCTCAGAGGCCCATCTGTTCTGGGAGCCCACTGCACTTGGGCTTATCCTTTCCTTCCTCTGGAAGCAACAGGTGGGTGTTCACAGCTGAAGCACCTGTGAGTTCCAGGCAAACACGGGCTGCCTCTTGCAGGTACCCCCCAGGCTGCTCTGGACTCCTTTGCACAAAGCGGCTGCCAGCCTGCAGAGGAGACGGGGCAGTGCCCCCCCTGAAGCTCTTAGCTGCAGGGCCAACACCATGCTTGCTCCCTGTGAAGCACAAGTGTCCAGCGTCATCTCACTAAGGAAGTGAGACAAACTTACCGTGGACCCATAATTAACAACCATGGTCTGCAGCCCCCATGGTATGCCAAGTCCCACGAGGATGTCAAACACGTTGCTTCCTATGGTGTTAGAGACCGCCATGTCACCAAGGCCTGCAGGGGACAACCGACAGGTTATTCCTAACCCCCAATACCTCAGAATGTGATTTTATTCAGAGATGGGGTCTCTACAGGGCTTCCCTGGTGGCTCAGATGGTAAAGAATCTGCCTGTAATGCAGGAGACCCGAGTTCGATTCCTGGGTTGGGAAGATCCCTTGGAGAAGGAATGGCTGCCCACTCTAGTATTCTTGCCTGGAGAATTCTATGGACAGAGGAGACTGGAGGGCTACAATCCATGGGGTCACAAAGAATCGGACAGGGGTAATCAGGTTAACACAAGGATGAATCCTAATTCAGTATGATTGGTGTTTTCATGAAAAGCAGAAATTTGTGCACAGCCCTGCACACAGGGAGAACTCCAGCCGAACATGAAGACCGCCTCCTACAAGCCGAGAAGAGAGGCCTGGGGCAGACAGAAAGAACCATATTTTTCCAACAGCTTGACCTCTAGCCTCCAGGACTGTGGGACAGTCAGTTTCTTCTGTTTTCCTGTCTCCCAGTTTGCGGTAATTATGGCTGCCCTAGGAAACTAACCCAGGGCCCTTCATTATTTCTCCTGCCAGCAGTGTCAGCCTGTGTTCTGGGATGACCCACTGTGTGCCTCTCCTTATTTGGGATGCCCACCTTCTCTGGGAGGGAGGGTGCCTTGTCCTCGATGCACACTTGTGACCCAGGCGACGGCACCATGAACTTGACCCGGATGACAGAGCAGCAGGTCTTAGGCCTGGTTGGTCTCCCAAGAGTGGACTCTTTGCCCCCAGCCAGACTAGGAGCATCTTAGAGGCGAGGGGCCATGTCATTACCTTCCCCCTCCTGCCCCACTATCCAGTCTCCTACCAGCCAAACAATCTTAGGAACTCAATAACTGAGAGTACCAAAAGTTAGAAAACAAATTTTTAATGTTGGCTGAAATCTGTTCTAACCTGGCTCCCTAGCCCAAATTCAACACGACTGTCATAATCTGGCCACAAACATCCGTGGAAAGAAGAAGCCTGAAATGCACGTGCCTATAACCATAAAGTCACCTTGGTCACTGAGCAGCTTGCAGAGACTCAGACCAGCAACTGGACGACCGCCTCACCTCTGTTCGACCACCTGCCCCCAGGTATTAGCCAGGCTACCTCCTCCCACCCTGTTGCTGACATCCACTGACCTCCAGAGCACAGTGTCTCCCCAAGGGCCTCACAGCTCCCTCCCTGTCTGCTTGGGCACCTATCTGAGTACCTTCAAAATCCTGGCAGCTTACTCCTACTGGGGCCAGTATCTCTGGGAAACCTGCCTTCCAGTCTCCTGGGATCTTGTGAAACAGGAACATGCAGCTCCTGTTTTGGGCCAGCTAGTCATCCCTGGTGAGGAGGCAGGCACTAGCTGGGTGGGTCAGGAGGAACCAAGGTGCCCGGGTCTGGGAAAGAAGAGTGAGCGTGTTCTCAGGTTGGACTGCTGGGCTCTATGTGGGTGCAGCCCCCTAAGGAATCTTTCAGCAGCAATTCTCAGACTTTGAGAGCAAACGAATCAAATTTCCATTCCCACCAACCATAGTCCAAGAGTGGTTCCCTTTTCTCCACACCCTCTCTGGCATGTATTGTTTGATTTTTTGAAGATGGCCATTCTGACCAGTGTGAGTTGATACCTCATTGCAGTTTTGATTTGCATTTCTCTAATAATTAGTGATGCTGAGCATCTTTACATGTGCCTCTTTGGCTGTGTGTCTTCTTTGGAGAGATGCATATTTAGGATTAAGATTGACATATATATACTGTGTGTATGCCCAGTTACTCAGTCATGTCTGACTCTGTGACCTCGGGGACTGTAGCCCATCAGACTCCTCTGTCCATGGGATTTCCCAGGCAAGGATACTGGAGTGGGTTGCCATTTCCTTCTCCAGGGGATCATCCTGACCCAGGGATCAAACCCATGTCTCTTGTGTCTTCTGCATTGGCAGGTGGATGCTTTACCACTGAGCCACCTGGGAAGCCCACGTATCTGCTACCATGTGTAAAATAGATAGCTAGTGAGAATCTGCTACAAAGCCCAGGGAGCTCAGCTCGGTGCTCTGTGATGACCTAGATGGGTGGGATGGGGTGGGAGGGAGGTCCAAGAGGGAGGGGACATACATATGCATACAGTTGACTCATTTTGTGGTTTAGCAGAAACTAACACAACATTGTAAAGTGATTATATTCTAATAAAATATTTTTTAATGGACAAAAAAGAGCAAACAACTCGCTGGGGTCCTGCTGAAAAGCAGACTCTGGTTCAGTGGGGCTGGGATGGGGCCTGAGACTCTGCATTTCTCTCAAGCCGATGCTGCCAGCCTGGACCACACTGTGGGCTGTGAGGCTTTAGGGAGCCCAGGATGCAGTGTCTGCATGTTAGAGCTCACTTCACGGCTCCTGCCTCATGCAGGGGGCTCTGGGCAGAGGTTTCTGCATCCTCCGCCATAAAGAATTTACGTTTAATGTTGTCTGCGGGATCCTCTGTCACTCCCATCAGCATCACCCTTAGGACAGCTATATACTCCCACCCCCACATCAGCCTTCCTCCGTTTCTGTCTTTCTACATTTCACAGGAGCCACTCTGAGATGATATCCCCACCTGTTCTTGTTCCTACAGAGCCCCTTTGGACTACACTGGGACCCTCCCCTCCAAGTTCTTAATCTTCTTGTATTATGAGCCCTTTCCTGACCCACTAGCCTGGACTCCGAGGCCAGTTGTTTAAACGGCAGATTCTCTTGGCCCCTTGACCTTCCACTGTGTCCACCCAACCACCCCCAGCTCTGGATGAACTCATCTGTGTGTCCTGGGAGCTGGTACAACTCCAAATTCATGCTAGAACCCCACCCAAATTCACAACCCCGAACGTCAGCCAGGCTCTCAGGGCTTATTGGCTTTCCTTTTCCTCCCTGTACCGGGTTGAATAGCAGCCCCCACTTGTGTCTACCCAAAACCTGTGAACATGACCTAATTGGCCAATAGAATCTTTGCAGATGTGATCCAATTAAAACGAGATCATACTGAATTAAGGTGGGCCCTAATTCAGTGGCTGCTGTGTCTTTGGACACAGACACACACAGAGGGAAGAACAGCATGTGAAAACACAGGCAGACACTGGAGGGAGATAGCCACAAGCCAAGGATTCCTGGCACCCCCTGAAACTGGCAGAGAACAGGGAAGGATTCCTTCCCAGAGCCCCCAGATATGTACAGTCCTGCCAACACCTTGACCTTGGACTTGTAGCCTCCAGGACCGGAGAATCCATTTCTGTTGTTTTAAGTCACCCCAGTTGGGGTACTTTGGTTATGACAGCCCCGGGAAATGAATACAGTCACCTCGAAGGTCACTCAGTTCAATTCCACCCCCCTCTGCTGCCGTCCCCAGCTGTACCCTTTCTCCACGAGGCTCCAGCCTCCTGCCAAACATTCTCCCACCCTTCCCTCCCCCTCATTTCATCTTTTCTCAGACCGATCAGCCAACTAACCAGCCTTTCTTTCATCTTGAAGAAATAAAACATTTTCCTCCTTTCTGAACCCATTTTCTGTTTGGACGCTTCTCTCCCCTCCTGTCTCCTCTGAGATTTCACTCCACTATTTGCTCTTCCTGCCTCCCACACTTTCACACTGCTGTCTATGGAGGAAGGTCAGTGGACGTCCAGGCATGGATGCTATCTCACTGGTAGCAAAGGAACAGCAGAGGAAGGCTGGCTCTTCACAGCCCTTCTGTTCTGCCATCAAGGAGTATACCGCTGTTCCTTAGCCTGCTCACCCCCAAAGCACTTAGCTCCAAAGAAAATCCACCAAGCAAACCATAACATTACATAAGTTCTAGAATTTGAAGAGGAATCAGAAAATAGTTGGAGACATAGGATATCCCCACTTGGCCTGCCTGGGATCAGAACATTAGTGCATTTGCTATAAAAATTCTGGGCTCCCATTCTGTTCAATCTCGCTCACATTGGTGATGTCAGAACAAGTTCATATTTTTTTGGCAACACAGCTAGTGGGATCTCAGTTCCTGCAGTGAAAGCCTGGAATTTTAACCACTAGGGCACCAGGGAGCTCCCAGAACAAGTCCATTTTTATTCACCTCCACACAGATGCTTCTAGAGGCCTAGAGGAGGTGATCTTGGTAGTGATTCTCTCCATGGATGGAATCTATACCATGCTTTCCAGTCATCACTGTTTCCTCCACGGCGGGGCTTAGTGACTACCAGTCCTGAGAGCTATGAACCGTAACGCAGGCAGGGGGACGGGCCCACTTGGCAATGCCGACGGCTGGGGGCCCAAGACACTATCCGTACCTTGTCTCGCCACAATCAAGCTGGCCATGCAGTCGGGGACGCTCGTGCCTGCTGCAAGGAAAGTAATGCCCATGATGACATCGGGGATCCCAAGGGTGTATCCAATAATAGTCACCTGCAGAAGAGGGGGGAAACATCAACTCACAGAGGAGCACCCCTGAAAACCCTGCTTACAACTCAGAGTTTTTAACTTAAACATAGTACTCCTGCATCCAACAGAAAAATCTGGAATATGGTTTCTTTTTTTAAAACTGTCTTTTGAGTATTCTTTTTTCCAGATTACATGAGTAATCTGGGTTTACTGTTTTAAAAAGAAAAAAAGTCAAATGAAAGTATTAGTAAAAATCACCTACCATTTCTCAAGACCCTCAGACAACCACTATTAACACTTTTTATGAGCCAGTGAGTCTTAGACTTGAAAATGTAGGAAATCCTGTAGTGAGCTGTTAAAATAAGACCCGCCAGGCCCCACCCCCAGAGTTTCTGATTCAGGAGATCTGGGGTAAAGCCCAGGAATCTGCATTCCTAACAAGTTCCTATTTGGTTGAGACCCTGAGGCTACTGACCTGGGAACCACGTTTGAAAACCCCTGTTTTAGAATATGGGCTTCCCTGACAGCTCAGTTGGTAAAGAATCCTCCTGCAATGTAGGAGACCCTGGTTCAATTCCTGGGTCGGGAAGATCCCCTGGAAAAGGGATAGGCTACCCACTCCAGTATTCTTGGGCTTCCCTTGTGGCTCAGCTGGTAAAGAATCTGCCTACAATGTGAGAGACCTGGGTTTGATCCCTGGGCTTTAGAATATATCCTTGACCTTCTTTTTGGTGCTTGTATTAGGAAAAAATGAAATCAGATTATACTATCAACACATATTTTGTGACTATATGTTTCACGCAATGATACAATGTGAGTATCTTGCCATCATAAATACTCATCTACAGTCTTATTTTACACTGGTGCGTGGATTCCACTGCATAGCTGTAAAAGTTCCTGTCCATCCATCACCGGTGGATAGGAAATGGCTTGTTTTAGTTCTTAAAATATCACCGTGTTGTAACATTTACTGAGCACCTCCTATGTACTGGGTCCTTTCCACGTGTTTCACAATCTCATCTGCTCTAGGCACTACCCATTGCTGAGGGAGGCACCGATTATTTTGCCCAAGGAAACGATGGTCAGAGGGGGAGAAGTTACAATGCAGGTGGGCATCAGGTCTCTGAGCAGCAGAGCAGGGATTCCAAGCCAACTCTTTCTGACTCTAAAGCCTGCACCCCAACCCTGCCATCATGCTTTTTTAATTGGATGATAACTGCTTTACAAAGTCGTGTTGGTTTTTGTCGTTCAACAATGCAGATCAGCTGTGAGTGTATGTATGTGTGTGTTTTATATATATATATACACACACACACACATACATAAGTACATATATATCCTCCCTCTGGAGCATCATGTTGTCTTGTGTGAACATCTCTGGGTTCTCATCTTACTATTATATCCTTAGGAAAAGTTCCAAGAAATAGAATCACTGGATTGAAGGATATACAGGCTTTTAATGATCTTGAAGCATGGTCACATAACTCCTCTAATAAATGCCTGACACTCAGGAAATGGTGAGCAGCAGCTGAATGCAAAGCCCTAGAAGCACTTGGACAATCTCACTCAAAACACCCCTTAGATGGCTCAGTTCCCCATCTAGAAAATGTGAACAGCAGGATCTTTCAGGGTTGTTCACATCTCGGCTGATGGCTCCAGTCCCAGCAAATGTTTGGGTAAGCTATTTTACTTCTCTGAGCCTCAGTTGCCTCATCTGTGAAATGGGCTTTTAAATGAGGATTAAGAGAAAAGATGAGGTGACAGTGCGTGGGCTGCGTGAGACATCCATAGATGTGTGTTTCCCTTCACTTTCAATCACTCATCTTGCAATCTATGGGGGCACAGAAAATGTGAATGATTAGCCCAGATGAAGTGTGCTTTCCAAGGGCAGAGCTTAGCCCTGGAATGAAGCCAGAGCTTGTGGACTAAAACGATATCCCTCTTAGGACAAAGCTTGCAGATGGGTTTGGAGATGCTCGACCCTCCAAAGACAGTGCTCAGTTTAGCATCACCAGGAACTGGGTGGTGCGTGTGCTGACTGGCCTGCTCTGGGCTGTGCAAGGAGAAAGACTGAGGACACAAAGCCACAGAGTTGATGCGTCAGTGCTGAACCCACACTGACCAAGAGGGAGGTCTCCACAAGCACAGCCTGGCTGTGGCTGACATGTTCTTAATGGGTGATACCAGATGTCATAAGTATAGGAGCCTGGTTATTCTGGCAATAATGAAGATGCTTCTTTTGTTTTCCTTTCCTGATATCACTGGACTACCGGGCTAAGAAGCTGGAGGGTGGAAGGACAGAAGGAAGGCTCTGTGTGTGTGCACACAATGGCAACCCACTCCAGTATTCTTGCTTGGAGAATTCCATGGGCAGAGGAACCTGGCAGGCTATAGTCCATGGGGTCACAAAGAATTGGTCATGACTGAGTGGCTAACACTTGAACACACTCCAAGCATTCAGGACCAGAGATGCTACCTGAGTATGGCTTATCCTTGGACTCCAGCCTGGGGCCCTCTGAACTCCTGATGCTGAGGTTTCAGAAAGGGAAGCAGAGCCAAGTCCAGAGCTGGGCTGATGATCCACCTGACTTTGTTGAAGGCACACGTCCTCTTTGGTCCTCAGTCTCCCCAGTTGGGCAAAGGTGCTGCATCAGATGGCTTATTTTTGAGATTTCCTCCCTTTGGATACTGACCATCAAGAATCGTTTTCCCCAAAGCTTTAGGGGTGAGAGATGTGAAGGATGGTGGGCGTAAAAGATGGGCAGGTGAGACTTCAGTGCTCCCTGGTGCCCCCATGAGGAAAGTAAGCGCCTGGCCCCGGGCGTATCTTGCTTTCACAGAAATCAGGCTAACAGGGCACTGTTGTCTTTAGCACTTTCTACCGTGGAAACCACTCAATTACCAGAAACTGAGGCCAGCTGAAGTTCCAAATCACAGGTACGAGTGCCGCAGCAAGGTGGTTCCTATGACTCTGGCCAAGCCAAGCCACTGCCAAGACTCTCTTTTAAGAAGCAGGAATGGGGTTTGTAAGACAAGGTGAGGGGGATGGGAATGTTATTCAATGTCCTACCTCACAGCTAATTAGTAGAACTGATTTCACAATACTGTTGTTTTCATTAATTAAAAAGAAGAAAAAATTTCACACATTCATTAATTTGATCTTCCCTAATTCTCACACCCACTCAAATGTCATGAAATACTTTTTTCACTTGCAATATTGTTTGTAGGATGCACTTTAGTAAAAGAAATTGCTGGATCCTTTTATCAAATGTAAGCATGGGCTGGCCTTTAACCCTACTCAGTAGTCATGTAAGGTTGTAAGAGTTGGGCCCTAAAGCAGGCTGGGTGCTGAAGAATTGATGCTTTCCAATTGTGGTGTTGGAGAAGACTCTTGAGAGTCTCTTGGACTGGAGGGAGATCAAACCAATCAGTCCTAAAGGACATCAAGGCTGAATATTCATTGGAAGAGCTGATGCTGAAGCGCCAATACTTTGGCAACTCGATGCCAAGAGCTGACTCATTGGAAAAGACCCTGACGCTGGGAAAGACTGAAGGCAAAAGGAGAGGAGGGCAGCAGAGGATGAGATGGTTAGATAGCACTACCAACACAATGGATATGAATTTGAGCAAACTCTGGGAGATAGTGAAGGACAGGGAAGTCTGGAGTGCTAAAGTCCATGGGGGTCAGAAAGAGGTGGACACAACTCAGTGACTGAACAACAACAACATCTTTGACTGTCATCCTTTTCGGTGGTGGGGGGAGTCTGTTAGTAGCTATTCGCAACTTCTTTTCTACATAAGAACACACACACACACACACCTCGGCATCTATGGGGATTTAAACCTCTATCTGAACAAGCTTGGAAGCAGTGTTGGCTGCATCTCATGGTGAACATAGCTGATATTTACTGTTATGATCAATTTGCTATGTTGCTAGCTCACACCTGATGCCTGAACAGAACCCTTTCATCTCCCAATAACCTGCAGACAGTGGCGATCATGTCCATTTCGCAGAGGGGGCAAGTGTGGCTCATGGAAGCTGAGTCCCCTGTCCAGGTTTCATGGCTCCAGTGGGGAGAACCAGGATTCACAGCCAGTCCCATGTGACCCCACAGCTCTTCTTCTCCCACCAAACTGTTCCTCTTGGGTTAAGAGCATGTTGCCCGTGTGCCTCTGAGGCCAACACACACCTTTGCCCTGTGTGTTAGGTGGCATCAGGTGTTAGGAGGAGAGTGAAATGGCTGCATGGATACTACTGAGGTGTGAGTGGCTTGAAGGTGAACTTCACAATAGAAATACAGAGGTTCTGTACCCGCTTCTCTTGCTGTTCACAGGCTCCCCAGGTGGGTGAAAGGAAGAGGGGGAACCCCACAAGATGATATACAGAGTGAGAAGAAGGGGGCCCTGTTTGGCCCCACCTAGCCAGTGAAAGGTCTGCCCAGGGAGCAGTCATGTGGGGCCAGAGGGGCTAGGCCAAAGCCTCTCTGCCTGAAGATTCTAAGAGCAAACTGAGAGGCCATTCAGGTGAGTGGTTGAGATCCTAGACTCTGGGGATCAATACCCGGGTTCTAATCCCAACTCTAGAATTCAGTAATTGTGTAACTAGTTGTGCAATAGTTGTTAACTGCCTAACCAACCAGACAAATGACTTCACTCTCTAGGCCTCAGGTTCCTCATCTGTGAAATGGGCACAATAAAACTGCTTACCCCATTGGATTGCTGTGAGGACTAGAACAGTTTACCTAAAGTTTATATCTGTGCCTGGACATAGGAAGGGGGGAAGAACATCCCTGGGCAGGGGCTATGGAAAGGGCCGCCTGGTGTTTGTCTCCCTCTGACTCCAGTCTCGATCACATTCCTCTATGGATGCTGAAAAGGAAGGGGGCCTAGTGATTAGCCCTCCAGAGCTCTTTCTAGAGAGTGTCTGCCATCCCTGCCACATTCCTCTTCCCATCACACCAGGGTGGCATGTCCCAGGCTGTCCATGTGAAGGTAACCTTCCCTCCCATGGACACTGTGGACCATGCTGTGTCTACCTGGGCATCCCCGATACACAGCACAGCTTCAAATGACTCTGCTGAAACCCCTTCCTACTGAGAAATAAGCCAAGGTCTTTCAAGGTAGGGGAGTTGCTGAAGGTGATCCAGCAGTGCCTGCGGTCACTCTTGATCCTAGCTCTCCCACCTCCGGCAGGTGCCGGGCAGGGGCTGTCCGCACGGTCCACCCCCTCTCCCGCCACTCACCAGCCACACCATCAGGTAGGAGAAGACAGCGATCCACAGCGTGGCGATGACGAAGGTGAGCATGAAGAACTTCTCCCAGCGGGGCTTGCTGCAGTTGGGGATGGTGATGCACAGGAGGAAGATGAGGGGCCAGGTGAACACCCACTTGACTTTGTCCCCTTTTGCCTCTGCAGAGGGGTGGGGTGGAGCCAGAAGGGGGAGAAACACTAGGTTACACCCCTGCCAGTCTACCTGCAGGTTTACTTTCCATGCCAAACAAGAAAATGCTACAAATATGACTCCCAGCAACGGACTCCACAGAATGACACGCCTCTGGATTGTCAACCTGGAAGTGATCGCAGCAAAACGGTTGAGTTCTTGTTGACTGAATAACCACTGTCAGTCCAAATCCTTCATTTGACAGGGTGAGGAAAAAGACCCAGAGCTGGAACAAATTTGTACAGGGCAGCTGGAATGGGATGTTGAGTATGAATAGGCTTTGGAGTCAAACGTGCGTTGGAATTCAAATGACCTTGAGCAATCCCCTCAACTCCACTTCCTCCTCTGATAATAACAGATGTAAGTGACAACCCAATAGCTGATGCAGGGAATATTTGCTACCTGAAGCAGGCATAATGCTAAGCATTTTGCATTTTAGTAGTTTTCTTCATCTGTTAAAAGGAAACAATACCTCTTTCTTGGTTGTTGCAAAAATGACATGATACAATGTATATAAAACACCCAGCACAAAGAACTTGGCAAAGAAGGTGCTCTAGAAATCTCAGCTTATTTGCTCCAAGGTCATAAACTCCACCAGTGGCAGATGCAAGACTAAAATGTGGTGTTCTGCTGACAGGTATGACCTCAGTGACCCCCACCAAGGGAATCCACAAACAATTTAACTGAGGAAAAGTGGCCAATGAGTACAAGCATAGTGTAATTATCCTTAATAAGCCACTGGGTATTTTGAGCACATGCACGCTCAAAGCAGGTTTGTGGATAATGCCAATGATTTGGTGGAGGAAGGACCTCTGAAAATTCTCTCCTCCATAAACACAACAAAAACATTAGCAAAAATGGTCTGAGTCAACTTGTTTTAGAATTCTGGAAATTAACCAAAGCCTTGTAGCCAACCAGGGAGTGTTTATTTAAGAAAATAATCTGGGTAAAATTAAGAACAGTGAACTTTATAGAGTTTTAACTTGCCTTGTTTTCATTTTCTTTCATCAGCTTTGGAGCAGTCTTGAAAAACCAGTAGGCTGGCATCCACCAGAGGGGGAAGGACAGGATTAGAGTTCCTTCCAAGTCGGTTCCCAGAGGACTAGCATTATCTGACCTGTCTGCTGGCTTCCTGGAAGGCCCTGCTTTCAAGGTGTCTTTATTTTACCTGAATCAGAGCTCACCCAGTATGAATAGCCTTTTCCTTGAGGGCATTTATTGAAAACAATCAGAGACAATTGTTGAAAACTGTGCTGCCTGCAGTGGTGGAAAACAGCTGGACAAACAGTAGGTTAATGAAAAAGCGTAAAAGGAAAAGCTGGGAATGAGATATCCCTAGAGGACTTGGGAAAGCTCCCAGGTAGTTCTAGGAATACGAAAGTTCATAACAGGCATAGGGCTGTTCCCAGGGTTATCTGCATTCTTAGGAAAGACTTGGCTTCCCAGATGGCTCAGTGGTAAAGATTCTGCCTGCCCATGTAGGAGCCACAGGAGATGCGGATTTGATTTTGAGTCGGGAAGATCCTTTGGAGGAGGAAATCCACTCCAATATTCTTGCCAGGATAATCCCATGGTCAGAGGAGTCTGGTAGGCCCCAGTCCATGTGGTCGTAAAGAGTTAGACAGGACTGGGCAGCTGAGCATGCAGGAGAGACTTGAGAACACCTTAATCTTTCACTTCTGCCTAACACTGAGACTCGGAGAAAACAAGAAGTAAAGGCTAAGGTGGAGTCGTAAACTGCCTGAGTGTTAAAGGCGTGCCCCCAAACACACACAGAACCCAGCAAAGAGAAGGAGACTTGTTTTGAGCCAGGCATCTAAAGAAATCTCTGTAATCATTAGCAGATATTTCAGGTGTCACACAACAAACAATATAGATTTTACAGAATTAGAGAAGTCACCAAACAACAACAACAACAATAGTAAAGCAACAACAAACAACCATGGGAATGGGAAAGACCCTGATTTCTTATTATTACTTCACGTTACATTATTTTAAATGTGCATTTTCATCAACAACAAATTATGAGACATGCAAAGAAACAAGATAATACAGCCCATACACATGAAAACAGCAGCTAATATAAACTATCTCTGACATTGGATTTACTAGACAAAGGCTTTAAATCAGCTGTATTTAAAAATGGCTGATTTAAAATGTGCTCAAAGAAGTTTTAAATATGTCTTAAAAATAAATGAGAAGTACAGGAATGATTTCTCATCAGAGAATATCATCAGAGAAGTAAAAACTATAAAAAGAACCAACAGAAAGTTGAGAGGGGTTGAGAGGTACAATAACTTAAATGAAAATTTCACTAGAGGGGCTCAACAGCAAATCTGTGCAGGAAGAAGAAAAATATCAATGACCTCAGAGACAGGTGAACTGAGATCTAGTCTCAGGAACAAAAACAGAGTAAAGAAAAATGAACTGTGTCTCAGAGACCTGTGGCACAGCATCAAACATGCCAATGTGTGCATAATGAGAAAATCAAAAAAAAAGAGGAGAGAGAAAAGGGGGTAGGAAGAATACTTGAAGAACTCATGCTCAAAAACTTTGCATATCTGATGAAAAACATTAATATATACATTCAAGAAGAAGACACCTTCTCAAGTTCACATGGAACATTCTGTAGGGTAGACCACATGTTAGGTCATAAAACAGGCATCAGTACCTTTCAGTTCAGTTCAGTCACTCAATCATGTCCGACTCTTTGCGACCCCATGAATCGCAGCACGCCAGGCCTCCCTGTCCATCACCAACTTCCGGAGTTTACCCAAACTCATGTCCATCTAGTCGGTAACGCCATCCAGCCAACTCATCCTCTGTCGTCCCCTACTCCTTCTGCCCCCAGTCCCTCCCAGCATCAGGGTCTTTTCCAATGAGTCAACTCTTTGCATGAGGTGGCCAAAGTACTGGAGTTTCAGCTTAAGCATCAGTCCTTCCAATGAACACCCAGGACTGATCTCCTTTAGGATGGACTGGTTGGATCTCCTTGCAGTCCAAGGGACTCTCAAGAGTCTTCTCCAACACCACAGTTCAAAAGCATCAATTCTTCAGTGTTCAGCTTTCTTCACAGTCCAACTCTCACATCCATACATGACTACTGGAAAAACCATAGCCTTGACTAGATGGACCTTTGTTGGCAAAGCAATGTCTCTGCTTTTGAATATGCTATCTAGGTTGGTCATAACTTTCCTTCCAAGGAGGAAGCCTCTTTTAATTTCATGGCTGCAATCACTATCTGCAGTGATTTTGGAGCCAAAAAAAAAAAAATAAAGTCTGACACTGTTTCCACTGTTTCCCCATCTATTTGCCATGAAGTGATGGGCCCAGTTGCCATGATCTTTGTTTTCTGAATGTTGAGCTTTAAGCCAACTTTTTCACTCTCCTCTTTAACTTTCATCAAGAGGCTTTTTAGTTCCTCTTCACTTTCTGCCATAAGGGTGGTGTCATCTGCATATGTGAGGTTATTGATATTTCTCCCGGCAATCTTGATTCCAGCTTGTGCTTCTTCCAGCCCAGCGTTTCTCATGATATACTCTGCAGATAAGTTAAATAAGCAGGGTGACAATATACAGCCTTGATGTACTCCTTTTCCTATTTGAACCAGTCTGTTGTTCCATGTCCAGTTCTAACTGTTGCTTCCTGACCTGCATACAGATTTCTCAAGAGGCAGGTCAGGTGGTCTGGTATTCCCATCTCTTTCAGAATTTTCCACAGTTTATTGTGATCCACACAGTCAAAGGCTTAGAAGGATTTAAATCATGTAAAGTTTATTCTACAACCTTTCCAAATTGGAAAGAAATTAGAAATTAATAACAGAAGGAAAACTGGAACATTTACAGATACGTAAATATTAAATAACACACTCCTAAACGACCAATGGTTCAAAGAAGAAATAATAAGGGAAATTAGAAAATACTTTGAGATGAATGAAAATGAAAAGAGAACACACCAAAACATATGGAATGCAGTGAAATCAGTGCTTAGAGATTTATAGCTATAAATTCCTATATTAAAAAGGAGGAAAGGATGCAAATCAGTGACCTAACTTTACAACTTAAGAAACAAAAAAAAACAGCCAATTAAGTCCAAAAAAAGAAGAAAGGAAATAATCAAGATTGAAGCAGAAGTATGTGAAATAGGAAAAAAATCCCAGAACCAATTAAATGAAAAATTTGTTCTTAAAAAGATAAAAAAATTGACAAATCTTTAGATAGAGTGACCAAGAAAAAAAGAGAGAAGACTCAAATTACTAAAATCAGGAATTAAAGAAGGATTCCACTTATGAATCTTACAGAAATAAAAAGAATTATTAAGGAACACTATGAATAACTGTGTGCCAAAAAATTAGGTAACCTGGGTGAAACAGAAAAAACATTCCACAAAGACAGAAACAAACTGACTCAAAAAGAAAGAGAAAATCTGAATAGACACATAACAAGAAACTGAAATAGTAATCAGAAAACTTCCCTTAAGGTAAAGCCAGGACCAGATGGTTTCATGGGTATTTCCATCAAGTGTTTAAAGAAGAATTAGCATGAATCCTTTGCAAAGTCTTCCAAAAGATCAAGAAGGAGAGAACACTTCCCAATTTGCTCTATGAAGCCAGTAGTACCCTGATACCAAAGCCAGACATTAAGAGAAAACAAAACTACATTCCAATATCCCTTATGAATATAGATGCAAAAATTCTTAACATTCTGGCAAACTGAATCCAGCAACACATAAAAAGAATTATACACCAGTACCAAGTAGAATTTATCCCAGGAACGTAAGGTTGGTTTGACATATGAAATTCAATCATAAACCACATTAACAGAATAATGAACAAAAAAGCACAATCCTCTCAATTGATACAAAATCCAACACTCTTTTATGATAAAACACTTAGCAAACTAGGAATAGAAAAGAATTTCCTTAGTTTGATAAAGGGCACCCACAAACACCAGACACTTCACATCACATTTAATGGTGAAAGGCTGAAAACCTTCAACAAGATGAGGATGTCTGCTCTTAGAACTTCTATTCAACACTATTTTGGAAGTTTGAGTCAAGAACGGTAGGCAATTCCTCAATACGTCCCACAAAAATCTGTACTCAAATATATATAGCAGCATTTTTTCATAACAGCCCCAAAGAGGAAACAACCCAAATAACCATGAGGTTATAAATGGATAAACAAAATGTAGCATATAAATCAATGGAATGTTTTTCATGCATAAGAAGGAATGAAGCATTGATACTACATTGCATGGATGAACCTATAAGACACTGTATGAAATGAAAGAAGCCAGGACTTCCTTGGTGGTACAGTGGATAGGAATCTGAATGCCAACGCAGGGCCCGTGCAGCAGGGAAGACCCAGTATGCTGCTAAGTTGCTTCAGTCATGTCCGACTCTGTGCGACCCCAGAGATGACAGCCCACCAGGCTTCCCTGTCTCTGGGATTCTCCAGGCAAGAACACTGGAGTGGGTTGCCATTTCCTTCTCCAATGCATGAAAGTGAAAAGTGAAAGTGAAGTCGCTCAGTCATATCAGACTCTTAGCGACCCCATGGACTGCAGCCTACCAGGTCCTTCGTCCATGGGATTTTCCAGGCAAGAGTACTGGAGTGGGGTGCCATTGCCTTCTCCAAAGACCCAGTATAGCCAAAAATAAATAAACAATCAAAAAATTATATGGTGGTGATGTTGTACAACTTTGTGAACATACTAAAAAAACATTGACTTGTATACTTTGTAAGTATGAATTTTATGGTTGATAAATTATAGCTCAATAAAAACGAAATTGCAAAGTAGGCTGGCAATAGCAGTTTTAGCTCTGAACACCTGTGCTTGAATCTTCCTAAGTCACTAAAATCGTATTTGCTAAGAAAAAACATCCAGTCTGTTTATGAATCAAGAAAAGACGGTTAGCTAGAAATCAGCAAATTCATTCTAGATGCTACACCTAGAAAAACATCTATCTTCCCAGATCTTCCTCTACATATACCTTTCTGTATTTGTAATCCTTGCACAAACAGAAGAAAGCTTTCCTGATTAGTTTGTCCAAAATTTCAACCCACATCCCAACTCATCCAGGCTGCCAGAGAAGGAGGGCCTCCCCATAAATGACCTAAAACCCTGCATATAAGGGAAGGATTTACTTTGGGGAATCGTAAACCTGGACACTTATAGGCTTAAGAGTGTCTTTGCAGGTACATATACATGCCACAGCAGAAGGATAATTTCTTATTTTCACAGGCACCAAATTGCATCTGATGTCAGTTTGCCTAGTATGGATTTCACATCTGGTTTGGACATCTGATCTGGCCCCACTCAGCTAGCAGGCCTCAAGGCCCACAATTGTTTACTAAGAGACAATGCTCCATTTGACCTGTTTTATGGCTTTTTTTCAACTGTTGGATGAGACCCATTAGTGGATGGGATTGTGAAATCAATTAAGTGGGTGGCGTCTAGTATTCCCCTAAAAAGAAAAAAGTATTATAGCTACGGTACATAGTGAGTTAAATATTACTCTGAAGACTTCTGTTTCCTTTTGATAGATATCCATGTATGTGTGTGTGTGTGCGTGAGTGTGCACGCAAGATAATTATTACTGTGGGTCATGGTCCAAGTGTGGAAAACATTCACAGTGCTCATGCTGTGCCCTTTCCCCCCACCCCCTACCCCCATCTTCCTCTGGTCTTCAGCGTCTACATTGTTTAATCAGGCACTGTAAGACTCCAAACACGGAAATGATTGCTGTGGTTTCCAGGAGCAAGTGCAAGGCAGGGTGAGCAGGCTTAGGATTGGCGCGTTTGAACAATCTCAGGAGGTTCTTGGGGGACAGGGCTGTCTCCAGTTATCTGGTACTTGACCATGGGTGATCAGGGTAAGGGAATAGAGCCTCCTGCAGTGAGAGAGCCAGATGGGGCCCTGGTTGTTCAGCACCAGGGAACAGAGCCTCCTGGCGTGTGAGAGGCAGATGGAGGCCGGTGATTCAGGCTTGGTTAGTCTGCATATGAAAAGTGTAGTTCTGGATGGGTAGTTTGCTATCTCTAAGAACTGGCTAGCCGGAGCAATGCTAGGTTGTGCTGGCATTTATTGTACTTGCCTGCCCAGCATCCATTCCCCCTTACTGGTAACAGCAAGCTCATTTTTTTTTAGGGAACTGACCCTTCATGCCACATCATTCACATGGTTTGGAGGGTTGACTCTACTTCCTAGCTCTATGGGTGGGGTGTGCGAGTCAAGCTTGGCTAACCGTGCATTCCATAAACACTTAGTGTGTTCATTCTCTGTGCTGGCACTATTCTAGGTTCTGAGAATCTACCAGGGGACGAGTCAACAACCCTTGCTGCTGAGTGGCTTACACAGGTTTGGGCTTGAGTGGATAACCCCTTTAGAGACCTATGTGTGGATTTTGCTGAGAATCACTGTCTATAATATCCATTATCTCTTCCTTCTTGTTAACAGAACCTTATTTTGCTTTGGACAGTAGGTTCCCAGCTAAAAACCTTAATTTCCTAGGCTTCCTGGCAGGAAGGAGTGGCCACGGAACAGTTCTGGACAATGAGATGTAAGTAGATGTCTATGTGGTGGGGTTTCCAGAAATGTGACTATCTTCCTGATAAGAAGAGACGGTTTATCGACACACCTCTTGTCCTTTGTTCTTCCTCCTTGTTCCTGCCTGGAACATGAACATACTAGCCACAGGAGCCACTTGGCAAACTTGAAGACAAAAGTCACCTGCTAAGGAGGGAGGAATGGAAATAGAACACCGATGGTATAACAGAGCTACAAGACTCCCTAATCTCAGGACTTACTATGTGATTAAAAATAAACCCCTTGAGGTGAAGTCTTTGTCACTTAAATTTTCTGTTACATGCAGCCCAATGCAATCCTTAGTTAGCCAGAGGCACCACTTGTATGTACACTGGGTTAACCCACTGGGATATAAGCCTAGACGGCTGGTGGTCATCTTGGCCAGCTATCTGAGGATGAAGCTGGTGCAGGGGAAAGCCTTGCTGAGAGATGGACAGGGTCTTGTAGCCACTTGAGCCCAATGTCAAGCTTTGCCTGAAGGTAGATTCTCCCAGTGAATCTGCCACTGTGGGTCCTTTGGCTTAAACCAACCTGAGTTGGATTTCTGTAACATCAAGCGTGGACTAATTTATGGGGCAAAGTGATAAGAGTTTGGGGGTCTACGGGGTGACAGTGTTTATCCTGAGGGACACTCCTCTGACAATGAGCCCCTCCCACCCACCGCCAGCTGCCATCCTGCAAGTGCAATGTCAAGGGCATCTGAGAGACGCTCACTGTGGACTCTGATGTGCAAACATAAGCAAGAGAAAGAAGAGCTGCTGGTGTTTCTTTCCCTCTTAGATTTCTTTTTTGAAGCAGGAAATCACAATTATGTGAAAAAAATCTTTACAAATGAACTCTAACAAAACAGATGGCTAATCATACTGGTGCAAAAAATTAAGAACAGATGCAGTTGCTAATGAAAAACTTCAAACAAAATAATGTGGACAATTAACTACCTAGAGTGGTTAACTTGTGGTATGAGGGGGTGTGCGCTACTGGATGAAGTATTCATGGGCGGTAAACTAGGAGTGTTTACACGAAAGCATAGGTCTAAGACCAGTGGTTCTCAAACTGCAATATAAATCAGAATCCCTTGGAGCTAATGGTTGGGCAGCTTTGGAGTTGGTGGGGGAGCTGGTTTGAGAATTTGCATTTGTAACAAGTTCCCTGGTGCTACTTATGCTGCATATCCAGCTTGAGAAACACCATTCTAGATTGACTCGATTTAAAAACTGAGATAATAAAGATATAAAATTCACCACTTTTAAAGTGTATGATTAGGTGGTTTTAGTATATTAGAAAGTGAAAGTGAAGTCGCTCAGTCGTGTCTGACTCTTTGCGACCCCATGGACTGTTTGTAGCCTACCAGCCTCCTCCATCCATGAGATTTTCCAGGCAAGAATACTGGAGTGGGTTGCCATTTCCTTCAGGCTATATAATTTCAGAAGATTTTCAGGATCCTGAAAAGAAACCCCCACCCTATTACCAATATTCCCCATTTCTCTTCCTCTCAAGCTCTATGAGTGATCTACCCTGTCTCTGTAGATTTGCCTATTCTGGACATCCTATATACCTGGAATCATAGTATGTGGCCTTTCATGCCCAGCTTCTCTCACTTAGCAGAATGTTTTCAAAGTTCATCCATGTTGTAGCATGAACAGTGTCTCATTCCCTTTTATGGCCAAATAATATTCCATTATATGAATATATTATATTTTGTTTAACCTGTTCATCACTTGGATATTTGGATTATTTCAACTTTTAAGCTACTATGAATAATGCTCTTATGAATATGTATGTACAAGTTTTTCTGTGGACATATGGTTTCATTTCTCTTGCATATGTAACTAGGAGTTATAACTAGAACTGATGCACCACACAGCATGGTGCAGCGTGGACATGAGTTTGAGCGAACTCTGGGGGGACAGGGAAGCCTGGCGTGCTGCAGTCCACTGGGTCGCCAAGAGTTAGGACACAGCTGAGTGACTGAACAACAGCAACAACAGTGACTTTACATTTAACCTTCTGAAAGCCTTCCAGCCTGGTTTCCAAGATGCTGCACCATTTTACATTCCCACCAGCAGTATATGAGGTTTCCAATATACCCACATCCTTGCCAACACATTAGTGTTGTCTCTCTTAATTATAGCCATTCTACTGAGTGGTGAGTGGTATCACACCGTGGTTTTGATTTGCATACCCCTGATGACTAATAATGGTGAGTATCTGTCATGGATTTATTGGCTATTTATCAATCTTGGGAGAACTGTTGACTCAAATCCTTTGCCCATTTTAAAGGCTGGGTTGTCTTTTTACTTTTGAGTTCTGAGAGTTCTATAGTTCTATATATAGAACTATATATTTCTGATACTAGATCCCTATCAGAAATGTAATTTACAAATATTTTCTCCCATTCCAGGAGTTTTTTGACTTACTTCATAGATCCCATAAATCCCATAAGGTTTTAATTCTGATGAAATCTGTTTTTTAATTTTCATTTTTGGGCTACTTCTGCTATTGATATATATGTAAGAAACCATGGTCACAAATATATACACCTATATTTTCTAAGAGTTTCATATTTTTAGCTACTACATTTAAGTCTGTATCATATTAGGTTTCATATGTGGTGTGAATTAAGTGTCCAACTTCTTTTTTTAAAAAATATGGCTATCTAGTTTTCCTAGCACCATTTGTTGAGAAGACTATTCCTCTCCCCATTGAATTATTTTGGCACCCTTACCAAGAATTATTGATCTTAAAGTTCTTTCTCTTTTAATGCTCAGTTGTGTCCAACTGTTTGTGACCCCATGACTGTAACCTGCCAGGCTCCTCTGTCCATGGGATATTTTAAGCAAGAATACCAGAGTGGATTGCCATTTCCTCCTCCAGGGGATCTTCCCGACTCAGGGTTTGAACACATGTCTCCTGCATCTCCTGCAATGTCTGGGCATATTTCTGGACTGCCAGTTCTAGTTCATTGAGCTATATTTCTATCCCATGCCACTATCAGGCAGTCTTGATGATTATTTCTTTGTAATAAGTTTTGAAGTCAGGAAGTCTTTCAATTTTGTTCAAGATTGTTTTGGCTATTCTGGGTGCCCTGTATTTCCATGGGAATTTTAGGATCAGCTTGTCAATTTCTGCAAAAAGAAAAAAACAAACAAAACCCCCCCCCCCCAAAATCTAGCATGGATTTTCACAATGATTGCATGAAATCTATAGATCAATTGAGGACTATTGCCACCTTAAAAATTTTAAATCTTTCAACCATAAACTTAGGATGTTTTCCCATTTATTTAGATCTTCTTTCATTTCTTTCAATAATGTTTTATAGTGTTCAGTGTACAAGTCTTGTCCTGTTTTTGTTAAATTTATCCCTAAGTACTTACTGCTTTTTGATTGCATTATAAATGAAGTTTCTTACATTCATTTTTCATATTGTTAATGTATAGAAATAGAGTTGAATTTTGTATATTGACTTTGGAGCCTGCAAGTTTATTAATTCTAATGGTTGTTTTTTGTTTTTTGGTAGATTCCCTAGGATTTTCTATATATAAGATCATGTCACCTATGAACACACTTTTACTTCCTCCTTTCCAAATTGAATGCTTTTTGTTTTTTTCTTGCCTATTTACCCCGGATAGACCCTCCAGCACAAAGCTGAATAGAAGAGGTAAGAGGTGTCTTGTTTCTAATCTTAGGGGGAAAGTTTTCCATCTTTCACCACTAAATATGACATTAATTTGGGGGTTTTTGTAGATGCCCTTTATCAGATTGAGGAAATTCATGCTATTCCTAGATTGAGTGTTTTTCCCCCATTAAGAAAGGGTGTTGGATTTTGACCAATGCTTTTTCTGTGTCTGTTGAGATGATTGTGCAATTTTTGGCCTTTATTCTAATAATACAGCGTGTTTTATTGTTTTTCACATGTTGAACCAACCTTGCATTCCCGAGATAAATCTCACTTGGTTAACTGTTTATAAAGAGGAAAATCAAGTCCCATGAAGGTTAGTGAACTGCCCAAACCTCACAGAAAATTAGTGGCAGAGCCACAAACAGACCCTGCATGCCCAGCCAGTGACCTCTGAGCTGGTCCTTGTGGGGAGGTAAGGGGATGCCGTTGAGGGTAGAGCATTGTCAGGGATGGGTTAATGAACAGTCCTGTCACCATTATTCAACATTTGTATTGTGCCTCACACATTTTGGAGGTGGTTTTCACAAACACTATTTTTCATATCAACTTGGGGGAGATATTCTCCCCACTTCACAGGTAAGGTTTGGTGTTCAGTGACTTAAACCTCACAAGCTCAGAGGCAGTACCAGCACTTGAATGCAGGTCTTTAGAGCCTAAATCTTGAGTCCTCTGCGCTATACCTCTTGCCTGTTCTCCGAGTCCCATGATTTCAAAGCCTGTGAAAGTCCTTTTGCTGCCCGCTGGTGGACAGCGTCATCAACTGTCAGATTAGAGCCTTACACTTCCAGCTCATGGCTGTGATCTAAATAGAAAAATCCTCTTACGTAGGGGAACCGTTCAAGTTTTCTTGTTCCTTGGGGGTGAATGAATCTTACCATCAATTTTTAGTTACTTCTAATACATTTTTGTTTTATCCTTAGACTTACCATTAAACTGATTGCTCTCTGAGAGGCACAGAAACTGCACAGTTAATGATAGTTAGATTGCCAGGTTCAAACCCAAGCTCCGGCATATTCTACCTCTGTGACCTTGGAAAAGTGTTTAGCCTCTGGGTATCTCAGTTTCCTAAACTGTGAAATGGGGATAACAACAGCTCTTACCACACGGTGCTATTGTGAGACTAGAATGAGCCAACATATGAGATGCATTTAGCCCACACTTGGTGCAGAGTATGCACTAAATTTTAGCTTTTGTTGATAATAATGGTTAATTAAGTTCCACTTACTGAGTACCTACCACTGTCAAGCACTGGGTTGGGTGCTTATGCACTAAATTTTAGCTTTTGTTGATAATAATGGTTAATTAAGTTCCACTTACTGAGTACCTACCACTGTCAAGCACTGGGTTGGGTGCTTTTATGGAAACTAAAACAGGTTTAAGACCCTGATGCTGGGAAAGATTGAAGGCAGGAGGAGAAGGGGACAACAGAGGATGAGATGGTTGGATGGCATCACCAACTCAATGGGCATGAGTTTGAGTAAACTCTGGGAGTTGGTGATAGACAGGGAGGCCTGGCGTGCTGCAGTCCATGGGGTCACAAAGAGACACGACTGAGCGACTGAACTGAATTGAATACAGGTTTCAAGAAGTAAGCTGTCTAGCCCAAGGTCACATAGCTAGGAAGTGGCAGACTAATACCAAAGCCTCTTAATGACACCATGTTGAATGCTGGTTTTGAGCCTAAGGGGACTAGAGAAACAAGGGGGGGACCCTGTGGGAAGTAGATAAGATCAGGGTTGTAATTAAGCTGAGCTGCCAAGCTGAGGTTTGGGAGGAAGGGGAAGACAGAAGGGGAGCGTGTGAGAGAAAACAAGAGGCTTCAGCAAGGTCAGAGGCAGGACCTGCTGGGAGCTGACATGGAGACGTGGGCAGTCAGGCCTGAGTGCACAGGGACCAAAGGCCCAGTAAGAGTCGCCCTGGCAGCTCAGTGTAGAGCCTGGAGAGCTTGTAGGGGGCTATGAAAGGCCGTCCCCAGGGAGGCAGCCTTGGCTTGGTCTCCCCCTCTCACGGCAGTCAGGTACCATGGTTCAGCCTCTGGGACCCTGTTCATGCTTCCCCAAGAAGTGTTCCTCCTCTTGGAAAAGGGGGAGAGATCAGACATGCAGACCAGGACCCCCCGGTCAACACAGAAGCCAGGCTCAGAGTTCCCTCAGTGGGTGCAGACCCCAGAGACCATTACCCCAGCTCTGCATCCATGCCCAGAGCCCCCTCCAAGTCAAGCTTCTGGACTGGATGTCAGTGGGTCCCAGAGCTGAGGTCAGCGGGTCACCTCTCTTGTTCTAAAGATGACCTCAAGCTACGGCCAGCTCTGCACTCCACCACAGGAACCTCAAGGCTTGTGGCCAGAGAGCTGTTCTGTCCTCTGTCACTCGTGACTGTGTGGCAGTGGGTGGACCTTCAACCTCTCTGAGCCACCCCGTCCTCAGCTGTGACATGGTAACTTCCCCCGTCTCACCCACCCCGGGGATCTACGGGGAAACAAAAGAAAGGCAAGAAGTACGAAGATGACCATCCTGCCTCTGAAGCTTGCACCCTGAGTCTGGAGGCCCTGGGGAGTGAAATAAGAGTCAGGAACGCTTGACGGGCCCAATGGCAGGCCCTCTCACCTTAAACATCCAGCAAACATCCAGGGCAGGCCTGTGGGTTCCCAGTGCTTACAAACCACATAGACCCAGCAGCTGGCCGCCGCCTCCCCTTCCTTCCTGCTGCCCCTGTATTCCAGAGCACACACTCCAGCCTGGCAGAGTGCCCTCCTGGCCAAAGTCAACACTGGAGCCAGGCCGAGGACAGCCCTCAGGGGTTAGGTAGACCTGGGGTACCAGCCCTGCCCGAGGCCCTTATTAACCTGTGTGCAGTTACCCGGGAAATGGGGACCACACCAGACACGCAAGCAGGGCTGTGTGCAGACTCTAAGCACCATATATGTGTGTATGGCCCAAGCTCCATGAAGAACGTGTCTGCCAAGCCATAGGTCAGGGCTCAGCCCCCTCCTGTGCCTCACTATGCAACTGGAAGCCACATGAGCCCCTCACCAGGTCTGCTCTGGTCTAAGTCATCAGTAAAAATTAGTTTCACTGCTTTTTTCCAGGCATCCCTGCAGCTCCCATGGGAGTGGACATGCTGAGCTGGGCATCAGCAGCCCCCACGCCAACCTCCTCCTAGGGTGTCCATAGAGCACTTCCCAGACTCCCTTGCAGTTGAAGTTCTAGACTCAAATTGGGCTCCTTATTTTGAAAAACAGACTGAGGAGGGGCTGGGCTACCTTTCTGCTGCTTTTGAAGCACTGCTGTGAAACAGGCCTCTGGGGATGCTGTTTTGGCTACAGCGGCGCATTCCTGCCCAGGAGCTAGCTGAATGGGCACCAGGGATGCCTTCTCAGGCCTGACCAGCAGCCCGGTGGCGGCTGCTGGTGGCAGCCTAGCTGTGGCAGTGGCCTCTTGGTTCCTGGGTCGTGACTGACAGTGAGTTTTTGAACATTTCAGCACATCCCAGTCCCCCACCTCCTCAATTCTGGGAGAGGCGGTGGCAGCCGGTTCAGCGGGAGTCATTGCTGGTACCCAGCCTGGAGTGTCCTTCCCTCCACTGCGTAAGGGACCCACCTACTAGGTCTATCAATTCTATTCCTCCCACATCAGCGATCAGCATCCATCATCTCCTGATAACGCCCGAGGCACCTGTCATAGACCTACAAGGGGTGCGGGCGTGTGTGCTCAGCATCTCTTCTCTCCAAACAGCCCTCCCAGGGCCCACCAAAGCCATGCTGGCCAGCAATGGCTACTGACCAGGGGTGGGCCCCAGACCTCTGGGCTGAGAGCATTCTCCCCTTTAGGACTTTGGAATTCAGACACAACCCTAGGCAACCAACTGAGGGAGGCAGGAAATGGCAGAAGTCAGTCTGGGGCCAGTGGGAGGCCACGGTCTGCCATGGGCACTGACAGTGGATTTGAGAAAAGCCAGTCCACAGCCAAGGAGCAGAATGAGACAGGCAGGCAAGTGAAAGGAAGACAAGAGCCAGGAAGAGCCTCAACACGCATCAAGGCCCTGAGTCCAGCCCCTGGGTGAGTCCAACTGTTCGTGGGATCCACAACATACCCCTATATCCTTATGATAACTAAGATCCCCTTTTATCTCAAAGGAAGCTCATGTGGGCTTCTGTTGCCAGCATCCATAGACACTTCAGGCCCCCAGCACATGCCCAGCTCATGACAGGTCCTGAGCCCCTTCACCTCCCACCTCCCAGTTTGGACTGCACTGGTCTGGCTGTGGGGTGATCACAGAGTAGATTCCAGGGCATGTGGCCCAGATGCCTGGCTCCATCTGGTCAATACTGACCCCTGGGCAAGCCCCGGCCCCTCAGTTTTTTGCTTTTGAAAACAAGAAGTTGGTCTAAAATTCCCCAGATTGCTTTTAACCATAGCATTCAGAGACCATTCAGAGACCATCTGTTGTTAACCACAGAGAATTCAGAGCAATGTTGCTTTCATTTATATTAAAAAACAACCCCCTCCAAAAAAAACCCTCTTTCTCTATTATGCTTTAGCAGCTGTTTTTATAAACCACTTATCACCAGAAAGTGGAAATAATACAATTGTTCACCCACTGATGGAGAAATGGGGTACATCCATACAATGGATTATTATTCAGTCATGAAAAAGAAACAAAGGACCAACACATGCCACAATACAGATGAACCTTGAAAACATGCTAAGAAGGCAGACTCTGGGAGACAGAGAAGGACAGGGAAGCCTGGTGTGCTGCGGTCCACGGGGTCGCAAAGAGTCGGACATGACTGAGCAGCTGAAGAATAACAACAAAGAAGGCAGACACAAAAGGCCACTTATATAATGATTCCATTTATATAAAATATCCAGAGTAGATAAACCCAAAGAGACAGAGTTAGCAGTTGCCAGGAGATGGGGGGTGTGGGGACGAAGAATAATTGCTAGCAGGTAGGGGGCTCCTTTGGGGGTGCTAAAGAAAACCAATTGTGGTAATGGCTGCACAACTTTGTGAGTAGATGAAAAACCACTCAACTGTGTACTTCAAAGGTGTGACTATTACGGCAAGTAAATTACACTTCAATAAAGCTGTTATATTAAGAAATTACAGTGCTCAGCCAGTGTTTGTTCTAATTAGGTGTGAGCTGACACCTCAGGGCTCCACAGTGACTGACAAGGCCACTTCTTTGAAATCTTGACCTTGACTTACGAGACAGTCTACCGACTGTGTGATTTCTCTGGCGGCTCCCACGACCTAGGCAAGAACAAATCATTTTTACGGTGAAGTGCCGTGTGCCTCTAGGGGCCTGGAGCAGGCAGAAATTGGGTGTGGAATTTCACATGTACGTGAGCCCGTGGCAGCAGCAGCTTCTCCTCTGTGCTCCCAGCCATGCCGAGCGGCTGAGAGGAAAGAGCAGGGCAGAGTTTTCTAGAGCTCCATTTCTGCAGTCCCCCTTACTGGGTTCAGAGAGACTAAGCAGACCCCTCTCCTCCCAGCCAGCACGGCTCTCTAGTTCCGTGTAGGACAGAGGAAGATGGGGATGGTGTGGGGAGAAGACATTCTAGAAACTTCCCGAAATCTTCAGATGGCTTGTGCTGAGTTTTCTGATGAACAAAATGTTTAGCTGTGTCATCCGAGGACTGAAGAGAGCATGCCAGGTCCCCAAAGGCCTATAATTCAAACTCAATTCAACATGGTTTCTTAACACAGACAAGTTCCTTGGTACCTATGTACCAGCTAGAAGACACCATGGACAGAGACAAGCATTTTCTTAAGGACTCCACAGGAAGAACGCAGAAGAATCCACTGGTTGGCCACAGTATCGTCCCTTAAGCACGTCTGGGGTGAAAATGCCAGTGTGGGGTGCTGTCCCTTCTTCCTGTGTGATCGTGGGCAGCTAAACGTCTCTGAGCCTCAGCTTCTTCACCTGGGAAATGGGGATAACAGTACCCACCCTCCAGGGTGGTCCTGAGGACTTAATGAGTGTGTGTGTGAACCACCCTGTCTGGTCCACAGGAAGCGCTTAGTAAACTTTACCTTCTGTTACCATTCAAGGCCTTTCCTGGTGGCTCAAAAGGTAAAGAATCTGCCTGCAATGCAGGAAACCTGGATTTGATCCCTGGGTCAGGAAGATCCCCTGGAGAAGGAAATATCTACTCCAGTATTCTTGACTGGAAAATTCCATGGACAGAGGAGTCTGCTGTGTTAACAGTCCACGGGGTCACAAAGACTCGGACATGACTGAGTGACTAACACACACACGGTTTAAGAACCTCCAAAGGGCCTAGATTTCTGCTCCTGACTGGACCGGCTCGAGATGGCATTTGTAGATCAGGAGGCTCAGGGTGGAAGGGTGGCTCCCCACATAATAGCTGTGTGACTTGGGAAGTCTCCTTTTGGAGCCTCAGTTTCTCTCTCTGTAAAATGGGGATAATGGTAATGCCTCCTTCTCAAGATAGCTGCAAGGATGGAATGAAAATGCACGGTACAAAGAGAGAGTGGTTAGCCTGGGCCACCCAGGTTGGAAACCCTTGATTTCCACTTAGTAGCTGGGTGACTGTGGGCAAGTCACTGAACCTCTCTATGCTTCCCTTTCCTTCTCCATAAACTGGAGATGATCATCGTCCCCACCTTATGTGTTGTCATGAGGATTAAATGAGGGAATACATATAAAGCTCTTAGAACAGGACATGGCACACAGAAGCTCCAGAAGAGCCCTGTAAGAATTCCCTATTTTTCATTCAGTGCCTGACACACAAGACCCCAGTAGATGTGGCCACTTATAATAATGATGGACACAAGGGCCAGGATACCGGACACAAGATGTGATTTCCTTACCCTTATGGGAGCAAGAGGAGTCCAGTTGGAGGGCAAGGGTGTGGCCCATGGGGCAGGAGAATGTCCCAGACAGTACATCAGCCACAAACAGCATGTATTAAGGGTTCTCTCCAGCCAGACTGGGGCTCAGGGTCACTGGCTGGCCACTGCAGGGCAATGCCTGCGCTGCAGACCACAGTTCTCATGGGAGAAAGAGTTCCTTCCCCTTTTCCTCTCTCCCTGCCAACAGCTGGCCCAGGAAGCCCAATTACCAGCCTCTGTGGCCTGAAGTGGGCACAGCTGCACTGGGTGTAGATGTAAATCCAGCATCAGACCAGGCGGGCACCCGAGCCAGGCTGTGGCTGGGTGCCCTCGGGCTCTGGTCTACAAGCCCAGTGACACATCATGTGGGTGGGCAGAGCCCGGGGGCTATGAGCTGGCATTTCCACCATCTCCACCCTTCAGCTGTGTGATGAGGGCAGGAGATGATACATAAAATGTATCATGCAATCATCTGCTCAGATTTAACCCCTACGCCTGGAAGCTCCCAGAATCCAGGGTGTCCTGTTTCTACCTGGATCACCAAGGCCCACAAGAGTCTGGTACCCAATATTTACTGACTGAAATAATCATCTTGTCTGCAAAGTACCTGAAGCCCAGTGCCTGGCACAAAACAGGTGGATAGCATCAGATCAGATCAGATCAGTCGTTCAGTTGTGTCTGACTCTTTGCGACCCCATGAATCGCAGCACGCCAGGCCTCCCTGTCCATAACAAGTTCCCTCTTTCTGACTCTGGGAATGACCACGGTGCCAGACCTCCAGGGATTCTGACTCCCATGAACTTTCTAGAACATTGTTTATGGTCCAAGCAGGACAGACCGGGTATAACAGAAACCATGTGATTAAAGCATGTTGTCATCCCAGGTGGCCCTAGTGATAAAGAACATACCTACCAATGCAGGAGACATAATAGACACAGGTTTGATCTCTGGGTCGGGAAAATCCTGTGCAGTAGGAAATGACAACCCACTCCAGTGTTCTTGCTTGGAGAATCCCAGGGACAGAGGAGCTTGGTGGGCTACAATCCATAGGGTTGCAAAGAGTGGGACATGACTGAAGCAACTTAACATGCAGGCATGTCATCCAAACGAACACTTACTGAGCACCTGTGTGTCACACAGAAGGGGTGAATAAAGACCTCTGTACTGCTTACAGAGGATGCCTTCATCCCATTTTGTGGATGAGGAACTGAGGTTTAGGAGATGAAACAGAGTCACAGAGCTGGAGCAGTAGAACCAAGATTCCAACCCAGGACTTCTAGCCTAAAGCACCTGCCTCCCAGCCTGTCCCCAACCACACAGAAGAGCTGCACACCAGACAGCCTGGGCTCATTCCTTGATATCTGCAGCCACGCTAGTTCTGAGTGGAACAGATCCTCCCCTCTTTCCAGTGCCCCGCCCCTTATCCCTCCCCTGGCCCCAGCTTCCTTCCTGGGCCCCAGTTAAGGAGAATACTAGCTCCACCCGCCCCTAAAGCCCCTCAGGGCATCCCCACGGTCTCAGATCATTGTGTTTCCACAACCAGTTGTTTAGTCGCTCAGTCGTGTCCAACTCTTTGCAACCCCATGGACTGTTGCCCACCAGGCTCCTTTGTCCGTAGGATTTCCCAGGCAAAAATACTGCAGTGGGGTTGCCATTTCCTTCTCCAGGGGATCTTCCCAACCTAGGGATCGAACCCATGTCTCCTCCAAGTCTCTTGTACTGCAGGCGGAGTCTTCACCACTGAGCCACAACCAGAGACGAGCTGAAAAGATGACGGGGATGAGTGGGAGGACGGAGGGCCTGCAGCTGGCTATGCGGAATCCCTTACAGGTGCTGTGTCCCGCTGCCTGGCTCCACATTCCTGTGAACCCCTGTCCACACTGGCCTCAATTTCCCTTGGCTGCTGGACACACCTAAACAGGCAGCAGCCACACAACCCCGTTCCCCCGCCCCCGCTTCTCACATTGAGGTTAGAGGAGATGGAGAGGAAGTACTTGCAGTTTCCCAGGGCGCCACCTGGAAACACTTCCGCAGGGACACAAAGGGAGCTTCCGCAGGGACACAAAGGGAGCTTCCGCAGGGACACAGGAAGCCCCGGCCCATTCCAGAGGCGAACCCTGGGCGGAAGCTCTGCTGAGGGCCAGCCCAGGGGAATGTCCCAATTGAAGAGGAATGTGGAACCAATTTCAACAGGAAGTTCCCACCCGCCAGGAAAGGCGGAGCTCCCTGGGAAAGGGTTCGTGGGTGCAGAGAACCCGGGAGTGATCTGGTCCCAGCCCTTGTAAGAGAACAGCATTCTGAGCTCCTCACCTCAGGAGGTGACCTGCCCAGAGTCCCTGCAGGGAGCTAGACCTGGTTTCCCACAAGCCACTTGTCTAAGGAGCATCAGATTCTGGCACCAGGATGAGAGGAGGGGGGTGGTTGGCCCCGGGGACCACCCAATTCAGTCTTGCCAAACTCAAAGCTTCAAGGAAATGGAAAGATGAGTTGCCCTTACATGAGGCTGCCTCCCTTTACAGAACGGCAGCTGCCCCAAAGGGCAGGTCCCTTCCCTGGTTTCCTGCAGAGCTCTGGACAATAAGCAGGGTCAGGAACAGCATCTAGATGAAGCGGCAGTAGCGGGTGGTGGTGATGACCCTGTCAGGCCCCACATTTGTAAAACAGGGATTCCATCCACCTCCCGGGGCTGGAGAACAGAACCCCCAAAAGGTAGCTTCTTCTCAGTCCGAACCCCCAGCAAGGTAGGCTGTTTCCTGGACTGTGCCTGCATCTTCTTCCCTGGGACTATACTGCCTCTCCTCTCCTCTCCCCACCCCAAGCCATCTCCCAAATCAGGTGCCATCTGTGAGCCTGTTGTTAAACACAGAAATCTTTTTGGGAAAACATCAAGTTTTGGACTTGAAAATCTTGGAATTCTGCTGCCATTCAGGATGGCAGGACACCAAGAAAAAACCTCCAAGATGGGGCTAAAGAGCTCAGGCCTTTATTTCCCATCATGGACTGCAGAGGAGTATGGCTAAAGATGAAGACAGATTGGGTGTGTCTGGGGATCCTCTCACACACAAATTCCTGAAATCATTCACTTGATGGACCTCTACTAAGCACCTACTATGTGTCAGGTTTGGGCACTGGGGATACAACAGTGAATGAAATAGACGAAGATATCTGCTGGCATGGAGCTGATTTTTTAGCCAGGGAGACACACAAGATAAAAGATATATATATTCAAAATACTTAGATTAGGGTGGTCAGAGAAGGCCACACTGAGAAGGTGACATTTAAGCAGAGACCCGAGGAAGGTAAGGAAGTGAGTGATACAGGTAGCAGAACAAAGCGCATTTCAACAAAGGGCAAGTGCAAAGGTCCTGGGCAGGAGCATATCTGCTACTTTCTGAGAAGGACAGTGAGGAAGCCAGTGTGGCTGGAGCAGAGGTGAGGTCAGCGAGGAGCTGGCAGTCATATGACGCCAGGCCCATCCCATGATATGGGAGGACACTCAGGCCTGGGCCAGAGCCACATCGGCTCTAACTTATTTATAGGTACGAGTTATCGTCAAACACATAAGGTGTAACTGTCTAAAGATCATGTGTGGCTTTAGCATATCCTGTCCCAGCAAATATGCAACACATGGGCAAAACAGCCTGCCCACACTGGAAGGGCTGGAGAGTCTGAGCATGTCCATAAAAATAACGTATGTGCTTGTTTCTCTTTACTGCATGAGAAAGCCCTGCTGCCCTGGGCATTTGAGTGTGGTTACTACAGGTTACTGGGGTACTTCCCAGGCCTCCATTTGGCCAGCAGTGTGGCCCGAGAGCCCTGGCCCCCAGGACTCACCAGGCATGGAGAAGGGGGACAGGAAAGCGGCCTCCACGGGCTCTGGCTCCTGGGGAGGTGGCGGGGGCTGTGGCGGGGGTTCTTGGTCCCGCTGTGGCTCTTCCAGGTTTTCCACGGGCACGTTCCCATTCTCGATGCTCTCGTGCCTCCCGTTCTGAAGCGGCTTGCTGCTCACGCCATTGGCCGAGTTGATCAGCCTCTGCCTCTGTGTGGACAGGAGGCAAGACAGACACCCAGGCGTGTGACAAAGCTGCACCCTGTTGCTTGGTTCCTCACAGGCAGGTGGCACTTAAGGGTTTCTAGAACAGCACCCCTGGCTTCGGGTTTGCCTGAGAAATGGCTCCAGGACCTTAGAATCCAGCTAAGTTTGCTCGTTTCCACTCGAACCAGTATCAGCAAAGGTATTGGTCAGAGCCCAGGGTTTCTTCTTAGTGTCAACCTGACAAACTAGCCCATGACACTGGATAAAAGCAGTCATTCTGACTTTCCCAGTGGATGGTCATAAGCCACCAGAAGACATTCACAGGAGAGGCTCTGCATAGTCAAAAAATCTCATTTCAGGTATATCATGCAAAAATTGCATTTATATTGTGTACCATGGTCCAGTGATGGTTCATATTAAGATGTAGAACATTTCCAGCCTCTCAGACAACTCGCTAAGGGTCCCCTCTCTCCAGAAGTAATTAAGATAACCCCATTCTGACTTTTATACACATCAATTAAGTTTTTCCTGAACTTGAATTTCCTATAAATGGATCCAGAGAGTACATATTATTTTATATTTGGCTTCTCTCACTCAACCTAATATCTGTGAGGTTCATCCATCTTGTTGCATGAATCAGTAGTTCATTATTTTCCAGGGGTGTATAGTACTCCACTGTGTGAATAACACACAATATGTCCTTTGCCACTTGATGGGCATTTGGGTTATTTCTTCTTTTTGGTTATCAGGAAGAATGCCATGACCATGCCTTTTTGTGGACATATGCACTCATTTCTCTGGGGTATTTATCTAGAAGTGGGATTGTGAGATCATAAGGTAGGTGCAAGTTGAACCATTTCACATTTGTACCAGAAACGGATTATAATTTCAGTTGCTTCCCATCCCTGTCAATGCTTGATACTGACAATTCTTCCCATTTTAGTCATTCTGGTGGATGTGTGGTGGAGTCTAATTGTGGTTTTAATTTGCATCTCCCTTTTAATTTGAGCATCTTATAGGGTTAGTAGGCATTTGGAAGGCTTCTGCTGTCCAAATCTTTGGCCATGTGTAATGGGTGTCCTCTGAACCAATCAGACCTCTTCCCTCCACTATTTCCTTATAGCTGTTGACCAAGTCTGCCTCCTTTCCACCCAAGCAGAAGCCGAGTCAGTGGGTTTCTACTAAACCGGAGAAAGGGAGAAACCACATACCAAGAAATTAACAGGTTTCCATGTTTCTGAAAATCTGTTTGCCTTTGCACAGCTCATCTTTATCTAGCTCTCATTAAAAATATTTATGCTTTAGTATTAAAACCTTGTGGGTAATAATCATCACACACGGACACATATCTCCTTCCCAGTTACATCAGCAGGAAACCAAGAGTCAGTACACACGCCCCCAAGGCATTACTCCATAACTGTGTGCCTAACACTTATCCTTATGGTTACTAGAAGCAAAAAGATGGGCCAAAAAAGTCATTATTACTTAAAATGGAAGCATGTTATTTTTTCCAAAAGAAAGAGGAATTGACCATTAACTGGCTTCATATTGGTTTTAGGCAGGGACTCCTATATCATGAAGTCTAGGATTGGGTGGAAATCTAAAACGTTTTTTCCTACAAACATGTCCACAACATTTAGCCTAAAAGAGAAAAGTGATCTGAGACACATGCCCAGGCATAATATTTTACTACCCAAAAAGGGTTAAATGAAAGGTCTTCCTTATAGTCAAAACAAAACAAACAAAAAAACCCACAAATAGCTGTGTTGCAGGGAAGAACCAATTCTGACTCCATGATGGATCCGTTTGACTTTAACCTTTGAAAAATTACATTTTTCACCTGGAGCCCACCAGGCTCCTCTGTCCATGGGATTCTATAGGCAAGAATACTGGAGAGGGTTGCCATGCCTCCCCGCCCCCCCACCAAGGGCTCTTCCAACCAGAGTTTCTTTTGTCTCCAGCATTAGCAGGTGGGTTCTTTACCACTAGTGCCACCTTTTGTTATAATAATCATACGTAATAACATGCTTCAGGGAACCCTGGGCCAGGAAGATCCCCTGGAGAAGGGAATGACCTCCAGTTCCAGTATTCTTGCCTGGAGAATTCCGTGGGCAGAGGAGCCTGGCAGGCTACAGTCCATGGGGTTGCAAAGAGTTGGACACGACTGACTAATACTTTTCGGGGAACCCTGACCCTCTTCCTGAAGAGATTAACACATTCCCTCCCTAAAGGCCTGCCTCAGGGGAGCCTGACCCTCTGATTAACACATCACCCCTCTTCCCCCAGGTTGGCCATTCCAGGAGATTTCTGCAAGAAAAAGGTCTTTATCTACTCAACTACCCCCTCCCCACCTCAGTCCTATTGAGACATTAGTCTGCCATCTTCTCAATCAGTCGCTTTCCAAATAATGTCCTAGTCATTGCTTCCACACCTAATCTCCCAGTTAACTGGCCTGTCCTGTGGCGAACAGACCACGTTTGGACTCAGCAACAGCTGTGCAAGGATAGAATTGTGAGGAGGTGGGGTGTGACTCAGTAGGAGTATGAATGGTAGCAATGGGAAGGGGGTCATGACTCTAGCTTTATAGGAATCAAGAGAGAATTATCCTTGGAAAAAGAAAATCTGCAGCTACCTTGAGGTTGCATTAAAAGAGACATAAGTTATAACACTGGTAGCTCAGCTAGTAAAGAATCCGCCTGCAATGCAGGAGACCCTGGTTTGGGTCCTGGGTTGCGAAGATCAGCTGGAGAAGGGACAGGCTACCCACTCCAGTATTCTTGGGCTTCCCTGATGGCTCAGCTGGTAAAGAATCTGCCTGTAATGTGGGAGACCTGGGTTCGATCGCTGGGTTGGGAAGATCCCCTGGAGAAGGGAGCAGCTACCCTCTCTGGTATTCTGGCCTGGGGAATTCCATGAACTATATATCCATGGGGTTGCCAAGAGTTGGACACGACTGAGCGATTTTCGCTTTCACTTCACTTTCTGTTATAACAAAGGAGGTAATGGATCCACATGCTGAGAGAGACAAACCAGAAGGCTTCTATAGTCTTTTAGTTTTCTTCTAGAGTTGCTCTATCCATAGAGAATAGGTGTGTATTCCTTTTTTTTTTTTTTTTTGCCCTGAGTAACATTAAAAAAAAAATCTGTACTTCAGACCACTCTTTCTCTAGTGGAAAATGGAGAAGGCAATGGCACCCCACTCCGGTACTCTTGCCTGGAAAATCCCATGGACAGAGGAGCCTGGTAGGCTGCAGTCCATGGGGTTTCGAAGAGTTGGACACGACTGAGCGACTTCACTTTCACTTTTCACTTTCATGCATTGGAGAAGGAAATGGCAACCCACTCCAGTGTTCTTGCCTGGAGAATCCCAGGGACGGGGGAGCCTGGTAGGCTGCCGTCTATGGGGTGGCACAGAGTCAGACACGACTGAAGTGACTTAGCAGCAGTGGAAAATACTTAGTGGAAAGTGGCAGACATGGTATTCGATTGCTACCTGCCTTAAACTCCTTCCTGATAGGATCATTTGCTGCCTGTGCTGTCTGGGCTTCCTTGCTTCAACAGGCTGGTGATAAACACAAGCCTGGCAGAGGACACTTTGGGCCCAACGCCAGGAAATGTCCTGACAAGCCAGGGCTTCCTGCAGTGCTGGAACCCATCCAAGGCTTCAGGCTCACGTGGTCTCACAGGCCTTGAAGGAGACTTACCTCATTAATTATGATCCTGCTGGCCATCCGCAGACGAGTTCTGGGCCCAAATTTATTGGTGATCATTACGCGTAAGCCCGCCTCTGGGAAGGTGAACTTGGGAGGGCTGGAGCTCATGACCTCGTCCACCATCACCACTGGGTTTTTGTTGTACTGAGGCTCCTCCTTCACTATATTGAGCACAAAGCCATGATTAGTGCTGAGAACCCCCAGGGCAAAACCCCAGGGCTGGGGTGACTGACATCCCCCCGAGGGGCAGACTTCTTGGTCTCAGCAGCTGGTAGCCACATGGGAGGCTGGCTGCAGATCCTCCCATTCGTAGAGTGAACCACCTGGGTCTGAACCACCCACAAGTATTGAACAGATCCCCAAGGTCCCCCTTTTACAGGACCACATGCACATCTCCAGGGCTAGTCCCTCTGCTGACTGATGACCCTCTCTTCTAGGGTCCAGTCTTGGCTAAATGTAAGGGTCTTTCAGTTCCTCACCTAAGCTTCATGGGGCAGCCCACCTACAAAGTGGACTGGGTCCCTGCTACCTCTCACCAATGACTCTGAGGGGGACCTTTCTTCCCCACCATTTACAGAGACTCAGACAAAATTTAACAAACGGACAAGGGCCCCCTAAAGGGAAAATGCTGGGAGGTAACAGCACTTGTTCTAAGCTTCCTGTGAAGCTACCTGCTCTGTCTTAGAGGAGTCATCTCCACCTGGCACACTATGCTTCCAAATTGTTCTCCATGAGGCGGTACCAGCAAGGTCAAAGATCTGGCTCACAGGCCCTGAGAAGGCAACTGAGACCCAGGAGAGGAGCCTGCTTGTGAGGGGTGCACAGTAAGCTGCTGGCCAAGACCAGTGTCTCCAGTGAAACCAGCACCCTCGAGCAGGGAGGCCACTCTCTGACCCTTTGCTTCCACTCATGAAGCTGAAGAACAAATCTCCTTGGTCCCTGGATCTTCCCCGCCACCTTCAGGAACATGCTCTGTGCTGGAGTCCCTGGGGGAAGCTTGACAGTTAACTCCAGAGCCCAGGAGGGTCCAGAAATAGAAACCCTTCTGGACACAGCACACAGAAGCAGGGGAGCCTTCCCCTCTGAGGGGCTGCCAAAGCAGGTATGCCCGTCCCTCTCCACTGGTCACCCGCTCCTGATGAGTGTCCTTCCTGGATAACAGGGTAACTAGGAGCAGTCAGAGCAAACCTGCACGAGAGTTAATAGCACAAACACGAACAAATGCACACAAGACACACATACCCTCACCCAACAGGCAGCAAGGCTCAGCAGACAGGAGGCATGTGGTTAGAACCAAAGCCAGGAGGACCATGCATTTGTGGGAGACAAATATTAACCGCCAATGAGGCGTGCATTGAACTCGTGGGTTTTGTTTCTTAAATGCATGTGTTATTGCTTGGGTCAAAGCAGATTACTTACAATTTAGAAGAGGAGAAGTGTTAAGGAGACAAAGGCCAACAGAGATTGCAGAGATGATTAGCGTGCGGTGGACGCCGGGAGTCTGGGGCAGCATTCTTGATGGTGGCCAAGGTGCCGGGGGTTATGTGAAGGAGGGTGTTAGTAGAGGGACTTCAATGCTCGGGACCTCTGGCCATGGGGATGGCCCCTCTCCTCCTTGGCTTCTTGGGCATCTCATCCTGGCACCACCCACCGCGTGCTTAGCAGGTAACCCAGCCAATGTCAGCATGTTGCCCCGGAAGTTTAAGGCCAGATATCACCCGCTCCCTCCCTGTTCCAAGACAAAGTTGTGTCCAGGGCCAGGGAAGCTTGGAAAGGTCCTACAGTGAGCCCAGCTGGTGGTCAAAATGGCCCCGGCTACAGGGTCATGTGCAATGCCACTGGACAGCCAGCAAGGAAAGGCCAGACCCCCAGCCATGGCAGGAAATGGGATGCCCACCTGCCTCCATCCTGGACACTTTCCTTGCTGTATTGTGCTCTGCTTTCTTGAGCAGAATTGAAGTGTGGTATAAAAAAAATGTGTAAAACTTTTAGGGGGAAAAAAAAAACTGTATGCAGAACAAAACTGGAGGATGCTATTCCCCCAAAAAGAGACCAGCTTGCGCTGATCTGGTGAGCTGAACTACATGATCTTTAAGAGCATTCAAGTACATAAGCGCATTTTATAGGAGTGGGGGGTAAAAAGGCAACATCTCCTTTCCTGTCAAGAGGTTGGGTTAAAAAAGTTTGATTTTACATCTATGGGAAATACCAAAACTGCAAAACAGCAAAATCAGGGTTTTGTGTGTGTGTGTGTGTCTTCCTGAAAGCCAGCAATCTTTGACAACCCTGGATGGGGTGGTTTATATGACCTGCCTGGAGCCTGAGGACCAGGGGAGATGAGCTCTGAGTTTGAAAGATTCTGTGGCAACAGTGGCAAAATCCCAAAGCCCTGTTCTCCTCAGGCCCCCCCACCCCGGGGTGTGATCTCCTGCCCAAGTCAATCTGCTTCTAGGGAACAATGTCCTTCAGTGAGTCACAAACACTCCCCCGCTTGCCCACCCTGCCCCCCACCCTGTGTGCACATTGAGCAAGTACTGGGCCGGCCAAAAAGTTGGTGCGGAATTTTCCTTAAGACGGGACGGAAAATCCGAACAAACTTTTTGGCCAACCCAATCTGTTCTGTTCTGTCTCAGGTAACCCCCAGGAGGAAGGCGCCTATCGTGGGTGCTGAGTGAGGGGTGGATCTCTTCACGTGGAAGGAGGAAGGCTGCTGGGGAGAGGGGCCCACCGAAGGAGACCAGGAAGGAGACCTGAAGAGCATGGGCCAGAGAGGAAAGGAGCAGCCACCATCCGGGGTTGAGTCTCTGGGCTCCAACCTCTCCAGTTCCAGGCCTACGTCCCCCAGCCCTGCCCCAGCCCGTTTCCTCCTTGGCTTTTATCTAAGTGCATTCACCCTGATAAGAGCTGGAGGGAGACCTATGTCCCCTCCTTTCCTTGGCCTTAGGGGACAGTCTTGTGTCTAATCTTCCAATTTTCCAGAAATTGTCCTGGACTTTGAGGATTGGGGGAAAGCAATAAACTTGTGGGAAATCCTACTGACATGGATACAAAAGTGAGGGCCACCAGAGAGGGCCTGGAAAGGCCCCACGTGGCCTCAGGGCAGCCTGGATTTGCCTGGAAGAGGAAGTGCTCACATCCCTGACATGTGGCACTGGGGACCAGCCTCCTCCATCAGCCACATGGGCAGCAGGTAGCTCCTGGGGCTGGCAGCTGAGGATGCAGGCATCTCCCACTGACTTGGTAAACAGAATCGCTCCTCTCACCATGAAGGTCCAGAGGATCCCAGGAACCCTGATCTCTATGTACAAGGATGGCCAGGAAGAGCCTCTGTCTTAAGAAACTGTGAGGGGTGGGGACCTGCCTTGGACCTGCCGTGTCTGTGGAGCTAAAAATCCCAAACAGTGGCCACACTGTTTCCTCCCCTCCTGGCAGAGCTGTTCTGGAAACAGCTCTCTTCTGGGGCAGTCTGCGCGCGTCTAAGAAACAGGTGCACGGCACCGGCCTGTGCTCTGCTGGCCTCCTTCCTGGGGCCCCCAGGGGTGGGCCTGTGACCTCAGCTGCACCCATACCCTCTCCCCAGCAGCCTTCCTCCTTCCACATGGAGAGATCCACCCCTCACTCAGCACCCATGACAGGTGCCTTCCTCCTGGGGGTTACCTGAGACGGGACAGAACAGATTGGGTTGGCCAAAAAGTTTGTTCAGGTTTCCCAAAAATCCGAATGAACTTTTTGGCCAACCCAGCACTTGCTCAAGTGTACATGTGAGGAATCTCCTACCCTGACCCACCCCAGGGTGAGGGCTGGGGGAGTGCCTAGGAGTATAGATTTCAGCCCCTACGTGTCCCAGACACAGGCAAACAGTCCCTTCTGAGCCTATAGGAATTAGGAATTAAAGTGACGTAAAAGAGACAGTGACTTGCCCAAGGCCATGAGGAATAAAAGAGAAATACCCCTCAGGAGGCTGGTCCACGGTGCTTTCTCCTGGTTAAAGGAGACCTTTACCAACACCGTCGGTGGAACTTGTCGGCAATGCCAGTTAAAGCTGTTCCCCCCGCCCCCTCCAGATCCTGACTCCAAGAACCTATTCAGACCTTAACACAAGTCTTGGGTGGCAGAGGGCGTCAACGTTCTTGGCTCCCTGGCAGAACTGCCCCCCTGGATGGAATCACCTGGTAATTGGTTGGATTAAGAATAGAGAATAGGGACTTCCCTTGTGGTCCAGTGGTTAAGACTCTGAGCTTCCACTGCAGGGGATACGAGTTCAATTCGTAGTTAGTGAACTAAGATCCCGCATGATGCAAGGTTTGGCCAAAAATTAAAAAGAATTGAGGACAAGGTTCCCAAGGCAGTAGCTGGTCAGGCCCAAACATTTGGGGGTACTTGACAGACTCGGGCTGGCTTCAGAGGTCCAGAATCCCCAAAGGTCCAGGGAGAAGCTGAGGAGACCAGGCCACAGCCCCAGGAGAAGGGGCTTCCAGGGGGGCTTTTGGGGGCAGGTCTGGAATTCCTCTCCAGCTCCATGGCATCCTTCCCAGCCTTGCTGTGCCTCGGGGCAATGAGTCAGCGGTCTCTCTAGAACAGAGGTCTCCAGAACCGGGCCTGGCATCTGAGAAACCACAGGGGGACCCCACCTGCTCTGCCTTCCCAAGTCCTCAGCTTCCTGCCACTGGCCTTTGACATGGGTCAGAGATACGGTTCACTGCATGTCGGGAAAGCCAGGCAGGCCTTGAGCCTTCCTCAGGAGGCCTGGGGCGACCCCTGGGGAACGTGACCGTGGACCCTGGGCTCATCCTTCTCCCATCGGAGCCACAGCTCACACATCACTTGCCCTCCTCATGTGGGTCCTGTGACCAAGGGCGACAGCGACAGCTTATGGCGTGTGTGTGTGACTTTAATGGCGCCCCTCCTGTCTGCTCAGCCTTACCTTGCCCCAGCAATGGCAGGGAGGGGTCATCAGACCTACTATCACAGTAACCATTACCATCCTCCAGCTCACTGTCGACCGTGTTGCCATTTGCAATAGCCTTTTGTTTGATTGTGAAAAAGGCCTGCATCTTCACGTTGTACCTGCAAGTTAGTTAAGGCGGGAGGTCAGAGCAGCAGGAGAGTGCCTAGGGGCGGGGCAGTGGGCAGGGGCCTCCTCCCCACCCCCCTCCCCCGCGCACCTGCAGTGAGCTTGGCCTTGGGTGAGGGGGTGGGGAGCTAAGGGTTTTTCTTTAATTAATTTTTATTCAATTATATTAATAGTTGCTTTACAATGTTGTGTGAGTTTCTACCCTACAGCAACGTGAATCAGCTCCGTACACACAGATATCCCCTCCTTTTTGTGACTTCCTTTCAATTAAATTTATCCCAGAGCAATGAGTAGGGTTCCCTGTGCTATACAGTAGGTTCCCATTATCTATTTTATACATAGTATCAATAGCGTATTTATGTTAATCCTAATCTTTTCAGCTGAGCTGACAGGGTTTCCTGACAGGAACCCTGGAACAATGGGGCCTGCCCCTTTTGAATGGGCTTCCTGGGGTCATAAGAGACCTTTTAACTCAAGAAAATGACTGACGCCTACTTAGGCACACCATAAGCCTGCCCTAACAAAAGCAGCTCAGCCCTCAGGAGAGGCCCAAAGCAGGCGCTCCCAGGCCTGGCCTTGCTCCCGTGGGTGCCCGGAGGCCGTGTCCCCACACCATCTGGCCAGCGTCACTGTCCCCACAGAGAGGAGACTCCGTCCCAGACCTCAGGCTGCTGCCCTCACCCAAAGGCACTCAGAGAGGAGACCATTAAAGACAATTCTGCAGTTTTGACAGCTTACCATCCATTTTTAGAAAACACGATACGTGTTTTATGTCAGTGTGGGGATTCCTAGTCTCATAAACCTCAGTGGTGTTTTCTTTTTTAATTATCTGCGGAGGTGTGAGGAGAAAGTTAAAAATCTGAATGTGGCTTAGCTCATGGGTAGCTTTTTTTTTTTTTTTTTCAATTGTGGAAAAATACATCTGACATAAAATTTTCTGTTTTAACTATTTTCCATTTTCAGGCTCACGTTTCGGTGGCCGTAATTACATCTCTAAGGTGGTGCAACCGTCGCCACTGTCTGTCTAGTCCTCAAATTGTTAGTATCTCAAACAGAACTCTGTTCTCATTCGTCAAGGAATCATTAATGACGCCCTCCCCCAGGCACTTGGTAATCAAGCTCTCATCTGCTGCCTGCCTCTAGGAATCTGAGTCTCCTCAGCACCTCACAGAAGTGGAGTGGCCCAGTATTTGTCCTTTAGTGACCTGACTCCTTTCACTCAGTGTCGCGCCCTCAAGGTTCCTCCACATCAGGCGTGAGTCATACTTTCCTTTTTATGACTGAATGCTACTCATCATGGGTAGTTCTGAGATGATTCTGACCGGGGGAAGCTTCCAGAGGGCCTCATGGGTGCACACCCCCCCCCAGCGTCTGCACCTTTAGAACTGCCTGCGGTACCCTCTGCAATTGTGCAAGGGTGACGGCCTCCAGAGGTGGCATTTTATGAGTCTGGAGAGATTGGAGCTGCCTGGCTCTTTTGAAAGAGTGGCATTAAATTATCAGGGGATTTATAGAGACAGCAAACAAGAGCAGTCACCCTGGGGCCAAGACTGTGGAACACGGTGGGAGAGAGGTCCTTGATTATTATTCAGGGAGCGGCCTCAGCCTCCCTCCACCAGCTGCCCGCCCTGACCCAAGTGCGGACGGTACCGTACAACAGGGTCTGAATATCTCTCTCCCACCTTGGCTGCCCCAGCAGGGTGTCCCCTGGAGAAACAGGGTGGCCAAAAATGACCGAAAGGGCTGACCGAGGTTTTCTTCTGCCTCTGACGAAGGGCTGCAGCGGGGTGTGGAACCACGGGTGAGACAGCCCAGGAGAGGAGAAGGGCACTTACTTCATGATCAGGATGTAAAACACGTACAAGATGATGAGCACCAGGCCTTCCCACCTCAGAGAGAGAAAAGAGGCTGGTTAGAACCAGGGAAGCCCGAGGCTGGGGCTGGGCGTGCCCGGCACAGTGGGTGGGGCAGAGCGGGGTGTCCTGTCACCTTCCCTGACCCAGGACCCAGGCTGGTGGACCAGCAGCCCAGCCCCCATCTGTCCTGCCATCTGGCACTCGCTTGGTAACACAGAAGGCTGGGCTGGGGTCTTCTCAACTACAGGGGCTCTGCGGGACTCAGGAGGAGCTCCTCTAGCTACCTAGAAAAGAGAGGAACTACCTCATCCCAGGGCTTCCCTGGTAGCTCAGCTGGTAAAGAATCTGCCTGCAATGCAGGAGACCCCGGTTCGATTCCTGGGTCAGGAAGATCCTCTGGAAAAGGGATAGGCTACCCACTCCAGTATTCTTGGGCTTCCCTGGTGGCTCAGATGGTAAAGAATGCACCTGTAATGTGGGAGACATGGGTTCGATTCCTGAGTTGGGAAGATGCCCTAGAGAAGGGAAAGGCAACCCACTCCAGAATTCTTGCCTGGAGAATCCCTATGGGCAGAGGAGCCTGAAGGGCTACAGTCCATGGGGTCGCAAAGAGTCAGACACGACTGAGTGACTAAGCCCAGCACCTCATCCCAAGGAAGGGAGGGGAGTGGCCAGGAGTCATGCAGACTTGACCCTAAAGGGCCCTGTGGTCACGTGAGATTCTGGCCAGAGACCAGAGGAGCTGGGGGTACAGGTGGGAAGGTGCCCTAAGAACTGCCTGAAGAGAGGCCGGGCACAGTAGCCTCTTGGGTAGAACATGAGGTGGGGGCCGGTGGGGTGGGCGTCTTTCTGGGGTGCACTCTTCCTGTCGTCCTGCAGAAGCAGCATCCAGCTCCACACATGGTAGGGATTTCTGTAGCTCAGAACACAAGCCTCTGGGCAGTCCCATGGCTTAACTCGTTGGGTCATCTGAGGAATGTATCCTGAAGACCTACTAAGTGCCCAGCATGAGCTGCAGTCATTTTGGGGCACTCTTCCTCTGCTGACAGAGCCCTGAGCCCAGCAGAGCGACAAAGGGGTTTGTCGATGATCTGACCAGCCCCTCAGAACTCTGTCTACAGGTGAGGAAGAGGAGACCCAGAAGAAAGAGACTTTCTGGCTCACAGGTGGGGTAGACCCAGAACCAGTATGCTCTGGTCCCAAAGCATGCAGCTGCTCACGTCAGGCCTCATGAATACATTCCCACAAATAATCACATACAGGATACAGATCTCAATCACTGTCAACGAAGAGAATGTTTTTATGGCTTGTGGAAGATATTGGGTTGGCCAAAAAGTTTGCTCGGGTTTTTACCATAACATATTATGGAAAATACGATGTGATGGTGAAGCTCCAATACTTTGGCCACCTGATGCGAAGAGCTAACTCATTGGAAAAGACGCTGATGCTGGGGAAAATTGAGGGCAAGAGGTGAAGGGGGCGACTGGATGAGATGGTTGGATGGCATCACTGACTCAATGGACATGAGTTTGAGAAAACTCAGGGAGATAGTGATGGACAGATAAGCCTGGAGTGCTATAGTCCATGGGGTTGCAAAGAGTCAGACATGACTTAGTGACTGAACAACAACAACAACATCATGGGGAAAATCTGAATGAACTCTTTGGCCAACCCAATACATTCATGCCTTAAAGGTTGGAGTGGAAATATCAACCTTCTCTTTAGAAGTTTGTGCCTTTTGTATCTTAATTAAGAAATCATTTCCAACCTCAGTGTCATAAAGATGAGTTCTATATTCTACCCTAAAACGCTTTAATTTTGCTTTTTGCAGCAAAATCTTGAATTCCTCTGGGATTTATTCTTATATAAGGTGTGAGGGATTCTACATGGATTCCTTGTTTTTGCAGCACCTGAGGCTGTCCCCCTCCCCATCCCCATCTCTCTGCCTTGTCATGATGCCCCAGCCCAGAACTGGTCCCATTACTGCATTCTCGGTTCCATATTCCACATTGGCCCATGTTTATTCCTGTGTAAAACATCATACTGTCTTCATTATTTTAGCTTTATGAAATATCTTGCTATCTGGCAGGGTGGGAATATTAAGGAAAACAATCTTTGTCACTTTGAAAGGATAGATAAAGGTATGACTGCTTAGAATGATACCCTTTTGGGGACGTCCCTGGTGGTCCAGTGGTTAAGAAGTCACCTTCCAATGCAGGGGATGTAGGTTCCATTCATTGTTGGGGAACTAAGATCCCACACGTCACAGACAATTCAGCCCATGCACCACAACTAGACAGCCCATGTACTCTGGGGCCACACCACAAGTAGAGAGAAGCCCGAGCACTGCAATGAATATTCTGTATACTGCAACTAAGACTCTATACAGTCAAGCATAAATAAATATTACAAAAGAATGATAGCCTTTTTTACTTTCACAAGTTCTTATGTTTGTAAAAATAATTTTTAAAAAGATTCAGTGAACCCAACAAAGAAGGATACTAATGAAAAATGAAAAGAAACAAATGTTTAAAACTTACCACACAATTTCTTCATCATATATGAACTGGGAAGGCAAAAGAAACAAGAGTGGGGGACAGATTTACTCCAAAAGAAGAACAAACACAGACCCCTAAGTACCGTGAAGTGATACACACCAGCTTGCTCTGATTTTCACAGAAAGCTGGCACCTCTCTCTAGGTCTGGGTTTCTCAAATGTAGAAGTGACCCTTCCTTAGTGGAAACCTTGGTCTGCAGATGCTGCAGGGTGAGGCCTAGTGTGGGTCTCCAAAGAGAATTGGTCTGGCCTTCTGATAATCCAAGTAGCCATAGGGGCCCATCTGCAGGGGTCTGCCCTCATTAATGGAATAGGGTTGCTGAAATCAAGAATCTTAAAAACTGAAAAGGTATCTCTGTATGTATGTTTGTGCCTGCATATCTATCTATCTATCTATCCCTCTCTCCCTCCATCTTTGGTACTTCTGTGTGGGGTAGGATGGGGTAGGGTGGGGTGGGTGGGGAGGAAAGGGTGTCATTGTCTTAAAAATAAAGAATAAGCCCTTTGGAAGCTCTGAGGACAAAGGACCCACTTGTACCACTTGAAGGGAGGCCGAGGGTGATGGTGAGGTTGCCATAGCTTCATAAGAGGGCACTGACATTGCCCAACAACTCCACCCAGCATCCCCTATGTGGGATGCAGACAAATGATGCCTTTGTGGTCCTGGGAGGCATCCTGTAACTGCCCCGGCCAGGCCCAGTGCACACAGGAGGGGGCTATGCCCCACCAATCAGATCTTGGAGACATCGGGGTCCCTACACACGATGCCAGGACAGGCCACGGGCTGCAGTCTGGATTTGGGCCCACTGCACCCTCTGCTGGTTGTCAGGTGGGCAGCACACACAGGATCTGCTTTGGGAAGCCACTCGGACTGGGTCATCCTGGCTGGGCACTGCTCTGAGGCTCCCCAGACTCAAGGCTCTGAGGAAGAGGCAGAGGGGAGCCTGATCACCATCTGGGGAACTTGGGGGACACGTATGGGGACAGTGTCAGTTTTTTATCACCCAGTGGAAGGCTACTGGCATTTAGAGGATGAAGACCAGGGACACCAGTCAGTCTCGAACATGTAAAATGTTTCTCCCAGAGGAGTTATCCATATTTGACACACATCTTATGTGTCCTGCTAGATATTTAAGCCAGCAGCAAAAAAAATGACCTGAGCCTTGAACTTAACTTCATTTTATAAATCAAAGTATTTTTACACAGTTTTAATAAATACTTAATTTTCTAGTGAGTTAGCTATCACGCAAGTGGAGAGGGATGACTGTACTTGGCTCAGTTTAGGATTTTATCAGGAGTCATTCACAATTTCAGAAAATTCCATCATCAATGTCAACACCACTCACGGGGTGGCCAGTCCAGCATATCAGCCTGCACTGGCAGCCAGAGGGCCTGGAGACTTCCTGTGTGAGGGCAACAGATTACATCACTTAGCGTTCCAGCATCTTCCTGCCCAAACAGTTACACACTAGATGTATTCTTTTATTACACATTACTTTTGTCTTTTATGATATGCTTTTGGGCATTATGCTGATTTGGCAAAATCATATATAGGTAAATTGTTTTACCTCTAACTTTCATTTTTGGGAGTGTGGTGGGCAGTCTCTCAGATACCTGACATTCAAGCTCCCCTTGGCATGTGGCCTGATCTTAGGGATCTGCTCCTAACAGAATATGGCAAAAGTGAGGGTTGTCACATCCGAGATTCGGTTACAAACAGACTGTGGCTTCCATCTCGGCACCTCCTCGCCCTTGCTGGGAGGGGAAGCAGTCCCCAGTGATGTGAGCTGTTCTATGGACAAGCCTGAGGCCTGCCCACCGCCTCATGAGGGATCTTGAAAGCAGATTGTTGCCCAGGGGAGCCTTGACATAACTGTATTCTGGCCGGTGAGTACACAGATGAGAGATCCTCAGCCAGAGGACTTGGCTAAGCCACTCCCGGATTTGATCCATAGAAAAAGGGGGCAATAAAAGTTTGCTGTCTTAAGCTGCTGAGTACTGAGGGAAATTTGTTACATGGCAACAGCTAACTAATACAAAGATCATGGTTATCAAATCCAGTTGGCTCTAGACGTCCTTAGGTGGAGAACTATTCTAGAACACATTTCATACTCTGAGATCTGGGCATGCCCCATGCATCTGCCCTCTTGATGTGACCTGCCCTCATGCAGTCACTTGAAAGCGCCTTTTGGACGGAAACTGCTCCCCTGTGGGTGACACGGTCCTCGGCAGTAAACTGTGCCACGGGCTTCACTGCTGTGTCACTGTCACGTGGTATGTAGGATGTCACCCCAGCCCTCAGGGGTCCCTGTTTCAGGCCCTCTGCCTTTTCTGCCCACATCCTTGCTCCCAGCTGCCTACCCTGAGGGCTCCCAGCTGGTCTCTCTCTTCCCAGCTCTGCAGTGAGCTAGGAAACCAGAAACTCTGCTCCTTGGGAAACTGGCTCTAAGTGAGGATCTGAAGGCCTCTGATGAGCACATTCTTAAGCTTAACTGCATCAACCATATGATGCCTGCTTTAGCTTTTTCAAGGGCTTTCTGCCCTCAAGGTGGTACCTGGATGTGCTTGATAACCAAGGCATTGGGTATGAGGTTTTTGGGACAGAGAAGCACCGTGGAGGGGAATAGGTCAACTTGACCACAGTGAGTGGCCAGCACACCCCAGGGCGGGGCGCCGTGGGTTCTCTGGTCATAGTGCCAGGGACAGGACAGTGGGGTGGGGGAGGGTGTGTTAACTCACGGCAATGAGCACGATGACAGACAGGGTATAGTACACGGAGTCTCGGCACACGGCCCACCACGTCAGACGGACCACCTGCCGAGCAAAGGGCCATTAGCGTCACCAGCTGGAGGGTGTCCCATTACTCCCAGACCCCTGCAGCTGCAGACACATGCCCTCGGAGCTCATCTTAACTGTCCACCAGGACCGCAGCATGTCTGGCTGCTCCAGGCCACCTTGCTCTCTTGGTCATATTTGGGGACAGAAGGACAGTGTGTTCACATTCATAAGTAATGGCAAAGCTGCCCCCTGCTCCTTCACGGTGACCACATGGCACGTATCCCAGGAGAAGCCATGTGGCTGGGGGAGGCCAGAGACACTCACTCTTCTCTCAGCGCTAGAACTTTCTGGGGGTGACTGGCTGCCTCCCTCTACCTCCCTGGCCAGAAAGAGCTTTCCATGAGCCCGACTCTCTGAGGTCAAGTCTAATGTCCCCCTGTGGCTCCAAGGATCAGGAAGATGTGATAGGAAATCAACAAGCCAGCTTCATGCACCCATAGGGAAGCAGAAGACAGGCCCCAAGTAAGTCCAGAGTCTAGCTCATGGTCAGGGTTACAGGAAATGCTTCTTAAATATTTACTGCTGTCAAACAAACACCCCACAACCCACCCCCGAGAATAGCCAAGGAGGCAGCTGACGCTCTTTCTGCTCTCAGACCCATGGGTGGAAGGAACACAGGACACCCCTGTTACACGCAAGGAAAGGGGCTTGGAGGGGACACCCCCACTCAAAGCCACAGGGAGTTACAGGCATGGCTAAGGATGGGCCTTGGGTCTCTCCCATGCTATCCCTATGTCATTTCATGAGAAGAGAGACACCACTGACCTGCCCTGCAAATAATCCACAAACTCCGATTATACACAGGATGTTGAACACAGCAGAGCCCACGATGGTTCCAACCCCAACATCTCCGTGGGTGATGAACACGCCTGGGAAGAAAGAGGCACAAACCTCATGTGCAAGCCCAGGCCTGCCCTTTCCTCAGACCCTGGCTGGTTCCGTGTCCCCCACCCCATGAATGGACAGGACTTGTTCTTACTACCAGGGAACACCCGAGATGCTGGTGAGAATGACAAAACCAGAGGTGGAAGAGTCCTTAGGGACCCGCTACACCAATCCTCCCATTTTTGGGAACAGCTTTATTGATAATTCACATGCTGTAAAATTCACCCATTTAAAATATCACTTTAGCATTTTCTGGTATAGTCAGAATTATACAATCATCACTGCAATCTAATTTTAGAACGTTTTCATCACCTCAAAAAAAACCCCATACCTGTGAGTACTCTACTCCACTCCACACCCCAGGAGTGGAGTAATTCACTTTCTCTCCACGTCTCCCATTTTACAGATGAGAAAACTGACACTCAGAGCTGAAAAAACATGCCCACAAGAGTCTGGGCACCCAACCTGGGTTCTTCCTATATCCCATGTCTCAAGCTGATAGGATTTCTTACCAATAACAGAGGCAAACAGCTCTGGTGTTGAGCTTCCTGCAGCCATGAAGGTGGCTCCAGCCACATCTTCGCTCAGATGGAGTTTCTGAAACAGAAGTGACCGCAGACCCTCAGGCTGTACTGCGGGTGCAGTAAGCGTGCCTACTGGGCACTTATGGAGAGCGCGGGGCACAGCCCCGCAGCCAGAGTCAAGCTTCAGGGCTGGTGGCCTCTCTTCGCTCATCCCAAGCATATGCCCTCCTCCACTCTGCCTGATGTTCGCTCACCTCAGAGTCCCCTCTCCCCCTCCCCCATCTGTCAATTTTTGTTCATTGTCTGAATGCTTAAATAGTCTCTCTTTGATGAAGACTTTTCAAAAGGGCCACCACGAGTCATCCACTCCCCCAGGGAACAGAAGCCGAAACATGACTCATGCAGTGAGGATCTGAGGTCCACGTGCATGTTTCCCCCAGTGGATGACAAGATGGGTCCTTTTCATCTTTGGATGCCTGGAACAGGAGCTGGGGATCATCGGGGAGTCCGCTAGTCTAGCTCCTGTCACTTCTGATGCTCATGCAGATCTTGGGTACCATGTGAACATCCATACATCAGGTTGTGGGATGTGGCAAACTCAGGTGCATAGCCTGGCCCCTGCATTGCAGAAGGCCTTCCCAATGGCAGGCTGGACACCTGGCTGCCCACTGGAATAGACCTCACCTCCTGTCCCGAGAGTTGAGTCGGTCCTGGGTAATAATTTCACTGGGGGAGCATTTTCTTCTGCCAAGCCCTCGGACAGGGCTAGAACTATCTAGGCCCACTCTGCTTGGTGAGACCACGTTCTGGACACAGAGGCCCATCCTCTGATCTGGAATTTGGGGCTGGGGGCTTTGGGTACTTGGGAAAACCATGGAAATTCTGGGTCCCCCTGAATGCCAACTTAAAGGTGCCCGGCTATGGTCCTTAGAAGGGCTCTGGGAATACTGGCTCAGAGCAAGACTTGGTCTCCTCCAGCCCCCACCTCCCAAAGCATTTCTGGGGAGCCTGGGTTCTGAAGCCACTGAGGAATCCATTCCCTGGGCCAGTACAACCTCCTCAGTAAGCTTGCTACGGAAGGAGTCCTCAGAGGGGTTGGAGCTGTGGGTTTGGTGGAAAATGGGATGGGGGCATAGCATTGACCCCCCCCATGCAGAAGCCCACCCATCCTAGCCCTGCCAAAGAGAAGGTATCACAGAGGTTCGGCCATCAAAGCACCTATGATAGATTTTAGCAGAATCCAAACCATGCTATATGCTGTCCTGCCTCCTTCCTGCCTCTGCCTGGGTCACTCCTTCCCTCTGGAATGACCTCCTTCCACTCAGCTGGTGCAACTTCTCACTTTCCAAAGCCTGGGCCAAATGCTACCTCCTCCATGAAGCTTTCCTCGGTTTCTCCCCAGAGATGCTCCCTCCCTCCTTCTGAATCCTCAGTACTTTTGATGGCTCTCACTAGGTCCCTTCCATCAGTCTTCCCTATTAAGCCAGGACCATCACCCTTGCTCACCTCTGTGTTTTTAGGGAGATGGGTAACCTTGTCTAGCATCTCCACTGAATGTGGTCCTGGGTCTATGGGCTTCTGTCACCCCAAAGCGGGCAGGGGACCCAATCTTGTGGCTGCGACCCACAATATATTCTGGGGTGTATATTCTGGAAAGACCAGTTGACTGTTTTTCCTGAGGGTCTCCTCTGAAGAAGTGATAGCCCACCACCCCAGGGCTGCCTCTAGGTTGAACATTCAACCCTGACATCCCAGCAGCCATTTCCTGATTCTGTTCCTCCTCTGGCTCAGTTCTCTCACTGACAGGTGTCTTGGAGAAGAGCATATGGTTTGATCTGAGTGGGGTGAGAGGTCAAGTGTGGAGCAAGGGGAAGGCAGGGCCTTTGCACACTTTTGCCAGGTCACTCACCACTTAGTGAACTAGGTCAAAAGCAGCCAGTCCTCCTGGAGCTCAAGTAATGGGGATGTGCCCACCCCTAACAATCCATGTCCAACCTGCAAATGTCCCAATGACAGTATGGCTTCAAATAGCTGGGAGACTTCAAGTGGATAAAGTGCAGTGACACCCAGATCAGTCTGTACTTGTGCACGTGTGTTAAGTTGCTTCAGTCTTGCCCGACTGTGTGTGACCCTATGGACTGAAGCCTGCCAAGTTCCTCTGCCCATGGGATTCTCCAGGCAAGGATACTGGAGTGGGTTGCCGTGCCCTCTCTCCAGGGGATCTTCCGAGCCCAGGGATTGAACCCACATCTCTTGTGTCTCCTGCATTGGCAGGCAGGTTCTTTACCACTAGCGCCACCTGGGAAGCCCCCAGTCTGAACACAGCAGATGCTAAAAACAGAGACAGTTTTCCTTCCTTGGCTAGAAGCTGAGGGAGGAGGGGGCAGGACTGGGAAAACTTAATAAAAGAATTAAAAGGAGACAATGTCAGGCTGCAAAGGTTAGGACCAAAGGCATTCCCTGCCATTGCAGCTCAGCATCTTCCCTGGGGACACAGAGCCCCACCTGGTACCTGTCACTTGCAGCTGGTTTTGGCAAATGCTTGCTAATTAACCAGCTTTGGCTTGACTACCAGCACGTGCTATGAAGCCAGAGGTCCTGGGTAATCATTTCACTGGGGGAGCATTTTCTTCTGCTAAGCTCTGGGGGAAGACACCACCCCCTAATTGTAATCTGGAACTTCAGAGCGAGGCTTTGCATTAGCCATGCCAAGTACTTGGCCTGACAACCTTCATTGCCAGAGTGTTCCCCACTTCTTGGCCTGGTACTGATATGCCAAGTGTCAGTCACCCCCAGCCCCCGACCCAGGCTTTGCCAAAGGTCCTAAGTCCTTCCCACGCACCTCGCAGATCTTCTCTAGAGACGGAACAAAGAAGTCATCACACACTATGGCCAAGGCGTAGAACATGTACAGAGCCTGCAAAGGAAACAGGGGGACAGCATCAGCCAGGACTCCCGCCAGCAGTGGGCATGGCCAGGAATCCATCGTGCTCCAAACCAGCCTGCTTGGGTTAGGAAAACTCCAGCACCACTGGGGTGTGCTTCTCCTCAATCCCCTCACTGGCAGATGGGACCCAGACAGGAGAAATAACCCGCTGAGCATCAGAGGGGACTAAAAGTCAGTCCACAGAGTCCTGTGTCCCTTCCTCTCTTCTTAAACAAGCAACCCTCTCTCTCCAACACACAAGTAGGCCCTCGACAGGCAAGATCCAAACCTCAAGGGCTGAGAAGGAAAGCATTTAAAACCATCACCTTAAGAGTTTAAAATAATCATCATCCTGATTTCCCCTCTTTGAGTTTTAGCAAAGGCATCATTTCCTGTCACCAACTGCCCACCTCCTGTCAAAACAGACAACTTGAGACCCAGCATTTCCTGGGTTGCTGCTTGATGTTGGTCCAGGTTAAAATACATGAGCCACTGAACATTGGGAGGTTCATGGGACAGAATCCAGATTCTAGGGCTAATCCTGGGAATTTTTTGCCTTGTGATTTTGGGTAAGTCATGTCTCCAAGTCTCATTTTCTTCTGTTTGATGACAGAGCAACAACAGATCAGTAGTTTTTAGATGACGTTATCTGCAGAACTCCTCTCTGACCTGTCCACCCAAATGACTTTACTGAGCTCATCTTATATGCCAGGTACTATTCTAGCCATGAGGGATAAGGTGAAAAGGATGCCAGGAAAAGCCTCTGCCTCTTTGTGGGGGACAAATAGGCAAATAAAGTATCTATAATGGCTAGGAAGCAGCATGTGAAAAGGTCCTGAGGCAGGAGTGTGTTCGATGCATTTGAAAAACAGCAAGGACATTGGTGCAGGCAGAACAGATTGAAAGTAAAGTGGAAAACGACTAAGGTGAGGTTGGAGGGAGCGGCAAGGACCAGAATCTGTGGAAAGGAGATGGGATTTTATGCTGAGCACTGGAGGAAGCCATTTTTTCCTTCAGAGAAAACGCGAGATGAATGCCCTATTCACAAAAGAGGGAAAGGCTGGGCTGCTTCAGCTAAAATGGTGTGATATTCCAACAACTTTACAATTAATTGCATGCATGCAGGCATGCTCAGTCGGTCAGTTGTGTCTGACTCTTTGCGACCCCATAGACTGTAGCCCTCCAGGCTCCTCTGTCCATGGAATTTTCCAAGCAAAAATACTAGAGTAGGTTTCCATTCCCTACTCCAGGGGATCTTCCCGACCCAAGGGTCGAATCCATGTCTCTTGTGCCTCCTGCATCGGCAGGTGAATTCTTTACCCACCGAGCTGTCAGGGAAGCCCACCAATAAAGTGGGAGATCTATTCAACTGTGACCACAGCATCCAAGGCAAATGTGTGCTGGAGTCCAGGTGTGGCTATCCCTGAATTTGACTCATTATCATTTGGGGGGAAGCAAAAAGAAACAAATACCGGGGGTATGGGGAACATGGAGAGAGAGAGAGAGACAGGAGACACTGCTACAAATCTCAGGATCCCAACCTAAATTCATACCCTCAGAAATTTGCCCCTACAGCATTTCCCAGGCAAAGAGCCTCTGGTTCCCCTGACGTCTCAGAAACACTGGAGAGAAAAGGGGGCCAAGATGGCACCACTATTTCCTTCACTTGGGCGGGAAGTTCTGAGAAGCTTCTTAGTGCTACAGACAAAACCTGGCTCCAAAGCTCAAGTTTTTTCTCGCTCTAAAGAAGGGCTCAGCAAAGTTTTTCTTAAAGTGTCTGATGAGTCTTTACAGGCCATACAGCCTGTCATAACTCTTCTGCTGTAGAAGAAGAGCAGCCATGGACATGAGGGTGGTTGCCTACCAATAAAACTTTATTTATAAACACAGGAAGTGGGCTGGAGTTTGTTTTCCAGATGTAGTTGGGTAGTGCGTGCTCTAAAAGGGTTCCTGCAAAATTCCCGAGGACCTCTCAAGTTCAGAAAAAAAGGCTTTGACAAGACATTGGTGAGGCAGAGGGACAGATTGTGGGACTAACTGGTCAAATCCACATCCCCTCAGTGAATGGGGAGGGCAGGGGAAAGCCAGAGAAACTAGAAAGATAATAACTCCCTTTGAGAAATAATACACAAGACTGTCACTTGAAATTTGCCTACAATCTTCATTTTCATTAATGGTTTATCCTGTTAATTAAAACTTCACTCACCCCTTATTCTCAGGTGGCTACTATCTATGTGAGAATCCCAGCTTTCCCTTGCTTAATTATCTCTTGCAAAGATGAATACTTGGTTGAGTTTAAATATAGAAGCAGATGGTGCTGAGCGGTCAGGGAACCACATCAGGAGGAACATTTGCTGTGGTAGATCCAAAGTAGAAAATTAAACCCTAAGCGCTTTCATTTCCCTGCATCAGATGACGAGGCCGGCAAACTTTTTCTACAAAGAGACAGACAGAAGATCTTTTTTGGCTTTGTGGACCCCAGAGTCTTTGTCACAACTACTCAGGTCGGCCAGTGAAGCAGAAAAGCAGCCACAGATGATATACAAATGAATGAGAATGGCTGTGTTCCAATAAAACTTCATTTATAAGTATGGACAATGGCTGTGGGCTGTAGTTCGCATGCAGAGAAGAGCAATTATTACCTATCATTTAGGTTTGAGCCCACTATGCCTTTTTGAACTGCTACTCAAACTCTGCCGCTGCTCACCAGGCTCATTTAATACCGAGGAATTTTGAGAAGAAGGGCACCAAAGTCTCAAACAGCAGTTATGTCAGGATGGTAGAACATGGTGGGGGGGAGTCCTGGAGAGCATTATCCCATTCCCTGCTATGTCTGAAGGATGTGACCCATGTTCGCTTGTATTTACACATCTGGGAAAGAGATGCCATCACTCCCATTTTATAAAAAGCAGAAAAGGAGGCACAAGAAGACGTGAATCTTTGTCCTGGCTCTGGGGCCATTCACTGTGCGACACTGAGCAAGTCACTTCACATCCTTAACACTTCATTTCTTTGCGGTTAAAACACGTCCAGGACCTGTTCTCAGAGGGCTCTTATAAGAACACGGTGAGATCTCTGACACCTTGTGCTCTGCAGACAGGCTCCCCCTGCCGGAAACTGAGGGATGTCCCACCCCAAGAGGGCCACTTACACCAAGAATATGCAGCAGGACGGCCCCGTGCTGTCGCTCGTTGTTGGAGAACAGGTCTGTGGGGAACTCGTGAATTGCTGGAAGACAAGAGGACAGGGTAAGGTGTTAGTTATCACGGAGTGTCCCTAGGGCTTGGCCATGGAACTGTGGAGGCCCCTGGTGTTGGACCTGGGGAGAGGCTGGCTATTTCTCCTCTGTGGCAGATCTGAGCTCTTAGGAAAACATTGCTGGATATAGATTATCCAGATATTCTAGTACCTTAGAGTTGACCATGGTTTGTATATCCCTTGCAATTAAAAAAAGAGAGCATGAAACACATCACAACCACTAGGATGGCTATAAACAAAAAGACAGATAAAAACTAGTGTTGGCAAGGAGGCTGGAACCCTCATACATTACTAGTAGGGATGTAAAACAGTGCAGTCTCTTTGGAAAACAGTCTAGCAGTTCCTAAAAAGATTAAACAGAGAGTTTGACCCGCAATTTTACTCCCAAGTATCTTCCCAGGGGAAATGGAAAACATACGTTCACACAAAACCTGTACATGAATGTTCATAGTGGTATTATTCATAATAACCAAAATGCAGAAACAACCCAAACATCTACCAACTGATGAGAGGATAAAGCGTGATACATCCATACAAATGGAATAGTATTTGGTGATAAAAAGAAGTACTGATACATGTTACAACATGGAGGATGCTTGAAAACATTTTGCTAAGTGAAAGAATTGTAAGAAGTCAGTCACAAGACTACTTATTATATGATTCCATTAATATAAAATGTCCAGAAGAGGACAATCTATAAAGATGGAGATAGATTAATGGTTGCCCAAGGCTGGAGGGTATGGTGTTTGGGGGATGACAGCTAAGAGATACTGCGTTTCTTTCTGGGGTGATGTTTGCAGTGATGCTTGCCCAATTCTAAATATGAAGGGCCACTGAATTCTGTGTTTTAAACAGATGACCTACATAGTATGTGAATTATATCTCAATAAAGTTGTGACCCCAGGTGGTATTAGTGGTAAAGAACCCTCCTGCCAATGCAGGAGACTGAAGAAACTCGGGTTCAATCCCTGGGTCCGGAAGACCCCCTGGAGGAAATGGCAACCTATTCAATATTCTCGCCTGGAGAATCCCATGGATGGAGGAGCCTGGCAGGTTACAGTCCATGGGGTCGCAAAGAGTTGGCCACAAAAGCGACTTGGCACAAAGTTGTTACCAAAAAAAGCATTAAAAAATCGAAAGATGCCAAAGAGGAAAATCAGGGGATGGTTCCTCATTCTGTCAAAGAATTCTGATCACATTCTTACCAGAGAGCTTTCCAACTGGCTTCAACGCACACTCAGATCTGTTACGAACACAATCCCCACCAAGAGTCTTGCTGAGGCTGGAGACAGTTGTCTTGCTCTGAGTGGGCTGTGAGTTCCAATGGCCAAGTTCAGGTCTTAGCTCTAATATTTACAGGCTGGGTCAACAGGGATACGTTCCTTAACTTCCTTGTGCCTCAGTTTCTTCATTGGTAAAATGGTGAGATTAACTTTAATCACATGCCTTAAAGTGTTTCAAGCTCATGGCGAGCTTCAAACCAGCACCCTCATCCCAGGATTCTAGAATTCTCTTCCCTCACCACTGTCAAGTCAGAGCTGAGAAGCAGCTCCAGGAAGAGAGGTTGGAGTCGCTTCAGAGCTCAGGGACAGATGGCCTCTTTGCAAAGACCTTCCGCTCTGGACCCGCCAGCCCTTTCTCCCACCTTCTCCTCCCACCCACAACACATCTGTCACTCCTGGTGGGGAAGTGGAGATCCCAGAGAGGTCAAGTGATGTTGTCAGGGATGGGGATGGCACTGTGGGCACCAGGAAAATCTGTCCTCTGCTGAGCACTCATTCAGCAGAACCACACAGAGCAGGGAAAATGGTTCATGGGAGGCGAGGCTCCAGGTAAGCCCTGGAAGGGGAGCTGAAGCCAAGCTGGAACAAGGGAGGAGGCAGGGCTAGGACCACCCTTGTCTCCTGACCTCTCAGGTCCACCCCAGTGCCAGGTACGCTTCCACCAGTATATGCAGCATCTCAGGTCACTGAGCACCATGTCATGCACCTATCTTTGGCCCCAAGAATGCCCCTGTGGGGTGGGTACCATGTGCTCTGGGCTCACGGCATTCTGGACTGTGGGGGGAGCCCCGTGAGGCAGGGAGCCCTCTGCTTTGGGAATCAAACACTCAGGAAGCAGGTTCTGTCTCTGACGTGCCCAAGTAGTCTGAACAACTCATTTGCTTCTTGGCCTCAAAATGCTCACCTGCAATGGAGGATGAACTGTTTCTCATCATCCAGTCAATCCTAAAGGAAATCAACCCTGAATATTCATTGGAAGGACTGATGCTGAAGCTAAAGTTCCAATACTTTGGCCACCTGATGCAAAGAGTTGACTTGTTGGAAAAGACCCTGATGCTGGGAAAGATTGAAGGCAGGAGGAGAAGAGGGCGGCAGAGAATGAGATGGTTGGATGGCATCACCGACTCAATGGACATGAGTTTGAGCAAGCTCCGGGAGATAGTGAAAGACAGGGAAGCCTGGTGTGCTTCAGTCTATGGGATCACAAAGAATTGGACATGACTTAGCGACTGAAAAACAACCGCCCCCAATGGGTGACCAATAGGTAAGTATCCTTCAATGTCATTTCTGCAGGTTCTCCATCAGACACTGCCACATCCCCATATCCTCATCACTGGTCCTCATCGAATACTGGAAGCTTCGGGAAGGCATTGATCCACACTGTCATGGCACACAGTAGGTTCTCAATAGACCTTAACAGTCAATTGAAAATGCTAAAATATTTGGTTGGCCAAAAAGTTCGTTCAGGTGTTTCCATACCATGTTTCTGGTATGTTTGGGTTTCTGGAAAAACCCAAATGAACTTTTTGGCCAACCCTATATTAACAAAAAGGGCTTCCCTCAAAGCTCAGTTGGTAAAGAATTCACCTGTAATGCAGAAGACCCCGGTTCAATTCCTGGGTTGGGAAGATCCGCTGGAGAAGGAATAGGCTACCCATTCCAGTACTTTGGCCACCTCATGCGAAGAGTTGACTCATTGGAAAAGACTCTGATGCTGGGAGGGATTGGGGGCAGGAGGAGAAGGGGACGACAGAGGATGAGATGGCTGGATGGCATCACTGACTCAATGGATGTGAGTCTGAGTGAACTCCGGGAGTTGGTGAGGGACAGGGAGGCCTGGCGTGCTGTGATTCATGGGGTCGCAAAGAGTCGGACACGACTGAGCGACTGATCTGATCTGATCCAGTATTCTGGCCTGGAGAATTCCATGGACTGTGTAATCCATGGGGTCGCAAAGAGTCAGACACAACTGAGCGACTTTCACTTATTAACAAAAATGACAATGTACATCATCTCATCCTGTTAGAATGTTTTCATTACTCTTGCAAGACTCTTAAATACCTAGAATGATACCTCTTCTGGTTCAGAGTGGACACTCAATAAATGCTTATAAGTGCATGCTCAGTTGCTCACTCATGTCTGACTCTTTGCAACCCCATGTACTGTAGCTCACCAGGTTCCTCTGTCTATGGAATTCCCCAGGCAAGAATACTAGAGTGGGTTGCCATTTCCTTCTCCAGGGGGCCTTCCCAACCCAGGGATCGAACCCATGTCTCCTGCATTGCAGGCGGATTGTTTACCCACTGAGCCACCTAGGAAGCCCCAAATGCTTATTATAAACTTCCAGGATAAAAGTCCCTCCTCTGTGAATATAATTTGGCTCTAAAAGTGATGGGTTTTCCTTTAAAACAGAAAAAAAAATCTGCTTTTTAAGATAAGTCTCCCAATAAAACCTAGAAAACATTATTAGCTCCCCTAGACATTCAGAAAATGTTCCCACTTTAAAATAAGCAGCATTTAATGAAATATAGATTCTTTCACTTTTTTCCCCTGTAATCAAACTTCTTTAATAGAATTGCTGCTGTCAGTTCAAGGGCAGGAGTCTGCTTCAAGGCTCGGCTCAGAGATGGAGAATTATAGAGAGAAAAACTTGGCATTCTTGTGTCCGGGATCTTGTTTCCAGGAGAAATGGAACTGTCTGGGATATAAGGGCAGATCAAACAGACATTTCTGCCATGAAAATTTGAGTCAGTTTTTGATTCTCCAAACCAATGATTTGTGAGCTGGTGATTTATCCAATCCTGGGCACTCTTTGAGAATTAGAAACAAGTGAGGCTGCCTTTCTGCTATAAGGACATATCGTCTGGGCTCCAGTGGGGAGGGGGATGTGGGTTATAAATGACCTTGTCCTTGGTGAGAAATGGCTTCTACTGATTCAGCCGCAGCACCTTGCTCTGTGACCCTGTGCATACGCTAGAGGGCTGTGGAGGGGAGCAAATGCCATCATGGCCTGAGTTCTGCCAGCAGAGACAGAGTAACTGGCAGAGCCACCAGCTGCTCATGACCCATCACCCTCTGTACCTACCCAAGTCTTCTGGACACACCCCGAGCCCATGAGGTAGGCACCACAGCCACAAATGTCCCTGTTTTCCAAATAAGACTCAGCAGGGAAATGATCTGTTCAGGGACCACATAAGCCAGGACTTAGCATGGAAACCCTCTAACACAGATGGAAATCACGCAGTACCAGGACATGGAGACTTGACTTGGGTCCTGATTCAACTACCCATCAGCTTGTGGAACCCTGGGCAAGTCATTTAACCTCTCTGTCCTTTCCGTTTCTTCTGTGGCAATCTGCTACCACACAAGGGGATGAAATAGTTGTTATTGTGTGCGGCATGCCCTGGCATGGATATTAAGGCTACAAGCAGGGATATGGTCACTCTGCCCTCCCCAGTTGGCAGCTGGTAACTGGGACCCATCCACTCCCCAATTCAAGAATCAAATCCTCTAGAAACTGGCATATGGGGGAGGGGGGGAGTGTAGAGGCCACAGAGCCAATGTATTAATAGCAGGAACTCCATCCCTCCCACCTTTGTCATCAACAGCAACAATTTTCAACTGCAGGCAGCCTATGCAGCTGCTCGGGGCTTTGTCTCCAGAAGCAGATAACTTGCAGGTTTCAGGGAGTGCCTCTGTTCTTTGTAACCTGTATGACCTTGGGAAGTTACTGAACACCTCCTGGCTGTGACCTCATCTGTAAGTGGGGATGCTACAGACCCTGCCTGCCAGACTGCAGTAAAGATTAAGTGATACAGATAATGTATGCATGGCACTTAGCCCAGCTAGGCTGCCATCACTCTGAGGATCACTGATGGACAGACTCCTCCCTCCACACCAGGTCAGTTCCCGCTGATCCAGAGGACGAGCCTTGGCTTGTGAAAATCAAAGAGAAGACAAAGCCAGCTTAGTGGGGCAAAGGGTGAGCATGATTAGACCGGCCACATTAGGACCTGAATGCAGGTGCAGTTTAATCCCTGCTTCCTGAGAAAACCTTCTTCTCCTCTCTTGGGCTTGCTGGGATCATGAGCCCCCGGCCATGTTCAAGGGCAGGACGCCTGCATGTCTGAGAGGGAGCTGCGGCTGCCCTACCTGATGAAATCCCCACCAGGGAGAAGGGAGGAATCAACAGGGTGCACACAAGCGGCTTTTGAGGTCACACCTAAGCCTTTAAGCCACAGAAATCTGGGGGTGGTGGGTGTGGGGAGGGGGAAGAGATGTGTCTGCAGGTGGAGCGGAGCTCAGAACACCGAAGACGATTCCAGCACCGTCCACACTGCGGGGTGGGGGTGGAGGAGCTGCCAGCGACCCAGCAGCTACTCCCAACTCCTCTCTTAGAATTCTTTCCTGTGGACCTCAGTGCCCATAATTGGTTTCTCCATCACTCTTGGTTTTGGACACCCCCTCCACTGTGTGCAGGGGGTGGGGGTGGGGGACTAGGGCAAGAGGTCTTTCCTGTCAGTTGCCTTCCTAAACACCAGAGTTTTACGCAGGCTTCCCAGGTAGCACTAGTGGTAAAGAACCTGCCTGACAATGCAGGAGACATAGGAGACTCGGGTTCAATCCCTGGGTCAGGAAGATCCCCTGGAGGAGGGCATGGCAACCCATTCCAATATTCTTGTCTGGAGAATCCCATGGATAGAGGAGCTTGGCAGGCTACAGTTCACAGGGTCGCAAAGAATTGGACATGACTGAAGCTGAAGAATTGATGCTTTTGAACTGTGGTGTTGGAGAAGACTCTTGGGACTCCCTTGGACTGCAAGGAAATCCAACCCATCCATTCTAAAGGAGATCAGCCCTGGGTGTTCTTTGGAAGGAATGATGCTAAAGCTGAAACTCCAGTACTTTGGCCACCTCATGCAAAGAGTTGACTCATTGGAAAAGACTCTGATGCTGGGAGGGATTGGGGGCAGGAGGAGAAGGGGACGACAGAGGATGAGATGGTTGAATGGCATCACCGACTCGATGGATGTGAGTTTGAGTGAACTCCAGGAGTTGGTGATGGACAGGGAGGCCTGGTGTGCTGCAATTCATGGAGTTGCAGAGTCAGACACAACTGAGTGACTGAACTGAACTGAACTGAAGCAACTTAGCATGCCTGCAAACATTGGAGGGAAAACCATAAGGCCCCAGGGGACATCTGCCATCCCTTCCCCACCAAAAGCTACCAAGTTCTCGAACATAAACCAGACCCCTAGGGCACAGCTGACCTTTTTTGTTGACACACACAGTTAGATGGGTGATGCCATTATATTTCAGAAACCCTGAATTCATGTTGCCCTTTCAAAGCTCTATACTTTGGCTGACATTGCTGCTAGCTGCAAAATGTATGAATTTGTTTAACAAGTATTTACTGAGCCCCCACACAGCAGGCATTGGACTCTCTGGGAGCAGGTGGATGAAGTCCTGATGCATCTATGAGCATCCTCAGGCCTGGCAGCTCCTCACCTTGGAGGGCGATGAGACTTCTGGAGAAAGCAAGAACTACTCAGCAAGTGACTGGTTAGCAGGATGGCAAACACCCTGATCCTGAATGAGTACAAGTCAATACATGCTTCTTGAGAGTTGACTATGCGTCAGGCACCAGGCTAAGTGCTGAGCCTTGAGGATGGGCTCTTAAGGGGCTGGTGGGAATTGGACAAGTGAACATATGATTGAGAGACGGTAAAGCTTGCTGTGATAGTGAGGCACGGGGAAGCCAGGGGTCACTGACCTGCAGGAGGTGGGAAGGGCAGCAAGCCTGTGCAGAGAGTGATGCCCATGTCAAGTTTCTCTTTTCTTGACCAGAGGATAATTGCTTTAGAATGTTGTGTTAGTTTCTGCTGTGCAATGAAGTGAATAAGCTATATGTATACCGATATCCCTTCTCTCTTGAGCCTTCCCCCGTCCCCTCCCCATCCCATCCCTATAGGTCATCACAGAGCACCGAGCTGAGCTCCCTGTGCTTCCCACAGCTATCTATTTTACACATGGTAGTGCATATGTCAACGCCACCCTCTCAGTTCATCCCACCCTCTCAATTCATGCCACCTCTCCTTCCCCCATTGTGTCCACAAGTCTGTGTTTTACATCTGCATCTTTACTCCTCCCCTGCAAATAGGTTCATCAGTGCCATTTTTCCAGATTCCATATATATGCATTAATGTATGATATTTGTTTTTCTGACTTACTTCACTCTGTGACAGGTTCTAGATTCATCCACATCACTACAGCTGACTCAGTTTTCTTCCTTTTTATGCCTGAGTAATATTCCATCATATATATGTGTACCCCAATTTCTTTATCCATTCACCTGTTGATGGCATTTAGGTTACTTCCGTGTCCTGGCTACTGTAAAAAGTGCTGCAATGAATACTGGGTACATGTGTCTTTTTGAATTATGGTTTTCTCTGGAGTCAAATTTTGAAGGCTGTGTTACTGACCTCCAAAGTTCTTTAATCTGCCTGTCAAGTCCTGAGAAGATCATTATTTCTGTTTTGTTGATGAGGAAATTGAGGCTCTGAGAAGCTACAGGAGTCACCTGCAATTGTAAAATCACTGTTTGACACAGGAGAGAGAAAAACCCAGGCTGGGAGCCCAACCGATGCCAGGCTATTTTCACCTAAGCATTTTACCCACATCTCAGGACTGAGGTCTCCTTTAACCAAGGAGCAGACTCCGTACTTCTGGAAGCTCCGCGGGCCATGGGAAGAAGTCGTGCTCTCAGGGAACTCTGTTCAGGGTTAGGGCAGCCTGAATGGGAGGGGAGTATGAGGGAGAAGGGATACGTGTATACGTACAGTTGAGTCCCTTTGCTGTGCACCCAAAACTATCACAACATTGTTAATTGACTACACTCCAATATAAAATAAAAAGTTAAAAAAAAAAACAACAAAAAGAAGTTATGCTCTTGAGAAGAGAAATGCATATCGCCTGTCTTAGGTCAATTCCACTTAGAGCCCAGGGCCCACCCACACCAAAGTCTAACCCATTAGTCCATGGATCTGGGGGAAACCTATCACTCATCTTCCTTGACTTCCTTGAAACATTTAATAAAACTGACCACTTCCTATATGTGTGAATGAACACATATATGAAGGTGTGAATGAATATATATGTTATCTATCTACCCATCCATCCATCCATCTTATGTCCAGTAAAATTCATTCATTGGGATATGCACTTCTATGCATCCTCAGGTCTCTGAGACAGAAGAGTTCCATCACCCTTAAATTCCCTTGTATGGCATTTTTATAGTCAAGCCCTCTCCAAGCCCCAACTTCTGATGTGTTGCCTCTTCTACAATGTCATATCAATGGAATCATGGAATATACAGTCTTTTGGGTCTGGCTTCTTTCATTTAACAAAATGCACTCCGAGTCTCCCACACAGTTGTATGACCCCGCCTTTCTGCAACATTCTCGCTTAGTTTCTTTGACCCCACACTGTCTTCATGTGCACACAATCCTTTAGAGGGTCTCTTCCTCTGTGGGACCCCAAATGCTGGGGTTCTAGGGGCTTTGTCTTGAGCCCTCTACTCACCAGGTGACCTGGCTTTGATTTTCTGATCTCTGTAGAGTTCTTCCAGATCTCAGTCTTTCCTGAGCTCAAGACCTAACATACCCAGCTGGCAACTGCACATCCCTCCCTGGTCACCTTATAAATACATTAAACCTGCCCCCAGTGAATGGCCCACCCTTCATACTGGTCTGGTGCCATCTTTGATGACCTCCTCCTCCCTCATGCCCTGTGATGGGTGGACAGGCCAGTTGGCACTCAGCATCCGTTTTGACTTCCTTCCATGAGCCTTCCCATCCAGGGCACTAAGTATGGGAGTACAAGCCATGCACTGCATAGTTACATATACTAGTCCTACTTCATATTCTGTGGAGCCCGGACAGCCTTGCAGCTAGGGTTCTGATTAAGAAGTATGTTCTGCCAATCTGGCAGATTCAGAGGACAGAAAAGAAGCAGAGAGACTTCCTCTGGAAACCAAAGGTTTGGAGACCCAAGTGTTGAATGTCTGTCCTGACAATAATACCTATACTTCCCTATTTGAACATACGATGTTCATGAATTTGAATATTCCGTTTCCAATTCCTGCTTCTTTGGCCCTTCCTGCAATTTTGTAAGAACCTAATTCCCTGAATTAAATTCCTTTCTGTTGAAAATGTTGAGAATGGTTTCTATTTACTGCCCTAAAAGCTAATTTTGCCTTCTTTGGGCCAATTCTCCATAATCATACTTCCAAAACAGCTCTTGAGTCCATCAGCTTTCTCATCTCCATCATCTGCATCCTCTCTGGCTGGACCACTTCCGCCTCCTGCCTGACCTCCCCACATCTATTCTCAATGTGCTCCTTCAGGTTTTCTACACAGCAGTCAGACAAGCTTTTTCACATGCATCTATGACTTAGAACTCCTCCATGGTTTTCAACTCCTCTGTGAATGAATGCCCAGAACCCTCCCAAGGTCTTCAAGGCCCTGTGTGGTACAGCCCTGACAGTTTCATCAGTCTGCTCCACTCTGGCTGCACTGGTCACATCTGTGAACTGCCAGGTCCTGGCACAAGGTATGTGTTTGTGTGTGTGTGCAAAGTCGCTTCAGTCATGTCCAACCTTTTGTGACCCCCATGGAAACCAAAGCCCACCAGACTCCTCTGTCCATGGGATTCTCCAGGCAAGAAGACTGGAGTGGGTTGCCATGCACAAGGTAGGTATTCAGGAAATGCCTGCTGAGTCATGAGTATTTGGCCTTCCACTTCTCTTCTGACATGAACCCAGGAGCTGCTAGGATGGGCTTTGCCTGCAAGGATGACCAGGAGATGGTGTGGCTAGCTGGTCTCCTTTCCCAGTTCCTGGTTTTCCAAACTGCTGCCTGGGTGCTGAGCCACGATCCTTCCTGGTGGAGCATGTTGGACAAAGATGTGCTTCCATAAGATGTTGATCTTTCTTAAACCTCCTAATTAGTGTATTCCCTTTTGGGAATAGAAACTGTGAATTGAATTTTTCAAAAGTAAAAAAATTGCCTCAAAGCATGCCATTCTCTCTTCACTTTCTATCCTGGTTAAAAATAACCCCATATTCTAAGCCCTGACGTTTATGCTGAAACTATGAAAGCTAGACGGGCGGTCTGAGGAGTAACTGAAAGAGCTTCAAATTTCTATCATTCCAACTTCTGTGTTTTAGATATCACCCATGTGCCAGAAACCAAAAGCAAAAAAAAAGAAAAGGAAAGTCGTGATTCCCTCCAATGCTATGGTTTAAAATAATGTTGCAAAGAATTGCATATTTTTCAAGGACAACAGTTGAAATGGATAGGTTTTAGAGCATCACTCCCATGTCCCAAACAGGAGTAAAAATAATTAGATTAAATCATTGGCTTAACCAGCATGAAAATGAGTCTAAAATCTGCTCTCTCATTTCAGTACATTCCGAAAGAGATTAAGCACCACAAAAAATAAAAATATGATTGGAAGGTCCAGTGGAAGTATTGTTCTCTCCAGGAGAAACCACTGTGGAATTTTATGGTTGGAAGAAGTTCCAGATGCCACGTGACCCAGCTGTTCTCCACTCAAGAGGGGACCTGGGCTTACCAAAATCACCTGAGAAACATTTTCTAAGCCACCCTTGCCGTCTCCACCTCTCTCCCTGCCCTGATGCTGGGCATCCTCGTCCTGCCCCCTGACAATGCCTTAACCTCCCATTTTCAAGGGAAGAGAGAACATGGATTTCCAGACAGGTCAAGAGCTTTCCTAGCATCACTGCTGGTTGCCAGCAGCAGGACAAGAGCCCAAACATGCAAACAGATACTGGCCAGGCCATACGGGACAGCAGAACCTTGACTCATGTCCTCTGTAACAGCCAGTCTAGGACGCCCAACCATAAGCCACAGTGATTGGCCCACCAGCCAGAGTAATGGTCCAGATGGTCAAGACATGATCAGCGAGGGCCAGCCTCTCTACTGCTTGTCCCGATTCCCAACTCAATCCAACTGAATCCAACAAGAGCATTTTCCAGAAAGGCCAATAAAATATCTGAAGGGGATCAGTCATCAAGACTCCTGTTCATTACACAGCAACACAACTCTGAACTACTCACCAGCGGGTACCACGTAGCACTATTAAGTTATGAAAAAGACAGACAGCTTTTTCATAGGCACAACTTTTCTTAGCATGACTTCTTTCATGTATTAAACAAAAATAGCATGTTGTCTGATCAATATGCAGAAACAATTATTGTCTGGCTGTATATACAGAAACCAGAAGTTTGTGCCAAGTCCCAGGGACAGAGCTCTATATTGTGAGCCCTCATGGGATTGGGCCATGTTGACTGGAGGTCCCTGATGTAACCCTGGCACGTCCACCAGATCCTGGCACATAGGAGGTACCCAGATTCGTTTCCTAGGGCTTATGTATGAAAGTACCACACGTTAGGTGACCTAAAATGACAGCAATTTATTCTCCTGTGGTTCTGAAGGCTGGAAATGGGGAAAACCAAGGTGTGGATGGGTTGGTTCCTTCCAGAGACTCAGGGAAATGTGTTTCTGACTCTCTTCTGGCTTCCAGTGACAGCCAGCAACCCCTGGAGTTCCTTGACTTATAGACACATCACTTCAGTCTCTGTTTCGTCATCATACAGCTTCTCCTCTGGGTGTTTCTGTGTCTTCACATGGCCTTCTTGTAAGGGACCAGTCATTGGATTTAGGGCCCACCCCCTATTCCGGGATAACCCCATCTTGACTAATTACATCTGCAAAGGCCCTATTTCCAAATAAGATCCCAGTCACAATGCTGGGCTTCCCTGGTGGCTCAGATGGTAAAGAATTCACCTGCAATGCAGGAGACCAGAGTTTGATCCCTGGGTCGGGAAGATCCCCTGGAGAAGGGAATGGCTACCCACTCTAGTATTCTTGCCTGGGAAATCCCATGGACAGAGGAGCCTGGCAGGCTACAGTTCATGGGGTCTCAAAGAGTAGGACATGACTGAGTGACCAACACTTTCACAGATGCCAGGGGCTAGGACTTCGATACCTCTTTGAGGAGACACAGCTCAACACCATAATTGTTTTTATTATTTGTTGACTTGATTAACCTTGATTGTAGATAACTTGATTATCTACAGAACACGGAAGACCACTCTGCATTAATGAGTTCTTAAGAACAATATAATAATGGTTGTTATTCAGTCTTTTATATGCTCCCAAACCATCTTATTCACATCTGCTGCCCCAAATGATTAATATGTCCCCTTCACTCTCCCAAGTGTACCAGTTTGATGATAAACTTTAGGGCTATTCTATTCGTTAGAAGTTAAGTGCCCTTTAGTAAATACTCATTATCAACTAGTCAAGAGAGTTCAAGTCAACCCCTGCCTGTGTGCCAGGAAAGACTTCCACCATTTCCGACATAGACATTCAGTACATCCCCTTCCTAGACGTGCTAAATTGCTTCAGTCATGTCTGACTCTTTGCGACCCTATGGACTATCGTCATCCAGGCTCCTCTGTCCTTGGGGTTTTCCAGGCAAGAATATTGGAGTGGGTTACCAGTCCCTTCTCCAGGGTATCTTCCCAACCCAGGGATCAAACCCACGTCTCTTATATCTCCTGCATTGGCAGGCGGGTTCTTCACCACTGGGGTCATTTGGACAGGCTCAAGCAAATCCCTGGGGAAAGACAGATGCTGGAACCGTTTCTGGGCTCAGGACTGCCTCCTCTCCCAAGGACAAAGCTAAGGGAAGGTGAACAATTTGCAAAGAGAGAGTGTAATTTAGGCTCCCCCTGAGCCAGCAAGGGACTTGGAGGAAGGTTAGAATGGCCTCTCCTTTCACCTCTGACACACTCTGGTCCTGAGATCAGGGCCAAGCTATATGATAGAAGTGATGGTTAATTTTATGTGCCAACCTGGCTAGGCAATATATCTAATCATTTAATTAAGCATAAATCTTAGGGGTTGCTGTGGAGGTATTTTGTAGATCTGTTCAGTTCAATTGCTCAGTCGTGTCTGACTCCTTGTGACCCCATGGACTGCAGCACGCCAGGCCTCCCTGTCCAACACCAACTCCCGGAGTTTACTCAAACTCATGCCCATTGAGTCAGTGATGCCATCCATCCATCTCATCCTCTGTCTTCCCCTTCTCCTCCCACCTTCAATCTTTCCCAGCATCAGGGTCTTTTCAAATGAGTCAGTTCTTCGCAGCAGGTGGCCAAAGTATTGGAGTTTCAGCTTCAACATCAGTCCTTCCAATGAACACCCAGGACTGATCTCCTTTAGAATGGACTGGTTGGATCTTCTTGCAGTCCAAGGGACTCTCAAGAGTCTTCTCCAACACCATAGTTCAAAAGCATCAATTCCTTGGCACTCAGCTTTCTTTATAGTCCAACTTTCACATCCATACATGAATACTGGAAAAACCATAGCCTTGACTAGACTTTAAGTAACGTCTCTGTTTTTTAATATGCTGTCTAGGTTAGTCATAACATTTCTCCCAAGGAGTAAGCATCTTTTAATTTCATGGCTTCAGTCACCATCTAAAGTGATTTTGGAAACCCAAAAAATAAAGTCTGCCACTATTTCCACTGTTTCTCCATCTATTTGCCATTTTGTAGATGTGCATTAACAAATACCATTGGTTGACTTTAAGTAAAGGAGATCACCCTTAATAATGTAGGTGGGCCTTGTGTGATCAGTTGAAGTCCTTAAGAGCAAAAACTGAAGTTTCCTGGAAGAGAAAAAGGAGAAATTCTGTAGAGTACAGGAAACTCTACCTGATGCTCTGTTGTGATCTATATGGGAAGGAAATTAAAAAACGAGGGGATATATGTATATGTCACTGACTCACTTTGCTGTATAGAAGCTAAAGCAGAGCTTCCTGGTGGCCCAGTGGTAAAGGATCTGCCTGTCAGTGTGGGAGATGCAGATTTGACCCCTGATCCAGGAAGATCTCCTGAAGAAGGAAACGGCAACATACTCCACGATTCTTGCCAGGAGAGCCCCACGGACAGAGGAGCCCAGCAGGCTACAGTCCATGAGGTCATAAAGAGTTGGACATGACTGAGTGACTGAACAACAACAAACTTAGGCAACGTTGTAAAGCAACTGTCCTCCAATAAAAATTAATTAAAAGAAAAAGACTGCAGCATCAGCTCCTGAGAGTCTTTTTCAGCCTGCCAGCCTGCCCCTCCGTTTTCAGACTTGCCAGGCCCTATAATCATATGAATTAATTCCTTGGAAAAAATCTCTTTATGGATATGTACACACATATACAGGTATAGGGGCTTCCAGGTGGCACTGGTGGTAAAGAACCCACCTGCCAACACATGAGATGAAAGAATTATGGCTTTGATCCCTGGATCGGGAAGATCCCCTGGAGTAGGAAATGGCAACCCACTACAGCTGGAGTCCCTGGGAAATATTCTTGCCTGGAAAATCCCATGGACAGAGGAGCCTGGTGGGCTACAGTCCATGGGGTTGCAAAGAGTCAGACACGACTAAAGAGACTTAGCATAATGCATACAGATATAGAGTGTGTGTATCCCCTACTGGCTTTGCTTTTCTGGTGGACCTTGACTTGCCAAGGATCTTGACAAATTGGGGTTGAGATACAGAGAACGAGGAGCCATTCCTGCCCTCTATGAGGCCAAACCAGGACACCAAGGGGCTAGCCTGGCAGAGGGACCTGAAGGCTGCTATCGCCACTGGCTTGATAAGCCACAGCTGTGGGTCAAAGTCACCCCACTTCAGCACTCCGAGGCCCTGCCCTGTCTCTCCAGCCTTCACTCAAGAGGGTCCCTGTCTGGCCATCCTTCTCCTTGGCTTATAAAACTGCCTCACTTCCCAGACTTAATCCATGCTGGTCCCCTGAGCAGCCTCAAGGCAAGAAGCCTCAGGTCAGGATTGAGTACAAACAGAGGCTGAGGTCATCAGTTATATTCGGCAAGGCCCACTGAGACCCTCTTGAAAAGGACACAACAGCTTCTCCTTTTGTGCTAATCCCAGGCAGTCCCTCGGTGGCCTTGTCAACATTTACAGGTCTAATGAGACCATTGAGCCACTGGAGCTCAGCTAATAGGGTGAAGCAAGGTGACAAGCAGAAAGGAGGAGGCTGGCAGACTGATGGATTCCCAGGGTGTTGCACACCGTAGATGCTTAACTAAATAGTCCCTGAATGACAGACAGTTGTAATTTAGACACACAATGTCTGTTTCCTAAGATCAGAAGATCAAAAAAGTCTGCCTAATTCGAAGTTCTATGCTTGCTCTCATCCTTAGATTCTGTCAAAAACATTTCCAATGAAGAGTCACTAGGGTCTGAATTTTGTTCTTGGCCTTCCTTTGTGAGCCTGTGGAAAATTACTTAGTTTCCATGAAGCACTGTGAGGATTGAGGAGGTTATTAGCTTGTTATGAACAGGAGAGTCATCGAAGCACAGAACAAACTATAAAATGATCCACATGAGTTCACTGAAACTCAGGCCCATGCTCCCCCTTCTCAAATATCAACAAAATTAAGATTTGAGAGACAGTCAAGAATCAGATAATGAGGGACTTCCCTGGTGGTCCAGTGGTAAAGAATCCACCTGCCAATGCAGGGGACACAGGTTCGATCCCTGGTCTGGGAAGATGTCACATGCCACAGAGCAACTAAGCTTGTGAGTCACAACTACAGAGCCCATGTGTCTAGAGCCTGTGCTCAGCAACAAGAGAAGCACTGCGATGCGAAATCTGCACAGTACAGCTAGAGGAGTCCCCGCTTGTCACAACTAGAGAACGCCAGTGCAGCAACGAAGACGCAGCACGGCCAGAAACGAATTCATTTTCAAAAAAAGAGTCGACAGTGGTCACTGGACTGAGTCCAGAAAGTTCAGTTCTGGCCTCAGTTCTGCCACTAAATGTCATTTTGACAGAGCGGCTTCAGTTTCCACCTGAGGAAGAGGAGAGTAAGAGGTCCCTGATGAGATGCCTGACCCAACTGTTCCTCAGCTCAGTTCATTCGTGTCTCGTCCCCTCCATGTAGGACACACTGCATGTGGCGGGAGAGACGCTGATCACTAGGGAGGGAAAGGAGACTCACTTTACGACCAGCCTCCATCGCCTCCCTCTACACGTCCGCCCAGCAATGCAGACTCCTCCCCAAGAGCACTCCACAGACCATTCCCGACCTAACGATGTTTCCACGCATGACTTTTTCACTTTGCTACGGTGTGAAAGTGATACCCATTCAGCGGCAACCATCCTTCACTTCTACTCGAGCAGAGAATGAAGGTTCGTAACCTTCTCCCGGGTCTAGAGTTGTGCTAAAGTGTGCTCAGCAAACTCTTTGTTACTGGTCCACTACGGGAGGAGAACAGAGTGCGAAGAAGCAATGAAACCAATGAAACACTTGCAAGCAATGTGATGCTGTGACAAACAAATACGTGATCATTTGTTGACGGATTCATTTTTCCAGTATTTTACGAACACGCTTTTGTAGCATATTCAAGAGTATTGGCAAAAATAAAGAAACAAGTCTTTCACCACAGAAAGTGTGAGAAGCGGTCACTGGGAAAGTGTTTCTCAACCAGGAACAGTTGTGTCCCTTTGCTCAGGCGAGCTCTGGCGATGCCTTTTGTTGGCATGCTGGGGGCAGGGGCGCTACAGGCATCTAGAGTACAGCGGCCAGGGATGCCGCTAAACATCCCACAATGCACAGAACAGCCCCCATAACCAACACTGTGCAGCCCTGGAACTTCCCTGGTGGTCCAGTGGTTAACACTTCCCCTCCCAGTACAGGGGGTGCAGGTTCGGTCCTTGGCTGGGGAGCCAAGATTCCATATGACTCTCCGCCAAAAAACCAAAGCATAAAACCGAAGTAATATTTTAACAAGCTCAATAAAGACTTTAAAAATTGTCCACATCCAAAAAAAAAAAAATCTTAGAAAAAAAAGAGAAAAGAATCATACAGCTCCAAATGCCAATAGTGAGTGTCTGGGTTGAGAGATGCTTGTCTAGTGAATGAAACACGTTAAAACAATGGCCACTGTCTTCATCCACTGCACACTGCTGCCTGCCTCTCTCTGCCTCCTATAACTAAGACGTGCCAACTCTGCCTCTCGTGCATGGTGGCTTTACCAGTCCAGATGCTGTTAAGCACAGTTCTTCCCCACTCACAGGACCCTCTCTACCCAAACTGGGAGCCTAGGAACATGCCAGAAACTTCTGCTTCTTCCCCTTCCCCCCTTCACATCACATTAAGTTAATCAATTCCTAGTCATTCTGTCTTATAATAGTTTCATATTTTTCTTCGGCAAGCTGCACTTTCCAATGCATGTGTTCCTATACGACTAGCAGGTCTGTCCCTCAAACAGAAGCTGCTTCCAGATCAGACTCTGACTTCCACTCCTTCTGACAAGTACCGAGCAGGTACCATCTACTGGGAGGGTTTGTGCCAACGGCTGCAAGGAAGGACAGATAAACTCAGCAGTGTTTGCAATCTAGCAGGGAGGAGAAACGTGCAGTTTGGATGGTGACTGTAACACGACAAATGCCGCAGGGACCGAGCTTTAGTGGAATACAGAAGAGGAAACAATTACCTCCAACTCAGAAAAGATGACTCAGGGAAAAAGCGGCAGATGAGAGAGCTGGGCTCCAAAGATTTCCTGGTCTCTCCCAGGAAGGAGAGACGAGCTTTCTAGGCAAAGGAATGAACTGGATGCTGAGGCAGGAAGGAGAGAGCCCCTGAGTCATGGAATTCTGTGCAGTCAGGACCCAGGAAGTAAGGGAGGTGACCATCAGGAGAAGCTCTGAGTGCCAGAGTGGCAATCAGCTATGTCCCCGTGACACCAGCAAGCACTCGAAGGCTTCTGAGCACAGGGATGACAGGATTAGAATATTTTACCCCAACAACTGGAAACTTAATTCTGTAAAGGGCCAGATAGTGAGTATTTCATGTTTTGGGGGCCATATAGTCTCGAAAATAACTCATCTCTGCTTTGGTAGCAATGAAAGCGGCCATATACACACACATCAACAGATGCGTGTGGCTATGTGTCGATAAAACTTGATGCTCTTTGAAATTTGAATCTCACATAATGTTTGAGTATCATGAACGATTACTCTTACACGTTTCTCTCAACCATTTCAAAATGTGGGAACCAGTTTTAGCATGTAGGCTATCTACAAACAGGTGGGGACTAGATTTGGCTCCTGAACCACAGTTTGCTGATGTCTGTTTTAGAAACATCATTTGGAGTGGTGGGGAGATGAGGGTGAGGAGCAGGGACCTCAGGCAGAAGCTGCTGGAGTAACTTGAGGATGGAGAGGAAGGGACAGGTGTACAAATACTGGGGTCGCCTGAGCAGCAGGATGGAGGACCAACCACCTGTGGTTTCTGGCTAGAATGATGAGAGGGCCGTGAGATGCCATGAATATAGGCGGGTGATGATATGGAGGTGGCACGATCAGGAAGGCTTGGGGGCTGTGGCCCCTCACCCTGTGACCAAGAGGACAAACGTGCCTGGCCCAAACGCAGGTCTGCTGGACTCAGAGAGAGCTAGATTATACCAGAGTTGGGGACTCAGAGTCCTGGGGTGGACGACAGGGTTGATGTCCTTGTTTTGGCCTGCTCAGCATCCTGTAACCCTTGTTCTCCTCAAGGGAGCACCTTTTCCCTGTTCTTGGCCATTTGATGAGTGTGGGGCTGGTCCCTCCCTAGGGCTACGAGGTTGGTTCAGAGATAGGTGAACCAATGATCCAATAAGAGTCAGTCCCAGGAATTTGAGGGGAAGCTTTCTTCTGCTGAACCTAAAAGTATGAGAGATTCAGGCTGTGACTTTCCGGGATCCCTGTGTAGAGCAAGATTGGCTGGGAAGGAAAGCAGCATGGAAGAGAGCTGGGCCCATCCTGTTGCTGCCCACTGACCCCTGGATCCAGCCATGCCTACAGCTGGCCCCAGACCTCCCAGATCAGGAGCCAATCACTTCCCATCACTTGCTCATGCCAGTCCAGGCTGCGTCTTGGTCACTTTCAACCGAAGTCCTAAATCAGCCAGCTGCTATTAGACTGAAACCCAGGAAGGCAGAGGCCTTGATCTTGGAACTGCATGTGATAAAGTGTCCATCTAAGAGGATTATTTGATAAATGGCCTCATCTAAAGTATTCACATCTGTCTTATTTATCTCTGGGCATTGTCCCTTATACACAGCAGGTGCTCAATCACACTGGGTCAAGAATGAAGGCACATAATCCCCGGGCACCAACACACTGAGCTGGAGGAAGCTCTTGGAAGAGAAGCAACAGCAGGCAGTATGGATTTCTTGTCTTCCCCCACCAACTAAGGGTTCAGAGCACGCATGAGCTTCAGGGACCTTGTTCTGCGTCATACAAACAACCCAGAGAGGCTCCGGCTGGGAGAGACTGGAGGGGTGCCAGTTCTCACTGCGTGTCGGGTAAGAGCCGAAATGAGAGAAGGGAATTACTTGGTCCCAGTGATGGTCAGAAAAGGGGCAGGCCTCCCACTGGGCACGGAAGATGGTGGCTATCAGCAGCAGTTCACCGGGCAGAGAGAATAAGTGGGCAAAGGAGCCTACTAAGTGTCCAACCTTGATTCCAAGGCTGGAGGGGGGGATGCGGGCAGGCAGCTTGGGACCCCGGCCAGTGACCCAAGAGAGGCTCTGCACTATTCAGCTCAACTGTGAGTGTCTATGAAATGTGTTCACAGAGAAGCTGATGAGCTGGGGTGTTGCAGGGCAGAAAGGAAAGAGATCTGTACAAGGAGTCCACACCCTCGAGTCTGAGTCCTAGTTCTGACCCTCACTGAATGTGTGACCTTCCGTGAGTCACTTCTCCTCTCTGTAATGAGAGGGTTGGACCCTCTTCCTCATCTGTAAATGAGAGGGCTGAACCAGAGAAGTGCTTCTCCAACTGAGGGAAGGGCTCAGAGTTGGTCAAGAGGTGCTCACACTCAAGCGCACTGCGTGAACATGGGGTGAACACACCCCCACATGTGCAGGCATCAGAATGTCTAGACCTCCATTTGGGGATGCATTTACAGTTTATTCATCAGAGTACTAAATGAACAATTACACTTGGCTATTCTGTTTTCTTGGTATGCAAAATACAGTACCTCCAAGTGTCCCCCATCTCCGCCCAGAGGCCCCATGGGCAAGGTGGACCTCTCACCACCTTTAAATTCGGGTCTACCGCTTGCTGGTGGTGTGGCCTTGGGTGGGGTTCTTAACTTGCTGTGTCTATGTGTACCACCTGTGACACAGCCACACTGGTAGTTGCTATCTCTGAGGCTTGTTCAGAAAATGGAGCAAGACGGTATATATAAACATGTGGAAGAAGGCCCAGTACATAGCAAGGGCTCAGTACAGCCAGGGAGGCCGGGGCAACCAGAAAGGGGTGCAGGCAGCCTTCTGGGGCCAGTAATATTTTGTTGCTTGATCTTGTGCTGGTGACCTGGTTATGCATGGTTTTGGGAAAATGTATTAAGTCCACTTTCATGCATGTTATCTGTCAATAAAAAGTTCTAAAACCCAACCTGCTCTCGAACAAAAAGACAGAAGGTCAGCAGCAGCTGCAAAGCTCCCAATAATGAAAGTATTTAATGCATTTGCATTCCCTATCCCTTGTTCCTGAGCAGCTCCTCAGGAACAGCTCCTCAGTTCCTGCTCTGCACCTCACAGCCTCGAACGGCCTTCATCTTTGTCCAGCCCTGCAGAAAACAGGCTCCCTGGGAAATAGCGCCGGCAACCCCCCACCCCCGGTCCATTCCTCCATCCAGCTGCTGAACAGTGCCTCCTCTTACAACCTGGGGTTGCTGACGTCAGCTTGCCAGACCCCTTCGTGTCTATGGACCCTGGCTGAGATGGGAAAGGCCTGAGGAGGCTGAACTTTATCAGAACTGACTGGGGCACTGTTTTCCATAGGCCGTCCTGACCCAGCCCCACCTCTGTCTGCAGAAAGTCCATCCAAATCCTCACTCACACCCCCAATCATCCCCAAAGACTCAGCCAGATGGTCCTCAGGCCAGATTTCCTGCAGCTTATTTTCTCTCTCAGAAAACTCCAGCCCCCAGGATGTTCTATTTAGTCCTGACAATAATGCCTTGTAATCCTCACATACTGGCATCAAAGTTCCCCACGTGAGGAAAAGGCATATAGTAATACATCCGCCCGAAGTTTTTCCACAGGGAAATTCCCTGTTGGCAGAACAGGTATAGATTAACCTGCTCTAAAACAAAGGAAGAGGTGAAACAAAGAGTGGTCTACCCCCAAGATAACTAGCCCACCTAGAAGGCTTCCAAGGCAACACAAACTCACGCTTGCAGAGGGAGAAAAGCTTTATCTGTACTTTTCAACACACGGGCACTGACTCTTGCTATTCTGGGACAACCAAGTAAATAATGAAGTAAGCCACTTCCTTAAACAAATAAACCCAGAAGACTCTATTTAACTACAAGTACAAAAATAGATTCTAATCCCAGGTCAATTTAGCCACCCCCCCCCATTTTTTCTTCCATCCTGACTCATCCCCCCTTGTGGATGCAAAATAAAAGAGATACACACTCTTGCAGCAAGGACAAGCACACACATACCACATGAGCATCCCATTACAAGTCAGCACTTTGGTTCACTGGAAATCATTTTTGTCTGAAACCATACTAAAAACAAATGTAGGCCCCCCTCCCCAAAATACGTATACCTGGTGGGCCGTGGTCCATGGGGTTGCGGAAATTTGGACACAACTGAAGTGACTAAACACACATATGTGTATATGTATATATTATGAGTATGTATGTAAATATGTATATGTGTGTGTATATATATCTCCCTCTGCCTTCACTGATTCAGGTCATCCTGCAAACTGATTCTATGCTGAAATCAATCCTCAATGCTGGAAACCACTGATGTGGTTATGGCCTATGCTAAATATTTTAATTCCAGGCACCATCTTGACCACTCAGGGACTGATAGAAAATCTCCCACTTGAATACTCATATTTACCACTTTCTTACAAACACAAACAACTACTTCGCCCTGTTCTTAAATCATGTCATTTCTCTGGAGGTGATCCAACTCCCAGTGTGAACTGGGAACTGATGAACAAGGGTGAACTGATCTACCTGGTCTGTCTGGCTGGGAACACACAATCCCTGGGGTACGGTGGAAATTTTTACAATAACCGAGCATAGGGCACAGAGAGGTTAGGTAACCTGTCTACAGTCACACAGCAAGAGGCAAAATAGGGGCTTGTACTGAGGTGATCAGCACATCATCACTACACTGCATTCCTCTCTGCTCAGGGAGATGGACATGCATAGCATCCAGGCACCAAGGGCAGTATTCATTTTTTTCCTGTTTCTTTTACATTTGTGCTTAAATTTCACACCTCACTTCTTTCTAATGCAGTCACTGAACTGAGTGTCTGACAAACCCAGAGCAAAGCTTTTTCAAACATGTTCTTTTAAAAAATGCAATTATTTCCTAGAGAAAAAGAGTTGTCAGTCAACTACATATTAGTATAAATGACTCCTATCAACTTCACCTCTTAATACTGGGCATCAGCAGTACTGAAGAGAAGGGAGGGATATAATGCAGGAACAGGGATATAATTCAGAATGGAGGGGGTGAGGATGCAGTGCCCAAATAGAGATTTTTAGCAGAGTCTGCGGAGGAAGGCATTAGAACGATGTAAAAGAAAGAAGATATCGAGGTGAGAAGATGCCTACTTCAAATTTTGACTAAAGGCTGGCCCTAATTGTATTCAGAAGAGATGAGGATAATTCTCCCTGATTTTTGAAGTCCTGTTTCCAGGATCTCAAACTCCAGCCAGTACTCTCTGAGCTTTAGATAATCTGCTGTTCAGGGGTGGGTGGGTGGGTGTGTGTGTGTGTGTGTGTGTGTGTGTGTGTGTGTATGTGTGTCTGTGTGTGTTGATGGGGGGACACTATTACTCATGACGGCATGGTGGTGAGGGGGAGGTTTCCTAAAGAGCCATGCTCCCTTCCACAGTACAGGGTTGCTGCTGGTATAAACTGCTGTCCACCCAGAGGACTTCATCAGCCAGACCACCAGTGTGTGCCATGTGTCTCCTTTGTTCCAAAGTCCCTCAGAAGCCAAAGCTGCTTCTTCTCAACCCTCTCTCACCTTCCACGGGGGTCCTGGAGGCCATCTGAGGATGGCAGTGGAGGCAGGAAGAGCCCGGATCCCTGTGTCATTCCCTGGACGGCTCCCTGCCAAATGCTCACACTGAATTGCTGAACAAATGAAAAATTAAGTACTACTGAGATTTGGGGATTTCTCAGTTACTGTTGTGGTTGTTATCTTAACATTCAAAGGAATAATATTTTCTGATTTTCCTAACATATGCTCTCAGTGTTGAAGCAACCGCCTCTATGATCTAGAGTTCGGGGTTTTGTTCATGGTCTGTGGATCACACTTAGGTGATGTGAAGGAGCTGGGATGCCCTTCATGGCTGTTCTCAAGGAGATACACCCAGAAAGCTTCTACTACCAATATGTAACTTCAAGACCATCCCAATTTAGTGGGTAGCCATACCAAATACTTCCCCAGTGTCCCCAGGAGACACAAGAGACATGGGTTTGATCCCTGGGTTGGGAAGATCCCCTACAGAAGGAAATAGCAACCCACTCCAGTATTTCTTTCCTGAAAAATCCCATGGACAGAGGAACCGAGCGGGCTCCAGTCCAAAGAGTTGCAAGGAGTCGGACACGACAAAACTATAAGCACACATATTAAATTAAGTTGTGAGCACCCTTAGCATTCAATAATCCTGCCTGCCTCACAGAGATATTTTTAGAAGCCAGGGTAACCAGTTTTATGTCCTGCTTTTGACATAAGGTTTACTTATCCCAGCGAACATTAATCTTGTTCAGCTTTGCCCTTGTACCTTGAAACAAGAGTAGGAGTTGATAAACATTGTCTGAGGACCATAATCAGCAACTATCAAGCACTTAAATGCTATGGAGCCAACATAGCCCATCATCAAGGAAATTGGGCCTTGAAGATCTGAATGTGTTTAACCCATATTTCTCTTACTTTTGTGAGTATTGGTGCTTAGAGGAAAAACAGAATGAGTTTTGTTGTTACTGGGTGAATTTGGCTTTTGTCGGGCCTGTACCCTAGGAAAGGGCAGGAGCGTTTTGCAGGGAGGGATGTGAGTGTATTAGTCCATAGGGGCAGGACTGAGATGCCTCCCTGCCCGCACCCTCACTCTGCTCTATTCTTCATTTCTAAAGAACCATTTGCCTGGCTGGAGAGACACAAGTCCTGAGGATTACTGGAGAATTAGTAGCAACTCAGGAAAAGCACAGAGAGGCTAGGTAACTCGTCCAAGGTCATACAGTAAGGGGGCATGTCTGAGATTTGAACCCAGGAATCTGGGTGCTGAACCTGATGTCTTTCCCACTAGATGACACGGCCTCCTTGCTCAGGGAGATGGTTTTCCAGAGGACTGCCTTTGCAAAGCCTTCCACTACTCTCTCAGGTACATGGAGGGTTCTTCTACTAAGTCTCTCTTTTGCACACATGTCCCCTCTGGCCATTGGCACAGTGTCCTGCAACGGTTTCTCTGTCTGCCTCCACATTCAGACTATATTAGCCCATAGGGTGCTAGAATTAGGGAAAAAAGTGTCTCTTCCTCAACATATTTTGCTTCTATCTATTGGAATAATCTCATCATAAAGTGACAAGTCAACAATATGTCTGACTTGAATGGCGCCCCCTAGAGTTGTGCAGTGTACTTGCACAGCTGTACACAGTGATCTACCACCAGACCATGGGCACAAGTTCCTTGAGTACACTCTGTGTTTTTCCTTTGATGCTGCCCATTTTCAACACAGCACCAGGCACACGATAGATTTTTGGTGATTTTAACCAGCGAGCATTGCTGCTTAACTCAACTCCAAGAGGCAGGTGATTTCTGACTCTGTTATGAGACCAAGTGATCAGGCTGGGGTCTTTTCATTGTTTCCCCTGCTCTGCTGTGGGAAATCAGGAACTGTGGTTACAAGATGGACACCTGCGTGAGTGGAGACGCTTTCAAAACCGTCATTTCCACTTGGGCTTTCACCCTCATTTCCCACTTTCTCCTTTCAAGCAGGCACTGGGCAGATAGAAAGATGAGACTTAGAGATTTCTTTATTTCCTTTCGCCAACAGCTCCTCAAACACACTTGTTCACTCCAGGCATCAAGGATATCAACAAAAACACTTGTATTTGCAAGTGGGAGTAGGCTTCTCCCCCAAAGCACCAAAGCCCACAGAAATAAACAAGACAAAGCAAAAATAAGAGGAGGCCCAGGTTCTCAGTGGAGAAGACAATGGCACCCCACTCCAGTATTCTTGCCTGGGAAATCCCATGGGCGGAGGAGCCTGGTAGGCTGCAGTCCATGGGGTCGCGAAGAGTCGGACACGACTGAGTGACTTCACTTTCACTTTTCACTTTCATGCATTGTAGAAGGAAATGGCAACCCACTCCAGTGTTCTTGCCTGGAGAATCCCAGGGATGGCAGAGCTTGGTGGGCTGCCACCTATGGGGTCGCACAGAGTCGGACATGACTGAAGTGACTTAGCAGCAGCAGCAGGTTCTCAGGGTGCTTTCAGGGCAGTCAGGGGAAAGGAATTCACTCCACATCACTGCAGCTCATGACGACACGGTCTCTCATCTTAGATGATTCCGTGTTGAGCTATGTATACTGTCCAATACTTCCGCAAGGAGCAGGGAGGCAGGGGCACTCCTAATGACCTGAGGTTCAAGGCTGTGAGTAAGAGCTGCAGCTCCCCATTGTCCAAAGGAGACAACTGTGGCTGGAGCTTCTTAGCCAAGTCCTCTGGTTTACCCGCCTCCAGGTGGCTGGATGTGCTTTCCCCCAAGTTCTGAACCCACAGCTTCTGATCTTTTCCAGTTGATCAAATACAGATCATTAACAGACCACCACCAGTTCCAACATACTGGTGACTTGATTTGAAATTGTGCCTCACCTCCCCAACTCCTACCTTCAGCCTTTAAAGCTCAAGACAAATTCTTCTTCTCTGCAAAGCTTTCTTTAGGCCACTTTCAAGTATCTAACTATTGGGCTAGCTAAAAAGTTCAACTGGGTTTTTCTGTAATTGAAACTCAAACAAACTTTTTGGCCAACCTAATACCTTTGCAATTAATAAATTTTGCTACAGTTGTCTTAATTAACCAATGTGATGGAAACACTCGTTGGAAGAATGTGCTGGAGGTACCAGAGGGCCAGGGGCTGGCACACTTCCATTGTAGAGCAAAGCCTTGGCAGCCAGCTGAGCTCCAGCTCCAATATCTCACCAAAGGAAAACAAAGGCAGGAAGAAGTAACTGAAGATGCTTCAAAATTCCATAATTTTGAATTTTGAGGCAATAACATGGCTTTCAATCCAAATATGAGGCAACATTTAAAAGTCCACACCAGGAAACACTGATTTCTTCCTCAGGTAACACCTTGCATATGAAAAGTAACAGGAATATCATGTTATTTTCTAGCCACGTTTCATAAAAATCCAACTGCCTTTTCCTAATTTCCTTTAGATATATTTGTCCTGCCCCTTCTAGGAGAAAAGAAACCTCAGATCCAACTGCCACTAATTGGAACTGTTTGGATTCATCCGGCCAAATGGGAAAGCTTTATCCCTATCTGCTAAGTCGCTTTAGTCGTGTCTGACTCTGTGCGACCCCATAGACGGCAGCCCACCAGGCTCCCCCGTCCCTGGGATTCTCCAGGCAAGAACACTGGAGTGGGTTGCTATTTTCTTCTCCAATGCATGAAAGTGAAAAGTGAAAGTGAAGTCGCTCAGTCGTGTCCAACTCTTAGTGACCCCATGGACTGCAGCCTACCAGGCTCCTCCGTCCATGGGATTTTCCAGGCAAGAGTACTGGAGTGGGGTGCCATTTCCTTTTCCGTATCCCTATCTAGTAGGTGCCAAAGTTGAGGTGGGATTCAACTGCGTAAGTTTATCGTAATTTAGACCCCATGGAGTGACATTTTTAACTCGGTGTACATGAAATTAACAACATGCTATCTTTTGAGAACCCGAGTCTAGATAACTGTATCTTACTGAGAATGCATTTTACCATCAATTGAGGCCTGAACAAATTAGCAGGGCTCTCAGCAGGCAGTTTAGGAGAGTACTGGCATTTAAATGTCATCTAACCAGGCTGAGAAGAATTAGGTTGTTACAGTTGTTAATTAAGATCCTAAATCTTGCTGGAATCCCCCTCCGGGAGTTCCGTGATCATCCTCAAGTGCTGGATGGTTGCCAAGTCTGCAGCCAGGTTTCCTCGGTCTGGCTGGCCCTGGGTCAGGAGGATCCTAGGATGGAACAGCAGCAGGCATTGGGTGGGGACGGGCCACCCCACAGGAAGACAAGGGTCCCTCATGTGGTAACTCCATCCAGTGTAGCCCACCCTCTTGGTGGTAATTTATGCCCAAACAGCCATAGAAATTCCCCTCCCCACATCATGAGGGTCAGAAAGGCTCTGTTTGGGCCCATTAGGTGGGATGAGTGTGAGAGAACCAAATGAGAAGCCCCTGGCTGGTCAGGGTCCTGGGAAGAAGCAAAGCACTTTTTCTTTATTTTTAAAAAATATTTATTTACTCATTTAACTGCTCGGGGTCTTCATTGCAGCATGTGAGATCTTTAGTTGCAGTATATATGGATATGAGATTTGGACCATAAAGAAAGCTGTGTGCCAAAGAATTGATGCTTTGGAACTGTGGTGTTGGAGAAGACTCTTGAGAGTCCCTTGGACTGCAAGGAGATCCAACCAGTCCATCCTAAAGGAAATCAGTCCTGACTATTCATTGAAAGGACTGATGCTGAAGCTCCAATACTTTGGCCACCTGATGAGAAGAACTGACTCATTAGAAAAGACCCTGATGCTGGGAAAGATTGAAGGCAGGAGGAGAAGGGGACACCAGAGGATGAGTTAGTTGGATGGCATCACTGACTTGATGGACATGAGTTTGAACAAGCTCTGGGAGTTGGTGATGGACAGGGAGGCCTGGCGTGCTGCAGTCCGTGGGGTCGCAACTATTCGGACATGACTGAGCGACTGAACTTAACTGGATGTGAAGTCTTAGTTGCAGCATGTGGGATCCAATTCCCTGACCAGGGATTGAACCCACGCCCCCTGCATTGCGAGCAGGGAGTCTTGGCCATTGGACCACAAGGGAAGTCCCCAGGCTTTTTCTTAGGGCATGGAGAGCTTCAAGGAAGAGGAGGAGATGTCAGTAAAACCAGGCTTTGGGGGCTCACCCCTTTCATGTCCTTTCCCATCCATCCCCTCCTATCTCCAACAAGCCCACCAGTTCTTTCCTCCAAAACGGCTCTCACATGCCCAGCTCCCTGACCCTCTAGAGGACGCCCCCTGCCAGGCTCGCCTCTTCTCAGCCCTGCCGTGGTTGTGCCAGGCTGTTTCTCAGAGGCCCTCAGTGGCCCCCGCTGCCCTAGGGACAAGGCCACCCCCAGGGTGGCACTGACCCGCCTTTCTGTTGCCCAGTGGTTTCTGATGACAATTTACCCCCACCACAGTCCACCTGCGTTTCTGCCAACTTAAACTCACAAACACCCAGGACGGTTAGAAAACAGAAACCAGGCCTATGCTGGGGGTGTGTGGACCGAAGGGGTGATGGCAAGAGCCCATCCTTCTCAAGGCTCAGCCCTGAGCCAGGGCCCGGGTGGAGGCGCCATGGCAGCTGTGCTCACAGGCCTGAGCTCAGGGTTCGGCCCTGCTGGGCCCTTGTTTTGGGTGCTTGGCTTGTTCTCAAAAAGGAGAAGCCAGGTTGGGTTCGCTGTGACCTCCATTAAGTTTTCTGTTCCAGACCACTCTGGAGCCAAATCCTACATAGTCTATTTCTTAAATTATTTAAAATTAATTTTTATTGGAGTATAGTTGCTTTACCATGCTGTGTTAGTTTCTACTGTACAACAAAGTCAATCAGTTATATGTACATCCCCTCTTTTTTTGGATTTCCTTCCCATCTAAGTCACCACAGAGCATTGAGCAGAGTTTCCTGAGCTAGATTCTCATTAGTTATCTGTTTATACACAGTATCAATAGTGTATATATCGAATCCTACATATTCTATTGAAACTGAGCAGAACCTTATAGTACCTTCCCCTGATGTCAAGTACAAAAACCCCTCTAAGTCCCCTGCCTCTTGTTTGTAGAAAAGCTGAAGCCTCCCAGGACTCCCACAAAAGAGCAGGCTCGAGCAGCTAATGATTAGGACAAGAGAGCCACATTCTCTTTCAGTCTCTGATACACATTCCTGGGTTGCTGTACAGACCCTGTAACTGTCAGGAGAGGGAAAAAGCTAATTGCATGATGACCAGACTGCAGCCATGACATAAGGTATTCCACCTTGAGCTGTACCACGTCTATAGGGTTAGTTACTCAGTCGTGTCCAACTCTGCAACCCCATGTCTATGGCTAGCTCAGTTCTAAGAACTGGAGTCAAGAGAATAGGATTAACATCATTGCTCATAATAATACTACATTTTTATGAGCATCAAAAATAATTGTAGCTTGCTCTGCCCATATATGCAAGCAGGCAACTAAAAGTATCAGCAAAGAGATGCTACCCATGTTGACATCTTCCACTCTGAGAATATGGTGCCCTACGTCAGCATGAAGGAGTTACAGAAGATGGACCTTTGCCTCTGATCCCATAGAAATGGAATGATGTCTGACACTGGAAAATTGAAAGCAGCTCTTTTGCCCCTTTCCTGTTGACCCATTTCTGTCCCCCTTCTAACCTTAAAAACCTAAATATAGGAATGAGATCACTAAGCCATTGAAATGAACTCCTGACTTATGTTTTCCTGAATGCACATCATGCCTTGCCTAACCTGCTGATTCTTTTCCTAGATAAAAAGAGGAATGAAGAATGAAGTAGGAAGAAAATGACTAGCTCTCTACCTCCATCAGCCCCATAAACAATCTTGCAGGCAGATCACGCGGGAAAGGTAACATCTGAAGACAGAGCCAGCCAGTCTGCACTCAGTGGAGAATGACCCAGAACCCAACTTGCTGCCTCAACAATTCCCTGAGATTTTTTCCTCCATTTTCCCTTGAAAAACTGTCACAGCTGAGCAGAATCTTGGGAGCTGGTCTCAGGACATGAGTCCACCTTCTCCCCAGATTGTTATTTTTTCTGATTAAAGCAACTTTCCCTTCTACTGACACCTGCCTCTTGAACTATTGGCTTTTCAGTTTAAGTGGCCAAACCTAAGCCCAGTAATATTACGAGTCCTAAATAGCCATAAGTCCTTTGCTTTTATTTTTAGGGTGAGAAAAAACGTAGGTCAGAAAAGCCTCACTACCAGGTAGGCTTACTCTTTAGCTTTTACAAATCCCAATTTGCAACTTAGATAATCACAAACACAACTTTCAGAAACACCTCATTTGAGAAACTCATTCCTTCCAAAATTTGTTGCCCTGGATAATAATTCCAGGGCCTCCCTGGTGGCTCAGCGGTAAAGAATTGGCCTGAAAAGGCAGTAAATGCGGGTTCGATTTCTGGGTCGGGAAGATCCCCTGCACAATGAAATGGCAATCCACTCCAGTACTCTTGCCTGGGAAATCCCACAGACAGAGGAGCATAACAGGCTACATTCCATGGCCCGCAAAAGAGTTAGACATGATTTAGCGACTACACAACAACATAACAATTCCAATCTTGCCAGCCATTCCCTCGGGGTCGTGTGTGACCCCAGTCCTGCTCACTGACAGCCTGATCACTGTCCCACACACAATGTCTGGCCAGGCTGACCTCTACATCTTTACTCATGCACACGCCCTTCCTTTGTCAGTTTAAATCCCTCTTGAGCACAGACAACCCCCACAGGATGACAAAGCAACTATTCTCAGGCAAAAGGTCTTTCTTCCTTCAACAATGGGGGGAACAGCCCTGGACTGAGAGTTAAGGAAAGAGAACGGTACTCTGCTCATCACAGACAGACACCCACGTATCTCCAGGCTGTGACCCCTCGTCAGTCACAGATGGTCACCCCACATGGTGCTCAGGGACTCCTTCCAATATCACAGCCGGGAGAACCAGGCGGGAGCAGAAAGAGCTAGGCACAGAGGGAGGCTAAGTTTCCGGGGGACTCTGAGAACAGCCACCTCTGCACTCTAAATACGAGTTTCAGATTACCCACTGTGATATGTTTCACACCATCCTCCAACCTCAGGGCAGCAACCAGGGAACCTCTGGTGTGTATTACTATAGCAAAAATGGCAGAGAACGTCTCCTTTACCCGGATGCTTCTCTATACAAACCTTATAAGCAGTCAAAACTTAGAGCAAGAAGAAGAAAATTATACTTTCTACCTACCAGACAATGAGAAAATGCTATTAACATCTTGAAGGCAGGAACCAGTGGCTTGTCTCTGTTAGGATCCCTGGGGCAGCACAGAGCCCAGCATGGAGATGGTGCCCTATAACCCTCCATGCTACAGGAAGACTCCAATTCTTATCTATATTTTGGTAGAAATAGGGTGTATGGGTGGCGGGGAGGTGGGCCATCATGAGCAGAGGCTGTGACAGAGATTCAGGAAGCCCTTCAAATGCCCCCATTAGATCTGTTAACGTCACAGCTCAGCAGACTGCTGTGCACATAGGAAACATAATTCTGACCCTCAAAGAGAGATACAGTCAAGAACAGAGAAGACAGACGAAGAAGCAGAACACTAAGTCAAACACGCTGTGTGTAAATCTTGTCCCACTGCAGAGAAAGAGCCACAGATGTGCTAGATGGAAACTGACTTAAGACAAAGAAGCTGTGGGTGTGCTTTTAAATACGACGTTGAGCTGTATGGCGATGCAAGAAGTCACCCTCCCTAAGTTTGGTCTCCATTCCCTCCTTGGGATTCCTGCATCCTGGTCTTTCCTTGAGCATGAGTTCCCACATCTTTCACTTTTTAAAACTGAAGGACAGTTAATTTACAATGTTGTGTTAGTTTCAAGTGTTCAGCAAAGTGACTCAGTTATACAATCTTTTTCAGATTCTTTCCCATTATGGGTTATTACACATGGAATATTAGCCATAAAAAAGAATGAAACAATGCCATTTGCAGCAACATGGGTGGACCTAGAGATGATCATATTAAGTGAAGTCAGTCAGAGCGAGACAAATATCATACAATATTACTGATATGTGGAATCTAAAAAATAATACAAATGAACTCATTTACATTTCATATAGTACTTTCACTACTACAAGATACTGAGTGCAGTTCCCTGTGCTATACAATAGAACCTTGTTGTTTACCTGTTTATATTAATATACGGTAGTATGTATGTGTGTTTATGTTAATCCCAAACTCCTAATTTATCTCTCTCCCCCATACCTGCTAACCCCTTTGGTAACCATAAGTTTGTTTTCTATTTCTGTTTTGTAAATAAGTTCATTTGTATTATATTTTAGATTCCCCATATCAGTGATATTTACGGTATTTGTCTGACTTACTTCACTTAGTATGATCATCTCTAGGTCCATCCATGTTGCTGCAAATGGCGTTACTTCATTCTTTTTTACGGCTAATATTCCATGTGTGTATATGCATCTTCTTATCCAGTTCATCTGTCAATGGCTGTTTAGGCTGCTTCCATGTCTTGGCTATTGTAGACAGTGTTGCTATGGACATTAGGATGCATGTATCTCTTCAAATTATAGTTTTATCTGGATATATGCTCAGGTATGGGATTGCAGGATCTTCTGCTAACTCTAGTTTGAGTTTTTTTCCTCCATGTTGGTTGCACCAATTTACATTCCCACCAACAGTGTAGGAAGGTTCTTTTTTCTCTACACGCTCTCATTTTTCAGTCTTTATCTTTTTACACTATGGCCCATGAAGGAGGAATAAGAGCATATGGGGTTCACCCAACCTCATCTGTCCCCACTTCTCAGGGGACAAAGAATTTCATGATGGATACGAAGCATCACTCCTTAGTCAATTTAAGGTGGGGGGGATGATGGGAGAAGTGGGGTGTGATTTAGTCAAATGAGAATATATACAAATCTCAGTCTAACTACTGGCAGATAACGAGCCAAAATACGAAGGTGTGGCAAACTTTGTGCTCTGACACATACAGCCCACACCAAACTAAACTGGCGATGAAGCCCAACTAATAGGGATTTGCTTATAAATGAAAAGTAAGAACAGCAGCAATTAAAAACTATGAGCATCTCAAGACAATAAACAGAGGGGCACTTGTAAAGCAAACTTCCTCCAAGTCAAGGAGATTCCAACTCGATGGATACATGTGTAGTCAGAACTGGGCAGTATCACCAGCTGTTGAGTGGGATCCAGACTTCTTATAGAATCCTGAAGTAGGGCCCTCAAATACTAGACACTCGTGAAATTTTAGTTCACAAATAAAAAGTGTTAGCAAAGCAGTTCTTAATAGCTAGGCCGGGTAGTTACCCTTCACAATTTCTGCAAATGAAGTTTTTGGAGTTAGTCCTAGGTACATCATTTGTCCAGGCTTTCCAGGTAGTGCTAGTAGAAAAGAGCCCACCTACCGAAGAAAGAGATGTAACAGACATGAGTTCAGCCACTGTGTTGGGAAGATCCCCTGGAGGAGGGCATGGCAACCCACTCCAGTATTCTTGCCTGGACAATCCCATAGACAGAGGAGCCTGGTGGGCTACAGTCCATGGGGTTGCAAAGAGTTAGACACGACTGAAGCAACTTAGCACATACACACACATGTCATTTGTCCATAAGAACCAGAGGAAATTTTTCTTTAACATCAGCTCTGGCCTGTCAGGAGTCCCCCTAAGTCTTCTGGTTAAGCCGAGGACTCTGCTCTGAGAACCACTGGTCTTGAGAGCACTTCTGCAACACTGCCTTGTTAGAGGCAGTGGGGTTGGGAAGCCTGGCTTCCACTCATGGCAACTCAGAGCAAGTTAAAAATAGTGCAGTCAAAGGACTTCCCTGGTGGTCCAGTGGCTAAGACTCTGCTCTCTCAGTGCAAGGGGCCATGGTTCGATGCCTAGTCAGGGAACTAAATCCCAGAAGCCACAACTACGAGTTCTCATGCCTCAACTAAGACTCAGCACAAATAAATAAATAAATAAAATTTAAAAAGTAGTACAGCCAAGATTAACCCTTAACCAAGATATCCGAGCTCCTCAGTCAGGCAGAAATAATTGGCTGTAAAAGTCAGGCCAATACAATCCAGGAATCCCACTCCTGGACATATATAAGTATCTGGATCAAACCATAATTCAAAAGGATATCTGCAGCCCTATGTTCATTGCAGCACTATTCATGATAGTCAAGGAAAAAAATCTTAACGTCCATCAACAGATGAATGGATAAAGAAGATGTGATACATATACACAATGGAATACTACTCAGCCATTAAAAAGAATGGAATAATGCCATTTGCAGCAACATGAATGGACTGAGAGATTATCATATTAAATAAAGTAAGTCAGAGAAAGACAAATATCATGATATCACTTACATGTGGAATCTAAAATATGACACAAATGAACTTATCTATGAAACAAGAAATCGACTCACAGACATACAGAACAGCCTCGTGGTTGCCAAGGAGGATGGGAGAGGGCAGGGATGCAGTGGGAATTTGAGGCTGGCAGGTGTAAACTAATATATATAAAATAAGCAACAAGGGAACTATAGATAGACATAGGGAATTATACTCAACATCCTGTGATAAACCATGATGTACACATACGTATAACTGAATCAATTTTGCTATGCAGCAGAAATTAACACATTGTAAAACAACTATTTTCAATTAAAAAAAAATCAGGCCAAAAGATGGGTGCACAATTTCTAAAGAAAAATAGAAGGACAGTTTATAAATCTATCTGGGGTCAAGTTCAGAACTGCTGGGTTACATTATCCACCTGGGAGGTCACTCAGCCCCTCTCCTACTGAATCCCTTTGTTTTTTCTGCCCTCCCTTCTTATCAGTTGATGTCTGGCTTTTGAGTGGGGAAGTTACCCTTTAGCTCTAGTCTCAAAGCAGTTCTTAATTGGCACCTTGCTTTCTTTGGGTGGAAGGAACCAGGAAATTGACCCTGAAGCAGAAGAGCCTGGAATGACAGTATTCAATTTAGTACCTCTTTTTCAACTCTACCTTATCATTTAAAATTTAACAACATTCACAGTTGTGTAAATGGTATTGCTGATACCCTACATGACTGCACATTAAGCAGCTATTTATGGTTCAGAGTAGTTTCCAAAGTTATAGGAAGAATAATCTGAATTTCTACAGAAAAAACATGATACTAGTCTCTTTTATGATTGTTTTGAACAAAACTCTGTAGGATTATGTATGATGATAAAAGCAGTATTACAAGTGCAGTAATTTCTCATCTGGATGACCCTTGTTAACTGTTTGCAGAAGTCTGCATTTCTAATGCATTTTAACAATGTTGCCTATAGATGTGACTTGCCCAAATCAAGTAAAACATTCTAATTTATAAAAAGAGCAAATGGCGAAATCCAAAGTGTGAGAATTAATGATAAGGGAAAATTAGGACTCATGGCTTTGTTCTTAAAATCTTGTCTTGGATAGAACTAGATAGAAACTGTGACCATCTCCCTTGGCACCTGTTCGGCCTCTATTTCAGATGGCCAGTATCCATGTGGGGCAAGTCCCTTGTACCCACTGCACTGCAGGAGACACTCGGTAACCACCTGAAGGACAACAGTAGGAACTCCTGGAGCCTCTAAACAGAAATCATTCCATAGAAATTTCCAGAAGGGGAGATGCTCACCAGCAGCTTGGATTCTTTGAATGATGGAGAAGTAAAGTCAATCCTAACTGACTGTTTCTCCCTCTTACTCTTTGCCACCAACTCAGAGGGCTCTACAATTCCACCACTGTGGTATCTGGGTGCCCATCTCCCATTCCAAGGCCTGCTTCAGAGAGTGGTCCTAAAAGTGAACATGGGCTACCCAGAAGGGCACGAAAAGCAATAACAAAGCCTGCATGTCCCTCTGCTGGAGAAGTCACTGGAAACAAGGCTGCTTCTGGCCACAAGCCAGAGACGAGACGCTGCTGCCCCAATACATAGATCAAACCATAGGTAAAACAGAGAGCCAGTGGGAATTTGCCATATGACACAGGGAACCCGAAGCTGGTGCTCTGTGACAATTTAGAGGGGTGAGATGGGGAGGGAGGGGACATATGTGTACCTATGGCTAATTTATGCTGATATATGACAGAAATCATCACAATACTGTGAAGTAATTATCCAATTAAAAATAAAAATTAAAAAGAAACAGTGTTGTACATGAAGCATGGAAAATTGGCCCAGGATTCAAATGGAGTCATCAGGGCCCAGACATTCAGAAGAGAAGGGGCAGGCAGAGGGGATCTCAGGATGAAATCAAGCAATGCTGATGCGACTTGGAAGAAAAGGGAAAAAAAAATCTTTTGTGACTGTCTCTTCTTTCAGTGAGCAGGAATCCCTTAGAAGAAATGGAGTAGCCATCATAGTCAACAAGAGTCTGAAATGCAGTACTTGGATGCAATCTCAAAAATGAAAGAATGATCTCTGTTCGTTTCCAAGGCAAACCACTCAGTATCACAGTAATCCAAGTCTATGCCCTGACCAGTAAAGCTGAAGAAGCTGAAGTTGAACGGTTCTATGAAGACCTACAAGACCTTCCAGAACTAACACCCAAAAAAGATATCTTTTTCATTATAGGGGACTGGAATGCAAAAGTAGGAAGTCAAGAAACACCTGGAGTAACAGGCAAATTTGGCCTTAGAGTACAGAATGAAGCAGGGCAAAGGCTAACAGACTTCTGCCAAGAGAATGCACTGGTCATAGCAAACACCCTCTTCCAACAACACAAGAGAAGACTCTACACATGGACATCACCAGATGGTCAACACTGAAATCAGATTGATTATATTCTTTGCAGCCAAAGATGGAGAAGCTCTATACAGTCAACAAAAACAAGACCGGGAGCTAACTCAGTGGCTCAGATCATGAACTCCTTATTGCCAAATTGAGACTTAAATTGAAGAAAGTGGGGGAAAACCACTAGACCACTCAGGTATGACCTAAATCAGATCCCTTATGACTATACAGTGGAAGTCAGAAATAGATTTAAGGGACTAGATCTGATAGAGTGCCTGATGAACTATGGAGGTTTGTGACATTGTACAGGAGACAGGGGGCAAGACCATCCCCAAGAAAAAGAAATGTAAAAAAGCAAAATGGCTGTCTGAGGAGGCCTTACAAATAGCTCTGAAAAGAAGACAAGCAAAAAGCAAAGGAGAAAAGGAAAGATATACCCATTTGAATGCAGAGTTCCAAAGAATAGCAAGGAGAGATAAGAAAGCCTTCCTCAGTGATCAATGCAAAGAAATAGAGGAAAACAGTAGAATGGGAAAGACTAGAGATCTCTTCAAGAAAATTAGAGATACCAAGGGAACATTTCATGCAAAGATGGGCTTGATAAAGGACAGAAATGGTAGGGACCTAACAGAAGCAGAAGATATTAAAGAGGTGGCAAGAATACACAGAAGAACTGTACAAGAAAGATCTTCACAATCCAGATAATCATGAAGGTGTGATCACTCACACTCACCTAGAGCCGGACATCCTGGAATATGAAGTCAAGTGGGCCTTAGAAAGCATCACTACAAACAAAGCTAGTGGAGGTGATGGAATTCTAGTTGATCTATTTCAAATCCTAAAAGATGATGCTGTGAAAGTGCTGCACTCAATATGCCAGCAAATTTGGAAAACTCAGCAGTGGCCACAGGACTGGAAAAGGTCAGTTTTCATTCCAGTCCTAAAGAAAGGTAATACCAAAGAATGTTCAAACTACCGCACAATTGCCCTCATCTCACACGTTAGTAAAGTAATGCTCAAAATTCTCCAAGCCAGGCTTCAGCAAAATGTGAACTGTGAACTGCCGGATGTTCAAGCTGGTTTTAGAAAAGGCAGAGGAACCAGAGATCAAATTGCCAACATCCGCTGGATCATGGAAAAAGCAAGAGAGTTCCAGAAAAATATCTATTTTTGCTTTATGGACTATGCCAAAGCCTTTGACTGTGTGGATCACAATAAACTGTGGAACATTCTTAAAAAGATGGGAATACCAGACCACCTGACCTGCCTCTTGAGAAACCTATATGCAGGTCAGGAAGCAACAGTTAGAACTGGACATGGAACAACAGACTGGTTCCAAATAGGAAAAGGAGTACGTTGAAGCTGTATATTGTCACCCTGCTTATTTAACTTATATGCAGAGTACATCATAAGGAACGCTGGGCTAGAGGAAGCACAAGCTGGAATCAAGATTGCCAGGAGAAATATCAATAACCTCAGATATGCAGATGACACCACACTTATGGCAGAAAGTGAAGAAGAACTAAAGAGCCTCTTGATGAAAGTGAGAGGGGAGTGAAAAAGTTGGCTTAAAGCTCAACATTCAGAAAACAAAGATCATGGCATCTGGTCCCATCACTTCATGAGAAATAGATGGGGAACAGTGGAAACAGTGGGTGACTTTATTTTTCTGGGCTCCAAAATCACTGCAGATGGTGATTGCAGCCATGAAATTAAAAGACATTTACTCCTTGGAAGGAAAGTTATGGCCAACCTAGATAGCATATTAAAAAGCAGAGACATTACTTTGCCAACAAAGGTCCATCTAATCAAGGCTATGGTTTTTCCAGTAGTCATGTATGGATGTGAGAGTTGGACTATAAAGAAAGCTGAGCGCCAAAGAATTGATGCTTTGGAACTGTGGTGTTGGAGAAGACTCTTGAGAATCCCTTGGACTGCAAGGAGATCCAACCAGTCCATTTTAAAGGAGATCAGTCCTGCATGTTCATTGGAGGGTCTGATGTTGAAGCTGCAACTCCAATACTTTGGCCACCTGATGCAAAGAGCTGACTCATTGGAAAAGACCCTGATGCTAGTAAAGATTGAGGGCAGGAAGAGAAGGGGACGACAGAGGATGAGATGGTTGGATGGCATCACCGACACAATGGACATGGGTTTGGCTGGATTCCAGGAGTTGGTGATGGACAGGGAGGCCTGGCATGCTGTGGTTCATGGGGTCGCAAAGAGTTGGATACGACTGAGCAACTAAACTGAACTTCTTTCAATGACACTAAAATTAAAAGTGAGAAGATAACAACCCAATATTTTTCAGATCAAGATATTAGTTTTTTACACACTAAATCTAAATGCAGAAATCCTGCCTGATCTCTAGAAAGTTACACTATACAAAGAGTTTCCGATACTGTTGAAAGAGAAGAATCAGTAAAATCCATAAGGGAGTGGGGAGAAGGAAAGAAGAGTTTGAAAAAGGTGCTTTCGAGGAGGGTGGCCATGCAGCCAGAGCTGGTGTTGGTGGTCCTGGCCTGGTTGGGGGCTGGGTGGGAAGAGTGGGCAGGACAGAGCACATGGAACTTGGGTCAGAAGAGTCGTTCTCACTCGGGGCCTCTCAGGCAGCCAAGCCTGACGCTGACCGAAGTCGCTGTCATCCAAAGGCTTGACTGGGCTTCGCATCCTAAATGATGCATGCACCTGGCTGGCAGGTGATGCTGGCACTGTGCTAGGAACCCAGTTGGGGCTGCCAGCCCACCGGAACACCTCCAGCGTCACTGGCACTTAGGCGGGGCATAAGTGCAAACGGTGGAAGCGATACATCCTTTCAGACCAAGGTCATCAAGCAGCAGGTGTGTTTACTTCACCGTTTTCTTTCCCCAGAGCCCTAGAGAGAGAAAGCCAAAGATGGAAGGAACCCAGGTCCCTGAGTGACCATGTGGAAGATGCTCTGCAAGCCGAGAACACACCCTGGAGTGTTATGTAGTGAGACGAAAACCTTTATTGCGCTAGGACGCTGAAATATGAGGGTCTGTTACCCTAGCTCGATCTAATACCACACCACTGCCTGCTCACAGTCAACTCAAGGTTCCTAAAATAGGAACTGTGGTTTTCCCTGGTAAACCTGGTGCCTTTGGTTTTTTTTAAAAAAAAAGTGCTGCCAGGCTCATCTGGTGACAAGTAAATTCAATGATACAGATGGGTCCCCAGGATGGCTTATGGGGCTCACAGAGGATCCCTCTCCCCCATCTTGTCTGATGCAGGGTACACAGTACAGCCAAGGAAAATGCTTTATCATTTTTGTGGAGGTTCTCATTTCAAATGTGTTGCGAAGGAATCAAGTTCCAGAAGCCATTTTAAGAAAATATACTGTCACATCTTCAGGGGAAAATCCACTGGAAGGAGAGCTATGTTTTAACTGGGGGGGAGAGTTAAAACTAAGGCAGAAGTGTTAAGAGGGTTTAAAAATATCTTAAATGGAATAAAGGCTGACAGGCTGATGAAACCGAGTAGGAGGCCGGGAATCCAGGTCCTGTTTGGCAGTGGCTGTGCCCTCTGCTCAGGGGAAGGTGAGATGGTGTGGCACGCCCTGGCATGAGTGGAGAGAAACGCACTTCCCTCCATGAGGGTGGGAGGAAGCCGTCGACCTGGACCATGGGGGCAGCAGGGCAGCAGCGCATGAGCGGGGGGCTGAGCTGGGAGACACAGGCCAGAGGGAGGCAGGAACGACCCGGGAGGAGGGAGGAGATGGGGCAGGGATACATGGATTTTGCAAAGGATGGATGAAGCCACCCGTGCAGAGGGACCAGCTTGCATCTGCAGAGGAGGCAAGTTAAGAAACCAAAAAGACAGGGTGGAAAACAAGTACAAGAGGATGTTTGGGCCTGAGACTCGACAGGGAATGCAGGAGCCCCAGGGTGAGGGGAGATTTGAACAGCAAAGTTCAGGAGCCCAGGGAGAACACAGGAAATGAGACCGTGCTAATGAGGCGCATGGTACCTGGGGGCTGGGCCCGGAGCACCGGCCCCATGCAAGTGTTGCTCTGCCCCGGTGGAGTTGAGTGACCTGGGCCGAGTCATTACCTCTTCCTGTAAGGATCTCTAGGTTCTGCAGGCAGGGCTTCCTGAGGAAGCCACAGCGACAGGGTCAGGGGTCACCCAGGGCACTGGTTTCCAGGGGCTGCACAGACCCGGGGCTGACACTCTCCTTCCAGGAGCAGCAGCTCCACGGGGTAGAGCAGCAGTAAGGGGACCAGACCTGGTTCAGATCCCAGCTAAGCCACTCAGCTGCTGAAATGTCAAGATGCCTCCATTTACCCACCTGAAAAATGGGGATAACAGCACCCACTACTCATAGGTTGTGAGCATTTAATAGATTAGAGAAGCGTCCAAACGTAAGAAGTGCTTGGGGCAGGTTAGTTTCCTTCCAAGAATGGGGTGGAGGAAAAGGCTACATTTTTCTTAATTTTCAATATGGAAAAGGTCAGACACAAGAACAGAGAGAATAGTGTAATGAGTGCTCATGTGTCCGCCACCCAGCTTCAACCACTAGCAACTCAGGGTTTCATCTCATATCCCCGTCAGGTGTGCCGGCTCCCGCTGTCTTCCCATCCCATTTATTTTGAAGAAAATCCTAGTTATTATGGTATTTCTAACATAAATGTTCAAGTGCACATATCTAAATGGAAGTAGGTCTTTCTGTTTTTTTCATGAAATGCAACACAAAATCAGGACACATGCACCAAAGGTGTTCTCCACTCCCTATGCAGGCTGACCAGAGGTGGGCATGAGACCTCTCCCGGGCACCAGCCTTGGTCTTTGGGCGTTTGCCCCAGAGCTTCAAGTCCTTGTCCCAATTACCTGAACACCAGTAGCCTTGACATCCCTTGGGGTCGACAACATGAGTTCCAGAACCACCAGCTGGAACTGGTATTGACCACCCTAGATGATCAAGGACACCTTTGATGTTCTCTCTCCTCCTCTTTGGTACCCAGAGGAGAAAGGGGAAGGGTGGCATCTCCACTCTGCAACTGCATAAGTGTAGACATTAAATGGCTTGGAAGCCACAAGGGGAGAGCTCAACCCAGGCCATTGGCTAAAGTCAAGCCCAGAGGATAAGTGTCCCTAGTCAATGCCTGTGGTCCTTCTTCAACCAACAAGGTTGGAAGTCTAGCCATCGGAAGCTTCCAAGAACCAAAGAGCATGTGGCTGGGAAGCCAGGCTGGGTGGTAGCAGCTGCAGGTCTCAATACTGAGTCCTGGGGAGCCCATCTCCCATGACAAGGACAAAGCCTTCCTCACGCTTCAGACCTCTCTCTCTCTCACACAGGTCCTAAGGTCTCTCTCAAGGCTTTATTCGGTAAAACAGAGGAAAACAGTATAGGAATGGGCACCGAAGGAGGGCTGGGTGTGTCAACCCCAGATGCAGGCAATAAAGGGGTACACTGTGCATGAGCGTTTACAAAGTGTGGCAGTTTCTCAAAAAATTAAACATGAAATTACCAGATGATCTAGAAATTTCTCTCCCAGGTATGCATCTGAAAGAGCTGAAAGCAAAGGGGCTTCCCTGGCCATCTCAGGGTTAGGACTCCGAGCTGCCAATGCAGGGAGCTGGGGTCCAACCTCTGGTCAGGGACCCAAGATCCCGCTTGCCCCACAGCATGGCCAAAAAAAAAATTTAAGGAAAAAAAAAAAAAAGAATTGAAAGCAGGGATTCAAACAGATACTGTAGTTCCATGTCCATTGCAGCATTATCTGCAATAGCCAAGAGGCGGAAGCAACCCACATCCCATCCATGACTCAGTGGAGAAGCACCACTTGGTAAACATGTTCCATGGAGTGTTATTCACCCTTAAAGAGATACGAAGGGCTGATACACCTGCAACACAGATGAACCTCGCACACATTACACCAAATGAAATAAGCCAGTCAAAAGAAAAAAAAAAGCTAAATACTGCATAATCTCATTTAGAGGTGACTAGAGTACCCACTCCAGTGTTCTTGCCTGGAGAATCCCAGGGACGGGACAGCCTGGTGGGCTGCCGTCTATGAGGTTGCAGAGAGTCGGACACGTCTGAAGTGACGCAGCAGCAGCAGCAGCAGAGTAATCAAAGGGGCTTCCTTCGTGGCTCAGACAGACACAACTGAGTAATACATGCAGAGTAGTCAAAAGTGTATAGACAGAGGGCAGGCTGGTGGGCGCCAAGGACTGAGGAGTGGAGGATGAGGAGTTAGTGTTGAATAGGTGTGGAGTTCTAGTCTGGAAAGTTCTGGAGATGGATGGTGGTGATGGTCGCACAACGAAGTGAAGGCACTAAATGCCAGTGAACTGCACACTTAAACGTGGCTGAAATGATACAATTTATGTTATGTATATTTCCCATGATAAAAAACACAAAAAGTGATAAATTATAAAATTTATGTATATTTCCCATGATTAAAAAAATATTGATATAACTTTAAACGTCAGTGATACAAACACTCCTCTCCAGAGGCAGACGGCTCCCCCTCACCCATGCCTGTCGCCCCCAGTCCCCCCTCAGCTCCTGCTGTTCCATTTTCTCCCTCAGATCCCACAGCACAATAGCAGGCTGGCGGAGGTAGGTCCCCGGGAAGGAAGACAGACTCACGCCGTGAGGGTGGGAGTGAGAGCAGGAGCCTCTGCAGCGTCAAGGGCAAAGGGGATTTGTGTTCATGGACGGCTGCGAGAAGACGTTTTTGCAGCAATGTGCAAGACTGCTCCCTCCTCCTCTCGCCCACATCTCTCCACCGAGGACTACTTGGAATTTCAACAGAAATCATGAACCCAGCCTCAACGGTGGTGTCACTCCACCACCAGCTGCCCAGGCCAGAGACGGGCAAATCATCCCGCACAGAAGCCCCAGTTCTGCTCAGATAATCTGCTTACACATTAAACACAGATTAAAGGAAACGCCAAACAAACCCCTTTCTGTCGCTTTGGCTCCTGCTGTGGACAACGTTCTTCTCTGACTTTCCCTGATTTAACTGCCTTTTGAGGGGAAAAGAGAGGGGACAAAGAAGCTGGCTTTAAATACCATCAATTCTGGTTAACAGCAGGCACTGTGCTAAAGGCTACCCCACCCTCCCCCAAAAAGCAGACCCCACTGGGCAGGGTCTTGCTCACAACTGGATCCCGGGCGCCCTGCTCCTTTCAGGCTCTCCCAGGGAATTACAGCAGGAGAGATAACTAAGTGCTTTATGTGCATTCAGTCAATCTGCATAGTGACTTTGGGAAGTATGTCTGAACCCATTTTACATCTGAGAAAATTGAGGCAGAGGGTTTTGGTGACTTTTTCCAAGGTTCTCATGAGTGAAACCCAGGCCCCTCTCTTCCCAACACCGTTTTCAGCCAGTTCAGTTGGTCAGTTGTGTCCGACTTTTTGTGACCCCATGGACTGCAGCACGCAAGGCCTCCCTGTGCATCACCAACTCCCAGACTTTACTCCATTTTAGTGTTTGTCATATGACATTCCATGCCGCCTCTCCCCAGAGGGCCACTTTGCTCCCACTGAGCATCTACCAAAGAAAAAGATGAAACCATCAGGGAAACATGCTCCCAGGAATGGAGATTTGGAGTCTGAAAATTCCCCTTCTGAGGAATCTCACAGATCTTCTAGATACCCCCTCCCTACCTCCCAAATCAGTGCAGGGCCTGGCAGCCTCACCAGAGTGGTAGCTGCCTTGAAGGGACACAAGTTCTGAGCATCCAGAGTCCTGCCACCTAGAAGCCCCTCCTCTCCCATAAGGGTTCACCTCTGCTGTCCTCTCACCTCTCCCCACAAATCCTGGGAGGTGAGACATCAAGTTCAGGAAGCACATGGAGGGCTGAAGGGAGGCGCACGGGATAGGCAGACACAGTCCTTGAGACAGCCCAGCTCAGCCTAACCTGGAGACAGGGGTGCGCCGAGACCACACAGGTGCCAGCTCACCTAGAATGTGTGACCAACACCCATGCCTGTTCCTGAGCAAGCTATGGGAGCCGAGTCACTATTTGGAAGCCTTGTAATGCACATGTGCGTATTCAGTCGTGTCCAGCTTTTTGCGACCCCGTGGATTGCAGCCCGCCAGGCTCCTCTGTCCCTGGGATTTCCCAGGCAAGGATAGCAGACTGGGTTGCCATTTCCTCCTCCAGGTATCTTCCCAACCCAGGGATCAAAGTCACATTTCCTGCATTGCAGACAGATTCTTTACCACTGAACCACCTAGAATTCTTCACTGTCTGAGCCACCAGGGAAGCCCTGGAAGCCCTGTATGTACATCTAAATGGAGCTATGCGACCTTGACCTCCAGCTGAGCTTGTTGCTGCTCCATGCAGATGGGAACTACCTCCAGATCTCTCTTGGAACACCTGGGAACTGGGAGGCACTGTGTCTTAGCAGAGATGCTAAAAGTTAAGGCATGACCCAAACTGGGTAGTAAGACAGTTAAGTCAAGCAAGGCAGCAGCAGCCCACACTTATTAAGCACTTGCTATTCATCAGGCATGGTTTCTAAGTCTCACTAATGGCTTCCTTTATTGCTCAGAACCACTTTACCTCTCAGGCGCTATCCTAACTACTTTGTCGATTGCAGATGGGGAAATGATGGTTCAGAGAAGTTAAATCACTTGTCTGAAATCACACAGCACAAGCAAGAGCCAGGATTCAAGCCCTGGCAGTGGGTGCTCCCCAAAGCACCCACCCGCCAGCTCAGTCTCTTAAATATTACTCTCCTCTTAGCACTGGTCAATCTGCGTCAGGCTGCAAAGAACAGATGGGAGTGGGGGTGGAGGCAGAGAGAAGCCAGATCCTTTCTCTGCATCGTGCGGATGGGTCACTTAGTAACCAGCCCCTACAAGCTGCCCTCTGAGCTCAGGGAGTGGGAACATTCACCCACCATTCACCAGCTGGCAGGTTCGTGTCTACTGCCATCCCCATAGCCCCAGCAGTGGAAAATGCCCCCAGTGACAAGAGCTCCTGCATGCCACGGGCAGCCATTGCCAGAGCTGTGACTCCCAAACACCCTCCACTACTCGACCCCAACTTCCCTTCTCAAGCCTGTTCCTTCCCTATTCCTGGGTCCCACTTGGGCCCATCTAGCAGCCTCCTGGTTTCTGAGCCAGCTGCTTTTCTGGGCCTTTATCTTGCTCCCTCCACCTGGCCTGCCTTTCCCCAGGAGCAGTTAACACGTATTTATAGCCTCAGTGTCTTCCAAGGCCTGCCTAGATGGCCAGCTCCTCCATGAAGCCCCCCAGGATGGACCTGCTAGGGTTCCAAACTTGCTGCCTTTTCCTAGCACCCGGAGACCATTCTACCTGTCCTACATTATTTACAGCTGTCTGCTGAGGACAGGTTTCTCACCCAGTTCACCTTTCTATCACCCCATTTCCTCTGCAGCACAGTCAAGAGCAGGCTCCGGATGTATACGCAGATAATGTTTTGAGAAATCAGAATTGACCTAAAAACCTCCATTAAACGTCCCTGAAAAAAAAATCAGCTCTAAAATGTGACCACATTATACTGTATAGCCTGCCCTTCAGTCTGGATAAATGCAGTCCTGAAATTTAAAGCAAATTTTAATTACAGCAGAGACTAAAACCTCTGCCTAAAGAGGCCTGTCATTTTCTTTTCTTATGCTACTTCCAGCATTACTTTACCCCAAAGGCCTTGCCTGCCAGGCTCTCTCCAGAGGAGCTACGGAGTATACATTCAGGATTGAGCTGGGGGGGAGAAACACAGGGCAAGGAAGACGCAAAGATTCACAATGCCCACGTGGTAATCAAAAATTCATTTCACTAGATGTTTATTCCGTTCCTATTGCATGTGAGTCAAGCTTAAGTCCTTCAATGGTTTGAAAGTGAAAGTCATTCAGTCAAGTCCAACTCTTTGCAACCCCATGGACTATACAGTCCATGGAATTCTCCAGGCCAGAATACTGGAGTGGGTAGCCTTTCCCTTCTCCAGGGGATCTTCCCAACTCAGGGATCGAACCCATGTCTCCCGCATTACAGGCAGATTCTTTACCAGCTGAGAGGGAGCTGAGCCTTAACGGCCATGGGGATGGGGCCTGGAAACAGAGGGGGAAGGGCACCCAGGAGGGAGCAGGCAGAGGTCAGGGTGTTTCGGCTCACACCTGTGCCTGTGTCTGCCTGCCCCAGTCTGTCAATTCCACAACCCAGTTTCCCTTCCTTGGTGCCCTCTTTGGTCTACACAGGGGTGTGCAGGAGAGAGGGGCACAAAATGAGGCTAGTGAACAGGGCCAGGGCCAGACAGAGGGAGGGCCTTAACATATGAAAGTGACAAGAATGCACCTGCTGGTTATGGAGACACCTAGGAGCGCTATGAACGAAGGCTCGGGGAGTGAGGCAGACAGACCACTGCAATTGTCCAGAAAAGGCTGGGGTCAGGGGAGGCAGGGTGAAGGCAGAGTAGATGAGAGAGATTAGCCAACGACTTCATTGCTAGTGAGCAAAGACACGCAGCTGGTGATACAGATTGTCTGACTCTTCATACCAGGCCAAGAGGCTCTGTGGCCTCGATCAGACGCACTTCCTGTATCTGCCACTGGGGGGCAGAGTGCCCAAGGCAGGACCCTCTGAGTTTCAGGGCCACTTGTTTTTTTTAACTATGTGCGTATTACCTATTGGGCTGCACCAGGTCTTAGCTGCAAGATCTTTCAGCTGTGGCCTGAGAACTCTTTAGTTGCAGCATGTGGGCTCTAGTTCCCTGACTAGGGATCAAACCCGGGCCCCATGCATTGGGAGCTCAGAGTTTTAGCAACTGGATCACCAGGGAAGTCTCCTGTCCTACCCCCTGCACCCTGCCCCCGACCCCAACCCCACCACTCACCGCAATCCTTACCCAGGGCCACTTCTAGGGGCACAAGATTTTCTAAGAATTGCTCCAGGACCAGTTTATAGAACTGACCCATTCTTTAGTGTCCAAGTAGGGTCAGGTGGTCAACGCATGAGAAGATACCTCCTGAGAAGATAGCTCAGACCTGTGCCCCCATTTGGGGTCTGACAACAACCAAAGGCAAGTTCTGCTTCATTTTCCTCAGTTTCTGCTTCTACAGCTACCTCACAGGTTTGTTTGGGGGATTAAATGATTATATGAGATGGTATACCTAAAATTACTTTCCTAGCATGTGAGATGAGTGCAATCATGTGGTAGTTTGAGCATTTTTTGGCATTGCCTTTCTTTGGGATTGAAATGAAAACTGACCCTTTCCGGTCCTGTGGCCACTGCTGAGTTTTCCAAATTTGCTAGCATACTGAGTGCAGCACTTTCACAGCATCATCTTTTAGGATTTGAAATAGCTCAACTGGAATTCCATCACCTCCACTAGCTTTGTAGTGATGCTTTCTAAGGCGCACTTACTTCATATTCCAGGGTGTCTGGCTCTAGGTGAGTGATCACACCATCGTGATTATCTGGGTCTTGAAGATAGTAAAGTAATGCTCAAAATTCTCCAAGCCAGACTTCAGCAATACGTGAACCGTGAACTGCCAGATGTTCAAGCTGGTTTTAGAAAAGGCAGAGGAACCAGAGATCAAATTGCCAACATCCACTGGATCATCAAAAAAGCAAGAGAGTTCCAGAAAAACATCTATTTCTGCTTTATTGACTATGCCAAAGCCTTTGACTGTGTAGATCACAATCAACTGTGGAAAATTCTGAAAGAGATGGGAATACCAGACCACCTGACCTGCCTCTTGAGAAACCTATATGCAGGTCAGGAAGCAACAGTTAGAACTGGACATGGAACAACAGACTGGTTCCAAATAGGAAAAGGAGTACGTCAAGGCTGTATATTGTCACCCTGCTTATTTAACTTATATGCAGAGTACATCATGAGAAACACTGGGCTAGAGGAAGCACAAGCTGGAATCAAGATTGCCAGGAGAAATATCAATAACCTCAGATATGCAGATGACACCACCCTTATGGCAGAAAGTGAAGAGGAACTAAAAAGCCTCTTGATGAAAGTGAAAGAGGAGACTGAAAAAGTTGGCTTAAAGCTCAACATTTGGAAAACTAAGATCATGGCATCGGGTCCCATCACTTCATGGGAAATAGATGGGGAAACAGTAGAAACAGTGTCAGACTTTACTTTTTTGGGCTCCAAAATCACTGCAGATGGTGACTGCAGCCATGAAATTAAAAGACACTTACTCCTTGGAAAGAAAGTTATGACCAACCTAGATAACATATTAAAAAGCAGAGACATTACTTTGCCAACAAAGGTCCGTCTAGTCAAGGCTGCGGTTTTTCCAGTGGTCATGTATGGATGTGAGAGTTGGACTGTGAAGAAAGCTGAGCGCCGAAGAATTGATGCTTTTGAACTGTGGTGCTGGAGAAGACTCTTGAGAGCCCCTTGGACTGCAAGGAGGTCCAACCAATCCATCCTAAAGAAGATCAGTCCTGGGTGTTCATTGGGAGGACTGATGCTAAAGCTGAAACTCCAATACTTTGGCCACCTCATGCGAAGAGGTGACTCATTGGAAAAGACCCTGATGCTGGGAGGGATTGGGGGCAGGAGGAGAAGGGGACGACAGAGGATGAGATGGCTGGATGGCATCACCAACTCAATGGAGATGAGTTTGAGTAAACTCTGAGAGTTGGTGATGAACAGGAAGGCCTGGCATGCTGTAATTCATGGGTTTGCAAAGAGTCAGACATGACTGAGCGACTGAACTGAAACCTAAAATATACTAATACCCCAGTAATAGTAAAAATACTAATACATACTGAGCACTCCTATGTGCTAACCAAAGTTTATGTATATTAACATATTTAATCCTCACCACAACTCTGAGGCAGACTAATTATCCCCATTTAACAGCTGGGAATGTTGAGGCTTCAGTTCAGTCACTCAGTCGTGTCCGACTCTGTGACCGCATGAACTGCAGCATGCCAGGCCTCCCTGTCCATCACCAACTCCTGGAGTTGACTCAAACTCATATCCATGGAGTCGGTGATGCCATCCAACCATCTCATCCTCTGTTGTCCCCTTCTCCTCCTGCCTCCAGTCTTTCCCAGCATCAGAGTCTTTTCAAATGAGTCAGTTCTTCACATCAGGTGGCCAAAGTAGTGGAGTTTCAGCTTCAGCATCAGTTCTTCCAATGAATATTCAGGACTGATTTCCTTTAGGATGGACTGGTTGGATTTCCTTGCTGTCCAAGGGACTCTCAAGAGTCTTCTCCAACACCACAATGCAAAAGCATCAATTCTTCAGCGCTCAGCTTTCTTTATGGTCCAACTCTCACATCCATACATGACTACTGGAAAAACTATAGCTTTGACTAGACGGACCTTTGTTGGCAAAGTAATGTCTCTGATTTTTAATATGCTGTCTAGGTTGGTCATAACTTTCCTTCCAAGTAGCAAGCGTCTTTTAATTTCATGGCTGCAATCACCATCTGCAGTGATTTTGGAGCCCCCCAAAATAAAGTCTGTCACTGTTTCCCCATCTATTTGCCATGGAGTGATGGGACCCGATGCCATGATCCTAGTTTTCTGAATGTTGAGTTTTAAGTCAGCTTTTTCACGCTCCTCTTTCACTTTCAAGAAGCTCTTTATTTTTTTTTTTTCCAAGAAGCTCTTTAGTTCTTCCCTTTCTGCCGTAAGTGTGGTGTTATCTGCATATCTGAGGTTATTGATATTTCTCCCAGCAATCTTGATTCTAGCTTGTGCTTCATCCAGTTCAGTATTTCTCATGATGTACTGATGTTTAGAGAGGTTAATTGGCCTAAGGTAGAGCTAGCAAGCCATAGAGCCAGGTTCATCTGGCTTCAGAGCCAGAGGTATTACTTTTACTTATATATGTGTGTGTGTGTGTATATATAGTATATATATTATTTATATATATTTGCAAGTCAGTGTTTAGACCACTGTACAATTTAATATATCTAGTTATAGGAAATGTGTCCAGAGAAAATTTTAAAAATATGAAATAATCATAAAATGAAATTCCTGGCTATCCTTCAATCCAGAGATTACCACTTGACTTTTGGCATCTTCATGGTTATAGCATAGTAGTATTTGGCCTCTATCATTACAGTATATCCATAGGAATACCCTTGGAAGAAAAGCTATGATAGCATTTGCTCCTTGGAAGAAAAGCTATGACCAACCTAGATAGCATATTAAAAAGCAGAGACATTACTTTGATGACAAAGGTCTGTCTAGTCAAAGCTATGGTTTTTCCAGTAGTCATGTATGGATGTGAGAGTTGGGCCATAAAGAAAGCTAAGCACTGAAGAATTGATGCTTTTGCATTGTGGTGTTGGAGAAGACTCTTGAGAACCCCTTGAACTGCAAGGAGATCCAACCAGTCAATACTAAAGAAAATCAACCCTAAATATTCATTGGAAGGACTGATGATGAAGCTGAAACTCCACTACTTTGGCCACCTGATGTGAAGAACTGAGTCCTTGGGAAAGACCCTGATGCTGGGAAAGGTTGAAGGTGGGAGGAAAAGGGGACAACAGAGGATGAGATGGTTGGATGGCATCACCGACTCGATGGACATGGGTTTGAGTAAACTCCAGAGGCTGGTGATGGACAGGGAAGCCTGGCGTGCTGTAGTCCATGGGGTGGCAAAGAGTCGGACACGACTGAGCAACTAAAGTGAACTGAGAGGAATATCCACATGACCTCAAGGGAGAGCTCTCTACTACAGTTTTGTACCCTCTTCATTTCCCCTCTCCCTGTAATAGTCTAGAGCAAATCCTAAAACAGACTCGTCTTTCTAGTTTAGACGCCTCATCCTCTAACAAGTTGGTTAATGTGTTTTCATGTATCAGCACCACTTGCGCCTGTACTCCTGCAAAAGGCCTTCCAGGGACAACCCCTGGGCCTGCGCTCAAGGGTCTCACAAATGCACATTCAAGCCCATTTACATTCAAACAGGCCTCACTGGGCACTTCCCACGTGCCAGGCCTGGAGATCCAGCAGTGAACGGAGAGTGAGGCTCTCAAGGGTTCACGCTCCAGAACACAGCAGCCAGAAATAAGTAAGGAAATAAACAGAGTAATTATAGCAGTTCCGGCCATGAAGGGCAATGTGATAGGGTGTGACTAGGGAGAGCATGGCGTGAGCCTGGAAAGTCCGAGACGGCTTCTCTGAGGAGGTGACATTTAAGCTAGCCGGGAATAGATTTCAAGGATCCTGCCTTATCAAGATCTAGGAAGAAAGAGTGCTTAGAAAGAGAAAACAGGGAGTGCAAAAAGCCCTGAGGTAGGAAGGGGTTTAGAGGACTCGAGGAAAAAAAAAATCAGTGATTTTCAGTTAGGGAGCTGACCCACACACTTCAAATAACAGCAAGATGATAGATACAAATTGCACAATAAGGCAAAGTTTCTTTTAAGAACCTCCATGATTTTTAAAATTACCTGTATTGGGGATCCTACAGATTTCTAAAAGGCAGTGAATCAAAGAATACTCATGGGACTTCCCTGGCAGTTCAGGGGTTAAGACTCCAAGCTTCCACCACAGTGGGTGTGCGTTCACCCCCAGTCAGGGAACTAAAATTCTGCATGCTGCACTGTGCAGTGAAAAAATAAATTCTATTTATTAAAAAAAAAAATAGACCTAATGTCTTAAAACAGGGGCTTCTCAGCCTTGGAATCACTTGAGGAACTTGGAAAAATGCTGGAGCCCAGGCCATGGTCCTGTGGTGACATCATAATGCTGGAAGAGGATGGGGAACCTCAAATTTTAATTAAAAAAATTAATTTTTAAAAACGTTTTAAAGTTCTCCAGGTGATTCCACTATTCAGGCATGATTGAAAATCCTGAACCTATTTATAATAGCCAGGACATGGAAGCAACCTAGATGTCCATCAGCAGATGAATGGATAAGAAAGCTGTGGTACATATACACAATGGAGTATTACTCAGCCATTCAAAAGAATACATTTGAATCAGTTCTAATGAGGTGGATGAAACTGGAGCCTATTATACAGAGTGAAGTAAGCCAGAAAGAAAAACACCAATACAGTATACTAACGCATATATATGGAATTTAGAAAGATGGTAACGATAACCCTGTATGCGAGACAACAAAAGAGACACAGATGTATAGAACAGTCTGTTGGACTCTGTGGGAGAGGGAGAGGGTGGGATGATTTGGCAGAATGGCATTAAAACGTGTATAATATCATATAAGAAACAAATCACCAGTCCAGGTTCAATGCAGCATACAGGAAGCTTGGGGCTGGTGCACTGGGATGACCCAGAGGGATGGTATGGGGAGGGAGGTGGGAGGGGGGTTCAGGATGGGGAACACGTGTACACCTGTGGCAGATGCATGTTGATGTATGGCAAAACCAATACAATATTGTAAAGTAAAAAAAAATAATAAAAAAAATTAAAAAAAAAGAAAATCCTGAGCCTAGAAGAACAAAAAGCAAAGCAAAATAATATCACTTAATTGAAGAACTTCAAAGTACTGTTATACAAATGCAATTCAGATTTTTAAAGTGACCATCAGGCTGCATTTTGTGGATCAGTGGGCATCTCTGCCATCCACCCCTTACTTGGTGCACATCTTCCTGGGATTGCTGTTTTGACAGAATCCTTACAACAGGTCCCAGAAAAAGGAGAGATGCCCCTTTCACACAAGAGACAGCTCGGGCTCGGAGGGTTCACCTCCCTTGTCCGTGGTCACTGGCTCACAAACAGCAGCATCTCATGTCTAGCCCAGGCTCCTGTGCCTCCAGAGCATCTGGCCCACCGGGCACCCAGCCTGACACCTGTACGGGGCAGGGGGAACAGGCTCGCCCGCAGGCTGAGAGTTCCAGGTGCTGAGGGACCCTGAGAAGAACCCACAAGTTCCTTCTGGGGCTGATAAACCTCACCTGTCTCAGAAGTAGAATTCTGCAAAGGCCAATATTCCACAGTTGTTGAAGCCCCACTAGTGAGGGGTAGAGTGCTGAAAACCCAACTCCAAGAGAGCAGGATCTCACACTGACCGAGTCTGCCTAGACACCAGAAAGCCACCCTTGCCCTACACTTGCCTGCCCCAGCAAAGGCCCACCTGGCCCTGCTCTGAGCCCAGCATGGGGCTGCGGTTGTCATAGCAACATGTGACTCCGAGAAGCAGGAAGCAGGCTTCTCAGGGCAGAGCCCTCCCTGAGGCTGGGAAACATGGCCACCTGCTGGTCCCCTCCTTCAGACTGACAGGGCCAAAGGTTACGAGAGTGATCATGGTTGGCTGCCTCTTAGAAAACTCAACCTGGCCTTTAGAGCTTCCAGCTCTGCTCCTAGTCCTCTTGAAATCAGAGGGCACAGATGGAAGGTAGGGTCCTCTCACCTCTGGTCGTGGAATTCATTCAGCCACGCTGTTCCGCCTTCCGTGGCAGAGGACTGACTCCTTGTCATCTGTGGGTCTGCATCTCTCTGCCTTCAGAGTTTGTGACTTCCTACTGCGTGTCAGGCACACCTACAGGCCACGGGGCCGCAGCAAACAGGGTGAGGTCCATGCTGGAGGGAGGGGGAACCTACCCAGTCGTGCCATGTGGCCCAGCTTCAGGGAGAGGCGAGCTCCAGAAGAGACCAGGGCAGGAGAGGGTGAGAGTGGGAAGGGCCACCGAAGAGGGGAGACCAGGAGCAGAGACCTGGATGATGGAAAAGCAGGGCGGGGTGGTGCTGGTGGGTGGGTGAGGAGACAGAAGCTTTAGCTCAGGGCATGGTTTAGGCAAAGGCAGGAAGTGGTGATGTGATCGAGGAACAGGAAGGTCAAGTGGCTGGAGCATAAGTGATGGGAAGGGAGGCTGTGCTGAGTGGTAGGGATCTGGGTTTCCAGCAGGAGTGCTGGTCCTTGTGGGAACGAGCCTCAGCCCCTTCAAACCAGGCACCTGCCAGGGTGGCACAATCCCTGGTGCCAGGGATCCAGACCAGCCAGCTTCCTGAAGCCTCCTTTCTCCAGGGCTCCCAGGTCTTGGATGGAAAGAGGGAGACCCTGGGGAAGCAGAGAGGGTAGGGGTACCCAGCTTCCCCCCATCCTACCTCAGGCCTGAGCCTGATCCTCTTCCTGCTAGTTATTCCAGCAGCCCCTGCTGTGGTTGTGGGGGACAAGGCTGCCCCTGCAGCCAGAGAGGATGTGGTCTGGGGCCTCGCTTCTGCCTTTGGGTTCAGAGCAGAATCTCTGAGAACATACAAGACATCTGAGTGAACTCCCTGGATTTTCCGCACACCCCGGGAAGCCAGGCAGACGGCATCCCCTTTACAGCCAGAGACCTGGGAACCCACCTAAATAATAACGATCCAAGACTCAAGATCCACTCTGAGGCCTCCTTTCTCCTCTCAAGAAACCAGACATTTTAAATCACACTAGCAGGAATTCCCGGGAAGTCCAGGGGTTAGGGCTCTGCACTTTCAGCACCGAGGGTGCAGGTTCAACCCCTGGTCAGGGAATTAAGATCCCACAAACCACACTGAACGGCCAAAAAAAAAAAAAAAAGCAGTCACACTAGTCAGAGTACTCGATTTCCTCTGTCTTCTAAGCCAATGGTCCCCAACCCCTGGGGCATGGACCAGTATTGGTCAGTGGCCTGTTAGGAACCGGGCCACACAGCAGGAGGTGAGCGGCAGGCCAGGGAGCAAAACTTCTTCTGTATTTACAGCCGCTCCCCATTGCTAGCATTACTGCCTGAGCTCCACCTCCTGCCAGATCAGTGATGGCATTATATCCTCATATGAGCACAAACCCTACAGCACTTGAATCATCCTGAAATCGTCCCCACCCCTCAGTCCATGGAAAAATTGTCTTCCATGAAACCAGTCCCTGATGTCAAAAAGGTTGGGAACTGCTGTTCTAAGCTACCAGTTCGCTCCAGTTTTAATAAAGATGTTTACTTCATTGCTGTCATTATTCACTTGAATTATTAAGATTTAAAACCTTCATTCAAAAACAACAGTAAGAGTACAAATGAAACACATGGGGGTAAGAAGATACTCTTAAAAGACCTAAGAAGATACTGGAGTGGGTGGTCTTTTTATTCTCCAGGGGAATCTTCCCAAGCCAGGGATTGAAACCAGGTCTCCTGCATTGCAGGTGGATTCTTTACCAGCTAAGCCACAAGGGAAGAAGATACTCACAACGCACAAATCTGACAATCAAGAGACATGGATACAAATTAATCAGAAAAAGACAATATAATAGAAACCTTGGGGGCTTCCCAGGTAGCACTAGCAGTAAAGAACCTGCCTGCCAATACAGGAGACATAAGAGATGTGGGTTCAATCCCTGGGTCAGGAAGATTCCCCTGGAGGAGGGCATGGCAATCCATTCCAGTATTCCTGCCTGGAGAATCCCATGGACAGGGGAGCCTGGCAGACTATAGTCCATAATGTCGCACTGAGTCAGGCACAACTGAAGTGACCTAGCAGGTATAGAAAACGGGACAAAGACTCAGACACATCACAGGGGGGAGAAAAGATAACTGAATAGCCAATAAACTCAGGTGGAGGTGCCCAGACACTCATCTGCAGAGACATGCATATTAAAATTACAAGGCACCGGAAGAGAGATGTTGGTCAGGACATAAAGGAACCATCCCCCCATAGGCCCTGGTGGAAGTGAAGAGAGGTGCACTTGGGAAAACTGTGTGGCCAAGTCTGTGAAACATGTCTACGCACATCCCCATGACCCAGCAGTTCTACTCCTAAACAGTCAACAAAAATGAGAGACCATGGCTCCCAAGAAGCACATATAAGTGAGATAGCCTGGGACCTGGCATCCTTTACCTGAGTTTGCACTTGTACCTGAACACACATTTCAGGGACAATTATAAACAAAAAGATATAGGACTTCCAGGGTGGTCCAGTGGTTCAGACTCCACACTTTCAATGTAGGGGGCATGAGTTTGATCCCTGGTTGGGGAACTAAGAGCCTACATGCCATGTGGCATGGCCAAATAATTTTAAAAACAAACAAATAATAAATAAAACTTATTTTTAAAAGAAGATACAAAAAAGGCCACAAATCAACGCTATTTCTGAGGCTCTGGGAGCAAAAGCAGTGAGCAGGGCGTGATCCCAGCACACAGCATCAGCAAGAAGGTGGGCAGATTACCTAAGCCTCCCTCCCTCCCCCGCCTCACCCTCTTAGCCGACCCTGACCCTCACCCCACTTAAGGAATTAGCTCGACCCCCACTCAGGGAACAAGCAAGGGCACCTGCTGCTTGTTTTCATGCCCCGGGGCTGTAGGAGCCCCAGGAAAGCCTTGCCTGAATTCCTCCTCTGGCCTCTTGCCCACTTGTGTTGATGAAAGAATCCAGGGACTGGAGTTGGTAACAGAAGGATGCTCGCTGCAGCATTATTCCTAATGGCTCCAAACTAAATGTTCACCGAGAGCTGGATGGACCAACCAATCCCTTATGTAGTCATATCACAGAATCAGAGCAGTGAAAAAGAGTGAGCTGCTGTTCCCGCAACTTGGAGGAATCTCACAGATCATGAGTGAGAGCCGTCAATCCGCACACACACCCACCGCCCCAAGGTCAGACTCAACCACGTGTTGGACAAACCCCCTGCTGGTCCCACTGTGACTCACTCAGACATTCCACCCCCAAATCTCCTGCATCCTCCCTTTTAGGTAGAATCCTAACACCCCCCTTCACCAAGCTAGAAACCCAGCACTCTCTCCTTCGAGACCAAACCAATCATGGAGTTCTGCCTGGTTCACCTCCTGCCTCTAATCTGTCCCCTCCTCCCCACCCCTCCATCCCCACTGATTCAGCCCAACTTCACAGCGTAAAGCAACCTGACACCCTGACCCATCACCTGCCCAGGTCGCTCTTCCACACAGCAGCCAGGATGCCTGACCTAGAATGTACCTGACCTGTCGCTCCCCTCTCTCACTCTCAGGATGAAGTCTGAGCCCTTCTGCACAGCATTCAGGTCCCCTTACTCTAAAGCCATGCTTCTCTCCCGTCACCTGGGCCTCTGGAGCCAGTTTGGTGTTCGGCTCCTGCCACAGCTCCACACTGGTTCATAACCCCATCCCTTTGGACATGCTGTTCCACCTACTTGAAACACCTTTCCCTGCTTTTCTTCTATAGGCCGACTACTCAGCTCGGGCAGCACCTCTTCAGCTTGGGTGCACCCTTTTCCCTGAAGCTCTTCATCCTTAGCATGGTAGATTTAATTTGTTTTAAGGTCTGTCCCCCACCCCCCACTACATTTCTAGGTGCCTTGTGAGCAAGGACCATACCCCAGGGCTCCCAGGCAAGAGGCGGTGAGTAATGTTGGTTTTTCTAAATAAAACATACCTGACCCATTTGGTCTCCATAGAGTGGCCTAGACATGTGTTATTCTCCCTCTTTTACTGATGGACAGTTGAAGAAACAGGTCCTGGAGGGAGACTGACCTGAGTTCAAATCCCAGCCTGGCCACGGGGCAGGTGTGTTCCCTGTTGCTGCTGTTGTTCAGTTGCTCAGTCACGTTCAACTCTGCAACCCCATGGACTGCAGCACGCCAGGCTTCCCTGCCCTTCACCATCTCCCAGAGCTTGCTCAAACTCATGTCCAGAGAGTCAGTGATGCCATCCAACCATCTCCTCTGTCGTCCCCTTTTCCTCCTGCCTTCAATCTTTCCCAGCATCAGGGTCTTTTCTAATTGTCCCTGAACAAGTCACTGATCCCTCCTGGGTCTCACTTGTCTTCCTCCATGAGGTAGGGAGGTGCCTACGTGGCTGTTGAGATAACAAATGGGACACAAGTGGCAGGCAGGAACGGTCCCCTCTGGGGTGTTTCCCTAGCATCATAAACCCGCCCTCCTGGGATTTCCCTGGTGGTCCATTTGTTGAGAATCTACCTGCCAATGCAGGGGATACAGATTCGATCCTTAGTTCTTGTTAAAAGAACTAAGAACCCACATGCCATAGGGAAACTAAGCCCATGCTCTGCAACGAGAGAGACAACATAAAGAGAAGCCAGTGCACCTCAATGAAGAAAAGCCCCCGCTTGCTGCAACTGGAGAAAGCCCGAGTGTAGCAACCAAGAGCCCGTGCACTGCAACCAGACCAAGCAGAGCCATGACCAAACAAGCCTGCCCTCCTGACAGATGTGCTTAGCAGAGGGATCTGAGCCCCAGCACTACTGACATTCTGCACCAGAAAGTCACCTGTCCTCGCAGCTGTCCTGAGCATCGCACGGCGTTTGGTACCATCTCTGGCCTCTGCTCACTGGATGCCCTAAAAAATCCCTGCCCTGGGGGTTGTGACAGCCAAGAATGTCTCCAGACCTTGACACGTGTCCCCTGGGAGGCAGTCGAGAACCACTGACTTTGGTTTTGGTCCCAGGAACTCCCAAACTCTGCTGGTACCTGAACTAAAGCTGGTTTAAGCAGCTGATCCTGGTGCTGAGCTAATCCATGCCTGGAAAAACCTGCAGGTCCCAGCTGTGGACAAGGGCACACACATCACCCCTCAGCAGGAGCTGGACAGGTATGGGCCCGCCCAGCACCTGGCAAAGGGGCTTCCAGGGCTTTTCAGCTCCAGCCCAGAGTCTTGCACGCAGCGTGCAGCAGATGGACCACAGAGGGGGAAAAACAGACACCTTCTGTGTTTAACTTATTTAGGGACCTCCAAACTATTTCCCTTGGCAGCTGTACCATTTTACATCCTCATAAGCGGTGTAGGAGAGTTTCAATTTCTCCACGTTCTTACCAGCCCTTCTCTTTTTTTTTTTTTAAATTACAGCCATCCCCAGTGGGAGTCAAACACCATCTCCCAACTCTCTCTCGATCACATGCTTCATGAACCTTACTCTGCAGGCACTCAGATCACTGATGGGCATAAAGGACTGAATGATACTTCATTCCACTAAGCTCAACCCCTAGAAATGAATCCGGCACAAAGTTTTAACTGTTTTGAAGGGGACCTAATCACTGGTTTAATGTCTCACATTTCCCTGGTCTTATTATCAGAGGTTCTGTGGTGAGTGTTGGGGGGGTCATGACCTCATTTCTAATCAGATTTAGATTACTGTTGTAATTCTGCAGGCGAGCAGGCATGGAAAAAAATGTACTCTATAATCTGTTGACATTTTGTTACCCAGAGGACTCAAAAGCACACGTGCATTTCAAAATTTAATAAAAGCAAAAGATAGGAGCGAATGTTTAAGGAGAATTAGAGGTCTATTAACAAAAATAGGGCAAGCAAGCAAATTGCAAAACATTGGACCCAATGCTTAAAGGTCCCCTAACTTTGTGTAATATGGTGTTAAAATGTCCTGTTTTTTAAGGCTCAGTATATTGAGAGCATGAATTTAAAATGCAGGCTGAGCTCTCAAACACTGAGCATAATGGGAAAATGTGGCTAGAGCCAGTGATGCTGAGAGTTAAGGAAGAGGAGGTGGATGCAGGGGATTGTTGCAAGGGACTCTTCTTTCCAGAATGCCCAAGGCTTCTGCAAAAGATACAACAGGTTCAGTGCCCACCTGCCAGGCACCTACCTATGGGAGTACCCCTGGCTGTGGGAGAACACCTGTCCTCTGTTTATGGAGTTCAGCTTTGTGACTTGATGCCACCTTCCAAGAGACTAACGGCTTATAGAACCATGACCAGAGACACATCCTTCAAGATGATCCAATTTAATCTCACAAGAGGGACCCAACTCTTGTGTCCGACTCTTGGCGACCCCATGGATTGTAGCCCATCGGGCTCTTCTGTCCATGGGATGCTCCAGGCACAAGAATACTGGAGTAGGTTGCCATTTCCCACTCCAGGGCATCTTCCTGTCCTAGGGATTGAACCTGCGTCTCCTGTATTGAGTGCTAAGTCACTTCAATCACATCCGACTCTTTGCGACCCTATCAACTACAGCCTGCCAGGCTTCTCTGTAAATGGTATTCTCCAGGCAAGAATACTGGAATGGGTTGCCATGCCCTCCTCCAGGGAATCTTCCCCACCCAGGGATCCAACGAGTCTCATAGGTCTCCTGCATTGGCAGGCAGGTTCTTTACCACTAGCGCCACCTGGCGGATTCTTTACCGCTTGAGCCACGAGGGCTCAGGAGAGGTGGGGTAAAAATCACCCAGGATCTAAATCATTCCTGACAGCCCCTGAACCCACTCTTCTGTCTCCAGGAGCCATGTCCAGGGAAGAACGAAAGCAAAGAACTTCTGAGTTTCCCTCTGCCTTTGGGCTGGGGCCTTCTTTTCCCAAGGAGGCAGTGGAGACCCAGGTCTAGTTCGAATAAAGCATAAAAACAGTTTATTTCTCAGATGCAAGAATGGCATGCAATAGTGGTGATGTCATTTAAAAGCCTTTTATAGATACATGCTGAATAGCTGATGAATGATATCCTGTATGTGTGGAGTTTGCCTCAAAATAATAATGGGAAGGGGCAAGTAGGGGGATAGCGATAAAATGGGATGGGCCATGAATCTGGATGATGGATATGTGTGTGTGTGGGGGGGCTCATTATACTATTATCTCTAATTTTATACTTGTTTGAAATTTCTTAAAAAAAAAAATGAGATTGGCCGTGGTTAAACACATACCCACACATAGCTAAGTGAAGGGTGTTTTTTCTCATTAGAAAAGTGCTATGTGGCTGTCTAGATCCATGGAGTTCACAGTCCTCATCTTAAAAGTCCAGCTGGGGGGACTTTCCTGGTGGTCCAGTGTAACAATGCCAATGCAGGGGATTAGATCTAACCAGGGGTTAGATCCCTGGTCCAGGAAGATTCCATGTGCTGCAGAGCAGCTAAGCCCATGCACCACAACTATTGAGACTGTGCTCTGGAGCTCACAAGCCACAGCCACTGAGCACACGTGCCGTAACTCCTGAAGCCCACACACCCAGGGCTGGTGCTCCGAAACACGGAGAAGACATCACAGGGAGAAGCCCGAGCACCACAATAAAGAGCAGCCCCGTTTGCCGCAACCAGAGAAAGCCCATGTGCAGCAACAGAGACCCAACATGGCCCCCCCAAAAAACATTAGGGGTGGAGACAGATCTCCTCCCCAACCTTATTCTCCATGGTGAGTTTCTTTGATATGTAAAAGACCTGAAGAGGGAATAATTATTGCAAAACCTAACACTGTCACTCAGGATGTCTGATAAGTGACTGTAGGATAAAACAATCAATGAAGGAAAGCGGGGCTGTACCCCCATGTAGGGGACATGCACCCCTGGATGCCGGGCACCCTGGGTACCCATCTCAGTTCACCCTGGCTCCCTATGGACCCTGGGCAAGGCATTCTCCTCCCAGAGCCTCCATTTCCAAATATACAATTTTCTTAAGAACTCCAGTAATGCCCTCCCACCCTTTCTCTTAGGCTCAATGGAATTACAAACGCAATGCAATGGGCAATGTTCCACCCACATCTGTGAAACCCAGAGGCTGACATCATCCCCACTGTGGACAGAAGTGAGATCAGAAAGGCTCCGAGTCTGATGATGGCCCAAGGAAGTGAATCTCCTTCCAGATTCTGGGGCACACTTTGCTGAAAATCACTGCCTAAAATTCCCTAATGATACAATGCTGAGACATCCCAGCTCACAATCCGTGTGGTCAAACAGAGCTCGTGGCCATGAGACACAGCATATGCAGTAGAACTTACGAGAGAAGCCTCCACCCATACCCTGCCTACCTCTGAGACACCCCCAGGGGCAGAGCTCAGTGGAGCCCCTACACTCCTCTCTCCTGGGTCAGACTCAGGCCCCCAGTGGCAAATACCTGTGGGCAGTGGCTACTCAGGGTCAAAGCCAGCCTGGCCGTGGGCTCCCCGTGCACCTTGCTGCTTTCACTCAGTTGGGGGGAGGTGGCGTGGAAGGTGGGTCTGTCCTCTGAGACTCATATGCTCTGACTGGTTCCCAAGAACTGCAAGGAATCTCAAACTCACAGGGGACCCCTCTACCTGTAAGCCCTCTCCCCAGTACTGATTCATGGCTGCACATATTCACACAGAGCCCCCCTCTGCTGGCCTAAGTCCTGCACAACACCCCCCCCTCCCCCTGCCCCGCACCCGGCCCCGCCAATTTCAAAATGCAGCTCAGAACCCTGAGAGCCCTTCCTGGCGTCCACAGGTTGGAGTCTTCCTTTCACGTTGTGCTTTACTTATATAAACACATCATTGCCTGTTCCCTTCCAAGCCATCCTTACATCCCAGATCCTTGGATTCTTGAACAAATCTCTCTGTTCTTGATTCACATACTCGCAACTGTGACAGTCTGAGAGAGAATCAGGGTCACGACCTCTGAAGTCTACACTTCCTGAGACACAGGCCAAGTTCAGAGCTAGTGTCAGACTTGAGGAGATACCCAACGCCACTGGGCATCATCTCCCTGGTGGACCAGGAGCCCAGCCCAGTGAGGTGGTCAGTCTGGCCAACAGCACAGACAAGAGAGCCCACAGGAGAGAGGATGGAGTCCCCTACCTTGATGACCGAGGAAGGGCCAGTGCCAGCTGGGGACACTGAGCCAAGCCCCAAAGGCCACCTGAGGAGCAGACCCCAGAGTGCGTGTGACACGAGTGTGTGTTTGCAAAGTGGCTGATACCAAGATACATTTGAGACCCTACATGTCTGAAAATGCCTTTATTCTGCACTCAACCTCGATCAGAGGCTCATCAGGACAGAGAATCTAGGCTGGAGTGGTTTTCTTCCAGAATTTCCAAGGTGTCACTCCCTGGTCTTTCAAGACATCCAATGTGACCTCTTTCTCCTTGTTTGGAAACTTTCAGACACTTTACTAAACGTTGGGGACAATTCCACAGTGAGAAGCCTTAGCAAGGCCCATTTTTATCCACATTGCCAAAAACTTAGTGGGCTTTTCATTGGGAAATTTGGTTACAAAAATACCAAATTTCTTGAATTATTCTTAATAATTATTCTTGAATTGTTTTTGAATTAGTTTTAATAACTTGCCCCTCCACTTCTCTTATCCTCTCTTCCTAGAATATTATTCTAATGTTGGACCTTCTGATCTCTAATTTTCTTACTTTTCCCCCTCCTGTTTAAGACAAGCATGTTTATTTATTGAACTGTTGTCAAAGAATATTTCTCAAATGAATGAACGCGTGAATGAATACAAATCAGAAATGTACATAAACCCCATTCACACAAAGTCTAAGGGTCAGAGAAATGTGTTCCATATTAGAGACAGCAACCGCCTTCTCCATTCGTGAGGGAGGCAGGACAGAAATGATGAGCTTCATTCTCCCAACAAAGAGATTGAGATCTGTAGAGGTCACACAGTTGCCCAAAGTCAGATGGTTAATATGTGGCAGGTTCAGGCAGCTCCTGTATTTAATTTCTGCTCCATACCTAGGAGACTCACTTTTACCTTTTAGCCATTTTTTTGAGTTCTATGACTTCTCCTTTGCAAATTTGTTACATTATCTTACTGTGGAAATTTTCAAACCCAAAGGAAAATTTAAAGAAAAAATTATGTAATGAACTCCCATGTACCCTTCACCTAGACTAACCAGATAATATTTGTCACTCTTTTTCTGTACCATACATTTGTTTTGTTAAACCCTTCAAAGATAAACTGCTGAAGTGAAATTCAGCCCTAAGTACTGGGTTGGCCAAAAATTCATTCAGGTTTTTCCATAACACCTTATGGAAAACCACATGAACTTTTTGGCCAACTCAATAGTTTAATCCCTTTCTCCTTAGAAAAAGAACAGTCTCTCCTTCATGCCAAGGGGTCTCAACCAAGGGCAATTTTACCCTCTCCTTGCCTCCTTTCCCAGGAGACATTTCACAGTGTCTGGAGACAGTATCTATTGTCAACAGTTGAGAGGGTATTACTAGAATCTGGGGGGTAGAGACCAGGAATTCTACTAAACATCCTAAAATGTACAGGGCAGCACCCCTGTCCCCCACAAAGAACGATCTGACCAAAAACATCAACAGTACCAACATTTAGAGACCTTGTTTCTACCCACATCACTACCGTGACCGTCAAGCAATCTAATCTTAATATATTACTCACATAGAGCTCACATTTAGATTTCTCCAACCATCCCTGAAACATGTTTTGCAAATATATACTTTTTCCCGTTCAGGATCCAACCATGGCATCTGGTAGACACACCATCTTCATCTCTTTTGTTCTAGAGTTAGGTAAACTTTCCTTCTCATTGCCATCTTTGAGGTTTCCACATAAGTTTCCTGCAGACTGATCCACACAAGAATTTGTGTCCCCAGGATTAGATCCACACTAAAGATTTTGGCAAGAATACTACATGGGCGCATGTTCAGTGGCTCAGTCATGTCTGACTCTTTGCATCCCTACGGACTGTATATCACCAGGTTCCTCTGTCCATGGGATTTCCCAGGCAAGAATACTGGAGTGAGTTGCCATTTTCTTCTCTAGGGGAACTTCCCAACCCCAGGATCCAACCCGTGTCTTCAGGAGTTCCTGCACTGTAGGCAGATTCATTACCGCTGAGCCATAGTACCTCAAACACTACCTTCCTCCTAGGAATACATGCCGGGCCCCAACTTTCATCTGCCCCACCCATGCATAGTTGGGTTGACTCTAAATTGCTTCTCTTCTGTTTGTCTTACAAAGCCAACACTCTTCTTGGATGCCAGGTGAGTCTTGGTCATCTGGACTCAAGAGAGAGGTATGAAGAGCTGCCTGGACACACAGGGCACATGCGTGAAGCTGGTGGCTGAACATCTCATTGTAGCACAATCAGGGTGTTTAGGTGGGGACGTCTGGAGGTTAGGTCTTCAGATCCTTATTCTCAGGCTGATCAGTCCCCAGAGAACTTCCCAGTCGCCTCTGAGTGGGTACAGAATCGGCTGCCAGCTTGTTGAAAGCTGAGAGGGGAAGACAGCTCTGAGTCTCCAGCCAGCTCCCTAAACCTTCTCCTAATCCCTTTTCTTGGCTCTACTCTATCTAAAAAATAATCCCTCTTTTTTTTTTTTTTTGCCATAGTAGAAAGTGGGAGGGTAGTCTGGTTGTCCTAAGGGGAGGAGGAGTGAGGAAAGGGCATCAAACTGCTTCCCTGACCTCCCACTGACCCCTGTGTCTTCAGCCCATCACGTCCCCCCAACACTTATAAAGGTACTTGTACTCCTCCCCCCAGTTTACACTGTCCCCTCCACTTGCAAGATGACTTACTATTCACATTTCTACTCCCCAGCTTCCAAAATTCTTGATATTTTCTTTTTCTTATCTTCCTGGATTCTAGTTCTTAAGAAAAACCATTTTTCTGGTCTTCCAACGGGATTTTGGGAAGGAGTGAAGGTGATGTGTGTTTTCAATCCATTACCTTTGACAGTGACCTGTGTCCTTTAATATTTAAATAGCAGCAAGAGTCCCAAACCCACCCATGACAGGAAATTCAGAGGCACCTCTCCTCAGATGTCACTAAAGACTTAAGGAAAAATTATCCAACTCTGAAATAAGGCAGATGGATGTCTGCTGTCCCTTCAACATCACACTGGAACAGCATCTAACCCGTCCAGCAAAAGGTCACCTGGTCCTCCTGGGAACGTCATTTCAATAACTTCCTTCTGATGCTTTTGAATTGTGGTGCTAGAGAAGACTCTTGAGAGTCTTTTGGACAGCAAGTAGATCAAAATAGCCAACTCTAAAGGAAATCAACCCTGAATGTTCACTGGAAGGACTGATGCTGAAGCTCCAATACTTTGGTCACCTGATGAGAAGAGTTGACTCATTGGAAAAGACCCCAAAGCTGGGAAAGATTGAGGGCAAGAGGAGAAAGGGGCGACGGAGGATGAGACTGTTGGATGGCATCACCAACTGAATGGACATCAGTTTGAGCAAACTCCTGAAGATAGTGAAGGACAGGGAGGCCTGGAGTGCTGCAGTCCGTGGGGTCACGAAGAGTCAGACACGACTCAGCAATTGAACAACAACACTGTCTCAGACTTAGTAAACTTGGAGGATAACTCACTGAGAACTGGTCAACGGATGGATAAAAGATGATCCCAAAGGTGGTAGCTTCATTCCCTAAAGGATGTCCGTTGATTTGGTAGCTCCCTTGAATCAGACTCCAGCATCCTTTCAGTCATGGGGATGTTTTCCTTCTGTATCTTTCCTAGAACACCTTTGTCATCCTGCTGGTTCTGTCATTAATGAGTTAACTAAGTCTTTGACAAGTGTTTGCTCTCCATTTGTATGAGAATTATGTTTACCTTTTTCAAACTATACTCTGACAACTCTCCAAGTACTCCTGTTTCTGAGTTTCTGCTTCTCTCAAATGCCCATTCTCCACCCTGAGACTCAGGCAGCAAACACTGGCCTTTCCCCACCTTGCCCCATGCTCTGATGTCACCTCCTGCTTTTTCATTCCCCAAAGCACCCCAGACCAGAAAGTGCATCGCAGCGATTGAAGGTCTGGTGTAACAGTGCAAACACCACCTGTAGAGGAGCCTTATGGAGCCTCTCTGAACCCCCACCATGACTCAGAATGGGGAGTCTCTCCCCCTGAGCAGCCTGTGACCCTCTTTTTCTTGCTGTTTCTCTTATAAAGAGTTACCTTCTACCTGCTGACATCCCTTTATTCTTGTTCATTTCTTAGGCAGAGCATTTCAGTTTACTACCTCAAATCTCATCATCTTCCAAACCAGGCCAGGGCCAACCTTGGGGAAAACTAAATTCCATTCCAGTGCTCCGCAAACGGTGTGGGATTAAGAGCATGTCTGCGGTTGAGGTTGGAATCCCAGCTCTGCTGCTGAGTAACTGGGCAGAATAAACTTGACTTCCCTCTGCCTTTTGGTGAGGATTCAGTGACTCGGTACAACACTGTTTGAGTAGAAGCCCCTGGAGGGAGATTCAAGAGAGAGGGGATATACGTATACTGATGGCTGATTCATGTCAAGATTTGACAGAAAACAACAAAATTCTGTAAAGCAATTATCCTTCAATTAAAAAATAAATAAAGAAAATAGCAGCCCCTGACTTCACGTAACAAGTGCTCAATAGCTCTTGGAAGTGTGTCTCCATCTCTCGCCAAAACAGCACAGAGCTTGGGCAGAAGCAGTGATTACAGTCCTGCTTCCACGTGATTAGTGTCAAAGGACTGACCTCCCAACCTCCAAATGAGCAACACCCCGGATGAGCCTTTTGCTTTATTCCTGCTGCACCAGACGGCATTAAAGTGACAATAAGGACCCAACAATTGACAGCTACCTGCTCCCTCACTCTACTCCTGAGACTCAAAGCCAGATGGGAAGCTCAGAATCTTCCACCAAAGCTAGGAAGGAGGCTTTACACAGTGGCCAAGAAGACACTAAACTAAGAACAAGAGACGGGGGTCTAGTCCCAGCATGCTGTGTGGAATATTACACAGCAACAAAAAGGAGTACAGTATCTAGACATGCATTACCATGGGTGGATCTTAAGAAATTTACACTAAGTGAAAGAAGCCAAAGAGGAAGGCTACACTCTGTATGATCTAATTTGTATGAACTGATAGAAAAGGCAAAACTGTAGTGACAAAAATCAAATCAATGATTGCCTGGGGCTGTTTCAAATCCTGAAAGATGATGCTGTGAAAGTGCTACACTCAATATGCCAGCAAATTTGGAAAACTCAGCAATGGCCACAGGACTGGAAAAGGTCAGTTTTCATTCCAATCCCAAAGAAAGGCAATGCCAAAGAATGCTTAAACTATCGCACAATTGCACTCATCTCACATGCTAGTAAAGTAATGCTCAAAATTCTCCAAGCCAGGCTTCAGCAATACGTGAACTGTGAACTTCCAGATGTCCAAGCTGGTTTCAGAAAAGGCAGAGGAACCAAAGATCAAATTGCGAACATCTGCTGGATCATCAAAAAAGCAAGAGAGTTCCAGAAAAACATCTATTTCTGCTTTATGGACTATGTCAAAGCCTTTGACTGTGGATCACAATAAACTGTGGAAAATTCCGAAAGAGATGGGAATACCAGACCACCTGACCTGCCTCTTGAGAAACCTATATGCAGGTCAGGAAGCAACAGTTAGAACTGGACATGGAACAACAGAGTGGTTCCAAATAGGAAAAGGAGTACGTTGAGGCTGTATGTTGTCACCCTGCTTATTTAACTTCTATGCAGAGTACATCATGAGAAATGCTGGGCTGGAAGAAGCACAAGCTGGAATCAAGATTGCCAGGAGAAATATCACCTCAGATATGCAGATGACACCACCCTTATGGCAGAAAGTGAAGAGGAACTAAAAAGCCTCTTGATGAAAGTGAAAGAGGAGAGGGAAAAAGTTGGCTTAAAGCTCAACAGAAAACGAAGATCATGGCATCTGGTCCCATCACTTCATGGGAAATAGATGGGGAAACAGTGGAAACAGTGTCAGACTTTATTTTTGGGGGCTCCAGAATCACTGCAGATGGTAACTGCAGCCTATGACCAACCTAGATAGCATATTCAAAAGCAGAGACATTACTTTGCCAACAAAGGTCCGTCTAGTCAAGGCTGTGGTTTTTCCAGTGGTCATGTATAGATGTGAGAGTTGGACTGTGAAGAAAGCTGAGCACCGAAGAATTGATGCTTTTGAACTGTGGTGTCGGAGAAGACTCTTGAGAATCCCTTGGACTGCAAGGAGATCCAACCAGTCCATTCTGAAGGAGATCAGCCCTGGGATTTCTTTGGAAGGAATGATGCTAAAGCTGAAACTCCAATACTTTGGCCACCTCATGCGAAGAGTTGACTCATTGGAAAAGACTCTGATGCTGGGAGGGATTGGGGGCAGGAGGAGAAGGGGACGATAGAGGATGAGATGGCTGGATGGCATCACTGACTCGATGGACATGAGTCTGAGTGAACTCCGGGAGTTGGTGATGGACAGGGAGGCCTGGCGTGCTGCGATTCATGGGGTTGCAAAGAGTCGGACACGACTGAGCAACTGAACTGAACTGAACTGAGGGGTCAAGGACAAAAGTGGGCATGAAGGAGTTTTGGGAGTGAAGGAAATTTCTGCATCTTGACTGTAGTATGGTTACAGAGTCTCACACAATGAACAAAATTCAAACTGTACACTTTAAAATGGGTGAAATTTGGGACTTCCTTGGTGGTCCTGTGGTTAAAACTTTGCCTTTCAAAGATCCCACATACATCATAACCCAAAAAAAGCCACCCAAAATGCATAAAACAGAAGCAATATTATAACAAATTCAATAAAGACTTTGAAAAAAGTGAATTTTAGAACTGCACATCAATTTTACTACAATAAAGAAAAAATTAAAAACTGATAAAAAGAATAGTTATAGTCTGTGCATGAAATACAAGAACAGTGGCAGACACACAGGAAGTAATCAGTGAATATAAGCTGCTAGTATAACCATCTTCCACCTGCTTGGGGACCTCCTTGTCACAGCACACACCACCCCAGGGATGTGAGGACCCGAGGCTGGTTTGTTCCCTAACTGTGCTCCCTGTCTGAGCTTCAGGCCCTGGGGACAGAGGGGTGAGTAGCTACAGTCCTGCCTTCACAGTGAGAAGGAAGCTGACAACAGGTCACAGCTAAGACGTGCTAGAGGGAGCACGAGGGGAGGGCCTTGGAGGAAAGGAGAAGCAGAAACCAGCACCTAGAGCTCCAGCCTGGTTCCCCATCATGAATGCTAGGGCTTAGAGGTCAGCCCAGCCAGACAGGGAGGCTTTCCTGCCCTTTGGACATGTGAACGATGAGCCCATTCAGACCCGCTCCAAAACAAGGATTGTTAAGACAACAGCAACCTTGATGATTATAATACAAGACTGTTGGGACTTCCCTGATAGTCCAGTGGTTAAGACTCAGCACTTCCAATGCAGGGGGTGCAGGTTCCCTGGTCAGGGAATGAAGACACCACATGCAGCCCAATGCAGCCAAAAAAAAAAAAAAAAGTGAAGTAGCACCAAAAACATAATAAAAAACTGCTGTCTATATTCACTACTCTGTGCATTAGATTTTTAGCACTCATTCACTCAATGTTCTGTGTATTCTTTTAAAAAAAATTTTTTTTAATTGACAGATAATTGCTTTACAGAATTTTGCTGTTTTTTCTGTCAAACCTCAACATGACATCCACTCCCTTTTGAAACTCCCTCCCATCTCCCTCCCCATCCCACCCCTGTAGGTTGCTACAGAGCCCCTGTTTGAGTTTCCTGAGCCATACAGCAAATTACATATGGTAATGTAAGTTTCCATGTTACTCTCTCCATACCTCTCACCCTCTGCTCCCCTCTCCCCATGTCCATAAGTCTATTCTCTATGTCTATTTCTCCACTGCTGCCCTGTAAATAAATTCTTCAGAACCATTTTTTTAGATTCTATATATACACATTAGAATACGGTATTTATCTTTCTCCTTCTGACTCACTTCACTCTGTATAACAGGTTCTAGGTTCATCTGCTTCATTAGAACTGACTCTTAAACATATTTAGGGGAAAAAAAGACAATAGCAAGCCTTGAGACCACTGTAGGTATCTGGCTGATCTGCAGACCTAATTTCATCAAGACAGCCTCATCAAGGCTCCAACAGCCCTGGGAGGCGAATGAAGATCAACTCAGACTTTTCCCAGTGGGCACAGATGTGCCAGACAACACGCTGTGTCCTGGCAGCCAAAGGATGAAGAAGTGGCTCTTGCCCTTGGGGAGCCCCCGGGACCCGGTGGCGACAGACAAGTGGTAGTCGGACTGTGAGTCTGTTCACACCAAGCGGCCTAGATATACAGAAGGAGAAGGGCCCAGTTGACACTGTGGGGTCTATCCAGGGGGGCTTCACGAGGGAGGCACCGCACAAAGGAAGCGGGAAAGGCTGAGAGGGAGGAGAGTCAGGCAAAGAGGGAAAGACAGGAGCAAGGCAGGGAGACGGGGCCCACAGGGTGGGCTTGGGAAGTCAGCAGGCTGCTGGGCCCCAGTGGAGGGAGACGGGTACGAGCTTCATTCAACACACACTTATTAAGCCCCTGGTGTATGCTGGATGCTGGGCGAGGCTCTGCTGGACACACTCAAGCAGGAACCAAGGCTGTCCCGGTCACTAGTGCAGTCTGTCACTGGAGGAGTAGGGGGGGCTCCATTTTTTCCGTGGATCATCAGGGAACACCTGATGGAGGTGGAAGAGACCCCTGGATGGGGGGAGCCCTCTCTGTGCAAAGGGAACAGCAAATGTGCATTTAGTCCTTCCTTCCTGGCTTCCGGCCTCCTGTGATGGGGGCAGGGCCTCTGGAATTGAGCAAAAGGCTGTTTTCTGATGGGCCTTGTGCTCCATTGCCACCTCCTGATGCCTAAAGCCACCGTCGCCCCACCCACCCCCTCCACCTGCACGGGTGTCGCTGTCTGTGTACACATTTGTTTTATCCTGTGTTTACGGATAAACATTTGTGTGCTCCCTGTCTCTCCCTTTTATCCTCCAAGGCAGCCGTCCCATGCCCGTCACTTCAGGGCTCTCCCCTGTCACTTCCTCTTGTCCTTCCCACCCTTCTCCAGCCCCCAAGAGTCTAGCAGGGGGTCACCGAGGAGGGGACCACAACCATGACAGATTCGGGCCAATCTGCTAAAGGCTTGGGAACATCACGTGCCAACCACGGGCTGGGTGGTGAGCTGAGTTGCTTACAGCACATCTGGTCGTAGAAGTAATGGTAGTCACTCAGTCCTATCGGACTCTCTGAGACCCCATGGACATAACCCACCAGGCTCCTCTGTCCACGGGATTCTCCAGGCAAGAATACTGGAGTGGGTTGCCGTTCCCTGCTCCAGGGGATCTTCCCAATCTAAGGATTGAACCCAGGTCTCCTGCATCGCAGGCAGATTCTTTACCGTTTGAGCTACAGGGAAGCTCTTCTAAGCACGTCTGAAAAGACAGTAATGTGTGATGCACTAATTATTATAATCTAATGATGTTACAAAAGCAGTAATGGAAAAGGAAAAAAAAAACAACAGGTAACCCACTCTGAGGGCGTCATATGTTTATTTGGGTGTTGAAATAAGAAGCTGAAGTCACCAGATAACAGGATGCGGGGCAGTGGAAGGGGACAGGGGAGCGAGTGCAGAGGAAGCTTCGAGGGTGAGAGACGCGGCAGAGAAGTGCGCAGGCGCAGCGAGGGGGCCCTGACAGCCGGGCCCAGAGCTCCAGCCGGGCCCTCAGCGCTCGGCTGAGAAGTTTCTTCTTCATCCTGAGGGCAGTGGTGCATTCTGGAGACGTTAACAAAGCAGGGCCTTGGGCAGTGACCGCCTTCAGAAAGGCGGTCTTATGGCCACGTGGACGACAGAGCCGAGGGCAAACCCTCAGCATCATTAACCTGAACCCTTCACACGGCGTAGAGTCCTCATGGGCCTTGTGTCCTAAGTGGTGCTGGCCGAGCAGCAGCCACTGGCCGTGAGTTGGTGGCCACCTGACCCCGGGACACAGGGTGGCTTTCAGATGGAGTGCGGAAACAGAATCTCTCCCGGACTGTAGACGTCCGCACCCGCTGCACAGCGGCAACTCCCCCGCATCCGGATGCGGTGCTTAGTTAGCACTCAGCGGGTCTGCTCTGGCTTCACGTATCCGAGACCCTGGTGGGGACAGGCTTGTCCTCCAGGCACCAGCTGAGCCATCTGCCTGACTTATGCACCTCACATACCGCTGCAGCACCCACCACCCAAGAGAGAGACAAGGGACTGGGAAATCGGAGGAACTCTCCCCTCCTCGGGGATCCTTCTGTTTCCTTTGTTCCAACAAACTCCAAATATCCTTAATTAGCCTTCCCAGATGCCTCAGTGGGTAAAGAATCTGCCTCTAATGCAGGAGGCTTGGTTTGGATCCCTGGATTAAGAAGATTCCCCTGGAGAAAGGAATGGCGGTCCACTCCAGTATTCTTGCTGGAGAATCCCATGGACAGAGGAGCCTGGTGGGCTACAGTCCATGGGGTCACCAAGAGTCGGACAGGAATGGAGCGACTGAGGAGGCATACAAGGCTTGGCTAAGAGAAAGCCAGAGAAAAGGCCTCATCACGTGTGCTCCTTGCCAGCCGCCACCCTCTGGCATACAGTAGGTATTCAGTGTTTGCTGACTGAATACCAACAGCATTGCAGCTTCTGCCCCAAGCTGTCTCCTCTCTTTGCACCTTCATTCTGCAAAATTTGTTGAGCAAAACGTGTTCACTCCAGCACAGATGCCAGTGTTACATGGGGTGGGGGTGGGGTAAAAGGGAACTATTTTCTAAAAGTCCTCATTTTTAAGCCCAAATTTCCATTTCCCTGGAAGCTCTTAAGCCAGAAGCCATCTCTACCATGCCCCTCAAAATCCCTCTTAGGGATGCCCATTTGCGTCAGTGGCTGTGTGAATATATTGGCTTAATGACTTGATAGTAAATTTCAGTGGAGTCAATCCAATCTACAGCTGCCCACCTGGTACCCAACCCCCAGGCCTCTCTGAGCAACAAGAGATGAACAGGAGAGCTGAGAATCGAGGGACTGGAAGGAGGGGAAGGATTGAAGTGCCAGAAGGAGAAACATAGGGACCAAGAGCACAAGAAAGGGCCAGAAGTCAGGCAGCACCCCAGCCTGGAGGGATGAGGTACTAAGATGCTGCCATCCAGGCACCTTGGAAAAGGAAGTTCTCTCTCCAGAGACTGGGGGGAAGCAACACAGAGAAGGTTGGGCCTGAGCTGCCAAGAGTCTAGCGACCTGAAAGGCCCCTGAGGTCAGCCCCCAGGGCCACCTGAATCAGGCTGGGATCCCACAGGGAGGCCAAGGCCTGGGGTTTCTGTTTCACTCCAGCCAAGCAAAGATAGGAAAATCCTGGGCTGCATGCCCAAGTTACCTGGTCTGGGGACCACACCTGCTCTAACTTCCCTGTGTTCCCAGGCCATTGTCAGGATTTACTATGATGGAGCCTCCCTGAGCACTGTGAGCCAGGCAAAACATAGGTTCTCCTCCTGGTCCCAGAATGGGATGCTTTGCAAGGCTCTCCTTTCCCCTCCCAACCCTGGAAGATCCCATATCCAGCCCACATCTCTCCAGGCTCCAACTCCAGTCACCAAGCTGGGCACCAGCTCCTACCTGGAGGACCCACGGAGACCACAAATTCAACAACACTAAAGCTAAGCTCATCGTCTTACCCCACCCCCATCCCACACACCCCAACTCAAGCGGAGTCTTTTCGTCTCTGTAATTGTCACCTGGGTTTTTCTACCAAACACAGTGTTTATTTACTGTTTCTCTTTGCCCACACACTAGACCACAGCATCATGAGGACAAGAACTTTTCGTTAATTGTTGTCCCAGCACTCAGCAAGCATCAGATTTACTGAAGGTGTTGACTGGGCATGCTGCCCTTGCCTCTGAAATGTCCTCCATTCACTCACTTCCTTTCCATCTCAACCTTCGTTTGCTTTATCTTTACAAAGCGACTTAGCAACCAGAAACTCTCGCAGCTGAGAGCTTAGCTTTAGGGAAATCAGTTGAGCCCCACCCCATACCTTCACAAGGACCCCTTTCTCCCTAACTACTCTTCTTCTCCACCCCTGTTGGCATTTTCCAAGAAGAAAGCCTGAAGCCTAAGGCTTTTTTTCCCCAAAACATTTTTTAGCTAGTGCAGGGAACATTTTTGCAGTTTCAAATGCTATCTTCAGCAAAAAATGTTCTATTACATAATCCGTCAACATCCTCGAGATGAGAAACGTGTGGGGAGGGATGCCAACTGTGGGCCAACCTGAAACGTTCACCAGCCACAGGCAGATTTTGGCCGTGAACACTTGTGGCTTTTTCCATCCTGACGCCTCCTACCTGAAAGCTTGCTGGGAGCATGGCAACGCCATGTCTTTTTATAAGATTAAAACGTTCCATTTCACTTCAATTGTGTACTTGAGGCTGGACAGTTTTATTCTAATTACTTACGCACACAGAATGGCCAGTCCTTTGAAATAACAAGATGATACTGTGTAGCCAAGTTGGGCACTGGGGATTTTTGTGCTGTAGAAACTCAGAGAGACCTTGTGGTAACCTGGAAGCCTGGTGAGTATGAAGGAGGAAGACGGTGGAGAGTACAAAGGAGGAAGACTGTGGGTCCTAGGATCAAGGTTATCCATCACCCTGATAAATGACTCATGGAGGAAAGGCAATGTGCAGGTACCACCAACACAGATAAAAGGACACTCATCCTCAAAACATTTACAGATCTAGTGGTGGTGATGGATGGTCCAGCAAGTGAGCACTGACTCCTCCAGGAGCCGCTCCTGTACCTGTCCAGGGGGGCATCACTTTATCTAAAAACACACAGTGAGCATCTTCCCTCCCTCATAGCACCTCTGTGAGGCTCAAGTGAGAGGAGGAAATGTGTAGGGCTGTTGGAAATTAAACAGGAATATAGGCTGTATTATTATCACTACTGGGCAGGCATCTCGGACCAAAACATCTTCTTCACTAACCATTTAAAGCACCTGAAATCCCTTCAGTTATGGACTTTGGAGGTTTGCACAGAGGGGTGTTTTCAAGACACTGTTAAAATGTAAATGACCTGAAAGACGTAAATTCATATTCTCTGTCAGCTCCGCTGTGAGCCGGAGAATGAACTGCATGCAGACTCTTTGAGTTTCTCAAATGCTAGACTGGGCTTGACCTAGGAGGGATTACCCCCACACCAAGGACACAGTTCTTACATGATCCCAAGCCCTGTGCAACCATGCTGAATCTTAGTATCTTCATAGGCCTTCCCCTAGTCTGTTTAAATCCACATTTGTTGTAAAGCCACAAAATCCCCAGACAGATAAGGAACAGACTTTTTAGCTATTTACAGAAAAGATACAAACCGTGAAATGTGGGAGAATGATTCCTGAACAACAGTCTCACTTCAACACATGGGAAACAAGTTTAATTGTAAGAATGCAAAAATTCATGGCACCCATTATCCACCTTGTAGTAGAATTTTCTAATTAAAAACAGGTCACTGACATCTATTTAAAAAACCAAGAATTTTATACCCTGCAGATAGCAAACTGGCATGATTCTTTTTTAAAAAGCAGTTTAATAGATCAAAGCCTTAAAAATGTGTATACTCTGCCCAAGTAATTCCATTTTCAGGAAAGAATCTTAAGGTCACAATTTTAAGTGTATTTTTAAAAGCTTTATCACAGAAGGCATTTATCCCAACACTATTTATTTATGATAGCAGAAGTTAGAAACCACCAAGAAATCAAACGACTGAAGTAAAGTCTTTTTTTATTTAATGGTGTAGCCACTTCTCAGGAGGTAATTATAACAGTAATCTTTGGCATAGAAACAAACACATTGATAAATGGAATAAATTAGAGAGCCCAGAAATTAACCTACATACATATAGTTCATTAAGTTGCAGCACAGGAGCCAAGAATACACAGTGGGAGACAGACAGTCTCTTCAATAAAGGTGTTGGAGGGGACTTGCCTGGTGGTTCAGTGGTTAAGAATCTACAATGCACAGGACAGGGATTCAATCCTTGGTCAGGGAACGAAGAACCCAGATGCTTGGAGTAACTCAGCCACACGCCACAAGTAGAGAACCCGCAAGCCATAACTAGAGAGTCTGCACTGCAACTAAAGAGCACGCGTGTGACACAGTGAGGGTCCCATGCGGTGCAGCTGAAGACCCTATGCAGCCAAATACATTAAAAAGCAAAAAAGGTGTTGGGGAAAACAGACGGCCATACGCAAAAGAATGAAACTAGACGACTATCTTACACCATATACAAAAATTCAAAATGGATGAAAGACTTCAATGTTAAGACCTGAAACCATAAAACTCCTAGAAGAAAACACAAGAGTTCCTTAAAGTCTGGGTGGTGATTTTTTGGATCTGACTCCAAAAGCAGAGGCAACAAAAGCAATCATAAGCAAGTGGAACTATAGCAAAATAAAAATGTTCTGTACAACAAAGGAAACCATCGACAAAATGAGAAAGCAACCTACTGAATGGGAGAGAATATTTGCAAATCATGTATCTGGTAAGAGATTAATATCACAAATATATTTTTAAAACTTCAGTTCAGTCGCTCAGTTGTGTCTGATTCTTTGCGACTCCATGAATCGCAGCACGCCAGGCCTCCCTGTCTGTCACCAACTCCCGGAGTTCACTCAGACTTACGTCCATCGAGTCAGTGATGCCATCCAGCCATCTCATCCTCTGTCGTCCCCTTCTCCTCCTGCCCCCAATCCCTCCCAGCATCAGAGTCTTTTCCAATGAGTCAACTCTTTGCATGAGGTGGCCAAAGTACTGGAGTTTGAGCTTTAGCATCATTTCTTCCAAAGAAATACTCAAAAGCAGAAACCCCCAAACAACCTGAGGATAGGATCTGAATAGACCTTCTTTCCAAAGACCTACTGAGGGCCAACAGGCACATGAAAAGAGGCTCAAACATCACTAGTCATCAGGGAAATGCTAATCAAAATTACAATGAGATATCATCTCACACCTGTCAGAATGGGTGTTATCTGAGACAACAAAATAGCAAGTGTTAGCAAGGATGTGGAGAAAAAGGAACCCTGGCTTACTGCTGGTAGGAATCTACATTGGTACCACCACTACAGAAAACAGTATGGAGCCTCCTCTAAATAGTAAAAATAGAGCTACCATAGGATCCAGCATTTTCACTTTTGGATATTTATCTGAAGAAAATGAAAACAGTAATTCAAAGAGATATATTCACCTTTAAGTTCACTAAAGCATTATTCACAATAGCCAAACTCTAGATACAACCTAAGTGTCCATCCATAGATAAATGGATAAAGAATGATGTGGTATATATACAATGGAATATTATTCAGCCATAAAAAGAATGAAAGCTCACCATTCGCCACAATATGAATGGACCTTGAGTACATTTATGCTAAGTGAAATAAGTCAGAGAAAGACAAATACCATATGATCTCACCTATATATAGAATTAAAAAAAAATCAAATCTATGCAAAACAAGCTCATATATACAAAGAACAGATCAATGGTTAGGTGAAGGGGGCATAAAATCAAAAAGGGGAGGATCAAATTTTTTTAATTTTAAATAATCTTTTCAAAAATCATATTTATTAATCAAATGTTAAATGGAAGAAAAATTTAATACAAAGTTTTCTTTTATTGAAATCTTTATAAAGATTTCAATATAGTCAGGTATGTTTAAAACTCATAACAAAGTTACAGGAAGGAAATAGACAAAGATTTTAATAAGAGTTGTGCTTACATGCCTTCTTCCCTTGCTTTTAAATTATACATAGACTTATACATAGAGAAGCATGGCTGAGATGAAAGAGAAGGAAGACCCTGAGCTCATCTCTTACGTGAGGATATAAAAAAATTATAACCATTTGCAGAGTCACTATCTATGAGATATATGAGAGTCACTATCTATGAAAGATATGAGAGTCACTATCTACAGGAACAACCTATCAGATCAGATCAGATCAGATCAGTCGCTCAGTCATGTCTGACTCTTTGCGACCCCATGAATCGCAGCACGCCAGGCCTCCCTGTCCATAACCAACTCCTGAAGTTCACCCAGACTCGCATCCATCGAGTCAGTGATGCCATCCAGCCATCTCATCCTCTGTCGTCCCCTTCTCCTCCTGCCCCCAATCCCTCCCAGAATCAGGGTCTTTTCCAATGAGGTGGCCAAAGTACTGGAGTTTCAGCTTTAGCATCATTCCTTCCAAAGAAATCCCAGGGCTGATCTCCTTCAGAATGGACCCGTTGGATCTCCTTGCAGTCCAAGGGACTCTCAAGAGTCTTCTCCAACACCACAGTTCAAAAGCATCAATTCTTTGGCGCTCAGTCTTCTTCACAGTCCAACTCTCACATCCATACATGACCACAGGAAAAACCATAGCCTTGACTAGACGAACCTTTGTTGGCAAAGTAATGTCTCTGCTTTTGAATATGCTATCTAGGTTGGTCATAAGCTATAAAGAAGGAATCACAAAAAAAAAAAAAAAAAAAAAAAAAGAAGGAATCACAATAAGACAGGAGGGAGGGAGAGGAGATATGTGTGTGTGTGCTCAGTCGCGTCAGTCATGTCCGACTCTTAGCGAACCTATGGCCTGTAGCCCGCCAGGCTTCTCTGTCCATGGGATTCTCCAGGCAAGAACACCGCAGTGGGTTGCTATGCCCTTCTCCAGGGGATCTTCCCGACCCAGGAATCATACCCACGTTTCCTAGGTCTCCTGCATTGCAGGCAGATTCTTTACCCGCTAAGCCAGCAGGGAAGCCCAAAGATATAAAGAAGGAACCACAAGGCAGGAAGGATGGCGAGGAGGGATAGTCGAGACCAACATCATCAAACAGGCGGCTCACAAATGAGAGGACAACTACAATTGCAAAGGTCCTTCCCCAGGAATGAGGGGTCCAAGCCGCACACTGGCTTCCCAGCCTAGGAGCCCTACAACAGGAAGAGGAGCCCCTGAAACATTTGGCTTTGAACGCCAGTGGAGCTTCTGTATGGGAGCCAGAAGGCTGTAGGAAACAGACTGCTCTTAAAAAGTACACACGAAAGCTCTTGGATGCTGAGTCCCAGCACAGAGATAGTAATTTTAAAGGAGCCTGGGTGGAGAAGACCTATTGGCCATGCAAGAGCCTCACTGAAGGGTAAGAGCAACTGGGACTCCCCCTGGGGACAGAGATGCTGGTGGCAGCCACTTTGGGGAGCTCATTCTACCATGAGAACACTGGCACTGGCTAATGCCATTTTGGGGTCCTCCTGTGGTCCAGCAGCAGCCCCGGGACTCCTGCTTCCCACCCTGGGATCCAGCCCCGTCCGATAGTGGGGTCAGAGTCACCACACAAGGCAGGGCCTGGCAGCCAACTAGGCTCAGAGCCAGCTGCACCTACCAGCTCACCCACTGTAGTCAGCCCCACCCCCATAGACCCCACAAAGGGGCACCCCTAGAGCATATAGGAGGGCAGGAGGAGAAGGGGGCAACAGAGGATGAGATGGTTGGATGACATCACCGGATCAATGGATATGAGTTTGAGCAAACTCCAGGAGATAGTGAAGGACAAGGAAGCCTGGCGTGCTACAATCCTTGGGTCACAAAGAGCTGGACACGACTTAGGGGCTGAACAACACCTAGAGCATATAGCTCTGGTGAGCGGAGGGGAGTCTGCTGCAAGGCTCCATAGGATGTCTACTACATGAGGTCACTTCTCCAAGATCAGGAAATGTAACTGACGTACCTCACACACGAAAATAAACACACAGAATTAGGCAAAATGAGGAGACAGAGGGATTGTTCCAAACAAAGGAACAACATGAAACCCCAGAAGAACTAAGTGAAGTGGAGATAGGCCAACTACCCAGTGGAGATCAAGATAATGATCATAAAAATATTCAAACTTGGGATAAGAATGGGTGAACACAATGAAAAGATTAACAACGAGGTAGAAAATACAGTACTCTTGCCTGGCAAATCCCATGGATGGAGGAGCCTGGTGGGCTGCAGTCCATGGGGTCGCTAGGAGTCTGACACGACTGAGCGACTTCATTTTCACTTTTCACTTTCATGCATTGGAGAAGGCAATGGCAACCCACTCCAGTGTCCTTGCCTGGAGAATCCCAGGGATGGGGGAGCCTGGTGGGCTGCCGTCTCTGAGGTCTCAGAGTCGGACACGACTGAAGCGACTTAGCAGCAGCAGAAAATATAAAGAAGAACCAAACAGAGCGGAAGAATACAATAAATGAGATAAAACAGATTAAATGATACAGAGGAACAGATCAGCAAACTGGAAGATGGTAGTGGAAACCACCTTATCCAAACAGAAAAAAAGAAAAAGAATTTTTAAAAATGAGTTTACGAGACCTCTGGGACAACATCAAGCGCATTAACATTCACATTACAGGGTCCCAGAATGAGGAGAGAGAGGGAAAGGGGCAGAGAACTTATTTGAAGAAATAATAGCTAAAAAACTTCCCTAACCTGGGAAAGGAAACAGACATCTAGATTCAAGAAACACAGAGAGTCCAAACCCCATGAACCTAAAAAGGTCCCAATCAAGAAACATTATAATTAAAATGGCAAAAATTAAACATAAAGAGAATATTAAGGCGGCAAGTGAAAAGCAGTGAGTTGTGTGCAAAGGAACCACAATAAAAGTATCAACTGACTTTTCAGCAAAAACTTTGCAGCCCAGAAGAGCATTGCACAATATATGCAAAGTGATAAGTGGAAAAAACCTATTAACTAGGAATACTCTACCCAGCAGGGATATCATTTAGATTTGAAGAAGAGATAAAGAGTTTTACAGACAAGCAAAAGCCTAAAGATTGCAACACAATTAAACCAGATTTACAAGGAATGTTAAAGGGACTTTTTAAAGTGGAAAATAAAAGACTGTAACGAGAAATCTGAAAGTTATCGAAGAAAATATCCCATTGGTAAAAGCAAACATACAGTAAATCAATCACTTACAAAGATCATGGCAAATTAAAAGACAAAAGGAATAAAATCATCTATACCCACAATTAGTACTATAGGAATGTTGTTATTTAATCTCTAACTCATATTGAACCCACGTCTCCTGCATTGCAGGCAAATTCTTTACCACTGAGCCACCTGGGAAGGCTCACTTAAGGAATACTCAAAACAAAAAAATAAATAAATAAAACAAAATATGCTTCTGAGGTGTCAACAGTGGTAAAGAATCCGCCTGTCAATGCAAGAGACACAGAGAGGTGGGCTCGATTCCTGGGTCTGGAAGATCCCCTGGAGGAGGAAATGGCAGCCCACTCCAGTATTCTTGCCTGGGAAATCCCATGAACAGAGGGGCCTGGTGGGCTGCAGTCTATGGGATCGCTAGGAGTCAGACACGACTGAGCGACTTCACTTTATTTTTTCACTTTCATGCATTGGAGAAGGAAATGGCAACCCACTCCAGTGTTCTTGCCTGGAGAATCCCAGGGACAGGGTGGGTGGGGGGGAACCTGGTGGGCTGCCATCTATGGGGTTGCACACAGTCAGACATGACTGAAGCGACTTAGCAGCAGCAGAATCTGTTCGAACCTAAGGGTTCACCATCTTAAAATAATATGTGTGTATATACACATTATATATACACACATATATGTATACATTTCACACACACACGAGAGAGAGACAGAAAGAGAAAGACGGAGCCATTGTTATCTATGAACCTTATGATAACCACAGATCAAAAACCTAACAACAGATACACATACACAAGAGAAAGGAATTCCAACACAACACTGAGACAGTCATCCAATCACAAGGGGAAAAGAGCAGGAAAAAACTACAACAATAACCAGAAAACAATCACATGGCAAATAAGTACATACCTATGAATAATTATTTTAGTAAAAAAACCCAGAGTAAAGATATAGAAGCAAGATATTTATATATGTGTACACACACACACACACACACACACACACACACACACACACACATATATATGTGATTTACCTGGAGGAGGGCATGGCAACCCACTCCAGTGTTCTTGCCTGGAGAATCCCCATGGACAGAGGAGCCTGGTGGGCTACAGTCCACGAGGTCGCCAAGAGTTGGACACGACTGAGCGACTAAGTACAGCACAGATGCTGTTTTATTTATTATAGCATATTGTTATTTGTGTGTTCAAAATGTGTTCATAGAACACTAACCAATGGAGTATTGATAGTTATACTGAAAGGAGGCTGTGCTCATACAAACTGGGAAATGCTGGGCTCAACAGGAGAGAGTTCCTGCTGCATGGTAAAGGATTTCCCTGTATTATTTTGAACTTGGGCTGTGACTCTCCAAAGGACACAAAATACACATTTCCCAACACCTTTTTAATCAATGGATCACCTTCAGGGTTTAGAACCCTATGCAACACGGTGGGAGATGCTTCGGTAAGCTCTGCTGCTCCTCAGGGACACCTGCAAATTTCCAGAGAGATACTGATGCTCTCTCACACTTTTTCCCTTTCTCATTCATTGAATTTTACAGCACACATGAATCCTGCCTAGGTTCAATCCCAGCTCCTTGACATTCCAATTTGGTGACCTTAAGTATTTATTGTGTCTCTTCCTCATTTTCCTCATCTGAGGAAGCAACTTAAAACAGTGCCAAGTACATATAAGTACTACGTAAGAGTTCGATAATGAGAATCATCACAACATACATCAACCACCTTTAAAATTTTTTCAAAAGTCCTTTGTGGCACCTGGTGGCTATTTTTCTCAGAATTTATTTCACAGAACTATGATTGATTTATTCAACAGTGAATGAGCTTCTACTATTAACTAGGCTATGTTTTGGGACCAGAAACAGCAGAAGACAAGCCAAATAATCTCTGCTTTCAAAGAAGTGATATTTGACCAGAGAGAGAGAAATTAAAGAAAAATAGTTTAAGACATGACCAATGATTTTAATACAGGAGAAAGAACAATGAGGGGAGAGATCTATTGGGTAAACTGAGAAGGTTCTCTGAGAGGGTGGTACTGATATTAAATATACAAGAGATATCCAGGCAAAACTCCGAGAGAAGAGTATTCCAGGGAAAGAGACCAGCAAGTGCAAAGGCCCTGAGGCATAAATGAGCTTGGTCTGTTTGAGAAACAAAGGTGAAAGTTGCTTAGTCATGTCTGACTCTTTATGATTCCATGGACTGTAGCCTTCCAGGATCTTCTGTCCATGGAATTCTCCAGGCAAGAATACTGGAGTGGGTAGCCCTTTCCTTCTCCAGGGGATCTTTCCAACCCAGGGATCAAACCCAGGTCTCCAGTACTGCAGGCAGATTTTTTACTGTCTGAGCCACCAGGGAAGCCCAAAGTGCTTCTTGGCAGCGGTGGGATTTAAACCCACAACTCCAAAGAGACTGGAGCCTTACTCCAGTGCCTTAGACTGTTCGGCTATAGTACCCAGTTGAGAAACAGAAGTAGAGCCAAAACGGTTAAACAGGAAGGTAAGAAAGAGGTAAGGGGTTTAGAAGCTATTTGAGATTAAATACAGCTGATTCAAAGGAGCAGGTGACACTCCATGATTTGCATTTTTAAAAGGTCACCCTTCATTAATAGGACACTGGGTTTATCTACCAGAAAAAGTGTCACTGGACCTCTTTCTTACACATTCTCAGGCAAATTACAGAATTGAAGGTGAAAATTAAAAACAGAGTTCTTAGAAGACAAGGCAAGAGAATATCCTTGTGACTTTGAGGTAGGGAAATCAATCTTTATCAAAACACAGGGCATACTAACTAGGAAGACTGATGCATTTGACTCTATTAAAGTTAGACCTCTCTTTATCAAAAGACACCCTTAAGAGAGAGAGAAAAAAAAAAAAAAAAGCAAGTCACAGACTGGGAGGTAATTGTAGCAAAACCCAATGAATCCATATCTAAAACACAAACAAGTTTTACAAGTCAAAAAGACAACTTATAGAAAAATGAGTAAAAGATGAAAACAGGCAGTTCACACAGAAGATGTCTCATGGCTATTAGACTGATGAAAATATGTTCCATCTCTTAAGACACTGGGCAAGTGCAATTCCAATAAGATATCACTTACACAGCCCCACGCAGAGAGTGATAGTTACAAAGGCCACCATTCTATGTGTTGATGAGAGTATGGTGCCCTAAAACTCATAAATGCAACTAGAGGGAAGGTAAGTTGATACAAAAACCGTGGAAGCTGTTTGGAAGCAATTCCATTTCTAGGGCTTGCCCTAGAAGTAGGGTTAGCCCATCGACCAGGGGACATGGACAAGAATAGATATAGGAGCATGACTGGTATTAGCGCTAAACATCTAACACTGCAAGTGGATGAATAAACTGAATTCAATAAAATGCACAGCAGTGTATAAAACAACGTATTGTCTGAAATAAACAAACACCATGACAATGAACTACAGCTACAAGGAACCCATGGACAAAACCAGAGTAAAAGAAAAAGACACAAATGTGTGTGTATTTTCATATAGCTCCATTAATATAAAGGCTTTTAAAGCAAAATAAAACTAGTGTTACCTAGTTTAGGAAACGCAAGGCAGTGACTACATCTTAGACTACATCTAAGGTGGTTACTGGAGTAAAGGGGTGTGGTTGGCAGAGGACATGCTAGGGAGCCCCTGGGGTTTGTGACAACGCTCCATTTCTTGACCTGAGTGACCTTTCTATTAGTGTTCACTTTATAATGCTGTATTCCCTCATGGCTTAGGTGGTAAAGAATCCACCTGCCAGTGCAGGAGACCTGGGTTCGATCCCTGGGTCAGTAAGATCCTCTGGAGAGGGGCATGGCAACCCACTCCAGTATTATTGCCTGGAGAACCCCATGGACAGAGGAGCCTGGCAGGCTGAACAGTCCATGGGGTCACAAAGAGTTGGACACAACTGAGCGACTCTTTGGCTTTTTTCACTTTCATACTTATATTTGTGTTTTATGCATATATTTGCACACGTGGTATAGTATTTGATAATTTTAGAAAGGATTCAACAATCGTCGTGGCTGTTTGAGAAGTGGATTGTGGGGAAGGGAGACAGCCAGGGGCTCAGTAAGATGCTCCCTGACTCATCTCAAGGAGCCCAAGAGGCTTGGCAAGATAAGGGCAAACAGCTCCCTAGGCTACACTAGATAGGACAGGCCCCATGGGTTAGACTGTCACCCCAGGCTACATTAGAGGGGATGAGAACCAGGACTGGGGAGGTGATAACGCAGATGGAAGAAAACGACAGATTCACGGTGTGCTTTGGAGCCTGTTCAGGCCGTCTGCGGGGTGTGGGAAGGAAGGACATCTAATAACTTCCAGCTTGTGCACCTGGACAGCTGGTGATGTCACTGAGATGGTGAGGAGCTGGGGCTGGCATGGGAGGGATAAGGGAGGACATCAAGAATCCGCATTGATCGTGTGAACTTGGAGGTGTCTGGTGGACATCCCAGAGGAGGTGTCCAGGAGGCCACTGGATATGGGAGCTCTCCATGCTAGAATGAGTGAAGATTGCTGAGCGGTGGTCACTGGGCAGCTCAGTCAAGCCACCCACCACTCCTGCACACCAGCCTCCTGGCTTATACAGAACACCGGTTGATCAGCAAATAATATCTTCTCCTATGTCATAAGATTTCAACCTGTGCTTGCAAACAGCAGAACTCACAGTATTTTTATCATTGCTAAGTGAAGTGAAAGTCAGTCAGTTGTGTCTGACTCTTTGCAACCCCATGGACTGTAGCCCACCAGGCTCCTCTGTCCATGGGATTCTCCAGGCAAGAATACTGGAGTGGGTAGCCATTCTTTTCTCCAGGGGAATCTTCCTGACCCAGGGATCGAACCCAGGTCAGGTCTCCTGCTTTGCAGACATTCTTCACTGTCTGAGCCACCAGGGAAGCCCATCATTTCTAAGGGTCAACTTAATTAAAAATAAACATGTTTCAAAATGGGTCACCAGTTTGCCCTTTAGATGGAGAAAAAGAAAGACCTATACCAGTTGAATGCATTTAAATGGCCTCTCTGGGCATACTCTCTTTTTCCTTTCCAGTTCTCTACCCAATATTTCTACCTTATGTCCCCTCTAGGCAGAACTGAAACAAGCAATTTTTGGAAGAGGAGAATTCAGGAGAAAAGAACCAGTTTTAATTTCTCTCTCCACTCCACACTCTCTGCCAAAGCAGCCTCAAATAGCAGGCCTTCCAGGAACATGCTCAGAAGGTAACTTAACCAAAAACAAACATTTGTTCACATTTAGTTTTGTGTTTTAGGGAGATCTGAGAGACTTCCATTGATTTCATTCCACTAAAAACAGCCCAAGACAGGTTGAGACGATCTTCCTTTACTTGTCACATTTCTGAAACACAACATATATTCTTTAAAAATTTTAAACTGTGGTAAAATATACATAAACTCTACAATCTTAATCATTTTTAAAAGTACACAGTTCAGTGGCATTAAGTACATTCACATTGTTATACAACCATTACCACCTTCCATCTCTAGAATTCTTTCCATGTTGTAAAAATCTAACTTTGGACCCATCAAGTGATAACTTTCCTTCCTCCTGCCAGCCCCTGGTAACTACCATTTTACTTTCTGTATCATTTGACTGCTCTATGCGAAGAGCTGACTCATTTGAAAAGACCCTGATGTTGGGATTGAAGGCAGGAGGAGAAGGGGACGACAGAGGATGAGATGTTTGGATGGCATCACCGACTCAATGGACATGAGTCTGGGTAAACTTCGGGAGTTGGTGATGGATGGGGAGGCCTGGCGTGCTGCGGTTCATGGGGTCGCAAAGAGTAGGACACGACTGAGCAACTGAACTGAACAGACTGCTCTAGGTAACTGATATAATTGGAATCACACAGGATTATATTTTTGTGAGAGGCTTATTTCATTTAACACAATATCTTCAAGTTTCATCCAGGTTGTAGCACATATCAGAATCTCCTTCCTTTTTAAAGTGAAAGTCACTCAGTTGTGTCTGACTCTTTGCGACCCCATGGACTATACAGTCTATGGAATTCTCCAGGCCAGAATACTGGAGTGGGTAGCCATTCCCTTCTCCAGCGGATCTTCCCAACCCAGGGGTCAAACCCAGGTCTCCCACATTGCAGGCAGATTCTTTACCAGCTGAGCCACCAGGGAAGCCCAAGGATACTAGAGTGGGTAGCCTATCCCTTCTCTAGCAGATCTTCCCAACCCAGGAATCCAACCGGGGTCTCCTGCATTGCAGGCAGATTCTTTACCAGCTGAGCTACTAGGGAGGTCCTTTTCAAAGCTGGATAACATTCCACTGTATGTATACACCACATTTTATCTATTCATTCACTGATGGATACTTGGGCTGCTTCCACCTTTTGACAACTATGAATAATACTATGCGTGTGAGCGTGCAAATGTCTCTTCAAGTCGTGAAATGCAACATGTATTCTACATAGTTAAGCTTCCAAAATAAAATTTAATCAAACTGACCAATTTCTGGTTTTACACCAAGATATCTAATTCCTTTTTGCAACCAAGCTTTCTGTCTGGATCGTTACTGACTTTAGAAGAACCTCTCCCTAGGCCAAGTCCTTCTGGCAGAGACGACCCTAATCTTACCCTTCCAAGGAAGGCTGTAGCAGTGACTTGACATTTTCTGATGAAACAGCCCGAGTGTCAGTCTCAAGAAACTGAGCAATGTGGTTCTAATACTGAAAGCAGATGTAATTATCCAATGACTATTCATCAAAGCTAGAAATACAAGTGAGTAAAATACAAAGAGAACAACTCCACTCAGGCCCAACAGAAGCAAATGTCCCATGTCCAGTTACCTGGGAAACCTGTATATCAGCATCCAACATCTCTGTAAGATTCCTTTGGCATTTAAAGTGCTTTCTCTGTACTCCGAGAGCTGTAGAGCATGTCAGCTTAGCATTAGATGCTCGGGGATGTGAGTGTAATGTATTGTGAGAGTGGGTTATCTGCATACCTGGGTTATCAGGTAAGCGAGGGGCATGAGAAGAGAGGAGCCAGAGAGGGGGACGGGGGTTAGATCCCAGAGAGGGCTGAACAGCATCCCAGGGCAGAGACTGGGCCTCATCCTGTATCCCCAGAATCCACTGAAGCTTCATCAAGGAGGAGGGCATGGTGCAATTCACTAAGCTCGTTCTGTGTGCCAGGCCCCATGCCATACGATGCAATCCATTAATTCCTCTAATCCTTACGACAGCCAAGGCACTGCCATCGTTGTCCCCATTTTACAGTCAGAGGCACTAAGGCGCTGAAAGGCCAAATGTTTCACACAGCTAGTGAGTGGAGGATCTGGGGTTCAAATTCAGGAGTTCTGGTTTCAGAGACTCAGCTTTGCTACCTGCAACAGTCCACAGGGCAGCATGCGCATGCTGGTTTGCAAGAGAGAAAAACATGGCAAATGTCACATCAGCGTCATCAGAGCTCTGTGCTTCCTATTTAGACTGGGTATACGTGAGGCAAGTGTATACCTCATCCCTTCTGTGACATGCACACACCCACAAGGAAACAAACATGACGTCAGACAGTCAGGGTTGTAGGCAGGTAAGGTTGGGGTCCCCAGGGAAGAGAACCAGGCGTGGCTTTCTTGACTTAAGAGCAGCGACTGTAGGCTGAAGCCACTCTGTGGTCTGAGCCTGGCTTCCATGCTTGCCTGTGCAGAAGAACAGCTCCTGGTAGTTAATGATTTTAAGGGAACAAAAGAACACGGGAACAAGCAGCTTACTGCCTGGCTGGGGGAAATAACCACAATGGGGACAATAAATCAGTCACAAAGACTGCCAGTTCTGTTTCAAAGGTGAAGAATAGCCTGACGCACATTCTTGAGTTGTTTTACGGGGTCCAGATCCCCTCGGACAATCAGCCTCCAGACTAAATGGTGCCAGACAACTGATGGTGCTGACCTCTCATGACTTCCAGCAACTAAGACCTGGACTCCTCCAAGCTAGCGTGACTCTCGTCCCAAGTCTATGCTCAGCTCCTCTCTGTACAAGTGCCCTCATGAAGATGCATGCTCCCTTAGCTTAAAATGCCCCCCAGTTGTGCTGTTCAGGGACAAACTCCTTTGGGAAAGATCCCTGGTGTTCTCCTTACTTACTGCAAGTAATAAATCCCTCCTTCTCTGGCTCTTTGGCATGGCTGGGTCTTTTGGCTCGATACCCACCAAGAGGCAAACCCAGTTTTCAGGGAACAAGGGGACCATGAGAAAGGGTGAGTGCCTGCACATGGAAAGACTTTCCTGCTGAGACCACACTCAGGACCACTTACCCACCAGCTCATGGAGCCAGCATCACTAAGCGCCACTGCGTGTGACCTCGGCTTGAGAGTAGAGGGAGCTTCCAAACCTGGGGCCCCAGCCCCGGTGGACACCCCCAGCCTGGGCAGATGGCACTCCCAGGCCCAGCTGCCCTGAGCCTCCCCTCTGCCCTTCCCCAGCAACTCCTGCTTCCAGTATTTGGGCAAAAAGGCATTTCGAAACACTAGACCAATTTCTGCATGAACTGACCAAGTCCCCACACTTTGCAGGTTTGCATCTCCAAGTAGAAAAATCTGTAGGCTGAGGACCTGGGCTCAGGGGCTGTCTTCAGACAAACCATCAAATCTCTCTGATCTTGGCTTCAACTTGAACGTGAGACCTACTGGGTCATTGTCATTATCTAAATGAAGGCAGCATTCATGTTTCCACAGCCTATGAGACCTTCTGCCCCATGTCCACAATCTACTCTCCTGATGACCCCCACCAGACTCTAGCCAGGCTTCCCTGGTGGCTCAGTGGTAAAGAATCCACCTGCCGAGCAGGAGACATGGGTTCAGTCCCTGGGTTGGGAAGATCCCCTGGAGAAGGAAATGGCAACCCACTCCAGTGTTCTTGCCTGTGAAATCTCATAGACAGGGGAGCCTGATGGGCTACAGTCCACAGGGTCACAAAAGAGTTGGACACGACTTGGTGACTAAACAAGACTCCAGCCACATGCACCTCCTTGCTGTCCCCCTGATGACCCGGCCTTCTCCCACTGCCATAGGGCCCAAGCGCTGGCTGTCCCCTCAGTGTCTGCAAGCCTGTCCCCCACCTCCTTCTTATTCCGGTTCACACATCACTTTCTCAGCGAGGCCTGGGGTGGGGAGCCCATGGGATACTCCCGCTGCCCCACCCCCAAGAACACCCAGGGCCCCTTTTCCCTGCTGTATGTTTTCCCCTATTGTTAAGGTTTTTTTTAGTAGCAGCACTTGGTGCCTTCGTCGCGGCACTCAAGTGTCTCTCTAGATGTGGCACCAGGCTCTCTAGCTGTGGTGTGCAGGCTCAGCGCTTGGGACTTAATTGCCCCACCACTATCTGTGATCTAAGTTCCCCGACCAGGGATCAAACCCATGTCGCCTGCACTGGAAGGTGGATTCTTAACCCCTGGACCACCAGGGAAGTCTCTCCCCCATTGCTTTTAACACCTTCTTGGGCCTTGTTTCTGAGAGTGTGGTCTGGAGACCAATATCAGCAGCATCTCCTGGGAGATTGTTAGAAATGCAAAATCTCAGGCTTTGCCTGAATTACAATCTGCATTCTCACAAGGTGCCCCAGGAGATCTGTGTGTACAACAGAGGGTCTATTACAGTGGGTTATATACTTTCCCTGTGTATCCTGTTTCTTTCCCGACCTGGGCTGTAAGTTCTGGGCATTCATCCATTCTCATCTCTACTGTGACCCCCAAACTACAAAGGTCCTGGTCGCATTGTAGGCAGGCCAATAGATAATGAACAAATGAATGAACTGAAAAGCAATCAAGGTCAGGACAGTGAGGGCCACGATCCCCTGGCCAGACTGGCCAGGGGCTAAGGACACCCAACCAGGGAGCAGGGAAGGGTCTAAGACATGGCCTTGGGTTCCAACAGGAGAACCCTATCGCCTAGCTCACTAGGAAGGCCTGGAAAACTGGGAGGTGATTCAGTTCAAGTTCTCATAAAGGGACAGCACTGTCCCTCTGTCCAGGCCAGCTATGCAGGATGCTGGAGAGAAGTCCGCAGTAGAGGCAGGCAGGTGCAGGCCAGCTACGCGGGAAGCTGGAGAGAGGACCGCAGTAGATGCAGGCAGCACAAGCGGGTGGAAGCCCCGACCCCTGGAAGGTTACAGCTGCCTCGGGAGCTGAGCACTCCCTGCCCCTCCCCTAGCCTGCTGGGTCAGGCCCTCCACATCAGGGCTCTCTAAACTCATTCAGGATCCCTGAAGGGGGGCAATTCCTCTTTCTGACAAGACAGCCATCATGTGCAATTGATTAAGTGTCTACATAGAAAAGAATGTAAATGATAGTAAACAGAGAGGGACATAAAATGGTTCAAACAGGACAAGATGTTCAACCTTGCTCATGAGTGAGAAACAAAAACTCCACCCACCCCTCTACCAGCCGCCAGATTGGCAGTCTCGACAAGTCTGATGACACTATGGGCTCTTCATCCTTGGCTCCGTGGGACAGAGGTTGGTAATTGATCCAAACTCGATGAGCGGTCATTTGGTACCAGCTGTCAAAATCCCAAATTCACATACTCTGGTAGCAATCCCCCTTCTAAGTTACTCATCACACCACTGTTCTTGCTCTCTCTTTTTCTAAGTTTTTCTGATCTGGATCCTTTAAGTCTTTATTGGATTTGTTATAACATTGATTGCTTTATGTTTTAGTTTTTTGGCCATGAGGCATATGGGATCTTAGCTCCCCAACCAGGGATTGGACCTGCACTCCCTGCATGGGAAGGCCAAGTCCCAACCCCTGGATCACCAGGGAACGCTCTGTTCCTTGCTCTCTTTTGCTTCACCTGTCTACATATGTGGGTCATGAGGGAGCTGGCTCAGTAGATCACAGCCCTATCCTACAACAGAATACTATGCAGGCTAAAGAGGAAGAAACCCACATTTAATCTACTAATGATCTGCAATAGCTTTCAACAGCAAGGAAAGGTTCAGAACAATGTGTCTGCTATGCTAACTGTGTGAACTATAGGAGCCATCACACAGCCCCATGCTCTATGTAGAGCTGCATGCCAACACTGGAGAAGGGTTGCCTTGTGAAATGGATATGGGGGCTGCCAGACAGCAGGACTTCCCTGGTGGCTCAAGTGGTAAGGACGCTGCCTGCAATTCAAGAGACTTAGATTCAATCCCCGGTCAGGAAGATCCCCTGGAGGAGGGAATGGCAATCCACTCCAGAATTCTTGCCTGGAGAATTCCATGGATAGAGGAGCCTGGCGGGCTATAGTCCATGGGGTTGCAAAGAGTCAGACACAACTGTGGGCGGATGGGGGGGTGGCTGCGGAGAATTTCTAGGTATTACCTTTGGTCCTCTTGAAATTTTGAATCACATGAATACATTACTTACTCAAAGACTAAATTTTTAAAAAATTCCCTATACTGAATGACAGAACTATGGACAGAGGTTCGTGAAATTGTACAGGAGACAGGGATCAAGACCATCCCCAAGAAAAAGAAATGCAAAAAAGCAAAATGGCTGTCTGAGGAGGCCTTACAAATAGCTGTGAAAAGAAGAGAAGTGAAAAGCAAAGGAGAAAAGGAAAGATATACCCATTTGAATGCAGAGTTCCAAAGACCAGCAAGGAGAGATAAGAAAGCCTTCCTCAGCGATCAATGCAAAGAAATAGAGGAAAACAATAGAACAGGAAAGACTAGAGATCTCTTCAAGAAAATTAGAAATACCAAGGGAACATTTCATGCAAAGATGGGCTCAACAAAGGATAAAAATGGTATGGACCTAACAGAAGCAGAAGATATTAAGAAGAGGTGGCAAGAATACACAGAAGAACTGTACAAAAAAGATCTTCATGACTCAGATAATCACGATGATGTGATCAGTTACCTAGAGCCAGACATCTTGGAATGTGAGGTCAAGTGGGCCTTAGAAAGCATGACTATGAACAAAGCTAGTGGAGGTGATGGAATTCCAGTTGAGCTATTTCAAATCCTGGAAGATGATGCTGTGAAACTGTTGTACTCAATATGCTAGCAAATTTGGAAAACTCAGCAGTGGCCACAGGACTGGAAAAGGTCAGTTTTCATTCTAATCCCAAAGAAAGGCAATGCCAAAGAATGCTCAAACTACCACACAACTGCACTCATCTCACACCCTAGTTGGAGAAGGCAATGGCACCCCATTCCAGTACTCTTGCCTGGAAAATCCCATGGACGGAGGAGCCTGGTGGGCTGCAGTCCATGGGGTCATGAAGAGTCAGACACGACTGAGCGACTTCAGTTTCATTTTTCACTTTCATGCAATGGAGAAGGAAATGGCAACCCACTCCAGCGTTCTTGCCTGGAGAATCCCAGGGACGGGGGGAGCCTGGTGGGCTGCTGTCTGTGGGGTCGCACAGAGTCGGACACGACTGAAGTGACTTAATACCAGCAGCACACGCTGCTGCTGCTACCTGCTAAGTTACTTCAGTCGTGTCCGACTCTGTGCGACCCCACAGACGGCAGCCCACCAGGCTCCCCTGTCCCTGGGATTATCCAGGCAAGAACGCTGGAGTGGGTTGCCATTTCCCTCTCCAATGCATGAAAGTGAAAAGTAAAAGTGAAGTCACTCAGTCGTGTTTGACTCTTCACAACCCCATGGACTGCAGCCTACCAGGCTCCTCATCCATGGGAGTTTCCAGGCAAGAGCACTGGAGTGGGTTGCCACCGCCTTCTCTGCTAGTAATGTTCAAAATTCTCCAAGCCAGGTTTCAGCAATATGTGAACCATGAACTTCCAGATGTTCAAGCTGGTTTTAGGAAAGGCAGACAAACCAGAGATCAAATTGCCAACATTCACTGGATCATTGAAAAAGCAAGAGAGTTTCAGAAAAACATCTATTTCTGCTTTATTGACTATGCCAAAGCCTTTGACTGTGTAGATCACAATAAACTGTGGAAAATTCTGAAAGAGATGGGAATACCAACCAGATCACCTTACCTGCCTCCTGAGAAATCTTTATGTAGGTCAAGAAGCAACAGTTAGAACCGGACATGGAACAATGGACTGATTTATAATTGGGAAAGGAGTATGGCAAGGCTGAGTATTGTCACCCTGCTTACTTAACTTATATGCAGAGAACATCATGCGAAATGCCAGGCTGGATAAAGCACAAGCTGGAATCAAGATTGCTGGAAGAAATATCAATCACCTCAGATATGCAGATGACACCACCCTTATGGCAGAAAGTGAAGAAGAACTAAAGAGCCTCTTGATAAAAGTGAAAGAGGAGAGTGAAAAAGTTGGCTTAAAACTCAACATTCAGAAAACTAAGATCATGGCATCCGGTCTCATCACTTCATGGCAAATAGATGGGGAAACAATGGAAACAGTGACAGACTTTATTTTCTTAGGCTCCAGAATCACTGCAGATGGTGACTGTAGCCATGAAATTAAAAGATGCTTGCTTCTTGGAAGAAAAGCTATGACCAACCTAGACAGCATATTGAAAAGCAGAGACATTACTTTGCCGACAAAGGTTCGTTTAGTCAAGGCTATGGTTCTTTCAGTAGTCATGTATGACTGTGAGAGTTGTACCATAAAGAAGGCTGAGCACCGAAGAATTGATGCTCTTGAAGCATGGTGTTGGAGAAGACTCTTGAGAGTTCCTTGGACTGTAAGGAGACCAGTCCGTCCTAAAGGAAATCAGTCCTGAATATTCATTGGAAGAACTGATGCTGAAGCTCCAATACTTTGGCCACCTGATGCAAAGTAGAACCAACTTATTGGGAAAGACCCTGATGCAGGGAAAGATTGAAGGCAGAAGAAGAAAGGGACGACAGAAGATGAAATGGTTGGATGGCATCAGAGACTCGATGGCCATGAATTTGAGAAACTCTGGGAAATGGTAAAGTACAGGGAAGCCTGGCGTGCTGCAGTCCATGGGATCACAGAGAGTCAGACATGACTGAGTGACCTTTAGAACCTTTAGAGCAACACCACCACCCTTACACCTTCACCTCCTGCATTCTTCCTCTATCACTGTACACACTCCAGACTTGGCTGTATTGCTATACCACATCCTTCCCTGCCCCAGGGCCTTTGCACCTGTCATTTTCTCTTCCATCTTTCTCCACTGAGGTAACTCCTAACTTGTCTATTATGATATCTCAAGTCAGATATCCCTGCTTTGGTGGAGCTTTCTCTTAAGAGATCAAGCCCCTTGACTGCTCTGGCTGCCTCTTGCACCTGTTCACAGCTCATTTCATTCTTGAATTTTTGTTCAAGGCCTCTCCTCCCCAGGAAAGCCCCCACTTCTCCCTGGGGCTCAGGATTCTTGTTCACTGTCACCCACAACAGTGCTGATCAAAGAGCAGGTGCTGGAATGCCATTTCCTTTCCTCTACTCCCCCCAGCCCCTGCCATTCTTGTTCCCATCTCTCCGCTGTAATGAAGCCTATAGCTTTACCATCAGAGAAGGAGCACTAAAGAATGATTCTAAAGGGCACGTGTCTTGTTCATATCAATGGAGACAGAAGAAAAGCTCAGAAGCATTTCTTTTCACTTAACAACAGCAGCTAACATTTCTTAAGCTCTACCAGCAAGCCTTAAGGTAGATCTTATCCTCACTTCATGGATGGGGAAACGGGGCAGTTAAACAAATCTGAGTCCCACAGTCTATAAGTGTTAAAGGTGGCATTCTGTATTTCAGTCTGTCCTGCGACCACTTTTTAAAAGATGTGTAATTTACTCAGAGCTTTCAGTATAGATAGTGTGTGTGTGTGTGTGTGTGTGTGTGTGTGTGTGATGCTGCTGCGTCACTTCAGTTGTGTCTGACTCTGTGCGACCCCATAGACTACAGCCAACCAGGCTTCCTGTCCCTGGGATTCTCCAGTCAAGAACACTGGAGTGGGTTGCCATTTCCTTCTCCAATGCATGAAAGTGAAAAGTGAAAGTGAAGTCACTCAGTCGTGTCCGACTCTTCGAGACCCCATGGACTGCAGCCTACCAGGCTCCTCCGTCCATGGGATTTTCTAGGCAAAAGTACTGGAGTGGGGTGCCATTGCCTTCTCCGGTGTGTGTGTTATGGAAGATGATTTTTCCACAGACCAGGAAAGAGGGGCAGGGATGGTTTTAGGATGATTCAAGTGCACTACATTTATTGTGTACTTTTTCCCCTGTTATTATTACATTAGCTCCACCTCAGATCATCAGGCATTAGATCCTGAAGTTGGGGACCCCTGCCCTAGAGGATGCCAGTGCCCTAATCTAGAATTCCCACCCCTGGGGTAGTGAGTTAGCATGATGAATGGCCAAACCCCAGGTCCTTCAGCTGCTTCTATTCCCCATCAACTCAGGAACTCTGATAATCTGCATAATGACTTGGATATACTGGTAAACAGAATCCTAATTTGATGACCAACATACTGGGTGTTAGAAATGGACTCTCATTGATTAAATCAGTGACCTTGGAGATGGGTGGATAGGCTGAGATATTTTGAAGGTCATCCCCACCCAGGGAAACCAGAAAGTGAAGCCTGCATCCTTAAGGATGCTGCCTGATTGCCAAATGGTCTCAACCTGACTGTTGGCTCAGGATGGGTTCTGATAGTCTGATCCTGACTATAAGGTTCACTGAATCATGACACATGAATATGTTATCAATTCTACCTTGATCTTCTCTACAAGTTGTGCTCAGCATACCTAAAAGGACAGTGTGTTAGAGCCTCATTTCTCACTAGTGATTGTACATTCACACGTGGCAGAATCTGACTGGTATCTTCCTCTCTTTATAACCTGGCAGCAAGGGTTATGCCGAGGAGCAACTGGCTCCTCGGGCTCCTCCACCCTTCAGTGTTAGCAGTTCCCCAAAAAGTACTTAGCTGCCCATGATAAAATGCCAGAGTCAGTTCACCAGTTAATACTCTCCACTGTCTTTCTAGATACAGAGACTTTAATAGGGTCTGGTGGCTCAGTGGTAAAGAATCCGCCTGCAATGCAGGAGACACTGGAGATGTGGGTTCAATCCCTGGGTCAGAAAGATCCCCTGGAGAAGGAAATGGCGACCCATTCCAGTATTCTTGCCTGGAGAATCCCATGGACAGAGAAGCCTGGTGGGCTACAGTGCATGGAGTTGCAAATAGTTGGACATGACTGAGCAACTAAACAGCAAGAGCAACACATTTGCAAGCCTGCAGCCATCGTTTATAAATGCATTATTCTGAGCTCAGGCAAGTTCCCCTCTACAATCATCCCTAAAATGATTCCTTTTGACCAAGTGTCCACCAGGTTGAGTGGCAGGTGTCTGCCCTGTGGGATCAGTGCTGTGGAGCATCCTCAAACCCACAAGTACAGCCTCTTAGGAAGACAATCAATTCCAAAGCTCCTTTATCCATAATTCAGAAAGGAGACATTTTGCTGTTGGAAACAAGACTCTCACAGATAGTATTTGAAAAAGAAAGTCATTAAAATGATTGAACCGTTCTGCTGGTATGCTACTCTATTTGAATGCCCCCAAATTCAATAAAAGCTTGTATTTTAAAATGTGCTATGACAACAGGAGGGATCCCTGGGATGATGGAAACGTTCTGTATCTCGATTGCATCCATGGCAATATCCTGACAGTGATACTGTACAATAGTTTTTCAAAATATCTCCATTATGGAAAACAAGAGTATATGGAATCTCCCTGCACAATTTTGTGTGAATCTACAGCTCTCAAAATTAAAAGTTTAATTAAAAAAAAAAAACTTAAAAGGGACTTCCCTTATAGTCCAGTGATTAAGAATCCACCCACCAATACAGAGGACAGGGATTTAGTCCCTGGTCTGGGAAGATTCCACATGCCATGGGGCAACTAAGCCCAAGAGCTACAATGACTGAAGCCCACGCTCTCTAGAGCCCGTGCAGTGCAACAAAAGAAGCCATCACAGTGAGAAGCCCACTCACTGCAACTAGAGAAAGCCTGCACGCAGCAACCAAGAGCCAACACAGCCATAAACAAATAAATAATTGAAAAGGGGAAGTGAAAGTGCTCTCATGTCTGACTCTTTGTGACCCCATGGATGACACAGTCCATGGAATTCTCCAGGCCAGAATACTGGAGTGGGTAGCCCTTCCCTTCTCCAGGGGATCTTCCCAACCCAGGGATTGAACCCAGGTCTCCTGCATTGCAGATGGATTCTTTACCAGTTGAGTCATTAGGGAAGCCCAGGAATGCTGGAATGGGTAGCCTATCCCTTCTCCAGTGGATCTTCCAGACCCAGGAATTAAACCAGGGTCTTCTGCATTGCAGGCAGATTCTTTACCAGCTGAGCTACTAGGGAAGCCCTAAAAGGTGGGGGCTGATGTTTAAAAAAAAAAAAAAAGAATATGCCTTGTACGCTCATGAAATATCATCCAGTCACTTATTATTTAGGACACTGAAAATCGGGAGGTGGGCAGGAGAGGCTGTGATTCACAGTAATCCATGCATCACTCTTCCTACTTGGAATGGGGAGTGTCCCCATTTTTGCAGGCTGTTCCATGATGGTTCATTATGAGCCTTCCTGAGGTTACCGCATGCATTGCTGCCTCCCTAAGAGCTGGTAACTTCAGATCATCAGCCAAGGTCAGTGGCTAAACCTTAGGCAGAGCCTGCTTTCCTTCCTGAGTTTAGACTCTCACTCCCATGTAATGTTCTCAGTGATGGTGCTCCCACATTCACAAGAACCTGGCCTCATCCCTCAGCAGCCCTGGGTTCCAACAAGCCTTCCCCTAAGAGAGCACTCAGAACCACGTGCTTCAAAAACATTTCCCCCCTGCACATCAGAAGATGAATCCCAGGACTTCCCTCGTGGTAGAGTGGTTAAGAATCCACCTGCCAGTTACAGGGGACACAGGTTCGATCCCTGGTCTGGGAAGATCCCACATGCCACGGGGCAATTAAGCTTGTGCACCACAACTACTGAGCCCGAGCACCCTAGAGCCTTTGCGCCACAACAAGAGAAGCCATTGCAATGGAAAGCCTGAGCACTGCGACTGGAGTAGCCTCCACTCACGGCAACTAGAGAACTAGAGGGAAAAAGTCTGTGTGCAGCAACGAAGACCCAGTGCAGCCAAAAATAAACTGAAAAAAGAAGACGATGATGAAGCCCAGAGGAAATGCATGGGCATGCTGATCCTGTTTCCATTTCTCAAGATGAAACTCTGTCTTCATATGAACCCTAGGAAAAAGACATTAACCCAGAAAACTAATAGCTTGGACACCATGAGACTAATTACTGTGCAGTCTCCATTTATGATGGTGTGCATTGGGGAGTCCAGAGGAAGGGGCCCCAGAGATGGAATCAGGAAACCGCCAACTGGTTGTGTGACCCAGGGCGGGTCATCAACTACAGCTCAGAGTTAATAAAGTTTTACTGCAACATGTCCACACACACAAATCTGTCGTACAATGGCAGAGTTGAACGATTGCCATGGACATCATACAGCTTGAAAAACCTAAAATATTTACTATCTGGCCCTTTACAGAAAGATTTTTGCTGACCCCAGACTTGGCAATAATCATGAAAAAATGCTACTGTGTCTGTTTTCAAGTGCCAGGCACCCTGCCAAGTGCTTTATACGCCTTAACTCATCCAATCCCCACAACAAACCTGCAAAGCTAGGATGGTCTCCATCTCATAAATAAGGAATTTATAAAGAGGTTAAAACCTGCCTGAGTTCCCATGTCTAGTAAATGAAGAAGCCAGGATTCAGACTCCTGTGCATCTGATACTGAGTGCCTGGCTTGCTCCTTGGCACCGTCTTATCTCCTGAGCAAGTCTTTCTGCTCCTTGGGCCTGTGTGTCAGGGTCACAAAAGAAGCTCTAATATCCCAACAACTTCTTTGAACATGATAAGAGCAGCTCTTTTGCAGTCAACTACCGAGGCACAGGGTGATATCTAAAATACCTAGCATTTATTTGCTTTACAAGTATTTTTATAGCCCAAATACTTGAAATCAGAAGACAGCTGAAAGTCGAGTACCTATGTGGAGAAGTAAGAGTAAAGAAGGACTTGAGAATTAGTGTTTTTTTTTTAATTGAGTCTAAGGCAAATGAGCATAAGAGCTCCCTGGCAACCCAAGCAATAAGGGAAATAATAGAAATAACTAGAAGCTCACTACCTAATGAGACACCTCTTTCTTTCCTGACCGCTACTTTACCTTGAAGCTTGTGTTACTGACTCTGTGTTGTGCTGTTAGTGTGGTCTTAACCCACAAGGAGACATACCAGGCAGCTGGTGTATTTTACTCCTTGAAAGATTTGGTGCATCCCAACACAAATGAGGTGGAATGAATCTGTGGTAGGACGTTGGACGGGTTCAAGAGTATATCACATTAATTCCCATCACCACACTGGCTAAGGGTTATCACCAACTCCCCAGAAGGAAGAACTAGGAGACTGACATCAGAACCTACCAGAGAGCCTGCACTCTTTTTAGTGACACACAGGGAGGCCATTGTAAAGCACTAATTTTTATGACACTTTTCTTAGAAGATTAAAAATCAAGCTATGTCCCACTGCATAAATGAACCATACCAGCAATGAAAGTAGCTTACACCACTATAGAGGAAGTAGCTTAGTGAAGTCCTGACTCTAGGTCATTCTTACCCCAGCACCACCCCCTGCCACAGTCCCGTATCACAGGGGGAAGGATCATGTATCTGGCACACATGCCCCCAAGTCTCCTTGCAGAATCTTCCAGAACAAGAGGTCATCCCCCCTCCAACCCAGCTCAGTGGTTTTTAATCATGGCTGCACATCTGAATCACCAAGAGATCTTTAAAAACTACTGCAGACTGGTCCACACCCAGAGATTCTGACTTACTTTGTTTGAGATGTGGCCTCAGCATCAGGATTTTTTAAATCCTCCAGGTGAGTCTAATGAGCAACCAAACTTGAGAACCACAGCCCTTGTTCAATGCCATTTCACAGATGCCATGGTCATTCCCCCCTTTTGCAAGTAAAATTGCCACCACAAGTAGCTATTACTGCGATATAGATAACAGCTTGGATATAAGGCCTTTTTAATTAGACGGTTACAGTAATGATCCATCACTCCCTTATGACCTCAGATTTGAACCCAACATGTTATATTGGGGAGACATTTCCATCCCTTCCCTCAGATTACTCTCTCCCAAGGCTTCTAATAATTAATGTTTACGGAACACATCCTCGGTGCTGAGATTGAGGACACATGACCTCATGTATTCCCCACAACCATCCCAAGGGAGTAAGGAAGACCATTCCCATTTTGCTGATGGGACCATTTGCTGATGACCGTTCCCATTTTACTGAGGCTCCGAAAACAATGTTAGGTTTGAGAACAATATATTCCAGCACCACTGTGTATCCCATCTGCCATGCAAACTGACCCTGCAATAGAAACAGAAAACTTCAATTTCCTTAAAAAAGAAGTGGAAGTATTTCAATGAGCAAACTATGTTCCAGCCACATAGCCTTGCTGTTCTGGAAAAAGTCTCCTCAGGGCCTTTACACTTTCTACTTCCTTATCCAGAAACACAACTTCCCTTTCTTTCGGCAGATGGCTAGACAGCCCTCCCTCGCCATACTGAGGTCCCATCCACAAAGAAGCCTTCCTGAAAACTCTATTTTTTTTTTTTTAAGATTTTTTGATGTGGACTATTTTAAAAGTCTACTGAATTTGTTATAATACTGCTTCTGTTTTGTTTTGGGTTTTTTGGCCCCAAGGCATGTGGGATCTTAGTTCCTTGACCTGGAGTCAAACCTGCACCTCCAGCATTGGACAGCAAAATCTTCACCACTAGACCACCAGAAAAGTCCCCTGAAAACCCCCTAACTCACCCTGGTCACTATCTCCTTATCCCAGTTTATGTTTCCTTGTGCTGTTTATCATCTGATCTTAGACATCTACTTATTTGTAAATTTACGTGCTGCCCCCTTCGCTAAAATAAACTTCACGAGGGCAGGGACTCCAGTCAATGCCGCATCCCCAGTGCCTAGAGCAGTACCTGGCACCTAGTAGGTGCTCAATAAATACTGCCCCATCCTACCCCACTACTTCAACAGTCCTTGCTGCTGCTGCTAAGTTGCTTCAGTCGTGTCCAACTCTGTGCGACCCCATAGACGGAAACCCACCAGGCTCCCCTGTCCCTGGGATTCTCCAGGCAAGAACACTGGAGTGGGTTGCCATTTCCTTCTCCAATGCATGAAAGTGGAAAGTGAAAGTGAAAGTGAAGTCCCTCAGTCGTGTCTGACTCTTAGCGACCCCATGGACTGCAGCCCATCAGGCTCCTCTGTCCATGGGATTTTCCAGGCAAGAATACTGGAGTGGGGTGCCACTGCCTTCTCCGTCAACAGTCCTTACTGTGTATCAAATCCTATTCTAAGTACTACACTCATGTTAATGCATTGCACCCTAAGACAACTCACCTCAGGGATGTCATCACCATCCTACACATGGGGAAACTCAGGCACAGAAGGGTTAATGAATAACCTGCCCAACATCATTGTTAGTGAATGGCAGAGCCAGGATTCAAACCTATGCAATCCAGCTTCAGAATTGGTACTTTAACCACTTCGCTGAATGATTAATGAAGGAGTGATGCTACTATAGTTGGTATACCGTATCTGCAGGCTCCGAATCCCCAGATTCAACCAACCACTGATCAAAACTCATACCTCAGCCTGTGGACAAGGAGGGCTGACTCTAATGCTCCATTTTATCCAAAGGACTTGAACACCCTGGGATTCAGATGTCCCTGGAAGCAATCCCCCTGGACACAGGGGACAAGTACACACTGATCACTGAATGGGGGCAAGTCACATCCCCAATCCCTCATGGGGTCCCCTTGTATTCTGCTCTGGGGTACACTGCACCACGACTGGACCCCATCCCCCTGGGCATTCCATCTGCCTCCTCGGTCATGCCCTGTCACACCTTTACCCTGTTAGCAAAACAGTTCTTGCAGCAGCAGAATTTGAGTCAGTTTCAAAGCTGGAAGTGAACTTGAAGTCCACCCAGTGCCTGGCATGTCTCCCCAGATCTCTCGTCTTGACACAGCAAAATGAAGCATCTTGGAAACAGGCGGTGCTGAGACACATGGTGAGCTGGCCAGATGGTGCCAGTTCCCCCTGCTTATGGAGGGTCTAACAAGACAAAGCGCCTCCCACCCCAGCAAGAACCTGGTCCCCATGCCGCTCTCTCCCCCGCCTTCAGGCAGCTGCCAGGTCTACGTCAATCTGACTACGACCTAGTCTCTGAAATTGGACCCTCTCTCTACTCCACTGTTCCTGCTCCCCTCTTCTGCCTGGAACCTAAACAGCATCAAACATCTCCCTAGGACCCGTTCCATCCTCTGTCCTGAGGTTAGAATCATCTTCCCAAAACACGTTCCTCATCCCATCAACTCTTGGCTCAGAAGCCTCCCCCAACTCCCACTATCTCAGTAAGAAATCCAAACTCCTTAGCTGGACAACAGAAGCCTGTTGTCCATCTGCTTCTAAGGCAATCTCTCTTCCACAAATCTCCCCTCACTTTACGTGTGCAAAACACACCTTTCTGAGGCTGTTATCAGTCAGCTTTCACTAGATGACTGTTAGGATGCAGTAACAAACAAGCCCCATATACCAGGGGCATACAGCACACATTTATTTCATATTTGCATTGTATACTGGCAATCATAAGTTAGCTTCTCCTGTCTTCCCATTCTAGAATCCAGGCAGAAGGTTAAGGCCCATCCAGGACATGCCATCCTCATGAGAAAGGGGAAAGAGAAAGAGCTGGCAGAGACACACAGCGGCTTTTAATGCTTCTGTGCAGACACAGTATCAGTCACATCTGCTCACATGCCCCTGAGCAGCTTCATGTCCCAAAACAAGCTTCATGTCCCTGTCCAACATCAGTGGATTGAATATCCTATAATGCAAGTCACATTTCTACCTAGATGGGGAGAGCTGGAGATAAGGAACTGCAGACATGAAAATAATCACATAAAGTTCTACCTTGGGGCCTGGAGACCTGGGTTTGATCCCGGGGTTGGGAAAATCCCCTGGAGAAGGGAATGGCAACCCACTCCAGTATTCTTGCCTAGAGAATCCCAAGGGAAGAGAAGCCTGGCAGGTGACAGTCCATGGGGTCTTAAAGAGTCGGATTAGGGCCTAGGTTCATGGAGTTTCCTCCATCCATGGGGTCTAAAGTTGTACATGCCATCTTTAAGGCCAGCTCCTCCATGATCAACCACGAGGGACAATCTCTTGCTTCTCTGAGCCTTGACACAGCTTTATCTGCCTCTGAAGGTATGTACATCTGAAAGCCCCTGTATCCCCAGAGACTGTTTTAGTTACTGGTCCTTCACAGTTCACCTCCCTGTCAGATTTTAAATTTGTTGTTTAGTCATGTCAGACTCTTTGGAGACTCCATGGACTGTAGCCCACCAGGGTCCTCTGTCCATGGGATTTCCCAGGCAAGAATACTGGAGTGAGTTGCCATTTCCTTCTCTGGGGATCATCCCAACCCAGGAATTGAACCCATGTCTCCTGCATTGCAGGGTTCTTTACCACTGAGCCACCAAGGAAGCCAAATTATAATTTAGGATCCTTGACATTGGAGTTGGTCTTTCTGCCTATGGTATTTGCGCAGGGTGGGCATTTAAGCAATGTTTATTTCATGTGCGAATGAGTTTTCAGAGTAAAGAGTTAGATTTCCATTTGACTTTGGGGATTTTTTTTTTTTTTTTTTGGCAAAAGCATTTACTTTCTTCATCATGATGTGCTAATAACTGGATTCATGCTTCCTTTTTCCTTCCATGCTGTATGTTAGGGTGAGCCCTGTTCGATTCATCTACACTTGGCAAAATGCTTCCCACATCAGAGGCTCTTGAATTTCTTGGGTAAATGAGCAAATGAGTAAATAAATGAGTGAGCAGATCATCTGAGCAGACTTCAACCCCAGAGGCAGCAGGAGAGGTGTGAGGTAGGGGGGGACCCAGTCAATCTGAGAGGCAGGGAGAAGCTAACTGGAAAAATCTGGCTTCGAGGATTAGCTCAACTCAAAATAATGATTATTCAAATTGAATGGAGAATGACAGTGAATTTCTGATAAGTCTGCAAACTGCATCTCACTCTGCCAACTACTCCTAGAAAGAGACAACAGGGTACTACCATTTAAGACACAGATTGTGTCCAAAAGACAACTCCCAAGATGCAATTACAGGAGAGGAAAAGAGGTGACCAAACAGATGAGCCAGAACAAACCATAGCAAACAGACCATGAGAGATTGCGTCTACTACATAGTTTCAGGGTCACCTCTGTCCCTTGTTGCTATGTTGACATTGGGTTATATGAAACCAGGAATGCAGCAGAAAGGGAAATGGTGGACTTCTAAGACAGGTGAACTGAACAGGCAGCTACACCACGAATGGTGTGAGCTGAGTAGTGATGTGCCTTCAACAGTCAACAAAGCTGGTTGCCAGATGATCAATGCTGAACGCCTGCAGCTCAGAGTAAGTTCCAGACCGACTCACCCACACAGGCTCCTAGCCTGACTCTTCAAACCTAAAATGCAAACCCCCAGGCTTCGTGGTCTACTCTTCGTGATGGATTTTCACAGCCAATACAAAGAAGCACCTGCTCCTTTGGGCATGGAGGAGATGCACCCACTTTGGGCATGGAGGAGAAGATGGGCATGGAGGAGCCTGATGCACAAAAAGGAAGAAACAGTCCTTCTGCACCATGGATAGAGACCCGAGTATAAGAAGTCATAAAGACTCCTTAAGAGGACAATGTGGTCAAGAATTGAAATCATTCCTTGTGATCGTGAGGGTTTTTAAAAAATCATTCCTTTGATATCACATGTCTCTATGGAGTAAAACAGCTTGAAGATATTTCTGCCTGTTTGTTCAAACCACGTGTGCCACTCTCTCCCACTGGAAAGGGTGAAGGGGAAGGTCACCATCATGACACCATGGTCAGAGGTACCAAATCAGAAAGGGACTTTCCTGTCCCTGGGCTCTGCAGCTTGCCTACTGAGGGGACTGGTTACTAGTTTGAAGTGAATGTGTGGGCTTGGTTACCATGGGTTCACCAGCTCTGCAAATTGTGCTTCTGGGCCCAGGAAAGGAGCAGACCCTCTGGTGCTTATCTCACCTCAGCTTCCTGGTAAATTACCAGCGGGACAGAGCAAAACACTGCCATGATCTCTTCAGGGTTGAAGGTCTCCCTACAGAAAATCCCAGGACCAGGCACTCCCAAGAAGAGAGGACCAAGCTGGAAGGCTTAACTTGGAGGAAAAACAGTCCTTTGGCATGTTTCCTGGGCCCATGGTATGCTATTAAAAAAAAAAAAAACACCTATTAAATGCCTTTAAGTTTTTCCTCCACACTATGACACATCAGACCAAAGTGCGATTGGGTAATCAAGATCACCAGTTCCTGGAAATTAAACATGGATGGCAGACCACTAAACAATGGCTCCCAAGGTCAAGTCCTGCTGAGGCAAGTCCCTGTCTCAGGGAGGAGGAGCGTTTACCAGCCCAGGCCATCTGGCTGACAGCATGAAGGCCAGAAACTCAATCTCTCAAAGTGACAAGGAGAATCCACAGCCATCTTCCTGGATGAGAAGTAGTTGAACAGTGGTGCTCCTACTATCCTCTGTAAACAAAACCCTCCCAAACCAGGAAGCTTTGTCTCCTCTGTATTCAGCTCTGAGGCATGCCATGCTGTGGCAAGTCCACATCTGGGCACTAAACGGCAGCCTTAGTGACCACACATGCACAGGCCTGCCCCTGGCACGGGGGTGGGGGGACAAAATACACTTGTCAATATGGCCTGGGTTTATGGGAACCCGAGGGACTGCTAAGCACAAGGTCATCCCCTTGCTCTTGGGCACCCATGGCAGGAACGCCAGGGCAGGAGCTCGATCTGGGTGATGGAGACTCATGCAGAGACTGCAGCACGCAGCATCCTGGGACTCAATGGGCCGCGACTCTCACCCCAGCCATGCACTGCCACTGTGTGTGAACCTCAGTAAGTCCTCCCACCCCAGCTCCTTGTTAATGTCACCTGGGAGATTTAAGAATACCTCTCTCCAGGTCCCAACCTTAAAGGTCCTCATTTAATTGGCCCAGGGTGGAATCCAGGTATGGATAATTTTTTTTTAAAAGCTCCCTGGGTGAGTCTAAAACACAGCAGGTTAAGAACTTCAGCTTACAGACCTGGGAGTCTCACCAGGGCTGTAATATACAGGGTTGGAGAGAGTGGGCTAGACTGTTCAGCATTTCTCCACCCAAACTTCTCCCCACCTCCCACAATATTTGGGAAATACTAGGTTGAAAAAAGTTTAAAGCTCAGATACTTGTAGATTCACTTGTATATTCACAGCAACATTATTCACCACAGTCAAAAGGTGGAAACCACCACATATCCAATGATGGATGAATAGATAAACAAAAGGTGGTCTATACACAACAGATTACTCTGTCTTGAAAAAGGAAGGGAATTCTGACACATGCTACAGTATGGATGAACCTTGAGGCTGCTGCTGCTGCTAAGTTGCTTCAGCCGTGTCTGACTCTGTGCGACCCCATAGACGGCAGCCTACCAGACTCCCCCGTCTCTGGGATTCTCCAGGCAAGAACACTGGAGTGGGTTGCCATTTCCTTCTCCAAGGCATGAAAGTGAAAAGTGAAAGTGAAGTAGCTCAGTCATTTCGGACTCTTAGTGACCCCATGGACTGCAGCCTACCAGGCTCCTCCATCCATGGGATTTTCCAGGCAAGAGCACTGGAGTGGGGTGCCATTGCCTTGAGGACATTATGCTAAGTGAAACAAGCCAGTCACAAAAAGGAAAACACTATATGATTCCAGTTATACAAAGTATCCACAGTAGTCAAATTCAGAAAGGAGAATGGGGGCTGCTAGGGGCTGGGGGAGGGGGAAGGAGTCATCTCTAGTTTCAGTCGAGTTTCAGTTGGGGATGACCAGAAAGTTCTGGAGGGGGATGGTGGTAAGGGCTGCACACTTATGCAAACTGCACCTAATGTCACTACACTTCATACTTTAAAATGGTTTAAATGGTAACTTTCATGTCTTTTTCCATTATACAGGTTCTTAAGTTTAAATGTTTTCTGACTGCAGACTATTTCAACTTGAACATGCTATTGTGACCCAATCTGTTTCCACTAGAGGCAGACTTTACAAGTCTTCCCCAAAGTTATCTGATCACAAATGCTGTTTTGAACAAGAGACGGGGAGTAGGGCAGATCACCTTCAGGACCCGTGCTCATCGAAGCAACTCGGAGAATGCTGAACCAAGCACTAAACACAAGCTTTCCATATCCGAACCCTGGCTATGTAGCTGCTAGAGCATTAAGCAAAGCAGCTAACGGGAGGATCTCACTGAATTCTACCAAGACCCCTGCTGGGTAAGCAATATAGCCCTCATTTCATTGCTGGGGAAACTGAGGCTCAGAGAGGCCAAGTAACTGGCCCAAGGCTGCTCGGCTCACTGGCAGGGCTGGGACTCATATCTAGGACAGGCAGCCTCTACTCTCACTATAGTTAAGTTCCCTACATTTGAACAAGTTCTATCGAAGAGCACGTTTGTAAATCCAATGTGTTTTTAAGTCCAACAAAATTAGCCTAGGTTCCCAACTAACACGATTGGCTATATAGTACTGTGCTGGAATAGGTTTATGCCTTTCACACAAACACATTAAAATAAACAACCACAAAAAAATAAAGAAAGCATTTTTAATCTTAAAGCACAGTACCTCGAAAAGTACATGAGTACAACAGCTGGCATACAGGGGCTGGCATCGAATGAACAGGCAGGAAGAGGTTCTGATGGCAGGAGGGAGAGGAGGTGGAAGATGGTAGAGCTGAAGGATCATCAGCAATAGGAGACGGAGGGCAAGCTGCAATGTCACTCATGCCTGATGTTTGTTTTTTTGTTTTGCTTTTTTTTTTAATTTTATTTTATTTTTAGACTTTACATAACTGTATTAGTTTTGCCAAATATCAAAATGAATCCGCCACAGGTATACATGTGTTCCCCATCCCGAACCCCTCTCCCTCCTCCCTCCCCATTCCATCCCTCAATGCCTGATGTTTATGGAACGCACGTTTGCATCTTTGAACATTTGAAACATGAAGTTTCGTAGGTAGGAGACTTACTGTACTCCAAAGCAGCAGTGCTGATATCTCCCCTGAGCTTGTTAGGAATGCAGAGCCTCAGGCATCCCCCAGACCTCCTGCGTCTGCATTTTAACCAAGTCCCCAGGTGACCGTGAGCACATTAACGATGGAGACTCACGGCTCTGTGCTCTAACACGTGCACCGCCGTGATCTCTCGGGGCCCTTCTGACTCCATTGTGTGCGTTTAAATATTCACCGTGAGCTTGGAGCTCAGAGGCTGTGGAAGCAGCAGCAATGCCTGCCCAGTGCCTGTGGTCTACAAATTAGATACCAATCCCTTCCACTTCTTCCTTTCTTCCTCCGAATGCATACGGGCCACCCAAAGCCCTCAAGTCATTTAGATACTTGTCACACCACGCTACATTGGGATTTTTGCCAGTGAAGGAAAAACAAGCAAGGTTTTTAAGTGACCAAAGAAGTTTCAAAGCAATTCTTTCAAGGGTTTGCCCCCTCTGAGGCCCGTAGAAGAATTACTCAGAAATTAGAGAAAAGATGGAACAGCACAGCCAGTTCATTCTGCTACCAGTTCCTTTATAAACCCTCCAGCACACTGCCCCATCTAATTTAAAGAGCCCAGGTGATGGGGCTTCCATTTTCCTGGGGAGGCTGTTTGATGAGCCAAGGTTTCCTTTAAGAGGCTCTTCCCCTCCTGGTCTGAGGATTCCCCAGGTACAGCCTCCTGCAACCAGGTGAAATCACTGCCAAACCATGTCAAGTGCCTCCTCTCAACACAGTCTGCTTTGACAGAGGCTTAATAAACCAGAGTGACTTAGCTGCTCTAATCTCTGCTTCTAAGTCATTCTATCTACTCCATTAATCACCTCTATCGACACTCCTCCAGGTCTCCAGAGAGGTTCCACTTCTTTCTGGTAATGGGCTTCTCCAGACTGCAGACCAGACTTTCAACTTCAGGACTCCCATCTCTGGCTCTCATCCAAGTCCTGTAAAGGCAAAGTCCTGCATCCCGGGAGTCCCCACCCAATGCTCCTCCACACCGTGGGGGACGGGAGGGTCAGGCAAGGTCATCAGCCACTCTGAGGCAGCCCATTCAGCACAGAAGGCATTTCATGTGGCACGTGAATGGTCCTTGTCCTGATGTTCACCTCCAAATAAGGTAGGACCCAGAGGCCACCAGCCCACAAAGGGAGGCTGGAGCGCTGGCACTCTGCCAGGGGCCCTCGCGATGACACAAATCCTTCCAGGACAGGCACTCAGCTGCCCCTCTGCATACTCAGAGTGGGCAAAGAGCTACAGAAGTGGGACTCTGTGGGGCTCTGAGTGTTGGCTATCACCCAGAATAAGGGCCACAGAATTCTCTCTCTGCTAAATCTGGTTTTGTTTAAATGCCTATGTGTCACTTACAGCAAAAGCCTCTGCAACTGAAGCCTCTGCAAAATCCCATGGGGCTTAAGCCCAGCTGATACAGAAAGCGTCATAACCCAGGTGTCCCAACACGGGGGGCAGAGTGCAGAAGGAGAACGAGGATTGAGGTGACCCACGCTCCCTCACCAGTTGGCTGTGCGCCCCGAGACCAAGAACTGCATCCTTCACCCTGCACGAGCCAGATGGAGGAGCAGTGCCCTTCAGGCTTGGCACGATGCAGCCACAGGGCCCATCATGCCCACCTGAGCAAAGCCAGTTGAAAAGGGCCACTCTTGCCCCTGATCCAGCCGGGTCCTCTCTTACCACCCTATTTCTGCAACCACTGTACCCAGCACCAGGAATGTTGCACGCTCCCATCTGTCCAGCAAACACTACTTGCGTCAAAGCACATCTCAATGCTGCATGATGTCTTCCAGCCACGCCGGGCATTAGAGCGTCATTCCAGGTCACACATCGCAATCACACCTGTGGGCTCACCGAGAACAGGGCCTTCTCTTCCTACCCTCAGCACTGACCGAGGGCCTCACATACGGAGAGCCAATGAGTTCAGAACACAAAATAGAGGACAGAAACCAGCCATTGTGCTCAATACAAGGTTCTGGGCGAGGGTCCCTACAGAGGGGTCCAAGTCTAAAGAACAAAGGGGTGCTTCCCAGGCCTCCATCTTGGAAAATGGTGGTTTGTCCAGGCCCTTTATCTGGATCTGTGGTCAGAAATGACAGCTCCTACCTCCAACATCTGCTGAGACCTGCAGAAGATGCCTTTCTTCATCTAGTCCTCCACATCTGGCACAAGACGACCACTTTTGCCTAAATTTCTTTGCAATAGCTCATAACTGTTCTCCCTGTCTTCACTTTTTTTCTAGGCATGATGCTAAGAATGTTCACTTTATTACCTTAAAGTTAGTACTTTAAAGTTATCCCCCATGGTGCCAGCAAAGTCATCTTCCTAAAACACAGAGCTGCTCAGAAACCATCCGTGGCCCTCACTGCTTACAGGGTAGGGGACAAAGGCCTTCTGATGTTTGAGTCTCTTGGTCCAACATGCTTGTTACATGATGACTAGCCTCCCACACCCGCCCACACACGCTGTGCTCCAAGCTTACCCCGAGAACTAACTGTCCCTCACCCAGGGGACCCTTCATCATCTTCCCCAAAGAATACAAGCTTTGGGGCCAGGTGGCCTGAGTTCCAGTCCCCGCTCTGCCAATTCCAGGTTAGGAGAACTTTGGCCAACTATTTAAGCTCTCTGTGCCTCCCTCATATCTTTTGTAAACTGAATATAATACCCACCTACCACCTATCTTCCTAGGATTGCTACAAGGCTCAGCAAGGGAATGTGTAGGCCCATCTTCAGGGCCCCCTTTTGACAGGATGCTCTTGGATCCTGATATTTACGACCTACCTGTCCTTCTTGGGTTCTAATCCCCAGGATTGGAACACTTCATATTCCTACTTGTATTACACTCAATTTTGTATTTTGAGCCTGTCAACTGGAATGAGAGCTCCCTGGAGGCAGGATCACATCTAGGTCAGTTTTCACTTTCCCACAGGCCTAGGAGATAGTGTTATTCGATCTACACTCATCTGGCCGCCAAGTACTAAACTCAAAGATGGTTTCCTACCTGAGCTCAGAGAAACTGCCCTCAGGAGGCCTTCTAAGTAATTTTTTCATCCATGTGATTATTTTAATAAATCTTAAATCTTTCATAAATCTTAAGTACAGAGTTGAATCAGCTGGTATGGGATTGACCCAGCTAAAAGGCTAGTCCCTGAACTAGGCATGAATAATGGAATCAACAGTCAGACATTTATAAAGTGAAATGAGATAAACCAATGAGGCGGGTCATAAAAGCTGGTATTTGGAAAGATGTTCTAAAGACCTCCTGCATCTTTTTTTTCCTAGCCAGACATTCCACGAAGGGAGCCTTTCCTGCATACGGGCCATGTGCAGCACTTGCACCAAATCCTACTTGTGGTTTAATGAGTCAGTTCTGAAAAGGCCCAAATAACTGATTTTCTCCATTTCACAATGAAGGAATGTTCTTCAAAAGGTTAAGCATCTATTATAGTTATGCAAAGGGCTTCCCTGGTGGCTCAGTGATAAAGAATCCACCTGCCAAGCAGGAGAGACTGGTTCGATCTCTGGGTCAGGAAGATCTCCTGGAGAAGGAAACAGCAACCCACTCCAGTATTCCTGCCTGGGAAATTCCATGGACAGAGGAGCCTGATGGACCACAGTTCATGGGGTCACAAAAGAGTAGGCTATGCCTTAGGGACTAAACAACAACATAGTTATGCAAACAGTACTAATAATACTTATATAGCACCTGGCACTTGATCCTTAAAAGCCTTAGGATAAACAGCGTCATCATGATGCCCATTTCACAGGCAGAAAACTAAGGCTGTAATAGCCAAAATGACTCACTTGCGCAGGTTGTATCCGGGCCAGAATGCAGACTCTGATCTCCAAATTCCAGATCGCACTCATTAAGTCCCTCTTCACCAACAGAAGGGACCAGATGTGGAACACACAGAGCCTCCTGCAGCCTGCATGGTCCGGGCCATCTCAGCATCAACCATGCAAAAGGCCAACAGTACACATAGGTCCAGATATCGATTTCTTAACCTTTCTACTCGAAATGAAGCAAGTGCTGCCTTTACAAAATTCACCCTCATTCCTTTGTTTCTAAAAAATTCATCCTGTAAAATTATGTTCAATTTGAGTTATCTTTTGGAGGTAATCTCAGCAGCAAAAATCTGCTCAGTATTTGCTCTGTGCCAAGCTGTCCTATAAGTACGTTATGTAGACTAACATGCAACTCCATGAGGAAGGTGCTGTATGGGCTTCTACATGCACACACATACAGACACATACAGTGCTATTCTAGAGTTTGGGCTATATCAGTGAACAAAACAAACCCTGCCCCTTCTGTGACGTTAGGAGATAAAGTAATTAGTTCAAGGTCAGGTAAGTAGCAAGGTCAGAGGCAGGATTGGAAACCAGGCACATTGACTCCAGAGTCCATGTTCTTAACCCCTGAGCTCTTAACTCTTAATTCCTCTTGGCTGGGTGTCCTGATCTGTCCCAAAGCATCAACAGGCAAGTGGGGACAGCGGGGGAGACAGGAGTTGCTTTCGTGGGCTGCAGCTCCCTGCCAGGCAGAACGGGGACCTCTGTTGTCCAACCACTATTGGCTGCAAACTGAGTTCATACCCGACTCCAGCCTCAGTTCTAGAGCCAAGGATGCAGGGGACACAGCCGTGCCCTCAAGAAGCTCCCAGGCTAGTGCGGAAAGACTAGCAAATATTTCTATTAGCTTACCATCTGCTCTGGGCCCAGCACAACCTGTGAACTGGGGTGAACTGCCTGAATTGTGACTTGGGGTGGGGGCAACGTGAAACCATTTGCCAACTTCATCCTGAGCAGCCCCAGCATATCGCCCAACCCTACCTCCTTCTGCTTTAAAAAAAAAATCAAAGTAATCTGATTCAGCCTAGCCCTGGTTGAGCACTGACTCCCTGCTAAATCCCCAAAGCCTAATTACTTAACTATTGTGCATGGTAATCTTAGGAGGTGTTTGTTTTCTCTCTCCCCATGGGCAGCCAATGAGCATAAGGCAGTGGTTGCTAGTGAGCATTGCTCAGGTAGGAGATAAAGCTGTGATTTCTCGTGCAGCACTTTCCTATGGCCAAAGTACTAGAGTTTCAGCTTTAGCATCATTCCTTCCAAAGAAATCCCAGGGCTGATCTCCTTCAGAATGGACTGGACTGAACTGAACTTCCTATGGACCAAGCCCTCCACTTCAGAACACCCTTCAACCACCACCTCCTACCCTTCCAGGGCCCAATCAGGCTTCACCTTCTCCAAGGAGGGGACCCTTGCCCTGATCCACCATACTCATTCCTCCAGAGGTATTTGCCATAGGCGACTCTGTTATTTAAGCCCCCGACTCCTCCGTGCAAAGCCTATTCCCTGACAGCAGAGACTAGATCCCCCCCACCCCACTCCACCCCCAGTTCACAGCCTAGTACATCTCAGGCTTTGTAGACAGTTGAGAAATACACATTGCCATTAGGTCCTCAGGCAATGTCTTGAGACCGAGAGCTGCAGCCCCCTCCTGTGCTGAATTAGCAAAGGTTGCCATGGACTCAGAATCTGGGGGCACCTTCCCATGTGCAAGGGGACAAGCCACCGGGCAGCGAGCTCCTCTGCTTCTCGGCCACATAGTGACCTTCCTATTCCTTTCCCAAAGGGGACATGCACTGCCCTTTCAGAAGAAACTGTAAATTATTCCGGCACATTTATTTTTCTTCTTTTTTCGTCAAATGCTATGCTCCAATGGCCTCTTCATAATGGACAATGTTTTGTTTTTTTTTTTTAAAAAAAAAACCCTTTTCAAGCATTTGACTTTGCTATTGAGTTGAACGGCTAGATCTCTTCCACCCAAGGCAACACATGGCAATGCTTAATGATTTCCATTTTTAACTCAAGGAGGAACGTTCCTCAGAGTTCAAGAGGAAGCCGAGTGGGCGCTCTGGATTGCGGGAGGCCCGCATGGCGTCAGGAGCGGAGAATCTGGAAGTCAACGGGGGGAGCAGATGGCCCAGCAAGGAGGCGAGATTGCTAGCAGATGGCCCCCATAGTTTGGATAAGGCAAAAAGAAAAAAAAAAAGAACTTTTGATTGCAAACAAATTGGTATTAGAAGCATACCAAGAAGAGAGGCCCACACAGATGTTTGCTGTTGCAATGGGCAGGCATTCTCTGTTCCTTTTGGGGGGGGGTACCCAGTCAGTGATGGAGGCTGGAATTGCAATGCAAGTCCTCATCTCTAAATTATCTTTTTTCCACCCGGTTTATTCATAATTATGGATAAGGATGTAGGCACACAATTCAGGCCATCCAAATTAAAATGCTTGGCCCCACAGAGGAGGTGTAGGGCAGTGAACGCATTCTGCAGGATATTGTTCGGGTGGATACAATGTCATTAGAGGTCTATATCACAACTCAGAGAGTGCACAACACCAAGGGTGAATCCTGATGTAAACTACGGTTGTGGTTAACAATAATGGACGAATATTGGCTCATCGACTGCAACAGATGTACCGCAGCAACGCCAAGTATTAACGGGGAAGCTGGGAAAAAGAGGAATAATAGAGGAACTCTATTTTCTTCTTGAATTTTCTAAAAACCTAAAACAACTCTAAAACAAAGTTCTGTGGATTCTCTCTAGCACACACACATAGCTGGCTCTTCTTGCTGGCTGGGTGACCTTGAACTGGTCACTTAACCTCTCTGAGTCGCCTTTTCCTTATCTTCAAAATGAAGACACTGATAACACTGACCCAGAGGGTTTTTATGAGGAGTAAGTAAGTTAATACCCAGAAGGCACATGGAATAGCTCCTGCCCCCAGTACGCTGGTATTAGCCGTGATTATAATGATGGCCACAGACATCGTGTGCCAGCTACCCTGAGATACTTCAATCATCCATCATGGGATTTAAGGCTTGCAGCAGCCCTACGAGGCAGGTAGGAAATGCTACTATCCTCATTTTACAAAAGAGAAAACCTGAAGCTTAGAGAGATTATATAACTCGCTGAGGGTCACGTGGCTGGGCAGTATGGGTGAGGTGGGACTCAAACCCACACGTCTGCCTTCCCCACCACAAGCTGCCATGTCCGAGAAGGAAAGAGCTGGCGCTCTCTGGACAGGACCACTGTCTGGCTGCTGGAAGGCTTTGCACGTATCCTATGTAATCTCGCTTTGGAGGGTGGGGGCTGTGAGAGAGGGACAGGGGTGTGGGGGAAGGAGGGGGAGTAGAAGGGGAGAGACCAACCCCGAGGGCCAAGCAGGATCTTGGCAGAGCCAGTATTAGAACCCAGACTTTGGCTCCTAAACCACTTGATCCGCTGTATTAACATATCCACTTCACCACGTGAAAAAGCCCAGAGTGATCGCCCCGATGACAGGCTGCTCTCTTCCTTGGCCTCCACCTGTGGCTGTGCCAGCCTATCTCTGTGCCAAGGCAGATGGTGACAACGGCCCCAAGAAGCCACCTGGCTCCTCTGGAGGTTGCCCTTTGCAGGAAAGCCCCTGCCCAGGCTGGACCGCCCGCTCTGCCGCCTGGGGCAGAAACTGAACCGTGATCTCCCTGCCCACAGGGATAAGTTCAATTCTTGCTTTTCCAAAGCAGCATTTGCTTTTACATAACAACTTTCAAACTTGGGATGTGTGACTTGTTTCCCAAGCCTGCTGGAGCAGCCTCCGAACAGACGTTCGTTCAGAATCCAGACACTTCATCTCGTCTCCGGTACCACCTCACCTCCACACCCACGCGGCCTGATGTACTTTTTGCAGCTCTGGGTCCCCTCCTCCTACTCTTGCCTTCTCGTGCTTTCTGCACCTCTGCTCCGCACACTGGGGGTGCCTACAGGGACCCACAGCAGTGGGTTCCTCCTCCGTGATCACATGTCCTCCTATCCCGGCTCAATACCAGCTCCTGTGTGCAGGACATCACACCCCCCCACCCACCCCCTCTCCTCTCTCCTTGGTCTATACATGTAGCCCTGACCTGGAACAGAAAGGGAAAGTAGATCAGAGCCAGGCTGACTGCAAAAGATCCTTCACCTAGAATGTGATCCAATACCTCTGCTTTCCTGAAAATCTAGAGCCTCCCTTCATCTTCACATACCTCTCAAGAACCTGTTTGCCCTCTCTTCCCCCCCGGCCTGCCCTCTGTGGACACTCTGATGGGCTGAATGCATGCATGCTCAGTCATGACTGACTTTTTTGTGACCGCATGAACTGCAGCCTGCCAGGTGCCTTTGTCCATGGAATTTTCGGCAAGAATACTGGAGTGGGTTGTCATTTCCTACTCCATATGGACTGAAGGTGTCCCCACAAAATTCCTTTGCTGAAGCACTAACCGCCCCCCTCCAAGGTAATGGTGTTAGAGATGGGGCCTCTGGGAGGTCACGTGGGTGGCACAAGTCATGAAGGATGGCTTTGGACCTGATGGGATTAGTGGCCTCACAGGAAGAGCCAGCAGAGTTGTTCTCACTCGCTCTCTCCTGCCACGTGAGGATACACATAGGCCAGGAAGCACGTTCTCACAGGAGCCTGACCATGCTGGTATCCTGATCTTGGACTTCCAGCCTCCAGAATTGTGAGAAAATACATCTCTGTTGTTTAAGCCACCCAACCTATGATATTTTTGTTATGGCCACCCAAGCAAAGACACAGCACCATGAGCCCTTTCAAAAGACATATGTGAAAAGCAGGAATATCAAACATGATGAAGAAAATTCCTCCAGCATCAATGGGGGGAACCAAGCTCCTCTCTCCCTTTTCAAGCACAAGGCACAGGATGTAGGAAGCCCAAATGAACAGGAGTGACACGGCAGAGGCAGGGCCACTGATTCCGTCTCAAATGTGTGGGAAAAGGCAGTGTAAGAATGGGGGAAGGCATTCCCACCCCAGCTGAGAAGCCAAAGGATAAAACGCTGCCCAAATGCCAAGAGATGAAAACCAGTTTCTCTATTCAGAGGCAAGTTCTGCAAGGTACACCATCCTCCAGCATCCCAAACCTCCAAAAGGTTAAAAACAAATAAGAAACGTAAATGTATTTCCAGAAGAGAAAACAAACAGTGTGTGGTAAGATGTTTACTTCTTAACTTATCCTCATAAAATTCAATTGACAGATAGTTTTCCAGCCCCTATAATACACAGGCACTGTGTCATCTCTGGGATAAGCAGATTAAAAAAATAATCATGAAAATGGAAGCTGATGTGTGAACATGTGTGTATAAATGCTTGATGGGTATTAACTCATTTAATTCTAACAACCCTATGAAATGAATGCAATTATCACCCCCTTACCACCATCATTTTACAAAAGGAAACACTGAAGTACCTATTATGGTTTTAAAGAGCAAATGAGCCTTGTCTTTTATATCCTAGTTGAGAGAGGCAAACAATTTAACAATAGATATAGAGCCTGTTAAAAGCTCAACCAAGAGAATCAGTGACATAGAAGGCTACTTTGGGTTGAGTGATCAGAAAAGACCAGTGGGAGCTGGCAATCACACAAAGGAACCCATCTTGGAAGATTGGGGGTGGAGGAGTTATGTGGTCCCCAGAAGCTCCAAAAGTCAGTCACAGAATGTGTCCATCACTGGATCTCACAGGTCAGTGCCAGGCTCAGGCATCTGTAGCTCTCAGAACCTCCCAGAATCACAGGTCCCACCCTCAACTGTCTTCAAACACTCCAGCTGTCACCACAGAGAGATGTGTGGAAACCCTTTGGGTCCTGATGCAGACTGAAGGTTTGTGTCTCCCTGAAACTCTTATGTTGAATCCCTAACCCCCGAATGTGATGGTGTTTGGAGGTGCAGCCTTTGGGAAATGATTAGATTTATTTGAGGTCATGAGGGTGGAGTCTGCCTGAGAGGATTAGTGCCCTTCAAATAAAGGGAAAGGAGACCAGACCTCCAGTTCTCTCTCCACCATATGGACACACAGTAAGAAGAAAGCCATCTGCAAGCTAGGAATGGAACTAGCCAACACCTTGATCTTGGACTTCCCAGCCTCCAGAGCTGAGAAATAAACATCTTCTCTTGAAAGAGAAAGAACAAATATCATATATTAATGCATGCATATGGAATCTAGAAAGATATTGCTGATAAACCTACTTGCAGGGTAGTAATGGAGATGCAGACATAGAGAATAGATTTGTGGACACGGTTGGGAAGGAGAAGGCGGGACGAATTGAGAGTAGCATGGAAACATGTACATCACCATATGTAAAGTACATAGCCAGTGGGAATTTGCTGTAGGACACAGGGAGCTCAACCCAGAGCTCTGTGACAACCTAGAAGGGTGCAATGATGTGGGAGATGAGAGAGAGCTTCAAGAGGGAGAGGACATATGTATACCTATGGCTGATTCATGTTGATATATGGCAGAAACCAGCATAATATATCCTCCAACAAAAAGTTTGCAAAAATAAATGTCTGCTCTTTAAGCCACCCAGCCTCTAATGCTTTGTCTGTCAGCCCAAATTAAGGCAGTTCCCACAGGATTCAGTGTCCTGTCCTTCATTCCTATTTCATGCATTTTGTAGGGAGGACCCAGTGCCTCTGGGGGAAGAAAAATAAATGACTTTTCCATAGACTTCAGTGGTCAAAACGAAGCTTGTTTTGTTTTTGTTTGTTTGTTTGTTTTTTGCTATTTTTGTGTTTTTTTTTTTTTTAGCTTCCCTACATTTAAAAAGAAACCAAACTGTGTTTCAGGAAAATCACTATGTCAGACCAAGTCTGAGGCTTCATTTAACATTCAGATACTTACTGAAAGTCTACAAAGTGGCAGACAGTGTCCTAACCCAGTGCGGCTTGGCCTTCAGTGGGCATGGGAGCCCCCTGCGGGATTCTGTTAGGATGCAGACTCTGACCCTGCAGTAGGTCTGGGGTGGGCCTGAAACTCTGCATCCCTAACAATCCCAGGTGATGCCAACCTCACTGAGCAGCCAGACTGCAGCCCAGCAAGTGCATCAACTCTGGCTTCAACTTGGAATAAGCTGGAGACGTCTGAACAAGTCCTGAGTTCTGGGCTGTACCCCAGAGAAAGGCAATCAGACACTCCAGGGTGGGGCCCGGGCATTTCAAAAGTGCTCAGTGGGGACTTCCCTGGTGGCACAATGGATAAGAATCCACATATCAATGTAAGCAACACAGGTTTGATACCTGGTACGGGAAGATTCCACATGCCTTGGAGTCTCTAAGCCCATGTACCTCAACTAGTGAGCCCGTGTGCCCTAGAGCCCCACAACGAGAGAGGCCCGGGCACCACAACGCGGAGTAGTCCCTGCTCTCCACAGCTAAAGAAAGCCCACGTGCATCAGTGAAGACTCAGTACAACCAGAAATAAAGTGCTCAGTGATCTGAACGTGCGGCCAGGGTTTAGAATCACTCTTCTGGACATAGAGCAGTGAGCTAGGTAGCCCTCAAGGGGAGACAGATGAGAAATAACTAAATTATTTTAGACAGCAGAGACTTATGTCATAAAAACAGCATGGGATAACGTGATGAGGTCAGCGGGGGCTGGGGGGAGGGGAGGGGGGCACGCGGGAATTACACTGAAGCACAAATAACAAGATAGAACCACCACCGAGATCTGAAGAGATGACCCCAGGCTGAGAAAAGAGCCCACTTTCCACCTCAAGTCTTAAGGGATGACAAGAGCAGGGTCCCATTTGTGTTTTTAGGACACAAAGCTGACAGGCACACAGGTTGCACTCTGAGGGGAGAATAAAAATAAGACATGTTTCCTTCCTGGAGGTTCTTATGAAAACATGAACTAATGATTGCTGAGCACCTACTGTGGGCAATGCTTCTGGTCTGGGAACTGACACAGCAGGCCCTTCTGCAAGCTCCACATGAAGAAACATGTGGAGAGACTACATGGGGAGACCACATCCCTAAAAGACCCCATCTGATAGAGCACAAAGGGGGCAGTCTAGCTGGTGGAGAGGGATGCACGGTGGATTCTCAGAGGATGCAAGAAACTTGTGATTCTTTACCGGCAGCTTCTATAACTGTGTAGAAAAGAAGGCAGCCATCAAATGCCACCTTGTCACCACTCCCCTCCACAACCCCGACACTAACTGGTAGGGAGCTCTGGTCTACCTTCATCACAGCACCCCAGAACAGGACTGTTACAAAGCCACCTCCTGAAAATGCCTACCCCTGCTGGCTCCCAAGGGGAGTTCAGGTGTTGGAGGAGGAAGCTTCAGTCCCATCCCTCCAGACTCAGAGCCTGTGACCTAACTCTAAGCAGGTCCAGGCCCAACACTCCCCTGGCCAAGCAGCTGGCTTAAGGAAGTCACGTGACTCAAGTCACACCAACCCACCAGAACCTCGGGGCTTCTGCAGAAACACCTCAGGCAGCAGCACTCTGTCCAGCATTTTGGGGTCTGGGAGGACCTAAAGCCAGAGCTGTGGTCACTGCACACTGGATGATATCCGAGCTCAGAGGCAGAAAGTGAGCATCACAGTTCACCTTTGATCTCAGCCAATAAATCCCCTTTTTTGCTAAACCCAGTTTGGGGAGGTTTTCTGTCACTGCAGCAGAGGCCTGCTTCATCTAGACCCCCAGACTCTGCAGAACTGCCTCGGACTCATCCTTCATTCTCCAAGCCCCTGATGTGGTCCTGTGAGGCTGCTGCCCGGAGGACCTCTGCAGTCCTCCCGTGTCCCTGAGTCCCCTGGGTTGGGACTCTGTCTTCTCTGCTGGATTATGATCTGCTTGATGACAAGGGCTGCCTCTTATATTTGCTTCTGCCTCCACTAAGTGCCCATTTGTGAAATGGAAAGGGGGCTAGATATTCTCATGGTCCTCGGATGAAGAGGCTGGAAGGGAACTCAGGCTTCGGCCCCATCTGGCCTGGGCAGAGAGCAGGGGCAAGTGCAATAGGGAGGGCATGCAATCAGAGCCAGGTGACCCCAGGATGCTCATGCCAGCCAAGAGTTCCTGGGGAGTCACTAAACTTCTGAGCCTCGTGTTCCTCACCTTTGCAAAAACACTGAGGTGTTTACTGTTGGAAAGGGCACTTTCATTCCATCACCTGACCAATATTTACCGAGTCCTTTCTATCGTGCAGGACACTATCCCAGAAACAGCTGATACAAAGCGAACTCTTTGGAACCCCGCGGACTGTAGCCCACCAGGCTCCTCTGTCCATGGGATTCTCCAGGCAAGAATACTGGAGTCGGTTGTCCTTTCCTTCTCCAGGGGGTCTTCCCGACCCAGGGATCAAACCCGTGTCTCTCGTGTCTCCTGCATTGGCAGGCGGGTTCTTTCCCACTTGTGCCACCTGGGAAGCCCAATCCAAGTGACTTGTTGCTAAACATTTTGCCAGTTTCCCTGCTTCCGTCTTTGAAGGGGGACAAAACCAGGCATTCCTGCCAAATAGGGCTGACTGCTCCATAGTTAGTGGAATAATTTTTGATCAGACAGTACACTGAAGAGATAGGAGCAACAGTAGGGCATAGGAGACTCTAACCTAAGAAATGGGGTCCTGACTAAGCCAATGTGCCCAGACTACACGTGACAGAAGCTACAGGAGGAAGACACAGCCAGTCCGGGATGAGAGCCTGGTGAGCTAGAAATCAGTCCAGAACGCACTCCCCCTCTTTACCCAGGGTGAAAAAGCGTTCCCCACATGGATGGTGCTGATTTTAGCATCTCAGGAGACTGGAATGAGAGGATGGGCCCATCCACAGTTCCTGGCTGTACACATGTTCACGGGTTAGTCCCACACATGTGTCAGCCACTTCCTGCTGCTGGAAGAATGTGCTGAGGGAGGTGAAATGCAGGACAGCACCACTGCCCACTGGGTCACCAGGACAGAAGGGAGTTCAAAGGGAATCCCAGCGGCTTCTCTGCGAGGTCACCCACCCCATCCCCATCAAGCAGAGGGTGAACAATTTAGAGATTTACCTAAACCTCTGTGTCCCAGATGGACTCCTCAGACAGCATTTTGAGGGAAGGGAAGTTGATGGTGTTGAAAACAGGCTTTGAGGGAAGGCCCTGGCCTTCCTTGGTGCATGGAACTAACCAAACATTTCAGACCCACAGGCCTAGGTTCCGGGACCAGCTTCCCCACTTAAAAGTTTCATGACTTTGAGCGACTCCTGTCTCTTCCCTAGGTATTTACCCGCCTGTAAAATGTGGATAAGACTTGCCTATGAAAACAAGGGCTTCCCAGGTGGCACTAGTGGTAAAGAATCTGCCTGCCAATGCAGGAGACACAAGAGATGCGGGTTCAGTCGCTGGGTGCGGAAGATCCCCTGGAGAAGGAAATGGCAACCCACTCCAGTATTCTTGCCTGGAGAATCCCATGGACAGAGGAGCCTGGTGGCTACAGTCCATGGGGTCGCAAAGTGTTGGATACAACTGAGCAACTGAGCGCAGCACTGCGTTGCTGGCACTCCCATGAGAGTAAGCCACAGGAAGACTGCCTCCTAACCTGTTCCTTTGGCCCGGGTTTCTGATTCCTTTTTCACACAGCCCCATGCAGAGCCTCACCCGGTTCTTCTAACAACCCTAGAGTAGGAGGCAAAGTTCTACTCTTCCCATTTTACAGGTAAGAAAACAGACATCTAAAAAGACTGACTTGCTTGGCAACTTGGTGGAAAAGCTGAGTGGTATCCATCTAAAATAAAACCTCCATAGAGCGTGGAGAAAAAGGAACCCTCCTACACCCTCGGTGGGAATGTAAATTGGTGAAACCACCATGGAGAACAGTATGGAGGTTCCTTAAAAAACTAAACACAGAGTTACCACGTGATCCTGCACTCCCACTCCTGGGCATATATCCAGAGAAAACCATAATTTGAAAAGATATGCACTCCATGTTCCCCAGTGTTCATAGCAGAGCTATTTACAACAACCAAGACACAGAAGCAGCCTAAATGTTATCAACAGATGAATGGATAAAGAAGACACACACACAAGGGAATATTGCTGGGCTATAAAAAAAAAAAAAAAAGAGTGAAATAATGCCATTTGCAGCAACATGGATGGACCTAGGGATGATCATATCAAGCAAGAAAGACAAATATATCACTTATATGTGGACACTTAAAAAATGATACAAATGAACTTATTTATAAAACAGACATAGACTCACAGACATAGAAAGCAACTTTCAGTTACCACAGAGATGGGGGTAAATTAGGTGCCTGGGACTAACATATACACACTACTGTACGTAAAATAGATAAACAGCAAGGTTTATAGTATAAACCCACGCTCTATAGTATGGGGGACTGTACTCAACACTCTGTAATAACCTAAATGGAAAAGAATCTGAAAGAGAATAGACATTTACGTATAACTGAATCACTTTGCTGTACACTTCAAACACAACATTAGAAATGAACTGTACTTCAATTTTTTAAAATAAGAAGATAAAACTTCATGGTTCCCAAAGAGCTTTCAAATGCATCATCCCACTGAGTCCTTTGCACAAGGAGCCCCAAGTTTGGGAGCTGAAGCTAAAACCTAGGACTGGCCTATCTGAGCTTCCATTAGTTGGCCAGTACAGCTCCTGGGAAGAAATCTCTACCCATTTAAGCAAAGCCTGTGTCTGGCAAGAAGAACAGACAAGACTGGGTCCCTACAGCCTCTGACCCCCTGGAGAAGTCTGAAGAGGAACATCAAACCACCTCCCAGGGCGAGGAGAACCATCTCTCAGGTTGTAATGATACCTGGAATTCCTCTCCCAGAGAAGGGGCCCGAGTGTGTCCCACCCCTGCAGCGACCCTGGGTGGTATGACCTGGTGGGTCATCCCAAAGTGTCCTCTCCCAGAGCAGCTGGGTGTGCTGCCCCTGGAGTTCCATCAGATGGACTCAGCGAGCAAAAGGGAAAGAAAACGAAGACATCCAGACAAACAAAATGGGGGGTGCAGGCAGAACACTGACCCTTCAGTAGCACTGTGAGGACAAAAACTGAAAATCGAAAACTCTCCAATGTGACCTTTTCAGTTGTTGGATAAAGAACGTGAGTTGCTTAGCAGCACAACTGATTAATGTCTATATGTTAGCTTCAACTCCTTATTGCTACCCTTTCCCATTCAGGGTCACAAAACCATCTTTTCTCAGCTCTGGTGACGACTGTCTACATCCATACCATCTTGAGGCCAAGTCAAATGCGTTGGGAAGAATCTCTTACCAGGATCTGTGCAATTCTTAGCTGCCTCAGTCCCATTCACTGGTGCCATCAGCCTTCTATTTCTCCATGTGTCTGGGAGAACATATTTGCTCACAGAAGCTGTTCTGTGCCCTGGATTGGAAAATAAGTCACAGACACCATGAGATCAACATGGCACCTACATTCTTACAATGGCCGTACAGCATATATCTAGCTCTGTCAGCAACAGCCCTGTTTGACTATTTAAAGCCATCTGCAGGGAGTGATACCATTACTGAAAGCACAGTATCACCTGCTCACCTACAGTAATCTGTTTCCTAGATCTAGTTCATTGTTTCTAGTCCCAGATAGGTCAGCATGCGCTCTGACCTTGGCCAAGATTGCTTCGGTCTCAGCCCCTCACAAGTGCAATACAGGGTTTAGACAGGTGACCATTAAGTTCTTTAAGTTCAAACATGCTCAGGTATCCCAGCCCTGAAGGATAAAGTCAGCAAACAGGTGCAGAAAGGTGATGGGGTCTGGCCCAGGACTTCGCACCCTTGAATGTGCGTACAAATCACCTGGGAACCTTGTTACAATGCACATTCTGGTTCAGTAGGTCTGAGCCAGGACCTGGAATTCTACACTAACAAGCTCCCAGGTGACACCGATTCTGATGGTCCGAGGGCCATACTGAGTAACCAGGAAGATCACTGGAGTGGATGCTGATGACCAAGTGCAGCTGAACTCCTAAAGGCCTTCCTGATCCAGCAAATAAAAAATAATTCTCACTTTAAGACCTTTAAAGTATTCATTTACCTCTCCTGAGGTGCACACTGCTTCAGCTGGGTAATAATACCTCTTCTATAATGCTGACATCTAAGAGCCTCTAGGTATTTTGTTATTTCTAGTGTGTAATTGAGGGAGAAAACACATCAACTTGCCCAATTGCAAAGCACCAGGTACTATGGTGTTCAAAAAACCTTTCTGGATTTCTTTAGGAAAGGGCAAGTTTTGTTTAATCTTTCATCCTCAAATCACAAAGTTTGAGTTTTGAAAGGCTGTATAAAGTTTAATGAAGCGCCACCTGATTTTTATCAATCAATATGAGCCTCTCTAAATTGTCCCTAACTGCTCAAGAAGGTACCATCTGCTTTATTCCCCATATCCTGATTGTTAAATCACAGCATTTCTTTCGTTTTCTTAAATGTTTGAAAATACACACATATATACATATGCACATATATGTATAACCGAATCACTTCGCTGTACACCTGAAACTAACACATTATCAACTATACTTCAATTGAAAAGTTGAAATAAAGTTGCCAGAGAACATTAAAAATTAAAATAGAATATTAAAAACAACACTAAAAGGTCCCCAGCACCCATACAATGGGAACGTTAGCCACTCTGAATGTCTCTGAAGGTCCCGCCTGGGCTCACATCCCCTACTCCATCCCTAATATTTTCTGTAAGTTTCTTTTTCTCTCCATCTTAAATGTGCATATCCTAAGCAACTCCCAAATTTCCTTGTCTCTTCTCGGATGCAAGGCGTGTGGATAGTGGTTCCAGACACCAACACTCTAATTCCGCGGGGATTAAGAGGAGTTGAAAAGTGATTTGAAACACAGCGGCAACCTCCCCAGGGGACAGACTGCCCCACCATTTTTAGGGTTTGGAGAGGACGCGTCAGGACACCCCGGGCGCCCCTTCGGCAGGGGCGGGGGCGAGAGCTGAGACTCAGTTCCCAGCCTCAAAACCTGGGTTTTCGAGGGACGAGGAAAGCAATCTTCCGTGCTCTGCAAAATTGGAAGGAGGTCCATTCAGTCTCCTCCGCCCCAGGCCAAGAGAATCCATACATGGACCTCGCCGCTGCGCTCCCCACACTCCCTGGGCACCCCCAGGGACAGAACTCTGGCGCCGGAGGGGCCAGTGGTTCATGCTTTCGCCTTAGTAACACAGACCTGCAGCCGCGTTCTGAGCCCCCAGCGGCCGCGCGCAGCTCAGGGGAACAGGCACCAGCGCTCAGAGCGTAGCCATCAGCCCTCCTGGGTGCGCTCTACCTGCCTGATGGGGAGGGGACTGGATGAACCCTTGGAGCTAACCTGGCTGGGAAGAGAGGGAACACCTCTCAGAACTGCCCCGCGATTTTCCAGCCCAAACCCCCCAACTCCCCGGGCAGGCCCGCACCATTACCTACCCCAGCTGCCAAAGAGGCCAGACGCACAGCACACCAGGGCCAAAATCGCGCACACGAAGCCAACTTGCTGCGGCAGCATCTCTCGCCTCCTGCGAACTTTGCGCGGCCCGGGGGGCCCGCGGAGCGCCATTCCGCAGCGCCTGGATGCCGCCTCTGTCAGAGGATGGGGAGCCCCAGCGGCCGGAGTGCTATCTGGGGCCGAGCGGCGTGGACTGGAGCGGGCGACTCGAGGCTCAGAGGCCAGGGGCTCCAGGCCAAAGGTTCATGGCCCGCGGGCAAGCTCGGCAGGGAAGCAGGGAGAGGAGGTGGGGGGCGCGCGGCGCGGCCGGAGCTCAGAGTCCCGCGCGCGGTGTGCGCGCTCCGCGCACCATGGCTCGGTGGCAAGGAGGCGACGCCGGTACGGTGGCGCTGGCGGCCCTGGATCGCAGGGCTGGCGCAGTACCGGCGCTGGTGCCGCTACCTGCCTGCTCAGCCTCGGCGCCCTCGCCCGGCCGCAGCCCTGGGAGCAGTGCCCCGGGGCGCCCGTGGGAGCACTCAGTGCGCCCCCGCGCGCCGCGCCGCCGCTCCCACTCGTAGCATCCTCCCCCTCCAAGTTTGGCGGCGGTCGCCGGCCAGCGATGCTCCCTTGCTTCCCGGCGAGCCGAGCCGGGCCGGCCCAGTGCGCTCAAGTCGGGAGGCAGACTGGACGCGCGGGACCTGCGACCCTCGCCGCGAGCCGCCTAGACGTCGGCCCTCCGGGGTTGAGCTCTCCCCGGGAACTTTGTCTCCGGCTACCGGCGCCTGCGTCTGCGAGGCCGTGGCGCCTCCCGCCTGCAGCTCTCGCCTCCCTTCTCCTCCCCTCCTGCCCCTCCTCCCCAGCACGTGTACTCCTCCCCTAGGGCGCACTCGCCGGTGCGCTCCTCCCTTCCCCGGCGAGGCTCAACTACTGACCCACACAGTCTCCCTCCTTCTCCCTTTTTCTCTCCCCCCGCCCCGACGGAGCCGAAACTAGCCCTTCTCTAACCCTGCGGGGCTGCTGCAGAAAGGAACAGGTTATGGCACCGCAGGGACTCTGGAAACTAGGGTTTCCGTAGAGCGGTCGCTCTAGTCCGGGCTCTGCACGACCCCTGAGGCGACCCGAGGCCCCTACACCCCCGCGGGGCGGGAGATGCAGGAGAAGATTAATTGCTCGAGCTGAGATAACAAACACGTTTGCACCAAACCAACAAGCGCCCGCGCCCGCGGGGACCAGCTCCTGCAGGGCTCTCGGGGAGGGCGGGGGAGCCGGCGGCGGGGGCGCAACGCTGACCTGCAAAACGCAGGAGACCCGTTGGAGAGAAACCCGAGAGTTCTGCCGCCCCGCCGCGGAGAGTTGAGCTTTTGATGTTCTGGAGCCGTACAGCTTCACGGGGCTTTCTGGGTTTGGTTTTGTTTTTCCTTCTTCTCTCTGATCGGCCCTCTACTGTAAACCGCTTTAAAAATGGGGCAGGAGGCAGAATTTCAGAAGAGCAGCCGCTGAGTTGTAATCCAGGTGCAAGCAGGTGGTGGGGACCTTGAGCGAGAGGGCCTCAACCCCTGGGAATGACTTCTTCCCCTGGCCATGGAGCACCTAGTTAGAGCGTGCTAGGGGTTAAGTCCATGTAAAATCCTTTTTGGAACAAGGCCAGGTCTGTTTAATTAAATAAATACACACCCACCGAGTTGCGGGATCAGCGCCAAGTGCCAGTCAGAGAACAAAACAACCAAAATATGTGTACTATCCAGTTCCTGCTTTCAAGGAACCCCAAATCAAAGGGGAGCCAGACCCTTAGATAAATGCTGGTTTAACAGAGTCAGTTGCAAAAGTCACTGTTTTTGCAGAATGTGTGTTATTTTATTATTACTCAAAATGTGGTCCACAGCAGCATAAGCATTGCCTGGGAGCTTGCAAGAAATTCAGGCTCTAGGGTTCCAGCCCAGACTACTGAGAATGTGAATTTTTAACCAGACCCCCTAAGAGGTTTGTGTGTACATTCAAGTGTCAGAAGCGCGACCCTTTCAAATCTGTCCCCCTGATTCTAGTGGGACACCATCTGCTCAGTTCCTCTCAGACTAAGCATTGCTTGTTTTGGCCTGGCACAGTGACACAAGTGAGATACCTGGAAGGCCAGGGGAGGGAGAAGTTTCACTAATTATTTTCCGTAGTCCCTTTTCAGTACCCACGGATACTGAAGGCATGAACACAAGACTAATTGCAGTGGAAACCCCTAGAGTAAATGAGATGGAAACAGCCAGGTAGGCCTTGTATAGAACAGCTCAGGGCTCTGTTTTGTCTGTAGAGCAGCCTTACCATTGAGGACCTCCCTCTATATGCGTGACCTCTACCAAGCATCCCTGCTGGGGACCAAAAAAAACCACTTTTCATATGTTTGAAGAATTTCCTTAATGACCAGGCTATACAAAGATTGCTATTTAGCAATAGCAAATAAAAAACCATAAAACAGTGTTAAATGTGGCATTTGGAAAGCTAGCAAAGAGCTGGTGACATCCTATTTTTGCCAAGTGAAAAAGAGTTAAAGTGATAATATGCTTTCATCCCACCCACAAGACAGCATTCAGATCACATTGGTTAAGGCAACTCTAATGAACAAAATGGCATATTATACATACACCTCAGGATTTATTGCAGCACATTTATAATACAATAGCCAAGACATGGAAGCCACCTAAATGCCCATTGACAAATGAGTGTGTAAAGAAGATGTGGTATATTTGCACAATGGAGTATTACTTAGCCATTAAAAAGAATGAAATAATGTCATTTGCAGCAACATGGATGGGCCTACAGATTACTAAGTGAAATACACCAAAGACAAATATTATATATCACTTATTGTAGAATCTAAAAAATAATACAAGTGAGCTTACTCATTTGTATTAGAAAATAGAATTAGACCTGAAGACATAGAAAATAAAATTATGGTTACTAAAGGAAAAAGTGTTGGGGGGTGGGGCGTGGGGAGGGCAAATTAGGAGTTTGGGATAAACATATACACACTACTGTGTGTAAGATAGATAACCAGTAAGGACCTATTGCATAGCACAGGAAGATATACTCAATATATTGTAATAACCCATAAGGGAAAAGAATCTGAAAACACACACACATATATACATATAATTGAATCATTTTGCTGTACAGCTGAAACTAATACCACATTGTAAATCAACTATGTTTCAATTAAAAAAAACTTATTGAAGCTTTAAAAATGGAATCTTATTACTAGGATACCCAGGTAGTTCAGTGATAAAGAGTCCACCTGCCAATGCAGGAGTCTTGGGTTCAATCCCTGGGTTGGGAAGATCCCCTAAAGCAGAAAATGGCAACTCACTCCAGTATTCTTGCCTGGAAAATCCCATGGACAGAGGAGGCTGGCGGGCTATAGTCCACAGAGTCGCAAAGAGTTGGACATGACTTAGACACTGAGCATGCAATATTCTCTTAAAACTGTTGTGCATGGAGCTCATGTAGGGCTGGCGAAAATAGACATTTCTGAATAGAAAACAGGCCAAAGGAGTCATCAGGTGTCTGTCTTTAAACATTTAACCTGCTCTTTAATAGAACGTTTCTTTGACATCTTTCACCTGCTCTCAGTTAATAGAACCCTTGGAATAATTTCATATGCACAAATGGATTCCTTTTATTTGACAGTTTAAAAAGCAATTCGTTTGAAACTGTACTTTTTGCTTCATTTAAATACTGCCCATTACCAAATAGCCTTTGCTGCAGTTCCAATGACTCACCCTGCAGAAGAGAGAATTGGGTCTTATGTTCTTTTCAATTCAAAGCATCCAGGAGCATTCTCTAAGCAGGGCCATGGAGACAAATGGAAAGTGCATTTCTGGGTTTGTCTTCGTTAGCCTAGTTCTGGCTTCAGTGACGGTGCATTCCGAGTATTCCCTCTGCAAGAGTGTTTTCTGTCATGTGACACAGCAGGAGACCGTCCACGTGACCAGTTTTCACCATTTTGATAGGAAGGCTCAGTTGGTGGAGATACGTAAAATATTTTTTTTTTTTAAAAATTCATTCCTATGATATGAAGAGCCCCACCATTTAATTCTTCTTCGTTTTTGCAAGTTTACCAGAATGACTTTCTCTGTGAATTGTAACTCCTCCTGCTCTGTCTTCCAGATGGCAGTATCAGTTGGCAACTCCTAGGACAGCAGTTTTCATGCTTCAGAATCCAACTGCTGAGCCCCACCCCAGGGTTTCAGCTTCAGTAAGTCATGTATGGATGTGAGAGTTGGACTATAAAGAAAGCTGAACGCCAAAGAATTGATGCTTTTGAACTGTGGTGTTGGAGAAGACTCTTGAGAGTCCCTTGGACTGCAAGGAGATCCAACCAGTCCATCCTAAAGGAAATCTATCCTGAATATTCACTGGAAGGACTGATCCTGAAGCTGAAACTCCATACTTTGGCCACCTGATGTGAAGAACTGACTCATTGGAAAAGAACTCTGATGCTGGGAAAGATTGAAGGCAGGAGGAGAAGGGGGCGACAGAGGATGAGATGGTTGGATGGCATTACTGACTCGATGGACATGAGTTTGAGCAAGTTCCGGGAGTTGATGATGGACAGGGAAACCTGGTGTGCTGCAGTCCATGGGGTCGCAGAGTCAGACATAACTGAGCCACTGAACTGAACTGAAGTCTGGGGTGGGGCTTGAGAATTTGTATTTCTAACAAGTTCCCAGGTGAAGCTGATGCAGCTAGTCCAGAAACCATATTTTGAGAGCCACTGGGCTAGGTTATGCCCTGATAACCATAACATATGGTAAAACAACAAAAGTTTGCTTCAGGGTAGCAGAATATTTGACCCCAAAACATGCCACTTTGGCATAAGGATTATTTTGAGCTGAAGCTAAATAAGAAGAAGCAAATACAAAAAAAGCTTCCTCTACTTGCCTTTCCCCTATTTGCCTAAATGTAGGAAATAAATTTGTAGAGATGTGCCCCCTCCTTACTCTAGATTCTTATCAACCCAGGGACAGCACCAGAGGAATCTAGCTACAAACTTTGCTAAAATTCACCCTTATCCACCATTGATCTCCCCTTATATTTTTGTTGCTGTTGTTATTGTTTAGTCACTAAGTCGTGTCCAGGTCTTTGTAAGCCCATGGACTATAATCTGCCAGGCTCCTCTGTCCATGGGATTTCCCAGGCAAGAATACTGGAGTGGGTTGCCATTTCCTACTCCAGGAGATTGTCCCAACCCAGGGATCAAATCTGCATCTCCTGCACTGGCAGGCAGATTCTTTACCACTGAACCACCAGGGAAGCCCTTACATTTGCCTTCCCACAAATTTGCCACCCCTAGAAACAAAGTCTTTTTCCTTTGTCTTCTCACTTCTCTGAAAATGTACCTCTTATAACTTTTTATTTTAAATTGGAGTACAGCTGATTAACAATGTCATGAGAGTTTCAAGTGGACGGCAAAGGGTCTCAGCCATACATATACATGTATCCATTCTCCCCCAAACTCTCCTCCCCTCCAGGTTGCTGCGTAACACTGGGCAGAGTTCCCTGAGCTACACAGTAGGACCTTGTTAGTTATCCATGTAAAACACAGCAGTGTGTACATCCCTGACTATCCCTTACCCCTATTCTTTCCCCCTGGCAATATAAATCTGTTTCTGTTTCATAAATATGCTCATCTGTATCATTTCCTTTTAGATTCCGCATTTAAAGGATGTCATATTTTTCCTTCTCTGACTTACTTCACTCAGTATGACATTCTCTAGGTCCAACCATGTTGCTGCAGATAGCATTCTTTCATTCTTTTTAATGGCTGAGTAATATTCTATTGTGTATATGAAGTTACTTTATATTCCATTGTGTATATGAAATGTACATTAAAATGTTATGTAAGCCCAAGTTCTTACCACCCCTTTGAATTACTCATTAGCGGGTAATCCCATGCATATGCATGATGCACATGTTAATAAGCTCGTTTTTTTCCCTCTTGTTAGTTTGTCTTTTGTTGGTCTAATTTACAAGGGCCCATGAACCTAAGACAGGTGGATGGAAAATAGTTTTTACTCCCCTACGTTTCTTATCTATAAAGAGGTGTGTGTGTTGAGGGCAGTTACTTGGGTACTTGGGAGCAGCCACAATCTCAAAGACCAATGCTTATCATGCCAGAGGGTAGAAAGCCCTCTAGAGGATCTTCAGCTGGCAGTCGAGGACTCTGGGCTCTGCACACCACTACTCATCACTCATTGGCTAAAGCTAGTCACATGCCCCAGCATCATGGGAGGGGCCAGAAGTGCCCTTCCTCCCCTGCCAGGCTGAGCTCTGCACTCTGCAGTGGGCAACCCCCATGACAGCCATACCAGTGCAAACCTCAATCCGCTTCCTTGCTTTCTGGAACCTTTCTTGCCTGCCCCTTCCCCCTCCCTGATAGAGTTGGTCCAGCTTGTTCCAAAGCCCCTGGCGTGCATCGCCAATATAGCACTTCCATCACTTGGTTTCGTGAAATGGATGAGAGTATCTGTCTCCTCCTGGCCAGTGAGGACTTCAAGGACCTGCTGTCTTATCCACAGCTCCGAACACAGTGCCCAGCACATTAGGTGCTTAATAAATGAAGTATTTATGGAATGAATAAATGAACATGGCTTGGTTACAATGTGAAAAAGATAAAGAATACTTGCCTCTGTTAGGTGGAGCCCGTTCTCACCATCACTTCAGTGCCACCCCAAGTTCCCATTCATCTTCACTGTCAAGGCCACCAGTGACATGTAGATGCATCTCAACACAATTGGACACTCTGAATATACCCTTCTTACAATAGTCACATCCTTAACTTAAGATCTTAACAGTGTGTGCTTTTAGTTTTTCTCTTCATTCTCCAACCAGCTCTTCCTTTGGTCCTCTGTGCCTCTGTCCTAGGCTCTCTTTTCTTCTCTTTTTATACCCCTCTTCCCAGAAAAGCTCATCAATTCTCTGGCTGAAGTTATTCACTCTCTGCTACTGACTCATGTGTCTATATCTGGAGTCTTTTCAGGAATTCTCAGCCCTGTGTCAGGAATCTGGGGCTCATTCTTGTCTTGTCTTCTTGCCTCTTCCCCACTTCCCTCCGGTCTGTTGTCACTTAGGCCTCAGGTTTGTCCCCTTCTTGTCATCCCCATATCAGCTCTGGCTCCATCCCTCACCTGCACCCCCGAGCAGCCTTCTTACCCAGTCTTTACATCACATTCCTTCCTCCATCCAGCAGCTATTCTTGTTGTTGTTCAGTCGCTAAATCATGTCTGACTATGACCCCATGGACTAGCACGCCAGGCTCCTCTGTCCTTTCGTATCTCCCAGAGTTTGCTCAAATTCATGTCTGTTGAGTCAGTGATGCTATCTAACCATCTCATCCTCTACCACCCCCTTCTCCTTTTGCCTTCAATCTTTCCCAGCATCAGGATCTTTTCCAGTTGAGTTGACTCTTCCTATCATGTGGCCAAAGTATTGGAGCTTCAACTTTAACATTAGTCCTTCCAATGAATATTCAGGGTTGGTTTCCTTTAGGAATGACTGGTTTGATCTCCTTCCAGTCCAAGAGACTCTTAAGAGTCTTCTCTAGCACCACAGTTCAAAAACATCAATTCTTTAGTGTTCAGCCTTCTTTGTGGTCCAACTCTCATATCCACACATGACTACTGGAAATGACTACCCAGCAGCTAGGGTAAAGGAAAAATCCAGTTATGTCCTTTCCTCCCACAGAATCCTCAGAGATACCCTGCTGCTTTCAAGCTAGACCTCAAGCTCTTGAACTGAACAAATAAGATACTGCTTGATCTAATCAGTACTTTCAATATTGGCTGCATTCAATTCACCTGGGTTGTTTTTAACCACCTGGGGGTGGGAGCTGGGCATTGGTATTTCATACAAGCTGCAGACAAGACTGTTTTACCCAGCCTGCTCCAGAACCTCCTGGTGCCTCCAGTTCAATCTTTCATTATTCCCTTACTTTCACTCCAGGCTCCAGCTGTTCAAACCTCTTTCAGGCTCTTTCTTGCTCTTCAAAGGTGACCCTTGTTTCATTTTCCATGGCCATGCCTTGCCACCTCCAAAGCTTACGTTTCCTGGTGGTATGAACTGAATGTTTGTGTCCCTACAAAATTCACATGTTGAAACCTATTGTCAAATTTGATGGTGTTAGGAGGTGGGACCTTTAGGAGGTGATTAGGTCTTGAAGGTAGGGCCTTCGTGGATGGGATTAGTGCCCTTATAATAGCACCCCTGGAGAAGGAAATGGCAACACACTCCAGTATTCTTGCCTGGAGAATTCCATGGACAGAGGAGCCTGGCAGAATACAGTCCATGGGGTTGCAAAGAGTCAGACATGACTGAGCAACTAACACACACACACACACACACACAATAGCACCCCAGAGGACTCCTCTTGTAGTGACATAGCAAGAAGATACCCATCGATGAATCAGAAGTGGATCTCATCAGTCCCTGAATCTGCTGGCACCATGATGTTGGACTTCCCTGCCTTCAGAACTCTGAGAAATGACTCTCTGTTGTTTACACTTGCTATGTGTACTTCTGTTAAAGCAGCCTGGACTAAGGCACCTGGCTAACTCTTTCTGTTGCTTCCAATCTTAAAGGATATATCATTTCCTCTGAGGAGCCTCCCAGGACCACTGAAGGCTGAGTTAAGAGCATCCTCTTCTATGTTTTTCTGGCGCCTTGTGTTTCTGTCAAAGAATTCATCATGCTGTGTTGTGATCAGCCATTTCCTTGTGTATAGTTTCCAGCAGACTCCAAGCTCTGTGAGGACAAGAACCACACCTCCCCTGCACACTCACCGGACTTGGTAGATGCTCAGCAAATACAGATGGAAGGAAGAGACAATGTTGCACATTCAGCAAATATGACTTGACCTGTTTCTCCCATTGGCAACTGCCATATGTGGGGTTTTCACCATTTTGTGTCCTTTGACTCCCATAATAGCCCTGGGGAACAGGCACAGCCAGAATTAGCATCCCCATTTTATGGATGCTTCAGGAAGCTAAGGATCCTCACAATTAAGTGTCCTACTTAAGGTTGCAGAAGGAGTTAGAGGTACAGCTAGGATTTGAAGCCAGTCTTCTGCCCATTCCCAGATGGCTCAGTGGTAAAGAATCTGCCTGCCAATGCAGGAGACATGGGTTTGATCCCTGAGTTGGAAGGTTCCCCTGGAGCAGGAAATGGCAACCCACTCTAGTTTCTTGCCTGGAAAATCCTATGGTAAAAGGTGGTGCCTGGTGGGCTACAGTCCATAGGGTCGCAAAGAGTTAGACACCACTGAGGGACTAAGTACACACATATTCTGCTCATTAGCCATACCCGTCACCTACCACACCAAGCCACAGCTCCTCCTTCTGATAGATCTCATGAGTGTGCTAACTAGTTCACTGGGTAGAGATAGAAGGCTGTACATGATGTCCTTGTTTACTTCCTGGGTCAGCTCCTGGTTACTGACTATGACAGGAAATCTCAGTCAAGGCCAACTAGCAGAGGAAAGATGTTTAAACAGGTCCATCTAGTCAAAGCTGGATGAGGTGATTGGATGGCATCACCGACTTGATGGACATGAGTTTGAGCAAGCTCCGGGAGTTGGTGATGGACAGGGAAGCCTGGCGTGCTGCAGTCCATGGGGTCACAAACAGTTGGACACGACTGAACAACTGAATTGAACTGAAGAATGTCTTAGAGTGGGTTCACTAGTGGCTCAGCAGTAAAGAATCTGCCTACAATGCAGGAGCTGCAGGAGTTGTGGGTCAGGAAGATCCCTATGAGAAAAAAAATGGCAACCCATTCCAATATTCTTGCCTAGGAAATCCCACAGACAGAGAAGCCTGGCAGGCTGTAGTCCATGGGGTCACAGACGAGTCGGACATGACTTGGTGACTAAACAACAAGAGTGTCTTTGAGAACAAGTCGTTTCTTTTATGCGAGAGTCCCCACAGGGCCATCCAGGTTTGTAAGGTGGCTCTGCTCCTCCTCGTCTCTCAGGCTCCTGCCATGCTGTGGCGCTCCACCCTCCAGGGCGTTCTCAACATCTTCGTGGTCAGAGCTGGCTCACCAGCATGCCTGGGTTGCAATCCACGGGACGGAGGAGGAGAGCACAAAACAGAAACACTTGGTGTCAGAAGTCCTGGCCCAGTCTGTGTCACTTCTTACAGTCTATTGGCGAAAAGCTTAGTCACGTGATCAGCCTGCCCAAGGAAGGCTGAAAACACCTCCCTGAGCAGCCTGTGCCCAGGAGGATCCTGTGCTTGTGGAAGTAGAGGAGGAAGGATTTAGGTGGGCAACTGTCAGCCTCCACACAGATGTCAAATTGTGACTTAAGGAGACTAAGTGACTTGGCCAAAATCCCCAGGGTAACCAGCCACAGTCCAAGTCTCCATTCCAAGGTGCAGACTCCTGAGTGCCCTCTGCCCACTGCCTCTCTGACCACCTGGCGCTTGTCAGTCTGAGAGTAGAAATGAGGCAGGTAGGGCTGACCCCCAAGGGACAGTTGGAAGGGCTCTTTGGCAAGGGACGCGGCTCAAAGGTGCCTCCAATTTAGACCCTTGCTAATTTTCTGCTTTTGGATTGACCTCTCCAAGCTCAGTATGTAACATGACATTGCACAAAAGCTGGGTTTTCCTTTATAATTGATGTACTGCTCAGCCAAAGGCTAGAGCAACTTGGGTTCTTGTTTTTCTCTGGAAGTGCTTTATTTTGTTTTCACTTTTCTTTCTTTCTAATGGCTCAGACCTCAAAAGCCCTGACTTCTCTGCATCTCCGGAAGGGCCTGAATACACGGGGAGAAATGTCAGTCACGCCAGGAGGAGAATGACAAGGGTGGGGAGAGAGGGACAGAGGAAGTGTTGGAGGAGATTTTCATCAAAGGGAGAGGGACTCGGCCACAAGGGGAATTAATAAGTGCCTCTGGACCACAGAAACACACGTGGCTCCAACTCAGGTACACTGTCAGCAAACCACTCTCCACCAGAAACCAATTTCACATGGTGAGCATCCTTTTAGCCCTGGCTTCATCAGGGAGGGTGTTACAGTTTGAGTTCTAACGAGGAAAAGTTTCACTTTGCCCACTTTGGAGGCTTCTCCCCAACCCTCCTGCTAATTCCCACTCAAGGGACCACCATGGGGAAGACAGGGGAGGACCAAGACCTGATGACTGAGATGGAATACTTTGAACATGGGCTGCTGCTGGGGAACCTGAGTAGCTTTTTGTGGCATCTGGGCAGAAATACAGCCCCATTGTCCAGAAAGTGAGGGCAGCCAGCCCGGGTGGCCAGACTCGGGCAGTTGTCTGTGGGGAGCTTGCCAGAGAGAAGTCCAGGGCTTGCTGGACATACAAGCTCTTGTCCCCAGCCAGAGAACTGGGTGTCCTTTGGCTCAGTCACCCAGATAACATCAGAAACTTGGAGACAAGACATTGAACAACCACAAGCAGGTCCGGCCCCTCGGAAAAGATGTCTGAGTTGCTGCGAATGTCCACACTAGCCTGGTGCCCAGCCACAGATCTCACTGGCTTAGGCTGAACTGGATGTCAAGGCAGGCAGCACTTCTCCAAGTGGTGAGATGGAGTTCCCAGTCCCTTCCCTCTCGTGGCCACACCATCTTCAGCACTGGGCTTCTAGGGGTGCCAAGCTCACCTGCACTGAAGCAGCGGAGTGGGAGAAACATGGAAAATTCAACCTCCAGGGAAGATTTTTATGAGTCAGACTTGGACATGGCGATATCACTTCCACCCACACTGGGACGTTAGAGCTCAGCCATGTGCCAGGGCTGCAAGGGAGGCTGGAAATGCAGTCCAGCTGAGCAGCTGGGGAGCCACGGATATAGCAAGGGGGTCTGTGCCCTGCACACGGAGTCCTCTCTCCAGGGCCTTAACAAGAACAATCATAACAGTATAGCCCATTTATCAATCCTTGCTCGGGGGCCAAGCAGTGTTCAAAGCACTTTATATCTACCGACCCTCTTAATCCTCCCAACTAGGCTGTAATCATCAGTTTACCCAACTGGTAAATGACAAAGCTGGGATTCAAAGCCAGGCAGTCTGGATCCAGGATCTCTGCTCTTCATTGTCCTGCCCCAAGAAGGTGGCTTCCTGTCCAAGCCCTCCTTTGACAGGTGGGGAAACTGAGATCCAGAAAATCCAGAGTGAGATGGAAGTTCAGAGTTCACCCACCTGTGTTGCACGGAGGGGAATCCCTTTCAGGGCCCATGAGCAGTTTCTTGTCTAACACTCAGAAATGAATTGTCCAAGGAGACACACGTGCTAACAAAAGCAAGAGACTTTATTGGGATCAGGTGCCCGGATGGAGAGCAGAACTGCTCTGAACACGTGGCTCCCAGGTTCACCTTTCACGGCTTTTATGTTGACAGTGCCTGAGTGCTCACTTGCTTCAGTGGTGTCCGACTCTTTTCTTACCCTATGGGCTGTAGCCCACCAGACTTCTCTGTCCATGGGATTCTCCAGGCAATACTACTAGAATGGTTACCATTCCCTTCTCCAGGGGATCTTCCTGACCCAGGGATCGAACCCATGTTTCTTTACATGGCCTGCATTTCAGGTGAGTTCTTTACCTCTAGCGCCACCTGGGAAGCCTTATGATGATACGATTAGTTTCCGGATTGTCTTTGGACAATCATTCTGACTCAGCCGCCTTCCTGATGGCACACGCATCGCTCAGCCAAGATGGATTCCAGCAAGGAGGATTCTGGGAGGTTTGTATGACATTATGGACTGGTGTCTCCTTTTGACCTGTCCCCAAATTCTTCCGGTTGATGGTGGCTTGTTAGTTCCATATTCCTTATCAGGACCTCTCGTCATAAAATAACTCATGCAAATGGTCACTGCGGTGCCTGGCCAGGGTGGGTGGTTTCAGTGTTTCCCCTCACACTGCACATCTAAGCCATTGGTAAATACCTGTTACGAGAATGGATGGATGATTCTGCTTTGGTAGATGATTTAAAGTCTTTTTAAAACATCAAGCAAGGTTTTTAGGCCAGACACCAACTTTCACATGGTCCACCATCCTTAAGCTGAAACAAGAAGCTAAATAGAAGGCTGGGATCAACCCAGACTCAACCCACTGGAAAATGAATTAGCAAACTGCAACTCTTTGAGGGAATTGAAGGCTCAGAGGAGATTCATCACTGGGTTGCATAATAAAGAGCCCCCCAAAGAAACACTAATACTTTCATGACTGTTACGAAATGTGGATGGGTGGGTATGACTCATCATTTTAAATTAATTTAAAGGATTTTGGATGAATGCTGTCAATTAGCTTTGGGGTCTGAACTTCCTATCTTCCCCCGTTTGACCCAGGCTCTGAACATCAATTCTTACCTGCAGGGTGGAGATATTTCTGAAGATATAAAGAAAGAGCTTTTGTGAGAGCAGATACAGTAAGTGACGCTCTTCCCTCGGACTGCTGCTAACCCCGTGCTTCCTGGGGTCATGTGTGTAAACAGTCATGAGGCCGTTCAAGCAGAGAGAATTCTAATCCCCCGAGCTGCTGATAAATAATAATGCATAAACTTATGATTAGTATTCTGTTGCAAAGGCCAGTGATCAAAGGATGGTCAGAGTGGTAAACTTGAGAACTCTGCTGAATTAACACTTCAAAGTCTTATGGATATAGTCTTCTGATTTTGGTTCCACCAGAATCTTCTTTGAACCACCTCTGCGAATGCCCCAGTGCCTCCAGACACATTGGTCTGTGTGGACTCTGCTTGTGGAACCAGGGCAGTTTCCTGCCACCCTTTCTCAGCTTTTCAGCAACCTCACCGGTTTTCATGTATGGAGTCCAAGGTGGAGGCCCCAGTGTCTTTGAGGAAGAGAAAGTATCTGGCCTTGAGGAGACACATACTTTCTGGACATTTGTGCCCTTGAGCAAGAATTTAATAAATGGAGCCCTGGCGACTTGTAAGAGATGGAGACTTTCTGGGGCAGTGGTAATTTTCTCCCTGCCTTGGAGCATTAATATTCAGTAGCTGAGTTCCATCGATAAGAATCACGTGGTGACTTTTAGAGGCACTCACAGGGGGAAGAGGGAAGAAACTGGGAATGCTGCACCCTGCCCTGTATGGTCACTGCTGGACCCTCTTGTTTTCCCCATCTTCTGTCCACTTTGCAGTCACTTCTGTTTCCTGTTCCTCACTGCCCTGATTCCAATCAAGATAACAAGGTCTCGGGACTTCCCTGGTGATCCAGTGGTTAAGAATCCCGCCTTCCAATGCAGGAAACTCGGGTTTGATACCTGGTCAAAGAACTGAGACCCCCGCGTGCTGCAGGACAGCTAAGCCCGCATGCCACAACTAGAGAGCCGACGGGCCACAACTAGAAAGAAACCCATGCACTTCAGCAAAGATTCTGCGTGCCGCAACTAAGACCCAACACAGCCAAAAACGAATAAATAAATACTTTTTAAAGGTTTCAAAGTCTCATTCAGATTCCGACAAAATAGGAACACAAGGCTTCACCATCTTTGGGGTATAAATGCCTTTGAAAATTTGACAAATGCTCTACTCTGGTCCCCCTGGAAAAGTGTACAAAGTAGACACACCTGCTTTGGAATACAGTTTCTGCTGGAGAGACAGAAACTTCCCTCCCAAACCCTTCCCTACCAAAACCATCTTCCAAGGACTTTCAAGAGCCTCTGGTTTAAGGTGAATCCTCACCCCACCCCTAAGACTTCACAAGGACTATTTCTATTTTAGAAACAAACTGAAAAACCAAACAGCCTGAGATGCTCAAAGACGTGAAGATCAATGACTGTGTAGGCTCTCCAAGGAATGAAAAGGAATTCTAACACTGACCCTGAAAGAGTTTAGAAGGTCTGTGTTTAAATAAATTTTGGAAATGCGCTATTGTCACTAAGCTGTATCTGACTCTTTTGTGACCCCATGGACTGCAGCCTGCTAGGCTCCTCTGTCCATGGGATTCTCCGGGCAAGAATACTGGAGTGAGTTGTCATGCCCTCCTTCAGGGGATTCCCAACCCAGGGATAGAAACTGCATCTCTTGCGTCTCCTGCGTTGGCAGATGGATTTTTTACCACTGAGCCACCAAGGAAGCCTAAATTTTGGAAATACCTTATGCTATAATCTTTTGGAAACCTGCAAAGTGTATTAAAGACTCTGAGAACATCCACAGCAATGGAGCATTTTTATTTTGCTGAATTCTACATTTCCCAAACTAATTTGGCCCCACTTTCCTTTCTGCTCTTATCTCCAGTTAATAATCCCACAGAACTGCTGTTTTGAGGAATCCTGCTATATAATCCCTGTACTTTACAGATGGGGAAACTGGAGCTCAGAAAAGGGACAAGACTTTCCCAAGGTCACAGTGAGTCATAGGTGAAGCCAGAAGGTTGTGTCCTGGCTTGCAGTTCCTTCCATTCAGCAAACTGCCCCAGCAAAGAGGTCTTCTCTGGCAGGGGATGCTGTAATCAGCCTTGTCTTTCCTCTGAGAGGAGGCAGGAGGACGAACAGAAAGCAGAAACAATATCCAAGGCATTCTCAGTGCCCCAGGTCTAATGCTCAGATGCAATCCCCAGAGCATCACAGCCTAGAACCTTGATGTGAATCTGAACTTCATTCCATGGTGATGCCCTAAGGATGTTGCCTCCTCATTAAGAGGGCCCCAGGCAAGATCAGCCTAGCACAGGTTACTGAATGGGGACCTGAAGCCCAGGCCTGACTCTCAGGGACATTTATAGATCTGGGACTTGCCCTGGTCTCACTGAGAAACCTGATATGCCATCCCTAGGAGTACGGACAACTGGTAAACCCCCCTTGGCCATGCACTCCTTTGTCATCAGCATTCTGATGGCTGAGGAGGCAGAATCAGGGCCCCTGGGATGCAGATGACAAGGCAGAAACTGTGCATCAACTATATTAGGGATGAGCTTCCCCTTCTGTTTGCTTGTTTAAAATCTAGAAATGATGGACTCCATCCTCCACTGCTCCAAAGTCTGTTTGGCAGCTAAATGGGGGAATCCCCCTCCTCACCCACTCCCTGCAGTGCTCACCCTTTGGAATGGCAACCTCCTCCCATTGGACACCACTGGAGGCATTTTTCTGGACCCATTATCTGAGTCTGTCTTCAACTCCCTAAGGCTAGGGGTGCACTTTGGTTCTCTGCTAAAGATACAGCACTCATGTGATCATTTGCTCAGAAATCAAAGGATGCTAAGGGTTGCTAAGACTTAGAAAGTAAAAGATCCGAGATTTTTCTATTTTAAAAAACCCAACAATCATCCTTGCAATGCTTATAACTATGTGGAAAATGTGTGCATTACTATACGTGGGTAGAGACTAGAAAGAAAAATATCTCCTTTGATGAAGAGAAAAAAACAATGCCTTTACTGGGGTCCTAAGCCATTCCCCACCTAGCAAGCTGAGTCCCTATTTTTTCAGTGGGGGAAGTTCCTACAGTAGAGCTGCCTGATCCTGGAGCCCACTGAGGCCCTCCTAGCACCCAGTGGTGTTCTTCTGGGCCAGGGGGAAAAAGGACATGTGGCTTTCCTCCAGGCTCCCTTGCCTGGATGGATCAGTGCCTTTCCCTGAAGCACAGGTGGGGTGCCAGTCTGGGTTGCCTCGGGGAGCATTTCTGCAGCCAGCAAGCCCAGAGGAGGCAGTTCTCAAGACAAGAGACACAAATGGTGTGGCCCCCAGCTGCTGAGGAAGCCCCATGTCAGGTGGCTCTGGACAACCAGCATTGCCCCTGTACCAGACCCCTGGAGGAAAGGGGCACCCTCACCAGTCTCCTGCCTCTCTAAAGTTTCTCTGCTCTGCCACACTCCTGCCCACTTCTGCCTATCAGCTGTGCTTCCCCCAGGGCCCCACACCCACCAGCACTTGGCTTGGTCTCCCATTTTTGGCTCCACTCTCCTCCTTTGGGGTTGTTCTTCTATCTCAGCTTCCCCCCGTCCATTCCTTGGAGCCTCCATGGACTCGCTTTGCCTTATGCTTCTTGTAATGTCCATGCTTAGCTCCTCTCTGATATTCTCCACCTGGCTCTGCCCCTCTGTTGACTGTTTCCTGGTCTGAGCCAACCCTTGACGCCCCTTGAATGGGCATCTTTTGGGTCATATGCTTATGGGGACACCAACCTTGGTCAGCATCTGGCTCCCAGAAGATGCTCTATTGAGTTACTTTCTTCCTGCCTTATCTTCCTATTTCTTGGATCTCCAGGCTTCTGGAACATACGAGTGACCCACACTGATGCCATTCTCTTTGCAGTACTGGATCTAGCACTGGTCATGCTGGATGGCAAACCATCACCATCTCACATGCCATTTCCAATCAACTGGCAATGACTTCCCAGAGTGTTAATGCCAGAATTGAGAAGCACAAATCTAGGCTCAACGGGAAAGAATTCCAGGATGGACCAACAATGTCTATCATGAGCACAGGGGTGCTGGGGGACCGCATGCGAGGTGAGCATGTGCAGTTCCCTGGACTCGCCCTAGTTCTGGTCTTCACTCCATCACAACCTGTGTGACAATAGGAAAGTCACTTCCCTTCTCTCTCTCTCTTTCAAGCCTCTGTCTCTAAATGACAGAGGAGTCCCTGCCAGTTCAGTGAGTCACCCTGAGTCCCGCATATACTAAGAAAGGACAGAGTATTGCTGAGTGACTTTTGGGCTTCTTATCCATCAAGAATTTGGCTCGGGTATCCTTTGTCGTGTGTTCCCAAAGCGCACTGCTTCTGAGCGGCTTCCCAGGATTGGAGTCTCGCCTTTATTTCTAACGGCAGGCCTGCTGGCTGTGGCTCCAAACCCCTAAATTGGGAAATGTTCAACTGCAGATTGTTTACATTGTGTATTCAGAGTATGAAGTGGTGTTTGAGAAGTGTTGCCATGGAGACAGGGAAGTGAGGAGGCAGCTAACTATGAAGAGAAATAATCCAATATTAACACGCCCAAGCTACGCTCTTGGGCTGCTGTAAATGAAATAGCACGTTATTGGGCAGGCAGCCACTGTACATGTGCCTGGTCTTGGACTTAGAAATTGGAAGAAACTACCTCTTGGGTCTAGTTTATTAAAGAAACCATAGCAGATTCTGAGGTTCCCTGACTTTGGGGCAGAAGTCCCTCCCAACTCCAGGAGGTAATGCCTAGAGGCTCAGGCATCTCAAACTTTGTCGATGGCTCTCAAACTTTGTCGTGTGGTGACCCGATTGGATAAAAGATGCCCCGTGGACCACTAGCCCCCACCTGTCCCAATTTTCAGTAGAAAAGGAACTGTGTGGTAACATGCAATGCCACCATCCAAGTAAATTTGTGGGTACCGAAGTGCATGTTCACATCTGTCTTTGCAACAGGAGTGTGGATAGTTTGCATGCGAATTTAACGTTATTGATGTTGTTCAGTCACTAAGTTGTGTCTGACTCTTTGCGACCCCATGGACTGCAGCCCGCCAGGCTCTTCTGTCCATGGGCATTTCCAGGCAAGAATATGGCAGTAGGTTGCCATTTCCTTCTCTAGGGGATCTTCCTGAAACAGGGATCAAACCCATGTCTCCTGCATTACCAGGCGAATTCGTTACCACTGAGCCACCAGGGAAGCCCGAATATAATGTTAGCATCTAGTTATTGGAAAATGATAGATTCCCCAAACGGCTGATGCAAATGGACATCACTGCACATGGCAGGGTTAACCAGACAGCTCGCCACCAATGCCGCTGGTGAAGCTGGAAACATAGGCAGCACAGGCAGCACCAGTGGGACTCTGGCAGCGTGTATTCCTTCCCAAAGTGCAGGATTCCCAGCCATTTCTGATGCCAAGAGCTGGGTGACAGCCAGGCTTCTCAGTAGAATACTGAATTAAGAGTCTTCAGTCAGCTCTAGCAATAGGCTCATCTTACCTTATAAACAACAAATATTAGAAACCCTTGACACTCATTCATTAACCTTGGTCTTAGGTGAAATGACAGCCTTTGGGGTGGAGTGCTGAGGAAAAGGTTTGCATGTTTGTATCAGGAGCCCACCCCACCCCCACCCTCCCGTGGCTGCAGGTCACCCTGAGAACTGGAAGGGGGCAAAGCCAAGTAGGTGTGTTTGCCTTGGCTCTGCAGCTCCAGCTCCAGCTCCCTGGGTCGCTCGGTGTAGCCTGGGGCCCAAGAACCTTGTCCCCCAACCTGGACTGTGGGCCAGCTGCACCAGGGTCATCACCTATGGAATTCTGAAAAAATACTGCCCTGGACCACAGCCCTGGAGATCAGGGATGGGGACCAGGGATCCACGTGTTCGAAAATGGGCCCAGAGGGTGTGACAGACAGCCAGGTGAGGACGCCCTGGGCTCTGTGAACCTCAGGTCACCTTGGGACCCCACCTGGGATCTTGGTCTGGCTGGGAGAGGTTCAGCACCTTGGTTTCTCTGTCTCCAAGCTGAGCATGGCACGCCTGACTCCCAGGGGAGGTGAAAGCGACAGAACAAAGGAAAAAACCAGAACGCCCTCAGCTCAGCTTGGCCCCTGGAGGGTAGGGTCCCTGGCAATGTCTGTGTGGAGGCAGCATGTCCCACGGAGAACCCAAGGGCAGGTTCACAGGGGGCTTTTTTTTTTTTTTTTTTTTGGTTATGGGTTATAACCTACATCCTGGAGGAGGGCATGGCAACCCACTCCAGTATTCTTGCCTGAAGAATCCTCATGGACAGAGGAGCCTGGAGGGCTACAGTCCATGGGGTCACGTAGTCGGACACGATTCAGCAACTAAGCATAGCACATAATCTACATAAGTTTACATATATTCTTTTATATGTATCAATTCTTCATATCTTTAAAAAAAAATACCTATTGGGGAAGAAGAGAGAACATGATTTGCAGTCAAAAAGATCAATGTTCCAATCCCAGTTCTGCCATTAGCTGTGCCCACTAGCTATGCTATGTCCCCACTCTAAGCAGCAGTTCAAGGACTTTAAAATGGAAATAATAATCCTTACCTCACAGGCTTTTGTGAGGTCCAGAAAACAAATTTACCTTAAAACCCTTTTGAGGCGAATCCAGCTATCAGGACATGAATAAAACAGATGAGTGGATCAAAGTGGGAGAAAGCACAGAAGAGAGTGGGTACAGTGCCTGAGGGCAGAGGGGGCGCTCACAGGGATGCTCCTGCTGGTCCTGATAGGTCCCCCAGCAGGTCAGCACGGGGAACCTGCAGCCAGACAAACAGCAGGCACCCCAGGCGGACAGCATCATGGCTGACAGAGAAGGGTCTGCTGGATGGCAGGAGAACTGCGTCTCCCTGTCCCAGGTCAGGGGTGGGGCCGGCACCCCACATCCAAGGTGACATCTCCTAAGATCTCTTCAGATGAGCAGAGCCCAGTTTCAGAGAACTGAAAGGAACAGAATCTTGAGTCATTGGTACATCCTGATTTGTGGGCTCAGAGCTGCAAACTGTATCACCACACAGCAGAGGCCAGAGCATGGCTCACCCTTCTGCATGCCGACTTGACCAGAGACGCCCAGACTTTGGTCCTGGGCCCTCCACCCTGTATGGTTCAGGAATCCCTCAGAGGTGCCTCTGTGTACCCAGGTTCACTGAGGTCTAGTCTCTAATATCTTCACTGTGTCCTTAAACTCAGGCAACCCCTCGAGGCAGAAATTCTTAAGGTGTCATTTGCAGACTGCCCCCTAATTATTAGCAGCAGTATCTCCTGTTAGAAATAGCTTGTTAGAAAGAACTAAACAGACATTTCTCCAAAGAAGATACACAGATGGCTAACAAACAAATAAAAAGATGTTCAGCATCACTCATTATCAGAGAAATGCAAATCAAAACTACAGTGAGGTACCATCTTACACTGGTCAGAATGGCTGCCATCAAAAAGTCTACAAACAATAAATGCTGGAGAGGATGTGGATAAAAGGGAACCCTCTTACACTGTTGGTGGGAATGCAAACTAGTACAGCCACTATGGAGAACGGTGTGGAGATTCCTTAAAAAACTGGAAATAGAACTGCTGTATGACCCAGCAATCCCACTATTGGGCATACACACTGAGGAAACCAGAATCGAAAGAGACACATGTACCCCAATGTTCACTGAAGCGCTGTTTACAATAGCTAGGACATGGAAGCAACTTAGATGGCCATTGGCAGACGAATGGATAACTGTAGTGCATATACACAATGGAATATTACTCAGCTATAAAAAAGAACACATTTGAGTCAGTTCTAATGAGGTGGATGAAACTGAAGCCTATTATACAGAGTGAAGTAAGCCAGAAAGAGAAATACCAATACAGTATATTAATGCATATAAATGGAATTTAGAAAGACGGTAACAACCACTCTATATGCAAGACAGCAAAAGAGACACAGATGTAAAGAACAGACTTTTGGACTATGTAGGAGAAGGCAAGGGTGGGACAATATGAGAGAATAGTATTGAAACGTACATAAAATAGATGACCAGTGCAAGTTTGATGCATGAAGAAGGGCAGTCAAAGCCGGTGGGGTGGAAGGGAGGTGGGAGGTGGGAGGGGGGCTCAGAATGGGGAACACCTGTGCACCTGTGGCTGATTCACGTTGAGGTATGGCAAAAACCACCACAATATTGTTAAGTAATTAGCCTCCAATTAAAATTAATTAATTTTCTTAAAAAAAGAAATCACTTGTCAGAATTGATTATTAGGCCCCACCCCAGAAACACTGGGGGTGGGCCCAGCAATCTGTGTTTTAACAAGCCTTCTGGGTGATTCTGATGAGCTCGGGTTTGAGAACCACTGCCACAGGTTTTATCCTCTTGGGGATGGCTGAAGTTGGGTCCCTGCCACATCCTGTATCCCAGCTGGTGGAGGGAGGGGGAGAGAGGGAAGGTCCTAGAGAAGCTCTGCCAATTTTTCTCAGACCTAGACCAGCAAGTGGCTCACAGTCCACTGGAGAAAATGTTACATGGCCACACCCACCTGTAAGGAGGGCTGGGAAATGTAGTCTCAACTGGGGGGCCGCCTCTCCAGCTCTGATCCTGTTATTCTCTAACTAATGGCAGGAGAGGACAGACTGTGGACCATGAGCCATTTCTGCTGTACATGTCCTCGGTCACCCTGGCCATCACAAGATGGGGATGGAAGCAGCCCTTGGGACCTTGCAGGGGAGGGCAGAGAAGGTGGGTGTATGGCTGACCCAAGGGCCTCTTTTCTTAGACTTTCTGCCTGTCCTCTCTAGCAGCTCCAACACCCACAAGGTCCCCACCATCCTGTCCCCAGGGTAACCTCTCTGCTGCTGCATTCTGTGCTTCCCTCCTATCAAATTTCACCTTTCCTGTGTCTCACTTGCTGTTCCAGGATCTTTTGGTAAATCTTACCTTTCCTCTGTCTCATTATTCTATGATTTGTTTATCAAATCTTACCTTCCCTACATATCATTACTCTAGGTGAAGGGTAGATTTTCTGCAGACTCTGGTGGCATTAATACAGGCTCAGGGTCCTAATCCAAGAAGGGGATAGTAAGGGTTCTACTCTGTTTCTCAGGCCACAGGTAGACTATCATGTCAATTTCAGATAGGTTCCATCTTTAAAGGAATATTGACAATTTAACACATTCAAGAATGGTTGACAATGATAGTGAGGGTTTCTTAAAACTTTGGCGAGTTTTTTGGCTTAAAGAAGACCTGGGAATGGAAGGCATAAGAATCCTCAAAGACAGAAAAGATTTTCATAGGGAAGGACTCAACCTACTCCATGTAGCCAAAGAGGATCATCAAATAAAGGCAGACAGACGTGGGCTCCGTAATATAAAGGAGAACAGAATGATGAGGAGGCTTGAGAAACAGTGGAACCGAGCCCTTGTCTTGTACGGAAGTAAATTCACTGCTTGAAGCATCCAAGTGGAAGTGAAGCGACTGCCTGCCTAGGAGGCTAAGAGGCATCTGAGAAGAGATGCCTGGGACTAGATGAGCTCTGAGTCCATCCCAACCATAAGAGTCCTTGGTCCTATTGTGTATTTGCTGGTGACCCTGAGTAAGTCACTGAACCTGTATGAGTCTCGTTTCTTCATCTATAAAAGTGGGAGTCTCTGCCTCACGTACCTCAATCGGGGTATTGCGAGGGTTAAATGGCAAACCAACAGGAGCCCCTTGTAACTGTGAAAACTAATCAGAGCACAGCTGATGACCATGGGGACAGTGATGTGGATGGTGGTGACAAAAAGTGTATCTCCTACTTCCGATATTTAGAGAGAAGCTTTAGGGACCCAGTGCCTCCAATAATGTAAAAGACTGGCTTGCCATTGGACACCTCAGGCATGAAAGGAGATAGTCAGAGAGGTGGAAGATGGCATTTTCATCTAAACAGGACATCATGAAATATCTCAGGTCACCCATGTCCTCTGCATCTGTTTGTGACCAAATCTGGGAGAAGCCCTATATCAGCTGGAACTCGGCAAGCCAGGCAGGGCCTGGCATCTCACTCTGCCTCTGCATCTCAATCTCACCTGGCATTTGAGTTTATTGATTAAAGTTCTGCTGGCCCTGGGGCTCGTGCTCAGGAACAGCCCTTTCTCATTATAGCCCAGCTTGGTTTCGCTGAGGTGTCTTTTCAAGATTCCAGCAGACGTGGGGGCAGGGGGACACATCTATGTGTGTTTCAAGGCGCGTTTGTTTCAAAGTGGGCTTGGAATAATGCTGCGGTGCAGAACTGAGCCATTGTGAGCGGATAAATGCAGGGCTGACGCCTGTGGGTCTATTATCTGAACTGTAATAACTGCCCAGGAAGGGCAGGCTTGCTGACCATCGCGACTCACTTGACCAAAAAGCAGAGGGGAGTGGGGGCAGAGCACCCAGCTCTCTGCTGATCACGTCACTTTGCTGATTGTGTAACGAGGGGGCTAGAGAAAGTTCCATCAACTCGCACCGCACATCTGGGCTGGGGCAGGAATTGGTGTGGCTTCTGTCCTTCTTTTGGCTCTTGAACACCACACTGACAAAGAAAAGCAGCAGTTACTCATTCTGTATTTTTCTCTCTATTCTCTTGGAGCCTTGGTTTCCCCTGTTTCTAGTATCAATTGATATTATCTGGGACCCAGAGAGTAGATTTTGGAACCCATGACGTTTATAGTATTTTGTTAGATTGGTTTCTCCCATGCAGGAAGATATATGGGGACATAATGTGGAATTATAGGTGTTCAATATTATTAGGATGAAAGCTTCAATTACTTAATTGATGAAGCAAGTCATTTTTATAGATAAAGAAACTGGCTTGCTCACACTCAGATCCCAGGATTCAAACCCAGATTTCCAGTATTGTTTCCATTACAACAGAAATGCCTTTGTTCCTTCATTCATTAGGAAAAATATTGACTGACACACACCCCCACCCCCCACCACCACTATGTGCTGGGTACTATAATTGCTGTTGTTTAGTCGCTAAGTCGTGTCCTACTTTTTTGTGACCCCATGGACTGTAACCCACCAGGCTCCTCTGTCCATGGGATTTCCCAGACCAGAATATTGGAGTGGGTTGCCATATCCTTCTCCAGGATAGGGACTGGCAATAAAGCCATGACTCAGACAGGCCGAGTCCCTGCTCCGTGGACCTTATATTCTAGTCGGGGAAGACTTGTAGTTTTTTTAAATTAATTTTTATTAGAGTACAGTTTCTTTACAAAGTGGTGCTATTTGACTTGCACTTTTTGATTCACGTGTGTGTACCTCCTACTTGCCCAGTGCTGGGCACCTAATCAGTGGTTAATAAATATTTGATAAGTGAATGAATGCAGAGCAGTGACTTTGATCTGTGACTTCATTCGCTTCCCCAAGGCTGCACCAATGGGGTGTTGCAGCTAACACCACACCTAGACCCAGGTGAGGTCACTCATGGATGGGTACACTAACTCAAGGCCGGGGAGAAGTTTGTAACTTTTTTCACAAAGCATGAACTTGGAATCATTTCTAAATGGCAGGCACAGAGATGATGTCTCCAAGGAGAAGACAATTTGTCTTCCCACTTTCCATCAGGCAAATCTTTCAATCGCCATAGGGAATAAGTGGAAATAGATTGAGGAGACCCAAAATTTGCATTTAACTGTTCGGAAGAAGAGTTGTCACGTCACGGCCAAGAGCAGCTGAACAGAACTCGGGGCTGGTGGGGGTGGGGGTGTTTCTGAGACATGGCTGGAACTGCAACTGAGGTAGCTGTCAGAGCAGAGAAGGCAGGAGAACTTTTACAATTTTTAATGTCCAAGTTTAGTATTTCAGGCTCTGGGGAGCAATCGGTATTTGTCTTCGTTTGGTCAGCTGTGCCTTCAGGATCAGACTCCATGGCCTTGGCAGGGTGGGCAAAGCCCTCCACAGCCTACACCACCCCCTCACCAACCCCATCTGCCTTTCTAAGCTCTCCTGCAGGCTCTGCACTCACTCAGTCCACCCTAGTTCTCTTTCTGGGGGCGCTTTTCTCTTCCAGAACACACCATTTTCACCTTGTGTCTCCACTCAGGCTGTTTCCTCTTCTGGGACAAACCCTACTCCATCTTTCAAGGACCAGTTCCAGTGTTAGCTCTCAGCAAAGCCTTCTGTTAGACCAGAAAGATCGAAGCTGTATTCTTATGGCCCTTGGGTCACATCTCTCATACAGCATGTTTGAATCCCTCTCTGGTTGTTCAGCTGATCTCTCTTTTTGACTAGATTTTGAGTTCCTAGAGTCTTAATTACCTTTGAATTATCCGCAGTACTTAAAGCTGTGCCTGGCATCCATGTGTGAGAGCGAGAGGATACAATACCAATTAAACTTGAGGTTCAGCTTGCGGGAAATGCTTGTTGGCTAGAAAGGACTGGGCAATGCACTCAGTTACTAAAGCAGGATTACTGAGCAGGCTTTTCGGAATATCTTAAAGACGTTCATTAGCCTGAGATACCATCTGGTCCTTTACAGAAAAAGTTGGCTCACACTCGATGTGCACTAACTGTACATTAAGGGGCCCTACTTTAAAGTCTATCTGCAAAGTGCCCTCTAGACATTTCCGCTTCTAAAGTCTTGTTCTCTCTCCCATCCCCCTTCCATCATCCAATCCAGCCGTCCCCAAACTTTTTGGCACCAGGGCTGGTTTCGTGGAAGATCATTTTTCCACCGACAGGGGCAGGAGTATGGTTTGGGGATGATTCAAGTGCTTTACATGTATTGTGCAATTTATTTCTATTATTATTACACTGTGCTATATAATGAAATAATTATACCACTCACCAGATGCAGCAAACTGTCACTTTCCACTCACTGATAGGGTTTTGGTAAAAGTCCGCAAGCAATTCATTTATTATGGTCCCTGCACAGTCAAACCTCTCTGCTAGTGATCATCTGTATCCGTAGCTGCTTCCCAGCGCTAGCATCACTGCCTCAGCTCCCCCTCAGATCATCAGGCATTAGACTCTCATCAGGATTAGAGAGACTCTCATTAGACTCTCATCGATCCCTCACATGTGCAGGTCACAGTAGGGTTCGAGCGCCTGTGAGCATCTAATGCCGCTGCTGATCTGACAGAAGGTGGAGCTCAGGAGGTGATATAAGAGATGAGAAGCAGTTGTAAATACAGACGAAGCTTCACTAGCTCACCTGCCTCTCATCTCCTACTATGTGGCCAGGTTCCTAACAGGTCACGGACTAGTACTGATCTGTGGCCAGGGGGTTGGGAACCGCTATCCCAATCCACTCTTCACTGGACTTCTAGTCAGATCTTGCCAAAAGACCAATTCGACCCTTCCTATCCCCCTTCAGACAGCTCCACTAGATCAAGGTGAGAACACAACAGCTCTCCCCATTTCCTGCCTTACTTGCCAAAGTGATGGCCACTTCTGCCACTTGCCATGCTGTCTCCTCTGATCCAATACGCTTCTGATTCTGTGATGCACCATTGATTTATTAAGTTTCTCGGGGCAGGGGTGGGGTGGGGGATGAGAGTATGTGTGTCAGTTTCAGACATGTATGAATTTCAGAAATGTTACACATAAAGAAAAAATCAGGCACACCCCTGAATAGAGAAACAACAGTAACAGGGAGAAAGACAATGTGCCAAGCAATGGCTGAAGCATTCCTGGGGAAGCCAGCCACTTCCTCAAGGACCTTGGGTGTCAGGCCACGGGTCTGGGTTCATGTCCTGGAGACAATACCAGCTCCCTGGGGATTCGGCGTGAGTGAGTGAGTGACGTGGTCAGACTCGACTTTGAAAGAAAGCACTATGCAGCCTGTATGAAAAGATGGTTTGAAGAGGGACCAAAGGAAATCACATGGAGGAAGCCAAGTGTGGACTAAGCCTGATGGGGCGAAGGGGCAGGCACCAGGGTTCGGACCTGGAAGAAAGTTAGGAGATGAATGGACTGCAGTTGCTGACTGACTGAAGATCAGTGGGGTCGTGGGAGGGGTTGGGAGGATGACTCCAGGCTCCTGTCTTGGGAATCTGGAAGAACCAGATATGGACTCGGAAGAGACGTTCACAGGAAACCTTATATTTCCTGGATTCTTAAGCCCAGGTTCAGTTCTCGTCCCCTTGAACAGGTTCCAATCTGACCACTACACCTTGTCTCAATTTTATGAATTTAGTAATGGAGCTAAACTACATGGCCTACAACTGCAGGGAAGAAGGGGGTAACCAGAGACGACCTTCATGTGCCACTGGAGGCAGTACCAGAGCTGCCCACAGAGGGGAAGGGATTCTCCTTCTTGCTGGAAGGTGGTGAGGCAGGCACTGGCAAGAGTGAAGAAGCCTCATTCTCCTTCTGAAGGACTGCCTGCAGAAGGGCCATCCCCAAGCTTCCCAGGACCCCTGCATCCCCGCCGCTTCTCTGCCAGCCCACTCCATGGATCAGGGTGCCAAAGAAGGAGAGTGAGCTCCAGCCAGTGGCAGAGACTCTGAGGAATGGCCTCACAAGCGCCACCACCTTCCCTGGCAGGGAAGCTTGCATCAAAGCCCCCGAGCAAGGACCTCACAGTTGCTGGGGACCAATTCTCTGGGACCTCCCAGAGCACCCTCCCTGCCAGAGACAGGTCCAGCCCCTCCTTGTGCCCTGGGCCTTAGAAAAGAGGGGAGATTTGACAAGAGTAAGGCGTGTGTCCTGGGGCCAGGCTTTGTTTTGTTTTGAGCTTTCTGATCAAAGGTGGAAATGGAGGCGTGGTGTGGTCCACTGTCCCTGAAACCTATGAGCGGCAGGCGGCCGTGTCTGGACCTGCAGGTGCGTCTCCACTCGCGGGGGGAGTCGCAGTCGGCGGCCGGAGGTACCAAGCTGAGGGTGGCCCCCGCCCTCGCTGGTGCTCTAAGGCTTTGCCTTCAGCAACCACAGGGGAGCAGCCATGGGAGCCGCAGGACCACGGGGGACAGAAGGACTAAGTTTGCTATGGGAGATCTCTGGGTATGACACTTTCTTTGCGGATAGTGCAAAATCAATGGGGAAGGACATGTCAGGGAGTCCTAAAGAGTCGTCCCCTTTGAATCAGAGTGTCAAGGCCAACTCCTGAGCAGGGGCTGGGTTGGAAGCTCACTTGATGTTTAAGTCAAAGAAAGTCATGGTACAGGGGACGTCTACCAGCTCCATTCTGGTCTCTCTCTGGTTGCTCAGATCATTTACTACATGGAGAATAGCACTTCCCACTTACACAGTTTTGCAGTTTGATGTCAAGGTTGCTGACAGTCTCTCCTGCGGACAGGGCAGGTAAGGGCAGGAATCATTAAGCTCCACTCTCCTGCTGAGAATCTCATGACCCCTACACTTTTCTGAAGTCCCATAGTCAGTAGGGATGGAGGCATTTCCAGCCTGGGGTGGTGGTTATTGTCTCCCTGGTGAGATGACACCACATGATATAATCGAAAGGTTTCTCCCCCATTTCTGTAATCAGATCTTCAAACAGGTCTCCCTGAAACAACCAAGCTTTTCATTGCCTGACAAGAGACCTCACATGAAAGAGATGTTCTCCTGGTCGGGGTCACCTGCTGGGTCCACATCTGCCAGGAAAGGCTGTTGGCTCAGGTATGTGTTGGTTTCAGCCCCACTGAGACATGCATGATATAGAACAAAGTTTTAACTCAGTCAAGCTGTATTTTTTAAATCTTAACAATGTTAGAGATGTTCATCACCCCCCTCTAAAAGTTGAGACAATTATTCTGGAGTATTTGATTAGCCCTAATAACCACATGCTATTAAAAAATCATTGAAACTCATCCAATTAATTAAGCCTCCAATTACAAGGAAGGTAAGAAGAGGAAGCGGCAAGATTTTCTGAATGCTACTTAATAAGGCTTTTAGTTTGAAGAGAATTGTGTCATTTTGTTCTAACACCACAAAAACCTGCCTTGGGGGAGATTAAAGTAGGGATTCTTCAAAGAAGATAATTTTTGTTAAAGTACATAGTGAGCTCTTTATGCAGAGACTTGGCTGAGAACACTGAATTCATTCTACTTGAAACCTTTCAGAAGAAAGATGGGGTTTGAGAGGGAGAGAAAGAGGGTGAGGAATAGAGGATAGAGAGAGGATAGGAATTGAGAGGGGGAGAAGCAGAGGCAGAAATGTCCTAAATTATAAAAAATAATTTAAAGAAGAAAATGTGTAACAAACTATTAGAAATGATCCCTGAAAGTATAGTCTTTATTGTGCTAAGTAAAGTAAGACAGATGGAAAAAGACAAATACCATATAATTACACTTACATGTGAGATCTAAAAAGATACAAATGAATTTACAGAACAGAAACAGATTCACAGACTTAGAAAACAAACCTATGGTTACCAAAGGGGGAAGGTCGGGAGGGAAGGGATAAATTAGGAGTTTGGGATGAACATAGACACACTATTATCTATGAATAAACAGGTAAACGACAAGGACTCGCTGTATAGCACAGGGAGCTCTACTCAATATTCTAGTATTTCCCTAGATTCGAAGAGCCGACTCATTGGAAAAGACCTTGATGCTGGGAAAGATTGAGGGCAAGAAGAAAAGGGTAGGGGGTGGTGGAGACAGAGGATGAGACGGTTGAATGGCATCATCGACTCAACAGACATGAATTTGAGCAAACTCCAGGAGATAGTGAAGGACAAAGAAGCCTGCCCTGCTGCAGTCCACGGGGTTGCAAAGAGTCATGACTGAGTGACTGAACAACAACAATCTGGAAAGGAATCTGGAAAAGAATGGATATATGTAATTGTATAACTATGACTTCCCTGGTGGCTCAGACGGTAAAGCGTCTTCCTACAATGCGGGAGACCTGGGTTCAATCCCTGGGTCGGGAAGATCCTCTGGAGAAGGAAATGGCACCCCACTCCAGTACTCTTGCCTGGAAAATCCCATGGGCGGAGAAGCCTGGTAGGTTACAGTCCATGGGGTCACAAAGAGTTGGACATGTATAACTGAACTACCTTGCTGAACACCTGAAACTAACACATCATAAATAAACTATACTCCAATATAATATAAAAATTGAAAGTGAAAGTGAAGTCCAACTCTGTGACCCCACAGACTGTAGCCTGCCAGGCTCCTCGGTCCATGGGATTCTCCAGGCAAGAATACTGGTGTGGGTTGCCATTTCCTTCTCCAGGGGATCTGAGTCACCAGGGACCTGCCTGCTAAATAAAAATTATAAGTAAATAAATAAATAAAAAACAAATGTGTAGAGGCTGTTGTCAATCCTAAAGGAAATCAGTCATGAATATTCATTGGAAAGACTCATGCTGAAGCTGAAATTCCAATACTTTGGCCACTTGATGTGAAGAACTGAGTCATTTGAAAAGACCCTGATGCTGGGACAGGTTGAAGGTGAGAGGAGAAAGGCTCAACAGAGGATGAGATGGTTGGATGGCATCACTGACTCAACGGACATGCGTTTGAGCATGCTCCAAACTTGAGTTGGTGATGGACAGGGAAGCCTGGTGTGCTGCAGTTCATGGGGTCACAAAGAGTTGGACATGACTGAGCAACTGAACTGAACTGAACTGACAGGCTGTTGGAGTGAGGAATGGTGAATTTTAGAGAGCCAAACTCTGGTTAAAGATCTCTGGTTCTGCTGGTTGACCTTGAGCAGTTCTCCATCCTGAGTTCTGCTTTAGAAACATCCTGGTATTAAATTCCCACAGCCTCCCACTCTAACACTTTCTCTCTCCCTCCTTAGAAATTGGGTTTTGTGGCCATCCTGATAAAATCAATACCTTAGATTTGTAAGCAATTGTCATTTCAAACTGGTTCACTCATATTCGCTCTCATTTGATCCCCCCAAAACCCCAAGAAATTGACAGAGCAGGAATTATAGACCCAGTTTACAGATTAGGAACTGGAGGTTTATATATCTTAAGCATCTTATCCAAGGCTCCAGTCATTAGATTTCAGAAGTAGCTCTTGTAGTCAATGGCCTTCTACCAGAAGGTGCAAAAGTTCTTGGGCTCAGGAGTGACTTCATACCCCGAAAATTGGATCATGTATGGCTTCTCTCTCCAAATCTCCCCTGTTGTAACTAAATTGTGTTACCTGGCTGTTGAGACTTAACTCAGAAGGTCAAAGAAGTCTTCAAAGTTGGGAAGCAGTGGACTACCATGGTGTCCAGTGGCTGAGATTCCACTCTCCCAATGCAGGGAGCCCAGGTTCAACCCTTCATCAGGAAACTAGATCCTGCATGCTGAAGCTTAAGATTCCATATGTCACAACAAAGGTCATGCATGCTGCAATAAGACCCAGCACAGCCAAATAAATAAATAATTTTTTAAAGAAGATTGGGAAGCAAAAAAATGACACAGCAACTCCAGCAGGTGGCCATAGCAGCAGAATGGGGTATTTGCAAGGTCACTCTGAGTCAGTCTGACAGTTTAGGACCTGAGTTTCTCTGAAGATCCAGGGATGGCAGAGATTGGGTCTTGTTCTAACTGGGAGAGGACCTTGGAGCCCATGGTGGCTGTAAGAGTTTGCTCAGGCTGTCATAACAAACTACCACACAGAGGGGATCTTCAAACAACAGAAATTCTTTCTTTCATGCTTTTGGACCCAGAAGTCCAAGATCAAGGTGTTGGCAGAGTCAGACACCATCTGAAGGGTCTAGGGACAAAGTCTACATTGCTTCTTTCCAGCTTTTGTGGCTTCGAACAGTGTTGGTTGTTCTTTGGCTGGCAGCTGTACCAATCCCGCCTCTGCCTTTGTCCTCATT